>NC_057360.1:13080849-14294198 GCF_016509475.1 Prionailurus bengalensis | reverse complement strand
GAGTAGAAAGAGGTCCTCAAACCAAAAAAGTTGAGAGCCACTGGGTATGGATCTTATGTGGCCAATTTATTTTGAAATTCACAATATAACCATCAAATCACAGAAATATTTTAACTACCTTATTGCGCTGATAGAACAGCCAAAGTTGCAAGCATTTACCAATTTCCAAAGCAAAATCATCCTATGATATTAAAACAAGTACACGCTAGTATCTATAGAACTCATACTTTGGCCTGTAAGAGATTTATAGGTATGGAGTGAGGTATGGGTGTAACAAACACACTGGCAGCAAAGGCAGATACTGTGTTTGAGTAGTCCAAACTACTCTCTGCAATCGCATTTTTTTGGGACTGTACCTTTTTATGAACAGTATTTTCCTCAGATTCTAAGAAATAAACATAGGCAGTTTCAAAATTAGAAAAAGAAAAGAAAAGGAAAAACTCGCTCCAGTTAGTCTCTGCAAATATTTTCTTTATGAAACCATGCATCTGCTCAGAGTTAGTTGCAGAGTGTGACTAACATTTTCTACCAAACTTGTGCCGTGTCAGTTCTCTTTACTGATGCTGCATGTGTTAATTAAAATTAATTACACATGCCAGTAAATAGTTTCCCTCTGAATGCAGCAAATAGAAGCAGAATAATATAATTCATAACTTATATGCAAGGTATATAATTAAAACCTTCGTAATATTTTCTCTCAGCAGGTACAGTCACTAAGGACATCCTTTATGGGTAAGTTGGTTGCACAGTAAATCAACTGAGGAAAAATAAAAATATGTCACACATGCAACATTGGGTCCCCCAAAGACTCCTGATTTGTAAATTGATATTGTAAAAAGCCAGGCTTGTAATTAATATTCTTGAGTGCATGATTTGAGGGAGTTCAGTGATCTTCATAAAGCTTTATATATCTCTGTGTTAGTTTGATTTAAAGGCTTTTTTTTTTCAGACTCAAGAACTCTGAGACAAGGTGTTACTGCTTTAGTAATAAATCAGGATAGTACATGGTGACACTGGTAATAATGGAAAACACTGTGCCTGCCAGAGAGTGCCATGGATAGATTCCTCAGTATAACTGGATTTAAACAGCAACAGATTTGACTAATAACCCTCTTTGGACTTATTTCTATTTATTCTCCTATTTCACATAGGGTTTTTTGTGTCAACATGCAGATTGTTTTACAATATTCTATAAGTCATCTCTAAAAACCTGATTATTCCAATAGTTAGTAAAATATACCCTTAATTTTCTTTATTTTTGTTCTTCGGAGGCCTCTAAGACTGCCAAGTGAAATTTAGGTGTTTAGAAATTTCCCTCAGGCTCGACCCAGGGAGGGAAATTTTCACACCCCTGCTTATTCATTTCCTAAGAGCTCTTCCTGGCAGGTTGCTGACTGAAAGACCTGCACTCTTGGCTCTCTCCCTGCTGGCTTCCACTTTGGGGGGAGGTATGCTGTCACAGAATCACCACTTTGCAGTTTAAGCCATAGCACACAACTCACTTTAATTTTATTCTTACCACAAAAAATGAAACTGTAAACTCACTCTTTAAAATAAAAGCTTGAGACAAACCAGTCAATATCTTGAATACGGTGATTTAGAACGACTAATTAGTTTTCAAAAAGAAAAGCTAATTTTTCAGCCAAGACTAGCAATACAATCTTATTTATAAACAATCGCATGTTTAAAGATATTGGATCATTAGTACCAATCTATTTTAATGATGATCTGTCAGACTTTCTCTTGCAACCTAAACACTACAGCGTCTCATGTAAAGACTGTATCATAGAACAGAGCACATATTTTTCTGTAGCATGTTTATAACCAGTGATTGTTCCCTACCATTAATGAACACAGCTGGGGCCATTTTATGGTCCCCAAATGGAGGCTGTCCCAAGCCACAGTGTTTGTGTGAAGGGGTGGGAGGGGGGAGGGGATTGCCCATCAGCAAATAGTTATTCCAGGAAGTAGGTGGGGAGCAGGCAATGTATTTGTTCTGAAATCCTAGAAGAAAAGTAAACTTGCTGTGAAGGACATAATTTCTTTTTGTTCTTGAACTTTACACAGCCGTAGTGGGCTCATTCATCACGAGTGCCCTTGGACACAAACCTCCTGAACATGAATGCCTCAAACACTGAGCAAGATCCCTGCTGGCGCTACTAATGGCTTAAAATACAACCCCAGTTTAAATCCTTGGGAAGAAGGGAACTGAATGGAAGTTGCTGATTCTATCCTATCAGTCCCTTTGTTTGAAATACTCAAAGGGAGCACAAAGTCTAATTCCCCTAGAAAAATGGGTATGGATTACACACAGGTGTTTTAAGCATGAAGAATGTCTCCAAAGCCTTTTAATGACATTTGAAAAAGCTAAAAAGCACCAACTTGTTATTTTTCTCCCTCAGAAAAGGCAAAAACAGTCATCCAAGTAGGGCATCATACTTCTATTTCACTTGAGAGTTTAATTTGAAAACCAATAAGAGAAGAATTTAAATTGATTGCTTCAAGCCACAGACATTTCATACCCAAGCAATTATGTTGGCTTTCATGAGAATTTATCTTAGCTGTGAAATCAATTGTCACAGACTTAGTTCACAAAAATATTACTAAATCATATTTGATTTCTGTCTTGGTGTAGTCGGTGAATCAAATCAAATGGGCAGACAATGTTAGTTCTCTAATCCAACTCTCCCCAGACTCCCCCTTTGAAAACATTTTCACCACTCCCCTCTGGTGTACCTAGGATTTCCTAACAATGCTATTTCACAACCAGAGAGACACTCAAAAAGGGAAAAGATGCAGTAGCAAGAACTGGGAAACTATTGTAATATGCAGGATCAGAACCATATGACAACAAATATCTTTGCAGTGAGAGACTGGAACAAAGGAAGAGAGCAGACACAAAAACAGAGTTCTCTGATTCAAAGATTTGCATTTAACAGCTTTCAAGATATAAAGTTTCCTTTTATTGACTTGCTAAACATGTATTTCTATTCAACTCCTTGACAAGGAAAGCATAGGGTTTACCTTTTTAGATTTGTAGTGGGAAATAAACATTACTGTCATTTATGAACTCGCAATCAGTAACTCTGCAAAAGGCCTCAAATCTCTGTGTGACCCATGTGAACTTAATAGATCTAGCAGAACCAAGAAGGACCAAAAACCTATCAATAGAAAACTAAAATCCTATCTTCTGGCTCTCTACCTCCTTTACTTTCCAAAGTTCTATATATAATAGAAGACCTGGAATTTGTTAAGACCTTGCTCCAGCTAAAGAAGTGAAGATTCATAAGGCCAAATGTAGATATCTACAAAACATCCCTGAATAATAAAGGTAACACGGGAACAAAGAATTTACAATAAGACATGTATTCTCTCTATTTTTTTCTTACAGTACAATGACATGGAATATTGTTCTACTAAATTCAAACAAAACTTATTTATATAGTTTGTATAAAACTGCAAATTCTCAGGGGTTTTTCTTGTTTTGTTTTGTTTTTGGTTTTTTTTTTTTTTTTTTTTGTTTTGTTTTTTGTTTTTTGTTTTTTTTTTTTTTGAGAGAGAGGAAGAGAGAGAGAATCCCAAGCAGCAGGCTCCATGCTGACAGTGTGGAGCCCGACTCGGCACTCTACAAGGGTGAGATCACAACCTGAGCGGAAATCAAGAGTCTGATACTTAACCAACTGAGCCACCCAGGCGCCCCTGGTTCTTACTTTTTAAAATTTTTTTTTTCAACGTTTATTTATTTTTGGGACAGAGAGAGACAGAGCATGAACGGGGGAGGGGCAGAGAGAGAGGGAGACACAGAATCAGAAACAGGCTCCAGGCTCTGAGCCATCAGCCCAGAGCCCGACGCGGGGCTCGAACTCACGGACCGCGAGATCGTGACCTGGCTGAAGTCGGACGCCTAACCGACTGCGCCACCCAGGCGCCCCCTTTTTAAATGAAAGATTTGTGTTCATTTTCTCTAGGAGTTTTCCTTCATATTTCCATTTTCAGCCCACCCAGATCTGAGGTGCTAAGCTTCTAGGGCTTAACTACAGAATACTTTTTATTGGCAATTGGTGTTATTTATATCTTCTCCCTATAACAGAGAAGAAAAGTTTAATATCCACACATTTATTCATTCACTTATGTTATTCAGCTCCCATAATTACCAGGTACCCTGATAGGCCCTGGGGATAAAACAATGAACAAAGCAAACAGCATCTCTCCCTCATAGAAGGCAGTCTAGCACATATCAGATAAAGGGTTAGTATCCAAAATCTACAGAGAACTTATCAAACTCAACACCCAAAAAACAAATAATCCAGTGAATAAATGGGCAAAAGACACGAATAGACACTTCTCCCAAGAAGACAGCCAGATGTCCAACCGACACATGAAAAAATGTTCCACATCACTCATCATCAGGGAAATACAAATCAAAACCACAATGAGATACCACCTCACACCTGCCAGGATGGCTAACATTAACAACTTGGGCAACAACAGGTGTTGGCAAGGATGCTGAGGAAGGGGAAACCTTTTGCACTGTTGGTGGGAATGCAAACTGCTGCAGCCACTCTGGAAAACAGTACGGAGGTTCCTCAAAAAATTAAAAATAGAACTACCCTACGACCCAGCAATTGCCCTACTAGGTATTTATCCAAAGGATACAGGTATGCTGTTTCGAAGGGGCACATGCACCCCAATGTTTATAGCAGCACTATCGACAATAGCCAAAGTATGGAAAGAGCCCAAATGTCCATCAATGGGTGAATGGATAAAGAAGATGTATACACACACACACACACACACACACACACACACACACACACACACACACAATGGAGTATTATGTGGCAATCAAAAAGAATGAAATCTTGCCATTTGCAGCTACATGGATGGAACTAGAGGGTATTATGCTAAGCAAAATTAATTAAAGAAAGGCAAATATTACATGACTTCACAATCATGAGGACTTTAAGATACAAAACAGATGAACATAAGGGAAGGGAAGCAAAAATAATATTAAAAACTGGGAGGGGGACAAAACATAAGAGACTCTTAAATATGGAGAACAAACAGAGAGTTGCTGGAGGGGTTGTGGGAGGGGGGATGGGCTAAGTGGGTAAAGGGCATTAAGGAATCTACTCCTGAAATCATTGTTGCGCCATATGCTAACTTGGATGTAAATTAAAAAATAAATAAATTATTTAAAAAAAAGGAGAAAGCAGTCCAGCAGTGGAGACAAGTATCAGTCACATGATTACATGTAAATTAATAAATTTATTTGTCATTGTGTTAAAATGAGAAAGTAGTATAAAGTGTTAAAATGTTGACTTAGCACATTCCATTACTTAAACACATTATTTAAGTGTTCTTACAGCAATATCACTGATATCTGATTAATACCAGTTTGCTTTATGTGCTTCTCAAGACAATGCATCAGACTTCAGTTAGTCTCATATCGAGTGGCATTGTTTTGATACTAAGAATACAGTATGGGGAAAATCACACATTTATATCCTACCTGAAGTTACAGAGAGAATGCAATCAACTGGCTAAGATAAGTGAAAGTGATAAAGAGTTTTTACTATCAAATTGATTTTTTTTAAATCTATCAGGTACTCGTAGAGGGTATTACAAACACACCTACACACAAAGATGACCCACCAACACTGCATGGGGAAAGGTAGGATAACACACATTTCATTACCCAGCTTGGACTGGAAGACTGGTTACTAACTGACTGAATCTTCATCTGACAAAGAAAAATTCTCTTGAATCAGAGTATTCAGAAGATAAACAATTTTCACTTAGTATTCTATGAGGCAAGAAGAAATGCCTGGAACATTCTTTTGACAACTGTGGGGTAAAATGAAATAAAGTAACTTCTTCGGGTGTCAGGCTTATGTCCCAAAGACAAGCTTCATTCCATTGTATTCCTTATACAACACTTTATTTCCTATTATGAAACACTGCATATTTTTACTCTACTGAATTTCCAATAAATTTGAGTCTCTGCCATCCCTATTTACAGAAGAGTAATTGTTTCCCTTTTAACATAGATTTGACACTCCACCACATCCAAGTGAGACATGACCTCTTAGACAAGGCATTGTGTACCACCTTTTGCCCAGCATATTTGTTTAATTAAGTACTTTTTGAAACAACTTAAACTCCAAGCACATCTTAATATAGAAACATAGCTATAAAGGTATATAAATGGAAAACCTGACTCCAATTCCTTTCCAGCTAACAAGTGGAAAAATATACCACTCAACAATGAGAATAAAGAGCCATTCTTTACAGAATGCCTAAAGTGCATACACTAGCTATAGTGACATTTATTGAGTGTCAGCAATGTGCTGGAGACTAAGTGGAGTAGTGAGACATCCTAAAATCACTTTCTGTAGGAAAACGAGGGAGGAGGTGAATTGAAACACTTGGCAATGTTGATAAACCATATCCTGAAATGAAGCTACAAAGCAGCGTCAAGTAAAAAAGTGCCTTATGTTAAAAGAAAACAGAGCTGGACAACCCCAAGGGGTACTCAGAAAATACCATGTGGCTGCCCTACAAGCCCCCTGGACAGACACAGATCTCTGCTGGTTACCAGAGCTGACATACCTTGGACCAAATGGGCCTTAGCATGACCTTAAAAGTGAAGGTCTGCCTGGGGAGAGCAAAGACCAGCACAGTGAAGTCATTATCTAGACATGCTTCTACCAGAGAAAACATGACATTTCTAACAGAATCAAAAGGAACAAAAACCTGGGGGGAACATTCCAATCTTAGTTTAGATCCTGCCACAAAGAAGTTTAGGAATCTTAAGACTTAGATTTCAAAATGATTTGGCGATGTGATGAATGTGAGAACAAAGTATTATACTTTATCAGTCTTCCCAGGTATCTGGGATATGCTCTTTGAAAGCCCCAGAGGAGGGCTGGGGGCTGCACACTCTTACCTGGAGTTTTTGGAGGTTAAATCAGTCTAGGTGTGAAATTCACTCTCCTCAAGCGCTGAAGTCACTGCAACTAGTAACAATTCCTTCCATTTATAAAAATCTAAGCACTAAAACACTGTTTAGAATGGCTCAAAAATCTGGTCACCAGACTCATAAAGATCATATTAATTCACCAGGACACTGAAGGCTTTTTAAAGAAGGATGTTAAATGTATCAATTCTTACACACCTGATGACTGGGAATTACAGAATAACTGTTTTAAAACTTTATAGTGGAAAATTGAAATAGCAACTGAATGAGCTCTTAGGAATAATGCTGTGGTACAAGTAGCAATGACTAATATAGTTTTTTAAGAACTATAGCAAGGGTACTGGTCAGGTCTATGTTGGGCTTTGCAAATGAGACTAAAAAGCATTCCATGGAAATTTGTAAGACCTAAGAACAAACTGAAATACCTCCACGAGAAGTTAAAAATCTCTTCATCCCTGCTCTTTTGGGAACAATTCCAATTAAAATATTAGGTAGAATTCCTGTTCCATAGTTAATATCAAACTGTGGTATCAGAAAGAGCCCTAGGTCAGGAGACACCTGGCCCGGGTTCCAGTTCTGTCTCTGTCATTAATGGCTTCTGTGACACGGGGAAGGCATTTAACTGTTATGGGTGTCAACTCTTTAACCTGTGAGATGAGGACAGACAAGATTATCTCTAAGGTCTCAGAGAACCCTAGAAATCCATGACATTTTATATTACATTGGTGATAACCCCAGTGTTCACACAGGAGCTGTTAGCTCCAAGCCACTACATCTCCCATGGGTCTGCTGAATGGCTGAATAAATTGATCCAAAACGCTGCAGTGGAAGACAGAGATGAAGCATACAAATCAAAAGAAGCATTTACAAAATCTCTTCTAAAATCTCTTGTACATCTCTTCTGAAATGGATAAATTACCAAAAGCAAGAATAGAACTTTCCTTATAAGATCATGTCTCAGAAGAAAGAAAAAAATAGGAACATAACCTCAGAATCACCCTCAGTGGTGAAAAGAATATCATTTAAGTATAGCTGATAGAATTATGCTAAGCATATGGGCTTTTGAGAGATGCAGGGTTTTCCATCTACATAAAATATTAAAATACATAAACTTACATGGGAAAGTCCAGTTCAATAAACTCCGTGGAGGGAAAAAAAAGAATGTTTTATTTTTTAAACTAGGGCTCATCTTGCCTTTGAAATTAGCTTCTTCTCCTCCAGAACAGTCTGGCAACAGATTAAGCAACATTTCCCAACCATTTGCTTTGACTAATACTATTTCCTCTTTGGGATACTCTGTTCAATTTCCTCTCCATCAATTCATGCCAAGACCCAATAGAAGTCACCTGCCATGCTGCTAACTACTGCTTGTGGGACTTCAGTACTAGAATGAAATATGCTTTCATAGATCTGGTTAAATGTTTCCTTACACACTATAACCCATTTGTTTCATGTATAATATTCTTTCAACTAGACTACCTTTTCTTCCCCCCCCCCATTTTTTTTTTTACCTCTTCATTTATTCTTACATTTTCTGTCTTAAGATTAGTGAAAAGTGAGGGGTGCCTGGGTGGCTCAGTCGGTTAAGTGTCCAACCTTGGCTCAGGTCATGATCTTATGGTTCGTGGGTCTGAGCCCTCTGTCAGGCTTTGTGCTGACAGCTCAGAGCCTGAAACCTGCTTCGGATTCTGTGTCTCCCTCTTTTCTGCCCCTCCCCCACTCATGCTCTGTTTCTGCTCCTCAAAAATAAATAAAAATTAAAAAAATTAAAACAAAGATTAGTAAAAAATGAATGTTGTATGACACTCATTGGTGATTACAAATGTCAGGCAAAACAAGATCCATCTTGTATTTCATTTAAAATACCAATACTGGGGCGCCTGGGTGGCGCAGTCGGTTAAGTGTCTGACTTCAGCCAGGTCACGATCTCGCAGTCCGTGAGTTCGAGCCCCGCATCAGGCTCTGGGCTGATGGCTCGGAGCCTGGAGCCTGTTTCCGATTCTGTGTCTCCCTCTCTCTGTCCCTCCCCCGTTCATGCTCTGTCTCTCTCTGTCCCAAAAATAAATAAAAAACGTTGAAAAAAAAATTTTTTTTTAAAAATAAAAAAAAATAAAATACCAATACTGACATGTATAGCTGATAATGTGGAAATGCCTAATAAACACTTTGGAGTGAATAAAAGAATAGATATTTTTTTATTGAGAGATAAACAGGAGAACAGGAGAATAACAGCTGCTTTTCTCTAATTGGTTTGTAAAAACATTCATGCTTGTAAACACAGGGAACTCCCAGACTGTCCTTCCAGGTTCACTTTTATCATAATCTTTACTTCTTGGGGGATTCAGAAACATAGTTTTGTGTTTCAACAATGTAATGGTAATGAAAGGCCATGCCATTTTAACCAAAATGGCAGATTACAAAATTTTAAAACTCTTTCCTATAAGAAATCAAATATTGCTGAAAAACATTATTTTAAGTGCCTAACCTATTTCTGAAATGAAGGAAGTCCTTAAGAGGAAACAAAGACTGTCACTTTTGACGCTAGGTGGTCTCATTTTCAGTAACCAAAAGGCTTGGACTATGGTAGCCCAAAAGAATGGGAAACAAGATCTTGGGATTTATGTGACAGCCAGCACTCTCCAAAGGCCACATTCTCAGAAAAAGAATGGACTGAGAAAAAAAAATCTGTCCATTAGCAAAGATGACAGACAAGTTGTTTTGGCCTGGTCACAGATGAAGAGAGTATCAGTGAACTGGAAGATGGCACTAAAGAAATGACCCAAAATGAGGTACAAAGAGACATATATGTATAAGAAAGAATAGGATAAAATGGCTTAGTATATGTCTAATAGGTATTTTTGGAATAACAAAAAGGAGCAGAGAAGAGACAAAAGAGAATGATATAAGGTTTTCAAACTTTATGAAAATTATGAATCCTCATTGGGAAACACAACAAATCCCAAGCAGAAGATATAAAGCAAAACACATATAAACACATCATACTGAAACTTCAGTATACCAAAGGCAAAAGGGATATTGAAATCATTCAGTGAGAAAATACAGATTAACTATAAAAAGGAGCAACAGATTATTTCTTAAAAGCTGAAGCCAGACTACAGGGGGAAAATGACTTCAAAGTTATGAGATAAGAACCATGAATATACAATTTAATATCCAACAGAAGTATTATTCAAAAATGAGAGCAAAATAAAAACATTTTCAGGAAAATAAACACCTGAGAGTTACAAGCAAGTGGCACACACTGAAGGGATTTCTAAAGGATGCACTTTGGTGTGGAGAATGAACCAAAATCAAACACTAGGATGCAAGAAGAAAAGTGAACAAAGGAATTGACAATTGTGTTAATATATCTAAACAAACATTTCCTATATGAACCAATTTTAAAAAGGTAGTAAGAAAGTAAGATGGAACTCAAATACTGGGTAACAATAATGTGGAAATCAGGAGAGTTAGTGGACTTAAAGAGTTTCAAGGTCATTTTGGAAAAAGAGTAGAAAAGACTAACTTCAAACTCAAATAAAAATGAGGTATAAACAAAGAATTAAAATAAAGAATATAACTACTAAGGTAGGCAAGGAGAAAAATAAATTAACCTGAATTTAAAGAAAAAGAAGTCAGGGCACACTTGGGTGGCTCAGTCAGTTAAGTGTCCCACTCTTGATTTTGGCTCAGGTCATGATCTCATGATTTGTGAGTTCAAGCCCTGAGTCATGCTCTGCACTGACAGCACTGGAGCCTGCTTGGGATTCTCTCTCTCTCCCTCTCTCTCTGCTCCTCCCCCGCTCACCCACACATACATGTGTTCTCTCTCTCTCTCTCTCTCTCTCTCTCTCTCTCAAAACAAATAAACTAAAAAAAAAAAGAAGAAGTCAGGAAAAAAAGTGGGGAGGGTGGAAAACAAGTATAGAAAAGGCAGGATAAGAGAAAGACTAAAATAAGATGTTCAAATAAATTCAATGAGTCAGTTATAAAGATATAAATGGACTAAATTCACTAGTTAAAAGAAAAAGATCTTACATGAGATTAAAAACAAATACAGATACATGCTAGTATAAGAGAAGACTTAATAAAAATACAAAATGGTTGATGGCAAAAAGGTAAAAAAGCTAAACCAAGCTGGGGTGCTTGGGTGACTCAGTCAGTTAAACATCTGACTTTGTCTCATGTCATGATCCCATGGTTCGTAAGTTCAAGACATGCAATGCAGAGCCCGCCTGGGATCCTCTGTCCCCACATGCTCTCTCACATGCTCTCCCTCTCTCTCAAAAATGGATAAACATTTTTTTCAAAAAAATGATAAACCAAGAAAATATTAACTAAAATAAAGGTAGTATAGTTATATTAAGAGTAGACAAAATAAATGTTAAGGCAAATAGCACTGTTAGGAATAAAGAGGGTTGTCACAAAATTATATACATAGTATATATATACAGTACATATACACAATATATACATATTATATACACATATATACATATATAAGTATATATAAAGAGAGAGAGAGACATCAGGAAGATAACACAATTCTAAACTTGCAAAAACCAATAACATAGATTGGCCTCAAAATACATAAAACAAAAATTGACAGACTAATAAAATAATCAAGCTCATAATCACAAAGTGAGATTTTTAATACCCCTCTGATAAAGTGAGATTCTTTATGGCTTTCTTTTATCTGTCTCCCTGCCAACACCCTTCTCTGGAACATAATGTACAGTGTACCATCTTTTTTGTCTATTTTATTTGCAATGTATTTTAAGTACATAGAAAAGTACCTGGCACATAATGGCTGCCTAATATAAACTTGCTGAGTGTTTTAATTAATATGAAAAAAAGATAGTAACTACAGAGATTGAATAATGTAATTGACAAGCATAATCCAGTAGACTCTCATGGAACCCCACACTCCCAAATCAATACATTCTTCTCAAGTACACATGGAATATTTATGAAAATTCACCATGTGCTAACTGTATTCTCTGACCACAATACAATTAAGTTAGAAATCAACAACGGCAAACCAATAAAAGTCCATGCACTATAAACTGTAAACATACTTCTAAATGATTCAGAGAAGAAATCATAAAGAAGAAACAGAAGATTGAAGAAAACAGAACTTAATGATAATACAAAATATTATACCTCAAAATCTGTGGTAAGCAGCTAAAGACTACCTAGAGGAAGATCTATAGATTTACATACATATATAAGAAAAAGAAAGGACAAAAATTGATGAGCTACACATCTAAATTAAGAAGTTAGGAAAAAATACTACAAAATAAACATAAATACAAGGAAGAAAATATTGAAGAAAGGAGTAGAGATTATAGAAATCTCTGTGTATAGAAAAAAATCTATGTGTATAGAAAAAATATACACAATAAAGAATCAAAAGAGTCAAAAGCTGCTTCTTTGAAAAAGTAAAAGTCTGGCGAGAATGATCATGTTAAAAAAGACAATATTAATAATAAAAAGGGGTCAAATTTCAGATACAGCAGAAATTTGAAAAAATAGAACCTTAAGAAATACCTGAGGCTGGGGCGCCTGGGTGGCGCAGTCGGTTAAGCGTCCGACTTCAGCCAGGTCACGATCTCGCGGTCCGTGAGTTCGAGCCCCGCGTCAGGCTCTGGGCTGATGGCTCGGAGCCTGGAGCCTGCTTCCGATTCTGTGTCTCCCTCTCTCTCTGCCCCTCCCCCGTTCATGCTCTGTCTCTCTCTGTCCCAAAAATAAATAAATGTTGAAAAAAAAAATTAAAAAAAAAAAAAAAAAAGAAATACCTGAGGCTAATGGACTGAAAAATGAACAGAATGGATGATTTCCTAGGAAAAATACAGTTTGTCCAAACTGACCCATGATAAAAATAGAAAACCTAACAAACCCATAATTATTAAATACGTTAAATCACTAGTTTAAAGCTTACTTACCAAAACTGTCCACTAGGCCCTGATGTTATGGGTGGGTTCTACCACATAATCCATTAAGAGTTAATCCCTATCTTATACAGAATGTTCCTAAGAACAATGAGAACTTCATCCCACTTCAATTATAAAGCTAACACAAACTTGATATGAAACCAGGCAGGGACAGCACAAAAAAGGACATTTACAGGCCAGTATCACTTATAACCATAGTCGCAAATGTTAGCAAACAAGCCAGGAACACATCATAAAGAACACTACTTCATGATTTAGCTAGTTTAATCTCAGGAGATCAGGATGGTTTAAGTATATTATAAGGCCTATTAGTATATTTCATTACATGAACAGATAAAGAAGAAAATCATACAATCTCTGTAGAGACAGAAAAAGCGCTTGATAAAATTCGACATCCATTCATGATAAAAACAGAAACAGAAACCTTAGCGACTAGGAACCCAAGGGGTCTTCTTTACCTGATATCAGTTACCTATCAGAAAGTACTTAATTATAAAATTATGAAATAACTTTCCCTAAAATACAAAACAAACCAAGGATGCCCAATTGTATTCAACATTGTACTGGAGGTCCTGGCCAGTACAAAACTAATTGAAAATAATCAAGATTTCAGGCCATAAGACAACAGCAAATATGCCTGTAGATGGGACATCCTCGTACTCACAGAGGTCTCTGAGAAGTGGCTGAAGAATTCAATACCTTCCAAGAACCCTAGGATTCCAGAATACCCAGAATCTTAGAGGTCCAGAGTTATTTTGGTGTCTTTTGCTCCTTTTAAAATATAAGTTGCAGTTCATCTAAAAAAGCTACTCTACCATTGTCTGAATTTTTTTTTAAATTTTGTACCAAGCCCTTTTATAACCTGAACTTTCCAGGTTGATGAAGAACTCAAATTGACCTCCTACGTAGTAGTCACACTTCCACCCTGCATCCAGGCAGGAAGGCCGAGCACTTCTGTAAAAGATTCCTTCAGGACCTCCCAGCTACCCTCTGCTTTGAGCAAAGTATGTAAACAGTACTGTTTGGCCCTAGTATGAGGACACCCTACTGCTCTCTCCAGGAAATCTTTTTATTCTTTACCATCACAGTGGTTTTTTTCATAAGCTACTCTCAAATAATACTAGGTCTTTAAAAACTCCCATCTCAGTATTCGGTAGGGGAGTTATATTTAATTTTCTCTCCCCTTGATCCTTTAAATGACTAGCTCTTGTGGTTTTTCTAGGTATTTTTGTATAATGAGTCACTCTGAGCAACTGACTGGGAATGTAGGAAGAAGACTTCTTTTGCTATTTTAATGTACTGTGTGATTGACCCTGGGACGGTCATTGAACCCAATCAAGGAACTTCATTCATTGCTAAATAAAGATAAAAGGCCTGAAGAGATAGGTTAAAATTAGACCCTGTCACCTAATGACTCAGTCTCTTAATAACTGACTCATAGAAATTAATTAGCTTTTTCCTATAACATTGCCATTTGGAAAAGATCTCCTTGTTATCCTTGTCTCATTGTAGCCCTTTTACATCTCTCTATTCCATCCTCTGTTACCTCTCCATTTGTTTATATTTAATTTTACTGCTTAACTTCAGTGAGTAACCGTGGCACTCCACGATAATCAGCCCCAAATTAAGTTTCGATGTTGTAGGTGAGTGGCAGTAAAAAACAAACAACAATAGTAAGACACAAGTGGAAGGAAAAGTAGATTTAGACACAGTAGTCCTACTTCAGTTTTAAGCTTTCTCATATACTAATTTTATGATCTTAAGAAAGTCAGTTAACCTCTCTGAACTACAGTTCTACTTTATGAAATGGTAACCACACTACTCTTTCTACCTTATGAGAAACTGTTTTTAAAAAAATCAAACAATGAACATGCACAGTGCTTTGAAAAACTGGGAAGTACTACATATCTGTATTTACATTAAGTGAATCATTCTATTCACCAATGCAAAAATGCCCTCCCAAAATATATAAGGTCTTCAGTAATATCCATCCATGCTGGACAGACACTATCAAAAGTTTTAACTGAGTAATTTGCAAGTATGTATGCAATAAATCGAGGACAAGAAAGACTTTAAAATAATAAAATGTACTTTAAGAATGAAAGCAGCATGATTTGGGTGCCTGCTGGAAGAACAGGGAATACTTGAAGATCCTTCTTATTCTAAGTTTTAATCCTGTGAACCCATAACCTATGGTGAAAGCTAAACATACAAAATAAAAGGAAAACTAAAGAGTTAACAAGTTCCCAGGTGGGACCAAAGGAACTCTTGTAAACATGGTCTCTAGGTGACACAGAAATTCAAGTAAAAAAAAATCTGAAGACAGAAGCTGCTTCATTTTCTTACCTTTGTTCTGTATTAAAAAGTGCAAAGATGTGCTTGCTAGACATAAAGCTTTTTTCCACATCCCGAACTTTCAGGTTGTCCAAGGGAAGCATATACTTCTTTTCTTTTTCCTATTGAGAGAGAAAGAGATGGAGAGAGAATTGGCTTTAATAAAAGATCCTGAAGGCTGCCAAGGGCAACTCATCACCTGAGTTGTCCAACATTTGATTACAATATTTTGATACCAGCTACCAAGGAATAAAAGCTATCTGAGAAAAGAGACTCCAATGATTCTCAACACACGGGTTGCAAGGATGAGGGGAGGAAAAGTGTGGAGGAAGGAAGGCCTCAGTGATAGAGAGAACACATGGTCCTCCACCCTTTCTTCCTCATGTGGGTCCCCTTAGATGTTTTAAAATGTTAGTTTGATATTAAGAATTTAGCCATCTGTTAATATTTAGCAAAAATGTTCTGGTCCTAATTCAATGAGAAATGCCAGATGGATTTCATTTCATATTTTATTTGCAGCCTAAGCAGTTTTGATAGCCAGTGCTGGCAGGGACGGGAAGCACAGGACCCCAGTATGAAATACCCCCTATAAACTAGATAAAGCACAGCAAAATATTTCCTTCATTTGGGTCTAGAATAAAATGTGGGTCCAGAAAAAAGTGATTCCATTAAATTGTTGACCTCTTTGAGAAACAAAAGAACCCATTAGAAGTAGACTGATATTAACTAGAATAAATTCTCTTTTAAAATTAACAATTCTTTAGGAAGAAAATGGACATTGGGTGGGGAGGGAGGTCTGCAAATGGGGCCAAACTGGTCTTAGTGAAACATACTGGATGCTAAAGAATTATGAGAAACATTTACATTTAGGGATTGGCCCAGGGGCAATATTATCATATGTATAAATGCCTAATGATCAGTCTAGGAGGAGAGAGCCAAACACTCAGCTGAAGAAACCTAGTCAATATCTATTACCAGGGGTATTCTAGCACAGTCCTTGTTCAACAGTAGCCCTGTATATGGCCCCAGCCTATATCTCTTATGCTGGTCCTAAGAAAAAGCAGGACTAGACTCCAGAGGAGGGAAGCATAGAGACTTACTCACAACTTTTAATAAACAACTATTAACTGTATTTCCTGTCGAAAAGTACATGTGCTGTACAAACATGTTTGACATAAGTCTTTTGGTTCCTACAGCACTAGGCTCTGTAGTGTGGAGCAGAACTCTGTGTGTGTGTGTGTCTGTGTGTGTGTGTGTATGTCTGTGTGCGTGTGTGTGTGTGTGTGTGTGTGTGCGTGCACGTGTTCTCTAGCCACCTTGTGGTAGCCATGTTGTCTGCAGACCCCACAGAGAGTTATTGCCAGGAGAATCAGCTTTGCCACTCATTACTCTCAAATTAATTAGAGAAAATCTGGGCAGAACACATCAGATTAGTGCGGCAGAGAGAAATAGATGACTAAATCAGTTGAAGGAAGCTCGTTGGAGAACAAAATGGCTGTCCTGGCAGACAATGTCATGTCTTCAAAGAAGATCAAAAAAACATAAAAGAAACTAAATGGAAGTGAGAGAAGCCTAAGAATAAACATGAAAAAGCAAAGTGCTGAAAGAAAATTCCAACATTTCTTGTACAAAAATTAATAATATTTCAGCAAACGCAAGTATATTCTAAATAGCAAAATACATAATTTAAGTTACTGAAGTATCATAGTTGAGTCTAACTTCTTTGAAACACTTGTCAGACTATTTTAGGATAGAATTCTAACAGGCAAGATCACAGATTGAATGAAAAGCTATCCAATACATAATCAAATGAAAATGCTTGAAACCCAGGGAACATTTTTTTATTGGATGTTTTTCAATGCCCTAAATTTAAGCAGCTGGACTTTTTTAACGCACCATCCTATTCAACCTTTTGAAATGATGGATTCGCCTTTTAATGGGAAATCTGCATTTCATTGTAAAGAAGGAACACAATGTCCTTGGCGTGTTTTCTATAGAAGTAGGCTCCCTTTCATATTGCGTTCTTTAGCCTATAGTGAAGACCAAAAATCCAGCAAGTTTACGTCAGACATTAAATGCTGGAGAAATACACACATATGCAGACAGGGGAACATGAAAAATGTAGCTTCATTTCCAAAATATTAAGTGTCATTTATCCATGGTTTTTGAGGACATATTGCTAAATTATTTCATAATCAAGAGTTTTAAGACTGACAAAGGGAGATGAAAAAGAAGATTCAGACTGATTTGTTCAATTAAAGTTGTAAGTCAAGTGAAGAACTACAGCCATGAAAAACTCTCTATCATGGATATTTCTAAAATTCTTGGTGCTCTGGGAAAAGAATGATGTTCTGTTAAAAGAACATCTTTAATATGAAGCAGCTAAAGCAAACAAAAGGAATTGAGGGGGAGAAAGAATAAACAGAATTATAATTTCCAAAATACAGTGAGTCTTAGCACTGTGAGTGCCAAAATACAGTGAGTCTTAGCACTTAGCTTAATTGAGACATTTGCTACATAATCTTTGTTAGCTCTATTAAACTGTCTAATAATACACTGTGCAATATGGTAGCCACCAGTTACAGGTCACTGTCGAACACTTTAAATGTAGCTAGTTAAATTGGGATATGCTCTAAGCATTAAACACATGCCAGATTTCAAAGACTTAGTGTGAGAAAAAGAATGTAAATAATCTCATCAATATTGTCTAAATGTTTATTTACTTATTTTGAAAGAGAGAGAGAGAGAGAGAGAGAGAGTGCGCGCACATGCATCCAGAGGAGGGGCAGAGAGAGAGAATCCCAAGCATTCGATCCCACGAACCATGAGATCATGATCTGAGCCAAAATCAAGAGTCAGATGTTCAGCTGACTAAGCCACCCCAGATGCCCCCTCAGCAATGTTCATACTGGTATATGTTGGGGCGGCTGGCTTAGTTGATAGAACATGGCTGGCTCAGTCGATAGAGCATGCAAATCTTGGTCTCAGGGCTGTAAGTTTAAGCTCCACTTGGGGTGTAGAGACTGCTTAAAAATATATTGATTATATGTTGAAATGATAATATTTTGAATATATTAGGGAAAATAAAATATTATTAAATGCAATTTTATCTTTATTTTTAGTGTTTTGCATATGGCTGCTAGACTATTTAAAATGATATATGTGGCTAATATTAACTTTCTATTGATAGCATTGAGCCCCATATACTTATCATCACTTTCCTTCCTCTCATCCACCCAATTTTTCTCCTCTAACCTCCCTGGTTCTGCCATTAGGTATATTTTTCATTCTCCCCATCGCCCAATCTGAAACCTCACTATCATTTCTGACATATTGTTTTCCTTCACCCCCTTTATTACATCAAGACTATGTTGCATTCTGTTTGAAGCATTTGTCAGAGCTCCACTTATATGACATTCCCACCACATTAGTCCAGGTCTCCGACATGTCACAAGCATGTGGTTTTACATGGTCTGCTATCCAGTCCCCTTGCTTTCTAATTCCTCAAATATCACCAATTTTCTAAAACTACTCTGTCTAATTCATTACAGTCCTTCCAAATGCTCACATCTCTCTATCATTTATGGGAGAAAATCCATGAAACTCCTTAACGTGACATTGGTCATTTTTGTCACATGAAACACCTACAAATTGGTCCAATCCTGATTTGTGAATATTTCTTTTACACTTCCATAAAAGTCTCCATTTGAACCAAACACACCTTTGTCAACAGTCTTTTCCCAACTTGAGATACCCTTTCAACTTCTCCCTAACACATCAGTTTATTATTTAGAGTCAAGTTCAAGTTCAACGTTCTGTGCAAAAAGTTTTCCAAAGTTTATGACTCTCTCTTTCTCACTCCCCAACCTCTCTCCTTTCAATTCATATAATAGGTATTGTTTATTCTATTCATCTTGGGTTTTTTGTTTCTTTTTTTAAATGTGTACTCATTTTTCAGAGAGAGCATGAGCAGAGGAGCGGCAAAGAGAGAGGGACAGAGGATCCAAAGCAGGCTCTGAACTGACAGCAGTGAGCGCGCTGTGGGGCTTGAACTCATGAACCATGAGATCATGAACTGAGTCAAAGTCGGACACTCAACTGACTGAGCCACCCAGGTGCCCTCTACTCGTTTTGAGTTATATGTTATATAAGGTATGCTCATCTTATAAATGCATATTACATAACAAATCTGTGTGAAGGTTATTCATTTGGAATTCGGAACGTTCAATCAATTCTATTGTTCAAGTAGGTTACGTTTGCAAAGAAAAATAAAAAGCAGAAAATGTTTTGCAACATTTGTAAATAAGATGTAATTTGATACTTTAAACATTTTATCTTAATAGGCATTTTTGGAGGAAGCACTTGTAAAATTTTAGAGAAAGGTTTTTCCCATGGAGAGTCAGAAAGAAACTTCTGCAAAAAAAGCTTTAGAAGCTGATGTCACTAATTCAACATACATTTTTTCCTTTTTAAACATGGTAACTTTGCTCTCCTCCATACAAAATGGTTACCAGCACTACTTGTATGGGAGGCATCCGGGAATTCTTTGTTCAAAGAGGGGACATGAGAGACGATGTGTTTTTTCCTTGCAGTAACTTGACAAGTATTAGAAGAAGGAGAAATAAGACAGACCCCCAAAAGGATGCATTAAATATGTGAAAAAGTGTTGTATGAGGTGGAAATAACTGAACTGTGAGCTGTGAGTGGTAAAAGGCAGATGAATTAAGGTAGAAGGAGGTGGTAATTATATGATGGCTACATGATATGTTCACTGACCTTGAAAGGAAATGAAAGGATCGATGAGGGACAGATGGGGCCAATGATGGGGTTCTAGCTGGCAGAGCACTGCCAATATAACTCGGTTGCTAGAAGGAGCTACAGTGGGTATGAGGAGAAGGTTGGGCATGGGGAGGAATATCTCCTGAGGATGCACAGCATTGCAAAGTCTTTATACACTGGTGGCTTATATGTAGGGAGTTTCATAACTTGGGGAATCTTTGTGTGGCCTTGGGTTGACGAACTACCTTAAATCTTATTTGTACATACATTTTCTCACTAGCAAGGCAACAAAATATTCAAGAATAAGACAATGACTTCTTCATTTGTATGCATTACAGTGCCTAGTAGAGTGTTGGCCATTGAAATTTATACACATATTATAAATACTTGTTGAATTAACTCGAAAATGTCTGATAACCAAAGCCAAATGTTGAGTAAAATATGTGATAGGCACATATATTTGAGAATCAAATAAAAATTCCGTGGGAAAGAAAAAACCCTGTAAAAGATACTTGACTGATTGGCACTGCTTTTCTTTCCCTTTTTTAATGTTTATTTATTTTGAGAGAGAGAACATGCATGGGTGCAAGCAGGGGAGGGGCAGAGAGAGAGGGAGAGAGAGAATCCTAAGCAGGCTCCGTGCTCTCAGTGCAGAGCCCAACATGGAGCTTGAACTCACAAAGCAGAAGATCATGACCTGAGTCAGACGCTTACCTGACTGAGCCACCCAGGTGCCCCAGCACTGCTTTCAATCATTAAATGTTTACAAAGTTTAGATTGATTGCCATGTTTTTTACTCTCTGCCTCTGCTTGTATGGCTGCTACCTGTTAGGAATGTTTTCTTCTCTGCAAGAAGGCACATATTTGTGGCCTTGAAATTTACGTCAAGTGCCATCTCTTCCACGAAGCCTACCCTGATTATGGTATGTCATACATGTCTTTTTCTGAGAGCGCCCACATTTTCCATGATTTTTGTCCTAGGCTACATAGGATGCCGTTTCTTATTTATGCTCAGATGCCTCTTCAAATAAGTTGGACACTCCTTGAGGGCAAGGTTTATGTTAAAATTCTTTTGTGTTTACACTTAATAGTAACACGCTGCTGCATATACACATGCTGTTTAATACACTTTTGACCTCAGGATGCAGCAGAAACAAAATGCCAACATGATGAAATTCTACAACTATGTTGTATGTATAATGTTTTGCTACCATGTCTACCTGTCTATTATGTCTACTAATGTCGATATTATGTTAAAAATTAAACAGATGTGATATTAAACACTTATTTTTAATGGCTGAAAGATTGATTTTGGATGAATTTGCTATAGCATATAAGGTGGAGCTTTACTAACCTAGACCAGGCCAGAAGGTTTACAAACAGGGAAACTAAGGACATTATCCTGGGTTTGGGGGTGGGTACCTGGGCCAAGAAAAATATGATGCTCCCGTAAATTAATGCTAACCTTTCATCCTTTGAGTAACTTACACAAGAGTTATGTAAGCATACATATTCATCATGCTCCTCAGCCCCATCTCATTCTCCAAGATGAACGGTACTGCCATTCAGAGTAAATTCAAATTTCTCAACATGCCCACTGCGCCAACCTCAGGACTCCTGCTTTCCAGGAAAATCAATGCATTTTTATTTTCCATACAGAACACATCTAATCATATCTCCTTGGGTTTTTTTTTCTGTACTATTTCTTCCACTAGAAATACCTTTGCCTACTTGCCATTCTGCTTCTCTTCCTCGCAAAATTCCTGCAAAAGATTATTCCACCTAGTTCAGACCTAGTGCACATTTTTTTTCTTAAAGTATTACAGGTCTCATTTTTTCTGTCTTCTTTTCCTTCTCCATCCCACTTGCAGACTTATTATTTTTAAATCAGTAGGATCCTTAAAAAAAAATCTGACACCAAAGCTAATTCTATTGGATAGATTAAAAAGTGAAGTTCCTCTGATTAAAGTCAGAGTGGGGCTATGAGAAAACCTGCCCATTAGACTCATCTTCTAGCTCTGATGTCACCTCTGTGAATTGCAGTTGAACACCTAAGGACTCTGGTACACAGGCCTGGATCTCCTTGCTCTCCTGGTGTTCCCATAGCTCTGCTCTCACCCCAGTTTGTCTGGATCTCGATGGGCCTCATCTGTCTAAGTCTCCTACACCAAGAAGCTCTATCTAGCTCCCTGTGACTTTTTAAAAAGTTTTTTTTTTAATGTTTATTTACTTTTGAGACAATGCGAGAGACAGTACAAGCAGCGGAGGGGCAGACAGAGGGAGACACAGAATCCAAAGCGGGCTCCAGGCTCCGAGTTGTCCGCCCAGAGGCCGACCCGGGGCTCGAACTCATGAACCATGAGATCATGACCTGAGCCGAAGTCAGACACTTAACCGACTGAGCCACTTGGCGCTCCAAGCTCCCTGTGACTTCTAACTCAGTAAACAGATCTCTTAGAACCATGGATATGATTTAGCAAATCCTTCCAGTTCAAACCACTGTCATACCCTTGTCTGACTAACTGGACACTGTGATGTGCCCAGAAATTCACTCAAGGATACAGTGCTCTCCAGCCATCAGAAATCCTTGCTGTGGCCAGACATAGCACTCAGGTGTCTTCAACCATTACCAGAATTTCTCTGCCCCCGGTCTGATCGCTTGACAGAACTTGTGTGCTTGGTTTACTTTCCCTCTTATTTTCCAAGAGGAAAAAATAAGTTTCCTGACTCTTTCACCTAAGTGTGCCTAGACCCTGCCTTTCCAACTACAAGGTAAGTGCCCAGGGAAAGAACAAACCTGCTACTATTGCCATCATTTCTGTGGTTGTTCGTCATTGTGTGTGTCTTGCTCCCCTGCTACTCTGTAACTACTTCCTGACTTCCCTGTCAATGCATCAGCTCTTTGAGGGAAGCAATTGTTTCCTTCTTAGCTTTAGTTGCGTAGTTGACATTCATCACATACAATGTTTAATGAACATATGATTGAGTCCCCTTACGGCCTGGCAGAGTGCTTTACTTAGATTGGGGATTCAGAGATGATGATTGACTTATAAAATAATCAAAATATCAAAGAAAAAAAGAAAAAGCTATAAAAATATTGAAAATACCAGAATACTAGTTCCACATGCTTTTGAAGAGTCTGGTGTTTATTGCTATTAAGATGTTATAACTAGAGAGATGTACACGTATGAAACTCATAATACAAACTACCCATCTTTTCATTTGAGCTCTAATTCCCGGCTTTAATCAGAATTACATTTTGAGTAGTAAACAGCATCTGTGAGCCAGGAGGCTGCTAGTAAAAAGTACTTCTTTATATTTTTCCCTTGGACACTGAGGAAACTGCCTATGTGTATGTAGACTTTGATGGGCTGTCAGAGTAGGCCCAAGAAAACCCAATGGCTATGCCACTGGCTTCATGGCTGCCCCCTCTGCACTCACTCAGATCCTTAAAGGGAGCTATATATTGGCATATCCCCATTGGGTAAGAGAAAAATAGTAATGCTTGCCATTACCCAACTGGAGACCCTACTCTTCCTGGCCCCTTCTGTCTCTTCAGAGTCCAATTCAATTTCCACCTCCTCCAGGAAGCCTGCCTGGCCATAAGAGCCCACTGGAGGGCTCCCTCCTCCATTCTCTTGTCATTCCTGGGCAATACCACTTCTTTTTTTCTTTTGCACTTGCTAACATCTTTCTGATATCGTTATTATGTTGTCTTCTTGTTATTCACTTTGAGATTCACTGTTTGAATGTGCTGGTGACTGCTTTGCTTGAGCAGAGCCAACAGCACCATGACCCAGCCAGATGAGTGCTCTTTGGACTGCAGCCTCAGCTAAGTGTGACCCCAGAAGCCACGCTGAGCTCCATATCCAGCAGAACACATTTGGTAGATGGAGGAAACATCTACGAATAAGGGCATGGACATTACAGGGATTGTGTTAACTTGCTGTTTTGTTTTTTCCTGCCAGGTATTGTATGTATGGTGGTTTACATTTCAGTGGACTGGAAACTTTCCATTTCATTCAAGAAATATGTTCCATGTTAAAAAGCCTTGATTAAAGAGGAGGCAAAAAAGTATATATTGTCCTACAGCTCCAGGTACCTCTAATATCCTCAAATGTGGACTCCCTCTCCTCCCCAAAAAAGGACTTTTGTAATTGTAAAGTGAGAAAACTAAACACTATATCTCAATTTTTAAATATTTAATCTCTATATAAATACTTTTCTCTTTTCCCTCCCCCAAACCCATTTGATAATAGTAAAAGAATAAAATGATATTGATCCACAAGGACAAAGAAAATGAGAAGGGAGAAAACAGTAGACAAGAATTTCCTGAAAGCTTTCAAAGAGAGAAGGCAGACAGAAAAGGATTCATTGACTTAGCATACAGAAAGGAGTTATTTCCCCAAATTCCTACAGCGGGAGAGAATGGAGGAGAAGCCACCCAACTGCATCCTGTCCTGTTCTTTGGACACACCTGAAGGGGGTAGTTTGGGGGCTAAGACAGCAGGATCAGATAGTGTGTATACACAAGTACAAAGATCAAATAATGACACAGGGTCACCTCCTTAACGCATAGCAGCCCATTCCTACCCCCAGCAGGAGAACAGAGGCTTTTTCCCTAGAAAGAAAATTAAACAAGAGAAGTTTGGGGGCCCAGAGATACAAGCAGGTTGAATAGCAAAAGTGGGACAAAAAGAAGAAAACTTAGTAAAAGTCTTCATATGGAAATGTCCCTCGGCCACTTTCGCAGCCTTACTCGAGAGGGCTAACAACCAGATGTATTTCTCTGCCCCCACCAAGCAGGATATTGGACTGCTCTTCTCTGGGGAGCTAAATAGTTTCAGAGAAAATGCCCTATATTCTAACCTTTCAATGAAAAGAGAAGCTTGCTACCTGTTCACCTTACAGAGAGGTCCTATATTCAGCAAGCTTCACACATACATAGAGTTTCCAAGTAGCTGAATGGTACAGGCTCTTAATAGATTAGAAATATCACAGCTATTAAGTGGATTCTGAGGATGGGCTATCTCTATGACCAGTCCCAACTCCTTATAATGTTTGAGTTCAATTCAAAACTCTCTTTCTCTGCCCAATCTTGCTTTTGTAGCTAGGGCTCCAGATGAGATATAGTTTCAGCCAATCCGATGTATTCATAGCCATACCAGACTTTGGTTTCGGAAGTGAGTCCCATCACTAAGCTGCAGAGGATGTGGCACCTGTTTTCTTGGCCCTGGATCCAGAGGCTAGAATGTGGGGTGGCTTCCTGACTGCAGCCTCCAGTTTGGTGGAGTCAGCAGCTCCCTGGCAACCCCAATTCTGAACTTCAGTTTGGAACCAGTCCAGGGAAGCCAGCCTAATTCTGTAATTTTGCCCTCCCAATGGTTCTTCGAGAAATTTATACCCCACAGTAAATGTTTTCTACTTAAACCAGCTACAGTAGATTCTGTTGTTGACAACAAAGAACTCAGAAAATACAGTAGCTGTATCTGGTCACTATATATTATTGTGTCTCAGAAAAAATGAATAGTCAGTAAAGCAGAACAATAGCATTTCTCAGTAATTCATCATTTTAAAAAATGAACTGCTTATTAGCATGTGTGTGTGTGTGTGTGTGTGTGTGTGTGAGAGAGAGAGAGAGAGAGAGAGAGAGAGAGCGCACAAGCGAGTGAGCAAGTTGGGGGGAGATGGTTTGTGCAGTTATGAATTTCCTGGACTTTGCACTTAAGGAAACAGTCTTTAACCAGAATAAAAAATTTTATATCTAAGAAATTTTAAAAGGGTAGGTAAGAAGGATAGAATTTTAGTGGCTTTGCAAGAAACAAAATAAGGCAACATGTGAATAAAACAGAATGAATTCCAGTGGCATATATGTTCAGAGACTATTATAAGCTACCACGGTAATAGCAGTGTATTTCATGGGTTAAATTTTCTCTACTAGTAAGCAAAGTACAGGGACTTTGTGTTTTATACTTTCTCAGTTACTAAAGCAGGAAAAAATTTACTCAGCATGGCAAAACATACGGCAAGCACTTTAAAATGAGCATATTTCAAATGTTTAATGGTCTCATTTCCTCATTTCTTTCTGTGTTCCAAGGCAACACAACTTATATTTTTTTTTAAAAGAGAACCTTTCAAGTTTGGAAGAGTGACTGGTTTACTTGAAAAGGTGTGTGATAGGATACAGATTTCTGGTAGTAATATCCCTCAACTCTGGCTTCGGTGGCTGCACATTAAATTACAAAGTGAATTTAAGAGACCCCACAAACTCTGAAATTATGCTTACTTTGTAACAGCTTTCAAGTGCATATTAATCACACAAAATTCTACACGTATAGCCCTTTGAGTGTACTTGTGTGAAACAAAAGTGTTATTTTGGCTAAGTATACCATGCATTTGTAAAAGTTCAACTCAATAAAAGTGCCTTGTTTACAAATGCAACATAATTTTTACTTATCTGAGAAAATGGGGGTCAGGAAGGCATGTACAAACAAAATCCTCTGACAATTCCCAGAACTCAGCAGATGAACAGTTTTAAATTTTAGTCCCATCATTTGTCACAAAGCTAGGAATAAAAATCAAAGCTGAATTTTCCCCTCTCTCTCCTATCATTTCAGTGAAGGAACACTCAAAAAGAGGCAGCACTATGAAGAAAAGCAACAAGACTGAGCATTCAAACAAATTAGTTTGCATTGACTAGTAAGCTAGCAGATCTTTGCATTGACTAGTAAGCTAGCCACCTCCCCCCCCCCAACGATAGTAACATAATGCAGTGAGGGTCTTTCTGAGACCGCTGTAGTGTTTGCAAAGGAGAGCTGAGTACCATGCCCTCTGTACTTGAGTCAGCGCCCTTCTCCTTGTGTTCCAAAGAACACGGACTGAAGATGGAATAGGGAAAAAGGGGCCCCTTCCATGCACCTTCTGGGACGCAGCCCTGGACTTGAGATGACATTTGGCTGAATTGCTCTAAGCACAGCTGGTGGTCTGTGTACCGTTATTGGCTCAAATACAGGTTCACACAGAAACAGGGCTTTGGATAAGGGAAAAAGAACTGGAGTAGTTCTCCATCAATCCTAATCATGTCTGCTGACTTCTTTCTGTGGAAAGGGTGAAGAAGAAAAAAAATAGCACAGGGAAGGATAAAGGAGGGGGTAGAGAAAGACAGAAAGGAGTGAAGTGACCTATCTATTAGGGGGAAAGAACTACAGCTACCCACACTAAAAGTACCCTCTGCTTTCATTGCAAGTTCCTGTGGCCCTATCCCAGTCTCCTGGAGACAGAGATCACTGTGAGGAGACTCCCAGGACAGGCAGTGTGGTAAGGGGAAAGGACATGTAGTTTGGGGTTAAGACATGGGCTCATATATGAGCTCTGACACCAGCTATGTGAACCCAGGCGAGTTACCTGATTTCTCTGAGTCTTACCTTATCTTGGTATAAAGTAATAATTCATTAATAATAAATAAAGTAATACCTCTTAGGGGGTATCAGATTAAATGAGATTATGTGCATTCTTCTTAAATGAGAGGGCTGTGCATTCAGAGACTTCTGATAAGTGTTCCTTTGCTTTTCCTTGGGGAAAACCTTTTTTAACCATCTACTTCCCACCCATAAACACAGGAAGGTGCTCTCTCTTCAACATAATTATAATAGTAAGCTTTTATACTTGTAAGCTATAGAGCTATGAGGGGAAAATAGGAAGTTAATTCCATGTCCACCAGATAAACACACATTAAACATGAACAATATCAAGCCGGGAGGGTGGCAAGCAATGAAACAATATAAACAACTTTAAACTATGGCTTCCTATTCAAGGGAGATTTGTAAGAACTCCAGAATTGGGGAACTGTGTCCATAGCCATGGAAAGAGAGAGAGAAAATGTGACGGGCTAAGAGGTGGTATTAATTCCTCTGCCTCACTCCCACGGTGGATTGCACAGAATAACCTCAAGGAAAGTATTTAAGAAGAGATGAAAGTTTTGAAAGAAATATACAAATGAAAATTCCATAATTAAAGAATCATCTACTTTTTATTATAGATATGTTTTTATACTTTTAAAAAATAAGCCAGAATCTCAAGACTGGCTAAAAAACTAAAAGGCAGAGAAAGTTTGTTTTCCTTCTCCAAACCTCTTCCATTCGGGCAGTTCCGCTTTTCTGCTGGCTCCAAACCAAGATGGCCTTGAGTTGGCGGCTTTTGCCACTGCCTGGTTTGTAAGTTTCTCCCTCTACTGCATCCAAGGAAAGCTCCCCTTCTCGCTCCATTCGTCCTGTATTACCAGCTGTGTTTTAAACACCAAGAATGGGGACTCTGTTTACCTGTACAGATGTCTGATACTAGTAGGCGTTAAAAAATTTTTTTTGTAATGTTTACTTTTGAGAGACGGAGAGAGACAGAATGTGAGAGGGGGAGGGGCAAAGAAAGAGAGGGAGACACAAAAGCAGGCCCCAGGCTCCGAGCTGCCAGCACAGAGCCCAATGAGGGGCTTGAACCCACGAGCCCTGAGATCATGACCTGAGCCGAAGTTGGATGCTAACTGCCTGGGCGACCCAGGCGCCCCGACTAGTAGGCATTTAATACATGATGACTTATGATGATATCAAACTTATCTATGCTATGTCCCATTCTGCTAGGCTTTGTCTTCATGCATGATTATGTTTATAATAAATTAATGTCAGCAAGAGAATCAATTGCTATAAATTATTGTCCTCAGGTAATATATTTGCATTTAAATCAGGTCCTTCAATCCTTCTGCCTGAATTGACCGAGTCACCCTCCTGCTTTAGCAAACTGGTAGGTGTGAGATCCTCAGGTTGCCCTTAAATCATTCCAACAGGTATCTAGTCCAAAGCTGGACTTGAAAACTCTGACTGCTTCTCCAAGTCTTAAAGAAGTAAGTTTGGAGTCCCCTTATTCCCAGAGTTGTAAGGTCTTGTGAGAATTCAAAAAAAAATTTGGGGGGCGCCTGGGTGGCTCAGTCGATTGAGCATCCAACTCTTGGTTTCACCTCAGGTCATGACCTTGTGATTTCGTTGGGTTCAAGCCCTGTGTCAGGCTCTGTACTGACAGTGTGAAGCCTGCTGGGGATTCTCTCTCTCTCCCTCCCTCTCTCTCTGCCCTTCTCCTGCTCGTACTGTCTCTGTCTCTCAAAATAAATAAACAGACAAATAAATACGAGAAAAAGAAATTTTGTGTAGTATTTAATAAAATTAGTATAAGGGATTTTCTGAGTTGTCTGGGGAACCACTTTATAAGCAAGCACTGGCAGTCAAAACTTTTAGTGCCCATGTTTGTGTTTGCACTGAGTAGTAGTACTCTGTTCATGGCAGACTGAGCAGAGAAAGAGACATCAACACATCAGTTATGTACTCTCCTCTAATGACATCACAGTGCCCTGGGTGGATGGGTGTTTCATCCCAATAGGATAAAAGTGGGAGGAGGATGGTGAGGTCTTACAGCACAGTTAGCCCAGCCATGCCAATCTCAAAAGATCCTATGCTTGGGAGCCAGAATATATTTTCCTGTTGACTAGTCAATTATGTTTCCTAAAAGGACATCATCTTTCACACTAATGTTGATCAGTTGAAGTTTTGGGTAGTACAAATTTGTTTGACTTTGACTTTTTTTTTTTATGTAGAATGAAAACAGTATGACGTGTTTACATATTTGTAGTTATGTTAAATATAACAATTTTCTGTTTCTACATATTTAAGTTATATTATGAATTAAAATAGTTTGCATGTCCTCATAATTGATGAGGATCCTTTTCCTTTAAAGGTTGTTTGCATATTATCTGGGTTTGAGAAACATTGGTATAGAAAAAGTGTATCTGGAATTTGAAAGGGTTGACATAGTCAAAGTAGGTAAAAACAAATGACCTTGACTTATAAATAATTTGGAGAGCTTAGAAATTGCTTCAACTTCTAATTGCCCTCAGCAAGACCAGGAGAAAAAACACAGGCCTGGCTCTCAGCACCTGGGAGGCCCAGCCACGGCTGGAGCATACATTGAGTGTCCTTGGGGGGACTGTTTTCCTGCTCAGTGCTTCAGTTTCACCATATGTAAAGCAGGGATAATAATACCCAAACTCAATCCTTAAATTTAAAAATGAAAAAAAATAAACTTAACTTTATGGGAATAAAGAAGCAATAGATGGAAAAGCATTTTCATCTTTTGAGGAAAAGAAGGTACTATTTAAAGGGGGAACTCTTGAAAATATCTCCACAATATGTGTCTAATTCATACTGACATGTGTAATTGAACCTATGTCTAATTTTTGCTGCAAATTATCTACTTCCTTTAAGAAGCCAGGGTGGTAAAATGCTGAGTTGTGTGGTTCAAAAATGGAGCTGTGGAAGAATGACGGATACATGGGATAAAACACAGTAAGGTTGGGCCCTGAACAAAAGATGAAACAGAAAAGGGAGAGCTGCAGAAAAAGGCTGTGCCAATGGGAAGAAAAAATATCATGAAGCTGATGGAAAATAATAGCAAGGAAGTAGGGATAGTGGGAGATTTTCACACCCAGATCTGGCTAATGACACAGAAAAAGTTGAACATAGGATCCAGTGAGGTCCCCAGTGCTTCGCCAGTTAAGACCCAGAGCAGCTCAAAGAGATAAACAATATAAATGTAAATATTGAGCTTTATCCCATTTCAGATGACAGAGTTTATACTGTCCTCTTTCCTCTCCCTTTCCTCCTTTTCTTACACTCCATAAGCTTAAACAACTTACAACTAAATTTAATCAATTCCTGTTTCATTATTCAGAATAATTAGATTTCAATATGAAAGCCATCACAATTATATAAAGTGATAATTCTCAGATTCCATTTCTATGTTAACTGCCCGCATTAGCAAGTAATAGCATGTATTTAAAATAAAACCAGAATGGTGAGAACCATACTGGCCTTCCAAGAGCATCAGCCCTCCCGGCTCCCAACCTCAGTTTTTTAAGTATAACAGAAATGTTGCAAGATACTATATTTTGTGGGTTCATCAGGGGAACCTTCCTTGATATAAGGAGCGATATATATGATTTAAAAGATCACCTGGCCACAGTGTGGAGTGTGAATCAGGGAAGGCCAGGAGTAGGAGCAGGAACCCAACAGGAGTCGAATGCAGTAATGCAGGAAAGAGACAGTGGTCATTCCAACTAGGATGGTGGTTGGGGAGAGAAGTGATTGGCTCAGGAACAGGTTTTGGAGGAGAGCAGTGGTTAGCAAACTATCGTTCCGGGGGCTAACTCTGGCCTTCGTTTATGTGTTCATGGCTCATATTGCTAAGAATAATTTTTACTCTTTTAAAGGATGATGAAAAAAGAAAGAGAAAAGAAGAGTAAGTGAAAGAAATTGTACATGGCCCCTCAAAGCCTAAACTATTCACTATCTGTCCCTTACAGAAAAAGTTTGACAACTCCTTGGAGTAGAGTCAGCAGATCGTGAAATCAAACTGGCTGGAGGGAGGGATGAGGGGAAGACAAGAATGAGGGAAAGTACCTGTGTTTTTAGCTCAAGCAGCTGTGTGATAGACATGGCCTCTCCTTTCAGCCAATCATACCTTCTCGGGTACCTCCACTTTATCTTATTCATGCTTTGTTGTTGTACTTCTTTCACTATCACACTTATTTACCTCTATATGCCTGCCTCCCCTCCTTGGCAGTGAATTCCTTAAGTAGCTCTAATTTTTCTCAGTATTTATGGCACCCAGCTTTGTACAAGACACATGCTCCATAACTATTGGATATGATTGAATAGATGATACGTTAAATTCATTTCCAGTGGTGCTAGTAACATCAACTTCTTAATAAATACAAAATTATAATCACTGTTTTTTAGTGTATAAGAGTTTATAAACCATTTTTGCAACCCACCTGTTCCTCCATACAACCCCGTATATTGATATTACAGTAAACTTCAATTATAAGTTCCTCTTACAAGAACTTATATTTTATCTTGATTTACTTATATTTAAAATGTTAGGAACTATAAGCATTTTGAAATCCATCTCTTTGGGGAATGATTAGAAAAAGGACCGAATGAAAAGAAAAACTTTGCAAAGGAGCATTATGAAAAGCCAACAATAGAGAAAGAAATCTGGGTATTACAATGACAGTTGGGGCAACTGAACTGGGTGTGAGGGGGCTGGTGAGGAAAAAAAAAAGGAATCAAAGGTGGGCTTTCATGTTTTGAATGTAATGGTAGTGCCTGTTACTAAGATAAAGAAAACTATGGACATATAGGTTGAGTTCTGTCTTGGAAAGTTAAATTTGAGATGCCAATTAGACATTTAAATATATAGGTTCAGGTCACTGGATATCTAAGTCTGCAGTTCAGAGTTGGAGATATAATTGTGGTTGTCATAGACATAGGGCATACAGATGGTATTTAAAGTCAAAGGACTATAGATGAGTTCAGCTACAGAATATGTGTGTAGACAGAAGAGAAGAAGGCCCAGGCCACTCTAATGTTTAGAGGTAAAAGAGAAGAGAAAGAACCAGAGGAGACTAAGGAGGGTAAAAATGTATTTCAGGATGGAGGGAGAGGTCAATTATATATACTACTTCTAAGAAATACAGGATGATGTGGATAGAGGAGTAACCATTACATGTGTCAAGGTATAGGAAATAGATAACCATCATAAGCACTGTTTTGGTGGAGGGAGAGAACAGAGCCTCTTGAAGTATGTTGAAGTGGGTTAAAGAGAGAATGAGGAATTACTATAGACATGCCAAGAAGAGATATTCCCACAGAACATTAAACCCTCAAGCTGTAATAAAAAAGAAACTGTACTAAGCAAATATTCACTGAAAAAAACATTCAAACTGTTAAAACACTCTGTTAGCACGTGTATTTTTCCCACTTTTCAAATAGCATGTGTTCTAGAGGATAGTGGGGGTGAAGCGGTTAAACGAAGGGTCCTTTCCTGGAGTCAATACAGCACCAGGGGCTCCATGAAAAGCAATCAGTTTCCTGAAACAATATACCATGAGCTCCTGCTATGGTGAAGAAGAGGGGACTATAATTCTTCTTCTTCTTTTTTTTAATTGAATTGTGTCATAGCTGACACACTATGTTACATTAATTTCAGTTGCACAACATAGTGATTCAACAACTTTATATTACACTATGCTTACCACAAGTGTAGTTACCATCTGTCACTATACAATGTTATTACAATACCACTGGCTATATTTTCTATAGTGGAGACTATAATTTAATGGAATTTCACAGGCATGTTATCACATGCACAATTTTGTCCAATGAAGGAAAGGTGCATTTTTAGCTTGTATCCCAATCAAGAGCTTTGGCCCCAACAAAAAATCTGGCTCATTGTCACATGGGGGCAGAGCTCAGGAAACACAATATTCTCAGAACAGAGACCAACCAAGAAACATCACAACATGGCAGAGCCATCACCAGGGTTACAGGTTAAGCAGGATCACAGTTTTTACTCCCCCAGTGAAGGAATTAAAGGGCAAAACAAACCTCTAATAACACCAGAGAGGGAGCTTTGAACAGTGCAAAAACAAGTGTAAGAATTTTCTGTACAAGAATATGATGTCCTAGCACAGACAAGTATAGGATAAGAACACTGAGGCACACACAAAAAAGAATCCACACAACTTGGACAGTGAAAGAAGCATTCTCCTTACTAGTTTCTTAGTGAGGAGAAGCTGGAAGTTTACCTAAGAACTCAAACATGCATGCTGGAGTGTGTTTATTATACCCTGCTGTAATATACATATACGTGTATGTAATAAAAAAGGATATATTTCTTATTCCATACCATGGACTCAATCATTCTCCTATAATATTTTCATTAATCACTTAAGTTTTAAAACTCCAAAAGTTAGTGCTAGAGTTAGAACTTAATAAATATCATAGGCATAACCTGATTATTACTGACAACATTTTTGTACATAGACAGAAGAGTTAACAATCACACCTTATAGAAACCTGCCTTAGCCAGACATATTTCTGTGTAGCTGTCCTATTCATTACAAAAGAGTGTTACTGATGCAGGTTGACACAGACAGACAGACGGACAGACAGATATACACACACACACACACACTCATTAGGTGTTTAATTGCCATTTGATTGTGAGCTTTTACTGCTTTTGTCAGATTTAATTGTTTTAGAACATGTATTTCAATTATTTTATTCAAACATATCTTTCCTATAGATAATAAGTCACTGGTGAATAGGGAAATGTGTCTACTTCTAGAACTTTGAACATAATAGGGCTCAATAATTGTTTGCTGAATGAATGAGAATTAAGCATAATGGTTGTTTGAATTTGGAGTATTTATTAACCCTGGTGAGTTTGTATACTCCTAGACTTCAAATTAAGTGATTCCCTTCTTTAGGTTAAGACAAGAAAAATAATAAAAAAAAAACCTTGCTCTTTGAGTAATTTATAGTAAAATCTTGGCCAAACAAGCTTTTTATGGAAACTGCATAAAGGTGAGGGATGTTATTCAGAGATGGTCTGTATTTTAAAGGATTCTGAGGTACAGTTTGAGCTGTGTTTAAAAACTGTGCTCCATATCAGCTATTGGCAAAGGGAGAGATCTTCAGTGACAGCTGTTGACGGGAAATATTCAAAATTTATATTCACATTGCACGCTCAAGTTATGGGATTGTACTCCAAATCAATCATTAAATGAATTTAGGGGATTCAATAGAAAATACTTGGGAATAAACTAACACGAAATATGCAGTGCCTATATGAATAAATTTATAAAATTAGGCTAAGGACAAAGCTAAACTGAGAAACAGATCTTGAATAAGAAACCCACTCTTTAAAGCTGTAAATTCTCCTAAGATTAAATGACTATAATATAATCTCAGGGAAATTTTTCAATAAAATTTTATGAGAGGTAACTTGACAAAATAATCCTAAATTTTATTTAACAGAACAAGCAGGTGAGAGTAGCCAAGAAAATTCTAAAAAAGAAAAAAACCCACAATGACCTATGTAATCAGAAAGATTAAAAAATTTAAATGTAATATAAAAATGACACATCAGAAGCCTGTTGTAAAAGTCCACTGACAGATCTGTTGAATAGAAAACAGCATAGAAACAATGAAACAAAAAATGAGAATTTAGTTTGTGATAAAGGTAGCATTACAAATCAGACTTTTGAATAAATAATTTTAGGAGAATTGGCTTCCATCCCTCCTCCCCCCCAAAATCGATTTTAGGTGGGTCAAAACTCAAAATCCCAAAGTATAATTTAGGTGGTAGTTTTGGTAATATTGGAGTTAAAAAAAACTTTTGACATTTCACATAAAAACTTACAGCTATAAAAATCTCATGGATATGAGATGCTTCACAACAAAATAACGGACAAAACTGGGAAACAGATGGCAAGTGGAGAAAAACTGCTGGCAGAATACATGGCTAAACGTTAATAACCATAATATCTAGAGGGCTTTTTGAAACTCTGCTTAAAAATACAAATCAACACAATAGAGAAGTGTAGTTTTAGCAGTTCTCAGATAATAAGAGACAATAAAACATAAGACAGCAAACTTCACTAATAATCAAAAGGAATGCACACTCAAATTGCATGTGTGTGAATATTTGCACATCAGTATCCCATATTGATCATATATGGAGAAATAGATATTTTATACATTCTTGATTGGAATGTTAATCAGCACAGAGTTGGGGAATGTGAAAATATCAAATTTTAAAATATCAAAATTTTAAATATGTCCAACCTTTGACTAAAGTAATTGCATTTCCTTTTTTAGGAATACAGCCTAAAAAAATACTTGCACAAGTGTACATGTATGAAATGTTACTTGCTTCATTATTGTTGAAAAACTGAACTGTCCATCAACTGAAGACTAACTAAAAAGTTATGGTACCTATTAGTAATAGCTAATATTTATCGGGTGCTTGTTTTTCTAAGCATTTTATCATATATTTAGTCATTTAATCCTCCCAATATTATGAACTTATTCATCACAGTTTAAAAATGAGTGTGTATGATAAATCCATACAAAAGAACAGTGTGACTATGAAATAAAGGGACACATCTAAATTCAGTGAAAAAAGGACTAAGGTTTTTCTTGATTGAAAGAATCAAGTTGTAGAATAGCATGCATAGTATAATTATATTCATATTAAATGATATAAAATTCATATATTTTACATTCAAAAGAGAGATATCTAAAGGAAGGGTTAACAGTGGCTTTTTCTTAAAAGTGAGATATTGGATTTTTAAAAAAGTTCCTATTCTTTAACTTTTTACACAAAATTGTTCTTCAAATGAAGAAATTAGGTGCCTCATATAGGTGTAGTCATCCACTATCTGTTCCTCTATTTCACTTAGCATAATATACTCAAGCTCATCCATGATATTGGATACTGGATTTCCTTATTTTTTAAGGCTGAATAACATTGCATTGTATGTATACCACATTTTCTTTTCCATTTATATGTCAATGGACATTTAGGTTATTTCCACATCTTGGCTATTGTGAATAGTAACTCAATAAATATTGGGGTGCTAATATCTCTTGACATCTTGACTTCAATTCTTTTGGATACACACCCAGAAAAGGGATTACTGGATCCACCTATATAAGGAATGTAAAATAGTCCAAGTCATAGAATTAGAGTAAAATGATCAGTGCCAGAGGTTGGGCAGCGAAGGATATGGAAATTGCTAATCAATAGACATTATACAAGATGAATAAATTCTAGAGATCTGCTATACAACGTTGTGCCTAGAGTTAACAATATTGTACTCATAAAATGTGTAAAAAGGCTAGATCTAATGTTAGGTGTTCTTACTGCAATAAAAGCAAACCTAAAAAATGAAGTATTTTTCATTTTGAGAAATGAAAAGCTAATCAGGCTTTTTCTAAGTTCCATTTGATTCTCCTATACAAGTCCTATATATCTCCCCTCTTTTTAAACCTCTATATTTAGGCTTCAAAATAGATTTCTTAGCCCTTTACACTTATTTACCTTTATTATCCCAAGGTTCCCTAAATGTGGGATGAAGCAGAATTCTTAGAATTGCCAGTCAACATGCTACCAACTTGTTAATGCATTTTTATGTGAAAATACAGTGATATGGCCATTTAGTAATAGTTGCTAGTTACAGAGTTGAGAGTAGAAGCTATCAAAACACTCAAAGAAGTTCAGAAAGCCTTTTTGTTCATAACGTGATGCACTAGAGAAAAAGAAACACTAAGCTGAGGTGACTAGAAGGAGGTATGTGAAACCAAAGAAAATGGCATGATATATATAATGGGAGGAGAACACTAGACTAGACGGCAAGAAACCCAGGTTCTAGTTCCGGCTCCGTCACTGGCCAGTACTATAATTCTGGGCATGTTATGTTTATTCATGTAAGAAACTAAAGGTAAGATGTGATCCTTGGTTTTCAAACTTAGGTCACCAGCATTCTAGGGCTTTTCCGGATGTGTTTCAGGGGTCCACAGAAGCTGGAGGGCCCCAAGGCAAGAGGGCTGGATCCTGGGCTCCCACACTGCTTTCACTAAAACAACTCCATTTTTCTTCATTTTATCTAATGGGATTTCAAGGAAGATTTTGATTGAATAAAGAGTTATAATGCTTAGAAACAAAAAAGAAGAGAGAAAAGTTTGAAAACCACAAACTAAAGCTGATGTCTGAGGTTCCTTATAGCTTTAAGTTCTTGTTTTGAAATTAATCTATCCTTCACAATGTATGTAAGTAAGCAGTGAAAATGCAGTTTGCCCTGAAGAGAATTTCCAAGTCACTGAACATCAATCATGAAGAGCCTCTGTTGCTAACATGTGGCAAGTTGATTTTTTTTTTTTTTTTTGCTTCCCTTGGGTCAATTTACCATCTGCCTCATCTTCATCAAAACATTAATTTCAGCTTAATCCCCTTTCTTCCTCTCTGGTGGTAAAAGGACCTGGCTCACTTTGAAATAAAACAAATAGAGTGCAGCTATGCTTTCAAATGCAGGGTGTTTTCCATCTGATTATTATGGAACTCCAGAATACTAAAATGAATAAAGTAATCTAGCTCTTTTCAGAGACTCAGAGTCTAAAAAAAACACTCAATTAAAATAAACTAAAATTCATTAAACATATTGAGTTTTTACTATATGCAATGGACAGTGCAAGGTGTATCTGGTGATAGAAAGACCGACCCTGCTCTCAAATCTAGACTCTCTGGGAAGAGCATCAGAGCTATGTGACTTCAAAGGAAAGAAGTGCCTCATCGGTGGAAGGGATGTCAGGAAATGTTTTCAGAGTCTTAAAAGGTGGGCAGGATTTTGATAGGCATAAGTATGAGGACACGGTAATTTCTAGTTAAGAGAATGCTAGATGAAGAAGTTTGGAATTAACTCAATAAGCAATGTGACAGTTGGTGAACATGTATGTTTTATTAAGATTAAGCTGGTATTAGAACACAGTGTAAACAGAAGGAGGCAGACACTAAAAACTGAGAAGGGAACTAGGATGCTGGGTGCTTCACTGTCCTGATAAAAAGGCGATGAAATAGGATGATGGCAGTGGAAATATCAAGAAAGTGATTAAGGGAGCGACACCTAGAGCAGACTTCCAAGAACTTGGAGAATGGCCAGATGTACATGGTAGAACAGGTAGGAAGCAATTTCTAGAGTCAAGGAAGAAGACAACTGGGAGCTTGGACTAAGGTAGTTAGAAAGTAGAAGGAGAAGAGCATGCATTTCTAAAAACTATCTACAGGTAAAACTAACGGGGATTTAGTGATGGATTGGACATGGAGATGATATTCACTGAGATAGGGAACAATAGACGGAGATGATTCATAGGTTCAGAGAAACTGTGAATTCCATTTTGGGTATTCTGATACTGAGGAATCTGAGACATCCAAAAGGAGCTAGGGTAATGGGGAAAAGAGTGTTCTCTATTTGAGATATGGTTTTCTCAGAGGAAAGTTAGATTTTTTAAAAAATGTTTATTTATTTTTGAGAAAGAGAGAGGGCGTGTGGAACTCGAACTCACAAATGGTGAGATCATGACCTGAGCTAGAATCAAGAGTTGGATGCTCAACCAACTGAGCCACCTAGGTGCCGCAGAAAGTTAGATTTCAATGAATACAAAGAACTGTAAGAATTAATGGGTTAAAATTATAGAATATATGGTAATTTTTCACAAAAGAATAGGTATACAGTGTGGCCTGCAGAGGTGTCTGGAGAGACACAATTTAAATTAGATAATTTGATCATACTCTGGCTGTTAGAAAAAGAAATTGATACTTAATATGAAAAAAAAACCCCTCCACAGAATATGAATAGGTCTTTTTCTAGATTTTGTTTGTTTACTAGTGCTTAATGAATGAGTGAGTTATGTTCTTCTGAGATCTTTGACGAGTGGAATTTTCTCTCCATCACATGTTTGAATGTTTAGAACTCTGTTAATGTTCTATTTAGTTCAAGTGGTTATATGTTGGTTCTTTGGCGCCATTGTCAATAATAAAATTCAACAAAACAAAACCCTAAATATGGCTTTGTTTTTCTCTTTTTAAACATATCTGATTCTCAGCCCAAACCAAATTCCAAGTTTTTCTTCTCATGTGGGAGACAAGTGTAAGTGACTGACTACCATTAAAATTACTTTACTCACTAGACCCTGCTGACCTTTTGCTAACCTATCTCTCTACTGTGCCTTCCAAATCCTTGCCCTTCCTTAATATATATTGTCAATTTCCTTTTTTACAAACCTCTGTTCCTTCACTAACTGCCTACTAGATTCTCATTCCTTCCCAGGTAAGAAGCCAGGGAATCTGTATTTTTAATAAGTGTCCCAAGTAATTTGTGAGAGTAGGTAAATTTGAGAAAATCTGTATAGAGCCTCTTCAGGGACTATCTTGAAGATGCAGGAAAAAAGCAGGCTGAGCCATGTTCTTTTCACCTGCTATATGCACATTAGGTCTGAGCTTTATTCTTTTCATATGAGGCTTCTATGTATTTTCATCTGAAGCAACACATTGCTCAAAACACTTGAAAATTGTGGTCATGGATCCATTACCACTTCCAACTTTCCCAGTCTCCTTATCCATTCCCACATCGACAATACACTCACAACCAGACTAGAATCCCTCAGCTACTTGATGATTAAGAATTGAGTTTTGGGGCACCTGGGTGGCTTAGTTGGTTGAGCATTCGATTCTTGATTTTGGCTCAGGTCATGATCCCAGGGTAGTGGGACTGAGTCCTGCGTTGGGTTCCATGCTGAGCATGGAGCCTGCTTGAGATTTCTCTCTCTCTCTCTCTCTCTTTCTCTCTCCCTCTGCCCCTCCCCCCTGCTCACATACTCTCTCTAAAAAATATGAACAAATAAATAAGTAAATAAATAATTGAGCTTGATTGAGGGCCAAATATGTGATAAGGCCTATTTTATGTGTTAAGTATACAACACTGAACAAAACAAAATTCTTGCCTCGCCTTACTTTCTAAGTGGAGAATATAAATAACAAAATAAATAAGTTGTATATAAATCTGTTTTTCTCTTAGAAGTTCCAAAGAAAGTGGAGTTTGTTAAATTAGTGGAAAATAACACATAGTATAATGGAACAACATTAATAAAGGGCCAGGGAAAAGTTTACTTTTGATTTATTCTCTAAAGAAAGTATTTTCTAGGCAAAGTGAAGAGATATATAAGATATAGGAAAGAGATTAAATGTCTTCAAATAATCTTCCAGTATGTTGAAAGTGCCATTCTAAACAACTGATATTCTTCCTAGCATGCACGTTGAAGACTTCTAGTAGGAAATAATTTGTTAGCCTAGATCTATTTACCAAGCACTCTTCAAGGTAAATAAATAAGTAAAATTTTTAGAGTATTAGAAAATAATGACTGTTATGGAGAGAAATAAAGCAGGAAATGGAGAATAGAGAATTCCAGAGAGAGAGAGAGTGAGGTTGAGTGACAGAGAGAGAGAGAGCGAGCGAGCACAATTTTAAAAAGGGAAGACAGGGGCGCCTGGGTGGCTCAGTCAGTTAGTTGAGCGTCTGACTTCGGCTCAGGTCATGATCTAACGGTTTGTTGAGTTCAAGGCCCACATCGGGCTCTGTGCTGACAGCGCAGAGCCTGGAGTCTGCTTCGGATTCTGTGTCCCTCTCTCGCTGTGCCCCTCCCTCACTCATGCTCTGTCTCTCTTTCTCTAAAGAATAAATAAAACATTAAAAAAAAGGGGGGGAAGACAAAAAACCTGATAAAAAGATGATCGAGTGAAGACCTAAAGGGCACAAGGAAATGAGCAATGTCGATACCTGAAAGAAAAGCATTTCCAGACACAGGAAATCACAGTAGATGTGTAATCAGCATTAGTAGAATGAACGAATAAACATGTAGGAAGTGCTCTACCAAAGTGATTTTCTGTCTTGGAACCATCCCTTCTCTTCCTGTTACTACAGTAAATGTCGTGTGCTTTAATTAGAATCACCACTTAAGACAACCACCAAGAACATTCATTCTTGATATGATCTAATGTCCTCTCTACAGCTGAAGAAACTGAGGTAGAGGAGAGCATACGACTTGCCTCATGTCAGAGTGCTAATTACGAGTAGGCTGGAGCTAAAACTCAGGCCTTCTAAACTCCAGCCTTAAGTTCTTTCAGCTGAAAAGATCTTTAATATGTGAACCAGAAATCTAAACAATTACATTTTTTTTTCAAATTACATTTTTCATATAAATGTTTTATTAGTGAATAAGTACTCAGACTAATGGGGGCAATATCCTTAACAGTAAATACTGCTTGTGAGTTCCCACACTTCCACATGTCCCAACAAAGAGAAAAGATGCTGAAATAAAGGGAGAAACGAGAAGTGGAGGGAGGGAGAGAAAAAATGGATGAAAAGTAACATCATGTAATCCAACCATCTTTCACATAAACCCAAATCTTTCTAAATCCTAGTTCTTTCCAATACATTGTAACAATACTTTCAATTTCTCACCAAAATTCTGAAATGGACCGATCACATATCCCAAAATTAAAATGTTCATTTTTGTCTTCTCTATGGCACTAGTTTAATAACAAATAAAGGAAACATCCATCATTGTCATCAATTAATGGAATCTCAACCAGCTATACTGTGATAGCTTGATGTTTTAATATGATATCTCCTCAAACTTCAGATCCAAATTCCACCTGGCCATTCCATCCAGTCCCACTTAGACATACTACTTTCCTTTCTCGTCTTATTTGGTAATGCGATCTCCATTTCCTCTACCATTTAATCTTCCCTGAGAAGCACTGCTGTTTCTGACATCTGTTCCTTTCCCATCCATCTCTGTGAACTCTGAGATAAAGACAAAGTTTTCAAGAAATGTAAAGCTCATCTGTCAACGTACTTCCCCTGCCACCTGTCAGAGGCCTCACTGCCTTTCCCATGTGCACTCTTAACTCTATACCAACTTCTCTTGTTGAGCTCTCTTTGGAGAGTTCTCTTCATTCTCTATTTTTTTTCCTAGTAAGTCTTTGTATATTGCATTTATTCACAATGTATCTGATTACTCCCCATTGTCATCATTTTGCATACAGCTCCTATGACATCATTTCTGCTGCCAACTGGGTATTTCAAGAAACTTCTATCTAGTCCTAAAACTCAAAGGCTCAACTTTAGGGTTTAACCTATAATCTGGGTATTTGAAGAGTTAGCACAGCTGCTACAGCTGCCAAGATGAGTATGGAAGCAAACAATCCTTTCTCTTCAATGACCTCATCATATTTGTTCACGCCCTTAAAATAATTAGGCTGGATTAGTGCAATGAATTCTGGGTTTAGGGATATCCTTAAAGACCACCTGTGAGATTTAGTTAGCCCATCTACTTTAGGATCCTGGTCAGATGAGCCATGTTCTACTTACTCCATACATCTAATTTGTAATCTAGAAAAAGTTAACTTTATGCTGAATTTCTAGAAAAAATTTCTGGCTCATGTGTATTTTCTCAGGGTCTTCTATTTCGAGAGTAAGATTGAGACATAGGTTTTTCACATAAAATGTACCTTCTTCCCCCTCCACCCTTACCCCCTAGGAAAAAAAAAAAGAACAAAAACCAAAACAAAACTATCTGAACAGCTTCCTCTTTGCCAGGGAAAATAGGCCAAAATTAAGGAGCTGCAGGTTGGTTTTCCCTGACAACAGGGAGGGCACAGAAAAGTGTTCTGTTATGAACTCTTCTGTATCTTCGCCTCCATTCCCATCTCCCTCTTATTTCTCTTGGATTGAGGCCATTGGGTTTTGACCAGAGACAGCACCACGGTGAGAGGATTTTTCTCATTTGAGGCCTACCACCTCCATATACACATAGAGACACACAGTCATTTACATCTACTTACGCTCTCTCTTAGTTCTAGAAAAGAGTAGACACTCTATTCTCTGCTTGAGTAGATGAATTATCACTTTTTTCTTCCATTATGCTTTGTTGTTCACAGTCTATTTTCTATATTACAATTCATAAAGGTTTTAATTTTTATATTTCCATATACAGTACCTAGCACACTGTAAACTCAAAGGAAGTTTGTTGAAATAATTAATTTAGTTTATTTAAACCAGAGTAATATATGCATGTGATAACAGTTCAAAGAGTTTTGAAGAGCATGTGATGAAAACCACATCCCTCTCCACTTGAAGAAAAAATTTCTTTGAATTTCTAATATAGATCTTCTGGTGCATAACCCTATATAATATGCTTAGAGTTTTACCTCTTGATGTAACCACTTTACAAACTTTACAAACTAGGTACCAACTCTTCTTATTAAAGGAGGCTTTAGCTCACTCATAATCTCCCTTATGGTTTTCCCAGTGGTTGAGGGTTGTACAAGCTCACAATTCTGGAAATCCTCGGAAGCACATATGTCTCAGAATTGATTTTTTTTCAGAATGCACAAAAGTAAAATTGTGTATACATTATAGGCTGCAAACCCACACATGAGTGTTTCCACAGTTAATAATGCAAACAGTCACATTACGTGGAATATATAAAGATTAGAAATAACTTCGTATTAGTGCAAATCAGGTTTTGCCAACAAAAAATTTGCTGAAATTTGTGTTCTTCAGTTTGTTATAATGAACCCAAAGTTTACATCAATTGCTCAGTCCTCCTTACCCTTATTCTGATTAATAAATATTACAAGAGTAACAAAAGTCAGTTCTCTCACTTTTTAAACTTTTTCATGTACTTAATCCAAAGCCAAAATATCCAATTATTTATCTTCTATCAATCTTGCTATTTAATTCTGATTGGGCTATACCACTGTTCTCTTTTTAATTGCTCTCTTAAGTAAGAGCTGGCCCCAAATGCTATTGTCCTTTTTTTTTTTTTACCCTCCTCCTACTTGATTGTTCACTAAGGACCTCTGTAATGGTATGCCACTGTGATTGTGTCTACAGAATACAAAGAAACTTTCAGAGGTTAAAGGATACCTATGATGCCCTCAAACATAAAGGAATCATTTCAATTTCAATCAAGCAGACAACCAGATGTTATAATTATAGTTTACAATGTGTCTCGGGCATAATAAAAATACTCTAGAGATTTTTCCCAGCCCAATACCTAAAAGATGCTGAACAAATATAAAATACTATTCACTAAATAACTACCTTATTATAGTTCAAGCAATATATAGCTATTGACTATTCTAGTTTAAAATATGACAAAAAAACTCATCCGAAGACAGGTAGTTTGTGTATTTTTCCAAATGCAGTACTGTGAGCTCATCCCCCATCCCTGCACCGCCACCACCTCACAATTTCTTTTAAAAAAAGTTGTTTTTTTCCCTCAGAATTTTTCTCAAGGAAGAGTCAGCAACAGAATAAAGTTTGATTGATAGGCTATGGGGGAAAAAAGCAAGGGAAGAATAGAATACTGCTGGGTATACAGTATATTCTAAAATAATTGAATTGAATTTTCCGAAACAAAATTAGTCAGGAGAAGGAAAAGAAAGAATGAAAACAAAACCAACAAGTGATGTGTAATAGGCAGGAAGCAGAGGAAAATAAAGCATGAAGCCCAGATTCAATCAGGCAACTCCTCTGTCATAGAATGAGGTCTCCAGCATATTTAAAGCTCTGTCCTATTGAACCTGCACTGGCTTCTACACCCAGGAGCCCCCAGAGCTTTCAAATATCTCAGAGAGTAAAGGACTGTGCACCATTGGTTGGCAGGCCCCAACTGCACCAAACTCGTGGTTTCCCACCAATCACACTGGCTGCGGATATTCAGCACCACTGCTCCTGTAAGACAGAGCAGCAGCAGCAAAGGAAGGGTCAGTGGAAGCTCTCAAGCTTAGAAATAAATCTCTCTCTCTCCATATTTCAGTGGTGATGTTTCAAGAATGGGTGTAAGGATGCTGGTGTCAGAACATCTAGAAGTATCACCATACAGGCGAGAGTGCTTACGGACTGCAATCCTAATCCAAACATTGTTTTTCTTAGAAGGAGTCCATTTCTGTTGGAACAAATAATCATAGATGTGTCACCTCGGTTAATAAAGTGAGATTCTTGTGAATCTTGGAAATGAGCTGATGAAAAAAAAAATTATGGCTTTTTAATAGTGAAATGACATTTTAATGTCATCTTTAGAATATACTGCTATATCTAATTACATATCTAATTACAGACAGAAAATATTTAGATGGTAAAGTTGGCTTAGCCTGGACTTAAAATCTGAGTATAACCATGGTGACAGACAAAGGCTTCATCTCATCAGACTATATCTGAAGCTGAAAGTTTATCTTGGTCTCTAAATTCAGAGGTTAAAGTTACTCAGAGGTGCTCAAGGTCAAATTAGAGAAAGATGATTAATTCCTGTCAACAAATGTTTCTTTTTTATAAATGGAACTTAACCCCTTGGGCAAACGTATACACACAAACACACACGCACACACACACACACACACACACAATCACATGTACCAACCATATAAAGCAGTTACTGAATATGCTCTTTTACAACTTCAAATGAAGACCATTACAAATTCGAATGAAGAAAAGCTTTAACTCTAATTTAGAATAATTCTCATAGCGTGAAGACGTGGTAGGCATCCAATAGCCTTTGTTTTTTAAAAAATTTTTGTTTAGAAAACAAGAGTCTGGGGGAAGGAGCAAGATGGCGGCGTAGGAGGATGCTGGGCTCACCGCACGTCCTGCTGATCACTTAGATTCCATCTACACCTGCCTAAATAACCCAGAAAACCGCCAGAGGATTAGCAGAACGGAGTCGCCGGAGCCAAACGCAGACGAGAGGCCCACGGAAGAGGGTAGGAAGGGCGGCGAGGCGGTGCGCGCTCCACGGACTGGCGGGAGGGAGCCGGGGCGGAGGGGCGGCTCGCCGGCCAAGCAGAGCCCCCGAGTTTGGCTGGCAAAAGCGGAGGGGCCTGACAGACTGTGTTCCCACAACAAGCGCGACTTAGCGTCTGGGAGGTCATAAGTTAACAGCTCTGCTCGGAAAGCGGGAAGGCTGGAGGACAAAGGGAGGGAGAGCTGCTGAGCCCCCTGACGACAGAGCTCAGTTTGGTGGGGAACAAAGGCGCTCGCCAGCGCCATCTCCCCCGCCCATCCCCCAGCCAAAATCCCAAAGAGAACCGGTTCCTGCCAGGGAACTTGCTCGCTCCACGCAAACACCCAACTCTGCGCTTCTGCGGAGCCAAACCTCCGGCAGCGGATCTGACTCCCTCCCGATGCCACAGGGCCCCTCCTGAAGTGGATCACCTAAGGAGAAGCGATCTAAGCCTGCCCCTCCTGCCCCCGAGCACCGTGCCTACCCACCCCAGCTAATACGCCAGATCCCCAGCATCACAAGCCTGGCAGGGTGCAAGTAGCCCAGACGAGCCACACCACCCCACAGTGAATCCCGCTCCTAGGAGAAGGGAAGAGAAGGCACACACCAGTCTGACTGTGGCCCCAGAGGTGGGCTGGGGGCAGACATCAGGTCTGACTGCGGCCCCGCCCACCAACTCCAGTTATACACCACAGCACAGGGGAAGTGCCCTGCAGGTCCTCACCACGCCAGGGACTATCCAAAATGACCAAGCGGAAGAATTCCCCTCAGAAGAATCTCCAGGAAATAACAACAGCTAATGAGCTGATCAAAAAGATTTAAATAATATAACAGAAAGTGAATTTAGAATAATAGTCATAAAATTAATCGCTGGGCTTGAAAACAGTATACAGGACAGCAGAGAATCTCTTGCCACAGAGATCAAGGGACTAAGGAACAATCACGAGGAGCTGAAAAACACTTTAAATGAAATGCATGACAAAATGGAAACCACCACAGCTCGGCTTGAAGAGGCAGAGGAGAGAATAGGTGAACTAGAAGATAAAGTTATGGAAAAAGAGGAAGCTGAGAAAAACAGAGATAAAAAAATCCAGGAATATGAGGGGAAAATTAGAGAACTAAGTGATACACTAAAAAGAAATAATATACGTATAATTGGTATCCCAGAGGAGGAAGAGAGAGGGAAAGGGGCTGAAGGGGTACTTGAAGAAATCATAGCTGAGAACTTCCCTGAACTGGGGAAGGAAAAAGGCATTGAAATCCAAGAGGCACAGAGAACTCCCTTCAGACGTAACTTGAAGCGATCTTCTGCACGACATATCATAGTGAAACTGGCAAAATACAAGGATAAAGAGAAAATTCTGAAAGCAGCAAGGGGTAAACATGCCCTCACATATAAAGGGAGACCTATAAGACTCGTGACTGATCTCTCTTTTGAAACGTGGCAGGCCAGAAAGAATTGGCACGAGATTTTCAGGGTGCTAGACAGAAAAAATATGCAGCCAAGAATCCTCTATCCAGCAAGTCTGTCATTTAGAATAGAAGGAGAGATAAAGGTCTTCCCAAACAAACAAAAACTGAAGGAATTTGTCACCACTAAACCAGCCCTACAAGAGATCCTAAGGGGGACCCTGTGAGACAAAGTCCCAGAGACATCACTATAAGCATAAAACATACAGACATCACAATGACTCTAAACCCGTATCTTTCAATAATAACACTGAATGTAAATGGATTAAATGCGCCAACCAAAAGACATAGGGTATCAGAATGGATAAAAAAACAAGACCCATCTATTTGCTGTCTACAAGAGACTCATTTTAGACCTGAGGACACCTTTAGATTGAGAGTGAGGGGATGGAGAACTATTTATCATGCTACTGGAAGCCAAAAGAAAGCTGGAGTAGCCATACTTATATCAGACAAACTAGACTTTAAATTAAAGGCTGTAACAAGAGATGAAGAAGGACATTATATAATAGTTACAGGGTCTATCCATCAGGAAGAGCTAACAATTATAAATGTCTATGCGCCGAATACTGGAGCCCCCAAATATATAAAACAATTACTCATAAACATAAGCAACTTTATTGATAAGAATGTGGTAATTGCAGGGGACTTTAACACCCCACTTACAGAAATGGATAGATCATCTAGACACACAGTCAATAAAGAAACAAGGGCCCTGAATGAGACATTGGATCAGATGGACTTGACAGATATATTTAGAACTCTGCATCCCAAAGCAACAGAATATACTTTCTTCTCGAGTGCACATGGAACATTCTCCAAGATAGATCATATACTGGGTCACAAAACAGCCCTTCATAAGTTTACAAGAATTGAAATTATACCATGCTTACTTTCAGACCACAATGCTATGAAGCTTGAAATCAACCACAGGAAAAAGTCTGGAAAACCTCCAAAAGCATGGAGGTTAAAGAACACCCTACTAACGAATGAGTGGGTCAACCAGGCAATTAGAGAAGAAATTAAAAAATATATGGAAACAAACGAAAATGAAAATACAACAATCCAAACGCTTTGGGATGCAGCAAAGGCAGTCCTGAGAGGAAAATACATTGCAATCCAGGCCTATCTCAAGAAACAAGAAAAATCCCAAATACAAAATCTAACAGCACACCTAAAGGAACTAGAAGCAGAACAGCAAAGGCAGCCTAAACCCAGCAGAAGAAGAGAAATAATAAAGATCAGAGCAGAAATAAACAATATAGAATCTAAAAAAACTGTAGAGCAGATCAATGAAACCAAGAGTTGGTTTTTTGAAAAAATAAACAAAATTGACAAACCTCTAGCCAGGCTTCTCAAAAAGAAAAGGGAGATGACCCAAATAGATAAAATCATGAATGAAAATGGAATGATTACAACCAATCCCTCAGAGATACAAACAATTATCAGGGAATACTATGAAAAATTATATGCCAACAAATTGGACAACCTGGAAGAAATGGACAAATTCCTGAACACCCACACTCTTCCAAAACTCAATCAGGAGGAAATAGAAAGCTTGAACAGACCCATAACCAGCGAAGAAATTGAATCGGTTATCAAAAATCTCCCAACAAATAAGAGTCCAGGACCAGATGGCTTCCCAGGGGAGTTCTACCAGACGTTTAAAGCAGAGATAATACCTATCCTTCTCAAGCTATTCCAAGAAATAGAAAGGGAAGGAAAACTTCCAGACTCATTCTATGAAGCCAGTATTACTTTGATTCCTAAACCAGACAGAGACCCAGTAAAAAAAGAGAACTACAGGCCAATATCCCTGATGAATATGGATGCAAAAATTCTCAATAAGATACTAGCAAATCGAATTCAACGGCATATAAAAAGAATTATTCACCATGATCAAGTGGGATTCATTCCTGGGATGCAGGGCTGGTTCAACATTCGCAAATCAATCAACGTGATACATCACATTAACAACAAAAAAAGAGAAGAACCATATGATCCTGTCAATCGATGCAGAAAAGGCCTTCGACAAAATCCAGCACCCTTTCTTAATAAAAACCCTTGAGAAAGTCGGGATAGAAGGAACATACTTAAAGATCATAAAAGCCATTTATGAAAAGCCCACAGCTAACATCATCCTCAACGGGGAAAAACTGAGAGCTTTTTCCCTGAGATCAGGAGCACGACAGGGATGCCCACTCTCACCGCTGCTGTTTAACATAGTGCTGGAAGTTCTAGCATCAGCAATCAGACAACAAAAGGAAATCAAAGGCATCAAAATTGGCAAAGATGAAGTCAAGCTTTCGCTTTTTGCAGATGACATGATATTATACATGGAAAATCCGATAGACTCGACCAAAAGTCTGCTAGAACTGATACATGAATTCAGCAAAGTTGCAGGATACAAAATCAATGTACAGAAATCAGTTGCATTCTTATACACTAACAATGAAGCAACAGAAAGACAAATAAAGAAACTGATCCCATTCACAATTGCACCAAGAAGCATAAAATACCTAGGAATAAATCTAACCAAAGATGCAAAGGATCTGTATGCTGAAAACTATAGAAAGCTTATGAAGGAAATTGAAGAAGATTTAAAGAAATGGAAAGACATTCCCTGCTCATGGATTGGAAAAATAAATATTGTCAAAATGTCAATACTACCCAAAGTTATCTACACATTCAATGCAATCCCAATCAAAATTGCACCAGCATTCTTCTCAAAACTAGAACAAGCAATCCTAAAATTCATATGGAACCACAAAAGGCCCTGAATAGCCAAAGGAATTTTGAAGAAGAAGACCAAAGCAGGAGGCATCACAATCCCAGACTTTAGCCTCTACTACAAAGCTGTCATCATCAAGACAGCATGGTATTGGCACCAAAACAGACACATAGACCAATGGAATAGAATAGAAACCCCAGAACTAGACCCACAAACGTATGGCCAACTCATCTTTGACAAAGCAGGAAAGAACATCCAATGGAAAAAAGACAGTCTCTTTAACAAATGGTGCTGGGAGAACTGGACAGCAACATGCAGAAGGTTGAAACTAGACCACTTTCTCACACCATTCATAAAAATAAACTCAAAATGGATAAAGGACCTAAATGTGAGACAGGAAACCATCAAAACCTTAGAGGAGAAAGCAGGAAAAGACCTCTCTGACCTCAGCCGTAGCAATCTCTTACTCGACACATCCCCAAAGGCAAGGGAATTAAAAGCAAAAGTGAATTACTGGGACCTTATGAAGATAAAAAGCTTCTGCACAGCCAAGGAAACAACCAACAAAACTAAAAGGCAACCAACGGAATGGGAAAAGATATTCGCAAATGACATATCGGACAAAGGGCTAGTATCCAAAATCTATAAAGAGCTCACCAAACTCCACACCCGAAAAACAAATAACCCAGTGAAGAAATGGGCAGAAAACATGAATAGACACTTCTCTAAAGAAGACATCCGGATGGCCAACAGGCACATGAAAAGATGTTCAGCGTCGCTCCTTATCAGGGAAATACAAATCAAAACCACACTCAGGTATCACCTCACGCCAGTCAGAGTGGCCAAAATGAACAAATCAGGAGACTATAGATGCTGGAGAGGATGTGGAGAAATGGGAACCCTCTTGCACTGTTGGTGGGAATGCAAATTGGTGCAGCCGCTCTGGAAAGCAGTGTGGAGGTTCCTCAGAAAATTAAAAATAGACCTGCCCTGGGGCGCCTGGGTGGCGCAGTCGGTTAAGCGTCCGACTTCAGCCAGGTCATGATCTCGCGGTCCGTGAGTTCGAGCCCCGCGTCAGGCTCTGGGCTGATGGCTCAGAGCCTGGAGCCTGTTTCCGATTCTGTGTCTCCCTCTCTCTCTGCCCCTCCCCCGTTCATGCTCTGTCTCTCTCTGTCCCAAAAATAAATAAACGTTGAAAAAAAAAATTAAAAAAAAAAAAATAGACCTGTCCTATGACCCAGCAATAGCACTGCTAGGAATTTATCCAAGGGATACAGGAGTACTGATGCATAGGGCCACTTGTACCCCAATGTTCATAGCAGCACTCTCAACAATAGCCAAATTATGGAAAGAGCCTAAATGTCCATCAACTGATGAATGGATAAAGAAATTGTGGTTTATATACACAATGGAATATTATGTGGCAATGAGAAAAAATGAAATATGGCCTTTTGTAGCAACGTGGATGGAACTGGAGAGTGTGATGCTAAGTGAAATAAGCCATACAGAGAAAGACAGATACCATATGGTTTCACTCTTATGTGGATCCTGAGAAACTTAACAGGAACCCATGGGGGAGGGGAAGGAAAAAAAAAAGAGGTTAGAATGGGAGAGAGCCAAAGCATAAGAGACTCTTAAAAACTGAGAACAAACTGAGGGTTGATGGGGGGTGGGAGGGAGGAGAGGGTGGGTGATGGGTATTGAGGAGGGCACCTTTTGGGATGAGCACTGGGTGTTGTATGGAAACCAATTTGTCAATAAATTTCATAAAAAAAATAAAAAATTTTTGTTTAATGTTTACTTATTTTTGAGAGAAAGAGAGAGAGCACAAGCAGGGGAGGGGCAGAGAGAGAGAGGGAGACACAGAATCAGAAGCAGGCCCCAGGCTCTGAGCTGTCAGCACAGAGCCCCACGCAGGACTCGAACTCACAAACTGTGAGATCATGACCTGAGGCAAAGTCAGACGCTTAACTGACTGAGCCACACAGGTGCTCCATCTCATAGTCTTTTTTTTTTTAAAGGATTCTTTTAAGTAGTTATGCAATGTGAAGGAAAAGACCCAGGATCCAGAAAAACTTTCGACCTAAAGGAGGAGATTAAATTTGCTTTACAATAAAAACTCTGGTCATGCCAAACAATGACTGTTTTTGTTTAATAGTTTGTTTTAAATTTTAAAAATAAACTTGCAAAATAATTCCTAGAGGTACTTAATTTCTTTGATGCCAACATGCTTTCCTTAACAATGAATTTTTAATTGTTCTGTAAAAATTTTTAAACTTTTCTGAAGTATCCCAAAATGCACAGCTCACCGAATCTTCACAAACTCGACATTCCCAGGTAACCAGCACCAGATGGAGAAACGTCATCATCAAGCACCCCAAAAGCCCCTTCCTTGTGCCCTCATCTAATGATGCCTTTTAATTCACCAAGTCAAAGTGGTTTCTACAAAAAGCAATACTGGAGCAGGTATAGACTGAACCAGGACTAGCCTGCCATTTCTAGTTCTGTTGGCCTGAAGCATAGCTATTTTGTACGCAACGGGCTGCCTCTACTTGTGAACACTCTCCTGCCTGGTTGACCGTTGAGTCATCAGCTTTTGCTCTCTTGTCATTCAGGGGAAGAAGAGCTAGGTGAAGGGACACTGTGTGGGAAAAGAGAAAAGAACATTGGCCTTGGTAGGCGGCAAAACCAACTTCTTGAGATTCAGATTTTCTTCCTCCAAACAGTTATTTGACCTAGAGCAAACTAGCTAACTTTTCTAGACTTTTGTTTCCTTTATCTACCAGAAAAGATGTTTGACTATGTGGTCTCTAGGTTTTGTTCCAAAGCAAAAAATGTTATGATTTCATATGGAAGGAGGCTTGGATGCACAGATGAGGTATAAACCCATCAGAAGGTAAAGAAGTGAGTATGCTCTCTCTCCATCAGGACCGATCTGTCTGTCCTTTACTTTCCTGTTCCTAGAATCATTCTATTATTCCCTCTTATGTAATTTATGATGTTAATAAATAATCCCTAAGACCATACATAAGTTAAATCCACAAGTCTACTGTTTCTTTTTCAGTCTCCCATGACAATACAAAGTAAAAGGTTTGGGCTTCTTAAATAGCATCTCACACCTCCTCCTGTGGTAACCTGTGTACCACAAGAATAGGAATTTCACCACACATATACATGAAACATGAAATGCTCAAAATGTGATGCCTATGAATGACTAGATAACTTCTGAGGTGGGCCTTGTTCAAATATATGGTGCAAATAAATTTTTTTGCAAAGCTACTTTATATCATACGAAATATCTTCAGTGACTATGCAACAGAAAAAGACACACACTGGCTTCTATTTAAGAACCTCTGAAAATTGGCTCACATGAATCACTGTCAGCAAGAAATCTTCCAGCAGTAGTGACTAGCCTCAGTTTGCTGTCAGGATGAGATAGGATTGATATCAGGATCAGAGCAACCTTTCACCTTCAAGCAAGAATATAGAAACTGCCATGAGAACAAGAAGTAGAAATCTCGTAAGTGATGTCCCTTCTGTCCTTTCTTTATTATGATTCCAATATCTTCCCTGCACTTTCCCTTCTCTGATTCATCAGACTTTTTCTATGTGACATTAGAAACAGCCTGGCAAGAACCCTGCTGCAATTGTTTGCATGAGATGAACCAAAACCAAACCGCTGCTTGTTAACTACAAGTTCATTCCTTTGCTTCACTACAACGAACAAACAGAATTAAAGAATGTGAACAATTTGATCTCAATTATGTAGAAATATTATGGCAAGTCCTCCAACCCCCGTCCCTAGCCTCAAAAATACCATCCCCATAAGGCAGAGACACTCATAAAACTCCAGATTCCATTTTCTTTTCAATTTCCACCTGTTCGTTAAAAAGCCCTTTTTTCACGTTAATCCTCTGACCTTATTTCAGTATCTACTGAAATAGACAGAATTGGATAGAAACTCAAGTCTCAGTAATGAGTATACAACTTTGTATGTGTAGTCTCCATAGGTCCAGAGTTTTTCCTTTTTTCAGTCACCTAACCCATCAATTAAAAAAAAAATTGTTTAAACTGGACATTGTGTGTCAAACTCAGAGCAACAACTTTCTCCTCCAGTCATATTCAGTCCACATGAGATACTTAAGGATGTAATAAAATATAAAAAAGCATATTTTAGCGGCTTGCTATTTTGAAAAAGGAAAAAAAATCCCTTCAGACAGTAATCAGTTGCATTGTGGTGGAGATTTCTGCAAAATGCATTAAGCAGTTCGCGCCTGTGGCAATGGTCACTGCACATATTTTGGAATGTCTCCCAGACTCTAAGACTTTTTCCAGACATCCAGGAGGAACTTTAGTATGACAGAGATCCTGCTCTGGGCCTTGAAAAAAACTGTAGAAGGAAAACTTTTGAAGGTTCGGTTTCAGCTGGATTTTGTTTCTTAGACAGCCGAGTTGCCTAGGTTATGGAAAATACTAGTAATTATAGAGTGACGATAATCAGAAAAGTGCCCCCCCCCCCGTCTTTTTTTGTCTGCAGCTTTAATTAGTTAATCATGGTTTTGGTTAAGCAATAATACAAATTTGCTTCCTAAGTGTCTTTACATGCAGGGTAGAGTCTATCACATCCCAGATACTGAAATCACCAAAGGATATTATGATAATATTTTCTAATTTTTAGAAATAAACAATGAGATGTATCCCTCTTTACTGCCCTTTTGCTATATGAGCAATCTTAAATTTGCTCGGGAGTTATGCCTTAAGGGAGGAAATCACTGGATTTAACAAGCCCTCTTTAACCACTTATTTCTCTGTCGTGTTTAGATTTAAACTCTTCCCTCATGAGGGGTTTTTCCTGTGTCTAGGAATGAAATCCGAGTATAGAAACTGACATAGTTTATATATGAAAGGACATATTGATGTATGCTACAGCCAAACATTTTCCATAGACATATATTACCCTCTTTCTTCTGTCTCAAAAATATAACTTTGCGGGGAGGAGGGGGAGGGGCACATTTAGTACCTCCTATAAATCGAATTCATCTTACCAATGAAATAAATACATGAAAGAAAAAGTTTTCCTTGTCTTTTTGTTTCATGTTATATCATGGTTCCCTTTATAGCTTCCTGATTTGCTCAGATGCAACTTTAAAACTTTGTTATTTTTATAGTGGCTTAATATTCCCTTTTTGCTTAAGTTCCAGCTCAATTTTACTCTGTTCTCCAATCCATACAGCTCCTGGTGTGAGAAACAGGTGCTTCTTGGACTCCATTCTTCAATTCCAATCATTCCTGCAAGGGGCTAAAAGTCAGTGATCCTTTAGGGAGGCAACTGTCATTTTCCCTATCTTACTGATTCTTACATTTATTTGTTTGGAACCTAAACAGGCAAAGAAAAGCATGCTTGCTTGCCCATAATATAAATATTTTACATTGTAATATAAAATACAGTGTAAAATATTTACATATATTTTACATAAATATTACATAAAATTACATAAATATTACATTATATATATATATATATATATAACACAATGTAAAATATTTTATGCCATTTACAAGAGAGGTGGTTTTGAAAAAAGCACTAATTTAGGAATTGAAGAATTGGGTTATGCTTCAAACTTTGCCATTTATCAGCAGGGTGACCTTGAGAAAATCACTGAACTTCCCTAAGTTTCAATTTTTTCATTTACAAAATGGGAATAATATACCTTGTTGCCTAACTCAGAGCTTTATTACAAGAGCCAAATGAGATAGTCTATGTCAAAATACTTCTAAGGTAGCATCTGTAAAGAGCTCAGAATGGTGTTTGGTGCATGGTAAATACTATATAAGTGTTAGCTACAATATTATTATTATTATATAATTATTATTAAAACTGCAAAGCATCAGACAAATAAGTAGTCTTACTAGTGCATTTTTGATGGTTGTGTCATATACCATCTTATGATTAGTAACATTTTAAAAAACATTATTTCATAAATCTATTTAGCTATTTAAAACAGACTTCAATAAATGCATTTTCCAGGTGATGAAAAACAGCCTTAGAAACATTAGGATGAAAAAAATCACTAGGCTGTATGAGATGCTGTTGCCTAAGATGGCAAGACTTTTCTGGAATTTCAGGCAAGGACTCAGGCAAGAGCACTGCAAATATAGCATTAGGATACTGTGGGGCTCTTGAAAGGGGTGTGAGTCTCCTCCTTGCTTTAATGCAAATAGCAACAATACACTGGCCTCTCTTAAGCCAGTAAAAGATGAATGAGTCCAGCATATCCAAGGCAGTTCTTCAGATCCACTGCCTTGGCTTCTGGATGAACAGAAATGTCTAATGTACCACAATCATGTCCAGCCCCAGGCAGAGTTGAAAAGTCATCACTGCTCACCCTTGGTACCTGTATTAGTTTGCCAGAGCTGCCATAACAAAATACCACAGACTGGGTGCTTCAAATAATAGAAATTCATTTTCTCACAGTTCTGGAGTCCAAGTCCAAGTCCAAGTTCAAGATCAAGGTATCATCAAGTTTGATTTCTCCTGAGGCTCTTTCCTTGACTTGCAGATGGCCACCTTCTCTGTGTCCTCACATGGTCTTTCCTCTGCATGTATCCCTAGTGTACCTTTGTATGTTCAAATTTCCTCTTCTTATAAAGACAACACTTGTATTGGATTAGGGTCTGCCCTAATGGCCTCATTTTAAATTAATCACCTCTTTAAAGACCCTATATTCATATATAGTCACACTTGGAGTTACTGAGGGCTAGGGCTTCGAGATTTTGGTGGGGTTGGGAGGGACACAACTCATCTCATAATAGGGCCTTCTCTCCTGGTTATTTCTCCCACCAGTTACTTTCTTTCTACCAGGGTCTATGTAGTTCAACATATTTTCTTTTCCCCATGGATCCGTAGTGCTCATTGCTTCTGAGTACTTCTAGAGAAACAGTTAATTAGGCACAAATTTGCAGGTGCTTTGAAACCTATATGGTGATATGAAAATGTTACATTATTATGACTTCTATGAGCATGAGCTTGGCAAAAATGTGATCGAGTCAGTTACATCAGTCAGGGTTCCCTATAAAAACAAAACCAATAAAGTGTGTGTGTGTGTGTGTGTAGTGTGTGCATGTGTGACAAAAACCAATATATGTAACCGGGTGAACATGCTTGCTGCTCATTAATAATCCTGAGGTCCACCAGTGATTGTAGGATGGTGAAGAAATAAGACTCCACACCTACCAGTAAGACTTCATGGACAAAGGTAAATATGACACAGGCTATCACAGGAACCCAGAAAAGTGACAAGTTAGCCTGGGGTACTTTGGAAGGCTTCACAAAAAAATAAGTAAATTAATTAATTAAATTAAATTAAATTTAATTTAATTTAATTTAATTTAATCTAAAAAAACCATACATGACTTTTGAGCTTGATCTTAAGATTTGAATATAAATTTTCCAAGCAGAAAATGAGCTTAGGGAAGATTTCAAGTCAGCAGTTCCCAAAATGTGGACCATGTTCCCCTGGGAGTCAGCAATACCTTTGCAGAGGGCCCACATGATAGACTCATGTGGTCAAAATTATTTTTATAATAACAGTAATGCAGTATTTGTCTTTTTCACTATGTTGACATTTGCACTGATGATTCAGAAGTAATGGTAGTAAATCTGCTGGTTCCTTAGCACAAATCAAGGCAAGGGCACTAAACTGCACTAGTAGTTATATTCTTCGATGCCAAGCTGTTGCAGTTAAAGAAAAAAAAGTCAGATTTGCTTAAGAATATCCTTGATAAAGGAATAAAAATTATTAATTTTTTTAAAAAATTGCCTTAAAATTTTTCTTTCAATGTTTACTTATTTTTGAGAGAGAGAGAGAGAGAGACAGAGAGAAAGCAGGCGAGGGGCAGAGAGAGGGAGGGAGACACAATCTGAAGCAGGTTCCAGGCTCTGAGCTATCAGCACAGAGGCTGATGTAGGATTTGAACCCGTGAACCATAGGATCATGACCTGCGCTGAAGTTGGATGCTCAACTGACTGAGTCACCCAGGTGCCCCTAAAAACATTGCCTTTTAAATACTGTATATGATGAAATGGAGAAGTACACATAAAACACTTTTTCTATATCCTATAATTCAACGGCTGTTTCAAGGAAAAGCACTGATGTAATGTTGAAGCTGTGCTTATTTCATGGAACCCCATTTTTACTTGAAAGAATCACAGACAAACTATAGAAATTCTAATGTATCGAATGCTGTGAGGCTACAGTTCCACAGAACTCTGATTCAGTTGTATGACATTTCAAGGAAAACAACCAACCACCAGATTAGCTGCCAATCATAAAATTAGAGCTTTTATGTGAAAATTAAAATTTTGGAAAACTTGCCAGCTTCCCAATGCTTATAGATTTATTTGATGCAATCAATGCCATTGTTAACCAATGTAGTTTTAAATATTATTTGATGACATTGATAAACATTTGGAAGATCTACACTACATTCAAAGAACCAATATTTCCCAAATGGCCAGTGCATGATATTGCAAAATCATGCATGGGTAAAAGATCTATCCAAAGTGCAAATAAGACAGAACATGAATTTTAATGTTATAGATTATTAAAACTTAATTGGTATGATTTCAGATCTACATTGTAACTAATCTTTAAGAAATTTCTACTTGTTGACTTTTGGTGTAGTATTAAAGGAGAATATATACACAATTATCTGAAAAGTTTATTAAAATACTCAATCCTGGGGCGCCTGGGTGGCGCAGTCGGTTGAACGTCCAACTTCAGCCAGGTCACGATCTTGCGGTCCGGGAGTTCGAGCCCCGCGTCAGGCTCTGGGCTGATGGCTCAGAGCCTGGAGCCTGTTTCCGATTCTGTGTCTCCCTCTCTCTCTGCCCCTCCCCCGTTCATGCTCTGTCTCTCTCTGTCCCCCCAAAAATAAATAAACGTTGAAAAAAAAATTAAAAAAAAAAAATCCTGGGGCGCCTGGGTGGCTCAGTCGGTTAAGCGGCCGACTTCGGCTCAGGTCATGATCTCGCGGTCAGTGAGTTCAAGCCCCGCTTCGGGCTCTGTGCTGACAGCTCAGAGCCTGGAGCCTGTTTCAGATTCTGTGTCTCCCTCTCTCTGACCCTCCCCCATTCATGCTCTGTCTCTCTCTGTCTCAAAAATAAACATTAAAAAAAATTTTTTTTTAAGAATACTCAATCCTTTCCGACTACATCTCTGTTAGAGTCTGGATTTTCTTCAAATCCTTCAACTAAACAGTACATCACAACAGATCGTAGAAGCAGATACAAGAATCTTTTTTCAATCAAGCCAAACATTAAAGAGATCTGAAAAATTGCAAAACAATGTCACTCTTCTAATTTTATTTGTTTGGGAAAATACAGTTATTTCTCACAAAAATATATTACTTAGGACAACATATAATGGGTTCGTTATAATTTTAAATAAATTAATGCATATATTTTTAAATTCTCCATTTTTAATTGTATATTATAGTATTTTATATATACATATATTACTAGTGTATTATATATCAATATGTATAGTCTATAGTCTATATAAATAAAGGCTTTTTGGAAGTGTTCAATACTTCCTTCAGAATTTAAAAGGACCCTGAGACCAGAGAAGTCTGAGAACTACTACTTTGTTTAAAAGAACTAGTTTGTATAAGAGCAAAGATCATGCAAGAGAAATATGGTGAGTTCCTGAAGTGGAAATCAGCATAGGCTTCTCTGAAGAGTTGGTGAGAGAGGATGGTAAGAAGTTTAACCAGGCAGATTATAAATGAAACTCCATGCCCTGAAAAAGTTTGACCTTTATCCTTTATACCAATGGTTTTCAAACTTTCATGACCATAACCCATGGGCAGACATACATTTTACATAAAACGGTACCCAAACACATCTATGTTTTATAGATAAATATAACCAGAGCAGACCTTCACAAAACAATACCTTTACAAACTGTGATGTACTCTATTTTATTTTCTATTAAATTTTTAAAAGTTCAGTGCAAGTCACTAATTTGAATATACTACTTGTTAATAGCTTGCAACCTGTAATGTTTAAAGTACTGTTCTGTGTAATGGAGAATCAAGGGGCAACAGATGTTTTGCCAAGGGAAGTGACATGATCACATTTGTGCTTTTAGAATCGCAATGTGGTGTGGAGGGTGAAACATTCAGGGGGCTGTTGTAATTGTCCAGGAGAGTTATGGTAAGGATATGACCTTAGCCAGAGGATTGAGAGGAGGGACAATATTTGGGAGAAAAATGACTATTAGGATTTGAAGACAAGATGATATAGGGCTTGTATAAGAAGATATATCCATGATGACTCTGAGGAAGTTTGTAATTTGGGAGAATTGTGCAGCTGCTGAGGCTAGTAAGATCCAACATGCAGGAGAATAACAGGTTTTCAGGGCATAGAGGTGAAGGCAGAAATAAATAAATTGAATTTAAGATGGGCTGGATTTCAAGTTCATTCAAGTAGTGATGTCCAAGAAGGGAACAGAAATTTGATGCCATTGAAATGGAAAGGATTCAAGTCTGAAAATATAAAAATAATTGACCTTAGGTTTCCATACTGCCATTTCAGGGGCACTGTGTTAGTCCTTTCAGTCCTGCATTAACACCATCAGGTGTATTCTTTATGAGTACAAATAATACACTGTATAAATTTATGAAAAGTAACTATGATTCTAGAAGACACACTGTCACTAAAAACAAAAATTTAAAAACATATACCAGTTTTAAGTTTCAAAATAAATTTGCAAAGGCCATTATGTTGTCAAGTTTCCTCAACATAGCTCATTATACCAAAAAAAAAAAAAAAAAAAAAAAAAAAAAAAAGGCAGCGCATATGGTCCCTGTCAACATGTGCCATAGCACTGGGAGATGTTACATACTGCTAAGAAAATCTTTTTCATGACAATAAAACCTCAGCATGCAAAAGGATATAAATACTTTATGATACAACTGTAAGAAAGTGCTACGCTCATTTTTTGTAGAGATCTAAGGAGAAAGGACACAAATGCCCATAACATCTGAGTGGAGAGATGTTAAATTTATAAGCATTCAAAATTTGGCGCACAAGCCCCAATTCAATTAATTTCTTTTTAAAAGCCTCATGTCAAACTTATTTATTATTACTAAATGCATGTTTGATGGCAACAAAACCCTTGGCACAGGCATTTTGTTGAAAAATATCAAAGGTCTCTGTGACCATTAAAAATGTGGCAGAATATTTTATCCAGTTTATAGTGATGGAAATCAAGAATCAAATTGGTCAAGCAGCCTTGCAAATATCACACACCACATAAATAACCAAGTTAGTAATCAAACTTATATCATAATTTATCCATTAAATCACACAGTCTTGCAACTGAGGAACTGAACACATTTTATTCTGATACCAAACCCATAGAGATCCCTATTATTTAATAAATCACTGGAAGTAAACATTTTTTAACATGCACGGATTATTAAAAATAACCTGCTGTTATACAAAAGCAAACTTCTCAGACTATAGAGAAGAAATACAGATAAATAATGTGGTAAATTCTATTAGAAATAACACCAGAGTCAACTTCACCAGGAAATCTGATTGTTTACCATAATCATCAAAAATCTCAAAAACAGATTCATATAGTGTTAAATACATGCAAAACGTCTGAGATCAGATATCATATAAACAACTTGCTGCTGCTGCTGCTACACTGTTGTTCCCTAATAACCTGCTTGGGCAGTTCAGCGACCAAAACCGCTCCATGACCCAGACTTGTCAGCACAATGTTTATGCTTCGGTTTCACTGACCAAAAGAGCCTGAACACATCAATGAAATGCAACACGGAATCTCAGCGGATGTAGCACTTGAGGGCTTGCAAGCAATCTAAACATGGGGTCTGAAGAAAGTGGCCTGTGGCTCACCCTTTGGGGAACACGAGGTACCTCAGTTACACAATAGCAGTTAGCAGATCAGAGCAGAGATTAAAGAGACCCTCCAGCTCATTCTTTGTCCTGAACATAATATTTAATCATAGCCAAAGACTAAGCAGAAGTTTAAATTACAAGTCTAACTTCCTGTTTTGTAATTTTTAATGATCAGTTCTCCCGAGTGGGGCTCAGGTTATATGGTTATTGTCTTTAGTCAGGTGTGTTCTGTCTTATGCACCAGATAATTTCTAGAAATAGGAAAAGGGATAAATCACATTCTTATAATTCTATTAATACTTTCTCCAGTGACAAATGTCATCATTTTAGGTTAAAATCCTTTAACTTCAGATTTCTCTGACTCACTATTGGTCAGCCTTCTCTCAAACAGTAAAGTGCTTATAGTTCAACATTAAAATTCACCAAAGAACCAAACCAGTTAAAAGGACTAGGTGGATTAGTCCTTTGTAAAGTAAAAAAGTTTATAACATTTATAAAAAGTCTCATGTTCTTCCTATAGCTTTGATGTTGCCATAAATATATCCATCTGATATTTTGAACAACTTCAGGTCCTATCATTCAACTTCCATGAAATATCCCAGTCACTGTGCAAAGTCTTAATAATGCAAAATTTTAAAACATGGTCTATCCTCTCAAAAACTCCACCATTTAGAAGAAAACACACACAAATAAATTATGAAATACGCCACATAAAAGTAGACGTATGGTTTGGAAACAGAACATGTAAAAGAATGATAAACCAATGTTTTGAAAGACACAATCTAGGGGCGCCTGGGTGGCGCAGTCGGTTAAGCGTCTGACATCAGCCAAGTCACGATCTCGCGGTCCGTGAGTTCGAGCCCCGCGTCAGGCTCTGGGCTGATGGCTCCGAGCCTGGAGCCTGTTTCTGATTCTGTGTCTCCCTCTCTCTCTGCCCCTCCCCCGTTCACGCTCTGTCTCTCTCTGTCCCAAAAATAAATAAAAAACGTTGAAAGACACAATCTAGAAAAACTCACACAAAGAGAAAGAGATAATCTGATAGGCCTATTTCTGTTAAATCAAATGAGTCAATAATGAATAACCTTCCAAAAAAATTAAAATACTAGACCTTGATGGTTTTATTGGTGAATTCCACCAAAGGTTTAAGTTAGTAATGATATTAGTTCTATAATCTCTTGCAGAAAATAGAGGCAGAGGGAACACTTCCTAACTCATTCTATCAGGACAGCATTATTCTAAAATAAAAACCAGATAAAGCCATTACAAGAAAGGAAAACAAAACATCAATATCACTCACTAACATAGATACAAAATCCTCAACAAAATGTTAGCAAATCAAATCTAAGAATGGATTTAAAAAAGTGTGCAACATGACCAAGTGGGATTTATTCTAGGTATACAAGGTTGGTTTATTTCTCAAAATCAAGTAATGTGATCCTTCACATCAACAGGTTAAAGAACAACAACAACAAAAAAATCATGTTATTATATAAATAGATGCAGAAAAATATTTGACAAAAATCTAACACCTATTCATGATAAAAACTCTCAGCCAACTAGGCATAGAGGGAAAATTTCTTCAACTTGGTAACATGCACCTACAAAAAACTTAAAAAAAACCTAGAGCTAACATCATATTTAGTAATGAGAAACTAGATGCCTTCTCCTAAGATCAGAACCAGGCAAAACGTCCCCTCTTATTACTCCTTATTCATTATAATGCTAGAAGTCCTAGATAATGCAATAAGAGAAGAAAAGAAAGAAAAGGCATAGAGATTGTAGAAGAAGAAATAAAACTATCTTCGCAGATAACATGATTGTGTAGAGAATGCCAAAGAACTAACCCAAAAAAACTTCTGGAACTAATAAGTGACTAGAGCAAAGTTGCAAGATAGGAGGTTAGTATACAACAGTTAGTTGTGTTCTTATACACCAGCAATGAATAATTGGAGTTTGAAATTAAAAAGACAAAACCATTTACATTAACACCAAAAAGAGAAATACTAAGTTATATATCTAACAAGATAGGTGCAAGATCTTTATGAGAAAAACTAGGAAACTGATAAAATAAATCAAAGATCATCTAAATAAATGGGAAGATATTCCATGTTCACACACAGAAAAACTCAGACTCATTAAGATGTCCATTCTCAATTTGATTTATATATTCAATGCAATCTCAATCAAAATATCATTAGGTTATTTTGTGGACACTGAAAAACTGATTCTTAAATTTATATGGAAAAGCAAAAGACCCAGAATAGCCAACACAATACTGAAGAAGAGCAAAGTTACAGGTCTGACACTATTCAACTTCAAGATACTATAAAGCTACTGTAATCAGGTAAGTGTGGTATTTGTGAAAGAATAGGCAGATAAACAGATCAGAGGAACATATAGAAAACCCAGAATATAGCTAACTGGGAGCAAGGGCAATCCAATGGAGAAAGAATAATCTTTTCAACAAATGGTGCTGAAATGCCAAAATGAGTGGACATGCACATGATGAGAAAAAATGCATCTATACACTGATCTTACACATTTCACAAAACTTGACTCCAAATGGGTCATAAATTTGAAAGAAAAACATAAAACTGTAAAACATTTAGAAAATAAGATAGGAGAAAATCTAGTGACCTTGGGTTGGCTGATGAGTTTTTTAAATTAAGTTAAAAACCTCTGCTATGTGAAAAGACACTGTTAAGAGAATTGATGAGGCACAGGCTGGAAGACAATATTTGCAAGTCAAAAATCTGATAAAGGATTAGTATCCAAAATATACAAATACCTCTCAAAACTTACCAAGAAGAAAACAACCCAATTTAAAAATGGGTAAAAGACATGAACAGACACCTCACCGAAGAAGATAATACACTTGGCAAGTCAGCATCTGACAAGAGCTCCACATCATATGTCGTTAGAGAATCACAAACTAAAATAACAGTGAAATACCACTACACACTAATAGAATAGCAAACATCCAAATAAAGCAAAACAAAACAAAACCCGACAAAAACAAATAGTTGTGAGGATGAAGAACAACAGGAACTCTCATTGCTGGTGGGAATGTAAAATGGAACAGCTACCTTGGTGATTTCTTACAAAACTAAACATACTCTTACTATATGATCCAGCAATCATGCTTCTTTGCATTTACCCTAATGAGTTGAAAACTTATGTTCACACTAAAACCTGCACACAGTGTTCATAGAAGCTTTTTTCATAATTGCCAAAACAGGAAACATCCGAGATGTTCTCCTATAAGTGAACTGGAAAACCTACTGTGGTGCATCCATACAACAAAATACTATTCAACGATAAAAAGAAACTTTTAATTAAGCCGCAAAAAGACATGTGAAAATTTAAATGCATATTATTAAGTGAAAGAAGCCTGTCTGAAAAGGCTACATACTGTATGATTCCAAACATATGACATTCTGGAAATACAAAACTGTAAAAGTAGCAAAAATATTAGTGGTTGCCGAGGGTTTAGAGGAAGGAGGTGGAGGAAGGGTAAACTGGTAAAGCACAGGGATTTTTAGGGCCATGAAACTATTTTATATGATATTTTAATGGTGAATACAAAGCATTATGCATTTGTCAAAACCACAGAATGGCATAACACCAAGAATGAACCATAATGTAAACTATGGACTGCAGTTAATAATAATAGTTGTTAATAATATAGCTGATAATGGGGCGCCTAAGTGGCTCAGTCGGTTGAGCGTCTGACTTCGGCTCAGGTCTTGATTTCACGGTTCGTGAGTTTGAGCCCCGCGTCGGGCTCTGTGCTGACAGCTCGGAGCCTGGAGCCTGCTTTGGATTCTGTGTCTCCCTCTGTCTGCCCCTCTGCCGCTTGCACTCTGTCTCTCTCATTGTCCCCAAAATAAGTAAACATTAAAAAAAATTTTAAAAATATATAGCTGATAATAATAAATCAATATTGGTTCATCAGCAGTAACAAATGTACCACACTAATGCAAGATGTTAAAAATATGGGAAACTATGAGCAGGGAAAGTGGGTATATGGGAACTCTGTATAATCTGCTCCACTTTTTCTATAGATATAAAACTATTTTTAAAAGTCTATTTTTTTTTAATGTCAAAACATGGTTCAGAGGCAGAATCTCTACCAGAGTGTTTAACTCTTTGGGAGAGGGAAGAAAGAGAACAGACTGCTGAGCAGGATTTTGAAGGGCGAACTGGATTTTGCTATTCATTTGGTAAAGGACATTCCAGGTCAAAAGAATAAGAAATTGGACTCTAAATTGGAGTAAATATTTCTACATTTATAACAAATTAGAAGAATTATACTGCAGAAGAGTTTGGAAGCATAATGAAAAGCACACCCACTTAGGAGATGTGAATCCTGTTTCTGCTGGTGGGAGGGAACACATGGATTCTGGCACCGGGCTACTGGGCTTTTAAGTTCCCTCCAATATTTCCTAGCTGAGTGATTTTAACCAAGTTACTTAACCTCTTTCAGTCTCACTTTCTTTATCTATGGAGTGAAGATATAAAGTTTGTGCCCCAAAATGCAATCATGAGTTAATTTACATAAAGTGCTTAGACCAGAGCTTGGTACCTGATAAGTGCTAAAAAAGTGTGAGCTATTATTGTCATTATTACCAGGAGTAATTACTAGCTTGACTTTAAAAGAATTCCTTTTACCTTTCTGAGCCTCAGTTTGGGTAACTGTAATACAGGACAATAAACCACCTAACTTAAGTTGATCATAAGAATTAGTGGAAGTGTAAAGTGGCCCAAACAATGTCCAATCATCCAATAAGATTAATAGCTGCTATTCTCAAAATCATACTATAATAATGCATAATGGTGAGGTGAAAAGAATGGAAATCTAGAGCCCTTTGCCCTAGCTCTACGACCTGAAATGCTGTTTGGTCTTCCTAGCCCTGGTTTCCTTACCTGTGAAACAGAGGGTGATATCAGGACTGCTAAGATGGACAAAGTGATGAATCTTTCAAGTGTATAAATACATCAAATGACAACATTTGGGGGGAAATGAATTTGCCTTTTACTCACATATTACACATATATTTTATACTACCTGAATAAAGTTCAAGGTTATCTAAAGCAAGAGTATTTCCCCAAACCTACAAATAAATGAACTGAGGCACAAGGACTAAGAATTGTTTCTGTTATAAGGAAATGGGAGAAATGAAGAGCAACAGAATATTTAAAGGAACATAAAATTTAATATAATCTGAGTTTCCTTCCATGGAAAGAAGAGAAAAAAAATAGAAAAGGAGAGTAAATGGTCTTCTGCATTTTGGAGAAAAGATACAAAGGATCTTTGAGGGACAAGAAGATGGAGGAGAACCTTAAAGTCAAAAAGTACCAAAATCCAAGTAACCCCACATGCATGCATCTAGAGTCACTTTAAAAAAAAATTTTTTTTAATGTTTATTTATTTTTGAGAGAGAGAGAGAGAGAGAGAGAGAGAGAGAGAGAGACTGAGGGAAAACAAGGGGCAGAGTGACAGGGGCACACAGAATCCGAGGCAGGCTCCAGGCTCTGCGCTGTCAGCATAGAGCCCAACGTAGGGCTCGAACTCACAAACCGCAAGATCATGACCTGAGCCAAAGTTGGATGCTTAACTGACTGAGCCACCCAGGCACCCCTCCAGAGTCAGTTTTTAAGGACTCCTGGAGCACTGAGTCAAACACTGTGGGACAAACCAAAAGAAGAATACGGCTATTTATTATCTGTTCTCAAGGAATTATGGTCTCATTGGAGGAATCAGATCTACACTGAGGGGGAAAATTTTTTTTAATAGTAAAGTACCATGTCTGAAAGTGACAGTGGTTCCTGCTGGGAGAGAAGAAGAGAAAGGGGTTCCAAGGCAGTGTAGAAGATTTTCATTACAACTACAATTATTATTTTTAAGGATCTGATGCAAGTATGTCATGAGGCTAAGATTTTGTTGAATCTTATTTTGTTAGAAATATTTCATAGTAAAAAAGGATTTAAAAATAAGCAAAAAGAGAATAATGAACATTATATGGCTGGTACCAAGTGTAAGTGGTATTAGAAATCACTAGGAGAGGGGCGCCTGGGTGGCGCAGTCGGTTAAGCGTCCGACTTCAGCCAGGTCACGATCTCGCGCTCCGTGAGTTCGAGCCCCGCGTCGGGCTCTGGGCTGATGGCTCGGAGCCTGGAGCCTGTTTCCGATTCCTTGTCTCCCTCTCTCTCTGCCCCTCCCCCGTTCATGCTCTGTCTCTCTCTGTCCCCAAAATAAATAAACGTTGAAAAAAAATTTAAAAAAAAAAAAAAGAAATCACTAGGAGAGTGGTCACTCCGGGCTGCTGGTGAGGGAAGGCAGGTGGGAGAGGAGAGTAGAGCAGGTTATGAGAATGGGTAGGATTCTGATGTAAAGAAAGGAAGAAGAAAAGATCTGCTCAAACTTAAAACTGGACACTGGAAAAGACAGTGACATAAAATAGTTAGGTCCCTATGTACAGGTCTTCTGTCACCTCAGAGCTCTTCTCTAAGATGGGTAGGATATGAAGAGAATAGATTTGCTCTCTCCATACGGTGACTTAATGGCCAAAAGGAGTAGCTCCTTGCTTAGAGAGGACAACTTGGACCGCAATGTTTTCAGAACTTAGGGAAACTAACCCTGCAGAGCTAGGGTTTATAACCCATGGTCCATGACTGGGCCTCTGGACTGGAGAACTTTTGGAAGCCATTTTGTGAATGTGTGCAATACTTCTAGAAGAGGTCAATAACTCTACCATGTTCTTACATGGGTTTATGACTCCTAAAGTTTAAGAACCACTGGTATAGACAGAGTACATTTCAAGGTTGGCAAAAGCTGCCCTGAAAACTTTTATCAACAACTGATTCTGATTCCTTCAGCTGGCTTGACCATGACTAGAGGGCAAGATGTCCCTTGGAGAGGTGGGAAGTAGCAACATTTGTATCAAAAGACCCAGATGCCTGGACCTGGGCTCTCAGAAATGGCTGAAACTTTGCTCTAAGCCCATATCATCTTCAGAAGAGGGAGGAATTGTCCTTCCATATTATTCCCCAGGAAAAGAGACGTAAGTATGCTCCATTTTTATCTGTGTTTGGTACTACCTTAAGGGGGTCAACAGAATAGAAGCTGTATTTCATCACTACAAAGTTAAAAACAAAAACAAACAAAAAAAATGACACAAGGTCAACATCAGAGTCCACATTCCCAAACCCCTGTTCAGGTCATGTTGTCTTTCTGGTTTATATCTCCACATTTCTTGGAATTTGTAACCGACATTTAAATGAACTCTTATGCACTCTGCACTTTGAGGTAAATTTGGTTGTAAGCAAAAACAACTTCAAAAGTCTGAAGTCCTTACTCCCTTTTGGACCCTAAGCACCCAAAAGATGTTCTGTCAACCCCCAAACTCTGGAATGTCTTCCCAGAAAGTGAGTTAAAATGACATTTCTGCTTATTCCTATTTTTATTGTAATTGCTGATGAACAACTTTTGGTTTCCTTGCTTCTCACATTTTGCCCTTTTACCTCACAAATGAGCTTTATTAAAGAGCAGAACTAATTATAAAACAATGTAAAATTCAACAACTGTTCATAATAAGATGCCTTGGAATTAAAGCATAATTTTTATATGAGGATGGGCCAAATTCCTCAGGCCAAAAAAAGAAAAAAGCAAAATATGGTTTCTTAGACATTTCTACAAATTGATTACGATAGTGGACTAATCAGTTAAGTCCTCCCACATTATTTTATTTTCAGTTTCAAAAGTAGCTAGAAAATCAACTGACTTAACTTGATTAAATTATTTGATAGTCTTTTTTATCTAGCTGTGAAGCAGTGTTTGTAATACATTTCTAACAGAACCTCACAAAATGGCTAAACAATTACAATATTCTAGAAGAATGATTCCTAAGTGTACAAACACATTAAAAATCCTCTGTTCAGGCCAGGTTGCTATATAATTCTGAATGCAGTGTGACCTTGCTTCCCTCAGAGACCTTTGGAATTTGGCTCTTATTTCAGCCTTTCCTTTGCCAAGCATATAGAATGAATTAGGTGAAGCTCTGTTGCAAACGCTCTCCACCCACAATGGTTTCCAGTAGAGAGCTGAGTGTTTTAAACCCACAGTTTAACTTAATGTAAAAATGGTTCTACTTTCAAAACTGGGTTTCGCTTCCCTCTTGCATCTGCTCGCCTTTTCCCCCTTCATGCCAATTTTACTTCCCAGTGAGAGAATAAAATTGGAACAAATGTAAACAGGAAACCTAAAGTAAACAGTCTAAATGCATATTTGTAGTCTTTTAATTTCAGGTGTTCACATACCGAAGGGGCCTGTGGACTTCGTTGCTGATGCAAATAAAGAAGGATGCATTAGGAGCTTCCTTCAATGTCACTTTGGCTTTGGTTCCCAGTCCCTCCAAACCTCTTGAGGCAGGAAGCAAAATCTATGGATAAGCGAGGCCCAGAGAAGCTACTCCCTACGTACTGACTGAGGGGCTCTCCAGCCTCCTTTTCCTGCTCTCTTGTCCTCTCTTTTATCACTACTTCTCCTCCAGATTCTTAGCACACTTTTATGCTTCTGATCCGCAGCCTTTACGAGAAAAGCATCACATTAATTAATGACTGTAAGATGCAGATCACATAAAGGAAAGAACGTGGGTTTACAGGTAGACCAACTGGGAGGTCAGATCTCAGCTCTACAATTCATTCACATAAAGGAGAGTTACTAAACTTCTCTGAGACTTGCTTTCTGCATCTGTGAAACAGAGAAAACATAGGACTGTAAGGAGAATGCACATACCAAGTCCCTGACCCAGATTCAGTGAATTCTAATATGCTTTCTCCTCCTTTCCATGTCCAGACTTAACACCTCCCTGAAGGGTTTGTCTTTTAAAGTGGACCATATGAAGAGAGCAAGGTTTAACCAAGAGAACAATGAATTTCTAAAAGAGGGATTTTAAGCCCTCAGCACCTAGCCTGGGGGGGTGTTCTGGGGTATTGCCATGTTCTCCCGAACATGCTGCTCAATACTGTGTTGAGGGTAATCTTCAGAAGGGAGAATAAACATTTCAAAATTTCTCCACTTCTAAACAAAATTAATTATAAATTCCTATTTTTCATTGACCAGCTTCCAAATTGTGGCAAAAACTGCTGCACTCCTGCCATTGGGTTTTATTTTATGTGGTAGGTATGTTTTAGAAAAGCTCTGCAATTTAAACTGTTACAAATGTAATGGTATTTGTCATACTTGTTTTGGGACCATTTTCTTTATTAATAATTCAGGTTGGGGCACCTGGATGGCTTAGTCAGTTCAGCGTCCGACTTCGGCTCAGGTCATGATCTCGCGGTTTGTGGGTTCCAGCCCTGCGTGAGGCTCTGTGCTGGCGGCTCAGAGCCTGAAACCTGCTTTGGATTCTGTGTCTCCCTCTCTCTCTGCCCCTCCCCCACTCACACTCTGTCTCTCTCTCCTTCAAAAGTAAATAAACATTAAATTAAAAAAATTTTTTTAAATAATTCATGTTATCTCATGCTAAATTTGGACTGCATATCTAACTCCCTCATCCATGTGGTTAGAAGCATTTGGGTGCTTAGACATTCTTAACATCCTTTAATAGGAAGATAATGTAAACGGTTTCAAGACCTGTATAGCTTTGCCCACTTCCCTCTATACATACTCTATATTGGAAGAGATGACCCTTTAATCTATTCCTTCTATCTATTTCTATATCCATATGAGATTGCAATATCTCCCCTTATCTCTGCATTCCCCTTTGGTACTCTGCAGAGATTCTGGAAGCCAGAGAAACATTCACCAAAAAGGATGTTTTCCCTCTCACAGGACAGACCATTCTAGATAGAAATTTTATACACAGTGGATACATATATAAATGTACATATAAAAAACGAGTAAATATCAAGAAATTCTTAATACAAACTACCAAAATTTCTGGTTTAATTGTAGATTCCACTCTAAATATATAATGAAGCTCCTGTCTATAGATAGGAGTAGCAGCCCATTAATGACCTGAAGTGTTAACGCCCCTGCCAACCTAAAGAATTCTAAGTTAGGAGAATGCTTCTGTATGATCACTTCAACTACAAATTCTTTTCCCTGATCTTAAAAGTCATTTAAAAAAAAAATCTCTCTGGAAGCGTCTAAGTGGCTCAGTCAGTTAGGTGTTTGACTCCTAGTTTTGGCTCAGGTCATGATCTCACCATTCCTGAGTTCGAGCCCCACATCAGGCTCTGTGCTGGTGGTATGGAGCCTGCTTGGGGTTCTTTCTCTCTCTTTGCCACTCCCCCATGCATGCTCTTTCTCTCTCAAAATAAATAAACTTAAAAAAATCATATATATATATATATATATATATATATAGAGAGAGAGAGAGAGAGAGAGAGAGCGCGCTATAGAATTTTTGTTCATCTTTCTAATAAAGTGACTGTAAGCAACTTGAGGCTAGGGACTGTGGCAAAATTAACTTCGCATTATCAAAATTTGGTAGAGTGCCATTCAAGAGCTTTCTGTATGCCAAGGAAATATGTTTATCTTCTAGATTCAGCAGTGAACAATAGCAATACGGCTCCTGGCCTCCTGAGTCTTATATTAGGGAACAGATATAGAAATAAATATGTAACTATATATTAGAATAAATGCTCCAAGGAAAAAGAAGAAGGCGCCATTACCAAGTATGACAAGGGAAGGTAATTTAGACTAGAAAGGGAAGCCAGAGAAAGTGTCTCTGAAAAAGGTCACATTTCCGTTGAATCCTAAGGCTGAAAGGATACAGGCCCTGACTGGAAGGAGCCCTCCTCAAAGGAATAGTAGAAAAAGGAACGGTGTGGCAAGAGGGGAGTCCTCAGCGTGGGGAGGGGGAGGAGCAAAGAAGGGAATGAAGGCAAAGAGATAGGAAGGCGCCAAGTAGCAGTACATTATGGCCATCTGGATTGGCCATGATGCTGGCTTAGACCGGCAAGTGGCCATGGGACTAAAGAGAAGGAGTCAGATTAGAGATCTATTTTGAATTTTTTAAAATGTTTTTATTTTATTATTTTTGAGACAGAGAGAGACAGAGCATGAGCAGGGGAGGAGCAGAGAGAGAGGGAGACACAGAATCCGAAGCAGGCTCCAGGCTCTGAGCTGTCAGCACATAGCCCAATGCAGGGCTTGAACTCACGGACTGTGAGATCATGACCTGAGCTAAAGTAGGACCCCTAACTGGCTGAGCTACCCAGGTGCCCCTGGAGATCTATTTTGAGATGGAATTAGCAAGAATTGGAGATGGATTGGAAAGGCTATGATGAGGGGAGGATGGAAGACTATTCCTAGCTTTCTGACTTGAGTAAAAAGGTAGATAAAGGTGGTCTTTTCCAGATGGATAAGATTAGAGAAAGAGCTGGTTTGCAAGAGAGTAGTGGGGAGGAGGAGGGAGCACTGCAGGAATGTAATGACCTTCACAATGACCTTGTTGTGGTCACTGTTGTTTTAAGTGCTAGTCTAGAAATTCCTACTACATGGCTTTCATTTTCTAGCAAGAAAACAAATCTATTACCAAATAATTTTAAGCAACTGATGAATTTTGACATTCTAGTAATTAAGGATTTTATCATCTGTTGGACCAAGCACACCCTTTACTAAAAAAGTCGATAATGTTTACTGTATTTATGCCTTGAAATCCAGAATCACTGTATCTTCCTTAAATGACCACACAAATAATTCTAGAGTATTTGTTTACCAAGTTTTTGCTTAAGACATCAAGGTTTAATTTATGTTAATTTAACTTTTTTAAACTTTGGATAATATAGATTATTTTCAACATCATGAAATTATATATTCATAAGTGGGTAAAAACCAATATATAACTTTCCCAGAAATGATTTGCACTTGAAATTAGAACTGGCTAATTGAAATACAATTCTATTGGGCATTATATGGAGACAAATAAGGAGGGGAATACCAGCCATCGCACAGAGACACTGCTATCTGTGTATATATATTTATAAAACAAGTGATCTTCTCATTGGCTATCCTTCTCTGCATTCATCACTTCTCATTAATACCCTGGCATCTGGCACAGGAAAATGCCTCTCTCCACCCAGTTCCCTTTGGAAAAGGAATTGGGAAAATAGACTAATTCCTTTTTTTTGTGGGAATTGTGTCCAACAATTATGATACTAAAATTAGGCTTTAAATTGAATAATTATCTTCACATTTAGAAGAGTGCAATTTGCCACCAACTGTAGAAACATCAAGAATTGGTGTCCTTGGGGCACCTGGGTGGCTCAGTGGGTTAAGCATCCGACTTTGGTTCAAGTCATGATTTCACGGTTTGTGAGTTTGAGCCCTGCATTGGGCTCGGTGCTGACAGCTCAGAGCCTGGAGCCTGCTTTGGATTCTGTGTGTGTGTGTGTGTGTGTGTGTGTGTGTGTGTGTCTATCTCTCTCTCTGTCCCCCCAACTTGTGCTCTGTCTCTCTCTCTCTCAAAAAAAAAAAAGTGTAAAAAAAATTTTTTTAATAAAAAAAAAAAAAAAAGAATTGGTGTCCTTAATCCTTCCTTAAGTGGGATAAAAGACTGGACATTTAAAATGTTTCTACTTTTGTTTCTCCCCCAGCATAAGAACAGAAATCCAATCTTGAGACTTTGCCTAATAAGGCTCAGAATTCTAATCCCAGGGAAAGTCTCTGTAACTGCATAAGGAGCATAAAGGGAGGGGCGTGTGGGGCAAAAGGTCTTGAGTATTTCTAAGCTGGTTCATTAAAATTTAATTTCATCTTTATTTTTCGTTTTAGCAGAGCAAGAGAAAAGCAAGTCTATGGAGAAAACTCCTTTGTTGAAATTATTTGGATGTTATAGCTGGACTTGGTTACCTTGTTTTCAAGGACGTTCTTCTTTACATTTAAGTAAATAATGTGCCTTACCGTTTCTTCTCTGGTACATTTAAAATATTTATGATGGTTGGACACCAACATGGAAGGTTCTTATTCAGCACCCAGACCTCTAGTTTCTCATATCCCAATGATGCCAGGTCCAAATTAACTTTATACATGCAAGGTCAATATTACCTTGATTTTTAGGTTTTACCTAGTGAGCTAAGCATCCTAGGAGAAATTCTTTTTTTTTTTTTTCTTTTTAGCACCTGTAGCTATCTTAGACTAATTAAACAAACAAACAAATGCTCTCACACTTTTCTTCTCCCTCTTAACCGGACCTCACTTCTCATCTTAACTTCCTCCACACTGGACAGTTTAATGTCCATTTCTAATAGTAAAACTTTACAGTTCATGACAGCCCAAAACTCAAGAAAACTGACATTCTTGAAAACCCTTCTATATTATCTTCAAGTGGAGGGTGTAACGTTGTGGTGAGAGCCATCAAGAACAGCCGTAAGGCAGATTGATTCAGCAGCACCCAATGAGTTAATTAAAAAACAAAGACACCAAGAACATATACAGTTATGTTCAGTCTGGCTTTGCCTATTCAGTTTCAGTCAGAGACCACTGCTTCTTTCAAATAACCCATTTATTTTTGAGGAAAAAAAAAATCCTGTCTTCAGACAGGATATGGGGGAGGAGTTAAGGGGTGATGTTTTACACATGCACATCTGGCTACAGTCCAATTATTTCCCTTAAACATTCCCCCAGTTGTTTTCATTTTGCTCCATGCTTTGGCATTCATAAATTTGTGAGATTAATTGTGTGTCAGCAGTCTCCAGGCCTGGAGTTGGGCACTACTTTAATAGCAATATAGCTACAAAACAACTCTATAGAGAAATATATTCACATTTTTTGAAAAGCACAGCCACATATTTCATTTCTGTTTAATATTGTGGCACTGACATTGTACATAAAGAAAGTAGTGTAGTCTTTTAGAGAATTGCCCTGCTCTTAAGATATATATATATATATATATATATATATATATATATATATATATATAAACTCAACAGCTTTAAACATAAGAAAGGATTCATCAAGAGTACAATGGAGAGTTCGTGTGGCTGGGCATATGTGTTTCTTGTTTTCATCTGATCACTCTGAGAGGCGCGTCAATAGATTGTTTTCCTAGTCCTAGAAAGTGCCACCAATTAAAATCACCTTTGCCAAAGAACAAATTTATCTCACACATGGTGTAAAAGCATTTTTTTAAATTATTTATACTTTGAGAAGACTCACATGCTTTCCAAACTACTGTTTTAAATAAAATGTTTGTGTCCTCTAAAATTTATATATTAAAACCTAACCCCCATGTTATAGTATTAAAAGGTGGGGCCTTTGGGAACTGATTAGGTCATGAGGGTGAAGTCCTCCAGAATGGGACCAGTGCCCTTATCAAAGAGACCCCAGAGAACTTCCATACCTGTTCTACCATGTAATGATACAGAGGGATGGTAATCTATGAACCAGGAAACAGACCTTCACCAGACACTGAATCTGCTAGGCCCCGATCTTGGACTTCCAACCTCCAGAACTGTGAGAAATAAATTTCTGATGTTTATAAGCCATCCAGTCTATTGTTTTTGTTCCAGCAGACCAAACACACTAAGACAAATGCTATATATGAAAAATGAAACTGGAAACTCCTTGCCTTGATGTTTGGACCTGACAATCTAGATTATGAGCCGAGTGAAGAGCTGTGTTCTTCAGAGCTTGGCACTGCAGGTGCGCTAGGTAAGGGCTTGATAAACGCTGGGTAGCGATGAAAGAACTATTGTTAAATGTTGGTAATGAGACAACTTATTCTTGTTTGACATAATCTTGCATTACATACGTGACTAGGAAACAAACCTATCAGATGTTGTGGCTTTTTCACAAGTAAACACCACAAGCCACCACAAGGCAAATTTCCATATACATAACCCAGCAGATTGTTCCGGGTCAAGGTTCTAGGATGGGCAATATCGCTGTGGGAAGGATATGGGCAGCTTCTTTAACTCTCCACAAAAACACACAGCCAGTGGAGAAGCATACAGCACTCCTCCGCGGAACAACGGGGGCTAAAATAAGTGGTGTGATATCCCCGCAGAAGAAGACAGAAGGAAAATTTGTATCCACCTATTTATCTCCAAATATGCCATACTATGGGAAGTTTTACCTAAATCAAACTATAACCTAGCAGCAAACTCCTTGTTACATAAGCAGCAAGAGGTACTGCGGTTATTGCGTTGGACCCGCTTGCCCTTAGACTATTTATCAGAATCTTTTTTACATCGATAATATTTGAAGGTTGCTGAAAAAAAATTACACACTCTCCTTTGACCTTGATTTCTTCTCCTGAAAAATGAGGTGAATAACATGAGCCCTATCTACTGCGCAAGGTGATGGTGAGGATCAAATGGGTAAGATAAAGAATGGCTAAGCAATCAGCAAACCATGAAGTACAAACAAATGTTGGACTCCATAAAACATTATTCACCATCTTCTATTCTATTGACGGCTCAACACTGAAAACCCAAAATACATCACAGCTTATTCTTTATATAAATTAGGTTACCAAACTCAAGACTAACTGGTAACACATTTGCATAGATTTCTACCTGGCAAACTCGTGGGTTCATGCTAACATAACATGAGAGAGGCCTGTTAACAGAAGGCAATGGCTGCTTTGAAAACAATGTAAATTTGACTCAGAGACATAATATGAATACTGACACAGTACTTATAAGTGCAATTATATTTTATCTAAGCAAATTTATTTTCATTGCTGACCTTATATCTAACTAACTGTGGTGCTCTAGCTATTTATTCAAATCCTTGCTACGCACACTATGGACAAAAAGCTAATAATATCTCAGAGTCATAGTTTCCTTTTACATAAAAAGATAATAATACCTCCTGACATGGTTTTTGTGAAGATTAAGAGATAAGATATGAAGAAGTATTTCTCACATACTGGTCATCCTGTTTTTATTGGATATATCTTAAGAATTATTGAATTCATATTTCCAAAACTATGCTGGTAAAATAAGCCCAGAGTTAAATAAGGCTACAAACAATCCAAGTGATTTAAGTATAGCATCATTAAAACACATGTATATTTATATATATTGCCTGTGCACATATTTTTCTCAGAAAGCTCACAGGAAGTTCTACAGAAGCTGAAATAAACCATAGCAAAATATTTCTCCCTCTCTTTTTAATGTTGAATTCAGAAGTTGTAGTATTATTTTAATATAATAACAGTTCCAATCATCTTAATAATGATGATAAATATACTTACTACTTACATGTTCCTTTAACTTTTCAAGGCATCTTCATATCTATCATTTTATATTGGTTTTCTGAATGACACTGTTAAGAGTACTAACATGACCTTACATTCTACATCTGGTTAAAACCTACTGGGAGAAACAACTTGTCAAAACTGAGACCCAGCAGGGCTGGTCAGAAAAGTTTTGGGAGACCACCATTTACCAAATTCTACCTCCTCACATATAAACCAAAGGTCACAAATGACAATCAGGCACCACTAGCAATAAACGAAAATTTTGAATTCCAGTCCAGATAGAGGTGGACAAATCTGAATACAAAACTAGAGGTGACAATCTGAAAGTAGCCTCCATAAACTAACCATGTTGGCCATCAACCCTCAAATTCAATTTCATTCATAGTACATACTGATGACTGCTGTTAACATCCTGGGTTTACACTGAATTCTTAACCAGCAGCTTAAAGCACTCTTTATATTTTACGCTAAAACAAGATCACTATTTTTGCTCTACTTTATGGACGGAGATGTAGAGTGATATTGCCCCAGTGAGCTTGAAGAATAACTTAGATTCTGCTGGTTCCACTTTATCTCCAGAGAAATCAACCTCCTGCAATCTTGCATATATCCTTACCATCATATCGACAGTGAAACCCTAAATATCACTGATGATCAGTTAATAATAAAACCCAGTGGCCTATTTTTACCTCTTCTCATTAAAATTATAGTACTCACCATAGGGTAATGCTGACAATGTGTGTACTTAAGACACCAGGAAGACATGTTTTAGTCTTACTGGTACTGAAGCCATGTTATTGTCAGCATTTCCTCTGTGAGGACACTTAGAGCCAAACTGTACAGGGCTCTATACACACAATTATGTATCCTGTAACATCACATCTCATACTCTGATTGCCCCATGTCCCAATTTCATCCGTCACTTATATTTCTAAGCCTCCACAAGGAAGATAATGAAGTCTTTTATCCTAAATTTGTTTTGAACATTTTCACTTATGCAACTAAATTTCAGAGAGTATAAGAAATTTTTGAAAACTTGTTCTTACTGTAAATGTCCCATTTTCAGAATTATACCATTTTTCTTTCAAACTCAAAACACCAGCTTCCACTTTTCAATTACCCTTTCCCTTGAGTCCATTTGGTCACCTGGTCCTGTTGAGTTTCTTTTGTAGTTTTACCTATATATATCCTCTGCTGTCCCTCTCTATATTCACAGACCTAGAGCAGGTTTTCAGTGCTATATCTAATTTTACTATCCCTAATATTACATTTGCTTTCCTTCCCTCCAATCTCCCTGTTCTCTAATATATCAAAACAAATAAAACTTGTTTTATTTTGAGTTGGTTCCTTCCCAGATCAAAACTGTCAAGGGTTCCCTACTGAGAGGTGAATTAGTTTAGCTTTCAAACCTTCTACAATCTCCTCTAAAACTACCATTTCAACTCTGCTTTAGTCATCTTTTGCTGTATAACAAATGGCGCCCCAAAACAGTACACACTTATTATCTCACAGTTTCTGTGGGCCAGGAATCTATGATTGGCTTAGCCAGGTGATTCTGGCTCAGGGTCCCCCATGAGTTGCAATCAAGCTCCCAGGTGGAGCTGCAGTCCTCTGAAGCCTCATCCAACAGGGAGATCTGCTTTTAACTTCGCTCACACGGTGACTGACATGTCTCATTTCTTTGCTGGCCATCAGCTGGAAACCACAGTACCTTGCCACATGGGCCTTTCCCTAGGTTGCCTGTGTATCCTTATGACATGGCAGCTGGCCTCTGCCACAGTGAATGACCTAAGAAGGAAAGAGTCGAACAGAGAAGCTACAGTCTTTTATAATGTAATTGCCTCAGAAGTGGCAAACCTTCATTTCTGCCATAGTCTGCTGGTCACTGTGCTGGTTTCCTATTGCTGCTATAGCAAGTTACCACAAACTTGGTGGCTTAAAGCAACACAAATTTATTATCTTATAGCTCTAGAGATTAGATGTCTAAAATGGATTGGAGGTGCTGCATTCCTTTTGGAGGCTCTAGGGAGAATCCATTTCCTTTCTTTCCCAGCTTCTAGAGGCCACCTGCATTCCTTAGCCTGTGGTCCCTTCCTCTATTTTCCTCCAAAGCTAGTAGGGTAACATCTTCTCTCCTCTCTGATGTTTGCTTCCAATCTTATAGATTTTTTCTAATGTTAAATCTACCATGTCCCTCTTACAGGGATGTGTGATTACGTTGGGTTCGCCCAGAGAATCCAAGATAATCTTCCTATCTCAAAATCTCGAATTTATTCACAGATCACACACTCAAAGTCCCTTCTGACATATAATATAACATATTTACAGGTTCTGGGGATCAGGACATGCACATCTTTGTGTTAAGGGAGTGGGGCACTTATTGAATTTACCAAAGTCACACAAATCAACCCTGGTACAATGTTAGGGAGGGATTATACAAGGATCCGTGGAGAGATATTTTTGGGGGCTGGCTACCACAAAACCTATCTTTCACATTTGTCCCAATCTTGAGCACGCTTTGATCCTTTTAGCTGGACCTGTCCAAGTTTTACTTATACATGATAAAGCAAGTATAGTAAAAGGTCAATTGTTGTTACAAAGGATAACATTTATCCTACTATTCACTGTAAATTTCCTTCACCTTTTCAAATGCTTTTCAAAATAAAATGGGAGAAAATGAAGCCTTAGCTTCATGAAATAGTTCTATTAGTTGTCAGAGGATTCTCTTTCCTTCAGTCTCTTATTCATACTTATTATGTACATTACTCATTTGGTTTCAAATAATATGACTTTTCTAATGTCACTGAAATTAAATATATGAATGGAGACTTCCATATGATACTGTTAGATCTTTCAGGAAATGAGGACTATACCTTACATATTTACTCAATTTTTCTCAAGGCACAACCTGTAAGTATAAGTACTCAATAACTATTAATGAATAAATCATTATCAATGGGTTTTGACTCAGTGAAATATAAGATTTCCCTCCTACATCAGTTTACTTGTAATCACTTTTAAAAATTAAAGACAAAAATCAAGGTGCACCCACATGGGTAAGAGGGTTGCTGTTTGCAAATAAAGATAGTACTGATTTACAGCCAGTCTATTATTATTCCAAAAGTGGAAATATATTTGTGCTGATCCAGTCATGCTCTTTACCCTGTCTCCTGTGCAAACAATGACAACAATTTGGAAGATACCTGAGCAAAGACAGGAGAGAGTGTGTAGCAATGAAACAGATCAACTGTTATTATAAGTAAATATAATTCCCCTGTACTTGTCTTATCAGAACACAGCGTGCTTTAATTAACTAAATTTACTCCATATAGGAGAAGATAATTTTTTAAGAACTAGTACTTCCACAAATTAATGATGATCTTACTGTGTGTCTTTTTTTATACAAAAAATTTTTTAATGTTTATTTATTTTTGAGAGAGAGAGGGAGACAGAGTATGAGCAGGGGAGGGGCAGAGAGAGAGGGAGACATGGAATCTGAAGCAGGCTCCAGGCTCTGGGCTGTTAGCACAGAGCCCGACGTGGGGCTCAAACTCACAAACCGTGAGATCACGACCTGAGCCAAAGTTGGACGCTTAATTGACTGAGCCACCCAGGCACTCTGAATGTCTCTTCTTAAAAGATATAAAGCAATTTAGACAAATGGCACCTTCCTGAGACTTCTTGTGATATCTCATTCAGAAAATGCTTCTTAATATTGATAATGAATGCTTATTTTAGGTACCTTTAATATTAGAAAATAAACCTGAAGCACAGCTATATCCTTCGTCATTTATGAAAACACAAAACAATAAAATAAATTATCTATTTGCAGTCTATGTGCCATCCACGGGATAGTCTACCAACCTTTCATCATTAGACACTGCTCTTACCAGAAACGTTAGCGGCCTTTCTCTGATATAAGGTACATTAACAAGTTATATTAAACAGTAAAAAAAGGAAATACTAAGTACGACACCAGCTCTAAGTAAAACACTAAGGTATTTGTTCAAAAATGTCAGCCAAGGAAGATAAATTACCAAGGTGTAACTTGTCAGGCCCTTCTAAACCAAATAGTAAAAATCAAGAGTTGGTGTCCAAGTCTCAGATGCTGCCAAGGAAAAAAGTGTTTTTGGTCTCAAATCTTCTCTATTCACTTATGGACACATTTATTTCAAAACAGAGCATAGTCACTTGACAATGGACCCACAGTTAAGCAGGAAAGGTCTCAAAACCTTGTATTTAAAACTTAAACTTACGCTCCATTAATTTATATTTCCTTCCTGAGTTGATGGACTCAAGCCCAGGAAAAAAGAAAAAAACTCATTCTATATTCAATCATTAAATATATTTAAGTTTCAACTATAGTACTTGTGACAAATATTCTCTAATATTTGAAATTATAATAGTCTCCCTTCACTTCCCATGAAGCATATGCTCTAAGGAATTGTATCACTTTCAATATTTTTAGTCAGTTAAATCAACAGATTAGGTTTTTCTCAGAACATAGCTTATGGGCACCACTATTGCCTCATCATGATTTCAAATTCAGCATTTAAGATGCTCATTTCCTCTTAGGTATGTGGACTCTAAATACTGTTGTGCTAGCTTGGTCCTGGCCATAAGATCCAGAAAACTTAGTCTGCAGGTACCTTCACTTAAGCATGAATCCACCTTGATACTCATTTTGTACATAAAACTTGAAACCTAGCAAAATTAATGCATACTAAACCTATGACAGACAAACATAAATGCTATAATCATCTTAACTGTTAACCCTAAACTTTACTACTTTTAAATACAAGTAAATCTAGCCATAGTTTTATTCCATTTTAATTTATCCTGAAATCATTCTTGGTATAGACTTCTCCCTGGTTAACTTCAGGATTAAAAAGGTCTCTTTTGAGATCAAGTCCTATATTTTCAATTAGACATCTTTGTCTGCATGGCTCACATACTTGTGAATTTCACTGTATCCCAAACTGAAATGATTATTATCCCTAACATTCCTATTACCTGCACCTTCTCCTGGATCCCTTGTCTGGTTATTGATACTGTCATTCTGCCCACTTGCTTAAACAAAAACCTTGGGATCATCCCCCTCTCTCAATTCTCTCATCAAACTGCTCAATCAAAAGTTTGTCAAGATTACCACTTTACCATCTTCCTTCTTTCACTTTCTCTCCATCTTCACTGCCAGTGCCTTAGTTCTGGCATCCATCATCCTTCACACAGTTTTCCTCATTTCAAGCCACCCTCCACACCTCTACTAGAATAATGCCTCTAACACACAAGCCCATTGCCTTCAAGAACTCTCCACCACCTATAACCATAGCTCACCATCTTTCTCTGTACATAGCTGTACTCTTCTCTATACTGCATCATATAAACCTACAACTCAGCTTAACAGTGACAGGTATCAGCAGACAGTATGCATGGACAGATGTAACAAAAATGAAACAGTGAAATCTTGGAAGCCTCCCTATGAAGGGCTTGGTCTTCCTTACAAGGCAGCAGCAATATCCCAATTATGAACCACTTACCAGAAGGACCAAGTTTCAGCTCCTTAGCAGTCTCCCTGATCTGCGCCCTTTTACATTCCACACACGTTTCCCATCATTCTTCTCAAGGACCCTGTTTATTCCTTCAACAAATATTTATTCATTCATAGATAGTAAGTACCTCTTATTCACCAGGTGCTGTTCTCTGGTCACATGTAAAAGTTCCCTAAATACATCACTCTTTCATGCTTTCAAGCCTCTATACTTGACATTTCTTGGGTCTGGAATACAATTCCACATCCCCTCTTCTAGATCTCCCTCAACAACAGGGTGAATAAAAATTCAAGGACTGTTATTTACAGAGTTGGGTTTTTTTCTTTTTTTTCTTTTTCTTTTTTTTTTTTTGGCACTGTTCTATTTATTTATATCTATCATCTGGATACAGAAATCAGCACAACCCAAGATGACTATACAATAAATATTAGTTAAGTCAATTTGACAAACACAGTTCAATATTGTCATCAGCCTAACTCTTCTAAGGTTGAAATCAGCACATTTTGCAAAGAATGTTTGTATCCCCTCTCTCACCACCAAGGAGAAGCTGGCCCTGAGGTCTTGCAGAGCAGGGTAGACAGTATACAGCTCTACTACTTGATTATTTTAAATGGAAAATAAGAAGTAAATAAGAATTTCAGACAAAATACACATCTGATCTACTTCCCTTCCTTCTGTGAAGTCATACCTCCCCAGGAGGTAAATTATGACTCAAGTAATCTCATTCTTATATTCTCCTCTTATACTTTTATCATATGACATTAAATTCTATTTATTTATTTATTTATTTTTTATTTATTTAAAAAAATTTTTTTTAACATTTATTTATTATTGAGAGACAGACAGACACAGAGTGTGAGTAGCGGAGGCGCAGAGACAGGGGAAGACACAGAATCTGAAGCAGGCTCCAGGCTCTGAGCTGTCAGCACAGAGCCCAACGTGGGGCTCGAACTCATGAACTGTGAGATCATGACCTGAGCTGAAGTCAGTCACCTAAACAACTGAGCCACCCAGGCGCCCCAAATTCTATTTTTTTTTAAATGTAATAAATTACTCACTAACATGCTCATGGTGACTAAAGAGAAACCATTCTATACTTATTTGTTCCCAAACAAAATCCCAAATCAAAAGAGCTGAAGATGAATAAGGAAGACAATATAGAATAAGTACAGTGGGGGAAATAGTCAATATCACTAGTTAATTCATACCAGTTACAAAATCTCCTCTGCTTGAAATTATGTGCTATTCCTCACAGTTTGTTTTGGAGTTATTAGAACAATTGGAGGTATGACCTTTGAAGTACAAAACTAATCCCTATTTGATAGAAGTTATGTTGAAAAGGAACCAGGATATAGAAAGAGATTGTGAATTCAATGATGGACAGAAGTTAAAATTCAGGCTGAAGAAAAATAGTATCACTATTCCAAACAATGTGGAAACATCACCTTGGTTAGATTTTTTTTTTCTATTTTTAGTTTAACATAAATGAAGACAGGGCTGGCATGATCCCTACAAACTCACAAATTCAATTTTCCTTCTTTTGAGAAAAAAATTTTGTTTTAAGTTTATTTTTGAGAGAGAAAGATACAGAGTATGAGCAGGGTAGAGGAAGAGAGAGAGGAGACACAGAACCCAAAGCAGGCTCCAAGCTCCGAGCTGTCAGCACAGAACCCATGGGGCTCGAACCCACAGACCGCGAGATCATGACCTGAGCTGAAGTCGGATGCTTAACGGACGGAGACACCCAGGTGCCCCTCAATTTTCCTTCCTTATGATTTGGTTACCAAAAGGTACAATCCACCAGCTTTCTTCAAACATGGACTCTAAGAATTCATGTCAGGGTAGTTAGCCAGACTAGAGGAGGTCAGACATAGAGAACGCAGACCCAAATGTTCCCTGGCTCTTGCAGCCAGAAAACAAACAAACAAACAAACAAAAAAACAAAACTAAAACTAAACATACTCTGATGTACCATCCATAAACTCTAAGAAAATTAGCCTAAGCGACCATCTTTAGAAAATAATTATAATAATATACTGACAATGACAACACCAATTAACACTGAAGTCCTTACCATACTCCAGGTGCTATGTTATGAGCTTTACAGATATGAATTCATTTAATCCAATTTTCATTCACTGAGGAGGCAGAGAGAGATTAAGGCCCAGGTCTCACAGATAATAAGTGGCAGCCTAGCTCTAGAGTCTCCCCCATTCACTACAGCCCTCCCAGTTGGTTGTTAAAAGCTTGAGTCCAACACACCTGTGTTCAAATAGCAGCTTTGCCATTTATTAGCTGTGAGATGTGAAGCAAGGTACCTGACCTCCCAAGCCTGCTTCCTCATCTATCAAAGAAGAATATTAATGGTACTCCTACTTGAAAAGGTTGTTGTGAAGATGTAAAAAACAGTGCATTTAACATAGATCTCATACTTAAAGTATGTGAATTTAAAGCTTAACTAGAACAAAACCAAAAAACTCTTGATTTCTCTTCATGTGATATTCTTCTATTGTGTGATCCTTTCCCTCAAAAACATTTATGTAAAAGCTAATTTGCTTTTATAGTGCATAGATTTCTAGCTCCTTCCAAACTTGCTTCTTAAACATACTCAGAAAAAATGCAGCTAAGTTTATAAACAGAGCTGCAAGGGATTTTTTTTTCACATACTGCAAATCCCAACATTTTGCTATGAGTTTTGCTCTCAGTTCTTTGATGATGCTACTAAAACTGGAAGTCAAATTTCTGCAAAAGAACAAAAAAGAAACAAGATAATGGGTATTTCACTTAAATATCACAACAAACTGTTTCCCGGTTACAGAAACTGATGTTCATATCAAATAACTAATCCAATGTCATCCGGCCAGAAAATGGAATATGAGTCCATGTCCATAGCTGCAAATACACTTTCTAACAAGTCAAGTTTGCTTGGGAAGTTTTCTTTTAAATCACCTAAGATCTTTCTAAGGTTTCTTCCTATCCCTAAGTTCAAGTTAACTATCTCCAAGTTAATTTCCTGTTCCTAAGACTCAAGCTACCAAAATATTTTTTACCGGAATAGTTTAAAAAGACTACTTGGTCAAGACTCATTGGCCATTAGTGGTCACATTTAGAGAGCTTAACAAGCCAAAAAGTCAGTGGATGGCTCAACCATTTGAAAACTAAATACCCTTAGGCAAAAAGTTGTTTTTCCTGAAACCTAAAGCCCAGAAGAGAGGATGAAAGGATTATATGATTCTTCAGGGCTTAATGAAAATAACACAATTACTATTTTTCTTCTGAGAAGCAGCAGTCACAGAAATGTAGCTAGGAAGACTGGACTTTGAGTAGCCCCAGAATCCAGATGACACATAGAGGAAGGAGTATTTGAGCCCATTCAAGCTCTGGGAGTGCCTAATCTTAGCCCACTCTGGATGCTGGAAAACTGGAAGAGACTTTTCTACTAAGAAGTTTCTGGAGTGAAGGAAAATGCCACTCATTATAGAACACTACCCAGACAACGTGCAGAAATAGAGAAGGAATCTGCCTTGTAACAGGAGTTGGACAGTAACTAAAACAAACTATGGTGAAACCTGAACTATGTGAATAATTGTTTAAAAGAAAAAGCTAATGAATATATCCAAAGACTAGTACAATTTTCACAATCCCTGACTTTATCAACCACTAATAAACATTTACACCACTAGACCTATGAAAATTTAAATGCAAAAGAACCATATTCATCCCAAAAATGTATGCCAATTTTCATCTCTTGAAGCAATAGTGTAAACCCCTTATTTGTGGATCCATCCACCTATCATTATTGCAATTTGGCCTGCAGGACTTGATAATCTATACCTAATTTTAAAATGTCTAGGAAGTGGGGCACATGGATGGCTCAATAGGTTGAGCATCTGACTCTTTATTTCAGCTCAGGTCATGATCTCACAATTCAGGAGATCAAGCCCTGCATTGGGCTCTGTGATCCGCTGATGGCATGGGGCTGCTTGGGAGTCTCTCTCTTCCCCCTCTCTTTCTGCCCCTCCCCTGCTTGTGCTCTCTCTCTTAAAAATAAATGCATAAACATTTAAAAGATAAAATGTCATCAATACAGGTTTTGACAAGCAATAAGACTGTGGGAGGGGCCTATGTCATAAGGAGTCGGCCAGGGACACCTTGCAAATCTAATGTCTGCATTAGGGCTTCCTGTGCAGAGATCTGCTGTGCATTTAATACTTCCAATGAGGGAAAGAAGGCTAGAACAGGAAGAGAATACTTTCAACTAAGCCATGTCTCTCAGGGATCCCATATACTTCAATTGCTTTGTGGAGACAAGCCAGGGCATTTGGTTGCTCATGAGCAACTCTAATCACTCCAGCACTCTGTGGTACTCCAGACACATACTTGGAATGTTTCCAGAGAGCTGTTCTCAATCAGGCAATGTCTTGATAACAGAACAACTGTATACTCAGTCCTGTTTAAAGCGTCTATCCTGCCATCACCATTGAACCTTTTGTTAAAATATGCAAGGTTCCTTCTACCCTGTGTTAACTCATACAGGAAGAAGTAATGGACCATAATGAAGAAATAGATGTGCTTCCATATTTTCCCATTATTGTGCAGTTAACCTTTCAAAGAAACGCTGATACAATGAGAGGGAGACTGCATGGAACAACTAATGGAAAAGACATTCATTCATTTAACAAGGATTCACCTCCACCCACTCCAAACTATTGTAAAGTAAATTATAATATAGGTAGTTAAAACCATAAGGATTTTTTTTTTAATTCTGAAATAGAGCAAAGCTGTGCTAATGTTCAGGAAAACTACGTAACACCCATGAAATCTAACAAGTATAATTACTCCCGGAGATGGTATGTTCATGTTTTCCCTTTGTAGTCTTTTATCTAAAGAACCCAAACTCTCAGAGCATCAGGAATTAATCTCCACTTTGCAGGAAATTGCACTTAAAAAAAAATCTTATTGTGGTAATATAAGTTATCAAGACAAGTTTCAAAACTTTAGAGTCTCTCTACTTGAACTTCTTATGAGATATTTTGGAAAATGTGAGCTGAATAACTAACTGGCTTCAAAGTTTCAGTATGCTGATTTTGATAAATTCTTTGAAGGTAAACTCTGTGCCTGTTTGTTCTGTGTAATATAATTGAGGATCTCAGTTACGTAAAAGAATCATGAGGTTTTCTTTCTTAGTAAGTAATGAGCAGTTTTCAGTTTAAAATTCTGTATGAAATCAATTCTCTGCCATTCATGGACTTGAAAATGAACTTCTAGATGACAAAAATCTTTCTTGTTCCTTTTTGGTCTCAGAGCTCCCACTGTTAGCCATGTCAGGATTTTAGAGCATGAAGGTAGGGGAAAGTTAAATAGAAATTCAAATCAGTGAGTTCTATTTTTTAAGCAGCTCTGATAAAACTGTAAGAGATTAAAAATGGCTCACAAAAAAAGATGCTGGGTGGGGAGAGGAAGCGTGATTATTCCTATTATTAATTGCACAAACATATTTTAAGCATATACTCTGTCCTAGGTACCTTGCTTGTGCCAGACACTTGAAATACAAAGATGGGTCAAAACCTTTGAAGGTATTCAGGTCTAATGCTGACTTGATACCTGTTGCTAGAGATTACAGAGTTGGCAGCACGTATTCCTGGAACTCAAAAAACTTTCTATATGTGTATCTGTAGATTCTGTATGTGAAATAATTACTATGATAGCAGACAGTACACACAAATCCTTTGTTATAACATGTGTGATGATTCATACATACAGCATGATTAAAAGTATCAAGTGGAGAAGAAAAAGAACAACAACAACAAAATCACAAGAATGTGATTCTCAGGCAGCTAAAGACCTCTCTAAGTGACGGCCTCAGTCATAATTGTCCCACCAATCAACCATAATCTTCAGCTGCAGTATTTTAGCATTTGTCTCATTCAGTGCACATGTATCAAACACTATTCTGATTACTGGAGATCTGATGAAAAAAGACTGGATGCCCATCCTTAAGGAGGAATCTGACACACAATCCAACAAACAATACAGCAGAATATGGCTCAGGCCGTGATCTAGGGGTTTATGAGATCGAGCCCTGTATCAGGCTCTGTGCTGACAGCAATGAGCCTGCTTGGGATTCTCTCCCTTTCTCTCTGTCCTCCTGTGCACTCTCTCTCTCTCTCTCTCGTCTCAAAATAAATACATAAACTTAAAAAAAATCATTTGATTTTGTTCCATATTCCAAAGACGCAGCACATAAAATGTGCCTAGCACATACAATGTAACTGATAAAAGTTTGTGGAATAAATAAATATTCTTAGCAATGGGAAGAAATCACAAATATATAATTGCTGGCTTGGAGCAGATTAAAAACTTTAGTAGAGAAAAAAATTTTAGTTGAGAAATGCTACAAAGACATATAAAATTAATATTACAAATAGGGGTTTTACTAAATGAAAGCACTGAAGGTTTACATGCAATATTTGCTTTAAGGCACACTACCCTGGCCTGGCAGTGGTTAGGAAAGGCTTCGTGGAAGAAACAAGGAGCCTTGCAGGATTGCTCTAAATTTCATGAGATAGAAGAATGGTGGGCATCCTGTAGGGAAATCACTTTTGAAGGTCCGTGAGGATACCAGTTTAGCTAGAGATTTGGAATGGGGCAGATAACATAACTTATAGACCAGGACTGGATTTAAGAGATTTTACATACTAAGGCTCAAGTATTTGAACTGTATCCTATAAATTATAGGAAACCACCAAAAGCCTTTGAGTAGCATGGTAACCTAAAAGCTATACATATTTTTATATATTAAACATATTGAAATATCTTTATTCCCTTACAAACATACACTTTAACTTATTTCTTTTCTGAAGGTCTTTTGTTTTCTACTTTTTTTGAAGTTTTTTTTTTAATGTTTATTTTTGAAAGAGAGAGACAGAGCACGAGCAGGGAAGAGGCAGAGAGGGAGGGAGACACAGAATCGGAAGCAGGCTCCAGGCTCTGAGCTGTCAGCACAGAATCCAATGAGAGCCTCGAACTCACAAACTGCGAGATCATGGCCTGAGCCAAAGTCGGATGCTTAACCAACTGAGCCACCCAGGCACCCCTTTTGTTTTCTACTTTTTAAAAAACTTTTTACTTTGACATAATGTTTGAGTTACCAAAGAGTTGGGAAGACAGTACAGAGTTCCTTCCCATCTACACTTCACCCAATAAAGCTGTATTTTTGAAAGATTAATTGGGTTAAGGACCAGTTAGGTCTTTAACACATAGATACATATAACCCGATTTACTAAGATTGCTTCTTTGGATAGACTAAAAATGGCCAACTGCTGACTAGATCACGAACCTACATTATAAACTTGGTTGAAATGACTCAGTTGCCTCTGTGCCAAGTCCTCAGCCTCCAGACAAAGAGTTGCATGTGCCCTCAGCATACCCACAAGGGACACATGCCCTGGGCTTTGAAACCAAAGCAGAGCAGAACTTCAGTGTGGCTCATCCACTTTCCACCGTGGGTCGGCGCTGCCCTGTCGGTGGTCCTCGGGAGAAAGTGCCCTTCAAAGACCATCTACCCACAATCTTCCTCACACACCATCCTCACCCCGGGAGGAAGAATTGCTGTGGTTCGGTAGATTGGGCCACCCTTGCTAAGTGATGGATAGGGAATCCAGCAGCATGCACAGGTGTGGCTCCTCCTCTGGTTTATGTCTTCCCTGTGCTTGGCATTTCCAGAGCCAAGGCTCATTTCTCCCATCCCCAAACACGTCACTCTAACTTGAGTCTTTGTTACATGTGGTAGGAGTGCGATAAGAAGGAAAAATCGTAGGTATGGATGTGAGTATAGAAGTGGCCCCTTTGGTTTGAAACTATCTGGGCCTCATCACCTCAGGAGAAGTGACTGCTGCATATAGGTGGTCCGGCCCAGGCAGCTAGAGTTCTTTGCACTGGGGTGTGGGGCCAAATCCCCAGCAAATAACGAGGTGCTATTTTCCTTTTCTTGCCATTATTCCTTCTTCAGAAACCACGAGGAGAGTGGTTGCTCTAGTCTCCAGAGGATATGGGTATTTCTGGTCCTCTGGCCATAATACTTAATAGCACCCTAAGCTAATCACACCCTTAACACTGGCTATTGCTTTAACTTGCATTTTATTATATTGGTACATAGTAGCACCAAAACAAAACAAAACAAAACAAAACAAAACAAAACAAGAAAGCTAATTCTCTCCTTTGATCCCTGCATCAAGATAACAGAAAGTAGGGAGCTACTGTTCAGTTGTTTCTAATTGTATTTTCTTTTCCTACTTGAAAAAGTAGTTAATTCAATATGAAGTCTCAAGGATACCTGTTTGTGTGAAAAGGCAGAATCTTACCAAATACTTGCTTATGTTAAGTGCTTTAAAAAAGATTCATGCTTCTGTATCAAAGGAATATTTAAAAGATTAGACAGGGATTCATTCTCAAAACACCCTCTGCATCCATTACTCAAGGTCTCCTTACTTGAAGCCCTGAAAACAATGAAGAGTAACTAAACATTCTCATCTAATGATCTCAGACTAGCTTTAAAAGACTGAAGTAAATTATTCTGGGAAACCTGAATTTCTTTTTTTTCTGTTCCAAAAAAAAAAAAAAGGTTTAGTATTCTAAGGTAACATTTATAATGGTTTCAATACATTCTCACATAGTTCAAAATTCAAAAAATATAAAAAGGTGTTTAAGGAAAAAGTCTCTTTCTCACCGTTGGCTGGAATATTTTTAAAGCAAGAGAAATACATTAGAAAGTCATCTCTCTCTTTCTCTTTTGTTTTCTTGTCCTGCATTTTCATTTATGTTTCTGAGTAGTTATCACCATGACAACATCTTATATTAAGCTACTTAACATTAATCAGATCAGAATTTATTGCTAAATGTTTAGAATGATACTTTTTGAGCTTAAAAATCATGAATTCTCTAAGGGAAATCTCAAAGCTGATAATCAAGCAACAACAGATATGCCATTGTATTATACCAGTTTTGAAGTATGTTCTTTATATAAAACTCCATGTAAATAATCAAAAGCAGAGGTTAGGCAAGAAATTATGCATTGTTTTCAGTGACAATGATAGCATATATTGCTGTTTCCTACCATTATAAAAACATTTACTAACATAAGCCCATGCCCTATATATATTTGTTGAGTAAATTCTTTGAAGTACATGAATAGCAAGAAATTTCACAAAATGATGGAGACAGACAAAACTAATTTTTCAATTCCTTTGCAAATATACTTAAACCAAAAGATTGCCTTAGAGAATCATGCTTTTAGGAAATAAGATAACCAATCATCCAAACAAAGTGGATAAATCCCATTTTTATAAAATAATCACTGAGAGAAAATCCACAAGCTATCATGGTAGTACCCCCTGGAGTTTAACAGCAATCAATTCCACAGAGTGCTCTCTTTTGCTCGATCTAGGTCTCTGGTAGCAATTTACACTAATTTATCTTGTTTACTTTCCCTTGGACGATGAAGTGTGGCTGAACATCCTTCTTCCACTGAAATCTAATTTACTTAAAGACAGTTAAGTTGATTTTAAGCTTCTTCCTCTGTCAAAATACCACCTTCTTTCTTAAACTCAATCCCCCTCTTCCTGCCCACCATACTGCCACATTCCAACCCTGAATCATTTTAGTTGCTCATCTATCGTACCCTCCTTTACTTTTTCATATCTTTCATAGAATCTGAACATGTCTCCTTAAATAGATATGACTAACGCCAAGCATGGGGGAAACATTATTCTCAGGTGATACTTATTGTGTCTTCCCCTCACATTCCAGCAGCACTCTTGATTTAGTTCACATCTCTATTTTTTTATTTGAATGTGAAAAAAAAATTTTTTTAATTCTTAGTAAGAGTCCTACAATACTGAAGTTAAGTTGAGAAATGGGTCATGGTTAACATTCAGGTCTTGGTTTGTTCTCTTTAGCCCTGTACCATTCATTTGTTCTTCCTGAGCTGTATTCTACTTTTTAGTCATTGTTAGACTGCACAGCAAGTGCCACTTTGTATTTGGATCATACAGGAGGTTAACATCACCGCCTAATTTACTGTCATCCAAAACTAATGAACTTATTCTGGAGTCTGTCATCAAAATCACTGATGAAAAGAGTAAACAATCCAGTCCCCAAACCAAACTTAATACATTCATACTGTTTTAAACAGAGTGTTTCAACCTATTAATAGAAGAATTGCTAAGATTTTTAAAAGTAATTCACATTTTATAGCAAACACCAGACCAATTACTTTGTATCATCCCTCAGCGAAATTCTACTGGGTGCATTAGCTGATATTTTGCATCTGTTTCACAGAGACACTCAGGAAACTCATCAACAGGGAGCCAAATTCCTGCTGCAGGAGAATGGTGAAGTCAGAAATAGAGTCTCAAGTTTCCTAATAGTATTCTGGGCTGTATCACTCAACTGATGAGTACATCATCTATTTCTTAAAATAGATCTCATGAACATCAACTTAAAACTGAATCTTGTTCATGTTTTGAAGGTAAAGAAACATGTTTATTTGTACATACTGCTCAATTTCTGAAGAGGATGAATTCACGTGAAAAATAAGTTTAGTTCCATGTGAGACAGGCTATAGTCAGCACGGCAGTCTTGGGCTGTACCTCGCTGTGAGAGGAGCTGTCTGGCAGAAACACAGCAACAGAAGTCATTTGATGATGGAAACTTATTTTCAAGTAAGAGCTCGTCTTTTGAAGAGATTACGTTGAACACAGCATGCGCCAACGGGGACACGTGAGAGTCTGATGACTCTAGCAGGGTGCTTGTTCTTTCCTTTTGCCCCATCCTACTACCTCTGTGTGCAGCTTGACAGGGAATAGAATGCGAGAAAGGGCAGAAATGAATGAAAAACTAGTGCCGGTACATCTCAAACTGCAAGATAATTTTCCAAAGGCAGTGTGCGACCGCTGAAATGACTTGAGTCACTTGTCTCCTTTATTTCCGTACCGTGTTTGTGAGCATGTCATTGTGTACACATAGCAGCCCGCCAAACAACCCTTCTGTTTAAAGCTTGATCAGGGGCATAAAGAAGAGAACCTTTAGGACGAGATCCCTGGTTTCTATCAACACCAAGATTATTCATTCAAAGGATTATGATTTTAGTATTTAAAACAGTATTTAGTTTATCAAATCATGATACTTATAACTGTACCTCACATGGTTGAATGTTAGGAAATCTTTTATTTTCTAGTCAGCACTTTTTAAAAGAAAAATATTTTTTTCTTTATTATACATCAAAACTCTCATTTACATTTTATATTTTTTATTTATCTCTGAAAACAAACCTCACAGAATTTTATGTATATATTGTATCCCTAGATTTTAAATTTGGACTGTAATATCTTACCATTGATTTGCTTCCACTGACTGGAATTTTTTTTTTTTTTTTTAAATCAGCAGAAATGAAAAGTCCTCTCCTTGGCTCTTGAGGAAGGATGTCACCCAACCCCACTCTATCCAATCTTGTGTCCCTCCCTCCCCCACTGCTCTCTCTCTGTTCTGGACAAGCTATCTTGGATATGTTCCAAGCCCACCTCTTCCACTGTCTGTTCCTTTTGTGCATGTTGTTGTTCTCCTTAACAGGAATGTTCTCCTTTTTCTATGTGTTTCTTCATAGCCTGTGCACTTTCAAGGTCCACCTTCTCCTCTAATAAGCCTTCATCGGTTGGTCCCTGATATCCCTCTCTATGTCTGTCATTGTATCACTTGGATCTTAAGCAGGTCTCTGGCACCAATCTTACCTTCTCCTATTCTTCCTATCACCCTATCCCAGCCCCACTGGCCTCCTGGCATACGCTAGCCTCAGGGCCTTTGCATATGCTATTCTCCCTTTCTGGAAAGGTTCTTTAGCCAGCAGTCTACATGTTCACATCCTTACCACTTGCAAATACTTTCTCAAACCTCTTGTTTCCTAACACCCTATTTAACATTGCAACCTCAGATTCCCTACTCTCTTTTCTTGCTTTAATTTTTTTTCATTGAACTGGACAGGCACGAAGACAAGAGTTTTTGTCTTGTTATTCACTGTTGTATCCCCAGTGCCTATAATAGTGTCTGGCACATATAAGTGCTTTAAATATCTGCTGAATAAATTCATGCCAATTACATCCTAAGAGCTTAAGTATACAAATTAAATAAATTCATTGAAATTTATGTTCTTAGTGCTTAATAAGTAATATGTTGTTTAATCCTCCCAATACCCTATGCAAAAGGTTCTGTTATCATCCCAAGTTTACAGATGGAAAAATGGAACACACAGTCAAGTAAATTAGCTATGTAGGTAAGTGATTAGTAAGTAGTCGCACTGGGACTCAGGTGTTCTGACTACAAAAGAACAAAACTCTTTCACACCTCACATGTCTTTTAACTTCCTCCAAATGCTCTTATATAGGTTCTATCCTTACCACAAACTGCTGACCACTTACTGTAAAGAGTGAATTTATGTATGGTATATATCTCTTTCTAAAAAAGAATGTGAGGCAATTAGCTTCAAATATTATTTTCTTATAAGCAGGAAGAGGACGAGGAGGGATGGGAGGGAGAAGAGGAGAGGAAGAAGAAAACAAATGAAGAAATTGTTTACTATCTTTACTATCACAATTACCAACCAACATTAGAGGAAAGAAATTGAGAACCCAGGGTTTGGCTCTAGTGTCTTCTAGAAGGTATTAGTATAGAAAAACATCCTGAATGATCTGGAACACACAAAAAGGTCCATACTAAGGTCTAGCTACTTAAAAAGATTTCAAAAATACAAACTGCAGGCACCCAGGTCTATGAGTGCCACAAAGCCTGGCTCACAGGATGAGGTAGGAGTGAGGCATAAAGCTTGGTTCAGAAATTTTAAGTAGAAACAATAATACCAATGAGGCTAACTGAACTGACATCCAGACCATACACTGATCAGATTTTTACAGCCAATAGCAGTTCTAATTGATTGGTGCCCCTACTGTACTTATTGTGAAGTATCTTGAAAATCATCCCTGAAGCTAACATTTATAAAGCACTTAATAAATGCCAGGCACCATGCTGAGAGCTTCCACAAGTTAATTCATGCAATCCTCATAACCACACCCAAATCACAAGGGTGGCAAGTAATGCTCCCAAGGCCACACAGCAAAATGGTAGAACCAGACACATACCCAGGCCTTCTAGCTCCCTAGTCTATTACTGTTAGATGAACCTGAGCATCTATATAAGTATACATTTATCCAACTCATTCTTCTCAACAATGGTTTTTGCCCCTTAAGTCATCCCAAACAAACTTCTTGAAGGCATGCATTTTGCATTATTTCCGTCTCTAGCACAGTGTCTGTGACATGGTAGGAGTCTGACAAACGTTTAGGAATGAATGAGTGAATGGGTGAACAAATGAATGGAGTGACCAGAAGTTTATTTTTTATGTGTGATCTGAAAAATGGCACTTTCCAAAGACACGGGACACCTTGGTTATGAATGCAGGCTTAGACAAATTATGTATTAGTTATTAAGAGAAGCCAGCAAAAAGTTTTCAGATTGGAAGTTAAATGGTAAAACAGCAGCCACAAACAAACAAACAAAACCACCATGTTAAACAAAAGTAATCAAAATAAACCTTAAATAACTCTGCCTTCCTTTTCTACCATAAAGTAGGAATTGAGCTGTGTGAGGAAAAGTTTTAATCCACTCAAATATATGATGAACTTAATGTTATAATCTTGATCTCACGGGCTTTTTCAAAGCACAAGGCCCCCCTGAATTTAGAAATGCATGTCTGTTACTCCCAAACATGGGAAAGCACAATCTGGTTACGTTTACTAAAGGGAAATCACAATTGGAATGATTGGTCTTTATGTTTTAAATGCCAACATTTTTATTATTCACAATCCATTTTATCTTAATCGAGTTTATTCCTTTTTAAATACCAACTTCAAAACATATTTAAATTGTATAAGGGCCACTAATAAGAAAAATAAAAAAAGAATCTCCAGACTATTTTTCTGAAAATAAACAGTTCAATCCTTCCCCTTTGATCTGCCCCACACATATACCTTTTCATATAGAGTTTTAAAAATAGCTAACTTAAAACGTTAGAGTAAAATTCTGCCATCTCTAGAAGGGATGATTTAAAACCAACCCTGAAAAAGGGAGTTTTCCTGCTTCCTTCCCTTTTCTCACTCTGAAAATAATGTCTGCCTACTAAAGACTAGCATGAGACTTTCGTTTTAATCTCAACTGAAGCAAATGTTATGGCTGTATTACTACTCATCAACAGGAAGCAAAATTACTCATCCATTCCACTGAGATATCTAAAAGTAAAAGACTCAACACATTTTCTCCCTTCTTAAAGGATCCTATGTGATGGGATTAAATTTCACAAATTCCAGAATACATTTACGATACGGGATTTTAAAATTTTAATCCCTTTGCCATTCACTTTAGTTTCAAACAGCTTGTTTATCTTCTTCCTGCTAGCACAAAATGCAGTGCAGAAATGGAAACCAGATTTCTTTATGTAGTGAATTTCATGTGGTTTCCACATTTCTCCTGGCAGTAGTTTCCCAGCAGACATTCAACTAAAAAATTCCTCCTTGTGATTTTTAAGTAAGATGGCATCTGTAGCATTTGTAGCACATTCTAAGCACACTCTCAAATGTACTACGAATGGCCTATGTATTATAGCATTCTAATTGCAGTTTAAAGTCTTCATAAAGGTAAATAGAAATGCTATGTATGTAAATTAGGAAGAAGATATTTAGTGGTCTTGATTCTTACTTAAGAAGGAATCCCCTTTTTTGACTCTTCACATTCAGGATAAACTCAGATTGATCACTATGTATTTATTGACCTGATTCAATATGAGAAGCCATTGTGCAGCCGACAGAATCTACAGTTGTAGCCCCTGCCTTCAAGGAGCTTAGAATCAAGTGTCAAAGGAGAAATATAAATATCAGAACAAGCCAAACAACAGTCTGAGAAGAATCAGCAAATGGATGAAAGAATGAATTGACTACACAATACAGTCTGTATGGTTATCTGAAAATATTTGGCATGCAATATTCTTTGGAGCCATGAGAAAGCTGATTTAAAGTATAACAGTACGATCTATCTAAAGCTCTAACATTCTCTCTTCCGTTCCAAAGGCATTTAATGTTTTGTTTTGTTTTGTTTTAAATCAAAAGTCACTGGCTCATAAGACAATTATTATTTTTTTTTAAATTTTTTTTTTCAACGTTTATTTATTTTTGGGACAGAGAGAGACAGAGCATGAACGGGGGAGAGGCAGAGAGAGAGGGAGACACAGAATCGGAAACAGGCTCCAGGCTCCGAGCCATCAGCCCAGACCCTGACGCGGGGCTCGAACTCACGGACCGCGAGATCGTGACCTGGCTGAAGTCGGACGCTTAACCGACTGCACCACCAGGCGCCCCAAGACAATTATTTTAAAGGCCACAAGGAAGTATAAAGGCAATGTAATGTAGTTTAGGAATTACTTGTTTTAAGCAATGCATACAGAGGGTTAAATTCATCTGATTGAAAAATTAAAGAGAAAAAACAAAATCTTTTAAAATAGTTGAATACCTATTTTCACTGGTTGCTCAATTCCAATCCCTTGTTCTGAAGAAAAAGCAGGAAGAGTCGAGGCTGGAGAGTAGAGGGGAGAGCAAGAGAAAGTCTCACACTGAGCAAAAGTGGGGTGGAGAGGGAAGACGGAAAAGTAGAAACGAGGAGGAGAAGAAATGAATAAAAATGAGCAGTAAGCCTATTTTACTGAATGCCTTTTGATCACTTGGTGGAGATACACTGGCACGTAATCATGGAGGGACATTGACACCTATCACTGCCTTTTGACACAATGACTAGTTGAATTTCCTCCTTTTAAACATTCAGGGCCACCACATAAGTCATCAGGTAGAAACAGTTCTGCTAGAGCACTGTAACCACCTGCCCCAAGGTACCACCATGACAACTCTCCAAACCATTGCCATATGAATTACTGAAGAATGTTTTCAAAAGTATCTCAGTTTGTTTTATCCATATCATTTAATTCAGGCCGTCTCCCAATAACCTCCTCCCAACCATGCCTCATTTGACAAATAAGAAAATAGCAGAACTGAGCTAGACCCAATCAATTCTGGTGCTCCTTCTCTTATACCTCAGTTGTATCCAACAATACAAAGATCTAACTATATCATACACCTGAAACTAATATAACGCTGTATTTTAAGTAACTGGAATTAAAACAAAAACCTCTTTTAAAAAAGGTTTAATTTAACTTCAAAGAAGTGAAATCTCTTCAAAAAAGATGAAAATTTGAAATCAAATGCAATTAATTAAATCTGTACAAAGGTTAAATCACCAAACATCTTCTGCCCTAGGCCCTGAGTGACTTGGCTTTAGTGTTTTCACTGTGAATGTTAATTCAAAACCTCTATTTCATGGTCACGGTATACACCGGTAAGCAAGGGAACTGTACTGTGAAAATTATCGTACACTGTTAAAACGGTCCTCAGCATGGCCTTTCCAGTTTCCATCAGCACGCACATACACAAAAATTCACCGAAACTCTACTACATTGAATGTGAAGGAAGTATGTATCATGTACCGTGGGAATGGTAGTTTTAAGTGGAGAACTTTTATATACTCAGGAAATCCTGCCTACGTATAATACACAGAGAAACACACTGAAAATGATCCAGTAGAGGGATGCCGCAGAAATGGCTCTTCATCTAAATAAGTCTGAATGTACAACATACAATCTAAACAAAATCAAATTAAACAATAATAAAGTACAGTTAGAATCAACATCAACAAATTAGATTCAACCTAACCAGTATTAGCATTACTGCGTGACCAACACTGATTATTTTATGATGTGAAGGCAAAGATGGAACTAAAATTAAGGTTGATTTAGAAAACAGATAGGACAAAATTTACTGGAAAATCACCTCCCACTAGCTTTCTTGTACTGTTAAAGGTTAAAAAAAAAAATGAGGGACTAAACTTTCCAAAAATTAACCAATTGAAATGTGGTACTGAAAATTTCATGGTCTGGAATCACGAAAAAAGGGAGGGAAGTCCACTATCCTCAATCTGGCTTCACTACTGACAAAGGCAATTCTACAAAAGTCAAAAGGTTCTTCTCAGGCCACTTATTATGGCTCCTGTTGTTTTCTCTGTTCAGAAAACTTGAACTTCTTTAGTAAACTTCTCAATAATAGAATTTCAGTAGGCCCTGAAAATGCAAGTTGAATTCTAGGCATTGGTTCCAGTAGGTGACACAAACACTGGGCCAGGTAGCACCTAAGGCCACCCCCGAACATTTTCAGTGGGATCCAGATCTCTTAGAGAAAAAAGAAAAAAACCCCAGAAAACTATTTAAAATTCTACTAGTTCTCCAGCAAAACAAGCCAGCATTTCAAAAGCAATCATCATCCACTCTGGCCAATGAAATCCAAGACTAGCTCTTTCTTGAAAAAAACCAAGGTGAAACAGAAAGGAAATAAACTGGACCAAAGGAATACATTCTGTTACAAAGCAGAGGTTGGGGGTAGACTTCTCCCTAACAAAACTGAACCAGGAGTACACAAAGTGTGTGTGCAGTTTTCAAATACAAGCAGCAATAGCTGCGCCTCTGCAGAAATCAGTCCCCTTAAAACACTGCATTTGCAAAATTATGAATGCATTTCCCATCTAATTTACACTTGTTAACCTTCAATTATTCCTGTAAAGCTCTGATGAGCACAATTTTTAAAAAATGACTGAAACGTGCACACACTAAAACTAATGTCTAGGATTACAAAAAAATATTGAACATGCTCTAGCCTTGAAAAGAATAGGTTTCTTTAAAAAGGGAAAGAAGTGATTCTGATGTTGGTAATTCTCATAAAATCTGGTTTAGTTTAAACACACACACACACACACACACACACACACACACACACACACATTTGTACCCACACATCCATGCACATTTAGATACATATGTGTGTTTTAATAGACACATACAGAACTATAATAAAAGTGGATAAACTTACGGGCTTTTCAAAAAGATTTTCCAACAGGCTATCTTAAGGAGCCAGCTACCACTGCAGTGTTTTCAAAACAATCCTATCGTCTTCCTATTAGAATCAAGTATTTAGTTCTGTTTTTACTAGTTCTACATGTACATGGTTTAATAACCTAGTGAGATTATAAACACCTTGAGGAAAATAATACACTTTGTTTCTGAACAGTACTTGCTGTTGCTTGGGCTTTGGAGTCATGGTACCTGACTTGGAATCAGGGGTCAGTAACTGAAGCCACGTGGGGGCCTGGCTTGCCCTCACAGCAGCACCCAACCCGAATGAGGCCCACCTCTGGGCCAGGCCCTGTTCCAAGCTTTTATCACACGTTAGCCTTTTTAGTCCTCAAAGAAACCCTATCTTACAGATAAGGAGACCAGAGCCCAGAACAGTTAAATAATTGCTGAACTCACATAACAAGTTGTGAAGCCAGGACTCAAACACACATGGTGTAGCTCTGGAACCCTCATGCTGCACTGCCTCCTGGAGCTCCCACTTCCTCATCTGTGACCATGGAGAAATCCTACCATCAGGGTTGTTGGATTATATTATAGTACATGTGAAAAACACCAGCACAGGGCGCCTGGGATAAAATAAGTGCTCAAAATAGGTATTAAAGAAACAAAACAAACCTTTAACAACGGAAAACGGTATACTTCCCTTTCTCTACAGCTTTTCCACTATAGGCCTGGATGTCAGTGAAGTTACATAATCTGATTCTGTAAGGCAAACTGAAGCCATTTTTGGTTGTTTACTATGCAAATAATATAAGTGTTTATAAACATATGCGATTAATATTCATTGGCAACATGTAAATAACCTTTCAACATGAACTAATTTATACACTAAGTGCTTTGGTGGGGGGGTGGGGTGGGGAGAGGGCCTGTAAAAGTAAAGCACATTCCCATGGTGGCATGAATAGAAGTATTTTAATATGGGCTCATATGTCGCTTGAATAAATTCTCTGGAGTCTGAACAGAATCAAGAAGCTAGCGATTTTACAATATACTCAACTAAACAGATTTATGTTGGATCAAACCCTTTTAGCAATTCATATAATTTGTATTTCCTCTTTTGAATATACCAGAGGATTATAAATCCTAAAATAAAGACACAGTGTCCTACATTACCCAAGTATGCCTATCATCACTTAAAAACTTGGAGCTTCTAAAACGACCTACTACATAATTGCAGGTATTTGGGGTAAAGGAGAAAGTTTCCTTTCACACACATGCTTCCTTGTAGCCAATATGCTTCACTAGACCCTCTGGCCACAGAAAGGACACTTTCTCTACACCTGCAAAAAAGTGGTTTCTAAGTTTTTATGTGATGTATACAGAGATTTTTTTTTCCTTTTTGATATCATACATGCTTATTTCTGAGTCATACTAAGGAAATAAAATATCGGTGATGCCAAAAGACATCAGGAGGCAATATTCTAAAATTGTCAGTGACCCTAGGACACCATATTTCTCCGGTCCAAGTGAGCTAGCTCTCATTTTAAAGTCTGATTGTAACGTGGAATTCAATAGAACGCTTCAATAGATAGCACATAGCATTCAGATGATGCTCATCAGCTTTTGGGGGTTGAAGCAGGCAGCAGACTGCATTCCTAGGACGCTCTCACTTAAAATCTGCCTAGAAAGGCCAGCACCAATTTTCCAATCCCTTTATCTTGCCTTCCCCTGAAGATTTCAAGACAGTGCTTCAAATTTTACTAGAGTCATAAATCATATATTTACCTTCCTGCGACTGGTTTTCAAGAGAGCCAGAGTTTTTAAGGTTTGTCTGCCGGATGTATTATGTTACTGAAATATAGAAATGGCTGCTGTGCACGCCAGTGGTTAGTAAAACTCAAAGGCGTAACATTATCTTTCTCAATTGATTTGAGGAAAGAATGTTCATAAAATATATACTGCTTTTGGTTAGACGCTGATTTCTAAATAAACAGACTCAGCAATGGAAATTCTAGAGACAGGCAAAACAAAACATGCATTAGTAAATGTACGCTCTAAAATCAACTCTCTCACAATCTTCGCCTTTCGTAAGCTTTTTGAAGATTGTAAAGTCAGTTGCATTAAATTTATGATTTATGGCTGTTCTAATTTCACTTCTTTTTTGGTTGTTGAAGGAAAATCTGTTAACTCTTCTGAACTATTTCTCCTCTATTCCACAGCCTCTGATTTGCATCTCTCTGCCTAAAAGGGCACTTCACTGCAGTGATCTGAAGGCAGCCATTTGAGAGTCAGGGAAGGACAGAAAGGGGAAAGCTTTGCTACAACATATCTCCCAGCCCTTTTGGGCCCTAACAAAATAGGAAATACTGGAGATTAGGGGATTGCATTGCCTCCAATAAAGCAAAACAAAACAAAACAAAACAAAAAACAAGTGCTAATCCACATCACATAAAGCCAAATTAAGTGGGGCTATCTTGTCTAATTTGGAACGAACTGGGGTCAACTAGATTTTTATCTCAAATACAAACTGGGAAGGAGAAAACAACAAGAAAGGAAACGCCACAACTTGGTTAGATCCTGCTTTTCACACAAGATTATATGACCGATAGCTACACAGGATGCTTCCAGAAGATTACAAGGCCAAAAATAAGCAAGGAAATATGGCTGGCCCAATGTCCACATTTATTTATAAAAGAATAGCGCTATCGGATACATAGCTGCAGTACACCAATAGAAATGTTACAACTGCATCCATATTTTCCATTTAAATTTAGAAAATAAGATGCTGTAATTCTTGAATTATTGTCAGGATAAATGTTTGATCAGAAACCACCTGAATACTACGTAGCTTTTATTCATTCAACAGTTTCTTGAATGGCCTACCACAGGCAAATTGAAGTATAAAGATACCATCCCTGCCTTCAATCAGCTTATATTCTATTTGGGGAAAAATCCATATATGTGAAATATTTGGTAACATTTCAGTACAAAACGAAGAGAAGGCAGCAGATAATTAACAAATGAATCACAGGAAATATAAGTGCTATAAGAATTCTGTAGGGGAAAAAATGGTCTCTGAGGGCTGACAATATGCTTCGGGGCACAGGTGTTTGAATTAGAAAAAAGATGCGTTCTGTCACTGTAATTCCACAAAGTAACATGCTTAACTTCGAGCCTCAATTTCATCATCAATAAAATGGGAATGATGATAGTATCTGCCCCATAGGATTATTATAAGTAATTGACACATTGTGAAAAGATTTTGTAATCTTTAAAGAAGCCATAAATGGCCATTGAGGAACGTGGTAAAAAGAATCACCCAAAACTGTTACCATTAATTTGGGAGAGCAGAAACGTTAGGAGGTTGGAAGGGAACATGATTAACTTTTTCTTTACATACTTTCTATTGATTGAACTTTTATAGTGCCCGTGGCACTAATTTTGTAACACAAAAATTAAAGCTATATAAATACTATCTGAAGTAGAGAGTATAAATACTATCTGTGACACCATATCTGGATGTCACAAAATACTCTATTGTAAACACTAGTAACCCCGTTCCTCTGTAAGTACACAGAAACAAAACAAGTCCTGGTTTCAATTTGAGAATTTCTAAAGTCATAAAAATTTGCCAAGCTTGGGAATGATAACCAACTGAAATAGTGTTTCCTTTCATGACATTTTAAGATAGAACAAATTTTATAGTCACCCCAAACTATCCACTGATTCAAACAATCACTTTGGTCCATGTGCTTTGAAATAGCAAGTTAAATAACATTAATTCTCAAAGGCGAGTCTTTGTTGTGCATTAACTGTGCCTTCTAGAGCCCATCACATTTCAGGTATTTAACTGATAACTTCACAGACATAGAAAAAGTCCTCAGGCCATTTCCAAATGAATACCAACAGACTCTCCACAAAGGCACGAAAGATTTTTTTTTAGATGGAGTTTGATAATAGATTAGCATTCTTTTTTTTTTTTTTTCTGGAAAGGAACAGATTAGCATTCTTAATATTGTAAGTAAGTGTGAGCTCTTTGAGGGCAGGAATCATATCTTCTTAACCCTTATATGCCCAGTCCCTGGCATTGTGACCAGAATATGAGTTGGCAATAATATATATATTTGTTGAGCTATTTGAAGGAAAGAGAACTCTAAAAAGTGTTAGTCAACTGGAAGCCCAATGAGGCAGGTACATGTGCGAAGAAGGGCAAGACCTGTACAGTTGTATTCCACAAGAGGTCATTTAAAATGCTTCAAAAGCTGTAAAGACAATTATAAATTTGAGTTCCTTGAGTAAAACTTCATAAAATCCCCTATTCAAGAGAGGATCTCTCTTATATTTGAGAAACTATAAGATGTGCGAACTAAGATGAAATCATGGAGCAGTACGATCAGAACCACCTTTCCTCCGCCTTACCTAAAATTTCCAAGGCGTGTGTCATCGATATAAATAGAAGAAGGCAGAGGAAAGGCTTTCACTATTTGTGGCAGAAACAAACCCACACCTGGAATGCTGGATTCCTGGCTGACTATTGTCCCATTGGCTCATGACTCCTCTATGATGACTTGTGAACAAACATATGGACACTGAACAATGACAGAGTTGGCATCCACATGTAATGAGACTATTAGGTTGCATGAAGTCACGCTTGCCTATTTCCAGTATTCTACAAGCAGTGACGGGGGGTGGGGGGGGGAGAAGGAGTTGAGGCATCCTGGACTTGCTCAAACACTACAGGAGAGGCCCTGGAGACACCAGTTTGGAAGTACAAGTACAGGGATAGGAAGCAATCCCTCTGATTTCCACTGATAGTTTAAATCCCTCTATGAATGATGTACCCAATGCTAATCTCTCTGTTCCATCCTAACCTGCTGGATAATTCCTTTTTATCTTATTTAATCTTCCTCCCCAGGTGACCAGGGCTTGTCATAACTGTAGATCCCATTAATGGTATGTTAATTCACAAGAAGACATTTCACGATAAGTGAAGGCTTTAAGGCAGTTCTCTCTCACTTGAAGCTTCTTAAAATATTTAACACAATCTATTTTAAAAAGAGGTAGATTTTTCTGCCTCTAAAAAGTATTGCATAAGTCCAGTAGAAATGAATTGCTTTAGTAGTAATTCTTTAAAGATTACTAAGTTTCATAGTTTGGCTACTCAAATTATATTTAGAAGCTACCTAGGAATTTTCTCACATTTTGATCTCTGGAAGGGCAATTAATCAAGCTCTTGTTTGAAGTAACTCAAACTTTAATCAGAATTCTATGGAGGGAAAGTCACAGGGCTATATACCCGGAATATTCAACAGTATATATAATTGAAAACAGCAACAACAGGAAAAGAGAAGTAGATGCCAGTGGGCTGATACGTTATAACCTTTGGTCAAGCGGTACTTGGCAAATTTCAACAGACTTAGTTAACCAGAGATAGAAGTGAGCAATAGCATACCATTAAAACAAAAGTATTAACACAGAATCAAGAATTCCCAGTGAAAAAGAATGCTGGACCTAAGAGGATGGATCTACCAGAGGCAATTTGTTAGGAGACTGAGGCTGTTATTTCATAGCGGAGGTTTGAAATCAAAACTTTAAAGTTTCTTTAGGTCGGACTATATAGCACGGCATTCCGAGAGCCAGCCAAAATCGCTGAGGGAAACGAGGAAGGCCACATGTGGAACTAATTACTCATGTAGAGGCCATGACAAAGAACATTTCTCCAGACTTTTCATGGGGGCTTCACTTTCAGGAAGTTGCTATAATTACTGTTCAAGTCTAGAGCAGCCTGCAAGCCGCTGACAGATCCAACAGACGAGGAGGAGGAGGGAAAGAGAGAGAGAGAGAAAAAAAAATGAACTTATCTGCCCTTTTTGACGAGTGAAATACCAGAAAATAAAGTGCCACAGAGCAGCTCAAAAAAGTTTGCAAATGAGCCCTCCCTTCCAGTGCTCAACTTTCTGTTTACTTTTTTTTTTTTTTTTTTTTTTTTAATCTACCCTCTATCTTCAAATTACTTTTCTAGTCTGGATCGGACAGCAGATTTGTACTTCTCCACTAGCTCACTTTCAGTTGGCCACAGCAGAACTGTACATCTCGACTCTTTTTTTACAGCTTTTCCATACTGAGGCCCACTTCCTGCCCAGTTGAGGAAAAAAATCTGGCCTGAAGATGAAATGACTGCTTAACATTACACTAAAACATCTGGTACCATTTTATGCACAGACCCATGTCTGAGAGCAGGCGATTCTAGCGGTCTCTCCAGCGGCACCGCGCATACCCAAACCTCCCCAGGGTGACATCATCCCATATATGGACTCTCCAGCCCAGCCCTCCCCCTTTTCCTGGTCCTAAATTCATTGCCAGTTCCCCAGTCTGCAGCAAATGTGCCACGTCAAGACTGGAAATCACAGCCCTTGAGTGTGTCTCAGTCAGTGCAGCAGAATTCAGGGGGGATAGCCGAATGCAACCCCTGGTGCAGGAAGGGAGGCTTTTCCCAAAGACCGGGACAGGATTTTAAGTACACAGATGGAAGCTTCTGGAGATCCTGCTCCGTCGCCCCAGTGTTCAGACTACCTGTTCAGGACAATGCCGTTGTACAGTAGTCTGCACATTGGTTAGACTGGGCAGGGGAGCGCAACGCCACGGACGGCTGGGGACAGAAGTTGCTGTTTCCAAGGAGAAGACTTCTGTTTGCTTTTTCAAATCTCATACCCAGTGTTTTTCTTCACAGGTTTTGCACACTAGGGACCAAGAAGCCCTCGGGGACACCACTGAGAAAGGACTGTTGGAAAGAAGACCTGTGGGTAAGGCCTCCTTGACTGCTCACCTGGTCTGTGCCCAGGAGAGGCGAGGTGGGGAGCCAATGATTTGCGTTCACGTGCGAGAGAAACAGAGGTATATGTGTCATGTGAAGCAATGCATTTAGTTTTGAAAGAGTAACAATATGTGGTATATAGCGATTTACTCTATGTTAGTTGATTTCTGAAGATCTAGAAGTCAAGTATATTTTTAAGTTTAAAGTTTTTCCTCCTTTAAAATGAAATATGAAAAGACTCCAGACACTTAAAAATAACTTAATGAGGCTAGTTTTTAATTGTTGAAATTAATAATACAAAGACCTAAAAACTTACTTGAATAAGGGCTGTAGTAGAACTTTTAACCTCCCCAGGACTGAATCCATTTTGCTTCAAAGTAAAGAATATTGGCTATTTTTACAATGCTATCTGAAGAGTGCTTTTTTTTGAAAATTTACGTACATGATAATATCTAACAATAAAAGAAGTGGCTGCCAAGTTCTTGCCCACCAGACAATACAAATGGGACTGACCCAGAAAAGAGCGCCAACCCAGAACCTAGTGAGTCAGCAACTGATTAAGTCACAGAATAGAAGAAACCTCTGTCTTCAGATATCCCAATATACATCTGTGTCACATTTTTTTTTAAATCAAAAAATGGTTGATAATTGCTGGTCAGCTGAGACCTCATGCCTATATTTTACAATGCTTCTATTTCTCTGAGCATTTAAAATGATAAGGTACTTTGTCTAGAAACCCACTGATAAAAAAGGAATTTGTAAACGAAGGCAAAGTTTTCTTTGGTCAGTTTCCAGCTGTCCTGGAGGTGAAGGGGGATGGGTGGGGAAGGTGGGAGGGAGGAAAACCCTTAAGCTGAATGAAATCCCAATAGAGAGAATAATAGAGAAAGTCTGGGTTGCAATATGATCCTTGCTGAACTTTAAAGGTGGGTCTCTTAAAGAAAGTTCTGGAAAAATGTTACTGCCTCACCCCTAATTCCCTCAACCCCCATTTATATCTACTCCCAAACAATTCTATATAATGAAAACATCTGTTCTATAGTTTTTTATGAAAAAGTGGATGTGATCCCTTTTTGTCCTCCTTTAAATTTTTTAAAATTACAGTGATTTCTGAACAAATCCTTTCCTAAATTACACATTTTGCAACAATTCAAAATTATCACAAGTTCTCTTTTGCGACCCATTTTATTAAACAAGGTTCCCCAAGTTATCTTTCGTCAAAACAATCTGCTTTTTTAAATGACCCTTTTGATCATCCTCAAACTGGCATAAAGAACATATAACCTTTTATTCATGGTTTTTAGTTAAAATATAAAAAGCATGGATAAATTTAGTTATCTTCTCCACTTAGATGATATAGTAAAGTCTTCCTTTGTTTTTTCTATTGTGACTTAGAGGCTTCCATATTAATTATTTTTAGTAGAACAAGAGACATTTAAAATCTATATAGTTTCTTTTACATAAGAAAACAAAAAAAACCTATTAGGTAAATACAGAAGCTTATTTTCTCCGATATATATTTTTACTAACTGAAGCAGTTACTAAAGAAGAAAGATAGCTATAACGGGCTTTTTTTGGTTTTTGGTTTTCGTTTTTTTACTCTGTAGAAATGACAGAATTTCATAACTTGCCTTCATTCACGTATATTCAATTTAAATGTCTGTCTTCATAATAAATTGCCTTTTTGTTTCTAAGAAACCAACCACAATTGGTCGCCCACCAAATTTCTCCCTAGGATGACTTTTAGTCTGGAGACAGAGAGGACTCGATTGCGTCCTTGGCATAAATACAGGAATAGGAACATAAGAATTAATTTGTAAGGGGGTAGCCGAGGAGTGCCTGCAAGTGCTTGGTGGAGTCCTGAGGACCCATTTTTGATGCAAGCTTTAAACAAATGAAAAGGAATCACACTTACTTTTAAATTGCATGAGCTAAATTACAGATCCAAAGTAAAAGCTCACTTTATAAACTCCTGCTGACTGAAGGCAAGGATGGTAGTTTAAGCAGTGGTATATATACCAGCACGTATACACACATATCATAAAATAACCGTGTCTATTTCCAGGGTAATTAGAACAATGTTTAACTTTATTTTGATATTACTTTATAAGGAGATATACAAATATTTTAGAGGTCATGGGATCTATTCCAGAGGAAACTAACCAACAGTGACATCTTCAAGTAAAACTACCCCTGGATATGATGGTGAGTATTAAAATTAAACACTGTACATTGTCAGAAAGAGAAAAATGTTTTCAGGGGTCTGTCCAAACTGCAGTTCATTGAAGCTGAGTAGTTATTTTTTGTTTTAGTGCGTGGATGACTGGTAAGTTAGGCTAGGTACTGGGTTAAAAGGAAAACTTTTTCTAGCATCTAAGAGAAAGGAAATTAAGGGCTTTAGACTCAATACCATCAATTCCTAAGTGAAAGACGATCAATATAAAAGTTCATATTTTCAAAACCTCACTCCCTTTTTTAAGCCAAAGATCTCAAAATCAAAGAAAGTTTTACAATGGGACGAAATTTCACACTGATCACTTTCTTGCAATTAGTCAATAAGTTTAACATCCTTCCTGCTTGGCATTTCTGTCTTTCGGCCCAGATAATGTGTTTATGTTTTTAAAAGACCAAAATATACTGTCTACCCCCACCTCTCGCCTTACAGACCACCCAAGTTTTTCACGCCGTGGGAAAAAGTTTAGGCATAAAACTTCTAATGAAAGAATTTTTCCTTTTTTGTTCTTAAGGAAATTTAAAAAAACTACAACTTGATAATGAGAAAAAGTTCACTCATCCACCAGTGTCTATCCTTAGTAAAGAGAAGCCAAAGCTTTCAATTACTCTACAAGAGATTTTTCTCTATAAAAACAACCCTTTTTTCTCTTTTCTAAAGAGAATATCCCACCCATCACAATAATGTCCAAATAATAACTAAGCGACCATCACTCAGAAATCTCAACTTAAAATAATTAGAAGGTCAGACTTTAACCTGAGAGGAGACAGGAAATTGTCTTCAGTGAAGACAGAAACTTTCTTACTTGGTTTCTTCTATCTTTTTACCCTAATGTGCTACAAACTATGTAAATAGAAATATTTATCCATTTTTGAAAGTTTCTTATTAACAAGCATTATCAGTTTTAATAAATAGAGATGATGAGGTAAATTAAAGAAAATAATTAAATATTCATTTTGAATTTCCTGACCTATCGTGACAGCCAGTTTCCTGAAGCTGCTTTGGCTTAATTTTGCTGTAAAGGACTTAGAAGATAATTCTTTCAATGCATTTTTTTTCCTTAAGATAATAAATAGAAGACAAAAGAAAATGAGGTGTAATAACCATATTAAAAATTACATGTTATGATAATAATGTAAATAGCGCTTTTATATTTTAGCTAGTATTTTACGTGATAGTGGATTGATATTCACTCTATTTGGGAGATTGGAAAAAAGTCTTAAATGTTTTTTTCAGCCTTTCATGTTTTTAACAAGGTTAAAGACAGGTCCAATAGCACTATAAAGTGTGCATATGCAACATACTTACTACAATTATGGTTTAAAAATCTATTAGAAACATGAATTATCTAAAATAGAGTACATATTTTTCAGCAAGATTTTTTTTCTCCTTGAAAAAAAGTTAACGGTTTTTCAGGCTCAAATATTTTGGATATCTTGGTTTAATAGAACTGTTTCATAGTAAAATATAGCATATAAACTCACAAATATTTCTTTCTATTTTTTCAGGTTGCATGCATCATTCCTTTAATTGAGCAGAGTTAACTGGATCAAATTATTTATGGGAGAGAGAGGGAAAGCTATACAGAATTACAGTAATTTTTAATTTCCACCAATATATTCTTTGTAAGTGAATCACTCTAAATATTTTCTGTTACACTGAATGAAGCAACAATAACAAAATAGTTTCTTAAGGTATTTGTTTTTGCATACTCTGACCTTGTAATTATCTAAATAGCAGCCAAGTTTACTGACATTTTTGATTCTATCAGAAAAAAAAAATTCTCTACTCAGAATGATGACCAGAAACAGAATCAGACATTTATTTTCTTGAAATCAAATAAATGGAAATTTTCACTTATCAACTAATTGTACCATATCTAATTAATGCATAAAAGTTCAGATGTGTAGAAACTGTGATTTTTTTAAGTCTCTACAAACATTTTCCTCTCCATAAAGCTTCTACTTGCTATTTTCTCATAATTTTATCATTAAAGGGAAATAACAAACTATGTGTTTTCTTTAAAATTCTTTGAAAAAACTCCAAGGCACATACTCCTTGACAATAAGGTTTTGTTTTGTTTTTGAAGAAATCCCACTTACTGAAATTTTGACTATCTAAATATTTTGGTTTTTAAAGGGCAGGGGAACTTGTTAAATACCTCTATGAATGTGAATTGATCATTTATATTAAAATAGCCAGAATTATTCTTGAGTCATCAGAATTACATTTCTCTGTTTAACACCATTAACTCTTTCTTACACAAAGTACAAGAAAACTTTCCAAAGGGTTTGGTTCTACTTTTTGGATATGAAATGAAGTTTCCTTTTCTGTGTTTAAGGTATTATTTTGTAACTGTATGGTACCATCAATGTCCACAACACATTCTGAGCATCACTGTGTGTAACAGCTTTTAGTTTATACCCTTTTGATTCATGGCATGGCGCTGTAGTTAATTAGGAGAAGCACGTAAGCTCACAATGGCTTTTTATCTGGTTTTCACATCCATACTTAAAAACTTTACACTAAAAAGAATATGAGAAATTTAAATAAGTTCCTGTTGCTTTATGGAGTATTGGCAAAAATACATTCCCATGTAAAATCCCACTCTCAAAGCATCAGATACCAAAGTTGGCTGGTTGAACTGCCAGATACATTAGGCTCATAAGTTATTTTGAAAATGGCTGCCGTTTCCATGTAAATGACAAGTTTCTTTTTCATGGGCTATGGTACTTATCTACTACAAGAAACATGTATAAACATAGTCTTTATCTTTAACTTCAGTATTAAAATATGCAGAGTTTTTGTGAAGAGGAAAAACATCTGGTTCAATTACTCTGAACTCTGACTGCATGTGGGCCAGTAATAATAATATGAATTGGATTTAAGAATAAACCTTATATTTAATCTTTTGTTTTGTTTTTCCTTAAAATTTCGATGTGAGTTTTCTGTCACGTCAATTATCCATGTTAGCACATTTGGAACAAATGTAAAAATGTACATTCTGAATAAAGTCAAAAGTCTAACTTGTTTTAGTTCCATAATGTTTTAATGTTTAATTCTATTGTGTGTTTCTCTCCCTTTCCCCTGACCCTCCAAAATCACCAAATCTGGAAAACAGACTGATTGTATCTGCCCATGAGCAAAGGAAGCCCGAAGGAACCAAGGGCCTGGCTGGACGGAGTTGTCATGTGACTGCCTGTCTACACTTGCTGTGCAGAACATCCGCTCACCTGTACAGCAGGCACAGACAGGCAGTCACACGACAACCCAGCCTGAATGACAACCAGCCATTGAAAGAAAGCAGCCCTCACACCATAGCATCTACACCAAGAACTACAACCAAAATGAGGGGCGCGGGGGCCTGGGGTTTTAATCTGTTGGTTTAATACTTAATTCGTATGTATTATTATTATTATATTTTGATTCGAATATTGAAACCCACCAAAAGTAAAGTGAGTGGTGCCTATGAAATAAAATAAAACCCATTTTTGAAAATGTTCCTTTGCTTTCTATAGTTCTCTTTTCCTAACTGTTGTCAGTCACTTACTACCCTTGACATTTATTGTACACAGCTTTGCAGCACCCCATAATCAATATGACAAAACAATATAACTTCAGTCTGATGCTTGACAGAGAGCAAATGATTCTAATAATCCTACTCCAAAAACTAAGTTTAGTTTTCTTAAAGTTTCTAGTTTCTTAAAGTATCATGACTTTTTAAGAGAGAGAAGGAGAAAAGAAAAAGAAGAAGAGGGAAGACAGAATGTTCTAGGGAATCATGTATTTTGAGTTAATAAACTACCAGTTTGGGTCTGGGCAAAACGTAGTGAAAAGAGTATTTCCAACATAAAAGAGTTGCTTCTCCTCTGCCGATATATTGAAAATTGAAATTGAAGCTCTGATATTCCCAGGTGTCATGGCACATCAAGATTTATTACTGTGTTATTGTTTAATTAAGAAGGAGATTACACTACAGTTCGAAAGGTGGAATTTACCAGACCAACACATTCACTTGGAATACATGCTCCCATTCACTGTAAACTGTGAAACTCTTGAGATGTTCAGGCAATTCAATTATTTTCAAAAAGAGCAAGCAAAGGGATTAATGGTGATACAATATTTTACCATGTCTTTTGAGGAAATGCCAAAACTTCAGTTTACATACTGTGAACTGCAGTGAAATGATCAGGGTTGTCTTATGTATATGAATGTTTCAAACACTGCTGGGCAAAATGGTGGGAGATAGATAAAATTAGAAAATTGTTAACTTTGATTTGGTTCACTTAAATGTTTTTAACTTCAGTATTTAAAATTAATTTTATTTTCCTTAGATTCTGGTCAAACTTTTAAAAATGTGGCACCAGGCTACATAAAACTTTTAAAAAATTTAACTAAATATTTCAGGGATATATTTTGGACTAAAAAACTATTTTTATTCAGCTATTTCATTTTTAAAATAAAAGACAGTCTTAAGGCTAAAAATCTCATGAGGTTAAAAATTTACAGGATTTTGGGCTATTTTACTAAACATGACACTATGGTTTCTTTAAAAAGAAAAGAAAAAAGTGGGCAAAACTATGAAGTAAAAATATAATTAAGGCTAAATGCAACGGGCCTTAGGAAATAGGTCATCTGCAAAATATACTTATGCTAAACACACTGAGCAATGAGGGTTTTTACCTTAAATGAAAGTCCTATTACTAGCAAATAAAGTACTAACCAATAGTTCACAAAATGTAAACTATAAACAGGAAGACGACAGAAAAATGTCTCACAAGATATTTACATATTACCGCCCAATTTTAAATGTTTGATATGACAAGCAGCAAATGGCGAGAGGACTCCACATCTGGATCACTCTACTGGACCCTTACAAGGCAATCCCAGGACAGGGCTTGGGACCTCTCCAGATGAAATGATAGCAGGTCAGAACATAAAGAAGACTGTTCCATTCCAGCAAACTCCAAAGGGAAAGCTAGGAGGCCAGTGAAGTCATCCTTAAGTGAGCCACTCCAGGAAAACGTTTCAAATAATATTCCCTTAAACTTTGAGGTTAACATTTTAGTTTTACATTTCAGGCTTTCAAAAAATGCCTGAAAGAATGAAAGAATGTTATATTTATTTAAATTCATTACATGAAGCACATTTAAAAATTGCACTCTTCTGGTAAAGAGTAATATTGTTCTTCTAGAATAAACTTTTAAGTCAGATAAAAAATACATTTAGGGGAGTGGGTTTGGGTCTATTAAATATACTTAATAAATTTGAAATAGCATTTGCCATTATGGGTTGTTGTATATATTTTTCAAAATTATAAATCTTTGGATAATGCCAAAATGTGGAAATGTTTGTATGAAATAATCCTACGTTAAAAATCTACATATGTGAAAAAACACAACTAAAATCATGAAGAATTTTAAGTAACATAAATGTTTTAAAGTTCAATATTTATTCGACTTCTTTTTTTGGTAAAAAATATCTAAGTTTTAGCTAACTAAAACAACTCAGCAAGGAGTGTAAATAGTGTTCACAGGGTTAATCCTGACCTCCTCATCGCGAGGATCATGCAGACGTAGAGGAAACAGGCGGAATCTTGAAAGTCTAAGTGAAAATGGAAATAGCTGAAGATTTCTGTGACTTCTTGGTCTCACAACTTTGGCCATCCAGGGATATAGCTGTCATTTTGTTTTCTATTACCTAAGTTACACTTGTCATCTGTTACAGCTACATAATAAAAACAATACTAAGTAATTATCCCTATAAAGGAATTATGTAATCTCTTTATCAAGCTATCCAAATACTTCAACCCACAAAAGTGAGGCCTGTAATTTTTTAAGAGTCCAAAGAATGTTCTTATTTCAATGCAGATTTTGGATTTTCTTCAATAGTATAAGGTTAGCACATTTTCACTGGGAACACTTCTGTTCAATTACCCTAGCTTCCTCTGAGTATTCCGTTATGATTTTAATCTTCATGTTGGATGATAAAAATGGAATAAATATTGGCTACACACTACCATTATACATAAACTAGCAATCCCCTTCAGAGATTTTAACTATCATTCATATATTTCTCATTGACATTAAGAGAAAAATGGCTTTTTTCTCCCTTTATCAGACTCTATTCTTCTAAAATTCATATTTTATACATATTTTAAATAAAAGCCATCCTCTTTTTCCAGATCTGATTTTAAAGTATTCTTTTAATTATTTAAAAAAAAATTTTAACGTTTATTTATTTTTGAGAGAGACAGAGAGAGAGACAGAGTGTGAGTGGAGGAGGGGAAGAGAGAGAGGGAGACAGATTCTGAAGCAGCCTCCAGGTTCTGAGCTGTCATCACAGAGCCTGACACAGGGCTCGAACCCACGGACTATTAGTTCATGTCCTGAGTTGAAGTTGGATGCTTAACCAACCGCGCTACCCAGGTGCCCCTAGTTTTAAAGTATTAATATAAAACTATCTAAACCCAAAATCCTTTTTGAAATGAAAGTTTCCATGTAAAATTTTTTTAATGTTGATTTATTTATTTATTTTGAGAGAGAGCATGAGCAGGGGAGGGGCAGAGAAAGAGGAAGACAGAGAATCCCAAGCAGGCTCCATACTGCCAGTGCAGAGCTCCACACAGGGCTCGAACCCACTAAATCTGAGATCATCACCTGAACAGAAACCAAGAGCTGGACACTTATCTGACTGAGCCACCCCAGCGTCCCACTTTCTATTTTAATTCTACACCTAGCCCTTTTCTAAATCATTTCTAAGAATTGTACAAAATATATTTATAATGTTTTAAAATAACATTAGGAAATTTACTTTCTGCTTAAATGATTTCAGTTCAGGAAGCTATATAGTCAGAGGAGGAAAAAAAGTCCATTAACCTTCAATGATGAAAATTAAGAAAATTTTAAGACAACCTCAAATTCTAAGTTTACCCTGTAATTAAATAATTTAGTTTAGGTACCTGAGATAAGAGGACAAGATGAATTATTAGGCTGTACTAAATAAATATTATTTATTTGCTTAATCACATCTTCACTCAACCAATATTTACTGTCACCTGCCAGTGCCATGTTCATGGTGGTAGAACAGTAAATAAGACAATGGCTCCTGGTCTCAAGAGGCTTGCAATTTAGCAGGAACTTAAACACTGAACCACTACATATCATGGGTGAGGAGTTGTCAATTTTCACCACCTGAAATAATCTCTTAAATCTATCTACTTCTATCAATTTCCATCAACCCACCCCAACCCAAGCTATTATCTCTTAGATAGTCCATAGTCATACCTTCCTAACAAACCCCCAAACCAGTTTTGTACTCCTCCAATCCATTTTTCTACAAGGCAACCAAAAGGATATGTAAAAAAGTCAGATCTTATGTGACTCTCCAGGTTACAAACTTCCAAGGCTTCTCATCATTCTTAGGGTCAAAATCCTTAATCTTTTATAGAGTTCTTTTCTCTCTTTGCTCCAGTTACACTGGCCTTAATTCAGTTTCTTAAATTCAGCAGGCTCAATCTTGCCTCAAAGCATTAACATAAACCTCTGACCACCCAATTCAGTGTCCCCCCAGTGATGTAATCCCCATCCCAGACACCTTTTAAGTCAAACATATCACTGCATTTATTTTCTTCATAGCTTGTAATCTACATCTGATAGGGTTCCCTGTTTTGTTTTGTTTATATGTTTTCTTTATTGGTAAATATCCTTCATGAGGGCAGGTACCATGAGTTCCTTGCTAACCATTTTATCCTTAGTGACTAAAGGATAGAGTCTAGTGCATAACAGGTGTCCAGAAAATGTTTGTTAGGAAGTGTTCAGGCAATTAAGAGCATAGCACCAATATTGAGTAGCTTGCTAAATTACTCATTCTCTTTGTGTCTCAGTCTTCATCTCTAAAATGGGGAATGTAAAAAAAAAATTAAAAAAAAATAAATAAAAATAAAATGGGGAATGTAAATAAAATACTGATTTAGCTCAGTGCTTGGGAAACTATATATACTCAATAAATGTTAACCATTATGATGACAATGATCATCATCAAGATTATCATTCAGATTGAAAGCTGGCCTTCATGACTTTAAACAGGGATAATAAATAGTGGAATACAATTTACAACCACAATTACTGTCAAACTAGGGAGCATCTTGCTAATTGGAAGTCCATTTGGTTTGGTTCAGCATTTTGACTAGTTTGGATATACAAAAATGAGGCTGGAGCAAAGGCTGAACTAGATTCTAAGAAGAGCTGAATGGATGTATATAACAGAGGGAGAAGTGCCTTGATTTTGGGGCAATCCATATTAACAGCATTGAGGGAAGAAGTAGGAGGCGAGACTGAAAGAGAGAAGCCAATGTACTGTCATTGGGCTGGGCCAGCACAGGGTTAGAGCAGCCAGTAACATACCCAAGTGTGTGTCCACTGGATAAAAACTGTTGTACAGAGGCATTTGAGGCTGTCTGAGTTGTTGTACTGCTTCCCTAAATCCTTAGTAAAGTACTAAATATATCCTTATGTTGTTATTTTGATAGAAATCAAAGGATCTAAGTATCATCCATCCCAAATACAAGGGAATATATGTGGACATACAAGCCTGCATGCCCAAACTATCCTTACCCCCATAAACAGATCTTTCTTGATGTGTTACACACATTGGCAGAATGCTCTGGGGAGGATGAAACCAGGAAAAGGCCTATGAGCCCCCTAGAAAAGAGCTCAGGACCACCTGTATCAGAAACTTCCAAGTCTAGGGTACTGTCCTTTTAGAACATGATCTAGAAGGACAGCCAGGTTTGAGCAAATCCCCTCGGTGATTAGTTATAAACTGTCTAACCCTGTATGAAGATGGTTTATTTCTTTTTGTGTTACAGAAAGCCCCAATCTTAGAGTAATGTTAGAGGATAACATACAGTCATATACATAGATTAATCATGCCTACTATAACCACATTGTATTGTAAAGACTCTTTGAAGGTAACATGTGGGAAAAAACACTGTCTGGGACACAGGTGGAAACCTCTCTGTTAAGCTCATCTATCAGTAACATTGCAAATAACATTATTATAATATAGAGTAATGGTTCAAAAAGTGCAGTCCACAGATGCTTGAGAGTGTTCGTGATCCATCTAAAATTCAAGGGTAGGGTGAATAAATCTGTTCAGCATAGGAAGAAAGTAAGAAAAGTACTGGGGACTTACCATTACAGTCATGCCAACTCTAGCTTAAAATTACTACACAGGGTCATTATGCTATTGCCTCTGCCAGCTTGGATAGGAAATCACATGGTTTTGTATCATCAGCTCCAATTCTTGGCTGAGGTGTAAGAGAACCCATAGGCTAGGGGGCAGGCAGTATACCATGTCTCACTAAAGAAATGGGATATGAGTTCCCTCTAAGAATCCAAACCTTACCATTCTCTGCCAAAATAAATAAATATATGCATGCATACATACATACACACAACAACAACAAAACCCAATATTATACACCCTATCTCACAATATGAAATGACAAAAAAATTGGAAATTAGAAGACATGTGAGTCAAAGAATGGCTTTACAGGGGAGGGCACTGTTGTTACTTGCAATGGCAAGCATAAATATATAAATGTGATACCTAAAAGTTTATAAAAGTATTTATTAATAGGGGCGCCTGGGTGGCTCAGTCGGTTAAGTGTCCAACTTCGGCTCAGGTCATGATCTCACGGTCCGTGAGTTTGAGTCCCACGTCCACGTCGGGCTCTGTGCTGACAGCTCAGAGCCTGGAGCCTGCTTCAGATTCTGCGTCTGCCTCTCTCTAACCCTCCCCCATTCAAGCTCTGTCTCTCTCTGTCTCAAAAATAAATAAACATTAAAAAAATTAAAAAAAAAGTATTTATTAATAAATGATTTCTTAGAACCCTAGAAAATCTCTTTCAGGTGGTTTGCTTGGCAAAGGTCCCCATGCAACAAGTGAAAAGAAAAGCAGAGGCCCAGAGAAGACGGACTTGTTCCAACACTGGCATTAGCCATTGCAAATCCATGTCCTTCATACCTCACTGCCTTTGTTGTACCAAGCATACAGTCCATAGGGTCTTTTGTTCAATTAGTGTGATCCTGGAAAAAGTTTGAGTCATTTTTCTTCATCTCAAATGTATTTCATAAGTTATTTATATTATTACAAACTTGTCATGACTTAAATAAAATCATACCTATAGCATATGGCATAATATGCTATTTATTCAACAGCCAATTAGATATAATGAAAACATACCAGTCTAATTACGCAAGAAAGTAGGAAGATGGCAGAACACGGGAAAAACAATGATAATCCTCTATGAAAATTTGAATGTAAATTTGTCATTGAATAAATGAATGAATCTATAACTAACTTAATGATATTTACTGTGTCACATTTGCTTGACTAAGAAAGACAAATTGTCATATAACAGGATTTACAAGTATGCAGATGCTGATGTGGGTATAGAGGGATACCACGGGAATAAAGAATGAGCATTTAATTTACCAACAAATTGACTCCAAAAGTTGAGTTAGAATTTAGACTTATTTTCACAAAGCAATATTCTAAATTGGTGTTTTCGAGGTTGCCCAAAGAATCATGTTAAGTTTGAAGGATGGCAGTAAGACTTCTTTGGAATCTAAGTATCATTTAAAACACTGCTGCTAAAAGACGGTACAAAGTCAAGAGGCCAGAGACTCGTCACTACTTCTAAGCCCAACCCTCCTGATGTTTCTTCTTGGCCTCCTTTCTCCACACCCTCCCTTCCAGCTTCTGCTTCCAGCTGACACTAATAACTATTTGTTGAATATAAGCAGAAATCAAGGAACAGTGTGGTACTCTCCCTTTAACCCTGGCAGCAAGCTCAAAGGTGGTCTGCAATGGTAGGAAACTCTCGCAAGAGAAATAAAGCAGAGTAGAGGATGACAGTGGTGGTGGTCAAGGAACGGTGAGGTGGGGATGAATGAGGATGGCTCCAGTGGAAAAACGCTCTGCCCCACTGACACAAACAATTTAAAGATAGAGGCCATTTGTGAGTCAGGCATTAATATTTTGAAAACATTTTATGTTGTTTCTGGAGCAGAGTTCTAATGAGTAACAGTAGCTAATGGCTGCAGTATGTGACCCATCAATTTGCCACCCTGAATTCAAGAGCTCTTCTCAAGCCACCCAGTATAAGCCACCATCTTCTCTTACCTGGACCATTGCTACAGTCTCCTAGCTAGCTGGTCTCCCGTCTTCCATTCTTACCACTCCCCTCCTTCCACATGCACATTCCATCCTATGCATTATGCCCAACCCAGCAGCCAGAGTGGTCTTTCTAAAACATAAATCCAGGGGCGCCTGGGTGGCAGTCGGTTAAGCGTCCAACTTCAGCCAGGTCACGATCTCGCGGTCCGTGAGTTTGAGCCCCGCGTCAGGCTCTGGGCTGATGGCTCGGAGCCTGGAGCCTGTTTCCGATTCTGTGTCTCCCTCTCTCTCTGCCCCTCCCCCATTCATGCTCTGTCTCTCTCTGTCCCAAAAATAAATAAAAAACGTTGAAAAATAAATAAATAAATAAATAAATAAATAAATAAATAAATAAATAAAACATAAATCCAATTATGTTACATCCCGTTGGAACAAGCCAATAGTTTTCAATTATCCTTGAAATAAAATCCAAATTAGGGGGTTCCTGGGTGGCTCATTCAGTTAAGTATCCGACTTCGGCTCAGGTCACGATCTCGCAGTCTGTGAGCTCGAGCCCCGCGTCGAGCTCTGTGCTAACAGCTCAGAGCCTGGAGCCTGCTTCGGATTCTGTGTCTCCTTCTCTCTCTGCCCCTCCTCTGCTCATGCCCTGTCTCCCTCCCTCCCTCTCTCTCTCTCTCAAAAATAAATAAACATTAAAAAATTTTTTTAATCCAAATTAGTGCATGGGGTCTGATAAGACCCCACCCACTAGTACCTCTGATTTTATTTCCTACCTCTCTCTCCCATGCTATCACATTCCAGCCACAGTATTCCTGCTGGCTGCCATCCTGGGGTGGGGTGGGGGTTTACTTATGATGCCCTCTTGCTGGAATTTTCTTCGATAAAATCTTCTACACAGCTCATCATCCCAGCCTCTAATTCGATGTTACTTCCTCCCAAACACCCAATCTACAGGTTCTTCCCCCATCACTTTCTAGCTCACTACCCCATTTTATTTTCTTCAGAGCACTTACCATTGCATTATTTGTCTATTTGTTCATTCCAAAAAGCAGCAACTTTGTCATTTTCTCTTTTTTGAAATCGACTAAACTAAGAAAACAACCCTTTCCTAAACTTTCTTCATCCAGATCACTCCATCATATTTCAAGGGTCATTCCCATCCCACCGCCCCATGCCCAAATACCTTTAATAAAATGTCTCCAGCACTCAGTTAGTATTATAATTGCACACATGTATTTTCTATTTGTTGTAAGCAAATGCTCATGAGGGAGCTTCAGCAGCAGAGATTTTGTAAAAAGTTATCTTGAGTTTCTAGAGGAATGGAAGGGATGACTACTGATCATTAACTTACAAAGCTCTCAAAGATTCTTCTTCCCTACAGGGGGCATCACGTGCCTTCCAATGGCCTTGTTTCAGTGCCCACATAGCCAGACAAGAGAACCCCAAAGCCATATTCCAATAACAGTAGCTACTCCTATTATCTTCAGAGCCCTCATACTAACAACCACAAAAAGGTCAATGCCAATATGCCTGGAACTTGTCTAAATAAAACCTCTGTGGGATAAGGTTGACTTGGACAACTGCAGCATCTCTGGGATTCTTGCATACACTTGTGATTGAAGACATGAGCTCAGAAGCCAGATAGCCTGAGTTTGAATTTCTGCTTTGCCACCAACTAGCTATGTGACCTTGGGAAATTAGTTATGCTCACAAACACCAAGTATTCTGCAATAGGGGAAACTGAGTCCTACAGAAAGGACTTTTTGAATAGTTGGGGGTTTTTTTTGTTTGTTTACTTTTCTCTGAAAAATGGGGATAACAACAGCACTTATCCTTAGGGTTACAATGTGGACTGAATGAGTCCATATAGGACCATCTATAGGTGTTTTAACCTATAAAAAAACACCAGCTATTATTATTATGAATCCTCAGCAAAATCTTTTGCTTTCCCCAGAATAACTGATAAAAGCTTCCAAACCAATATGAATTTAAATGTACATAAATAATCCTCTAAGTCCTTGGAAACAAAATGTATCTAAGAGAAGATCTCTTAAGGCAAATGAACAAAAGAAGAAGACACTCTATTTACTGATTTTTCTATCTAGACAGGCATCTCAGAGCTCCCGAAGCTGTGGTCTTTGAAGACTAGAGCTTTCCACGGAATGACAGGGCTATCTGAGCAGCCAGCAAAGGAAAGAAACCATTGCTAATCCTCAGACCCTTACAACAACCACTCCATGTTTGACTGAAGTCAGTGAAATATATGACATAAAAAAATATTGTAAAGCTTTTGTGTAAAAATTGTTTCTGTACATTTCTATAATATTCTATTTCCCTTACTGAAGAAAACTTAGTGGCCATCAACTGATCATCTGATTAATATACTATTGTTCACAAAGTACTTAGGAAGCAGAAAGAACTATGTAAGACAAGAAACTTGAACTCTAACAACTGACAAAGGCACCTTGTAGGACTTTCAAAAAGAATACCAAGCCAGGATTGGAAGGACTTTTAACTCTGAAATACATGCCCTTTACAGCCAAACAAAACTGAGGCAATCTTACCTGTAAATAGCTTTCTAAATCACAAAGTATTCTTATCTAATGTTTGTGGACTGCATTATAAGCACCAAAAATAGCTCAGGTCAGACCAGAGCTCTTAAAATTTCCAAAACATAGTTTAATTTCATCCATGACTTCCCAAATTTAGCAGTATCACTTGATAGCACTCTAATGGGTCCACAAGATTGATAGGACTTTTTGCACTTTTAAAGCTACCAGATTAAAATGAGTAGTAAGTCACAGGGCCAAAATGATTAACATCTAACATGAGCCAGAGAACATAATTATCATAATTCAGGCTTTTACATAGATATCATATTTTCAAACAACAAAATTCATATAAACAATTACCTGGGGCTTGCTTGAAGACTATTGATTTGGACATTTTCAAAAGCCTGCCATTTGAAACAGATGTCACAGCCAACAATTCCAAAATTCTTTATTAACTCTGCATCAGTGCTATTAATTTCATTCTTAAGATGCTCTATATCCCTGGGTTTTTTCAACACATTATTTAATGAAAATTGTCCCTATATCAGTATCTCATCATTATTACAAAGAAGGAAATTTCCAACTACTGACCCCTAACTCCATTTCTTCGGGTTAGCAAACATGTGACTATACCAGAGGAATAAAAGAAATTTGAGGGGAGTATTATAAATTAAGAATCTATGAAGAAAAAACAATGCTTCTTCAAACACCCCAAGCTATGTCTTACTGAAAGAGAATCACTCATGTCTTGGAACTGTACATCACAATAATATCAATTAATTGGAAATTGGAAACACTTTAATAAAATAATTGTGATTCTCTGTGACTTACCTCGTCATCTTTGTACCAGGACAAGCTTTCAGCAGTAAGGACGAACCAGTATCCCTTAGAGCCTCCTTTCATGATGCCAATGTTGCTGATGGTTAACCATCCCTTACGAATCACCTACAAGAGAGCACAGATTGGCAGAGATGTTGAATTTAATGTGAACCAATTGAGAGCATAGGTCTTGTACTAAGTGGAGTTAAAAACAAGATATAAATTGCACTAAGAACAACATTGTTTCCCCAAAGCTCACCCTCTATTGAGCTATTTAAGACAATTTATCTTCCCAAACTACAGATAACCAGAGGGAAATCTCTCCCATCAAATGGACAAAACTAAAATTGCAGACTTATATCGATGGTGGAAGCAAAGCAACTGAAACAGAAAAGAATTGAATGAGGCAGACTAATAGGCTTGTGCTCAGCCTATTTATGGCATTGCTGCTATAATTAAAACATATTTAGTTGATTGGGTGAACAATAATAAACTCTCCAGGCCCACTGCCTCTCTCCCCCCTCCCAGTCCACTGGTCCATTTGTTTGTCTGGTTTGCATCTCATTAGGATTTTTCACCAGAGACTGGCCACCAAATGGTAAAAAGAAGAAACTCAAGTCAACCAATTAGTTCCTTGTTAACAGTTCACCACTCTAAATAAAACTGAATGAGGTTCAAGAAAGCTGAAACAATAAGCAAAAACTAAAAGTTTGGAGCTTCTTAATGGTCTAGATTTATCCATCTACTTCTGGTTGTTATTTGTCATGCTAAAAAGCATGTAGCATCCTCATAAAAACCTATAAACAGCTTTTAAATTTTAAAACATATTAATAACTTAGATTATAGCTCTGATAGAAATTATTTATAAATGGCTTTTAAGTGAAAATCTAACTTTTTCTCAGAGTTGCAAAGTTAAATTCTGCTTTTTCACAGGGCACAGATAACCATCTCCCCTATGCCAGATAGTTTTTGTTTTCATAGAACCAAAAATGAAATACTGTATGGACTTACATGACACTGTTCTAAATATCAATAATCATCCTATACCTAAATTAATCAATATCCTAGAGACCCTGAAATAGCAAAAATTTTACTTATTTAATGACTACTGAGTGTCAGTTCCTAAATGAAGATGAATTACCTGAATAGATTTTTTAAAATTATTGATAATAAGTTTTCTTGCCAAAGAAGAAAAGTCAATCCTAGGGAAAATTGTGAAATAAGCCAAAGTTGTTATTCTTGATCTTCAAGACTCTCTCCACACCCTCAGTCCTTGCCACCCTTGATTCCCTGCTTCAGCTTTCCCAGGTGTCCATTCTCCTTTCTAATGCTCTGTAACTTCTGTAAACCTCTACACAGAACCTCACTCCATCTCTGACTAAGGCAGTTCTCTCAATTGTTCAAAATTACTCCTGCCTCTTACTCTCTACTTCAGAAAGAAGGAAATAATACTTCTCAAAGTATGGTTTCTATCGACTATATTATAACCATCGGGATGCTTTTCTAAAACACAGATTCTTGGGCCACCCCCAGTCCAAATGAATCAGAATATGTACATATGAAACCCCAGAAGTCTACCCTTAAACATGTGTCCAGGGTGATTATTATTCATAGTGAAGTTTGATGGCCACTGCTTGTACACATACAGTCAAAACTTCACTCTCCAACAGCAAGTAATCTCATCTAATTTCTAGTAAGAAGCAAGTGGTCAAATTATTTCACACTAACATTGTTATCGACCCTATGAGGTTCTTACAAATAGCATACTAATCGCTGTACTAAAATGAAAGTATGCTTTCGTGCATCTTTGGATAGAATGGAAGTCTTTCAGTTACTCCATAAATTGCAATGAGCAAATCGTTATTTCACTCCTGGTAGGACAGGCTGTATCCAACAAGGAAAGGCATGAAAGTAGTGCAGTGAACATTTCTAAAGAACCTATCATATGTCAAGATGAAAAAATACGATGATATCACAATCCTTGCCTCACGAATCTTACAGCTTAGTAGAGAAGGCAGATCCATAAAGATTTAATTTCAATCTAATAGTATAATAAGACATGTACGTCAAGCAAGGGAAGGGGAACTTGACACAATTTAGGAAGTTGTCATAGGCTTTCTTTGAAGAAATGGTATCTCAGAAGAGCCTGGAAGAGAAACAGAATGCCAGGTCAGGGAGTACAGTAAAACCTTGGTTTGCAAGTAACTTGTCCAGCAAGTATTCTGCAAGACGAGCAAACATTTCTAATAAATTTTAACTTGATAAAGAGCAGTGTCTTGCAATACAAGTAGTACGTGATGCTGAATGTCACATGATCATAACTGAGCCAACGCTTCTTCTCTCTCTCTCTCTTGTGGAATTGTGGGTGATCGTCTCCCATGCTCAGATGCTCGGTCTCAGGCCATGGTGTTTGGCAGAAATCAGTGATTTTTCAGAACATTAGAAGGTGCCCACAACTGGAACTAGTGTATTTTTTGTCACTTCAAAGGACCTATAGAAGGTCCTTTGCTTTTCCGTACAAGAGTAAGCTTAGGGATACTTTACTTCATTCTAGGTCAGGTTGCCTGCAGACATAGTTTCCTCTGCTGCCTTATTGCCAGTTACATTAAATACAATATGTGACACGAGTTTATTAATACTGTACTGTAGTCAACATCCATGCAAATGTATGCAATGGCCTCCATGCAGGAAAAGGTGGAAAAGAAAGGCGGTAAGAAGATGATTACAGTGGAAGTTAAGGAAATCATTGAGTAGTACAAATGAGGTATGTGAGTGGCTAAAATTGCAAGATTTTATAAGAAGTCTACATCTGCATCTCGTCTACAGAGGAAGAGGAGAAAAAGATGGAGGAATCCCTCACTTCAAATGAGATTAGGGAGATGTGTAAAATGTGGGGAACGGTGCAAAATTTTGTAGAAAAGCACCACCCAAATAAAGTTGGAGCAGTGCGAGCGATGAACCTGTTTAATGACAATGCAATGTCACATTTCCGTGAAATCCTCTAAAGGAGGCAAGAGCAAGTGTCATTGGATAGGCTCCTTGTTAAAGCTGCACGAAAAGAAAAAGACTCCATTGAAGCAATAGATAGCACTGATCTGTTAGTGATAGTGAAAGTTGTCCTACATAATAACCCTCCTCTCTCGTCTCCCTCACACCAGCCATGAAAGTTTTCAAAGGTAAGCACAGGTTAACTTGTTTATTTTTCTTTACATTTTGTATTTTCTTTATTATTTTGTATTATATTATGGTATTATAATAATTTTTATGTAAATACTTTTGGGTTGTGAAACGAATTACCTGGATTTCCATTATTTCTTATGGGGAAATTCGCTTTGATACATAAGCACTTTGGATTACAAGCATGTTTCCAGAATGAATTATACTCACAAACCAAGGTCTTACTGGAATTTGTTTCTCTGTATGAAGAACAAACAGGAACAAAATATGAAAGAGCCACTTAATACAGAAAATGTGTGGTGGGGATGAAGAAGTTGAGGTCGGGGAGGCAGGTAGGGTAAAGTCAGAGTGGATCCAGTTCCATGAGACGCTAAATTTTACTGATCTCACTCCTCCTGGCAGTACTAAAATAAATTTCAAGTACATATATAGATTTATTTTTAAATTATATGTAACCATTGTATTAATAAATTATGTACATCATATAGAAATATACAGAGAAATTTGAAAGTCTGCATGAAGATAAAATCAACCATACTAAAAGTTTTTTATTTTGTGGGGAAAATGTACTTTATGTCTTACATTTCCATTTTATTATTACTTCTCAAAAATACAGAGCAAGGGTGCTGGCATCAATATGTATATTAAATATTAATAGGTCTGAATTGCTTTCTTATTTTCTAGATAAAAGTACATATAAGGAGTTATTCTACTATATCCTCCTTCATTCTAGTGGATTTGCACTCTCTCCAAGACAGAGAAACTAGATTATGTAAGCTATTGCAATAACTCAAATGAGAAATGACCAAGGTGTGAACTAAAGCCATGATGTAGTAAGGATGAAAATAAATAAACTTACTGGCGAAATACCCATGAAATAAAATCAACAGGAATTATAACTAGATGAGAGAGAGATTAGTGAATGTAAAGACTCTAGAACTGTACTTTACAGTAGCCACACATGGTCATTGGGCCCTAGTGACTAGTTTCAATTCAGGTGTTCAAGAAGTGTAAAATGCAACCTAGATTTTGAGAACTTAGTATCAAAAACAAAAACAAAAACCTCGTAACTGTTTTAAGATTTATCATATATTGAAATAATATTATGTTGAATACATTAGGTTAAATAAAATTGGTTTTTAGTATTCATTCCACTGTTTATTTAAAAAAGTTTTTTCAATGTTTATCATTTTTTGAGAGATAGACACACAGCGTGAGTTGGGGAGGGGCAGAGAGAGAAGGAGACACAGAATCTGAGGCAGGCTCCAGGCTCTGAGCTGTCAGCACAGAGACTGGCACGGGCTTCCAACTCATGAACCATGAGATATGACCTGAGCTGAAGTTAGACACTTAACTGACTTAACCACCCAGGCACCCCTCATTTTATTTTTTAATGTGGCTGTCAGAAAAGTTTAAATTACATATGTGGTTTACATTATATTTTTATTGAACGTTGTGCTGTTCTAAAATGATTTTGAAACTCTTGGGGCTACCAACCTATAAGGAACAGAGGAGAAGAACCAAGTATTGGAAAGTAGAGGAGTTGAGGATAAATTCAGCCAAGGTCATGTTGAATTTGACGTACCTATAGAAAACACACATAGAAGGGACCCGACCTCTGAAGCAAAATGGCAATGTTAGGAGTAGAAATGAAGACTTCCAAGTCCTACATCTGGATATAAATACAGATATATAGATATAGACATAGATAGATGATATAGATATAGATATAGATATAGATATAGATATAGATATAGATATAGGCAGATATAGATAGATACAGATATGTCAGTTAAAACTTTGAGTGAAATAGCAGTGGCTCACAGTGGAATCCTGGAGAAATACCAACATTTAAGAAGAGGTCAGAAGGGGCGCCTGGGTGGCGCAGTCGGTTAAGCGTCCGACTTCAGCCAGGTCACGATCTCGCAGTCCGTGAGTTCGAGCCCCGCGTCGGGCTCTGGGCTGATGGCTCAGAGCCTGGAGCCTGTTTCCGATTCTGTGTCTCCCTCTCTCTCTGCCCCTCCCCTGTTCATGCTCTGTCTCTCTCTGTCCCAAAAATAAATAAACATTGAAAAAAAAATTAAAAAAAAAAAAGAAGAGGTCAGAAAAGAGCCTGAAAAGGAATGTCAGAGAAATAATAGCAATAAGGTCATGGAGGCCAAAGGCAAGGAGAACTTCAAGGACAGTGTAGTTGGAAGTGTCAAATTCAACACAGAGAGGGATGTGTAAAGTGCAATGCAGACATCATGGTGTCTTCAGCCATGCCGGTTGCAGTGCTGTGACAGGATAAATCAGAGTTCATTGGATTGAAAGGTGAATAGGAAGTAAAAAATGGAGACAATAATTGAAAAGAGCTCTGTCCACAGGAGGATGAAAGACAGTTAAAATCAGACACAGGAGCAAAGGAAGTGGTGGCATTGTTGCTGCTGCTGCTATTTTATTGTTGTTTTGGATTCTTTTTTTTTTTTTAAGGATAGTCAAGTACTGAGCATATTTATTGGTTGAAGAGAAATAACAGTACAGAATAAGAGATTGGTGATATAAAAAAATAATATAAAGAAGAGGAATGAAGCATAAAGAGTACAGAAAGGGACTGTCCTTGAACAGAAATGGGACTACCTCATCTTGTGAACCTGGAGAGGTTGGGAGAGTAAGGGCAGATGCGTGTCCTTTGTGAGGAAAAGGGTAGAAAGTTTGGGAAGGTTATATTTGATCTTCCCATTTCTCTTGATAAGAGCAGAGACTAAATTATCTGCAGGAGAGAGGGTGAGAAGTTGGAAAGAAGGCTTAATGAGAGCATGAAACAATTCCTCAGTAATTGAAAGAGAGTGAACATAATAAGAGTTAGTAAAATATGGCTGACAAAACACAGCACTACAGAATTCATAAAAGATAACATAGGAGGAGAAAAAATCTAGATGATTTTGGGTATAGTGATGCCTTTCTAGATACAGCACCAAAGACATAACCCATGAAGTAAATAACTGATAAGCTGGAATCATTAAAATTAAAAAACATCTGCTCTGCAAAAGACAATTTCAAGAGAATTAGAAGGCAAGTCACGGATTGGGAGAAAATATTTGCAAAAAACCTATGTGATAAAGGACAGTTATCTAAAATATACAAAACTCAAATATTAAAACTCAATAATAAGAAAACACATAACCTGATTAAAAAATGGGCCAAAGACTTTAACAGATGCCTCATACAAATGGCAAATAAGCATACAGAAAGATCCTCCATATCGTATGCCATCAGGGAAATGCAAATTCAAACAATGAGATACCACTACACACCTAATAAAAATGCCCCAAATCCAGAAAACTAACAACCACAAATGCAGGATGTGGAACACCAGGAACTCCCATACCTTTGCTGGCAGGAATGCAAAATGGTACAGCCACTTTGGAAGACGGTTTGGCAGTCTCTTATGAAACTAAATATATTCTTACCATGTGATCCAGAAATCGTGATCCTTAGTATTCACCAAAAGGAGTTAAAAACTTATGGACACACATGCATGTTTATAGCAGCTTTGTTCATAATTGCCAAAATTTGGAAGTAAATGAGATGTCCTTCAGTAGATGAGTGGATAAACACACCATGGTACATCTAGATCGTGGAATTTTATTCAGCACTAAAAAGAATGAGGTATCATGCCATGAAAAGACATAAAGGAAATTGAGATGAGTTTTACTAGGTAAAATACGCCAATCTAAAAAAGCTATAGACACTGGTAGGGATTTTCCCAAGGGATACAGGAGTGCTGATGCATGGGGGCACTTGTATCCCAATGTTTATAGCAGCACTTTCAACAACAGCCAAATTATGGAAAGAGCCTAAATGTCCATCAACTGATGAATGGATAAAGAAATTGTGGTTTATATACACAATGGAATACTATGTGGCAATGAGAAAGAATGAAATCTGGCCTTTTGTAGCAACGTGGATGGAAGTGGAGAGTGTTATGCTAAGTGAAATAAGTCATCCAGAGAAAGACAGATACCGTATGTTTTTACTTTTATGTGGATCCTGAGAAACTTAACAGAAGACCATGGCAGGGTGAAGGGGAAGGAAAAAAAAGGTTAGAGAGTGGGGAGCCAAACCATAAGAGACTCTTAAAGACTGAGAATAAATTGAGGGTTGATGGGAGGTGGGAGGGAGGGGAAAGAGGGTGATGGGCACTGAGGAGGGCACCTGTTGGGATGAGCACTGGGTGTTGAGTGGAAAACAATTTGACAACAAATTTCATATTAAAAAAAAACATGTTAAAAAAATAAATTAAATTAAAAGGCTATAGAGTATATGATTTCAACAATGGAATATTCTAGAAAAGGCAAAACTATGGAGACAATAAAAAAAATTAGCTATTTTCAGGGATGAGGGTAAGGGTGGGAGAAGTGATGAATAGGCAGAGCACAGAGGATTTTTAGGGTTAAAACGAACTTGTGTGCTATTATAATGAAGGATATATATATCATTATACCTTTTTCCAAACCCATAGAATGTACAACTCTGAGAGTGAACCCTAAGGTAACTATGTATGTTGCGTGAGGATGTACATTCATCCCTGGTTAAAAAAAAAAATCTGATGAGTTATATGGTAATAGGGGAGGCTACGGATACGTGGAGGCAGAGGGTGTATGAAGAATCTCTGTACCTTGACTCCATTTTGTTGTAAACCTAAAAGTTCTCTAAAAACACAAATTCTTGGGGCGCCTGGGTGGCTCAGCCAATTAGGCATCCGACTCTTGATTTTGGCTCAAGCTGTGGTCTCATGGTTTGTGAGTTTGGGCCCCACATCCTCACAAACCCTCCCTCCCTTGGGAGGAGGGACCTCCCTTGGGATCCTCGCTCTCCCCTCTCTCTCTCTCTCTCTCTCTCTCTCTCTCTGCACCCGTATCCCACTCACTCTTACTCTGAGAATAAATAAACTTAAAAAAATTAAAACAAATAAAAAATAAACATTAAAAATTTTAAAAATAAAAATAAATAAATTCTTTAAAACAAATGGTGGAAAGCTGAGAATGAAGGCCATAGATTGCAGGGATACAATGTGCATAGTTGTATTATCATCGCCAGCAGTGCTCTACACACTAGAAGTAGAAAAAGAGAAGATAAATGGAAATTGATCTAGCGTTCTGAATTTCTAGGTCCACGTGATCTAAGTACATGGGTGTAAAGATGTTGAAGATTTGGGGCAAAGGACTACTTCAGGTGATCATCCATTCAATCCAGCCCAGGCAGAGAAATGAGACCAGGAGGGTCCTAATAGAAAGGTAGAAAATGGAAAGATGAAGAGACTGGAGGTGCTAAGGAGGTTTAAAAAAATGTGCACACCATGTAAGTGAAGACGCGAATGGAGTTTTGGGGATTTAAGATGATGTGAAGTAATAACTGGCCTGATCCTACTGGCACCATTGGATTAATCTCTCAAGGATGCACCACTATTTCTAGAAGTGCTGAATGTTATAGCTAAATTGGATACTTAGAAAACATGATTTGGTCCAGTGGATATATTCAATTGTGCTATATGGATATTATGAGTTACTAATCACAGTTAAAATGAAATTTGCAAAGAATTGACAAAAATAATTAGATATTACATTCTATGAAACGACAGTCATTGCATTGCAATAGGCTTTCTCATTTGGAGAAAAAAAAAAAAAAAGAGAGAATGACAGCTAGCATGTTGTGAATGCACATGGCCCATATCCCTTCACAGGCACCCATGGAAGTGTGTCAGTACCGAATGCTGTCAGCAAGTTAAGTTGCTGTCATAAAATATTTAAGAAGCTCTGGCCCACTTCCAGCCCTTTCTGGAAAAGGAAGCATATTTGCCACAAATGGGCTTTTTGTCTTCCCAATGACAGTTCAAAATAAGAATCAAGGAAAGGCAATTCCTAAAGTACTCTTTCACAAAAGAATTGAGGGGTGAGAGAAATCACGAAATCAAGGTAAAGCAGCAGAAAAAGATAGGAAAAGGCAAGCATTCAGGAAAAATGGTCAGAATATAAGAGGTAAGAATGTGAGGGGAAATTAAAAGAACAAGACAAAGGAAAATATGGGAGAAAAAGAAGACAAAGACTAGATAAAATAATAACATTTGAACCGAATGACAAGACAAATGGGTTGATTGTAGATTATTTTCATAGAGAAAGATACGTTAATTTTGCATTCAAATTTAAAATTACAAAAAAAAATCTACCAACGTTCGGTAGAGTAACCATTTTCAGCCTCTTGGTGTTTGAACATCAAATTCTGTTTTGAGCGTCCAAGTAAACAAGAGCAAGAAGGCTCATAATTACATGACTAGAAGGGACCTTCAGAGCTGAAAGGGCGTGTTCATATTTGTAAGGCTTGAATTCAACCATTTAAAAAAATTGTTGCCGTAAAATATCACCCAAGCTCCTTTTGCCAAACACAGAAACTGTGAAAGCAACTGCAAGACCAGCAATGGGGAGAGAAGAACAGCCCAGGCCCTCTCTTAGCGGCAAGCCTACTCTAGAGAGTTCCTACTCTAGCCAGTCCCCTCCATGCTATAAGAACTCAGGCTTTGTCAGGGATGGCAAAACTTATATGTCAGGAATGAGTTCGGACCTCAGCATCTGGCCAGCACCCTGGATCATAAAATTAATACACAGACAAGGAATAAAATTATGGGGAGAAAAAAAAGTACATGTGGAAAACTTCTAATGTGGCCAAGGCTTTGGGCCTTGAACTTTTGTGAGCAGGGCATTTTAACCTTGGCCTTGGCTTATGGTAAACCATACAAGTTTTTCTCAGCTCTGCAGCTGGCTTTTAACTGTTGCAGCCTAAGAAAAGTTTCATATCATCAACTGCTCCATATTTTGATGTTGGCTGATTATAAAAGCTTATATATAGGCTTTACCCACAGAGGAGTAGCTGCTTCTGTAAGGGTAGTGTATATACACCGCAGGGCCTATCTGGGTAAATGCTGCACAAACACATGGGCCCAGCAAAGGCACAGGCCAGGCCAGTTGCTCAGCTGGCTGGAAGAGATGTGCCTTTGCAAGCACAGGCATCTTCAGGATATAGTCTTCTTGAATTTGGCTGGCAGAGATTTTTCTAAGCAGGTGTGCCAGAGGCAAGGATTCAATATTAGGGAAAAGAGTCTTTCTGCATATAGGCCCTAGTAGGCCTCAAGAGGGAGAATTCAATTTACTACTTCTAAACTGTAAGGCAGCTGAGGCCCATGTGTATCACAGAGCCCTCTTGAGGTTCTAGCTTTAATTTACCAGGTTCAGGCCCCAGGTGGGAGGTAGGAAGTGTTCAATGAGCTTCCCTCAATGCCATTCTTTATCTGAGGTCAGGGCAAACTGTAGAGAACTAACCTTGACTCGTGTGGCTTATTTACAGACTCAAGGGTCACCCTTCATGGCAGCACAAGTTCACAAGCCTGCTCTGGATTAATTACACAGGCAGGAGAAAGTCTCCTTACAAGGCCAGGGCTTTGAGATCAAGAAATGATGTAACAAGAAGCAGGAAGGGAAACACAAAGGCATAGGAAAAATTCTGAGCTTTTGAATACACTGCACAGTAGAGGGAGGGAACTCAACTAAGACCTGGGGACTAGGGTTGCCACCACTGCGGAGTCCTGAACACTGCAACAGACAGCAATGTTCAGGGCCCTTTTCTCAGACTACGTGCACAGATGGCTTTGCCCTTGGTGGCTAAGTGCACAGTGGCAAGAATAACTTCTTAGGGAGAGAATCTACCCCCAGTAAATTTATAGGTTCACAAACAACTAGAAAAAAACTGTTTGACAGCCTGGTAGGGCTGAAACCAGAAAGGTTTCCTCTGTCTACCCTCTCTCTTCCCGATACCCCTAAATGTCTGTTGTAGTCAATGGCCACAGCTACAAAAGGGTACAGGAAGTAGTAATCAAAACAGTATGGTACTGGAACAAAAATAGACACACAGATCAGTGGAATAGAAGAGAGCCCAGAAATAAACCAATACTTTTATGATCAATTAATCTACGACAAAGAAGGAAGAATACCAATTGGAAAAAGACAGTATCTTCAAAAAATGGTGTTGGGAAAACTAGACAGCAACATACAAAAGAATGAAACTGGACCACTTTCTCAAACCATATGCAAAAATAAACTCAAAGACCGGGGTGCCTGGGTGGCTCAGTCAGTTAAGCCTCCAACTTAGGCCCAGGTCATGACCTCGGGGTTCATAAATTCAAGCCCCGCATCAGGCTCTGCGCTGACAGCTCAGAGCCTGGAGCCTGCTTCAGATTCTGTGTCTCCCTTTCTCTCTGCCTTTCCCCTGTTTATGCGCTCTCTCTCTCTCTCTCTCTCTCTCTCTCTCTCTCTCTCTCTCTCCCTCTCTCAAAAATAAATAAATATTTAAAAAATGAATTAAAGACCAAAATGTAAGACCTGAAACCATAAAAATCCCAGAAGATAGCACAGGTAGTAATTTCTCTAACATTAGCCATAGCAACATTTTTCTAGGTATGTCTCCTAAGCCAAGGGAAACAAAAGCAAAAATAAGCTATTGGGACTACACCAAAATCAAAAAGCTTCTGCACAGCAAAAGAAACAATCAACAAAACAAGACAACCTACTGAATGGGAGAAGATATTTGCAAATGGTATATCTGATAAGAGGTTAGTATTCAAAATTATATATTTTGAACTTACACCACAATACCAAAAACCACAGATAATCCCATTAAAAATGGGCAGAAGACATGAACCTTCAAATGGCCAACAGACACGTGCAAAGATACTCAATATCACTCATCACCAGGGAAATGCAAATCAGAACCAAAATGAGCTATCACTTCACACCTGTCAGAATGGCTCAAATCAAATATTAAAGAAACAAGTGTTGGTGATAATGTGGAGAAAAAGGAAATCTCATGCACTGTTGGTAGGAATGCAAACTCATGCAACCACTGTGACAGTATGGAGGTTCCACAAAAAATTTAAAGTAGAATTACTGTATGGTCAAATAATTGCACTACTGGGTGCAAAACTAACAAAAACGCAAATTAAAACAAAAACACTAATTCAAAAAGATATACACTCTGTATGTTTATAGCATCATTATTTATAATAGCCAAAATATGGAAGCAATTCAAGTGTCCACTCATAGATGAATGGATAAAGAAGATGTGGTGTATATATATATATATATATACACACACACACACACACACACACACACAAAGAAATATTGCCCAGTCATAAAAAAGAATGAAATCTTGTCATTTGCAACAAGATGGATGAATCTAGAAGGATAAATGCTAAGTGAAATAAGTCAGTCAGAGAAAGACAAATATCACATGATTTCACTCATCTGTGGTAATTGAGAAACAAAAGAACAAAAAAAATAGAGAGAGGAGAAAACAACAACAGACTCTTAACTATAGAGAACAAACTGGTGGTTACCAGAGCGGACAGGGAGGATGGGTGAAATAGGTGATGGGGATTGAGAGTATAATTATCATGAACCACTATCACTGAATAATATGTAGAGTTGTTGAATCACTATATTGTACATCTCAAACTGATATAACACTATATGTTAATGATACTGAAATAAAAAATATGAAGTACTTAGCAGCTTCAAACCAAAAAGAAAAGAAAGGGTAGAGGAACATAAATATAGCCTGGGATAACTGCTTTAGACCAAGGAATCTATTTGTCTTAATAAATCTGGTTGATTTGGAGCTAGTGCTGTGATTATCTTTCATGGCCCACCTTTGCTCTATCTCTGAAGTAAGGGCCACAAGAGATGATTTCAGCTTCAGAAGTCCAGTAAGAACAACCCATTTTTGTGGAGGCTGGCTCAGAGTGTAGCTTCTGGAGGAATCCCAACTTCACTGAGGCAAGACCCTCCTAGCCTGAAGCCCAGAGAGTATGCACTGGGGATGTACTTGAACTTGATGTTCCACAAGTCCCTTAGACTTTACAAACTCTTGCAGTGATGTAATCTGTGGACTTTAATTTCTGACAACTTCGTAGCAGGAGCGAGTTCATATTTGCATTAAGGACATGTCTATTTTGTTGATATTTTATTACTGAGTGTTAATACATTATAATACATTAAGATGCTATATGATCACTGCAGAATCTCTATAGGCTACAATATGACTGGATGTAATTTGAAACAGAAAACAAGATGAGGAAGAAACATTTAAGTACACACTGGTCCCGGATTGAATTTTACTGATGTACTGTTTTGACCCATTTCAGAGCCTTCTATCCACTAGAGGTGCTTGGAGGACGCCAAAGGAGTCATGGTTAGTGTGGGAGGACTGGCTTTAAGAAGCAGGAGCAGGACTAGTAGACTGTTGATCTCTTCCCACAAAGGGGGCTAGCCACACTCCTGGTTAACCACTGACCTACCCCTTTAACCCAATGGAACAGAAGATGAAGAAAGCTAAAGAATACTGCAGAGTAGGGGGTGGGGTGGCACTCCTGTTGTCTACCCACTCATCTCTGTCCCCCCCCACCCCACCCACCCACACACACAGGAGTAAAGTGACTTCTCAGATTGCTTAATCTAGGAGGACAAATAGGGAAGTGTAGTCAGGACTGTTCTCTCTCCCATTGTCTCCCCTATTCATCTTGGGAGCTAACCTGCCCACAGACAACACACACCTAAGAGAGAAAAAGAAGGGGCTTATGCTTGTAGTTTTAAGAGGAAGTTTAAGTCAGGAACCATGTTTAAAGGTCTTTCTCACCTAAGACACTCCATAAGTCAGTCAAGTGGTATTTACTGAATACCTTTGATGGCCCAGGCACTGTGCTATGTGCCCTGCCCCCATGATCACAAATGAGGACCACCGTGACTATGCCCAGATGTGTCTTACCATGGGCTGACAATGTAACAAACTGATTTTCACATCCGGTGAACTAATCTCATGACTGGGATAAAGAAGCTGTGAAACAAGCAAATAAGGTGGAGCATATTGAAAGAATAATCAAACTGAGACATGAAATTATCAAATATTTTATGATAAATTGTTTAGTGACATTTGTATGTTTGGATGTTCCTTTCATGGTTTTAACTTTCTAGGAAATCAGAACAGCATTTCACAAGTATCTAAAATAGGCAAAATTAGGAATACAATTTGACTCCATTTCTTGGAACTCCAGGATAATAACAATAATAACATTTACTAAACACAGCCAGGCACTGTGCTAAAAGTATCACGCTCATTATTTCTTTTAATCCACAGAATAATCCTTTGAGGAAGGTAGTATTTTCCTTATACGACCGATGAGGAAACTGCACTCAGGCTCCTGTTTTACTGCCAAGCCCCTCCTTGTAGCCAACAGGCCTTCCTCATAGGAGCTTAGGCACTATTGTCTATTTTGCTCCACTTGATTCAGCCTCTTAATGTTTGCATAAAAGAAAGTCTCTCTGGTGGTCTGATCTCAGAGCCCCAGCCTTTAACCCACAACATATACAGGGATGTTGACTGGCAGTATTGTTTCTAACAGCAGGCAAACGGAAACAACCTATTTGCCTAAATTGAAACTGGCTACTAGAGTATGATATAAACATCTGACGTTAAACTGAGGGAACTGGGCAAAATGGGTGGAGGGGAATGGGAGATATATGCTTCCAGTTATGGAATGGATAAGTCCTGGGAATAAAAGTTGCAGCATTGGGAGTATAGTCAATGATACTGTAATAACAATGTAATAGGACAGATGGTAGCATAATGTATAAATTTGTCAAATCACTAAGCTGTACACCTAAAAGCAATGTAATATTGTGTGACGACTATACTAAAAAAAAAAAAATAGGAATAGGGTCAAGGTCAAAGGTTCAGTCCCTATTTCAACCAATGGCTTCATCATTCTGTTCTGTGGTTGCAGAATGTACCCAACCCTGGTTAGTCACATTACAAAATAATAATAATAATAGTAATATATATATATATATATATATATATAGTATATGTAGTACACATATATATGTACTGTATATATAGTATATAGTATTATACTATATATACTATATAGTAATATACAGTAATTACAGTAATAGCAATAATTTTTGCACTTACTCTAGGTGTTAATTAAAACCAGATAAGATGATATTTGAAGTTTTTCGATCCTCCATTGTTTTAGGAATTTAATAAATTCTCAAGGTTTCTTATGGTTAAAAAAAAATAAGCTGAGCAAAAACACTGAATGCAAGACATGAGAAAATAGTTTCGTCAAAGAGTGCTCATATGAGACAGGACTCTATATAGTCACACTGTTCAGGATTGTCTTCAGGCTCCAACACCTGCTGGCCAGGTAACATTGTGTGAATCTCTGCCTCAACTTCCTCACATGTAACATGGGATTATAATAACAACTGTAACACAGTTTTTGTGAGAATTATGAGTTAACAAATATAAAGGACTTAGATCAGTACCTACTAATATTATTATATGTGTATTATTTCATTTATATTTTTTAATGTAAGGACAGAAAAAAGACTTATATATACCATATGTTAACTGTGATTGAAAATTAGTGGTAAGATATAAAGTTATATTTATTTCCTCTTTCAGTCTTCCTATATTCTCCATTTGTTCCTACAGTATTCATGCTATTAAAAATGCAAGTTGCAGGGGTGCCTGGGTGGCTCAGTCAGTTAAGTGTCCAGTTCTCCATTTTGGCTCAAGTCATGATCTCACACTTTCATGGGTTCGAGTCCCACATTGGGCTCTGTGCTGGCAGCACGAAGTGTGCTTGGGATTCTCTTTCTTCCTCTTTCTCTCTGCTCCTCCCCGCTTCCACTGTCTCTGTCTCTCTCAAAATAAATACACTTAAACAAATATATTAAAGATGCAAGTTGCCATCACATGTTGCTTGCTTAAAAGAGGCAATTTCTTGAGATTCCCTTTAATGTTGGAAAACTGAGGCAGATGATAAACAAGTGCGTAGTGAAATAACTATAGCACAACTTAAAAAGAAGTAATTCTGGAATATTATATGGGAAATCACCATGATGAAGGAAGCTTGACTATTTTAAATAAGGAACTGATTTGATTGACTAAGAACATATTAGTAGTGTACAATAAAACTGATTGAAAATAAGGAAATGTCATTTAATATCTGTATCAAATCCCTCTTTTATATGAAGATAAAGGTGCCAAAAAGATAATGACTTTCTGGTTTCTCTGTAAAATCCAACCTTTACCTAACAAAACTGGCATGAGTTTGAATTTTAACCACGTAAAAAAAAATCTTTTTTTAAGTTAAGCTGAACTCCAAGTTATTGTTTTATGAAATAAGCTCACAAAGATAACCTTGACGATCCCCCTTTCCATTTTGTTTCTGGACCCCCCAAACCTACAAGGACTACTTCTACGGTGCCTCCATTGGATGGCCTCCATGAATCTTCCATTCATCTCACCCCATTAAAACACCTTCAACTTCTTCTCACTGAGTCTCACTTCCAGAACATTAGCCTTTGCTCACATAACGACTGCATTTTTCATGCCTTTGTGGCTCAGCATGCTACTGTACCTTCTTGATTCTCAAAATTACTCATGAAGAATTTCTTCTCTTCTCATCATATCCCTGAATTTTCTCAGTTGCCTGTTTATGCATTGTTTCTGCAACATGCACTACTATTTCTGAAGAGTTCACTAAGAATCAGCTGTTTATTCTCAGAGTTTACTTACCTAAACAGAGCTCTACAAGATCTAAGCCATTAACCATGATGAAAATCAGGGCACTACTTTTTTCACTTTTTTCCTGCGTATTTTTTCCATGTGCAGAGCCTCCTTTGAAGTTAATAGGAGCCCTCCATGTGGAAAAGATTCCAAATGATACAAAACAGAATGGGAACTAAGCTCGTCATCTATTTCTCCCATTCAAGGACAAAAATATACACACATAAAGGAAAAGATACCTCATAATTAGCAAGGTCTGAGTAGAATTAGGGATATTTTACTAAAAATAATTCAGAGAGCTTCTTTAAGAGAGAAAAGAAGAAATCACCTTAGTAAATATTGGGTCATTTAATAGAAAGTTACTGAGTAATTTGTATGTGTCAGCACACTGAAAATATAAGGATAAACCCACCCCCGATACAAAAATAAAAATAGGCACAGTCCCTGAACTTCATGGAGCTTATACAAAAATGGGAGAATAGACACTAAGCGAAGACTCGCACGGGCACATGTACAATCACAGCCGTGATTGGTGCTGCCAGGAATTGGTTCAGTACTTTAAGAGCCCTGACCTTCACGGGGTATGCGAGGAGATGAACTTGAAAATTTTAAAACTTACACTAAAATCTGAAGAGTTTGGGGTGGGAGCATGGGATCAGGTGGCCACAGCACAGAAAGCAAGAGCAGGCCCTTGCAAAACAAGCCTGGAAAGGAGGCAGACCATGCATGGTTGTGTGATTTATGTGAAGAGATTTGGTCTTTATTCTGAGAGGAACGGGAAGCCTTTGAAGTGTTTCAAGTAGGGCAGCAACATAAGATTTGCATCATGAAAATGTCCCTTCTAGCTCTGGTTTGGCGAAGAGATTAGAGCGAGGAGAAAGGAGGCAGGGAAAGTGGATAGAATCCTAAGTTCTAGACAATGGTAACTTTGATGACAGTGGCAGAAATGGGCATAAAGACAAGTGGGCAGATTTGAGGAATATATAGGAGGAAAAGGCAATGTGACAATGATAAACTGGAGATGGAAGATGAAAGAGAATAAGGTGTCAAGGGAGAGAATAAGGTGTCGAGGACGACACCCAAGGTTTAAGTTTCTGAAACTGGACAGCCTATGGAGGCAGGTTCTCTGAGAGAGAGTAAAAGAGCCATCTTTATGGAGGAAATAAGTCATGGGTTCAGTGTGGGCATGTCAAAATGTGAACATGTAAAATAAACCATTTGCTATAGAGAAGTCTTGATCAGATACACAGAGTTGTAATTGCTGACTGTGGGTGTGATTGAAGCTATAGGTACGAAAAAATGACATAAAGTGTAAGTTTGAGTAAGAAAAGAAGACGACCCTGGACTGAGGCTTGAGGAAAACCAACATGTAAAGTCTGGGAGGGGAAGATGAACCCACAAAGGAGACATGAGTGGCTAGAAGCTGGGAGAACAAAATAGGGGATACTGCACCCACAGAAATCAAATGAATGATTTAATATGACAAATGGATGGGAAAGGTCAAATGCCACTGTGAGAGAAAGTGAGATTCAAAATTTTAAAAATACTCAGAAAATACCCCCCAAAATTGATTTGGGTAACATGGAGGTTAGTGAAGAGATAATACTCAAAATATTTAACAACCAGTATGGGATCATCCTGACCAATGTGAAAAGGTGTGGGGGTCACAGTGCTGGAGCAGAACACTGCAGACCTCCTTCTGTACCTGATCTTTGCCTCTAATTTCTAAATAAAGAGGAAAGTTGGGGGATTCTGAGAAAGAAGCCTCAGTGTCTCTGATAATAGACAGGCACTTGGGGGAGCAAGCAGCGAAATAACTGGTATAAAAGCTTTCAATATTTGAACAACCACTGTGGTTCCACTAATAAACACATGCTGGCTGCACAACCTTACCCAGCATTGTTTGTGTGGCTTGGGGGAGAGGGGAAGCTGCCAGACTGAAATGCATGAGTGATGGAGTAGAAAGTCTCCCAGGCAACCCTGATTTCATATTGATAAATCATACCTTTACAACATCTTCTAAATGCAGAAAAAACATTGTTCCAAAAAAAAAAAAAAGAATTGTCCAATGAAGAAAACATTATCAAAGAGATATATTAAAAAGCTCCTGGTGGGGTGCCTAGGTGGTTCAGTCGGTTAAGCGTCTGACTTCAGCTCAGGTCATGATCTCACAGTTCATGAGTTCAAGCTCCACGTTGGGCTCTGTGCTGACAGCTCAGAGCTTGGAGCCTGCTTTGGATTCTGTGTCTCCCTCTCTCTCTGCCCCTCCCCTGCCTTCCTCTGGCTCTCTTTATTTCTCTCAAAAATAAATAATAAAACATTTTTTAAAATTACAAAAAAAAAAAAAAAACCTGGAAATTTTCTCATGAAGAGAAGCAACAAGATGGATTTTATTCAATCAGTCAGGCCAAAGTGTTTTTGAAGAACCAAGCCCCTGACACACTGCCTTATACAAAACAGCCATTCAAAAAGTGTTAGCTATTATTATAATAAGATTATAAAAAATATGCCAGAGAGTGATACGTAGAAGTATAACAATTCCTGGGTAATATAACACTCTAAGAAAAAGAAATCAAGGGGTGCCTGGGTGGCTCAGTTGGTTAAGCATCTGACTCTTGATTTTGGCTCAGGTCATGATCTCATGGTCTGTGGGATCGAGCCCCTCATTGGGCTCCATGCTGACAGTATGGAATCCTGCTTGGGATTCTCTCTCTCCTCTCTCTCTGCCCCTCCCCTGATTTCATGCTCTCTCTCTCCCTCAAAATAAATACACTTTAAGAGAAAAATAAAAAGCAGTCAATCTATGATACTATTTTAGTGAATAATTAAGAAGTTCTATTAGAATCTCTTCCTTCCCTGGACATTTATTTTGTTCATTATCTGAATTTAGCACTTATAGCATCTTGTCTTGAATTACTTGCGATCGTGTTTACCTTGCTTCCATTTTCCCAATTAGATTACAGCTTGGCTGAAAGCATGGATGTTCTGGGTTTGCGTGTCAATTCTGCTGTCTACTAGCTGCATGGACCTGGGCCACGTACTTACTCTAACAATCATTTTTTTTCATCTGAAAGTTGGAGCTAAGAGTCCTAACTCAAGTAGGTACTGTGAGTACTGGATGAATATACATAAAGCAATCAGTAGAATGTCTGGGATCTGATAAATGTTCAATAAATGGTAGATATCATTGTGAAGTAGAGATTATCACTGGCCTGACCCCCAGAATTCAGGAAACTTCTAAGTAGAAGCTTCAACTTCACCTTTTAGAAACTAATTAACTGCTATAATCGAAAAAGAAATATTTGAGGATGACGCCTGTGCAGATGAATCAGGAGGTGCCAGAAGTGCCCAACAGTTATTTCAGACTTATTATAATAAAATCCCCCTCTGGATGTTCATCCCAAACCCTAAAAAAAAGACCCTGCTTTCCCCTGTTGGGGGAGTCATGGCTTTGGCCATGATTCCCCATGATTACCTTGTTTGTAGAATTAAAGTAATCTTGGGAGGTAACTCCACCTCATATAGTCTATGTCTATATCTATAGTTCACCAAGGAGAACACCCACTTTGGTTGACCCAGTAACATAATTTTGCTTTATGCTCCTTTGGAATACTTACACTTTCCTCAGATCATAGGTTAGTTAATAAATCATTGGTACAATAGCTCTAAACCAGGGGCAAACCCAACACCAAGGGCTTTTTGTAAACACATAACAGGTAGACAGTGCAGTCTGGGAGACATCTACTAAATAAAGGTCAAGAATGATAAATGAAGAGCTCTTCCATCTAAAATGATGATAGCACCTGCTGGAGTCTAACTACAATCCATAATTGGGTGATTAGCTCTAAATGTTAATCAAATTTAAATCATGCATTATTTTTCTGGTGGCATATTTAGGTGGGAAACTTGAATGGTCATTCTAGGCAAGCCTGAAGTGACAACTGTGAGTAACAACTACATTCTTAAGATCCATTTTCCCCCTCAGGATGACAAAAAGTGATGTTTAAAATTAATGAGCAGTTTGGGGGCGCCTAGGTGGCTTAGTTGGTTAAGTGTCTGACTTTGGCTTAAGTCATGATCTCATCGTCTGTGGGTTCAAGCCCCGCATCGGGCTCTGTGCTGACAGCTCAGAGCCTGGAGCCTGCTTTGGATTCTGTGGCCCCCCTCTTTGCCCCTCTTCTGCTCATGGTCTGTCTCGCTCTGTCTCTCAAAAATAAATAAATGTTAGCAAAAAATTAAAATTAATGAGTTTTGATATATTCTACATGTTCTCTTCTGCATGTCAACCTCACCGTTTATAAGTCATTATTTTATAGGTAATTTACATCCCTGACCATTTACTTCTAGATTTTAAAACATGTAACTTTTTCTTTCATTCAACAGTTATTTTTTGGACACCTATAATGAGCAGTCTCTAAGTGAGACACAGAGAATTTAGCAAAGAAAATGGCAACTACAGCCCCTGATCTCAGGTTTTAAGGGCAAGTGAGGGAGAAGATTAAACAAAGAAAAGTACAGACACTGGGTGAGAAAAATACATGTTCTTATGGAAACATATAGGAGAGAACTGAAAATAGTGCCGAAGTCAGGGAAGTTACTCCTAAGGGAGTGATGTTTAAACTAAGGAAAATAAGAAGATATTATTCAGGCAAAAAATGGAAAAGATGTTCCAAGTACAGAAAAAAAGCACATCTAAAGCCCCACCTGGGATAGAGTCAGAACCACTGAGGGCACTGACTGAAGGTCACTGTTGCTGCAGCACAGAATTCGGGAATGCTAGTGGCAAGAGAAGGAGCTAGAAGTAGTCAAGGGATAGAAAAATGGATGCTAAAGTTTGGACTTTATCCTAAAAGTAAAGAAAAAGTACTTTTGAGTGGTTGTAAGCAAGGGTGTGACATATTCAGATTTTTTTTGTTTGCACCAAAACAAAACAAAACAAAGCAAAAAAACATCTGATGTTTTACTCGTTTGTCATTTCAGCAAAAAGTTTTAGGAGAGTGTTGGATTCTGGTTGAAGTGTTTTAATTATAATTATTTGTGGATTTTAATTAACTCATATTATTCCTGATCTCCTTAAACATGGCAAATTGAAAATTGGCTGTAACTGAAGATACTCTGTGAGAGAACTTAATAAAGAGAGCTTCATCTAACAGATCAAATCCTGATTTCTACTGAAAACCAAAGAACATATAAGTAACAGGCATTTTGATTTCTGATGGGAAATGGAGAGGCCCTGGTAAATATCAGTCATCCAGAGCAGCTATTTTGCTTAATCCCGTAAACTAGTTGCAGATGTTGGCTCAAACAGCTAGGCTTTGCATGTGTAATTTAAAAATTGTCTCATATTTCTAAACCTGACTCCGTATGCACCGGAAATCGGTGACATGAATTATGAACTTCAGGAAGAGGAGAAGTACAAGAAATACCAGAAGTGATAGGAGATAATATTCGGAGCAGTGGTTGAGCTATGTGCACAGGATAACTGAAGGATGACACGGTTCCTTCCTCTAGGACGTGGATCCTGCAACCAGGCATTTGAAAATGAAACCCTGCAAGTGGATGTACCAAACAAGAGGAAGTCATTTATAGATAGTTGAGTTCTCAAAAACAAATCCTCCTTTTCCTTTCCCCTCCTCCTCTTTACAGCAGGTCAACAGCAAGACCAGAGTTGCTGGAGAAGTTAAAAACTTTTGAAGAGAAAAAAACTGAGAATACAAATGTATGCTAACACTTCCTTACCTTAATTAAGAAGATCATTTTTAGTAGACTGGGGCAGGAAACAAGAAAGTGAGTTACTATTATACTAAGGTTTTATTTATGTTAGTGCTTACTCATAAAAGACATTTATGAAAAGTCAATAAGGACTTGAATTAAAACTTAGAAAAGGAGCTGGAGGTGGTAGAAGTCCATATATAAAGATTTCATATTGCATTGTAGACCAAGAATAACCATAAGTATTAGAAATGACTTAAATTATGATGACATCATTTCAGATTCATATTTGCATTTCCCAAGCTCATTTTTATTTATGTACACTCTTCCCAAGCAGTGCTCCATTTAGGCAATAGAAAAGGCAGTGCATCAAAAAATCTACCCACAGGAATAATCCATCATGCACTAAGAGTGTAAATAACCTCACCAGAGTCAGGACGAAAACTTCGGCCAATTATTTGGTGAGGTAAACGCACAGTGCAAAGCTTCAAGGAATTCAGATTCATTTATGAAACTAGGACACTCATTTCGTGAAGAGGGAACATTCACCCTGTAGAATTCAGCCTAACAGAATTCCCTACTAAGGAGAGGAATGGGTTGGTTGTTGAGTCAAAAAGATTTCATAGGAACCTTAGGGGTAAGACATTTTATTTCTTAGTTTTTCTAAGATTCTATATGTTTACAATTTGGTTAAGAGACCACCGCTGAAAAGTCTTACATAATTATATACTTATATAATTAGGAAATATATACTGCTAAACAAATAAACCACATTGATCTTTCCAGGAGTTTTCAGATAAATCTGAGCCCAGCATTAAGTCTTTCAAGCTGTTAGGACCACTGCAATTAAATCACAAGGATGAAAGAGTGTATTAGGAATTACTATTAATTTTCTTAGGTGAGAAAATAGTGGTTTGGACATAAAGCAGAATGACTTTTTCTTAAGAAATGTGGGGGCTGGAGTATTTGGAGATGAATTGTCATGATGCCTGCCACTTACTTACAAATAGTACACACACACACACACACACACACACACACACACACACACACACACACAGATACAGCAAACATGACCAAGAGTTAATCTCTGCTAAATCTAGACAGTAAGTATATATGGACATTCACAGAACTATCCTTCTAGCTCTTCTGTATATTTGGCAAGTTTCATAATGTCATGTCAGAGTAAAGACCCAGCCCTACCATTTGCAATGAAGTAACATTAAGAAAGTCACTTTAAGACTGCGACTCTACGTTCTTCATCAATCAATAGGGACAATGATAACCAAACTTTCATAAAGCTCTTGAAAGTATTCAACAAGAATACTTTGGTATTTCAACATAGAAACCTTGGTTTTAATGCTTGGCCCCTAAAAGCACTCAAAAGATGCTGAACATTAGCATCATTAGAAGGCACTGAACTGAAACACCTCCTGGTCTTTAAACAAACAAACAAACAAACAAACAAACAAAGTTATGCCACATTAGTGTTTAGAATTGCTCTGGCCTTTCACATAATACAAACTAACATGAGAGACCAATGTATGCTATTAAACCTATGTCCACTGACTTTAAATAAAGATGAAATTTCAATATTAAAAAAAATTACAATCACCATGCAACTACTCCCAAGGGAAAGTTAATATGATTCCACAGAAGCTTTAAGAGACCTGCTCATTGAAATGTCTGGAGAGAGAAGAAAAGGAGGGAATCCATAAAGGGATAAGGGATTTACGGCAAGTAGAATTTTGAACTGACATGTATAGCTATAATCTGGGAAATCTGAGACCCTAAGATCAGAAGATATATACTTTTTAAAAAATATAATTTATTGTCAAATTGACTTACATAAAATACCCAGTGCTCATCCCAGCAAGTGCCCTCCTCAATACTCATCACCCATTTTCCCTCTCCCTCAACACCCCCCATCCACCCTCAGTTTGTTCTTTGTATTTAAGGGTCTCTTGTGGTTTGCCTCCCCCTCTCTCTGTTTGTAACTACTTTTTCCCCTTCCCTTTCTCCATGGTCTTCTGTTAAGTTTCTCAAGATCCACATATGAATGAAAACATATGATATCTGTCTTTCTCTGACTGATTAATTTCACTCAGCATACCTTCCAGTTCCATCCATGTTGCCGCAAATGGCATGATTTCATTCTCATTGCCAAGTAATATTCCAAAGAACCACATCTTCTTTATCCATTCATCTACTTTTTTGAGAAAAAAGTAAAATTGTTCTCACATGGGATTATCCCATGAGAAAACAACATTTAAAAAAATTACAATAAAATGTCCCAGCAATTTACACTAATGCTGGGATTAATGCTCTGACATTTAGGTAGCTTGACAACAAGGTTCAAGATAAAGCAAGTCTGTACTGATGCCTAGAAAGGAGCCCATAGGCTGATCACAGATCCTCCTGTATCTAAACTGACATGGTCAACATCAGCTTTCTTTCCTAGGAGCATTCTCAGCATTCCTCAGCATTCTCTTGGTGAAATATCTTGAGAATGTAAGAATGTCTCTGTATTTTGAGGATCTTGGGCTAAACACTAACTAAGGAAAAGTTCTATAAGGTTATTGCACTGAGTATGAAAAGATTCGTGCTTCAGGGACAGAAACTACAATTTGTCTTGGTCATGGTGAACTGGGAGCATACTTATGTTGAGCGGATTTGATTTCAATATGGGAGGCAATGAACAAAAACAACAAAAGAGCTCTATTGGAAATATATACAAAAATTTCTCAACTTCTTTTTCTATTTTCACTGTGATAGCAAACCAGTGACATCCTTTCAAAAAGACCTTCCGGGAAATGGGCAAAAAACATGAATAGACACTTCTCTAAAGAAGACATCCAGATGGCCAACAGGCCCATGAAAAGATGCTCAACGTCGCTCCTCATCAGGGAAATACAAATCAAAACCACACTCAGATATCACCTCACGCCAGTCAGAGTGGCCAAAATGAACAAATCAGGAGACTATAGATGCTGGCGAGGATGTGGAGAAACAGGAACCCTGTTGCACTGTTGGCGGGAATGCAAACTGGTGCAGCCACTCTGGAAAACAGTGTGGTGCCGCCTCAAAAAATTAAAAATAGACCTACCCTATGACCCAGCAATAGCACTGCTAGGAATTTACCCAAGGGATACAGGAGTACTGATGCATAGGGGCACTTGTACCCCAATTTTTATAGCAGCACTCTCAATAATAGGCAAATTATGGAAAGAGCCTAAATGTCCATCAACTGATGAATGGATAAAGAAATTGTGGTTTATATATACAATGGAGTACTACGTGGCAATGAGAAAGAATGAAATATGGCCCTTTGTAGCAACGTGGATGGAACTGGAGAGTGTGATGCTAAGTGAAATAAGCCATACAGAGAAAGACAGATACCATATGGTTTCACTCTTATGTGGATCCTGAGAAACTTAACAGAAACCCATGGGGGAGGGAAAGGAAAAAAAAAAAAAGAGGTTAGAGTGGGAGAGAGACAAAGCATAAGAGACTCTTAAAAACTGAGAACTGAGGGTTGATGGGGGGTGGGAGGGAGGGGAGGGGAGGTGATGGGTATCGAGGAGGGCACCTTTTGGGATGAGCACTGGGTGTTGTATGGAAACCAATTTGACAATAAATTTCATATATTGGAAAAAAAAGATCTATAAGAACTTGGGCATGTTGCATCACACACACACACACACAAAAAAAAAACAACAAAAAACAAAAAAGACCTTCAGGTATAGAACATGGCCATCATCACTAACAGAATATCCCATGACACCTTTGTAATTAGTGAAGTTTTCTAATTTGTCCTTTGCTAACCTTAATTGGCTAAAATGAAGGAAATGGGGCTTTCTCACTATAACAAATACAGAAATTAGCGTCTCTACACTAGAGTTTCAGCATGTGCGCTGGCCAAAGGATATAAGCCCTTTTGCTCCTCTTAACAATTCACTTGGTAACTGTACTGAATTTCATCATCTTCTTAAAGCTCCCAAGTAACTCCCACTCCCCAGGCAGTTAACAACCACCCCAGCTTCCTGTTTTATCAAGCAAATTGAGATGATCAAGAATAAGGCATAACAACCTTTCTCCTCAATTTCTGTGACATTTCTGTTTCAGTAGGAATTTCTGTGACATTTCTCTTTCAGTAGGAATTTCAATAGTATTGCATATTCACTCATCTCCTTTTTCATTAATTTCTAAACATATTCACTTATTTTTTAAAGGATAACTTTATGTCATAGGCAAAATATACTAATCTTTAATTAAATAGCAGGAAAACTAATTCAGTGGCAAAAGAATCACCTCCTAATGATGAAATCATGTTTATGCTAGAAAAGCAAGGATGGTTAGTAAATAATACATTACATAACTTGTTCAATATGTAAGAGCATAATAATCTCAATTAAATGCTCATTTCTGAAAGAGAATGTCAGATATAGAGAAAAAGATGAATTCATTTCTTTATCACAATAAATCTATTTTAAACTATAAGCTAAAATCAAATGATAACAAACATTCATTCCTATTAAATAAAACATTCCCATTACAAACAGGTAAGATAAAAATTATAATTAAATGAAAAATTATTAGAGAATCCAGTCAGTTCCCACTGATACACAGTAAGTGCTTAAAAATCAATAGTATCACATAGCAATAAATAATTAGTATACTTAAAAAACATTTCCTTCATAATCACAGCATAAGGGTATTTCTACATTATTTTACATTGTAACAATAAATGTGTATTTACCTACATTAAGGGAAAAAACAGGAAATTATAATAATTAACTGAAGAAATCACCATCTGATTGGATGGGATAAAAGAATGTGAAACAATAGGACTTCTTCTCAGTAATTTATAGGCTTTACAAATATCTTAGCAAAATTCAAATAGAATTGTAGCTGGAACATGACAAGATTTTAATCTTCAACTAAAAGAATGAGTAATGTACAAAAGGAAAATACAGTTTTTAAAAAGAGGAGTAATGAAAGGAAATGACCTAGCAGATATTAAAATGTATTAGACAGCTGCAATAATTTAAAAGTGGGTCACTGTACAAAAATCAACAAATGGCGGGACAGGATACAAAACCCAGATACAGATCCTAGGATAAGAGCTCATCTATGACCTGGACTGGGGCCAGAATTCTGCCATTTATCCACTGTATGACCTAGAGTGGACTAGTTAACTTTTCTAAGCTTGAGTTACATCATTTATAAACAGAAGAAACAATGCAACCTACTTTATAAGGTGTTGTAGAAATGGAAGGATTGCACTTAGTGCCATACGTAGCCATAGAGGAAGCTCTCAAGAACTATGAGCTGCTATGATTATTACTATTATTATTGACATTATTATATGATCAAGGAAGTGTTGCAAATCAACAGTGATGAGATAGATCATTCAATTATATTTGGACATCTGCTCCTCTGGAATAAAATTTTAACAATAATTATTATATTCTTATTGTCACTGTCAATAATAATAATGTATAAAGCACAGTACTCAGTGCTTTACACACACAAATGTGTTTAATCACATTAATTCTAAGAGGTAGATACAATAATCACATCCCTTTTGCAAATGGGGAAACTAAGGCACAGAGCTGTTACATAACTTGCCCATGGCTGGCAAGTAGCAGAGCCAAATATTGAAGCCTGACAGTCAGACTTCAGAATCCATCATGCTTTTAACACCTACACTCTGCTCCCCAAGTTAGTGCCTTACATTCTTTTAAAAAAATTTTTTGGGGGGGCCACCTGGGTGGCTCAGTCGATTAAGTGTCTGACTTCGGTTCAGGTCATGACCTCGCGGTTTGTGAGTTCGAGCCCCGCGTCGGGCTCTGTGCTGACAGCCCAGAGCCTGGAGCCTGCTTCGGATTCTACGTCTCCCTCTCCCTCTGCCCCTCCCCTGCTCACACTCTGACTCTCTCTGTCTTTCGATAATAAATAAACGTTAAAAAACATTTTTTAATAAAAAAAAAATAAATTTTTTTAATGTTTATTTAAAAAATATTTTTTAATGTTTTATTTATTTTTGAGACAGAGAGGGACAGAACATGAACAGGGGAGGAACAGAGAGAGAGGGAGACACAGAATCCAAAGCAGGCTCCGGGCTCTGGGCTGTCAGCACAGAGCCCGACGCGGGGCTCGAACTCACAGACCACAAAATCATGACCTGAGGCGAAGTCAGACACTTAACCAACTGAGCCACCCAGGCACCCTGTTTTTAATGCTTATTTTTTAGAGAGATAGACAGAGTGTGGGTGGGGGGGAGGGGCAGAGAGAGAGGGAGACACAGAACCTGAAACAGGCTCCAGGCTCTGAGCTGTCAGCACAGAGCCCGATGCGGGGCTTGAACTCACAAACCGTGAAGTCATGACCTGAGCCGAAGTCAGACACTAACCGAATGAGCCACCCAGGCATCCCCTGCCTTACTTTCTACTATGATAAATCCCAAATGAATTACAGGGACAAATTACAATAAAGGCTTCATAAAAATGCTACAAATACATGGGTAAATATTCAGCTTCTCTTGAGGTGGACACTACCTTCCTAAACATAAATGCAGTAGAAAAAAGAGAAAAAAAAGAGCAATAGGTATTACTACAAAACGTGTTTTTAAACTTTACCTCAAAAACTTTGTAAGTAAAAGTAAAACATACAAGAGTTAATGAAAAAAATACTTGCTAATCAATACAACAAATTATCAATGTCATTTTGTATAAAATTTGTTATGAATCAAAAAGTACAAAAATTTTAATAGAGAATATTAGCAAAGGCACGAACAGCTAATTACAAAAAAGAATACTAGTGGTTAACACATGAAAAATATTTCTCTCACTAGTAAATTATAGACATAAATGATTAAGGTTTAAAGGATAGAAGTATGTGAGCAGTAAGAAAATAATTTCATTTTCATATAACTATCAGAAGAAAATATAAGCAAGTTAAATATAAATGCTGCAAAAAATTGAAAAATTTGTCCAGATCAAAATTACAATTTTTGTTTCATAATATACAATAAAATCAAATGACACTCAGAAAATACTTGCACAATAAGAAAATAACATAACAGTCCCTTCAAAATGGGCAGAGACACAATCAGACATTTCACTGGAGATGGGATATAAATATCTCTTAAATGTCTTAAAGGATTAAGCTTCAATAAGTGAAATGAAAATCAAAATAATACATTATTGTTCCCATCAAATTATCCAAAATTATATAAAATATAATTATCCAGTGTTGGGAATTCAGGTACTTGCATATATAGTTGTAGGGGTCTATAAACTGGTTCAGCTGTTGTATTTTTTTAGGAAACACTGGAAACAAAACAACCCTATCCTCGGGGGAATCATTAAATTAACAATGGCACATCTACACTGTGCAATATACAGTAATACTATATACCAGTTAAAGAAGTTTAGTTGTCTTCTGTCAGTGTGTTTACATGGAAAAATCTCTAAGACATCATTAAGTGGCTAAAGTTACTTCAAAAAAAATCGACTAAGCGTCTACCATACACCAGGTTTAAGTGCTACGGATCTATCAATGAACAAAACAGACAAAAAGTCCTTCCCTTTGTGGAGCTTATAACTACAGTGTAAAAGACGTACAATATTTGCGACCACTTTTATTTTTTAAAATCCCAAACCGTGTGTGTGTGTGTGTGTGCGCGCGCATGTGTTTGGGTGTGTGTGTATGCATGTATATGTACTCTAAAATGACAAGAGAGGTTATATCTATGGAAGTGAGTGGGATCGAGTGAGATCAAGCATATATCTCCTTGTTCAGCACTATGTAATTTCTTCACAATAAAAATGTGTTCCTATATTTCTTATGTAACAAATGAACATTATAACTTCAAAATCAAACACTACATTAAAACTTTTACAAATGAGCTATGTAGTGCACACAAGGGAAGGCTTGAAGCAAAAAATAAAAAAAAACACTTCAGGAGCCATTTCTGCCTTTTTATTTATTTTTTTTAAGTGTTTTTTTTTTTTATTTATTTTGAGAGAGAGAGCATGAGCAGGGGAGGGGCAAAGAGAGGGAGAGAGAGACAATCCCAAGCAGGCTCCACACTGACACTGCAGAACCCGACGCAGGACTCAAACTCATGACTCATTAGATCATGACCCAAACTGAAATCAGGAGTCAGACGCTCAACAGACTAAGCCACCCAGGCACCCCTCTGCCTTTTTAGAGTTACAACTCTATCCTGACAAACTACTTAAAAAGTGTCTGTGGCCAAGGGACTAGATGATGATCTAACTGGTGAGGAATGGAAACGAGAGCAACCTGAAGCTGCAGATGTGGGCGAGACACCAGGAGCAGGAAGAGGTGCAGTGGGCGAGACACCAGGAGCAGGAAGGGGTGCAGTGGGCAAGACACCAGGAGCAGGAAGGGGTGCAGTGGGCGAGACACCAGGAGCAGGAAGGGGTGCAGTGGGCGAGACACCAGGAGCAGGAAGGGGTGCAGTGGGCGAGACACCAGGAGCAGGAAGGGGTGCAGTGGGGGAGACACCAGGAGCAGGAAGGGGTGCAGTGGGCGAGACACCAGGAGCAGGAAGGGGTGCAGTGGGTGAGACACCAAGAGCAGGAAGGGATGTGTGTAGGAGGGCAGGGCAACCAGTGTGCGTCCATCACAGGCCTGTATGTAAGAATAAAGTGGAAACTTCTCTGAGATGTGGAATAGAGATGAAAGAAGTAGAAATTAAAACAGTGAGAGCTACTTGTTGAGAACCTGGGAAATGATACAACCCCAATGTCCATAAATACTGAAATTAGTCATAGATGGAAAGACTCTAAGATGTCATTTATCTGTTAGTTCAGGGGAACATTCAGATCTGAAATTATGGTGGTTGATAAAATAATAGTGAGAGAAAACAAAATGTTTAAATGTTACAAAAATTCCAGAGAATTCAACTCACCCAGGCACTGAACTTACCTGGAATCAAACACATCATGCTTTGCAATAAAACAGGAGAAAGAGGAAATAAAGAGGCAGAGGGAGGAAAAGAAGGAAGCAGGGAGGAAAGGGGTAGCTGTGAGCTAGCTAGTAGGAGAGAGGAAGGAGAAGCCCTTAGTTCTCCCAGGTACCCTTTTCCCTGGAAAAACAAAACCAGGCCTTTTCTGCCCCAAGAAAAAAACCATAGCTGATGGGCTGCCTGGGTGGCTCAGTTGGTTAAACGTCCAACATCGGCTCAGGTCATGATCAGGTTTGAGCCCCATGTAGGGCTCTGTGCTGACAGCTCAAAGCCTGTAACCTGCTTCGGATTCTGTGTCTCCCTCTCTCTCTGCCCCTTTCCTGTTCACTCTCTGTCTCTCAAAAATGAATAAATGTTAAAAATAAATAAATAAATAAATAAATAAATAAATAAATAAATAAATAAATAAATAAATAAATAAATAAATAAAATTCTTAAAAGACCACAGCTGAAATGCAGGGCTAGATTCTGTCCACTGAAGGCATTTTTCAAGGTAATTTTGAGTAGGTAGGATTTGCTCCTCACTGATATTAAGCCCTATACCTTCAATTAAAATGCAACTTGGCCATAAAAATACAGTAAGCACCTCTGTGTATGTTCTGGAAAAAATGATGAGGCATACATTAAGTGCTATTCCAAATAGAAGTCGAGGTTTTAAAAGATACAGAACAATTTAGAAGGCCATACATTTTGCTAAGTGTGGCTTTCACAGATTCCATCCTCTATTTTATTAAAATAAAGATTGTTGTATTTTATTAGCTGTTGATTGGCCTCTCTGGAGATATTTCCATGGAATTGAGGGAAAAAAGGAAACACGTTCTAACAGCTATTACAGTTTTTCATTGTTAATCAGTGCCATGAAGTGAACATTATTATTCCCCCCAAATATATATACATTGAAACTCTAATCTCTGATGGGATGGTATTAAGAGGTGGGGCCTTTGAGAGACAATCAGGGTTACATGAGGTCATGCAGGTGGAATCCCCACGATGGTATTAATACCCTTATAAAGAGAGGAGGAGAAGGACGCCTGAGTAGCTCAATCAGTTAAGTACCCAATTCTTGATTTCAGCTCAGGTCATGATCTCACAGTTTGGTTCTGGTTTGTGAGATTTCAGCCTACTTGGGATATTCCTTCTCTCTCTCTCTCCTCTCTCTCTCCCCCTGTCCCTCACCCGTGCCCACCTGGGGCCACACTCTCTTAAAAATAAACTAAAAAAAAAAAAAGAGAGAGAGATTGAGAGAAGAGGGGCACCTGACTGACTCAGTTAGTAGAACATGTGACTCTTGATCTCAGGGTCATGAGTTCAAGCCCCACATTGGGCCTGGGGTCTCCTTTGAAAATAAATACATACATACATAAGAGATGACACAGGATCTCTCCCTCTCTCTTTTCCTGCACCAAGGAAGGGCATGTGAGAATATAACCAGGAAGAGGGCCCTCAGCAAGAACTCGACCACAATGGCACCCTGGTCTCAGACTTCTAGCTTCCAGAATCGTCAGAAATAAATGTCTGTTGTTTAAGTCACCCAATCTACAGTATTTTGTTACAGCAGCCCAAACTGACTGCCACAATCAGATTAATTTATACAAACCTAAGTTCATTCTATTCAGGATCAATCAGATTTAGATTAAGAAACAATTTAAGTAATAAATAAAAATGACAGTGAATGGATTTAAGTAATGTGATTTGCCACAACTGAGACTGAGATTCTTGACGCAATTTACAAACAATTTAGAAGCAGTGGTTTAACAGTGTAATTAAGAGAACAAAGATTAGAATCAAATTGCCTGGATTTGAATCCTAATGCTGTCATGTATAAACTGTAAGACTGGACACATTACTAGGCCTATCCATGCCTCAGTTTCCTTATCTGTAAAACTGAGATACTAAGGGCACCTATCTCACAGGGTTCTTGGGAGGAGTTAATGAGTTAATGTATGAAGTACCTGAAACACTGTAAGTAATCAATGTTAATTGTTAGGATGTCTATAGAACCGATGGGAGTGGACAGCCATTCGTCCCTTTATCCATTTATTTTTATTTTTATTTTTTTAAGTAAATACTTGATAAAAACTTTCTTCTTGGTAGGTTTTGAAAATGCAAATTCCCAAATCTAAAGATGGATTTATGGCTCCACACCATATTTGTCTGTCTGACTCTTGGTTCTCTCTCTCTACCTCTCCTCCCCCAACTTCTTCCCTTTCTTGAGGGGGTAAGACTGGAGAGAAGACTAGATGAGGCAGAACAAGAATGAGGAAAAAGGGAGTTTGTGTATTATCACTTAAAAGTGTTCAGTGTTTCCTTTTTTTTCCTCATGATGTATTATCTGTGTGCTACAAACTTTAGAGAAACAGATAAATTCTCAAGAAGCAATCCTAAAAAAAAAAAAAAAAAACCAGCAACTAATCACAAGATTTTAATGGTACCATGCAGAAGAATAGCACCACTTTATGTCAATAACAGAAGGTATTAGTCTTTTCTCCAAACAGAATAAAGAAAATATCTTTTAAAGCTCCAATGGTCCAATTTATAAATTCTTAGTTTAATAAACCATTAAAGTACATCAGCATACTGTATAGCTAAACTCCAGATAAAGTCTTATTATAGTAAGCCATTTTTTAAAAAAGGAAAGAAAAAGAAAAAATCTACAAGTGGCCAAGGTGTAGTGACTTGAATCCAGTCTCCCAAAATTCACTTCCATCTGGAACCACAGAATGTGACTCTATTTGGAAATAGGATCTTTGTAGATGTAATTAGTTAAGATGAGGTCATACTGAATTAGAGTGGGCTCCACATCCAATGACTGGCGTCCGCACAGAAGCAGACGCATACAGAGCATAAGCAGCCATAAAAAGACGGAGGTGCAGATTAGAGTCAAGCTGCCACAAGCCAAGGAATGCAGAGCCATGAACAGCCAGAAAGAGGCAAGAAAGGTTCCTCCCTAGAACTTTCACAGGGAATATGACCTAAAGACACTTTCATTTCAGACTTGTAGCCCTCCAGAACTGTGAGAGAATGTATTTCTCTTGTTTTAAGCCACTCTGTTTGTGGTACTTTGTTATGACAGCCCCAGGAAACTAACACATCACAGAAAATGGCAGTCTCAGAATTCATTTATAAACTTGAAGATTTAAATGTCACACTAAGTGGCAACAAACAATGCTGTATTCTCCTAACAGGAAAGAAACACAGCTAGGAACAACAGATCTCATTTTACACATGTGATACATGCGAAAGCAGTTGTGATATATGCATGTATTGGCATAACAAATTATATTCCCACTGACTTGAATTGCACAATTTTAAAAATGTTTCCTAAAATGCAATCCAGTATACTTAGTAAAAATCACATTAATATTTCTTTGCTGACAGGGGCATCTATGTAATGCATAATGAATACAGGTACGCATCATACATTCTTAAAGGTATATATTCTACCTTCCTACAAATATTTGATAATTTTTAATTATTCAGTTATTTCTATAAAAACAACAACAACAAAGCACTAGTTATAGCATTGACAGAGTTTTCACTAAAACTGGCCACCTTGAAGATCAATAGAGAGGTAGAACAAAAATTCAATTCTTCCTACAAATGTTTTTTTAGTACTTTTAATGACAATTTGATAAAGAAGTGTTGACTGGTTTAAAAAATTATAATATCTATTTAAAAATACATTTAACTGCTTATTAGAATATTGGGGTAGGGAGTTTTTTCTTTGTTCTGTACTCAGAAATCTATCCTCAAAAATTAATCCATGAATCGTTGCTGGATATACAGAATTCATTGTTGTTTTGTAGCAGTCTTCCCACTTCCAAGGGAGGAAAGGATCAATTAGAAAATAAAAACAATTATTTTACTACCTTTCTTGAAGACTAACAAAATACTATAGATATACAACAACAACCATTATAATAGCAAGCACTTTATATAGGACTTATTATCAGCCAGGCCCTGTTGTAGGTACTTAACTTGTATTATCTCATTTAATACTTACAAAAATTTCATGAAGCAGTTACCATTTTTTATCAGCTTCTTTAGATACCTAAGGAACAGGAAATTAAATAATTTGCTCCTGGCCACACAGTGGCTTCTCAGAGCTCCAGCTCTGAAACACCACTGCACTTTACCACCTCTCATCTTAATATAGTTCACAGAAATGTATTTTCAAAAGAAAGGAAGAGGAAGGTGAAGTGGGGGGAGAAAGTCAAAGGATGAACTGGAAAAAAAATCATTAATCAGTAAATAAACCATAGGGTTTTAATAATGCGGTATTAACCATTTTATATTCCTTTAAGAAGACAACATACATTAAGAATCCTATTATCCAAATTAAACTTTTGTGAAGACAAACAATGCTCAACAAGCACCTGTAGCCATCATCTCTGATACACAACCTCCAGGGTCTATTTTCTCTTCTTCCAACAACAGTTCTTTGAGGTGAAGAGCCCACCCCCAGAAGAAGGTGAAGAAGCCCAGGTGGTCTGGCCTAAGGCAATCAGTACACTTCATTCTCTGGCCATAGTGACTGGCTCAGGAATAAGCACAGATCCACGCCTATTCAATCAGAGTGAACCTCAGGAGTTTTTTTGAAACCTCCGGAGGAAGATTAATTTATTTCTGCTGGATTCAAAGTAAGAAGGAAATCCCCCAGGGGCTGACAGCTGTTATGTTGCAGTCCTTTGGACTCTAAGAGTAGAGCCAACAGCAAAGAAGCAGAACCAAAAAATGGAAAGAGTTCATCTAGTTCATTCTGACACTGTTTGAACCATGGGTTAAAGAGTACTTAACTTTATTTCTGAAATATTCAAAGATGTAAACGAATTAATTCACTTTTTTCCCAAGGTCGTGTAAGTTAATTTTTTCTGAAATTTACACCTGAAAGAATCCTGATATAGATAATAGTACCTGGGAAGTCAGGTGAGGGTGGGAGTTGAGCAGCAGACCCAGAAAGGTAGAATAAGCTGAATGGAGGGATGAGGAGGAGGGGCTGTGCAGCGCCCTCTACTGTAGCCTAAGAGTTGTCAATCTTTCTTAACCATTATAAAATAGCTGAGTAAACTCTCACCTCTTGTAACATTGGTCTCAAACCATGTACTTATAGCAGCTGAATAACTAGGGGACTTAGTAGGCAAATTTCAGGATGTTGGCGTGTGTGGGTAATTTTTTGAGACCTGTACAGGGTATGTCGATAATTTTTTGAGACCTACAGAAAAGAAGCTAGCTTTCAAGAAAGTAGGGAGGGATGAGATCATCACCTGTTCTGAGGAGAAAGGTCTTTTCTGCTTGTGGCCAACAATTCAAGAAGTTTGCGAATCCAGTTATCCAGAGCCTTGTAGGTTTGGGAAAGCTAAATTTCATACTCCAATCTAAAGCAATAGAAGGCACATTGGTGGAAAACAAAACAATAAGCCCAGGACCAGAAGGTGCCCTGACATGCAAGCCCCTATAAGTAGCTGCCTTGCTTCCTGCCTAAGGAAAAATTCCTTCTAATTGTACAATCACAGTTGGGTGCAGTCTGGACTAATGAGCATGTCAGCTGTGCCTTCCTGTCCCAGATTCTTATAACTAAAGGAATGGATTAACAATCATGTGATCCTCCTGGCTTCAATATATCCTAGACCTTAAATCTAGGAAATTTCGTCTCCATTTCTCTTCAGCTGCCCACACCCTCTGAAGACAAACAATGCTCTACAAATATCTGTAGTTATCATTTGTCCTTCCCTTCTTCCAGCGTCTGTTCTTTCTTATTCCAATAACATCTCTGACTTTCTTTCAGGTGCCATTCTCTTGCCCACCTTGAGATACAGCATCCCACTCACAGACTTCAACCATCAACCTACCACCTTTTCCCCTTAATCCTGGTGTGTTAGTCCTCCCTTATCTGAGGTTTCACTTTCTGTGGTTTCAGTTACCCGATGTCCACTGCAGCCCAGAAGCAGATGATCCTCCTGACTTATCATCATAAGGTCAGTAGCCAAACGCTATGCCACAATGCCTGTGTTGTTCACCACACTTCATCTTATCACGTAGGCATTTTATCATCTCCCATCGTCACAAGAAGGATGAGTACAATAAGATATTTTGAGAGAGGTCACACTCACATAACTTTTATTACAGTATATTGCCATAATAGTTCCATTTTATTATTAGCTATTATTGTTAATCTCTTGCTATGACTAATTTATAAATTAAATTTTATCACAGGTATGTATGTATGTACACATGTATGTATAGAAAAAGACACATATGTAGGGCTTGGTACTATCCACAATTTTAGGCATTCACTGGGGGTCTTAGAATGTATCCCCCATAGATAAAAGGGGACTACTGCACACATTTTCTCCAATTTCAGTAAACCTCCTCCCCCCCACCCCCCAAGTGCTCTGGCTTGCCCATCTCCTTTCAATTTTCAGTCAACACCATCTCTCCTCTTTTCTTTATCCTGGGCGCAAGTTCAGATTATATTTTTCTGTTTCCCCTGCAGTTAGGTGAGGCCAAATGACTGAGTTCTGGTCAATCAATGGAATGGAAATGCAAACAAATGTGTGACATTTTCAGGCTGGTCCTTAAAAACTTCCCTCACTCAGGCTTCTTTCTCTTTCCCATCTGTTAGAAGGATAAAGAAGATTCTAAAGTCCATGACTGACCATGTAAACCAGGGATAGATGCCCCTTACTCTCACCACCAGCATCTCAATGACCTTCAGTGGATTGTTACAGCAGGGTCAATTAAACTGTTACTGTATTAAGCTACTGAAACTCTGGGGTTGTTTGTTACTTGGTTGACTTGTCCTAATACATCAATCAAAACTATTCATATGAGATTATACAATCTTTTATTTCAACCTGTCTTTTCAAAATTGTAACCCTTCTGTTCTCTTGACTTTATTTGCTGCCTTCCTGGAAAAACAAACTCAGCTCAGGATATCAATTCCATTGTCTGCTTTCTAAGCTTTATGCTACCTTCTAGCTATAAGGTAAAAGAGTAATTCATAAGACCAAAAGAACTGGTACTACCTCAGGTGATCCCCAACACTACCAGTCCACCTATTTTGACAACCTCCCCTATGTTTCTTGAGCTCTAGGAAACATCTAATACTAATCAGCATTCCCTCCTTGAAACCTTCTCTTTCATTGGCTCTCATTGTACTGCTCTCCAAGTTTTCCTACCTCTTTCACTTCTTAGACTGCTTTTCAGTTCCTCATTCTTCCCTAACTCTTATTTCTCCATTACCCTTTAAATCCCTTATGTTCTTCTGTTTTTATCCATTGGAGACAACCTCATTTACTCCCATGACTTCCATGACTACCATGTACATACATTGACAGCTATAAAACATATCTCCAGTCTAGACAAGTCTTGAACCTCAACCCTCCTGATATTTCCAATAGGCACAAAAAATGTATCTGGCTGAAGTCACCACCTTCTCCCATCTCCCCTGAAATCTGCTTTTCCTTCGCCTGCACTCCCTTGGTCAATGGATCCCCTTAGCCATAGCCTGGAAAGATGACTCCCTCCTTCCAGCTCCACAACTATTTATAACTCTTCCCATCCTCTAAATATAATTTGGATCTGTCACTTCCACATACCTGTTGCTACCAACATTTGTATTTTCTTACCTGAATTATTTCAAAAACATCTCCACCAATTTCCCAACCTCTAGTTTTACTCCTCCAAATCATCCCATACGGCTGACACACAGATCGTTCTACCATACAAGTTAGATGACATCCCTTTCCTACTGGATATCTCAATGGCTCCCTACTACCTTTGGAATAAATAATTCTCCATCTCTTCTCAACTCTAGACACTTTTATCAAACGTCCCTCTGGACATTTTTACTCCTGTCTCCCACAGTGACTCATATTCAATATATCTACCCTTCCTAATGCTGAATCCAAATCTGAGTTTCTTACCATATTTCTTTCTCCATGAACAGCATCTCCATTCATCTGTGCCTAAATCAGATATCTAAACAGCATTGGGGATCATCCCTGGCCCTCTCCTCAACATCCAATTCATTGTAAATCCTTTAGACTCTTCCTGTTTATTATGTCCTGAATTCACCAGCTTCTCCTCAAACCCATCACACATAGCTTAGCCCAGATCACCATCATCTCTCGTCTGCAACAGCCTTCTAACTAGTCTTTTTCTAATCTCATCCTCTCTTCAAAACCTTTCACATGTAGGCAGAATAATCTTTCTAAGATGTTATGATTGTGCTTAAAACCTTATAACGATACTCCACGGCTTTCAGCAACACACACACACACACAAAATAGCTGTAATGGAGCTTAGGTCCTAGTGAAGGAATATGAAAAAATAAATAAGATAACAAGATAATAGATGATGTCAACAAGGAGGGGCGGGATGGTGATTTTAGATCTTCGTGCTCAGGACCAGCCTATTCCAGAAGTGATATTTCAGTGAAACCTGAAGGATCAGAAGGAGCTAACCTTGAAAGAGGAGGCCAACTTCAATTTGCTTACTTACCATCATCCCCACTGGGCTGTGAGCTCCTTGAGGATAGGACCCATGATTTATTCATCATTCTATTCTAAACATCTACCACAGGTTTGGGTACTCTTAAGTTTTGGATACATATTTGATGAGTGAAGGGATGAATGAAGGTTACAGTTAAATTACTGGGCAGTGCAACTTTAGGCTAATTGTGTGCTCACATTTTTTTGTACATATGTTGACATCAACTTGTGGAACTTCCAAGATGACAAATTTCTAGGAAGCCAAAAACTAATGGGATTGACTTTAAAGAGGAGTTTTACTTTCCTTAAATCCTTCTAAAATATTTCAGAGCAGATTCTGCACAGAAGAATCTTTTACAACCAGGAGCCTGAAGGGAATATCAGAATGGATAAACACTTGCTAGGATAGCACAGGATATTTCAGCCCCATCAACTCCAGGATCAGTTAACAGTCTGGGCTCCAATGACCCCTGACTTTGAGCTTTTTGATAGGCCAACACTTTTTGTAGAAACTGAAATCAACCTCAGACATTCAGATTCATAAAGAAATGATTTCAAGTAATCATGGTTCATTTCTGCTCAGCAGCTAAAAACAATAAAAGATTCTCTAAAATATACTATATTGCATTCAATGACTGAATTTGATCCTGATATATAAGATATACAGGTTCATAACACTTTACTTGCAAAGTAAAAGGTTTTTCTTTTAAAACAAACAAACAAAAATGAAGCAGCTAAACCTAACCTGACAGAAAAATATGTTTATCTTTCATTTAATCTACTTAATGGGACTATGCATTTGTTTTACTGTAGAACCGTGATGTGTTTAATTAAAGGGTGCTGTCTCTGACCCCACAGGGATATTGGGTAATATAGGAAATATGCAATATACTTTTTTTTCTAAACTCCAAAAAGTTCTGGCATTAAAGGTACATCTGACCGTAAGGATTTTGGGTAGGGATCTGTATTCTATTATAACACTCACTCAATTCTATTTTCTTGAATTTTAAAACTTCCATAACGTATGGGCTTTTAAGTACTCAGGGAAAGTAAGTCACAGAAACACAATTAGCATTATTTTAGCATTTGGAAGCAATCTATAATTGAAAACTGTTTGGAGTTTCCTTTCAGATCTGATTTAAAATATGCATTTATGGGGCGCCTGGGTGGCTCAGTCGGCTGAGCGTCCGACTTCAGCTCAGGTCACGATCTCGCGGTCTGTGAGTTCGAGCCCCGCGTCGGGCTCTGGGCTGATGGCTCAGAGCCTGGAGCCTGCCTCCGATTCTGTGTCTCCCTCTCTCTCTGCCCCTCCCCCGTTCATGCTCTGTCTCTCTCTGTCTCAAAAATAAATAAAACGTTAAAAAAAATTAAAAAAAAATAAATAAAATATGCATTTATGCCACTATACTCTCGCTTTTCCAATAAGTATAAACTTCTATGAGCTAGCGCTTCTGACCATGAGGAAGGTTTTATGGATAAATCCTTTTACCACACATCTAGCCTTAATCTGGGCATTGCAAGCTTCAGAATAATTTGCCACAGCTTCTAATTTTCCCAAGTGTTTAATTGTTCTCATTTTATAACTTTTGTAATTTTCTTAGATTGTATATTTTTTCTCCCTGAAGTTTCAAGAACAGTACCTACCTGCTAACAGCAAGGTTTATACTGTTTGCAGGCATACACCCAGTATCCAGCTGCAAACCTCATTAGGTAAATTATTTCTGATTCTCATCAGAATCAATCATCCTACAGAAATGTTTTCTATTTTTCCCATCACACAACTGAGCAAACTTGGGTTCAGTTTGTCCCAGGCCACATGGCTACTAAGTGACAGAGCAGAATTTAAACCCTGGAATGTCTAGTTCCAAAGTTTGTTTCTTCCAAAACATCATGAGGCAAATAATTGGCCCACGCTCCAATCTCAGTCTCAACTTGAGCACAATTGGAAGAAAGACTTTAAAGCTGCTTCATCCATGGTAGAAATAAGAGTGTAATTTTTTGGGTCTTTTTTTAATGTCTACGCCAGAAATTTGACAGTATCTTTACACTTCCATAAAATGAAGATACAATATCTGGTTTTAAAGGATTCAACTTTAAAGCCATGTAAGATAGGAATTGATGTAATTTTGGTTTTGTTTTATTTTTTTAAATAAATACAAATAATTATAATTAAGTTGACTTATAACAAATACATCGAAAACCAGGGGTTTAATACCCACCTTTTACAAGCACCAACTACATTTATTGGAAACATTATCATACAAGTTGTAGAGAAAGGCTTACACCTTGTAACAACAGAGCATAAAGGGACAGAGATGAAGATCATTAATGATTTTAATTATTTTAAGGCCCATTAAAATTAGAGAAATAATCAAAGCACCCACAATGTTAAGGGTTTATTATTACAGCATTTTAGAGTTTACTAGTTCATACCTTTCAATCACAGCAAGTTATTAGCAGTGAAGGGATGAACCCTCTTAAGAGGATTTTTATATCAATGATAGAGTGTTACGGACAAGACAACCTAAGTTAAAAAAAAATTAGTAGCAAGCGCTAGTTGAGTTAATCAGTTAAAGACAAACTCTGCCCTTGGGAAGCTAAATGAAAAAGCAACAGTAAAGCTTACAGAACTTAGCTCGTACAATTTGCCTTGAAGGCGGAAGATTGGTTCCCTGAAATAGCAAAGAATTATATGCTTTAGTTCAGAAAAAAGTTTTTAAAATAAAGTCTGTTATTACCTCTTCTCCTTTCAAAACAATGGAAAAACTTCTAGAGCAGAGGTTTCAATTTGTTCAATAATTGTACCTCTGAATTAAAAAAAAAAACCTATAAAATCATCATTGTTTTGACTTGAAAAGAAATAACAATGCAAATATTCATTATCACATAAAACATAAAAGAAACAGCAAACTGTCAGAGTTAATGCAATCTCTGCAGAGCGCTATTAGTCAGAGACAGCTGGTCAGCCCAAAACACAAAAACTCAAAAGATCAGATCTTCTTAGGAATTAACATCTTCATTAACCAACAAAAATTTGGTATGGCAGCGATAAATCCAACAACTGCCTTCTTTTATGAGCTGTCCCTTCACTGTTACCAAGCTGTGCAAATGTGTGAACTAGTCAGCAGCATCAGAAGCTCATGCAACTACTCACCATATTTTAACCTTGAACTGACTCACAGATTCAATGTTAAATCAAATTTAGGGGTAACATAAGCAAGCAAAGTAAGACACAAGGAGTCAATTTTGAAAAGCAGAGCAAGTAGCAGAAAAGTTATTTAAAATAAATCAATAAAGTTAAGTGCATAAGGTAGCAAAAAAAAAATGCAACACACTCCAAAAACCTTAAAAGCAAAAACAAAACAAAACAAAAAGCTGCATTTTCAGCAAGATTTGCACATGATTAATTTGCATTAAAAAGCAGTCAATCTAGCGACTGAGTTCAAACTTTGGGGAGAGTGCATGCACTGATTATTTTAAAAATTCCTACCTGATTTCCAATTGTGTTTTTCTTGTGAACCTGACTGCTCCTCTGCTGAGCACTAAGAAAAGCAAAGGAGAAGAGCACTGAAGAAACTTTGGGAACAAGTAACAGATATTAAAATATATACAGGCTTTCAAAATATATCAACAACTGAAGCAGAGCAAATACCAAAACTCCAGGAAGGAAATTCTGGAAGCAGTTTAATTCTGGAAGCAAAACCAACTAAGGGGAATTAGTACCAATTAACAAGCCCAAAACAAAAACATAACACCACAGGATAAAAAGCTGTATTGCTACATCAGTGACAGGAGTTTGTGCAAGTATTTGTGATGTCCTAGTATGTATACAGAATAGCTGTACTGAAAATTAACAGTTAACACTTATTAAATATACATATCAAATAAATGTCATGTTCTAAGTGCTTTGTAGGTATTAGTGATTTTGATTTAAATTTCAATTTTAACCCATGAGATAGTTACTATTATTTTTCTCATTTTACAGATGGAGAAAATGAGTCACAGAGAAGCAAAGTGGCTTTCCCAAAGTCACTCAGCTAATAAGTACCAATTAGTCTGATTCCAGATCCCAAACTCTCTGTGAAATTACCCAAACTCAATGCTTTGAATTCTACATTCCGACAACTCCTACAGTGATCTCTAGCTTGGACCTTTCTCCCCAGCTCCAGACACATAAATGTTTTTGACAACTCACGCTTTCCACTTGATGTCTAATGCACATCTCAAACTTAATGTGCCAAGACTGAACTTATGATCTCTTCCCTAAAACCTGCTCCACCACAGTTTTCCCCTCCTCAATTAGTGGCAATTCCATATTTCCAAGTGCTTCTTAAGCCAAAATCCTTGATTCTTCTCTCTCTCGCACTCCATATCCAATCACGAGCATATGCTATTGACTCTACTTTTTAATATGTATTTAAAATTCAACAATGTATTAAAATTCAACAGCTTGGGGTGCCTGGCTGGCTCAGGTGGTGGAGCATGAGACTCTTGATCTTGGAGTTATAGGTTGAAACCGCATGTTGGATGTAGAGATTACTTAAAAACAAAAGTCTTTTAAAAAGAAATAAAATAAAATTCAACATCTTTTTACCACCTTCATTGCTAGCACATTGGTCCAAGCCACTGTCATCTCTTACTTGTGTGGTTGTGATCACTTACTCGGGTCTCTGTTTCCACACTTGTCCCCCTAACATTGATTCTCAACACAGAGGCCAGAGTGAGTGATCCTTTTAAAAAGGGGATCCCTGCCACTCTTCTGCTTAAAACATTCTATACTACTATGCAATACCATTCTACTCAGGGTAAAAGTCCTTACAATGGTACAGGCCCTACTCAACTGACCCCCACCCTCTGCCTCTTTGAATCATCAACTCTCCCCACCTTGTTCACTGGAGAGGTCCAGCCACACCGACTCCGTTCTTTTTTTCGAGCCCACCAAGCATACTCCCACCTGAAGCCTTGATATGCTTCCCCCATACATCTGCATGGCTCTTGATAGCACCTCCTTCAAGTCTTTGTTCAAATTTATCTTTTCAGTGAGACCTACTATGATCACCCTATTCAAAATTGCATGCCTCCCTCCTCCAGGACTCTCATCCTCTTTATACTGTTCTATTTTTCTTTATGGTAATTTTCACCTTCAAACATACTATATAGTTCACTGATTTGTGTGTCTATTTTCTGTGTTCTTCCATTAGAATGTAAGCTCCTTGTAAGCAGAGGGTTTTGCCTGTTCCATATCCCCAGTGCCTAGAAACTACTTTGGCTTCAACAAATATCTGCTGAATGAAAAGTCCAATGAGACTGATATCATTATAACATGAGCAAAGAGGCGTTAAGAGCCTGATATGACCCCGACAATTTAACCCCAGAGCCCAGATATTTATATGTGATGTTACTGTTTCTGTCAAAAGAATTGAAGGCTTTCTTTTCAGCTAATCCATGAGTAAACACCTATTGATACAAGAAAACACAAGTCATTGGTGGTAATTCTGAGAAGACTAGTAAGAACTGAATCCTCTCACTGGTTGTTTAATAGTTTATAGAAGCTGTTTTGGAGATTGATGAAATAGTCTAAAACAGAGAAAAAGTAGATTAAAGTCATTAATCAACAATTTATTTAAAAAATTTTTTTATGTTTATTCATTTTTGAAAGACAGAGACAGAGTACAAGCAGGGTGGGGTGGAGAGAGAGGGGGACACAAAATCTGAAGCAGGCTCCGAGCTGTCAGCACAGAGCCCGATTCAGGGCTCGAATTCACGAACTGTGAGATCATGACCTGAGCCGAAGTCAGACACTCAACCGACTGAGACACTCAGGTGCCCCAACGTTGTTTTAAGTTTATTTATTTTTATTTATTTTGATAGAGAAAGTGAAGGTGGGGGAGGGGAGAAGGGGGAAGAGAGAGAAAGAGAAAGAGAAAGAGAAAGGAGAAAGAGAGAGAGAGAGAGATTCTGCACTGACAGTGCAATGCAGGGCTCGAACCTACAAACTGTGAGATCATGACCTGAACCAAAATCAAGAGTCAGACCTTAACCAGCTGAGCCACCCAGGCACCCCAAACAAAAAATTAAAGTGATGGGATATTATGATTCAGGAGCACAGCACAAATCACACATTCAGAAAAGCTGTTCAAAATAGCAATCTTTTATAATCTCCAGTTCTTCTTAAACTGCTTCTCCTTACTCAAACTCGTGAAGAAATATATACTGCATTCAAATGAGGCTGGGGAAGGCACCAGTGATAAAAGGTCACACAGCATATGATTCCTTAAGATATTATGTGTGTATTTTTAGTTGTTTTTCAATTTGCTAATTTCAGGGTTTCAGCTTCTTCTTTCCTCATTATTGTTATTTTACTAGTTTTTAGTTAAATGCTTGCTTCCCTTAATCACTATGAAATTCATCTCTCTCCAACCATTTCTCTACATCATCCAAATTTAAATTATTCAGGTTTTTGTGGTGAAATTTTAAAGGAGACAAACTTTGTGTTAGGCTGTGGCCAGGGGTCTGATGCTTCCACACTGACTCCTGGCTTCTCACCAGGCCCTGAAGCATGGAGTGTGTCTGAACGTATTATTCCTCTGGGGCTTCAGATTTTGGCCATGCTTTCTTTCTCTAGGGACTGCAGGTTTCTCCTCTTCTGGGAAGAACTGGGACAGCTACTATTGTAGTATGACCATGCCATCTTCCTGGCAATGGTCATCCATTCCAACCACCATAATTCTCTTTTAGGGTTTTCTTTTTTTTTTTTAATTTTTTTTTCAACGTTTATTTATTTTTGGGACAGAGAGAGACAGAGCATGAACGGGGGAGGGGCAGAGAGAGAGGGAGACACAGAATCGGAAACAGGCTCCAGGCTCCGAGCCATCAGCCCAGAGCCTGACGCGGGGCTCGAACTCACGGACCGCGAGATCGTAACCTGGCTGAAGTCGGACGCTTAACCGACTGCGCCACCCAGGCGCCCCTCTTTTAGGGTTTTCTTAAGGGGAAATGTTTTAAAATAAATCACTGACTATTATGATCATTTCAAACTATGATAGATCCATGGGTGTTTAAAGTAGGCAAACTATTGGGGACCTTTGAATTATGTGTAGGTCCCCTTAAATCACATAAGAGAACAAAACAGAACATAAAGCAAAAGCCAGAGATTGTTGATGACTCCCTGTGCTACCTTAATAAAAAAAAATATGGCTCTTATGGCTCTTATAGTGTGTGTGTGTGTGTGTGTGTGTGTGTGTGTGTGTGTGTATTTGCGTGTATAGATAGATAGAAACAAAGGGTGGGGGGACTGGAGTAGCTGTTTCTTAGGTTCCTTTTATTTATTATTTCTTTTAATGAGAGAGGGAGAGTACATGTACATGAGCAGGGGAGAGAGTCAGAGGGGGAGACAGAGAGAGAGAATATCTTGAGCAGGCTCCATACTTAGCCTAGAGCCTAACGTGGGGCTTAATCCCCCAACCCTGGGATCATGACCTGAGTCAAAATCAAGAGCCTGACACTCACCAGACTGAAGCCACCCACGTGCACCTCTTAGGTTCCTTTTACATCCAAGATTCCTTGAGATGCAAAGTTATTTTCAGAAGCTTATGACCGACATTAGGTGAAGAGACTTTGCACTGACAGAAACTTTATCTACTCTGCAATCCTAGTTAGGATCTACCATATTCCAAGAATATGCAAAAAGAAAAAGATTTATCTTATAAGCCAATCTCAAATGTTAGTGTTAAAACAAACACTAAATTAACTGTACTTTTGACCTAAAGAATAATCTTTTCACAGCAACTGGCCCCATAAAAATACTTATTAATGATGCATTTAGGTACTTGAAGTTACCCCATAAACAACATAATAAAAACCAAACTGTCTAGTTAGAAAACATTCTTTATCTTAACTCTTATATATGCAATGATGATTGAACTGAAAGCTTTTCAAAATATTTATTTAAAAATGGGAAGACTTCTGGGAAAATGGCAGAGGAGGAGGATCCTAACCTCACCTGGTCCAACTAACATACCTAGTAACAGCCACATCAGCACAACTAAAGCAGAAAATGACCTGAAGAATGGCAGAACAGACTTTCCACAGTTAATTGTAGAGAGGAGGCCACATCAAAAAAAGGTAGGAGGGGCAAAGACATGGTGGGAAACCAAACTCCCAGTGAGACTAATCACAGATGGGAGGGACACTACAAGCACGGAGAAGGTAGAGAAACAGACTCCATCCCAGGCACCCCAGGCACAGGGGACCTGCACTAGAAATACAAGTGCCCGTAACATTTGGCTTTGAAAACTAGTGGGGCTTAACTTCATGAGTTTTTTATAACCAGTGGGGCTTAACTCCAGTACTTTAAAAGTCAGCAGGCTTAGTTCTGGGAGATGTGGAAAGCAATAAGAAACTGCATCTCTGCCCTAATGAGACAGGACAACAAACAATCCCACCAAGATATAGCACAGAAGCAGCAGTTTGAAAAGCGCATGGGGTTTATGGGCAGGAGAGTTATTTAGTAATCTCAGAATGCATGCTGGAGTGACAGAGAGCTTTAGGAGACTTCTCCAAGAACAAAAGAGCTTGCAAGTGCCATTTCTTCCCACTGCCCCGCCAACCCCTGGCCCAAGCCTAGGTAGCCAGACACCTGTGGAAACCAGCTTGAGCACCCTCCACCTATCTTATTGACACCATGCACTTCACCCCTGCATTCTCCTGTGGAGTCAGCCCAACCAACCTGCCTCGTTCTACCAGAGTCCCTCCAAAGTGGCTCCTCCTGCATCTCATCCTGCAAGCGGCGGCAAAAGGGGCTGGCAACACTCCGAGGTGACTCCTGCTCTGGTGAGAGGGGAAGAAACTACACACACCAATCCCACTGCAGCCCCAGCAGCTGGCCTTACCCCTGGCAGGCTGGACAGAGTGCCCTGCTGATCAGTGTATCTGCAGCCCCAGCAGAGGGTCTTGGTCTCACTGCCAGCACCCCCCACCACAAAAACCTCCAAAGAAGCAGCGCAAGGAGAGAGCCCTGCAGTTTGAGGTTACTTTGCAGCCCTAACAAACAGTCCTCTGGCCTGACTGCTGACGTCACCCAGCTACAAGTCCACGGGGACCTCCAACTGGCCTCCTAACAGCACAGGGACCAAATCTTGCCCACAAAAGGTAAAGTGAGCCACTGCAACTGACTGGACTGAAGGCAAACAAGGTTTAACCACAACAGTAGGGTGAATGGAACCCACACAGGAGACACCCCTGAAGCTCCTGGTTCCGGTGAACAGAGGATGTTGTGCCACAGAGCACCATAGGACCTCTTCCTCATAATGTCACTACTTTCAAGATCCAGGAAACATAACTGCCTTTCCCAATACATGGAAACAAACATAGTGAAACAAAATGAGGAGACAGAGGAATATGTCACAATGAAAGAACAGACGAAATCACAGCAAAAGAGCTACATGAAACAAAGGCAAGCAATATGCCTGATTAAAAAAAATCAAAGTAATGGTCATAAAGATACTTACTGGACTTGAGAAAAGAATGGAGGCTCTCAGTGAGACCTTCAACAAAAAGATAGAAGATAGAAAACAAATAGAACCAATCAGAGATGAAGAATTCAATAAATAAAATTAAAAATACACTAGAGGCATCAATAGTAGCTTTGAGAAGGCAGAAGAATGGATCATAAAGCTGGAAGACAGAGTACTGGAAAGCAAACTGAACAGTAAAAAGAAAAAAGAATAATAAAACTGAGAATAAGTTAAGGGAGCTCAGCAACATCATCAAGCATAATAACATTTGCATTATAGGGGTTCCAGGAGGAGAAGAGAGAGAAAAGGGGGCAGAAAATTTATTTGAAGAAATAATAGCTGAAAACTTCCCTAATCTGTAGAAGGCATCAGATACCTGATTCCAGAACGCATGGAGAGCCCCCAACAAAATCAACCCAAGAAGGTACACATGAAGGCACATAATAATTAAATGACAAAAAGTAGCGATAAAGAGAGAATTTTAAAAGCAACAAGAGAAATCAGTTACATACAGGGAAACCCAGAAGACTATCAGCTGGTTTTTCAGCAGAAACTCTGCAGGCCACAAGGGAGTGGCATGATTTATTCAAAGTGCTGAAAGGAAAAAACCCGTAACCAAAAACACTCAGCAAGGCTATCATACAGAATAGAAGGAGAGAGAAAGAATTTCCCAGACAACAAAAGTTAAAGGAGTTCATCACAACTAAAGCAACCTTACAAGAAACATTGAAGAGAATTATTTGAGTAGAAAGAAAAGCCCATACTCAGGAGAAAGAAAATTGTGAAAGGAAAAAATTTCACAGTAAAATACAAATATAATAAAAATTAATCACTTATAAAACTAGTATGGGGGTTAAAGCACAAAAGCAGTAAAATAAATTATATCTATAAAAATCAGTTCAAGAGATTCACAAAATAAAAGAAAGTAAAATATGGCATCATATACATAAAACATGGGAGGGGAGAGTAAAAATTTAGTGCTTCTAGAATATGTTCAAAATTAAGTGACCATCAACTTAAAATAGACTGCTATGTGTGTAAAATGTTCTATATGTGCTGAAGAGTAACCACAAACTAAAATCCTGGAACAGATATGAGAAAAAGAGAAAGCAATCCAAGCATACCATTAAAGAAAGCCATAGAATCACAAGGGAAGAGAGCAAGAGAAGTAAGGAACAGAGAAGAACTACAAAAACAATCATAAAACAAGTAACTAAGTGGCAATAGGTACATACCTGTCAATAATTACTTTGAATGTAAATGGACTCTAATCAAAAGACACAGGGTGACAGATAAAAAAGCAAGACCCATCGGGGTGCCTGGGTGGCTCAGTCGGTTGAGCTTCCGACTTCAGCTCAGGTCATGGTCTCACAGTTCGTGAGTTCGAGCCCTGTGTCGGGCTCTGTGCCAACGAACGGCTCAGAGCCTGGAGCTTGCTTCAGATTCTGTATCTTTCTCTCTTTCCCCTTCCCTGCTCATGCTCTGCCTCTCTCTGTCTCTCAAAAATAAATAAATGTTAAAAAAAAAAGTAAGACCCATCTATGGGCTAACTACAAGAAACTGGCTTCAGACCTAACGATACATGCAAATTGAAAGTAAAGGGGTGGAAAAGCATTTACCATGCAAATGGAAGCAAAAAGAAAGCTGGGGCAGCAATATGTTTCTCAAACAAAACAGACTTTAAAACAAAGACTATAAAAAAGACAAAGAAGGACACTACATAATGATAAGGGCAACAATCCAGCAAGAGGATATAACAATTGTAAATATTTGTACACTCAACATAGGAACAACTAAATACATAAAGCAACCATTAACATACATAAAGGAAAAAAACTGACAGTCATACAACAATAGTAGTGAGCTGTAACAACCCACTTACATCAACAGATCACCTAGGCAGAATATTAACAAGGCAACAGTGTCTTTGAATGACGCATTAAACCAAATGGATCTAAAAGATATATTTAGATTACTCCATCTAAAAACAGTGCAATACATATTCTTTTCAAGTGCAAACGAAATATTCTCCAGAGAAGATCGCATGTTAGGCCACAAAACAAGGGTCCACAAATTCAAAAAGACTGAAATCATATCATGGTTCTTTTCTGACCACAATGGTATGAAAATAGAAATCAATCACAAGAAAAAATGTGGAAAGCACCTAAATATATGGAGGCTAAATAATGATGAATGCATCAACCAAGAAATCAAAAAGGAAATTAAAACAAAAATACATGGAGAGAAATGAAAATGAAAACACAATGTTCCGAAATTTTTGGGATGTAGCAAAAGTGGCTCAAAGAGGGATGATTATAGCAGTGCAGGCCTACCTCAAGAAGCAAGGAAAATTTCAAATAAGCAACCTAATCTTACACTTACAGGAGCTAGAAAAACAAAGCTCAAAGCTAGTAGAAGGAAGAAAATAATAAAAATTAGAGCAAAAACAAATGAAATAGAGATAAAAAAACAATAGAATAGATTAATGAAACCAGAACTTGTTCTTGGAAAAAACACTGACAAAACACTGACAAAACTGATAAAACTTTACCCAGACTCATCAAAAAAAGAAGAGGATTCAAATAAATAAATAAAATCAGAAATGAAGGAGAAATATCAATACCACAGAAATACAAAGGATTATTAAGAATATTATGCAAAATTATATGCCAACACACTGGACAACCTAAAAGACGTGGATAAATTCCTAGAAACATATAACCTTCCAAAAGTGAATCAGGAAGAAATAGAAAATTTGAACATACCCATTACCAGCAGTGAAATTGAATCAAAAACCTCAAAACGAACAAAAGTCAAGACCAGATGTCCTCACAGGTGAATTCTACCAAACATTTAAAGTAGAGTTAATACCTATTCTTCTCAAACTATTCCAAATAATAGAAGAGGAAAGAAAGCTTCCAAATTCACTCTGAGGCCGGCATTACCCTCATGCTAAAACCAGAAAAGGACACTACAAAAAGAGAAAACTATAAGCCAATATCTCTGATGAACATAGATGCAAAAATCCTCAACAAAATATTAGCAAACCAAATTCAACAATACATTAAATTCACCATGATCAAGTGGGATTTATTCTAGTGGTTCAATACTTGCAAATAAATCAATGTGACACATCACACTGACGAGAGACAAACAATATAATCATTTCAATACATGCAGAAAAAGCATTTGAGAAACTACAACATCCATTCATGATAAAAACCATCAACAGAGTAGGTTTAGAGGGAACACACCTCAACATAATAAAGGCCTTATGTGAAAAACACACCGCTAATATAATCAATGGTGAAAAACCAAGAGCTTTTCCTCTAAGAGCAGGAGCAAGACCAGGATGTCCACTCTCACCACTTTTGTTCAACATAGTACTGGAGGATGCCTGAGTGGTTCAGTTGGTAAGCGGCTGACTCTGGACTTCAGCTCAGGTCATGAACTCATAGTTCATGAATTATAGCCCCACATAGGGCTCTGCACTGACAACACGAAGCCTGCTTGGGATTCTCTCTCTTCTCTCTCTCTGCCCCTCCCCTGCTCTCTCTCTCTCTCCTTCAAAATAAATAAATAAACTTTAAAAAAAAACCAAAACGAAAAACATAGTACTGAAAGTTCTACCCAGACAAAAAATCCAACAAAAAGAAGTAAAAAGTATCCAGATTGTAAGGAAGAAGTAAAACTGCCACTATTTGCAGATGACATGATACTATATAGAAAAAGCCTTAAAGAATCCACAAAAAACTACTAGAACTAAAGATAAATTCAGTAGACTCAGGATACAAAATTAATATGTGGAAATCTGTTGCATTTCTATCAATAATGAAATAGCAAAAAGAGAAATTTAGAAAACAAGCCCATTTATAATTTCACCAAAAAGAATAAAATACCAAAGAATAAACTTAACCAAGGAGGTGAAAGACCCATACTCTGATTATTATAAAACAGTGATGAAAGAAATTAAAGATAACACAAACAACTGGAAAGATATTCCATGCTCATGGATTGGAATTTTGTTAAAATATCCATACTACCCAAAGCAATCTACAGATTGCATGCAATCCAGATCTGTCAATACAAATAGCACTTTTCACAGAACTAGAACAAATAATATTAACATTTGTATGAAACCACAAGAGACCTTGAGTGGCCAAAGTAATCTTGACAAAGAAAAACAAAGCAGGAAGTATCACAATCCTAGGCTTTAAGATATCTACACTACAAAGCTGTAATAACCAAAACAGTATGGTACATGCACAAAAAGAGACACATAGATCAATGGAACAGAAAAGAGAGCCCAGAAATAAACCCATGCTTTTATGTTAAATTAATTTACAACAAACGAGGCAAGAAAATACAAAGGGAAAAAGATAGTCTCTTCAACAAATGGTGTTGGGAAAACTGGACAACTACATGTGAAAGAATGAAACTGGACCACTTTCTCATAACATACACAAAAATAAACTCAAAATGATTTTAAGACCTAAATGTGAGACCTGAAACCATAAAATTCCCAGGAAAATAACACAGGCAGTAACTTCTTTGACATCAGCCATAGAAACATTTTCTAGATATGTGTCCCTTGGCAAGGGACACAAAGGTAAAATTAAACTGCTAGGACTACACCAAAATAAAAAGCTTCTGCACAGAAAGTAAACCATCAACAAAATGAAAAGAAAACCTACTGAATGGGAAGAGATAGTTGCAAATGATGTATCTTATTAGGGTACATATACAAGATACATAAAGCACTTCTACAACTTAACACCCCAAACCAAATAATCCAATTTAAAAATGGGCAGAGGAACTGATTAGACATTTTTCCAAGGAAGATATACAGATAGCCAACAGACACATGAAAAGATGCTCAACATCACTAATCATCAAGGAAATGCAAATCAAAACCACAATGAAATATCAGTTTACACCTGTCAGAATGGCTCCAAGCAAAAACAGAAGAAATAATGAGTACTAGTGAAGATGTAGAGAAACAGGAAGCCCCATGCAGTGTTGGTGGGAAAGCAGCCTGGTATAGCCACTGAGGAAAACATTATGGAGATTCCTCAAAAAATTTAAAATAGAATTACCATATGATCCAGTAATTCCACTAAATGGTATTTGCCCAACAGAAACAAAAACACAATTCGAAAAGATATATGCACTTTTATGTTTATTGCAGTATTACTTACACAAGTCAAGATATGGTAACAACCCAAATTTCCACTGATAGATAAATTAATAAAGATGTTTTACACACACACACACACACACACACACACACACACACACACACACACTGGATCATTAGTCATTAAAAAGAATGAAATCTTGCCATTTGCAACAACATGGATGGACCTAGAAGGTATTATGCTAACTGAAGTAAGTCAGGCAGAGAAAGACAAATACCATATGATTTCACTCACCTATGGAATTTAAGAAACAAAACAAATGAACACACAAAGATAAAAGAGACAAACAATAAAAAACATTCTTAAATAAAGAGAACCAACTGGTGGTTGCCAGAGAGGAGGTTGGTGGGGGAGGAGTGAAACAGATAAAGGGGATTAAGAGTACACATATCTTGATAAGCCCTGAGAAACGTACAGAATTGTACACCTGAAACCAATATAATACTGTATGCTAATTATACTTGAATTTTAAAAAATAAACTAAAAACATAAATTAAATTAAAAATATAAATAAATAAAAATTAAAATGTACTTATGAGAAACCATGTAAGGACTTGTAAGTTAATTTAAGCCTTTGGAGATATTCTTGGTGATAGGTACCTTAATTGGTTATATCTGCAATACTGAAAACATACCTATATATAATTCTTTAATTTGACGTAAGTCAAAAGTTTTAGGGCACCAAGTTATCTTCAAGGCACTCTAGAAGATATAAACATGAAAAAGCCTCCAATTTTCCTTGCGTAGGTAGTGAGATACATACACAAAACACAAATAACATAGAATAAGCTCTATAAGAGTAAATACATGAAGTATTGGTACTGCATCAAGATAAAAAGCTTCTGCACTACAAAGGAAACAATCAATAAAACTGAAAGGCAGCCTACAGAATGGGAGAAGATAATTTGCAAATGATGTATCTGATAAAGAGTTAACATCCAAGATCTGTAAAGAATTTACCATACTCAATGTCCAAAAACCAAATAACCCAGTTAAGAAATGGGCAAAAGACATGAATAGACATTTTTCCAAAGAAGACATCCAGATGGTTGGACAAAATAAATCAAAACCACAATGAGATACCACCTCACACCTGTCAAAATGGCTAAAATTAACAACACAAGAAACAACAGGTGTTGACAAGAATGTGGAGAAATGGGAACCCTCCTTGCACGATTGGTGAGAATGCAAACTGGTGCAGCCACTCTGGAGAACAGTATGGAGGTTCCTCAAGAAACTAAAAATGGAACTACCTTATGATCCATCAACTGCACTACTATGTATTTATTCAAAGGATACAAAAATACAGATTCAAAGGGGTACATGCACCCCAATGTTTATAGCAGCACTATCAACAATAGCCAAACTATGGAGAGAACCCAAATGTCCATCAACTGATGAATGGATGAAGAAGATGCGTGTGTGCATGCGTGTGTGTGTGTATGTGTGTGTGTATATATATATAATATATAATATGGGAATATTACTGAGACATAAAAAAAGAATGAAATCTTTCCATTTGCAATGACGTGGATGGAGCTAGAATATATAATGCTAAATGAAATAAGTCAACCAGACAAAGACAAATACCATATGATTTATTACATGTGGAGTTTAAGAAACAAAACAAGTGAACATCGGTAAAGGGTGGGGGAGAGAAGAGAGGGAAACAAACCACAAGAGATCCTTAATGATACAGAACAAACTGAGGGTTGATGGAGGGAGGCAAGTAGGAGATGGGCTAGATGGGTGATGGGTACTAAGAGGGCACTTGTGATGAGCAATGGGTGCTGTATGTAAGTGATGAATCACCAAATTTTACTCCTAAAACCAATATTGCACTGTGTTAACTAGAATTTAATTTAAAAAAAAAGAATAAATATATGAAGATATAAAAGAAAGCTAAAAAAAAGAGCTTCTGTTCCAAATGTAGGATATTAATTACCTTATATCTTCTTACTCTGTGTGTGTGTTTGTTGTTAATTATATAAATTTCTATTACACACAAGTCATTGTGGAAGGTTTTGCCAAACATACACATTAGGTTTATTCAGTTTAATTTTCTAAGACCTAATGATTTTAAAATGGTATAATAAGAGGTTTAAATTTTTGTAAAAGAGTTTGCCGCTGCCTTGGCTTGAGCAGTGCGGGACTGTCAGGGCCGAGACGCGTCCTCCGCCCGCAGCAGCCATGAGCACCCCAGCAGTGCCCCGGGAGCTACAACTGCCCCCGAGCCAGAGGGCCCAGCCCGAGTTCAGAGAACAAAGAAGACAGAAACTCAAGGAACATATGTTAAAAAGAAAAACGTTTTTTGCATACAAGGAGGAAAATCACATATCCAGTAGAGACGAGAAAGTGATGACCTCTGAGGGCCAGGTCCATGAAGAGACAAAAGTTCTGAAATTTAAAACAAAAATGGCTGGTAAAGAAAATGTCAGTAGACCTCCCGGGAGCAAAAATAATATAACAATGGAAAAAAATTGTATTCCTTTAAGGCCTTCTAATGAACTAACCAATTCAACTATAGCAATTGATACACCTAATTCTGAGGATAATAATCAAACTGGGCAGTTGGTACCAATTAAAGGTGACCCTCCAGGTCAACACATGACATTAAGCCAAGTGTTTCATCTTAAAAACAACAATAAAAAGAAACAAATAATGACAGAAAAGCCAAAGCAAGATGCTAACATGTCCAAGAAGCTTGTGTGTGGATCTTACTGTGGCCAAATTGTTCAGTCTAAGATTAATTCATTTAGAAAGCCTCTACAAATCAGAGATGAGAGTTCTGCAGCAATAAAGAAACTTTCGACTACAGTCCCTAAAGCTACAGAGCCTCTGCGCACAAACAGCAGCAGTGTGACAGCGAAAAGCGATAGAGCCTCTAACGTGACGACTACCACTAAACTTGTGAGCACTACAATTCAGAACAGACAGCTTCTGCGACCTCCTATTAGAAGTCACCGCGACAATGCTCAGGACGCTGTGAGACCAGGCATTGGTAGAAGCTCGGCCAATGTTACGATTCGGAAAGGACCTCTCGAGAAAGAGTTAGTGCAATTAAACACAGTTTCATCTAGTGACAAAACTGGTTCTCAGGATATAGAAAGAAAGAAGACACTAACAAGAAGCGTGAAGTCTGAAATCGTAGCCAGGCCTGTTTCATCTTCTAACACCAAACTGATAGAAAAGTCGAAAAACGTTGACCCTTGCAGGCATACAATAGCAAAAGCAACTATTGATAGATCAGCTCAGCCCAAAGAAACAGCAGAAGAGAGAAAAGCTCGTCTGAGTGAGTAGAAAGCTGGCAAAAGTAAAGTCCTGAAAAGGCCTCCTAGCTCAGGAGTTACCCAGCCGGAGCCTCAAGGGCAACACGAAAACCCAGCTGGGTCCTTTTGGACTACCATGGTAGAAGAAGATGAACAAAGATTATTTACCGAAAAAGTGAACAAGACATTTTCTGAATGCCTAAACCTGATTAGTGAGGGATGCCCAAAAGAAGAAATATTGGTCATACTGAATGACCTGATTAAAAATATTCCAGATGCCAAAAAGCTTGTTAAATATTGGATATGCCTTGCACGTATTGAACCACTCACAAGTCCTATTGAAAACATTATCACAATCTATGAGAAAGCCATTCTGGCGGGCGCTCAGCCTATTGAAGAGATGCGACATACCATAGCAGATATTCTGACAATGAAGAGTCAAGAAAAAGTTAAATATGGAGAAAATGTTGAGGAAGCTTGTGCAACCAAGGAATACATCCATGAAGTCAGCACTGAAGATAGAGAGGTTAATCTAGAGTCAGGAAAACCAGAAATGGAAAAGAAAACTAGAAATGTGGTATTCCAGGATGATGAAAAAGAGCAAGATGACAAAACAAACGATTCAACCAATGATGTTAAAACCCCCAGTACAGAAACCAGGGGGAGTTGCTTAATTAAATATAATGTGTCTACTACACCATACCTACAAAGTGTAAAAAAGAAGATACAGTTTGACAATACAGATTCTACATTTAAAGAGCTAAAGTTTCTAACACCAGTGAGACATTCTCGACGTATTCAAGAGAAGACTTCTAAATTGCCAGATATGTTAAAAGACCATTATCCTTGTGTGTCTTCATTGGAACAATTAACAGAGTTGGGAGGTGAAACCGATGCTTTCGTATGCCGTCCCAATTCAGCACTATGCCCGATGTTCTCAGAGCCTGGAACAGCAGAAGAGAAATAAAGTGATGATGAGAAATGGGGTTTTTATTGTCCAGCTTGTTGTGGCTTTGCGTCTCTCTTAGGAGTGGGCCAAGTACCTAAGTATTCATGGCAGTAAGCTCTCTTACTGATGTTCAATACCTTATAGCAGGTATTGCCTTCTGGGCAGCAGAGAGCTAATCCTACCTTTTCGATCTTAGCAGAGGGAGTTTCTAAGATGGTAAATTTATCAAGTAGTTTACTATATTCCTTGGTTATAAACAGGTTTCATCATAATGTTGACTTATTCACTTTTAATTGTCTTGAGATAAATTTTTAGTCATTAAATATAAGTACAGTAATGCTGCATCATCAGAAAAGGTGTTCTAGATAAAATTGATATATTTGCATAGGCTTGTTCTTGAAATGTATAATATACATGCCAGCCTGTAAACAGAATGCTGACTTTTCATTGCCTTTCCTTGATTCTATAGATCAGTCGAAAAGTCAGTAATTGTAATGTGTAGAGTGACTCCCTTCAAATGTGAAGACATGGAAGATTTAGCTTGCTTTTCCACCCAGTTGTCGTTACCCAGACTGCTGTGGTCTGTTGTGCTTTGGCTCTTCACTATCGTTTCCCATCAGTGCTAGTGAGTCTGTAGTCTCTGTTGGCTTCTTTCTTTTTTATTGTAGCTGAGGTCACCAGGAAGGGTAATTAACTGAATACCCCATGTCTAAGAGCAGATACTTTGTACTAAGAAAGAAAAGGTGTCGAACTCAGTAGGTATTTGAAACTTTCAATCTGAGTTTCTTTCTTTAGTTCCTTTTGTAACTTGACTATCTAAAATGCTACAATTTTAAATTTTATCATTTCACTTGATATAGTTGGAATTAGAGCAGGAATATATAATGTTATTCTAATGTAGGTAGAATTTCTAAAATAACTAATAGTTTCTTATAAAAACTTTCCTGTTAAGTCATGTCCCTTGAAACGTGATAGTTATATGCGATAAACAGTTTCTTCTCCCCACACATAAATATCACCAATAAAATTGTTTTGTAAGTCTCTGAACTAATTCTTAAATACATCGCCTACCAATTCTACAGCTTCAAAGATATGTTAGTTTTAAAACTGTGTGTAATATAAATGTGCTTAAGAATCACATAGTCTGGGGGCGCCTGGGTGGCGCAGTCGGTTAAGCGTCCGACTTCAGCCAGGTCACGATCTCACGGTCCGGGAGTTCGAGCCCCGCGTCAGGCTCTGGGCTGATGGCTCAGAGCCTGCAGCCTGTTTCCGATTCTGTGTCTCCCTCTCTCTCTGCCCCTCCCCCGTTCATGCTCTGTCTCTCTCTGTCCCAAAAATAAATAAAAAACATTGAAAAAAAAATTTAATAAAAAAGAATCACATAGTCTTATGTTCACTCATTCCATTTGTACAATAGCACCTATCTTTGTTCTATAATAGTTTTGTGTCCTAGAGAGGATTTTTAGTCTTTTATAAACTGTGTACCTAATATTTATAAATAAATATATCTGTATTTCGAAAAAAAATTTTTTTGTAAAAATAAGAGTACAATGAAATTCACTGAAAGAAAAAAACCCATATTACCTTTTAGCTCAAAATTTATTCTGCATATTCATTTCTATACACATACACATACAATAAAAGATTCAAATAATAAAAGAGAGTGCCAAGGGGGCATGTGACGATTTTCCAAATAAGTCCTATGCATAGTAATTGCTCCAAATGTTCAAAGAAAAGAAAGATTATTTTGGTCTAATGTGACTTAAGATTTTCACAGAAAACTTGAAAAGAGGTTAAGCTGTAATAAAGGAAGACAACCAAATGCATTCCAAGAGAATGGAGTAGTATTAGCAAAGCCAGGAGGTAGAAAAATGAGGCATGTAGGGAAGTTGTGGAAAGTAAAACTATTATGGTGGAATTATATAATCATAGACTCAGGTTTGTAAAATGACCTTAAAAGCCATCTAGTACAATAACTGTATGTTGAGGCCAATTATGAAGAATTTGGCCACTACCTTAGAGGCAGCAAAAATATTCAAAGTTTCAGAACCAGCAAATGGCATGATCAAAGCAGTGATTTAGTAAAAATTACCTCCCTGAAATGGGTAGTATTGACTCTTAAGCAAGGAAGACAGGAAACAGCCAGCTTCAACCCCCTCCCTCTGACTGTTGGAGTCCTGCCCAACCTTCAAAGTCAATCAGGTACCATTTCTGGATTATGCCTTCTTAGAAGGTTCCAGTTATCTTTCTTTCCCAGGAACTCCGAAAGCTCTTGGTCTGTGCCTGAATTATATAAACAGGACTTCATTATAGGCAGGTCTCTAACTCCCCTCCAACAACTTATGCTCCTTGATGGCTGATGGTGTGTTGCATAGATCTTAGTATCTTTACCTCTCTCACCACTGACATTACCTAGCCCAGTGTTTAGAGTGGTTTCTTATGAAATATTTATGAAATCATAGTTTGATACCAAGGTTATTTTTAACTAGATTATGAATGGTTTTCTGCAACAGGGAATTTAAATAATTTGACAAAGTGTGCCACAGACATGTGCTGCAGCAAGAGTACAGTACACAGTGGTCAGTCTGGCTAGAGCACAGAGCTAGGGAATAGGATAGAGAAATAGTGACAATAGAATAGGCTCAAGAGGTAATCAGAAGATAGATTCTACAGGACCTTGGAAACCAAACTAATGAATTTAGACTTTATTCTGAAAATAACAGGGCGACCCAGAAAGAATGATAATGAACAAGACAAGAGGCAGGGAGACTGTTGTAGTAACCCAGGCAAGAGAAGGCTAACTTTAGTACATTAGTGATGATGACAGGAAGAAATAGACAAATTCAAAAGCTATTACAGAGGCAGAATCAAATGGACTTGGTAAAGATGGTGGGAAACAAAGATGAGAAGAAGGAGTAGAGAGATGCTCAGGTTTCTGGTTTGAACAACTGGGAGGTACCATCCACAGAGAGAAAGAACAATGGAGGAGGAGTAAATTCTAAGATCACATGATGAGTTTAATTTAGGAATATTTGGTTGAGGTTTCCATAGGCTATACAAGTAAAGATGCCTAGTATGTAGTAGGATATGGTACACAGTCCAGGAAAAAGCTCTGGAATACAGTTCAAGATTTAGAATCATCAGAAAAAGGTGGTAAATGAAACCATTGTAGTGGGAGGTATCGGTCAGGGATGGTGCAGTGAGAAAAGAAGAAGATCTATTAAAAAATAGTGATAAAAAAAACAGTTTTTAAGCCATGATCAGAGGATAAAGAGCTCCAAAATAAAACTGAGAAGGAGTGGCTAGAACAGAAAGGGAAACCAGGAGCCAGTGGAGGGGTACTGAAGCAAAGGGACAGACCTCAACAAGAAATGGTTAAGGTATAAAATGACTCAGAATTGTCTATTGGATTAACTGTTTGTCTCAGCCAAAAGCAGTCTCAGTACAGTAGTGTGGTAGAAACAGGACTGCAGTAGGCTGAAAAGTGAAAAAGAAGTGAGAAAGAAAAAAGGAGAGTCGCAAAGATGGACTCTAAGTCAATCCATAGAGGGTTCAAGTGAATCAAGGAAATGGAGTCCCTCAGAGACACAGATTCCATGGCAAATGTTAGGGTATGCCTCTCCCTGCACCACTATGCTTAGATTGTAGAGGAGGCTTGGAATTAGATGAAATGTTAGTAGTAATGATGATAGAAAAATGCTAGTAAAATGGCAACATACGGACTAAAGCAGTTTAAGGGAAAGGCCCATCCTTTACACTCTGGTGACAGAGCATTCAAAGAGTTGACTGCATACTCCTAAAACTTCGGATTTGCTTAGCAGCAGCTAACAAAGTTATCTCCTTCTTCTCTTCCAGTAGCTACCACTGTACCACCACCAACCCACCAGTAAAGTATGGCTCACTGATGAAGGACTCAGAGCAATCAGTTGGATTCACCATACTCTAGGACTATACTATCCAATACAGTTGCTGGTAGCCAAATGTGGCTATATAAATCAAAACTAATTAATTAAAATTTAATTTAATTTTCATTTCATTTTATTTCTTCTGTTTTGTGAGCCACATTTAAGCTATGCAATAGATACACGTGCCTGGTGGCTACTGTATTGGACAGAACAGATTATAAAGTTTCCACTCGTTCAGAAAGTTCTATTGGACAACATCACTCTGGAGTTAAGAAGCTCTTTCAGAATGTTCTTTTACATTATCCCAAGAAGATTATGAACACTTGCTGAGAGTCCCAAGAGTGCAGCTTATCACATGCCAGCCTGGCTCCATCCAATCAGATTGAAGCCAAAAGGAGAAGAAAACTACATGATGTCAATTCCCCCTGCAGGGTATTTAGTGAAGTCATCACAAGCTAAATATTATGCAAGAACACCCTCCAGAACCTGGGGGCTTATCAAAGAAGAATGACTCACTTCTTAAGATCCATTTTTTTTTTCAACGTTTATTTATTTTTGGGACAGAGAGAGACAGAGCATGAACGGGGGAGGGGCAGAGAGAGAGGGAGACACAGAATCGGAAACAGGCTCCAGGCTCTGAGCCATCAGCCCAGAGCCTGATGCGGGGCTCGAACTCACGGACCGCGAGATCGTGACCTGGCTGAAGTCGGACACTTAACCGACTGCGCCACCTAGGCGCCCCTCTTAAGATCCATTTTGAGGATGAAGATAAAGTTCAACATAACAGATTTGAGAATGAAAGCGCAAAGTTGAAGTCTGCTTATTTTTAAAATGGTCCTTGAAACAGAATTCATAACTTATTTGAATTGGTGATACTAATGATGCCCTTATGAGTTGTTCAACCCTGTATTTCTACCTGGTACTAGTCCCAGTAAGCAAGCAATTCCTGAATTTGCATAAGAATCAAAAGAACAATCTTGCTACAATACCTAAATTTTGATTCCACAAGCGAGAGAACATTCTCATGTAAGAATAGGAACTAGAAACCCTATTATGATAGAATGCAGTTATGTATTGGAGGGGGAAAAAAAGAACAAAAAAGGAAAAACCCAGATTGCATTGGAATTTGATGCCAAGGTTCCCATATACCACCTTCAGAAAAATGGCAACAGAGACATTCCAGAGGATCAAGAAAGAGATAAAATGAATATTACAACCAACAGAATTTTCATGGTACTCATGTAACAAGAACTGAAATCTGCACACTATATCATTTCAACCATGAAAAAAACAGGTGTTGAGATCTATCCACCCAGCAGATTGAAAAGCAAACCTTGGGCTGCTGCTGGTGGCATAGAGATATTACTATAACGGTCTGTATCTGGAGCCCATTTTTCTCTTAAACCACTGAACTTCATAAGTCTCAGTAACTCAGAAAGGCAAATTGTGCCCATAGAACAAACAAAGAAGAACACAAGAACGTGAAAGTTCACTTCCCAAGGCATTCTGCTAACACATTTGCTTTTCTACTCAAATATAGCAGGATAACAGAAAATGAGAAGTGAATAAAAGAACAACTGGACTAGCTTTTGCTTTCTTAAATAACAAGAACTAGTATTGTGTAAAAAAAAAAAAAAAAAAAAAAAAAAAAAAACAGAATGTAGGGTTGTTTTTTTTTTCCCCCAACAGAGAAGAATGGTAAGTTAAAATCTTTAAGTCATGAGGAAAGTTGACATTTTCTCCTGAAATATAGGACTTTTAGGTTCAGAAACTATATTACAGTTGAAAGATCAAGCTTTCAGAAATCAGGAAATTCCAAAGCAAGCCTACAGCAGTGCTTACTTGGACACATTACACATGGTACATATTTTACGGTCCACGTTTAACAAATAGCTGGGAGATGAAAAAAAAGTTCCACACATTCAGCAGAGCAGAATAAGGTCTATAGCAGAAGGGAGAAGTTTGAGATGTTCTGAATGCTACTCTGAGAACTAATATTCTGTTAATTTAGTTTTAACAATTTGTTTTTTTTTTTTTAATTTTTAGAACAACAGTCATCCCAGTTGAAAAAAAGTATATGTGTGTGTGTGTGTGTGTGTGTGTGTGTGTGTGTAAAATGCTATGTCTATCACCATCCTATAAATCTGAGAGGTGCCCCCCTCTTTTGGCAACTCTCTAAAAATCTCATGAAATAAATGCTTATTTTTCCTCAACTCCAGACCTTAATTTTCTATCTTTGGAACTTAAAAATACTTACATAATTGTCTTCAAATACGGCTTGACTTTTCTTCTTTGATGGAAACAGCATTCCTGCCAACTTTAAAATTTATAGCTACAACCATACTTTTTTAATTTTTAAAAGTACAAAAAAATACCACAACCTCTTGAGATTTTGAAATGAACATTTCTTCATATTCATAATTATCCCATGTCATACTGAAATAAACTCCAGCTCAGCATACAAATGGAAAGAACATTTACCTCTGAGTCTCATTTGGAGACAATATCAGCAACTAAAAAAAATTCCAGTAGCAATCATACTCCAGGCATCATAAATTTCATAATAAAGTAAAATGGTACAACTAGTAATCAAATTCCTCTGTGTATCTCTCTCTCTCTCTCTCTCCTTCCTCACTCTGTGTGTGTGTGTGTGTGTGTGTGTAACTCTCACTTTTACAGGCTACACCACAGTTTTCAAAAGCACTTTCATATAACTTCAATAATCTGATCTTCCAACAACCCTCAAAGGTACACAAGACAGGGATTACTTATTACTCCATTTGATAGAGCAGTAAACCGAGATACAGAAAGGCTAAACGACTTGCCAAAACCCAAAGCTCACCAGTGACAAACCCTGGGGAAAAATATCCAGACTGTTGATTCCCAGATCAGTCCCTTAAAAGAAAGTTTAGATGTGCAGTTTAAATTAGATGAAAAATGTGTAAAGTTGCTAGGTTTCTAAAGCAGTTTGAACAATGCTTTTTTCTCCATCATAAATGTTCATAGTCTATGTCACTGCTGGAAAAGTGGGGCAGTCACCTGGATTACAGAGAGACTGCATCAAAAGGCTGAATTTGAAAGTATTTACATTTGCAAAACTACATGCCTTTGAAAATCCAGTCCATATAATACTGTATTTGAACATCTTCTGAGGTAGAAAATACTGAAATTTACTGGAGAAAATAAACACTGGACCATTTATCTTTAAAAATAAATAAAAGAGTAATCTAGGGGGAAATGGTTCCAGAAGACTATAGGGGTGAAATTTAAATCATAGTACTGATTACAAAACTTGTTCAAAAAAACGTGAATCCTTCCAAACTCATTATGATTTTTTTTTACGTTTCTTCCTTAAATCAGGTACCACAACAGGGCAGCATTGCAACATCCTTTTCACTTTTAAGTTATGGTGTCAAGTTTACATCTACATCTGCTACATTTTCATAAGAACCTAACTGGCATTTGTAACCAATAAAAATCAGTATTAAAGGCAGCATTCTCATTATTTCAAATGACTCAAGGGTTTGCAGTTCTTTTTGATTCCTCAAAGAAGCAAGTGAAGTAAGTGAAGAATGTGTCAGCATAACTTTTTACATGTGTTTCTCTCTACTTTTCAATTATTGGGCAAGCTCCTAAAAACAAAAAGAAAATTATTTTTCTTTTTCTTATATATTTTGCCCCTAGCAACTAGTGTAGAGCTCGGCACAGGCCACATGGTGTTCACAGACTATGCTGGAAACCGGGCAGAAATTCTCAGGTTCCCCCTCCAAGCCCAGGGATAGAGAAGCATATCAGAGTCTCGATTTCTTCCCACCAGTGATTTCACAGAAGGAATTGAGCAGTACATATGGTGACACCCACAGGGGTTAAAAGGGAGGGAAACAGGTCTGTGTGAAGCGCCTGTGGAGAAAATACCTATCTTGAAGCTGGAGTTGGTAGCGTGGCTAAAAAGACAACTGACCAAAGGAACATATTAATCACTGTGTTCTAACAACTTTACACACAGGTCACGGACAGAAAATAGTTGAGAAAAACTAATTTACCACACAATGGATGCAAAATATACATAAACCCTTGGTTAAGCCATCACAAGGACAGCCAACTTTAGAATGAGACAATTGTCTGTTGGATAATTAGGCCTTTGCTCCCTAAAACATGTCTATAAATTATTCCTCAGGCCAACGTTTAGTTTACATCACATAATCTACATAGCATTGCTTCTAAGTCAGAGTGTAATTAAATAAATTTGTTTTACATTCTGCTGTGTTGTATTTCTTATTTGTCCTTATTCTTAAATACATGGTTCAAGTAACAGTACATAGGCCCCTTTGCCTTATATTTTATATAAAATAGACGTTTTATGTACCTGAAGTTGGAACCCTGTACATGCCCCAAATATATTTTAGAGTTAGAATCAAAATTCCTTAAAAGCAAAGAAAAACTTGTTCCACTAAAGGGAAGGAAAAATGGTGAATTCAGGGTCTTGAAAATGTCACATGATGAATAACCAACCCTGAATAACAAAGCATATCTACATGACAGTATCTGTGAATACAGCAATAGAATATTAGAATGTAATAGAATACATGTATGATAGAATAGCAATATATAGACAAGTTTATATAAAGTGTACACAGTTTGTAGAAAAGAGAATGTTCATCTAAAAAGATTCCATCTAAGTTTACAAAGGAGAGTTTAAAAAAAAATAGGCCTCTGTATTCTGAATTAGAGATGATAAAATAGCTTGTATCCTGTGAATTGCATTTGATGTTTCAAATTTATGTGAGAAAGTGTTCCCAAACATATTTTAAATGTGCATCTGTTACTGCTTATCTATGAGAGTTCAAGTACAAACTGCAGATCACCATCCAAAAACAATGAATATCTAAGACACATATGACTTCACATGCTGCACAATGAAGGAGCCAACTACTTTATCGAGAAAACATGGCCTCATGGCCATGAGGCTCAGACCTCCTACGTGGTTGACTCAGAGTTAATCCTGACACAGAATGTGCTCTCAGAAAGAGATATGGTTGTAGTAGGAAACTCACAATGTGTATTCTAGACAAACCATCAGGAGGAAAGCATGTGGCAATCAACTGTTTTACGTACTTTGCAAATCCAATGAAATCTTCGTGGTTGGTGTTGATGTAAGAGACTTGGATGTCAATCAGTAGCAGTACCTATAAGTTAAAGAGAAACCCTTCAGTGAAAACTGATCGTAAATATTCTCAAACACAAAACTGAGTAATTGCCTACAAATTATTTATCTTTATTTCTTAAAAGGATGCTTCAGTTAAAATGAGAAGTTGCATTAATTTTTTTTTCATTAGACTCACAATTTTTACTCTAAATTCAGAAATTAAAAATCTACATGAAAAGTCTGAGTCCCACATGAAGACAACATGTTTATAGTTTATAGGCATGGACTCTGCTAATTTAACACAGAATGCAGGATTATTCTAGTCCTCTAAAATGTAGGCATAATGTTCAAAAGAAGGATACATGTGTACCAATGACGGGCTGCTCAGAGCTTCCTGTTCCTGTAGGCACTATATATTAGCCATGAAATAACAATATTATCTCTTGTTTTTCCTCTTCTCTTCTATATCTTTAAGCTCCTTCTAGGCAAGCAGGAGTAACATCTCATCAACCAATTCAAAAAGGCAATATACAAATAAATAGAAAACTTCCTCAAGATCAACAGGCCTGGTTATCAAAGCAAAACTTCAGTCAGGTCTCTGCTAAAAGATCACTTCATTAGAGGGATCCTCCCTACTATCTAAACTAGCACTCTGGGGGGCGCCTGGGTGGCTCAGTCGGCCTGACTTGGGCTCAGGTGATGATTTTGCAGTTGATGAGTTCAAGCCCCATGTCGGGCTCTGTGTTGGCAGCTCAGAGCCTGGAGCCTGCTCCAGATTCTGTGTCTCCCTCTCTTTCTCCAGCTCCCCTGCTCATGCTTCTTCTGTCTCTCTCAAAAATAAATAAACATTTAAAAAAATTAAAAATAAATAAACCAGCACTCTGTTTGTACCTTATTATACCGCCTTATTTTCCTTTGTAGCACTACCGCTAGCTGACATAGTAAGTTTTTACTTATTCAGTATACAGACCCCATCTGCTGTATCCATGCTCTATCCCCAGTGCCTTGAACTTCATGGACATTCAATCAAGATTTGTCAAGGAATGAACTGAATGCATGTTCCCATAAACATGAAACATGAAAATGTTCTAGTCATGAGATACTTAGAAACTTTAAGTCAGAGGTTTGGAAAGTCCCTCTGTAGAAAATATTCTTCAATAGGAGATAAGAGAGGGTAGAGCAACCAACCAGACACTGTTAGAGAGTTTTATCCCAGAGATACTCAAAACTGAGTTCCCCTTCCTAAGTTTCCTTTTGTTCTCCCAACTGTGTGTCCCTTCTCTTTCTAGAATGCTTGTTAATAGAAAGAAAAAAAAAATCCAGAAACCCTGCCTACATACCTCCAGAGCTCTGCACCTTGACTTTGTTGAACGAACTTTTGATAAATATGATGAGCATGTTCATGCTGCCTCCCTTCAATGAAGATGAATTTGAATGCATCAGAGCCCTCAGGATAACAGTTCACTGACCAGGTCTATGTAATGTTCCCCAGAGGGTACTTCCTCAGGAAAGGCTTACCAGATCCTCACCCTATACGCTCACCCCAAACCAGGTTAGATCATGCTAATACTGTCCTATAGACTATATACTGTATTATATTTTGTATGTATATTGCACCTTATACTTTTTATTTGTGGTATATACCACAAATGTAATTAATTCTTTGTGTATATTTTGTTTGATGTTTTGCTTCCTCGCAAGACTGTAAGTAAGCTCAGGGTGCCCGGGTGGCTCAGCTGCTTCAGTGTCTGACTCTTGATATCGGCTGAGCTCATGATCTCACAGTCATGGAACTGAGCCCTGCATCAGGCTCCACGTTGGGAGTGGGGCCTGTTTAGGATTCTCTCTCTGCCTCTCTCTCTGCCCCTCCCCTGCTCTCTTTCTCAAAATAAATAAACATTTTTTAAAAAGACTGTAAGTAAGCTCCATGGAAGCAGGAGTTATATTTGTCTTTTTCACCTCTTATCCCCAGAATGTAGCATGATACACGTAGTAGGTGCCTAGTAAATATTTGTGGCTATGAATTGATAACTGTCTACCAGCCTTGAATAAGACTTTGCTTTAAAGGGAGCAATTTATTACCACATAATCAGTAAATGGCCGCTTACTGTTGTCTCTCTGTCACTACCCAATGCTATGGGCTCTGAGGGTTTGCTTTTATGGCTAATCTCAGCTGGTCGTCTTGCCGTGAATCCCAAGGGGACCTGGCCAAAAAAAAATTAATGCATCACCCAAATCCATCCTTACTACCAAATATAAAGTCACGGTACAGGCACTATTAGGTCAGTGACGTCATACTTTTATGAAAAAGTTTCGTATCCTCAGATACAGTTTCATTTCTTGTCCTAATGAACAAAACTCTAGAGTTAGGAGGGGTCATCATTATTACTTTGTCTGTGGTATTGCCTCTATTCTCCCGACAATAAAGCCAGATTCTGTTAAATGTTATACTCCCAAATCCATTTGGCCAGGAGTTTGCATCAATAAACCATAATGTTTAAGCACAAATAAATTGTTGCTGCCATAAAGAGCAAAATATCTACATAATTCTCAGCATTGCCAAAGGTTGTCACGAATATCTTGGCCGTTCATGCACATTAACTTGGACTGCAGTATAGGAAAAAAGTGGGAAAAAAAATAAAAACTATGGCTGCTCTCATTCATATTCCTGGAAACTGGGAGTCTGTGTTCATCCTAGGAAAAGAGCCAGGTCGCATGTGGGGGATGAAAAGGAAAATAGTACATTTTTTTCCCTCATTTTTTCACTTTCTCAGAGTTTCTCACTGCCTTTTTACCCACAGTTATTGAATATTTAGTTAAAGAAAAAGTAAAGCTACCCCTGCTAGCAATAATCACCCACAAAGTCAGTCCCTTTAACATGCAATTACATGTGTGGAAGCACCTGGAATGATAGCAGGCACACATTTTAAAAAACCTATGTCTTAGAAAAAAGCTCACAGATTTATGGTTGTCTATATGGTTAATATTGAAGAATTCCCCCCCACAAGGCTTCCAGAGCAGAGGTCAGTAATAATTTCTTAAAAACTTTTAAAACCTGGGGCTCCTGGGTGGCTCAGTCAGTTTAGCAACTGACTTTGACTCAGGTCATGATCTCAACCGCTTGTGGGTTTGAGCCCTGCACTGGGCTCTGTGCTGACAGCTCAGAGCCTGGAGCCTGTTTTGGATTCTGTGTCTCCCTCTCTCTCTGCCCCTCTTCCACCTCCCTCCCTCTCTCTCTCTATAAGAATAAAAAAAAAATTAAAATTTAAAAAAAATTTTTAACTAAAAAATAACTACAAGAACACCTCAAAGCATTTCTGGTACAAAGGCCTGGGAAAATGGGTCACTCTCTGGCCAGCTACTTTGGAAGCATCATACAACCCAAAGCAGCACGGAGTTCGGAACTCAAACCTGAGATCTATGCAAACTGCTACCTTCACATGTCCAAGAACATGAATGTTTTCACCGCACAGGTCGTACTATAGGTGCCAAGCACCAGCTTCTTCAAGTGGTTGGCTGATGAACTGTCAGACTAGGACACCTGAGGTGGCCACTTAGTAGAGACACCTGCTCCATCCCTTATCTCCCACTTGGGGAATGAAGTGATCACTACATCAGAGTTGCAGGTGAAAGACAATTTCTCTTAAAATCAGAAAAACGCAATTCTTTCTCACAGATACTAGGTACCACAGCTCTGTAGGAAAAACAATGAAAACAACTAAAATTAATGAAGAACTCAGAACTGCATTTGGATGCTTAATTTCATCCTCATAAAATTCCTATGAGTTAACTACCATTATTATCTCACTTTAAGATGAGGAAACTGAAGTATACGATGTCAAGCACCTTATTATTTGCACAGAAAATAATGGCAGAGGTGGAATTCGGACTCAGGCAGTCTGAACCTGAAGCCCACAATCTTAACAACAGTGCTAAGTTTGATTACATTGTTTCAGTAAAGCAAAACTCTGAAACAGGAAACATGAAGCTAACAACTGCTTAGATAGGAAAACAAAGGTAATTAAGATAATAATTGTACTACTTCAATATTGTTTTTACATAGGATCCCTAAGAGTTAAGTAGGATAATATTATCCTTTGAATTTTATAAAATTTGGACACTAAATTAAAATTGTTATCTTATTGACTTAAGGTCAGGAGTACAGTTGATACTAGAACTTCAGTTTTCTTGGTCCAACTGCAGCCATGACATTAGATGTGTGGGGGAACTTCTGGTGTCAGGATTTTATATCTGGCCCCAGGCTTGATTTCACTGGCTCATGAGTTAACATTGATTTGTTTATCTCCACTAAGTCAGAAAGCCTATTTTCTCCTCTTTTTGGCTACTGTAGCTATCCAAGGGTGTGGAAGCTGGAAAGCAAGTGAAAACTATGAATAATGGTTAATTAACTTTCAAAGCACAACGATAAAAAGTAGTAGCGATGAATCCCACAGCTCAAGCTGATAGTCAAGTTTTACTGAGTCACAAATATCCCAACCTACTGGGCCTCCATCCCGTCTCTTCACTTTCTCCTTCCACCCTCCCCACCCCACCCCACTCCACCCCACCCCACCCCTACACGCACCCTCTGTGGCAGTTTGCCTGTGTCTCTCTCCCTGTGGTTTCTCTCTCTCTTCTATTTTGCCTTCTCCTTTTTCCCTGGCTTTCCCTCTCCGCCTTTCCAAAATCTTGGAATTCTAAGAGGCACAAAATCTTGGAATTCTAACTTAGAGAGACTTCTGAGATGACATAGACCAACATCCCAAAGCTGTACATGAGAAGACAACAGTCCTAAGAAGTGATTTCCACAAGAACATGCTGTTATTTTGTAGAGAACACATGGCCTGAGTCCAGTGTCCTCTACATGCTGTCACAGCTGTGTCCTGGAATTGAAGAGCATTTGAAAACCTTCATGCTTCCCATTATAACATTTTTGTAAATAACTAAGAATAAAATCCACCTAAATTTAAGAAGCTTTTACTATTTACACACAGTCCTTAGCTTTTTCTAATGAATTACCTTCGCATAAGATAACCTTTTGAATTAAAAGAGCTAAATAGGATTAGAAGATAATTTTAAGGTCACTCCTTACAAGCCATATATATATATATATATATATATATATATATATATATACACACCATATATATATATACCATATATATATATGTATGTATATATATTCACTAAATAGAAATGTTTAAAAGAGCTGTTTTTTTTCAATGTTTATTTATTTTTGAGAGAGAGAGAGACACACACACAGTGAGAGCGGGAGAGGGGCAGAGAGAGAGAGACAGACAGAGGGAGACAGAATCGGAGGCAGGCTCCAGGCTCTGAGCTGTCAGCACAGAGCCCAACGTGGGGCTCAAACCCATGTCATGACCTGAGCCGAAGTCAGATGCTTAACTGACTGAGCCGCCCAGGTGCCCTAAAAGAACTGTTCTTAAACATTTTTTTCTCTAATTATTTTTATGAAAATGAATGTAGATGAAGGTATACTGAAACTAGCACAGTTTAAACTTGTTGAAGAAGTGACAATGAGAATAATCTTTCTGGAAAGCAATCTGGCAATATGTATCAAAAAAAATCTTAAAACCCTCTGTATATCTGTCAACCTAATTATTTCACAGGATTCTGAGATTAAATAATAAAGACATTCATCACAGAATTGCTTGGGATAGCAACAATAAGACAAATAAACTGTTTAAACAGTTAGATACTTAAGTATCTAATCACAGGTTCCATGGATAAGTTGATGAATAGCTTTCTCCATTCACCTAGGGGGAAAAAACTGACATTCTTCATGACATTTTAGGAATTTATGAATATCCTGATACCCATCTGTCGGCCCATTAAAAGCTAAGAACCTCTGCTTAAAGAAAACATGTGGAATGTTTCTGGATTATTGGCTTTCAGAGTGGAGTGTATACATGCCAGGGGTGCACATGACAATCCATGGGGCACCGAGAGTAAAAGTAATTCCTATTACTGTTTTCTAAACGTCATCCTTCAAAGCTTTTACACTCGTTTATATTCTCAACATACACAAGATGTTAGTATAGCAACACATGTATAAAATTCATAAATAAGTAAAAATAAACATATGTGGTTGTGTTCTTTCTTGCCATTCAGAGAAAGGCCAACTGTTGGAGACCACCAGACAGCCTTGGAGAACTTCCACTTCTGACAAAGACCCTGCCCAACAAGGAAGCCTCCCCTCACCTGGTCCTTTGTCTTCCCTTCTCGCTCGCGAATATGGTTGGCAACAATCCTTTCTGTTTCCTCGCAGAGTCTGGGGAAGTTTGCCAGCTGTTAAGAGAAACATCTGAGTTAATACACAAAAAGTTCTACTGCAAAAAAAGAAGCAAAGATATGTTATCTTATAGAAGGTACATATTGCAAATCTAGAAGCGAAAGTAAAATATCCTAAAGAAGAATGGCAGAGTGACAGAAAGGGCTCCACAAACAATAATCAAAATAACTACATTATCTGATAGGAAACACTTCAAAACCAGTAGAGAAATTCCCTGCAAAAACAAAAACAGAAATCCAAATACCATCTAGTACTATGCTCTACAGAGTTGGCACTTAATAAAGTTCAAAGATAAAGAAGATAGAAATGAGGATGAAAAGGAGAACAATGACTCACATTTAGAGAGTACTTACCATGTTCTAGGCTGTGTGCTTAACACCTCATGAGTTATCTCATTCAAAATCCACAACAATCATAAAAGATAGATTTTATTATTAATTCCATTATATAGAGGATGAAAATGAAGCATAGAGAAGTTAAGCAACTTGCCCAAGAGTAAACAGCTCAGAATTGGTGGGCCTAGAATTCCAACCCAAGCCCTTGGGACTCCAGAGCCCATTGTCCTGTCCACTACTCTTTGAGAATGATTTATTCCATGAACCACAGAGGTCAATTTTTTGAAGTTTTAATTTATTTATCCTGAGAGAGAGAGAGAGAGAGAGAGAATACATGTGCATGTGCACTTGAGTGGGAAGGGGCAGAGAGAGAGGGAGAGAGAGAATCCCAAGCAGCCTGCACGCTTTCAGAGCAGAGTCCGATGACAGGGGGCTTGATCTCACCAACTGTGAGATCATGACCTGAGCTGAAATCAAGAGTTGGACACTCAACTGATTGAGTCACCAGGCACCCTGACATAATTTTTTTTAATTCTTCCCTAACAGATATGTTTGCATGTACATACTTTTTGTCAAAACTATAGAAACAACACATTTCAATCACTTATCCCATCTAAATTATGCAGGTAATTGTCAAAAATTTAATTTGCAAAAAGGAATGAATTAATCACAGTTGTTTTCAATGTAAGAAAGAAGAAGAATGGGATTCTACGAGAATATTCAAGGAGGCCTAATCCAGAAGGACTTGGGTAAAGTTGTGTAGAACAGTTGTGGGGGAAATGAAGCTTTCCACGCCCCAGAACAGTGAGAAGGCAATGCGGGACAGGGACAATGAATGGTAAAAGAAGTAAAGAAAGATCAGAGCAGAGAGTGAGGAGGATGGTCTTATGGTGAAAGTAGAAAGGTAAACAGAGGTCAGATCAGAAGGATCCTTGCAGACCTGCAATGAATTTTGTCTCCTGAAGCAATTCAGATGAGAAATGCTGGTGACGTGTACTGGGATAGCAGAAATAGAATGGAGAAAAGTGTGCAAATTCATGGCTTATGACAGGCAAATGCTAATTCAATGATCATTTAGAGCATCTGAAAATAATAATAATATCCCACAAAATAGGCAAAGGACATGATTTTATTAAAAAAGAAATTTAATGATCAATAGCAAAAGAAAAATATTAAACTGCATAAATGATCCAAGTAATGCAAAGAAAGATAATAACTCTCATGTTGTCAAATGGTTCTAATTATTTTTATGAGACTTAATCTAGATGAAGGTATACTGAAACTAGCAGTTTAAACTTGCTGAAAAAGCGACAATGAGAATAATCTTTCTGGAAAGCAATTTGGCAATATATATCAAAAAAAATCTTAAAACCCTCTGTTTATCTGTCAACCTAATTATTTCACAGGATTCTGAGATAAAATAATAAGGACATTCATCACAGCATTGCTTGGGATAGCAACAATAAGATAAACAAATAAAACTATTTAAACCACCTAAATATGTAATGATATTAAATAAGTTAAGGTAGATCCACTAATGGGATATAATTACCTGTTCAAATAATATCCATTACCTAATTTTTTCATTCTATCTAATTTCTAAATAATATCTAAAAACATGGTAAAGTGTTTATGACAGTAAGTGAAGAAAATCAGACCACATATATATAAATGTGATTACACATAAGCATACACACATATACACGTAGTCATAGGCCACCATATACCCTTGATATCCTTCAAGGATACAATCCAAGATCTTACAAATCTCAAAATTCTTGGGTAATATTGTAGCACCTAACATGTCTCCTAATTTTTAAGCAGTTGGAACTAAACCTCCCTGAAATATAGCTGCCCCATGGTCAAACAAGGTCACTGTACACAGCAACTTTATAGTATGCATGATGCACATTAGTGTCTTAGCTAAACAACAAACTGTAATTCTTCATGGAACCATCATAATCACAAATCATACATAAATATTCAACCTCTAAGGCTGCAAGTCTACTGTCCACACACAGAAAAAGGTCTATAGAAATACTACAAAATGTTAATAGGAATAATCTCTTGGAATCATGGGTTATGCATAATTTCCATTTTTTTCTATCTACATCTCTACCTTCTCCAAATTTTTCTACAGTGACCATAGAGCATAGCATCATAATAAAAGCATAGAGACCTGGCTGCCTCGTTACTTTCAAAATTCACAGCCCAGTGTCTCTTCAGGAGATCACCAAACCATTACTCCCTTTTTGAAATCCTTAGCTGAATCCTGAGATGTATGGCTCATTTGGGGGATTATTTCATGAATAATTGAAGGCACAAATGAAACTTCCACTTCAAGTTTTGGAGACATTCCCCAGGAAAAGTCTATTATCCCAGCAGCCCTTTTATACTCAGAATATTGTAAGTTATTTTTTGTGAATCCTGTAAAAAGTTTTAAGCAGAGAAGAGATAGCTGATCAACACCAGTCGTTCTTCTTCACTAGTGCAAACCCGGGTGGTATATGTGACAGTCACCACTAGCCTGTCCTAGGCCACCAGAGCAACTGTTTCTCCTCTGCACTCAGAGCATCCCAAGCTAACGGCACACCTTTGCTTTTTGACAACAGCTGCACAAATATAGAATTGTCCTCCTGCAGAAAAGTGACAACACAAGGAATAGTGGTCTACTGAGAAGGAAAGTCAAGCCTCTAACAGCATTTAGAAAATGGATGACAGCAGAAGGTTATTTTTAAAACACCAAGGAATGGCACTATAAATATTTTTTTTCAGAAACAAAATACTTGATAGCTGAAGGTTCCCAAGCTAGTATGCAGCCATCATTAAAGTCTTGAGAAAGGCCAAAATGACAAGAGTACTCCAAGAAGCAGAAACATCTAAGAACCCTCCCACTGCTGGCCTTGTGGGGAGGATTGATTTTTTATGTGTATCTCCTGATCTTTCCAAACTTACTACCCATGGGCTTAACTTCACCAGGAAAGGAGCCCACCAGAGCCATAATTTGGTACCTACAACTGAGACAACTGGAAGTAAATGAGCCTAATTTCTAAGTGGAAGAAAAGGGAAAGAGAACACACTGTAAGAACCGCCCCCATGGAGGCAGAGGAGGAGAAATATTGAAGGAGACACTAAGCAGTGCAGGACCTAGACATGGCTGGAAGGCAGTAATGAAGCTGGTATGGTTTCTATCTAGCTGGTTGATCTGGAAAGACTGTAGGAGTATAAAAATCAAAATGTTGGCTTGAAGTGCTGGCTCTCAAATATAATACTCCAGTCCCAATTCTTCTCATAATATATAGAGGAAGAAGTTAAAAAAAAAAAAGTCCCACTCATATTCTGAATCATTTCTGATTTCTGATCAGGCTTTCTGCCACTCATTTCGTTAGCTCATTCAATGGCAGTTCCTGCTCAGTTTGCATAACCCTTTTCTTTGTTTTAAAAAATACTTCACTCTGATTGCCCAGTTCAGTTCCTCACCTCTCTTCTAGGTCTCCTATTTAAGGCACAATGTTTCCTCAACCATATTAACCATTATAATTTCCTATCTCTTTTGCTCTGAATGCCAAATTGAAAGCTTGCATTTATAAGACTATATTTACTTTGTCAAATCAAAGTTGTAATTATGTATGCCAAAATAATATTGATTTAGAGGATACCATTTTTATGCATTTACTCCCCTATTAACTACTTAAATATTATAGAAATTGATTAATACAGAATCAAGGAATTAAAGCTTTACTATTGATTATATTAATTTTATATTCCTGTATTTCACATCAGTCATTCATTTAACAAAGATTCATTGGGCAACTGCCATAAGCCAGCTCGACACTCAGTTTTTGTCAAACTACCTGATGTTAAAAAACAGTCTTGAGTGGCAGGTTGACTATAAAGATATATTGTCACACCAGAGAGAAATATTTTATAAAAATCAAGAGAAAACACATGAAAAATAAATGGCTAAACCTGCTCAGAGAAGACCTCAGAGGATCTGATGCTTAAAATCAAAACAATGAAACTTCCAGACAGAGCAGGACATTAATCAAATGACAAATTATTTCTAAACAGCTTACTGTTTTGTTATTTTTAAATCTATTTATTTTTGAGAGAGAGAGAGAGAGAGAAAGAGACAGTTTGAACAGGGGAGGGGCAGACAGAGAGGGAGACATAGGATCTGAAGCAGGCTCCAGGCTCCGAGCTGTCAGCACAGAGCTCAACATGGAGCTCAAACCCACACACTGCGAGATCATGACCTGAGCCGACGTTGGACGCTCAACCCACTGAGTCACCCAGGTGCCCCTAAACAGCTTATTGTTAAAATTACACTGAATAATCTTAAGTAATAAGGAATATCCAATGTGGAAACAATGCAGTATATATGAAGTAATTCTGAGAGAAAATTTTAGTTATAGTCTGAGAGAAAATATCATATATTTTTTAATACAAAACATGTTTTAATAAAATTCAATATTTTAAGTGTTACTTATGGCAGCATTTAATTATTTTGGTGGCATTTCAATATAAAATTTGCTTTTAAGCATGGACCACATTTTTCCCCTAAAGGAAAAAATATTACTTGAATGGCCTTTCTATGCAATAAAAGTTACACACTTATAAAATTTACTAACAATTGATTAATCAGACCATGAGAGCCATGCTATTAGGTTTCTCTTGGAACAGACACAGGATGAGGCAAGATTTCTACACCGTCAAGAGTAACTAGTTTGCTGCCTTAAGCAAAGACTCAGGTTATTAGGTAACCATCTGTTCATAGTTCCATACCAAACACAAATGGAGAAAATAAACTAAAGACCAGATCAATTTTTTTTTAATGCACATGACTTGAGTTGATTGGTTTGGCTAACCTAAAGGTATGGACTCTGTTTTGATACAAAAGCTATAAACCTTCCAATGTTGGCCACTGAGTAACAGTAATGATTTTACTGCTTATGAAAGCATATAATAATTTTATTCCATTTCTGTGAATTAAAACCTGCCCCCAAGTCCCTAGAAATCCTTTATTTGTTTATAGCATAACACTGGATTCATTCAGGAAAGGAGAAAATATTTATTTATTATTATGAAATAAGACATTTATTATGACAAAAGGTAAAACAGAAGCAGTAACATCTGCAAAGGTGAGAAACAATTCTAGTACAGAGGTCAAGAGATTGCACAAGTGTAAATGGGAAAATTTTTTTTATCAAGTGTTCTGTATTTTAGAAGTGGCACATGGGAAGTCTTAGAAGACCTAAGTAAAGTTGTTAGAAGGGGAAGGGAGCCAGGTCCCATTGAGGTGGCCTTGGGTAAAGTGGTCAGAGAAAAAGAAATGCTGCGGGCCCTCCTTCTCCAAGTGGGCAAATCCCAAATCTCTACACCTCAGATACTTTCTACAATTGGTGCATATGTGATAGAAGAATATGTAAGTTATACTGGTATGTTCTCACCATAACATTTCATCTAAGCAGAGAAATGAGAACTTCAATGTTAGCAAATGCTGAAGAATAAAAACAAAAGTCCAACCTTGAGTGAAATAAGGCTGAAAGATAATCAGAAGAGAGAGCCTCACGAAGTAATTGAGAGCACACCCCAACAGGAGCCCAGGGTGGGGCTGACACTGTCCCCAAACAACACCTGAAGATAATAATCAGATTTCCTTTCTTTCCAAGTTTATCTCTGGTAGACGTATTAATGAACAGCTTAAAAAGAAAAATCAGGGTGCCTGGGTGGCTCACTCATTTGAGCATCTGACTCTTGATTTTGGCTCAGGTCATGATCCTGGGTCATGGGATCGAGCCCCAGGTCACGCTCTGTGCTGAACATGGAGCCCACTTAAGATTCTCTCTCTCTCTCCCTCTGCCCTTCTCCCCCACTCGTGCTCTTTCTCTCTCTCTCTCTAAAGTAAAAAGAAAAAAGAAAAACAGAAAAATCAAGGGGAAAAGCAGAAGCCAGGGCAAATTATAAATTAAGAATTACAAAGATCATAAATTCTTTAGTGAATTATGAGATGAAAAGGTGAAATTCCTGGAATATTATTCAGCCATTAAAAAGAGGGAAATCCTATCATTTGTGACAAGTTAGATGGACCTTGAGGGCAGGAGCTAAGCAAAATAAGTCATACAGAATCTGCATGATCACACTCATGGAATCTTGTAGAATCTAAAAAGCAGTAACAACAACAACCAAGCTCATAGATACTGAGAACAGATTGGTGGTTGCCAGGAGCAAGGAGCGGGCAAAATGGGTGACAGTGTTCAAAAGGTACAAACTTATCGTTAAAAAATAAATCCTGGGGATGTAATGTACAGCATGGTGACTATAGTTAATAATACTGTATGCATATTCGCAAATTGCTAAGAGAATAGATCTTTAAAAAGTTCTCATCACAAGAAAAAACTTTTTAATACTATGTGTGGTGATGGCTGTTGACTAGACCCAATGTGGTGATCATTTCACAGTGTATACAATATTGAATCATTATGTTATATACTGGGAACTAACAAAATATGTCCATTATGCCTCAATAAAATAGGTGGGGGTGGGGTTAAAAACAAGTAACAATAACAAAAAGGTGAAATTCCTATTCTTTAAAAGCCAAGTCCCAGGCCTGAATTCTCTACAATACCCAATGAGAGGTTCAAACTTTAATAATCAGCCTGATTTGAAACATGAGTTATGTGAGGCATCTATTATATACAGAACATAGCAGTTTGTTAGACTGACAGCCAACTGGCAGAGAAGGTGAAAAGTGAGTCTTTTTGTTCATAGAAAACCACAGCAGATCTATCCAGACCTAAAAGAGCCCTATCTGAGCACGATACTTTGCAGCTATCCTCCTTCAACCTATAGACTTTCATGGAAGGTAATCAAGTGGCTACTTCAGTCAAACTCATCATTATCTGCCACATCAATAAGACATGATTCACTTATTCTTTCAATTATTCATTCAATGATTATTATTGAAAATCTGGCTGTTTTAAGATTGTGAATAGAGTGCTGAATAAACCAAATCCCTACTCCCATGGAGCTTATATTCTCAAAGTCCCTTTATTGTCCAACAAGAAAAACAAAAGATATACATAGTATAATTCACGTGGTCATACGTGCCACAAAGAAAAATGAAGTTTGGTATGTAGATGAAGACTTACGTGTATGTGTGTGTATGTCTCCGTTTTGAAGGAAGGCATGTACAACTGTAGATAGGAGAATCTGAGAAAGACTGATTAAATGGCATTTGAGGAGAGACTTGAAAGGAAGCCGGGGGTAATCTGCACAAGTATCTTGAGGCAGAGCATTTCCAACACTGAGAATGAGAAGTACAAAGGCCCTGCCATCATATCCCCTTGACATGTTGAAGAAACGAGGAGACCAGTGTAGCTGGAATGGACCAAGGGAGGGGAAAGTGGGAGGAGCTTAGAGGTGAAAAGGAGTAAGATCATGTAGGCCTTGAAAGCCATGCTAAGGACTTTAGATTCACCTGATTAGTTATGTGTACTCAAAGCAAGATATTGAGTCACCTAACATGCCACAAAATACAGCATTTCTTCTAATAGCACTTTTTAATGAAAAAATTTTCCTTATATTTCTAACAGCCAACTAATGCATCTTTTCTATTTCCTTGCAAAGCTTTTCTTTTTTTTTTTTCCTTTTTCTGAACAGGGTAAAAAAAAAAAATCAATTAATTGGTATGATGGCAATCCAAGAATGTGGTTTCCCAAGAGGCCAATAAATGGCACAGTTGCTAAACTGTGGTTAAAAAAACAAGATGTTCCTCTCAAGTGCTTCCTGAAAGAAACTCAGGACCCTGCAATGGTGCACTGGAGAATTGGGGGTAAAGAAAAGCAGCTGAGAGCTAATACCCACAAGAAAAATTCTGAAATTGACACGTCTCTGGAGTGAAGCCAAACACTCATAAAGCTCTAATGTTCTTGTCTTGTCCTCCAGTGGCCCAGAGACAACAGTGAGAAAATACACGAGAAGACTGCATTTCCCCAGGTTAGAAGTCTAGCTTTGTGTTACTTGAACACACATAAATCCCATGTTTTCCACTGATGTTTATTTATGTGGCTTAAGAAAAAAATTAAGTATTTTACACATAAGACATTCAACATGAGAAACGTTGTAAATGAAAATACTGTTTTAAGAATACATGTGAATATATACATTCACAATACAGCTAGCGTAACTATGCCTTTCAGATGGCCTGGAGAAGTCTTGCTTTACTCCTACTATTCCAGTGAAAGTATTAATAGCTCCCCCTTTCAATCTCAAAAGAGTCCTATGTTGGATGATAAATAATATAATCACATTATCTATGGCTCATATTCAAGGGGGTCAAGTAATAAAGCCAGGTATCCTCAACTTTAATCAAGATTATTTTGCTTGTAAAAGAACTTGAAAGTAGACATAACAAGGGCAGAAGTCAAGAACATCAAAATGAGAAATAAGGAAAAGAAAACCTGCTCAAATTTTATCATTTAAAAAGGAATGACTAGGGGTGCCTGGGTGGCTCAGTTGGTGGCTGAAGTTGGATGACTTCAGCTCAGGTCATGATCTCATGGTTTGTGGGTTCGCACCCTGTGTCAGGTTCTGTGCTGATAGCTCAGAGCCTGGAAGCTGCCTCAGATTCTGTGTCTCCCTCTCCCTTTGTCCCTCCCCTGCTTGTGCGCGCGCTCTCTCTCTCTCTCTCTCTCTCTCTCTCAAAAATAAATAAACACAAAAAGTTTAAAAAAATAAAAATAGAAGTCATAACTAAAATATCCTTTCAAAGTACAGATTTCTTTAGCATCAGGATAACTTTAGAATATCTAAAATTTTTTGTAAGTTTATTTATTTGTTTTGAGAGACAGAGTGCACATGTGCAATTGGGAGAGGGGCAGAGAGAGAGAGAGAGAGAGAGAGAGAGAGAGAGAGAGAGAGAGAAAATCCCAAGCAGGCTCCACAGTGTCAGTGCAGAGCCCAATGCAAGGGCTTGATCTCACGACCATGAGATCATGACCTGAGCCAAAATCAACTTGCTTACTGACTGAGCCACCCAGGTGCCCCTAGAATATCTCAATTCTTAATTTATAAAGTATTTATAGAGTGTCTCTTCTGTAGGGTTAGTCATTATGTTAGATACCAAGAATAAGAAGATAAGACATAGCTCTTTTTTTATTATTTTTTTACATTTATTTATTTTGAGAGAGAGAGAGAGCAGGGGAGGTGCAGAGAGAAAGGGAAGGAGGGAGGTGGGGGAGGGGGAGAGAAAGAGAGAGAGAGAGAGAGAGAGAGAGAGAGAGAGAGAGAGAGAGAATATGACTATCCCAAGCAGGCTCCACATCAGTGGTGTTGAGTCCTACATGGGGCTTCAACTCAGGAACCATGAGATCATGACCTGAGCTGAAACCAAGAGTTGCACACCTAACCAACTGAGCCACCCAGGCACTGACATAGCTCTTTTTTAAAAGGAGTTTAGAACCAACAGGAGGAGATTATAGGTTATTTAGGTTATTTACCCAAACAAATAAATTATAAACAGCTACAATCCCATATCATAAATGCTCTGATAAAAGTAAACATAGGGTGTCAAGTGAAGCACTGAAAAGGGAGCAAGGATGGCGATCAGGGGAGGATTCACAGAGGCCGTACAAGATTTTTTAGGAAAAGGATGATGATTGAGCTGGATCATGAAAAATAAGAGGGGATGGAAGGTGAAGACAAGAGGAAAAGGAGACATTCAAAACAAAGGGAATCACGTGTGCAAATGGTAAAGGCATGAAAAATCTGTGAAAATGGTGCAAATCACTTAGAATGGCAAAAGCAAGCACAAAGTGACAACGGATATAGCTAAAGAAGGATTCAGAGATCAGATGTGAAACTAAAAACAACCATAAATGATTTGAGCTTTATTCTCAAGATATAAGAAGCCATTGCATAGTTTTGAGGGAATGGGCAAAATAGATAAATTTTAGAAGGGCTACTTTCACAGCAGTGGGGAGGATGAATTTGATGGAGCCCAGACTGGAGGTGGAAAAACCAGTTAGGAGTCCTCTGGAGTAATTTAGTTTAAAAAATATCTGCGGGGACATAAGTAAGAAGAGTGTAATGGCAGCAGACTGTGGAGTAGATGGTTTCAGTAAAGAGCCTTGAGCTGAAGCTATAGATTTGAGGATCAACATTTTAAGTGGTAGATGAGCTATGGGAGATATGATCTGGCAGGGAGAAAGGACAGTGCAAAGAGAAGAAAGCCAGGAGCAAGCTCTGTGTGACTCTAGTGTTCAGAGGCAGGAAAAGTGGATAAACTCCTGAAGGAGATGGAGGAGGGATCATGAGAAAGATGAAGAGAACCCATGAGAATGGGGTGTCAGCTTCAAAAAGAGGGTAGAGTACAGCACCAGGAATGAGTATGCGTTACATCTGGCAATCAGGCTTCTGGTTGATCTTTGCCATAATTACTCAATAGAGTGGTGGCATGGAAGCCACATTTTAGAGGGTTATGGATTAACCGGAGATAAGAAAATAAAGATAGCAAGCATAGACTACTTTTTTCCCCCCAAGAAGGTTGGACATGAAGAAAAGGAGAATAAGATAGTAAAGGTAGTAAATAGGCTTTGTTATTGCTGTTACTACTTTTAACAGTAAAAGATTATTGAAAGATTGTTTTTTAATGTGATGCAGAAAGTCATGAAATAGAAGAAATCCAGCACAATTCATCCACGTTCCTCAGTGAGGAGTCCCCTGGCGAAGAGTGTCTCCCTCACCATTCTACATCATAGATTCAATAAATATCACAAGGTAGAGAATATTAGATGCTACTAAAATGGCCATTTATAGATTAGCCACCATTTACTGAGCACTTGCTATGGTTAATCAATGTGCAAAGTGCCCCATGGGTTTGAGGCATCATCTTGTTTAATTCTCATGGAGGTGGTAGTATTATTATCATCACCCTCATCTCACAAATAAATTAACAAGACTATAAGGGATTAAGTATGATACTCAAGGTCACATAGAAAGTAAATAGCAGAGCCAGGATCTGAATCTAGACACCTGGACCTCAGAGCCTGAGGTCTTAACTACTACGCCACATTGCTGCTTCCCAGAATGTCCAGGTTCAAGTGGTATTCATTTACAATTTAGAAGAATTTTTTCATTGATATATACAATGTCAATAATTCCCTTCTCTGGCATTATCCCCATCTACACACGGTAAGAAAAATTAGAGCATTCACCTAATTATTCTAAAGTGATGTTTACCTGTTTAAGAGAACGAGGAAAAAAATAGCTGACTTAAATATACTCTTCCTGGCTTCGGCAAACCTATCGGACATGGGTGATAGAAGACAATATCTCTGCCAATCAATCATGAAAGCAATTCCCACTCAGTACTTTTCACATTCCTTCCTCTTGGACAAACACAACGAAGTGAGGGTCAGGAAAAGAGAGGCACGTAGCAGGATAGGAAAGATGGGTAAACCAAATAGTTACTTGTTGGAAAGTTAAATAATTCAAACTTACTTTTTTGGTACACTTCTTGACGGTATTGATTAATTCTTGTATTACCAGATCTACACTCTTCAAGGACGGTCCTTTAAGCTTTACAATTTGTTTTTTGACTATTGCTTCAAATGCCATGTCTGGAGTAAACAACCCCGTCCTGAATGTAAGGAATAAAGCAGCACATTAGATTTTTTAAATTGCGTAATATCCAGTCAGTACTTTTTTGAAAAAGGCTTCAATTGGCATGCTACCTAAAGCAAGCATGTAATGCCCAAGTTTGAAAGTTACATAGTGATTTATTGTATAGACAGTATCATTTGTAATAACATTTTCAATACTACAATTCCTTAATAAATCCCAATCTATAGATGACTAGCATTACGTAAAAACAGTTTCCAAAATGTTTTCATGGACTCTAATAATACGACTTCTAACTAACACTTGACTGTAATTTGTCTCATCTCACAGTTTCACAGCAATAAAAAGCACTGCTACAATAAAAATGGTCCTAAATTTACATTTCTATTCCTAAAGTATTCCAAAAGCAACCCTCTCTTGCCCTTCAGAGAGCAGAAAATAATCCTCACTTTGTGAACGCTGAAATGGTAGCGTTCCTGACTATGCAATCTATTCTTCCTAGGAGAGCTGTATTATAGTGAGCTCAGTGGTTCCCAGTCTGAGGTCCTGGGGTGCTAGAGGAAAAGGAAGACAGTTAAGTGGAACTAACTTTGGGACACAGAATGCCTAAATCATGAATTTACAAAAATAACAAATGATAACCAAAATAGCAAGTATCTTTTCACTCAGCTGGAATTAATTCAAATTGGTGTCCTAACAATGCTTTTGTCATGCTCTTCTCACTTCTTCTTTGATTAACTTCTCCTCCTTGACCACTCAGTTCTGTGGTACCTCTTTTGGGAAATTTAACACTTCCCCTTACAGCAGCTTTATACTGCCCCTCCTAACCATTTACTTAGCACCCTATGTTCGCCTCTATTTCTAACTATAGTGATCATATTATACAGTAATTTGAAATCTCTCCACGTTGGACATAGAATAAAATCCACACCGTTTGGTCTAATATTAAACATTTCCCCCGTCTGACCCTGATTTTCCATTGCAGTTATTTGCCTCCACCCTTTCATGCACCCTACGTTCCAGCCAAACCCAACCATTTGCTTTCCACAAACATATTCATACCAACGTTTCCTGTCTTTGCCTTCGTCCATGATGTTCATTTCACCCTCCCCACAATTTCAGCCTGTCCCGAATCCCACCTGTGCTTCAAAGCCCAGATCAAAAGCAACCACTTCCTACAGCTTGCCTTCTCCAGTCCTGCCACTGACAAGGCCTTCCTTCTCTGAACCCCAGCATCCCATTTGGCACTGCAGTGGTCTGAGCACACACAGTCCCATTACTACACGGGTAGGCAGGGCATTAATGCATTTATCTTTGTTTGCCCCACAAGGGCTGTCTTCTTCCCTTGCTCACCATCGGCATACGGCGCTTGCAGAACAAAGAAGGACCCACAGGTCTGCAGTGGACAAAGATGGCTTCTATTCAAATGTCTAACAGAATCAACTGGAAACAAAACTTGTCAAATGAAGTGTATTTAAGAGGCTAAATAATCATGCCATCGGTGTGTCTTATTCTCAGGACACCGTGTACTTATCATCCTATAGGCAAATTAACTCCAGAATAATAACAATCTCTCCTTTTGGTATGTAAGTAAATCAGAAATTTTCAAAACGGAATTACTGAGCTTTTGCAGTTACATTCAACAGAAATGTATGTGGTAAGGAGTTTGGGGGTTTTTGTTTTGTTTTATTTATTTTGAGACAGAGCACATGCGTGCACACAGGGGAGGGGAAGAGAGAGACAGACAGACAGACACTGTCCCAAGTGGGCTCCACGCTGAAAGCGCAGAGCCCAACATAGGGCTCAGTCTCACTACCGTGAGATCATGGATGACCTGAGCCGAAATCAAGAGCTGGACACTTAACCGAGCCACCCAGGCGCCCCTGGTAAGGAGTTTTAAAAGCCAAGTAAAAGTACTATGTCTTACTTTTACAGTAAAGTAAGTATAAAAATACTTCATGACCCAAAACATGTGATTTGGTTTCACTGCACCTAGCAGATTGACATTTTCGGATACCAGCTCTGCCCAGCTCAAGAGTAAGACATAGTTTCCATACCAAATGCATCCTAGATTTGAGCGAGACAGAATAGAGTTAATAGGGAACTTAGAAATCCTGTTGATAGTAACAGAAAAATACTGGATTTGGTTATAGAATGTTTTCTCCCTTTTATTTTGTGAATGCATATTTACCTATCCTATTTGCAACTTTTAGAGCAGATGTCTGAATTTTAAAATGATAAATAATTCAAATGTCATAACTCCTTTTACATGTACACTCAGCGTCAAGCTTTGCCCTCTCAGGCTCTGTTCCCAAAATAGTCTCAACTCAACCCTGTGGCAGAAGCTGAGATATAGCTGCCAATAGACAGGGGACACCTGCTTCACAGGAGATAATCTATGAAGTAGGCATCCTAAGTTCAATACCTTAAATTCAGGACACTTACTATATGTGCCATTAAATTTTGTTTAGCCTTCTGTACATGAACTCAAGAAATGTGTGTTTTGAGTTTCTTTAAAGAAACTAAATGAGAATAATCCCGTTGCATACAAGGGAAACTTCCACACAAGGTACAAGCTCTACTCCCAGCCTCAGATCCCACCATGCTCCTGTCTACATCCCTGACTCCAGTCAAAAAGCAGGCCCTCTGCTCTGTAACTCCACACTGCACTTTACCACCTCTATGCCTCTGTTCACAATACTCCTCCCACTTTCAGTACTTTCTTTAATCCTCCTGCCTCGACAATCTCCATACTCTCAGGTTTTACACACACGCACGTGTAAACACACAGGACACCGTTGCCTGCTGAAATCATTCTTGTTCTCTAAACAGGTAAGGTTCCACTCAAAAGTCACCACTCTTCATGAATCTTTCCCAATCTTACTCTACAGCTCCAGCCGAAATGTATCTGTCCTGTCTGTGTACGTAACGATTACTTCTGAGCATGTCAGGCCTCCTTCCCCAACATGCCAGGCTCTGGAGAACAAGATCTTGCTCGTTGGTAAAATCCCTGTGCAGAGCACAATGCTGTGAGTGCAGAAAGCTTTTCTGCTTTTTTAACCGAAAAGTCTTCTTTTGTGAGTATGACAATACAGGAAATTAGCACGAAACTCAAACTAGAGTGTCTTATTTCTTACTCCCACCTCTGTATTCTACTCTGCTCAGATGATGAAAAGCCTACTTCACTAGCCATTTATAAACATTAATTTTCTCTTAGTAGCTTCAACTGAAGACAAGGGAAATGTGAATTACTTGCCTGATACCATGTATGTTTTTGATTGCATAGCTTATTTCTCTTCGTAATTCTTTCTCATTGAACTCCATCTGCAGAAGCAAAATGAGCCACAGTTAAAACACTTAATTCCTTTGAATAATATTGTTGAATATTAAAATATGAGGATAACTTGAATTAGTTATTAATAAATGTATACTATGTCTTTCCTAACCTAAACCCAGATGGTCAAAACATCTGTTTATATAAAGTTCAAGGCAACGTAGAACATTGGAGACTTCTGAGAGTTTTAGTGCAGTGGATTTTAACTCTCTTATAGATAGGAGTACTATGCATAAAAGATGCCTTCTGCACATAAATCTGGCCATTCATTTGAAATATACAATACTTCATTCTTTTGCTGAATGTAGTAAATGTATTCACAGACAAATGCATAAATAAGTGTCACCTGACATGCAACAGCAGTCCAGCTGTGCTGAGATTAACAATGGCTGTCTTTTCTCCCTGGCCATTTTAACCACCTGCATTCAAGGCCTCTTTACAAGAGGAAATTAATAATATTTTACCAATCCAATGTAGGACAGATTGCTGCATAAAAATTTCCCAGAAGCTTTAGGTACTTTAAATTTACTTGGAATTAGGATCAAAGTGTCATGGAGCTTAGACCTAAAAGGGATATCAGAGCACATTTGGTTCAGCCTTTTACTTCTCAGATTTGGCTTCTCCAGCCTGTCTATCCATTTCCCCCCTCACACTTTATACCACAGAACGATAAATTGCTTGAGTTCCCTACCCACACCCTGTGGCCCACAGCTCAGCCTTTACCGTTCCTCCCTTCTGTCTGGAACAATTCCAGCCCCGAACCTTCTCCTGCTTCGCTAGTTGCTCATCCTTCTAAACTCAGCTCAAAAGCCAGGCTCCGTCATGCACTCACACAGGGATTCAGGTCCGTAGGCTGTGTTTCCATAGCACCTTGTACTGAAGTTTATCACTTCACTTAGCACATTTTAACGAAACTATTTACCCATTTCCCTCCCACACCAAGATATAAGCACCCTCCTCTGTATGTGAAGCAAGGAGCATAGTCTCTAAAACTATTCAGCTGCCTATTGGGCAATCCAAACTAAACATATCCAAAATAAAATTCTTGGTTCATACCTCTACACAAACTCAGCTTTTATTCAGTTTCCCTCATCAGATGGGCACTAACATTTGCTGTTGTGCAAGCCAAAACCTTAGGGGTCATCCTGAATCTTCTTTCTTGCATCCCCCATATCAGTCCAAGCCCTACTGACCCTACCACCAAAATCACAAATCCATCCACTTCTCTCTACCCTCTCTTCTGAAGCATTTTGACTATGAAGCTAAGAAGATTAAGTTTCAGGGCTTGTCTCTTGCATAAGCACCTTCCAAGACCCTGTGCCTGTGTATTTATAATTTTGTATTCTTCTTCTTCAACATCCCCCCCCCAAAAAAAAAACTGTATAAACGTTAGGCCCCACAGAAAGTGGATTCCTCCCGCTCTGGCTGTACTGGTGAACTTACCTTGTCTCCCTGAATCAACTCTTGCCCCTTTACAATCCAGCCTGCAAAGCATTCCTTTCAAAATCATCAACCAAATAGGGTCCACCTTTTCTTAAAACTCTCCCCTAATTTCTCACTGTTAAATGTAAATGCCTCACTGCAACCTGGAAGGCCCTATGTAAACTGGGAGCTTCCTTCCTCTAAATCCATGGCATACCGGCTCCCCTTCCTCAGCTCTGCCCGAGCTTCATCTATTCCTTACCCACTGTACAAATGCTTGCTTTAGGGCCTTATCCTCGGCTGCTTGCCTTGAATGACCCTCTTCCCCGAGATCCTTACAGCTGACCTCTTCATGCCATTCCGATCATGCTTTCAGTGTCCCCTACTCAGAGAGACCTTGCCTGAAACATCCCATCAAAAGTGGCTCACTCAACCCCTCTCTCTAACATTATGTTACATAATAACACTTGATGTTTTCTTACCTTGCCTATCTGTAAAAATTTTCTGCCACTCCCCACCAGACAGTGCCTCTGTCTTGATCACTGGCATCGAGAATTTTGGCACAGAATAGGTGCTCAAGAAATATTTTTAAATTAATTAGACAACAAATAAATATCATAGGAACTCAGTACTTGTTGAAATACGTTGAAATGTTGCTAGATCCCATTAAATACAATCAGAACCATCAGTAAGAAAATACTTCTCTCCTAAATTTCATCACCTGAGTATGGAGATTTTTGTTCAGAAAACTCTCTTAGTCCCATATCACTCACATAACATTTTACGAATAGTTATATAGAATAGAACATGGAAACGAAATGAAGTGAAAGGGAAAAAAAAATAATATTTGGTACAAACCTTTACTATCTCAAAAGGAAAGCGTTCATGGAAAATACGGTTAATTTTAGCCCCTCCTGAGAGCTCCAGCGTATCTACTTGATCCCCTGACCCTTCAATTCTCTTCTCGAAGTCCACAGCAAATTGCTGAACCATCCTATAATTGTAAAAGAGAAATAAATTCAAGTTAAAGTTATAAGGCTTTGCATTTCTCATTCCAATTTGCTGTGGTTATCCCTTAGAGTCCTTTTCCTAGTGTTCTTAGTGGCACCTACTGGCAGAATGATCCCTGCACTCAAAAATGTAACTATATGAAATACATGCTATCAAAATTTATTTGAGGTGTATAATTAAAATATATATCTTAAATATCTATGTCATTAGATGCATTCTGTCCAATTAGCTGAAATCATAAAATGGTATTTAAAAATACTTAAATAAGTATACTTAAAATACTTAAAGTAAGAATTTAAGTTAAACAATAAAACTGCATAGAAGAATCAAAATGAATCACACTCATCTAATGTCCTAACTGCTCCAGCTGAGCCCCCTCATTACCCTGTGAGCTACTCTCTTCCCCGCCCCCAGGATCACAGACCTCTCGAAGCCAGAACAATGCAAATTTGTGACCACCATCCCCTCCACAACTAGCTCTAGCCTTGTTTTTCAAGGATTCCCCACATTTTAATAATAAAAGTAAAACTCCTGAAGTCATCACCCAAGATTCTCCGTGGTCTGGCCCTGGAGCTCCATCTCTCACTACTAGTCCGCATTCACCTCTAAGCCAATCATAAAGAAGCAATTGGCAGCTCCCTACATGCACCACGTCTCTGTGCTTCTACACCTGTTTTCCTTTCTGCTCAGAATACCATTTTCTCTGCCGCTTGCTTCCTTGCCTGGCTTATTTTTCTGTCCCTCAAGACTCAGGTCAAGCATCAGTGTTTAGGAAAACTTCCATGAGGGAAGTTTAGGAAAAACTTCCCTCTCCACCACCCCTCCTCACTGCCATCAGACGAAGGGCCTCTCCTCTGTTTCTTCAGCTTATTTTCAGCATAGTGCTTAGCAGAGAACATCACCACTGTTCACTTATCAGTCTCTCTCCTAAGGGCAAGGACCATGCATTTCATTTATCTCTCCCTTCTCAATATGAGAGGTACTCAATAACTTCAATAAAGGAATGAATTAAGGTGGTTGGTAAAAAACAAAGAAATATAAGGAGAAAATAACCACTTATATTTGTGATTACTAAATTTAGAAACTAATTTTGATATACTAGTACTACTTCCAAATTTAAAATTTCATAGGAAAAAATTCAAACCATCTAAAACTCGTACTTTTTATTCTCTTTTAACGAAATCCTGGATAAATTAAAATTGCAAATTATTCAGGCCACAAAATTCAGAATATAATTTGATGTAGCTATGTTTACACATATGCCAACACTGCCAATGTTAAGCTAATTTTTAACCACCTGAGAAGGTATAGACATGACACATGCACTGAAACCCTGGGAAATTTTAGAAAATTTACCTCCGGCCACTCCTTTCCTCATACCCTACACTCCAGCCCCCTGGCCCACTACAACAAACCATACCCGAGTTCGCACTATTCTCTGGTCCTCCTCTTCCATCTGACAAACTCTTCCCATACATCAGTGTCTCATTAAATATCTTGTTCTCCGTGAACTCACAACCTTCCTCACCTGTAACTGCTTCCTCAGCTGGGCTCCCTTAACATTTTGTACTTACCAGAAATACGGCATTTATCAGATTTTAACACAGTTGCTTATAGATCTGTTTCCCTCTTTCTATTGTAGCCTCTTCTTGAGGTCAAAAGTCTTTCCAGTAGGTATCAGAGAACCAGACACCAAGTGAAACACAAAGAGATGAGAGGAAAGCAAGAAGAGAGGTAGGCAGAAAGGGGAGAATGAAAGGAGAAAGGGAGAGGGGAAGGAACTGATTAGCTCCCTACAAGGGAAGAATCTAGATATAGAAAAGTCTGTAATCTGAGTCCAATGGAGTCAGAGGCAAGACCAGCATTTGTAAGGAGAATAGTTTCAGGTGGATGTTAAGATAATGACCTACGGCTTACACAGAAATAGCTTTCTTTTCTCTGTAACTTGAAGAGTTTTTATAGGAGCTTAACCAAAGCCAGGAATAAAAAAAAAAAAAAAACAACTAGGAAAGAGTTGAATCCACTCTTTCCTCTGTATGATCCTATAATATTTTTAAATAGGGAAACATAGAATGTTGCATTAAAATCTTACTTAAATAATTTGAGCATTTAGAAATATCTCTACAAAGACAGGAATTATGTCATGAATTTTAAACATCAAATGAAGGGGGGGTGTATCTTGATCAAGCCTGCACAGGAAGAAGGGGGCCATAAGAGGTGGCAAGCATTATCTTTGTAAATGGACTTAGGATGTTCTAGAATATCAGCTGGGCAGGAAGCCTTCTGGTCAAGAGGAACCTGACCTAAGTTGCAGCACAGTAATAAAAAGGCAGGTGAGGCTAGGAAGGGCCAAAAAAGAGAATAAAGATAAAAGGCACAGGAGCTGGCAATTCTCTAACAACTCTGCTGCACCACCTGAGACCTCTCAGGGATAAACCTAGTAATCCAAGGGTAAGATGGAAAGACCATGAAGGAGTAAAAAGATACTTGGCAGTTTTCACATTTGTATTTTTAAACAGCTACATTAAAATCATAACCGAAAAGGAAAAAGAAATCTAAATGTGCCCTTATTGTCCATACTTTATTATTAAAGCCTTGGTTCTCATTCCACTGAAAAATGCACACGGATAAATCACGTGAAATGACTAAAATAATAAAAAGATAATAAGTACGAGTGACATCAATAGAAACAGTTGTACAATACAAATGACATTTTCAACAGGACCTTTGTCCACTTCTAAGGGCTAAGAGGAAAAACGCTGCTGAGTTATCATTATTGGTTTTACTCATTTTTGGAATCCAGTTATAAAAGTACAATGAAATTGGACATGGGGATGAATAATTGGTAAATTTATAGTAAGAGAGGAAGATCCACAATTATTCTTCAAGACCACATAAAGACCTAAGGCCCATTGTCTAACATGCACCAAGTGTCATATACTTGCTTCTTCTGTTACACCTAGAAAATAGCATGACAGACAGACTGAGGCAAGAGCAAACTGAAGAAATTAGTTTCAAATGCTGAACAAGGGAAGGGAAAGGTGACTCACTGCAACAACGCTTTGGTCTTCCTGGTGGGGTCTTCGGGCTTGAAGTTTTTATGGGCTTCCACTTCATGTTCAATGGAGAGCAACTGTCCCTGTAGTTTGTTCCTGAAGTTCGGCAGGGTATCTCGAATGTGGTTGGTAAGTTGCTAAATAAAACAAAACAAAATCGTACAGATATAACAGATTAAAGATTAACTCATGAGATAAAAACGGACCTTTACTGTTTCCCTAATCATTCAAAACTTAGAAATCAATTACATATATACACTTGAGACTAACTCTGTAGGTAAATAATGAGAAGAAGCTCCAGTTCTCTCCTCCATGGCCTTAAGGACATGCTCAAAATGCCTTCAGTTGGAGTCACTCACTTGGGCTACCTCTTTATGCCTGGAAACACCCTTGTTAAAATGCACACAATGTTAATAATGAGGCTGCCTAATAACATTTTTGCATGAATTAATATATCAGATGGAACCTTAAGTTAGAATTTAGTTAGAAATGAAGGAATTGGGGACTTCTAGGTGCTGCTGGATGTTTTCAGGACCATACTGGTGGAACTCATAGGTACCTGTCAGTTGTTAACTTCTAAACTCTGCAGCTCAGACAGTGTTTCCTCTTGCCCTGCCTCTAGCGCCAGTGCAGTGGTGGGTGTTCAGGGGCTTCTGCCTTTAGCGGTTTTCATATTAAAGCTCCATGACTAGCAAAGGAAAGCTCTCTCTGCTGCTGCTGCTGTCTCTACCTACCTGCTTTGGCCCCTCTGTCTCCCTCTCTTTCTGCCTTGCCTCTCTCTCTTTTTCTCTCAAAAAAAAAAAAAAACATTAAAAAAAGTAAGGGGAATAAATATTCCCAGACTGACTGAAGAAACCATCTTAATCATTTTTTATGTTTATCTGAGGTTACTATACTTATTTAATTGTTGATAGTTCGTAACTATATTATACCTTTGCGCACAGTATGATGTATGTTATTACCCAGCATATGCTATTTTTATAGCTCTGAAGCAGAATGTAGAGGACTGCATTCCCAGTAGCAACATCACAAACCCCCAAGTCTAAGAGTAACAGTAACCACGAGAAACCAGTAGCCACCTGTCTGCCATGTGAGTGGTAAATGATAAAAACACATGGTTTCCACTTTTTGCTTCTTAGATATCTCAATAGCAAAGCAACACTGTGGACCACTCTTAGATTCCTAAAAAACTTCTTTCCTTGGCTTTTGTGGCCCTAGATCCTAACATTTATGGATGTACCTTCTCCATCTCCATTGCCAAGTCATCTCCCTCCACCAGACCTGTAAATACCAACATTCCTCAAATCTGATTCCTAATCTTCTTTGTTCACACTCTGTTCTTTCCTAAAGGAATCTTATTCCACCCATAGCTTTAATAAATATCCAAACACCTGTGACTACCAAGGTGTTATCTACAGACCAGACTTTTTATTTTTGCTATAGGCATATGTATTAGACCATGGACTTTACTTCTCTTAGATGTGTCAATGACACCTCAACCCCAGCATGTCTGAAATCAAGCACCTAATCTTCCTTTCAGAGCTCTCCATCTTGGAGACATCATAACAACCTGGGAACTTGGAGGTTATCTTTGACTTCATCTCTCTATCACTCACCAAAGCTAATCTACCACCAAGTTCTTGATTTTCCTAAACATTTCTCAATTCTGTTTTTTTCATCTTCACTGGCCCTAACCAAGACCAAGCTACTATCATTTCTCATTTTGACTCCTAACTTCTCATGTCTAGTCTTGATCTTCCTACCTGCAACTTCCATGATCATTGTTAATCCACAAATACAACTGTGTAATTTGCCTATTCAGATGTCTTAAATGACTCCCTACTGCTCTTAGGATAAGAACAAAAATCTTTAACTTGCCTACAAACATTACAGGATCCAGCCTCTGCCTACTTCTCCAAATTCATCTCTTATAACTCACTCCCTCATTCTCTGCCCTCCAGCCATAATGACATTGAATTCCTCAAAAGTGTCATGTTCTGTTCCAGTTTTTCACCATAGAAACTGTTCCCCAGGGCCCAAGGTACTGGTGCACACAGTGAATCAGCCATAAAAGTATCCTATTTTCAAACGGTTTGAAGATCCCTGAAGCAGTAAAAAAGAAGGTGATTGATTATCCAAGAAATGAGAGATCTTCAGTACAAAATTCATTCAGTTTTCAGTCATCCAGAATCCAATTATGTCATAATTTAGGGGTCATTTGTAAAACAAAATGGCCAATTATATTCTTTCTATTTTTCTAGTATTCACAACCTAATTTATTTCCAACCTTATCTTCCTAATCATCCTAATGATTTTTCTCTAAGATTTTTTTCAGTTTATTTGTGTTTTTCATAGATAAATCCAGGCATGAAAGTAATAATCTAAAGAGAGTTTTACCAATACTAAATATATTTGTGGACTATTAGGGTTTTTGCATGACAAACTAATGTTCTTTCTCTAAAATGCATTCATTCATATTTGTTAAATGACACAAGCACAGCACCACCTCATGGCTTCTAAATACTCATCTACCCATAAGTAAAAAGCACAAATTTTACATTAGTCTATGTTATGTCACAAAAAATAGAAGTATACCACTGCCTGTTTTTTTTCTTCCTAAAACTTGTTCAATTGTTTTGCCTAAATGGTTCAGGTCCAATGTCACAAGTAGCCTGCTATTGTGTTAGTCTCTACTGACACCTTCTAGGAGCAAACAATCAGAACATGCAATAATGACTTGATTAATTGACTGTTAAAACTCATAAATAAAAGTTAAAGCATATCTTATAATTCTGTTGGTCAGAACAGCTGCTCACCATTTGGTCAATGTAATCAAAACTCAGGGAGGAAGCCCTGCACTCACTAAGGATGATGCTTAACTTCCCCAGGAGATGGAGAATATATGGAAAAAAAAAAAGTAAAAAGTAAATGTACTGAGGTTTTATGGAAGAAGTATGTAAGTGCATGGAATGTTGGAAGATGGGGACCCAAGTCTATCTGTGCAGAGAAAGGGGTTAATCTGGAAAAACTTCTTAGATGAATGGAGATCAATGAGCTTACAAGGATTTCTAACTTAGGGAAATCTAAGCTAACTATTACATGTTGACATTTTGAAACCAGATCCCAACAAATCAACCTTTCAGAAATATACAAGTTTAATTTCTTACGATAACTACATATTGTGAGTAAAATGGGCGCTGATGTATACCCTTGTTTACTGTTCCTAAATAAGTATATACTTCTGCTTTGAGCAGTATTATTTGAATAACATTAAAGCAGATTCTACTCACTGAGAACAGTAGGAATGTGGAACTAAATATTTACATTCGTTTTTTAATTCATATCATTTAAGCTGAATGTCTTATTTTGGAAAAAAATGAATATTAAAATGAAATACGAATTCTAATAGTGACTTACATATTTCATAATTGTTCTTGTTGCTTGAGAAAACATTTTTACCTGATTAAGGACCTTCTGCAGGTGTGGGGTCCCCATCCTATCAGCAATATGTCTGTAAGCTGGGTGTGAGAGGAAAAATTTCCTTTCCGCCAACATGGCAGCCTTAATGTCCTTCTTCCCATCTATGTCCTTCTGGCTTCTGTTTACCACCCCCACGTAACCTGAAACACAACACATACAATGGGGTTTGGAATACTTTTTGTTGTTTATTCTGGGAAGATTTCAAGGCTCTTGAAGAGGCTGAATAAGCCAGGCAAAATTATTTTTAAGGACTGAAGAATTGAACCCTTTACGAACTCAGTTTGAGACACCAGTATTTAACAAAGGCTGGTTCGTGTGGCTAATGATAATTTCTTAGCATTAACACAATAATGTCTTTTTCCCTTAAAAGCTCTGTACATTTTAATACAGTGTGTCTCTTAGCAGTTTTGTCATATGGTGGGCAAGTAAATAAGTCACACTTAAAACAGAACAGTATATATTTATGCAGTCTATGATGAATATTTATAACCCCCTTCAAACCCTTCCTTTTCCTGTTTTCCTATTCCTATTATTTTAAGAAATAGTTCTCCTATTGGATCATTTTTAATATATCACTTGGGAACATTATGCCACTCCATAAAAAGTATAACTAATCATGAATACATTATTCCTCACAACTGTGAAGGCATAAAGCCAAGCTTTGCATTGGTTTCCCAATCATTTCTCTGCTACATCATCAAAGCAAATCCTGTATAGGACACAGTACGTTACCCCTGCGAAGAGGCAGAAGCTTGTTCTCCAGAACATCCCTGGCATCTGTTCCTTCATCCATAAGATCCAATTTGGTGATGACTCCAATGGTTCTTAAACCTGTATCACAAACCAACCCACTTTATTACACAGTATGCAGAAGACTAACAAATTTTAGAGACATATATGTCCCAAGACTAAATGCAAGGTACTCATATTTCTGGTCCTTTTCCTATTCCTCTCTCTTATTTTGTTTTCTGATCCACTGCTATCCCAGTCTGGTAAATTTTGATGTGATGAGCAGGAGAGTTTTAAAATTACCCATCCAGGGGCACCTGGGTGGCTCAGTTGGTTAAGCATCCAACTCTTGGTTTGGGCTCAGGTCATGCATGATCTCACAGTTTGTGAGTTCGAGCCCTGCATAACAGGCTCTGCGCTGGTGGCACAAAGCTTGCTTGGGATTCTCTCTCTCTCTCTCTCTCTCTCTCTCTCTCTCTCTCTCTGTCTTCTTCTCTCTGCCCCTCCGTCTCTCTATCTCAAAAATAAATAAACATTTAAGATAAAATAAAATAAAACCACCCATTCATAATATCACCACAATAATTTTAAATATATGAGTTTATTTTTGTACCATATATATATGGAAACTATACACTTAAAATTTTCCTCCAAGGTCCTGCACATGATATGGGTGCTTTAATTTTTTTATGTATTACTTTACTGAAAACAAACAAGTAGGCTACACATGGACCAATGAAGAGAGTGTATCATAAATCAAAGCTGATTATTGATCCATTTCTGAGCACTTGACACACAAATTATAAGAAAATTAGGTATAGGATAGTGTCATCACTAAGAATAAAGTTTCAAGTCTCACAGCATTCCCTGTTCCTCAGAAAAAAAAATATGACTTAACGGAAAGAAGACCAAACTAGGAATCCTGAGGCTTAGATTCTAGTCTCAAGGAAAGTCACTTAACTCTCTTCTCTGGGTCTCAGTTTTCTTCATCTATAATATAAAGAGTTGGAAACCACAATTTCCAAGGTATAAAATAAAATAATGTAATAAAATAATGTAAAAACCTAGACATTTTACGTAGCACACCAGATACATTGTCTTTGCCCATTGCTCCCTTCACTAGATAAAATAAACAATATTTGCCTAGTGATTCAAATCTTTAAGTGCATTCTTTGGACTCCCAGTTAAACATGATAAAGTGAACACACACCTTTATCTTTTTACCTGAAAGCACTCTAAAATGGCTAATATTTATTAGGTCAGCTATGGTTATACATGCTTTACATGTCTTAAATCATTTGCTCTAAAAAAATCATTTAATCTTAAAAAGGACTCCAACTACTATTTTTTTAAGATGAGGAAACTAAGGCAGGAAGAGATTAAGTAACTTTCTCAAGGTCATACATGGGTCTAGGCATCCAGAACCCATGCAATATACTGCCTCTCACAATAAAAAGAATTTTAAAAATAAAAAAGGTTTAAAACAAGAAAGTAAAAAAAAAAAATGGGAGAGAACTGAAGAAAAATTTTGAAACTGGAAACCCAGCAGGATGACTGCTAACTAACTTAACAGACTAGCCTAAGAGGAAAACTGCATCCAAGAAAGCCAATGACAGGAGAAGCCCAGAAGCTGGATAATTTACATCACAGACTCTCAGAAAGGTTCAGGGAAACGAATAGCTCTGACAATAATGGAGAGCAGTGGTGGCAGCTGAGGTTGAAAACAAGAGCGCTGGATGAAAGCAGTAAGATTTCCATGGATAACACAGCTAAAAGCCACCCTGGTCCATCTTGGCAGGAGAGCACAGATTTACTCTCTGGAAACACTGAACTATGGAAAACTGAACTAATGGGCACCTGGCCCAGTTCGAGGGCGTCAGGTATTAAAAGAGGGTGATTAAGTGAAATTCCACATACTGAATGGTGAGACCTCTCTCCTCAGTCCAGTTTAAGAAAAAGCTGGATGGCAGAATTTAACCCCCCAAGCAGGAAACTGGAACAACTCGGTCTGGGGAAATTTACCATTCTAAGAGGAAAACATAGATATTGAAATTCAGAGGAACTCTGATCAAGACAGCCCAATAAATCATCCTACTGCAAAGCCTCTAACTCCTTTGGCCAAGCACACCCACAGAGAGTTTCCAATCACCTATTACTATTTCACTTTTGAATATAAATCAGTAAGTGTAGGCTACCATCTGTCATCATACAAATTTATTATATTATTGACTATATTCCTTACACTGTACTTTTCATTCATGTGGCTTACTTATTTTACCATTCTGTGATATATATAATTGTAGAATCGCTATGTTGTACACCTGAAACTAATACAATATTGTATGTCAACTATGCTTTGATAAAAAATAAATATTAAAAAAAATAATTTTAAACGTGAGTGGATAGCAAGGAGAGTCTTTGAGACCAAAACAAAAAAGTTGTAAAACAGAACAGGAGAAAACAAAGATAATGCAAAACATGGAAGAAAACTTTATTATTTTTATTAATATCCTCAGAAAGAAAGGAGAGGTCATTGTATTCATTGAATAAGAACAGAATGTCATAAAAGGAAACATTCAAACAAACGAAAGAGATTCTCAGTAACTAAAAGTATGAGTAGAAATTTTAAAAAATGTTAGTCGCATGGTTGGAGGACCAAGTTAGAAACTCTTCCAGAAAACAAAAGAAATAGAAGTAAATAATACAAAAAGAAAAACTTCTTTAAAACTAGAGAAATAATCCAGAAGATCCAATATCTGAATAATTGGCATAACAGAAAAACAGAGAAGATGAAACAGAAATAATTGGTGGGGTGGGGGCATACTATTCAAGAAAATATCTTATAAGTGAAAGATGAAATTATGCATTGAATGAACCCATCAAGTGTCCAACACAATATGAAAAACACATACAATATGGCATATCAGTATAAGATTTCAAATGCTGGCAACAAATGAAATATCCTAATAAGCTCATAATGAACTTAAGGTGAGAGCATGACAAAAGAAAGTTTGGGAATTATTACAGCATCCGACTTCCCAGCAACAAATTGGAAACTAAAACTCAATAGAGTGTTGTTTCCAAAATTCTGAGGGTAAAACTATTTCTAGCCTGGAATTCTAAACTATCAATAAATGTGACTGTAGAAAAAGATATTTTCAGACTTGCAGAATATCAAAATATTTTACTTCCATTTCTCTTTTTCTTTGGAAACTACTAAAAGGTGTGGTCCACCAAACATGGGAAGCAAACTGACAGAGAAGTAAAGAGATCTAGGAAGGAAGAAATATAATATAACCAAGAAAAGAAGGGACTTTTCAGGATGGTGTGGATCCCAGTACTAGGCTAGAAGAACAATCAATATCTGTTAGAATGAGAGGGCGCAGATTACTGAAAAAATGTGTTTCCCCACCAAGAAAAAAACAATGAAGGTGATAGAATACCTAATGCCTACAATGTTTTAAGGTATTAAAAGATATAGACTCCTGAAGGAGAGACTGAGAAAGCACTGGTGATGGATATATAGAAGACTATGCAAACAAACAAAAAGAGAGACAACCATCAACCTTGAAGACAGCAATATCATGTAAGAAAGGAAATGTAACCATAATTGACACATGGCTCAGCTGCAAATGATATTTTCAGAATCATAAATATTTAAATATAATTATATTAGGAGAACACGGGAAGGTAAGTGTATATGTGTATGGTTAGTATAAGTGGGTACGGGAGAGAGATATAAGACAGCTAAATCCTTCTCTACAGTAAAGAGTCAAAAGTGAATATCTAAAAATAAAAAATGAAGAAACGGTAGTATAAACAGATTACACAGCAATATGGATGTAAATACCAAAAGAAAGCTAAAAGGATTGAAAGTGATAGACTCTACAAATCAGTAATCAAGAGTCATGAGGAGTGGGCAAGGGACTAACAGTTTTTGTTAAGCGTGGAACTTATTTTTGGGACTTATTTTTTAAATTATGTATATTTATAATGTAATAAAAATAAAAGTGAAATTTTAAAAGTTTTTTCTTTACTATTCCTTTATTTCTGCAAAGGCAGAGAAGTCTATGCTTAGCGGTGTACTGCAAAGGAGATAGCAAAGGAGATTATTTCTTTTCACATTTAGTTATACAAATAGGCAGCTTAAAAAATAATCAATGAACTCCTGCTGGTGGACTCAAGACCTACACTCAAAAAGCCATTGCCAGAAGAGATTCAAAGGCAGCATGTTTCCAAAGCACTTCACTGGGAATCTAAACACTCAGATAAAAATAATAATAGAGACCATGAATTGAGTCTTGATTATGTGGTGGACACACACTTGAGACAACTCTATGAGATAGGTACTATTATCTCAATTACACAGATGAGGAAGTGAGATTGGGAGAGGAAAAGCACACTTACCTAAAGGCTTACAGAGGGTTTCCTGTCTCACATTTAGGTCTTTCATCCATTTTGAGTTTATTTTTGTGAATGGTGTAACAAAGTGGTCTAGTTTCATTCTTCTGCATGTTGATGTCCAGTTCTCCCAGCACCACTTGCTAAAGAGACTGTCTTTTTTCCATTGGACACTCATTCCTGCTTTGTCAAAGATTAGTTGGCCATACATATGTGGGTCCAATTCTGGAGTCTCTATTCTATTCCATTGGTCTATGGGTCTGTTTTTGTGTCAATGCCATGCTGTCTTGATGATTACAGCTTTGTAGTAGAGGCTAAAGTCTGGGATTATGATGCCTCCCACTTTGGTTTTCTTCTTCAATATTACTTTGCCTATTCAGGGTCTTTTGCGGTTCCATACAGATTTTAGGATTGTTTGTTCTAGCTTTGAGAAGAATGCCGGTGCAATTTTGATTGGGATTGCACTGAATGTGTAGATTGCTTTGGGTAGTATTGACATTTTAACAATATTTATTCTTCCAATCCATGAGCACGGAAATGTTTTTCCATTTCTTTATATCTTCTTCAATTTCCTTCATAAGCTTTCTATAGTTTTCAGCATACAGATCTTTTACATCTTTGGTTAGATTTATTCCTAGGTATTTTATGCTTCTTGGTGCAATTGTGAATGGGATAAGTTTCTTGATTTGTCTTTCTGTTGCTTCATTATTGGTGTACAAAAATGCAACTGATTTCTGTACATTGATTTTGTATCCTGCAACTTTGCTGAATTCATGTATTGGTTCTAGTAGACTTTTGGTGGAGTCTGTCGGGTTTTCCATGTATAATATCATGTCATCGGAAAAATGTGAAAGCTTGACTTCCTCTTTGCCAATTTTGATGCCTTTGATTTCCTTTTGTTGTCTGATTGCTGATGCTAGAACTTCCAACACTATTTAAACAACAGCAGTGAGAGTGGACATCCCTGTCACGTTCCTGATCTGAGGAGGAAAGCTCTCAGTTTTTCCCCCATTGAAGTTGATATTAGCTGTGGGCTTTTCATGTATGGCTTTTATGATGTTTAAGTATGTTCCTTCTATCCCGACTTTCTTGAGAGTTTTTATTAAGAAAGGATGCTGAATTTTGTCAAATGCTTTTTCTGCATCCATTCACAGGATCATATGATTCTTATTCTTTCTTTTATTATTGTGATGTAACACATTGATTGATTTGCAAATATTGAACCAGGCCTGCAGCCGAGGAATGAATCCCACTTGATCATGGTGAATAATTCTGTTTATATGCTGTTGAATTTGATTTGCTAGTATCTTGTTGAGAATTTTTGCATCCATGTTCATCACGGATATTGGCCTGTAATTCTCCTTTTTTGTGGGGGTCTCTGTCTGGTTTGAGAATCTAGGTAATGCTGGCTTCATAGAATGAGTCTGGAAGTTTTCCTTCCCTTTCTATTTTTTGGAACAGCTTGAGAAGGATACATGTTTGCTCTGCTTTAAATGTCTGGTAGAATTCCCCTGGGAAGCTATCTGGCCCAGGACTCTTATTTGTTGGGAGATTTTTGATAACTGATTCAACTTCTTCACTAGTTATTGGTGTGTTCAAATTTTCTATTTCTTCCCATTTGAGTTTCAGTAGTGTGTGGGTATCTAGGAATTTGTCCACTTCTTACAGGTTGTCCAGTTTGTTGGCATATAATTTTTCATAGTATTCCCTGGTAATTGCTTGTATTTCTGAGGGATTGGTTGTAATAATTCCATTTCATTCGTTATATTATTTATTTGGTTCCTCTGTCTTTTCTTTTTGAGAAGCCTAGCTAGAGGTTTACCAATTTTGTTTATTTTTTCAAAAAACCATCTCTTGGTTTCATTGATTTGCTCTACAGTTTTTTTAGATCTATATTGTTTATTTCTGCTCTGATCTTTATTATTTCTCTCCTTCTGCTGGGTTTGGGGTGTCTTTGCTGTTCTGCTTCTATTTCCTTTAGGTGTGCTGTTAGATTTTGTATTTGGGATTTTTCTTGTTTTTGAGATAGGCCTGGATTGCAATGTACTTTCTTCTTAGGACTGCCTTTGCTGCATCCCAAAGTATTTGGATTGTTGTATTTTCATTTTCATTTGTTTCCATATATTTTTAAATTTCTTCTCTAATTGCCTGGTTGACCCATTCATTCTTTAGTAGGGTGTTCTTTAACCTCCATGCTTTTGGAGGTTTTCCAGACTTTTTCCTGTGATTGATTTCAAGTTTCATAGCATTGTGGTCTGAAAGTGTGCATGGTATGATCTCAATTCTCGTATACTTATGAAGGGCTGTTTTGTGACCCAGTAAGTGATCTATCTTGGAGAACGTTCCATGTGCACTCAAGAAGAAAGTATATTCTGTTGCTTTGGGATGCAGAGTTCTAAATATATCTGTCAAGTCCATCTGATCCAATGTATCATTCAGGTCCCTTGTTTCTTTACTGATCCCTGTGTCTAGATGATCTATCAATTGCTGTAAGTGGAGTATTACAGTCCTCTGCAATTACCACATTCTTATCCATAAGGTTGCTTATGTTCGTGATTATTTGTTTTATATATTTGGGGGCTCCCATATTTGGCGCATAGACATTTATAATTGTTAGTTCTTCTTGATGGATAGACCCTGTAATTATTATATAATGCCCTTCTTCATCTCTTGTTACAGCCTTTAATCTAAAGCCTAGTTTGTCTGATATAAGTATGGCTACTCCAGCCTCCTTTTGACTTCCAGTTGCATAATAGATAGTTCTCCATCCCCTCACTTTCAATGTGAAGGTGTCCTCAGGTCTAAAATGAGTCTCTTGTAGACAGAAAATAGATGGGTCTTGTTTTTTTTTTATCCATTCTGATACCTTATGTCTTTTGGTTGGAGCATTTAGTCCATTTACATTCAGCGTTATTATTGAAAGATATGGGTTTAGAGTCATTATGATGTCTGTAGGTTTCATGCTCGTAGTGATGTCTCTGGTACTTTATGGTCCTTACAACATTTCACTCACAGAGTCCCCCTTAGGATCTCTTGTAGGGCTGGTTTAGTGGTGATGAATTCCTTCAGTTTTTGTTTGTTTGGGAAGACCTTTATCTCTCCTTCTATTCTGAATGACAGACTTGCTGGATAAAGGATTCTTGGCTGCATATTTTTCCTATTCATCACATTGAAGATTTCCTGCCATTCCTTTCTGGCCTGCCAAGTTTCAGTGGATAGGTCTGTCACTAGTCTTATGGGTCTCCCTTTGTAGGTTAGAGCCTGTTTATCCCTAACTGCTTTCAGAATTTTCTCTTTATCCTTGTATTTTGCCAGTTTCACTATGATATGTTGTGCAGAAGATCGATTCAAGTTATGTCTGAAGGGAGTTCTTTGTGCCTCTTGGATTTCAATGCCTTTTTCCTTCCCCAGATCAGGGAAGTTCTCAGCTATGATTTGTTCAAGTACACCTTCAGCCCCTTTCTCTCGCTCTTCCTCTTCTGGAATTCCTATTATACGAATATTGTTCTGTTTGATTGCATCACTTAGTTCTCTAATTCTCCCCTCATACTCCTGGATTTTTTTTATCTTTTTCTCAGCGTCCTCTTTTTCCATAATTTTATCTCCTAATTCACCTATTCTCTCCGCTGCCTCTTTAATCTGTGCTATGGTCGCCTCCATTTTATTTTGCACCTCATTTATAGCATTTTTTAGCTCCTCATGACTATTTCTTAGTCCCTTGATCTCTGTAACAATAGATTCTCTGCTGTCCTCTATGCTTTTTTCAAGCCCAGTGATTAATTTTATGACTACTATTCTAAATTCTTGTTCCGTTATATCACTTAAATCATTTTTGATCAATTCGTTATCTGTTGCTACTTCCTGGAGTTTCTTTTGAGGAGAGTTCTTCCATTTCATCATTTTGGGTAGTCCCTGCAGTGGCTCCCAACTGCAGGGCACTTCCCCTGTGCTGTCCGGAGTAACTTGTGTTGGTGGGTGGGACCACAGTTAGACCCAATGTCTGCCCCCAGCCCACAATTGGGGCCACAGTCAGACTGGTGTGTACCTTATCTTCCCCTCTCCCAGTGGCAGGACTCACTGTGGAGTGGTGTGGTCCCTGTCTGGGCTACTTGCACACTGCCAGGCTTGTGGTGCTGCTTTGATGGGATCTGGCCAAGGGCGTATTAGATGGGGTGGATCCACAAGGTGCACAGGGGCTGGAGGAGCAAGCTTAGCTCGCTTTGCTGTTGGCAGTCCCCTGCGGGAGGGGCCCTGGCGGTCCCCACCAGGAGGGAGGGAGACCCATCAGAGGGATGGATCCACAGAAACACAGCGTTGGGTGTTTGCACGGTGCAAGTAAGTTTGGTGACAGGCATTGGTTCCCTTTGGGATTTCGGCTGGGGCATGGGAGAGGGATATGGTGCTAGCCAGTGCCTTTGTTTCCCGCCAAGCCGAGCTCTGTCTTCCAGGGCTCAGCAACTCTCCCTCCTGGTGCCCTCTCACTCTCCCCGCTCTCCAAGAGCAGGGCTGTTGACTTTTAATATTCCAGATGTTTCCCACTGGCTATCAGAACTCACGCAGTCCAGCCCGTTTGCTTTTGCAAGCCAGACTCGGGGATCTGCCTTGCAGGAGGGGTTGCCCCTCCACCACCCCAGCTCTCTCCCGCCAGTCTGTGGAGCATGCACTGCCTCTCCGCCCTTCCTACTCTCTTCTGTGGGCCCCTTTTCTACACTTGCCTCCAGTCTGTTCTGCTAGTCTTCTGGTGGCTTTTTGGATTATTTAGGCAGATGTGGGTGGAATCTAAGCGATCAGCAGGAGGTGAGCCCAGCGTCCTCCTACACCGCCATCTTCCAGTTGAGAATTCTATTCTGTTTATTTCTACTCTAATCTTTATTATTTCCTTCCTTTTGCTGGGTTTGGGTTTTATTTGTTCTTCTTTTTCTAGCTCTTTTAGGTGTAAAGTTAGGTCATTTATTTGAGATTTTTCTTGCTTCTTGATATATGCATTTAGTGCTATAAAATTCCCACTTACAGCTACTTTTGCTGCATCTCATAGATCTTGGACTATTGTGTTTTCATTTTCATTTGTTTCCATGTAATTTTTTATTTCTTCTTTGATTTCTTTGTTGACCCATTCATTGTTTAGTAGCATGTTATTTAATCTCCATATATTGCTGCTTTTTTGAGACTTTTCCTTGTGGTTGATTTCCAGTTTTATAGCATTGTGGTCAGAAAAGGTGCATGGTATGACTTCAATGTTTTTGAATTTGTCGAGATTTGTTCTGTGGCCTAATATGTGAAATTAGGATTATGAAGATTTTTCTGTGTGCACTCAAAACAAATGCATATTCTGATGTTTTAGGATGGAATGTTCTGAATATGTCTCTCAAATCAATCTGGTCCAGTGTGTCATTCAAAACCACTGTTTCCTTGTTGATTGTCTGTTGGTCTGATCTCTCCATCTCCATCAATGTACGTGGGGTGTTAAAGTCTCCTACTACTACTATATTACTATTGATTATTTCCTTTATGTTTGTTATTCACTGTTTCATGTAATTAGGTTCTCTCATTTTGGATACATAAATATTTTTAATTATTATATCCTCTTGTTGGTTTGTCCCTTTTATTACTGTATATTGTCCTTCTTTGTCTCTTGTTACAGTCTTTGTTTTAAAGTCTATTTTGTATGATGTAAGTATTGCTACCCCCGCTTTCTTTTGACATTCATTTGCATAGTAATTGTTTCTCTGTCCCCTCACTTTCAATCTGCAGGTATATTTCAGCCTGAAATGAGTCTCTTGTAGGCAGCATATAGATGGGTCAAATTTTGCATTCACTCCGTCATCCTATGTCTTTTGATTGGAGCATTTAGTCCAGTTGCATTCAAAATAATTATTGATAAATATGTATTTATTGTCACTTTGTCATTTTGGGCTTGTTTCTATAGATTTTCTCTGATCCTTTCTTCTCTGGGTTTGTTGGCTTTCTTTAGTGATATGCTTGGATTCCTTTCTTTTTTGCACATCTGTTACTAGTTTTTGATTTGTGATTACCATTCGGTTTGTATATAACATCTTCTGCATATATCAGTCTACATTAAGTTGATGGTTGCTTAAGTTAAACTCATTTCTTTACTCCTCTCCCCCCCAACTCCCACCACCACATTTTAGGTATATGGTGTCATGTTCTGCCTACTTTTATGTTATGAGCCCCTTGACTGATTTTTATATAAATATTTATTTTTACTGCTTTTGTGTTTTTTACTTTTCATACTCTCACTTACGGTCTTCCCTCTCCACTCATAGAGTCCCCTTTAATATTCTTGTAGGGCTAGTGTAGTGGCCATGAACTCCTTTAGTTTTTATCTTGGAAACTTTTTATCACTTCTTCTATTCTGAATGATAGTCTTGCTAGATAGAATATTCTTGGCTGAAGATTTTTCCCTTTCAGCATTTTGAATATATTATGCCACTCCCTTCTGTCCTACAAAGTTTCTGCTGAAAAATCCACTGATAGCCTTCTGGGGTTTCCCTTAAATGTAACTGTCTTCCTTTTCTCTTGCTGCTTTCAAAATTTGCTCTTTATCGCTGCTTTTTGCCATTGTAATGACTATGTACCTTTGTGTGGACCTCCTTGGGTTGAATTTTTGGGAGGATCCTTGTGCCTCCTATATCTAGTATCTGTTTCTTTCCCCTGATTAAGGACATATTCAGCTATTGTTTCTTCAAATAAATTTTATGCTCTCTTTCCTCTCTCCTTCTGAGATCCCTATATGCAAACGTTACTATGCTTGATGAAGTCACTGAGCTCCCTAAGACTATTTATTCTCACTTTGCATAACTTTTTTTACCTCTCCTTTGCTCAGCTTGGTTACTTACTATTATCTGTTTTCCAGGTCGATAATTAGTTGCTATGCTTCAACTAGCCTATTGATTCTTTCAGGTGTATTTTTAATTTCATTTATTATGTTCTTGATCTTTGACTGGTTCTTTTTTTACCTGTGTATTAAGGGTCTCATTGATGTCCTCGACTTTTTTCTCCAGTCCAGTGAGTATCTTTATGATCATTACTTTAAATTTTCTATCAGCTTGGGGCACCTGGATGGCTCAATCAATTAAGCAGTTAAGCATCTGACTCTTGATTTCAGTTCAGGTCATGATCTCACAGTGCTTGTGGTCAAGCCCCATGTTGGGTTCTGTGCTGACAGCATGGAGCCTGCTTAGGATTCTCTCTCTCCCTCTCTTTCTGTTCCTCCCCTGCTTGATTACTCTCTTGCTCTCTCACTCTCTCTCTCAAAAAAAATTCTCTATTAGGTATATTATTTATATCCATTTCACTTTGGTCTCTTGCTGTAATTTGGTTCTGTTCTTTCATTTGGGAGATATTTCTCTGTCTTTTCATTTTGTCTGACTTTCTGAGCTTATTTCTCTGTGTTAGGAAGGTCAGCTACTTCTCTTGCTCTTAAGGATAATAGCCTTATGAAGAAGAGGTCCTATAGTGCCCTGAAGTGTAGTGTTTCTTGTTCCCTAGAGCCTGGCACTTCAAGAAGTGTCTCCTATGAGTATTGCGTATGCTCCGCTGTTGAGTCTTAGCTCCTCTTTCTTTCAGCATAGTTGTATTCAGAGGCTCTCTCTGCCTATTGTGAGCAGTGTTTGGTTCCCAGCAGGGGTGGGGCACATTTTTTTTACAAGGTGTATTGTGGTATGCCTACTAAACAAGACCTGCCCCCACTGTCAGAATTGAGGTCCTGCAAAACACATGGGTAGAAAGATGTGGGGTTTATGGGGGAGAGGGCCTATAGTGCTGGGACTGAGGCCAGCATGACTGGTAAGGGTGGATCCAGTGAAGTACAGTAGGGCAGGCCTTGGTACAAGCAAGTTAGGTAAGGAGTGATGAGGCTGTGCTGGTTCCCACAGGTGGCCGTTGTTTATGCTGGACAGGGATGGGAAATGGCACCTTCCAGCTCCTTTGTTCTTGGAGGGGTCTCCCTGTGATCCATGTCTCTCTGGGCCATGCTCTGAAATGAACAAATCAGTCTCCCTCCCATCTTCCCCCAGCATTTTTCACACTGCTGGTTCTACACTGTATCTTCACAGGCTGTTTGTCATGCTCTCTCTTTAATGGCAAGGACTCTGCTTCCTAATACCCTCCAGGCTCTCCCAGAGCTGAGCCTGCCAATTTTTTTAAATTCCAGGGTTTAAGTCCTGCTGGTTGCAAGAACTCGTGAAATTTGGCCTGTCTTGCTTTCAAAGGCAAATATTATAGGGATTCATCCTCCCCATTTGTGGGCTCCCTAGTGTGAAAGTCTGTTTTCCATCCTTCTCCATGCCACCAGCTCGCTCCCCACTGTGGATGGCCACAGTCTGTTTCCAGACTGTGTCATCATCCTTCCTACCTTCTACGTGGCCTCTTCTCTACTTTTAGTTGTGGAGTTAGTTTTGTCAATCTTTAGGTTGTTTTCTGGGTTGCTTAGGTTGATGCAAGTGTTATCTAGTTGTATCTGTGGGATGAGGTAAGCTTAGGGTCCTCCTACTCCATCTCCCCAGCCCATGACTACTACCTATCCTTCAAAATATCCTACAGGCCTGTCCTGCAGATCCTTAATCAGCCTCCCACATGCGTAAGTTTGGAGCCCTTTCTCTGTGCCTTCAAGGCTCTCTGTATACACTGAAATTATAGTTCTTATATGAAACTAAGGATCTGCTTCTTTGTCTCTCTCACCCAGCAGGTCATGATCTCTTTATGAATAAGGACGATGTCTACTCTACACATTCCTGCAATTCATATAGGTGCCAAACACAGAGTGGAAACTCAGCCAATGTTTATTTATTAAATGAATAAATGAGAGTAAAAATAAGCATATTTATTTCTCTTAGGTTCAGACAAGAATTAAAATACAAATTTCAAAAAAGAAATATGATTAACATTCTACCATGTTATCTAGGTTTGTTGTCAATATGATAATTTCCCTATAAGAGCACTGCCATTTCTTTCATTTATATATGCAACTAAATTTAAGTAGTGTGTTGTTTCATCTAATGGAGAAATGGGAAAACACCAAGCCACGAACCACATTAGCAGTTGCCAGAAAAGTAATCTAGAACACAGTGTACACTGAAACAACAGCAATGAAAAACAAAATCCATGAAAAGCTTAGTGTAAACATATATATGGCAAAATTAAAAACAGACTTAGGAAATTACATGTCCTTCAGTTAATGCATTTTTTTGTTGTTGTTGTTTTGGGTTTTGGTGGGATTGGGGGGAGTTTGAAGTAAATGTTGTTGTTTCTGTTTGGCAAAGATTATGGAATCTTTTATTTCTGAAAGCAATCAGTGATGAATAGGAATAGTTTCATCTTTTTCCTCCTATAAGTTTCCATTAACATTATTGGATTGTTACTTCCAACAATTCTGAGTAACAGTTTTCATTTTTAAGCCATCAGGTAATATTATTACATGTGATACTAGGTAAAATATTAAGTTAAAAATAGAAAACATAAAAATTACTATTGCCATAATAGCATAGACTGTCTTGCTCACCAATGTGTATGCCCAGAGTTTAGAAAAATACTTGAAAGTTTTAGTACTTATGGAAGGAAGGGAAAAGAGAAAGAGAAGGCAAAGAGAGAAAGAAAATAAGGAGGGAATGGAGAAGGAATTACTCCAAAGATAAGAAAATTTAGAAATAGAGTACTGCAAAATAGACTAAGGCATGAAAAAACAAAAGAAAAAGAATCCATATATTTTTTGTCTATTTAGGGGCGCCTGGGTGGCGCAGTCGGTTAAGCGTCCGACTTCAGCCAGGTCACGATCTCGCGGTCCGTGAGTTCGAGCCCTGAGTCAGGCTCTGGGCTGATGGCTCAGAGCCTGGAGCCTGTTTCCGATTCTGTGTCTCCCTCTCTCTCTGCCCCTCCCCCGTTCATGCTCTGTCTCTCTCTGTCCCAAAAATAAATAAACGTTGAAAAAAAAAATTTAAAAAAAAATCTATTTCCTTCTTCCTTGGCATACAGCTTAACTATATTTCCAAATCTCCCTTAAAATTGAGTTACAATCTCCCTTATAATCTGCCTGTGACTGAGTTCTAAGCAGTGGAATATGAGCGGAAGTGATATGTGCCACTTCTAGACTTGGTCTGTATAATTCCTCACATGTACGCCTGCCTGCTCTATCACCTTCCACTCGATAGATCTAACCATAGTAAGCACCTAAAGGTAACAAATGCAAACCAGCAAAAACCTTGTCCCGAAGGATAACAAATGCAACTATCCGGGTATCTGAATTATTTCATAGACAAGAAACACCACACTACCCTGAAAATCTGCCCAGGATGGACGTTTCTACTGTTTGCACCATTACATGTTTCATTGTACTTATTTCTGTATATTAGTAAAAATAGTGGTACTTTGCAGAAGAGAGTTGCTGTAATGAAAACTTAACTTACCAAGATTAGGTAGCAAGGACACAAATATAGCAAGTCCAAAAGATCAAGACTCATGTCCTGCAATAGCTGTATGTTTTGTAAGGCTGCTTCATGTAATACCTTGTGAGGCAGACTAAGTGCCTACTGAGAGGAGAAGCTATTAGAAAGAGCCAAAGTGTTAACTCATATTGATTGTTCCTTGTTGCTTAAAGCAAGGAATTTAAGAAACAGATGAGTTCACGTAAGAAATTTATCATTTTGCAAGCAGAAACAGCATGGATTACAGAGAAGGTAGAGCTTTGGGTCTTTTAATGTTTGAAAAAGCCAACTGTTCTTGTAACTTGAACAATAGAATAGACTGAAAAGGCTCAGGAAAAAAAGGTCACTAATAATTTTCAGTTAAGCTAAGGAGCTCAGTGATTTTTGTTTCTGGCTATAAAAGAGGTAACAAGTTCAGACATGACTTTATCCTAGTAAACTACTAGAAAACTGATAAAATATATGCAACAATTGTTTTCAGACAGGAAACAATGGGTTGCACAGAACTGTGATACCTGAGAGTAGAGACACAAACAACATAACCATAAAATTAACCAACTTCTGCATGGAGAAAATTTCTGGACTGTAGTTCAAGAAGGAAAACTCCAAAGAGAGCCCAGCAGTCATGCATAGTTGAGGAGACAGAGACTGGATTTCAAGGAGACCAAGACAGCTAGAATATACATAACAGTGTGCCAGATAAAAGGGGGCTATGAATAGAAAGAGCTCTAGAAATGGGCTTAAGGGTCTCCTTGAGTCTTTGAATGCATGCATGCCTAAGGTAAAATTCCACCTGGCTGAGCAAAAAACAACTTTCAGGGAGCTCTAAACCAAACAATTCCAAGAGTTCACACAGGACTGAGAGTCATTACAGTCCCACCAGCTAGAGTGGAGAGATCTGCTGGATTTGAAGCACCAAAAGGGTCAAATCTCTGCACAGGTTACTCCAGACTCACTTTTTTAAAAAACCTAAAAATGAGCGTCAAAAAAATCTAACTATCTGCAAGTAATGTAACCTATTCACTTAAACAAAGTCCAACACATTTTAAAGAATAAAACTCAGCATTCAACGAAGTAAAATTCAAAATATCCAAATTCAAACAAAAATCACTAGAAACACAAAGAAGAAGGAAAATGTAACCACAATCAGGAGGGAAGAAAAATCCTCCAACAGTATCTCATTTTGAAACAGTGGAATTCACAGGCTATGCTAAAAAAAAGCTGTTATAAATATGCACAAAATGCTGAAGGATATAAAATAAAATGTGAAGATAATGAGTAAATAAAAAGAAGACGTCTATGTGAAGATGTCTATAAGACTTCTATAGAACAAGCCATTCAACAACAGTAGAATACACATCCTTTCTAAATACACATTGGTCATTTATCCAAATGGAATGTATGTGCTACAAACAAGCAAATCTCCACAAATTTAAAAGGAATAAAGTCGGGGGTGCCTGGGTGGCTCAGGCAGTTAAGCATCAAACTCTTGATATTGGCTCAAGTGGTGAGATTGAGCCCCACATTGGGTTCCGTGCTAAGTGTGGAGCCTCCTGGGATTCTCTCTCCCTCTCTCTCTCTCTCTCTCTCTCTCTCTGCCCCTCCCCTGCTCATGTGTTCTCTTTCTGTCTCTCAAAATAAATAATAAACATTTAAAAAATGATAAAATAAAAGCAATAAAATCATATCAGAAAGTTAATTTCCAAAAAATTAGGAAATTAAACAACATATTTCTAAAGTACCATGGGTCAAAAATTAAGTCCCAGGGAAATTTAAACATATTTTAAACTGAACAAAATAAAAGCACAACGTGTCAAAATTTGTAGTATACAACTAATTAAATAGAAGGAAACCTGTAACTTTAAAATATTACTATTACCAAATAGAAAAGGTTTAAAACCAATAATCTAAGTTTCGACCTCAAGAAACTAGAAAGAGAATAGCAAATTAAATCCAAAGTAAGAAGAAATAAGAAAATAATAAAAGGTAGAAATAAATTTGATAGAATACAAACAATAAATATAATCAATTAAGCTAAATGCTGATTATTTGAAAAGGTCAATAAAATTGTCTACTTTCACTCTTTGACTCAACCTTCTACTGGAAGTCCTAGTCAGTGAAAGAAAGACAAATTGATTCAATTGCACAAACGTTATAAAGAAAACAGTAAAACTATTCACATACAGAAAGACTGTTAATGTAGAATATTTTTGAAAATCTATAAGGCAGGGAGAATGGGTGGTTCAGTCATTTGCGCATCCAACTCCCGATTTCAGTTCAGGTCACAATTTCATGGTTGTCAGATCAAGCCCCACATGGGGCTCTGCACCAAGCACAGAGCCTGGCTGGAATTCTTTCTCCCTGTCTCTCTGCCCCTTCCCAGCTCGCACTCTATCTCTCTCAAAAACTATAAAAGGCTACCAGAAGTAATAAGTGTATTAGCTTAAATCACATTTCTGCCATAATGGAAATGTTCTTTATGTAGGCTTTCCAATACAGAAGCCATTAGTCACATGTGGTAATTTAGCACTGGAAATGAGGTATGACTGAGAAACTAATTTATTTTCTTTTGTTTTAATTAATTTTAACTGTAATTTTAATAGCCACATGTTGCTAATGGCTAGCATATTAGACAGCAATGCTATACATTTAATGTAACACCAAATAAAATCTTCTTAAGTTTTTTGTAGAAATTGACAAGCTGATTTAAAAATTTTAACGAAAAGATAAGGTACCTATTATAACCAAAGCAGTGATGAAAAATTTTGCACTATCTGATTTCAAGGCTTATTATAAAGTTACACTAATTAAGATACTGTGATATTGGTATAGGAATAGACATATAAATAAATGGAACAGAAAAGAGTCCAGAATTAATGATTACACACACACACACACACACACACACACACACACACACAAAACTGGTTTTGGACAAAGATGCCAATTTAACTCAATGGAGAAAGTATAGCCTGTTCAAAATAAATGGTGCAGAAACTACTGTATATCCATATGGAAAATAATGAACTCTGACCCACCCTTACTTCACACCATCCACAAGAAAAGGTTCACAGACCTAAATTTGTTTTTTCAGACCCAAATTTAAAGCTAAAACTATAAAACTTCTAAAATAAAATGTAGGAATAAAAATCTCTGCCAACCTCAGTAAGATGAAGATTTCATAGAAAGGATGTTTTATCCACAAGATAAAAACATGTAGATCATGTTTTAAAAATTAATAAATTGTACATCATTGAAAACTTGTTCTTTGAAAAAATAAAAATAAAAAATCTCTAAGAAACAAATAAATAAAACTTATTCTTAAAAAATTTTTTTTTTCAACGTTTATTTATTTTTGGGATAGAGAGAGACAGAGCATGAACGGGGGAGGGGCAGAGAGAGAGGGAGACACAGAATCGGAAACAGGCTCCAGGCTCCGAGCCATCAGCCCAGAGCCCGACGTGGGGCTCGAACTCGCGGACCGCGAGATCGTGACCTGGCTGAAGTCGGACGCTTAACCGACTGCGCCACCCAGGCGCCCCAAAACTTATTCTTTAAAAGATATGGTGAAATAATAATTTACAAGCAAGCTATAAACAAAGAAATGGTTATAGTACATGGTAAAAGATCTGGGTCAAAATATATTTTTTTAAATCTCATAACAATACTAAGAACACAGATCATTTAAAATAGGCAAAAGATTTGAACGACACTTCACAAAAGAAAATCTATGAATGGCCTATAAGGACATGTAAAGATGCTCAGCATCATGAGTCATCAGAGAAATGCAAATCAATACCATGACACAGACATTACAGTGATTGCAACTAAAATAAAACTAAAAATACCAAGTGTTGGTGAGTATGTGGAGCAACTGAAACTTTCATATGTTGCTGCTACGAAGAAAAGTTGTACATCACTTTGGAAAAGAGGTTAGGGGTTTCTTGAAAATACTAAACATAGGGGCGCCTGGGTGGCGCAGTCGGTTAAGCGTCCGACTTCAGCCAGGTCACGATCTCGCGGTCCGTGAGTTCGAGCCCCGCGTCAGGCTCTGGGCTGATGGCTCAGAGCCTGCAGCCTGTTTCCGATTCTGTGTCTCCCTCTCTCTCTCTGCCCCTCCCCCGTTCATGCTCTGTCTCTTTCTGTCCCCAAAATAAAAAAAAAAAAAAAAAAAGAAAATACTAAACATAGAATTACCCAGCAATTCCACTCTTCTGTATTTTCCCAAGTGAAATGAAAACATATGAATAGAGAAAACTTATTTATAAATATTCGTAGCAGCTTTATTTGTAATCACCTATTAGGATATAAACTAAAATTCCATCACAGGTGAATGGATCAACTAAATGTGACATGTCCATATAATGAAATAGTATTCAACAATTTAGAAGAATGAACTATTGAAAAATGCAGCAGCATGGATGAATATCAAGAAACATGCTAAGCAAAAGAAGTCAGGCACCAAGAGTATTTTCCATATTATTCCATTGTATATGAAACTCTAGAAAAGACAAATCTAATTTATAGTGACAAAAAGCAGATCAGTAGTTTCCCGCAGCAAAGAGTGGGGGACCAGGCTGAGACGATGAAAAGGAATACAAGAAAACCTTTATAGGTGATGAAAATATTCTTTATCTTGGTTGTGGTGGTAGTTATGTGAGTGTATATATTTGTCAAAACTCATCAAACTTTACACTTAAAATGCACACCTCCCCTTCCAAGCCTATAGTCTCAGGTAGCCTCAAGGTAACCCCAGTAAGTTGAAAGAGAAAGAAAGGGGTTGGGGGAAGGGTACTGGTGGCAAGGAAACAAAGAAATAGTATATATTCAGGATTTATGTCTAGGAAGAAGTTTTGTACACAGAATTATTTCTACATGGAATTAACTAGAAACAGATAGTGAAGCTGACTGAATGTTTAAAGAAATTATGTTCCCAAAGAAACAAAAAGCTTGGCCTAAAAGAGATTTTGATAGTATTCGTCTTTAAAGCAATATTTATGGCCCCAAGTTTTTACAAGTAGACAGCAGGATGTAAAAGCTGTGCATTTCCTGAGTAGGTCAAAATCCCTCATTTCCACTTCAGATTTGTCAGATTTGTCATAGAGGTTAACAAACAAAGAACAAACTCCCAGAAGGAGTCCTGGGAGAACAATGGACTACGTACCAGGGCATTCCTCCAAGAAAGCACACTTAGGATTTAATCAAGAAACTTCTTTCACTGCCAGGGTAGGACCTGAAAGTCTTCACAGTGTCTGCCCAGCAGGATTTTGTCATTGCGTGGTCCTGGGACTATTATGTATTTTCTACTCTTGCTTTTCTCATACGGTTTTTACTGTAGGCAACAACTAATCAGGCTCTGCACACAGCCCTTAGTAATCTATCTGGCATCCTGAACAGATAACTCAAACTGCTGACTGCTGACCACAAAATGATCTGGCCTAGAACACCATCCAGGGACTCTGTTGGCAACAGCATGGACACTCTTTTAACTGGAATCTTAGCTGGTTAACTTGGGACTAGTTGAAAGCACCAGATCACTCTTTTTTAATGTCACCCTTCACACTCAAACCAAATCCAAGCTCCTCTGAACAAGAATTTCTCCCACAGCAAAAGTTTCCATTAAGTCCGTCTGCTCTGCTGGGATCTACTAAACGGGGAACATGATTTGCATTATATAGACAGCTAGAGGCACCATTACCAAAAACTGTGGTTTACACACATGCACACAGTTACATAGGTAATACAACTGTTTTTTGAAAGGGTGGTGCATCATAATGGGTTGTAAAGATAACAACACGTGAATCCAAGGAACCTTTGACAAGTGATAATGTTGACAACCATAAGAAAAGACAGGCAAGAAGGAAGTGGACAGCAAGGGTTAACTTTGTTGAGTGAAATTTAAATTTAGCATCTATACACTTCCTGAAAATACTACAACTATCTATGGATTTTTAAAGGTCTTTTATAACAGAAATTCCTGCAATAAAAAAAAAATGACTTTGCAAGCCTGAAACTCAACAGCCACAATCCCACTTTTTAATCAATGAAAGAAATTAATTTTATGTAAAACTTCTATAGAGCTTAATATGTGACAGGTACTTTTCTAAGTACTTTACAGACATTTATTTATTAAAATTTGTAACAATCTAATAAGGAAGGTATTATTATTATCCCCATTTCATAGATATGGAAACTCAGACATGGATAGATTAAGAAATTTGCCCAAGATGACACAGCTATTACCTTGTAGAGCCAGGATTCAAATCCAAGCAGCTTGGCTCCAGAGTTTCTGCTATTATCCACTAGGTTGCACTGTTTTAAAATATAATTGCATATGTCTTATGCTTTTATTAATATTTTATTTTTAAGGCAAAGTTTCTTAAGAACATTTCTTGGTTATTTCAGCAGAACAGCATGTACCTTCATTCCAACGTGCTTCCCGCTTCCTCCCCTTGCTGCCTTTCTGCCAATCCTTTCCACTGTGCCATCTGGAACCATCTTTGTCATCAAATTACTCCAACACACTTATGCTCTGATCTAAACAATAGCTCTCACCTCTTTGCCTTCATTTAAACCCAGATCTCTCCTTCATGTGTCTCAGGTGGAGACTGCAAACTGTATATTCTTCCAGGCTTCACGGAGCCCAGGGTTGGAGAAGAGAATGAAGGTTAATAAAGTTTTCTTAATCCTCAGTGCTGCTCCAAACCAAAATCTTCTACCTTCACATAAAAAACATTGCTTTGGAGCTTTACATCAACTGGTTACAGCACCCTCTACTACACTTTGTTGCTGTCTTCTACCAAATGCCGAGACATCCATCTTACACACACACACACACACACACACACACACACACACACACACACACACTTTATTGAAGGTTTTAGAATCATGGTACTTCTTACTACCCTTATGTCCACCATTGTCTGGGCAGCATCAATGTATGTGAGGATGATGTAGCTAGTTCTCTTGCTGTATTGAGTCTCTTGAGCTCTTCTTTTCAATGATTTTCACCTGCATGCCATTTTAGCAATTTCCTCCCATGACCACATCCTGGACATTTATAAACTGGACTTGTTCCAGCTGTAAATCATAAGCTCCAATACTCTAAAGACCACAAACTCCTAGTCTTCCAATTCTTTTATTCACCTACTATGAATAATGCATTGCTATTCTCCAATCTCATCCAGAATTCCATCACTGAACCACCCAATTCCCCCCAAATTTACAGGTCTTTTTGGCTTCGTTTTCTTCCCTTCTTGCAAGGATTTTACAGTCTAGCTCCCCAATTAATATTTTTCCAATATCCTTAACTCTTTTGCGCATTTTGTCTTCCATCCAACTAACCCTTCAAAATTCTAACTCAAAAGTAATCAAAATATTTGCCTCTTTTGACCCCCTTGCTCTGAGTGTTTCTGGGAATCACACAAGCCTGAAGCTTGGTGCAGATCGACTCTGGCCTCAGTGGAGTTCTTTACTGTTGGCCCACTTTCTCCTTTTCCCTTTCTCCACAGTGGCTGTTCAAAATACCTCTCTTCTCAAACATCTTACACAACCCCGTCTCTCCTAACGTCCTTCCTCACCCCACTCCCAGTTCTTTCTCAGCCAACAGGCTTGCTCTGACTTAGAAAAATCTATGTTAACAGGCAATAAATTCTTCAAATGCCTCTCCAAATATAAATCAGCCTCTATCTGCATGTACTTTCTTATTTCACTCTTGTCTCTGTGGAAGAAATAGTTCTCCTACTCATGGATCATAGCAAGCATTCAAGAGATGTTGCAGAGGAGTAGAAAAAAAGGAATGAAGAGAAAGGATGGGAGGTAGGCTAGAGGGAGGAAGGAAAGGGAAAGACAGGGAGAATGAAGTTCTTACAAAAATTTAGAAGAATTTTGTTTTTATTTAATGGTCATATTTTATTTATATTGCCCACAAAATAACTATATAGATCTGGTTTAGATAAACATTCTGAGAATGGCTTATAGAATATGTTTCTATAGCAACTTAAAAAAAATTACTATGCTACGAGAATGTTAGATGCTCATGATGCTATCAGAATTCAGGATTCAGATTTAATTGTACAGGTTACTATTAATTGTGTTTTAAATATCTTTGAGTTTTTGAACAAAGAAGACATGACTAGCAATGCAACATTCATCCATATATTATTATGAAGAGAATGCGTGAGAAAAAAAAGATTCAGATCATGAGTATGCAATTATAATTAAGGGAAAAATATGTTTTATTTCTTTCTTTTTTCTTTTTTTATTGAGGTATAATTAACATGCAGTGTTATATTAGTTTCAGGTGTATAATATGATTCAACAATTCGATATATTACCTAATACTTACCAGAGTCAAGTATAGTCACCATCTGTCACCAAACAACATTATTATCATCTTATTGACTATATTATCTATGCTGTACTTTTCATCCTTGTGACCTATTTATGTTGTAACTGGAAGTTTGTATCTCTTAATCCCCTTTATCTATTTCATTCACCTCTCTCCCCAACTACCTTCCCTCTGGTAACCACCAGTTGACTCTCTGTATTTAAAAGTCTGTTTTACTGGGGCGTGGGTGGCTCAGTCAGTGAAGCATTCAACCTCAGCTCGGGTCATGATCTCTCAGTTTATGAGTTCAAGCCCCACATTGGGCTCTGTGCTGACAGCTCAGAGCCAGGAGCCAGATTTGGATTCTGTCTCCCTCTCTCTCTCTCCCCCTTCCCCACTCATATTTTCTCTCTCTCGTCTACCTCTCTCTCAAAAATTAAGAAACATTAAAATACATAAATAAAAGTCTGTTTTATTATTTGTCTTTTTCTTTTTTTTAATATATGAAATTTATTGTCAAATTGGTTTCCATACAATACCCAGTGCTTATCCCAAAAAATGCCCTCTTCAATACCCATCACCAACCCTCCCTTCCCTCCCACCCCCCATCAACCCTCAGTTTGTTCTCAGTTTTTAAGTCTCTTATGCTTTGGCTCTCTCCCACTCTAACCTCTTTTTTTTTCCTTCCCCCCACCCCCGATGGGTTTCTGTTAAGTTTCTCAGGATCCACATAAGAGTGAAAACATATGGTATCTGTCTTTCTCTGTATGGCTTATTTCACTTAGCATAATACTCTCCAGTTCCATCCACGTTGCTACAAAGGGCCATATTTCATTCTTTCTCATTGCCATGTAGTATTCCATTGTGTATATAAACCACAATTTCTTTATCCATTCATCAGTTGATGGACATTTAGGCTCTTTCCATAATTTGGCTATTGTTGAGAGTGCTGCTATAAACACTGGGGTACAAGTGCCCCTATGCAGCAGCACTCCTGTATCCCTTGGGTAAATTCCTAGCAGTGCTATTGCTGGGTCATAGGGTAGATATATTTTTAATTTTTTGAGGCACCTCCACACTGTTTTCCAGAGTGGCTGCACCAGTTTGCATTCCCACCAACAGTGCAAGAGGGTTCCCATTTCTCCACATCCTCTCCAGCATCTATAGTCTCCTGATTTGTTCATTTTGGCCACTCTGACTGGCATGAGGTATATCTGAGTGTGGTTTTGATTTGTATTTCCCTGATGAGGAGCGACATTGAGCATCTTTTCATGGGCCTGTTGGCCACCTGGATGTCTTCTTTAGAGAAGTGTCTATTCATGTTTTCTGCCCATTTCTTCATTGGATTATTTGTTTTTCGGGTGTGGAATTTGGTGAGCTCTTTATAGATTTTGAATACTAGCCCTTTGTCCAATATGTCATTTGCAAATATCTTTTCCCATTCCATTGGTTGCCTTTTAGTTTTGTTGATTGTTTCCTTTGCTGTGCAGAAGCTTTTCATCTTGACGAGATCCCAACAGTTCATTTTTGCTTTTAATTCCCTTGCCTTTGGGGATGTGTCAAGTAAGAAATTGCTGCGGCTGAGATCAGAGAGGTCTTTTTCTGCTTTCTCCTCTAGGGTTTTGATGGTTTCCTGTCTCACATTCAGGTCCTTTATCCATTTTGATTTATTTTTGTGAATGGTGTAACAAAGTGGTCTGGTTTCATTCTTCTGCATGTTACTGTCCAGTTCTCCCAGCATCATTTGTTAAAGAGACTGTCTTTTTTCCATTGGATATTCTTTCCTGCTTTGTCAAGGATGAGTTGGCCATACTTTTGTGGGTCCAGTTCTGGGGTTTCTATTCTATTCCATTGGTCTATGTGTCTCTTTTTGTGCCAATACCATGCTGTCTTGATGATTACAGCTTTGTAGTAGAGGCTAAAGTCTGGGATTGTGATGCCTCCTACTTTGGTCTTCTTCTTCAAAATTACTTTGGCTATTTGGGGCCTTTTGTGGTTCCATATGAATTTTAGGATTGCTTGTTCTAGCTTCAAGAAGAATGCTGGTGCAATTTTGATTGGGATTGCATTGAATGTGTAGATAGCTTTGGGTAGTATTGACATTTAACAATATTTATTCTTCCAACACATGAGCACGGAATGTTTCTCCATTTCTTTATATCTTCTTCAATTTCCTTCATAAGCTTTCTATAGTTTTCAGCATACAGATCTTTTACATCTTTGGTTAGATTTATTCCTAGGTATTTTATGCTTCTTGGTGCAATTGTGAATGGGATAAGTTTCTTGATTTGTCTTTCTGTTGCTTCATTATTAGTGTATAAGAATGCAACTAATTTCTGTACATTGATTTTGTATCCTGCAACTTTGCTGAATTCATGTATCAGTTCTAGTAGATTTTTGGTGGAGTCTATCGGGTTTTCCATGTATAATATCATGTCATCTGCAAAAAGTGAAAGCTTGACTTCCTCTTTGCCAATTTTGATGCCTTTGATTTCTTTTTGTTGTCTGATTGCTGATGCTAGAACTTCCAACACTATGTTAAACAACAGCAGTGAGAGTGGACATCCCTGTCACGTTCCTGATCTGAGGGGGAAAGCTCTCAGTTTTTCTCCATTGAGGATGATATTAGTTGTGGGCTTTTCATAAATGGTTTTTATGATGTTTAAGTGTGTTCCTTCTATCCCGACTTTCTCGAGCGTTTTTATTAAGAAAGGATGCTGAATTTTGTCAAATGCTTTTTCTGCATCGATTGACAAGATCATATGGTTCTTCTCTTTTCTTTTATTAATGTGATGTATCACATTGATTGATTTGCAAATGTTGAACCAGCCCTGCATCCCAGGAATGAATCCCACTTGATCATGGTGAATAATTCTTTTTATATGCCGTTGAATTCGATTTGCTAGTATCTTGTTGAGAATTTTTGCATCCATATTCATCAGGGATATTGGCCTGTAGTTCTCTTTTTTTCCTGGGTCTCTGTCTGGTTTAGGAATCAAAGTAATACTGGCTTCACAGAATGAGTCTGGAAGTTTTCCTTCCCTTTCTATTTTTTGGAATAGCTTGAGAAGGATAGGTATTATCTCTGCTTTAAATGTCTGGTAGAATTCCCCAGTGAAGCCATCTGGTCCTGGACTCTTATTTGTTGGGAGATTTTTGATAACTGATTCAATTTCTTTGCTGGTTATGGGTCTGTTTAAGCTTTCTATTTCCTCCTGTTTGAGTTTTGGAAGTGTGTGTGTGTTTAGGAATTTGTACATTTCTTCCAGGTTGTCCAGTTTGTTGACATATAATTTTTCATAGTATTGCCTGATAATTGCTTGTATTTCTGAGGGATTGGTTGTAATAATTCCATTTTCACTCATGATTTTATCTATTTGTGTCATCTCCCTTTTCTTTTTGAGAAGCCTGGCTAGAGGTTTATCAATTTTGCTTATTTTTTCAAAAAACCAACTCTTGGTTTCACTGATCTGCTCTACAGTTTTTTCAGATTCTATACTGTTTATTTCTGTCTGATCTTTATTTTTCTCTTCTTCTGCTGGGCTTGGGGTGTCTTTGCTGTTCTGCTTCTATTTCCTTTAGGTGTGCTTTAGATTTTGTATTTGGGATTATTCTTGTTTCTTGAGATAGGCCTGGATTGCAATGTATTTACCTCTCAGGACTGCCTTCACTCCTGTGAAAGCATTTGGATTGTTGTATTTTCATTTTCGTTTGTTTCCATATATTTTTTAATTTCTTCACTAATTGTTTGGTTGACCCATTCATTCTTTAGTAGGGTGTTCTTTAACCTCCATGCTTTTGGAAGTTTTCCAGACTTTTTCCTGTGGCTGATTTCAAGCTTTATAGCACTGTGGTCTGACAGTATGCATGGTATGATCTCAATTCTTGTATACTTATGAAGGGCTCTTTTGTGACCCAGTATGTGATCTATCTTGGAGAATGTTCCATGTGCACTCAAGAAGAAAGTATATTCTGTTGCTTTGGGATGCAGAGTTCTAAATATATCTGTCAAGTCCATCTGATCCAATGTATCATTCAGGGTCCTTGTTTCTTTATTGACCATGTGTCTAGATGATCTATCCATTGTTGTAAGTGGGGTATTAAAGTCCCCTGCAATTACCACATTCTTATCCATAAGTTTGCTTATGTTTGTGAGTAATTGTTTTATATATTTGGGGGCTCCCATATTCAGATAATAGACATTTATAATTGTTAGTTCTTCTTGATGGATAGACCCTGTAATTATTATATAATCCCCTTCTTCATCTCTTGTTACAGCCTTTAATCTAAAGCCTAGTTTGTCTGATATAAGTATGGCTACTCCAGCTTTCTTTTGACTTCCAGTAGCATGATAAATAGTTCTCCATCCCTCACTTTCAATCTGAAAGTGTCTTCAGGTCTAAAATGAGTCTCTTGTAGACAGCAAATAGATGGGTCTTGTTTTTTTATCCATTATGATACCCTATGTCTTTCAGTTGGAGCATTTAGTCCATTTACATTCACTGTTATTATAGAAAGATATGGGTTTAGAGTCATTGTGATGTCTGTAGATTTCATGCTTGTAGTGATGTCTCTGGTACCTTGTCTCACAGGATCCCCCTTCGGATCTCTTGTAGGGCTGGTTTAGTTATGATGAATTCCTTCAGTTTTTGTTTGTTTGGGAAGACCTTTATCTCTCCTTCTATTCTAAATGACAGATTTGCTGGATAGAGGATTCTCAGCTGCATATTTTTTTCTGTTCATCACATTGAAGATTTCCTGCCATTCTTTTCTGGCCTGCCAAGTTGCAGTGGAGAGATCCGTCATTAGTCTTATCGGTCTCCCTTTATATGTTAGAGCATGTTTATTCCTAGCTGCTTTCAGAATTTTCTCTTTATCCTTGTATTTTGCCAGTTTCACTAAGATATGTCATGCAGAAGATCGATTCAAGTTACGTCTGAAGGGAGTTCTCTGTGCCTCTTGGATTTCAATGCCTTTTTCCTTCCCCAGATCAGGGAAGTTCTCAGCTATTATTTCTTCAAGTACACCTTCAGCACCTTTCCCTCTCTCTTCCTCATCTGGAATACCAATTATGCGTAGATTATTTCTCTTTAGTGCATCACTTAGTTCTCTAATTTTCCCCTCATACTCCTGGATTTTTTGATCTCTCTTTTTCTCAGTTTCTTCTTTTTCCATAATTTTATCTTCTAGTTCACCTATTCTCTCCTCTGCCTCTTCAATCCGAGCCGTGGTCATCTCCATTTTATTTTGCAGCTAATTAATAGCATTCTTTAGCTCCTCCTGGCTGTTCCTTAGTCCCTTGATCACTGTAGCAATAGATTCTCTGCTGTCGTTTATACTGTTTTCAAGCCCAGCGATTAATTTTATGACTATTATTCTAATTTCACTTGTTATATTGCTTAAATTGTTTTTCATCAGTTCGTTAGCTGTCGTTATTTCCTGGAGGGTTTTTTGAGGGGAATTCTTCCGTTTCGTCATTTTGGATAGTCCCTGGAGTGGTGCAGAACTGCGGGGCACTTCCCCTCTGCTGTCTTGAATAACTTGTGTTGGTGGGCGGGCCGCAGTCAGACCTGATGTCTGTCCCCAGCCCACTGCTGGGGCCACAGTCGGACTGGTGTGTACCTTCTCTTCCCCTCTCCTAGGGGCGGGATTCACTGTGGGGTGGCGTGGCCATCTGGGGTATTTGCACACTGCCAGGCTTGTGGTGCTGGGGATCTGGAGTATTAGCTGGGGTGTATTGGCAAGGTGCACAGGGGCGGGAGGGGCAGGCTCAGCTCACTTTTCCTTCGGAGATCTGCTTGGGGAGGAGCCCTGCGGCACTGGGAGGGATGGATCTGCAGAAGCACAGCCTTGGGTGTTTGCACAGTGCAAGCAAGTTCCCTGGCAGGAACTGGTTCCCTTTGGGATTTTGGCCAGGGGATGGGCGAGGGAGATGGCGCTGGCGAGCGCCTTTGTTCCCTGCCAAGCTGAGCTCTGTCGTCCAGGGCTCAACAACTCTCCCTCCCGTTGTCCTCCAGCCCTCCTGCTCTCTGAGCAGAGCTGTCAACTTATACCCGTTCAGATGTTAAGTCCCGCTTGCTGTCAGAACACACTCTGTCTGGCCCCTCCGCTTTTGCCAGCCAGACTCGGGGCTCTGCTTGGCCGGAGGGCCACTGCTCTGCCCTGGCTCCCTCCTGCCAGTCCGTGTAGTGAGCACTGCCTCTCCACCCTTCCTACCCTCTTCCGTGGGCCTCTCGTCTACGCTTGGCTCTGGAGAATCCCTTCTGCTAGTCTTCTGGTGGTTTTCTGGGTTATTTAGGCAGGTGTGGGTGGAAGCTAAGTGATCAGCAGGAGGAGGTGAGCCCAGCGTCCTCCTACGCTGCCATCTTCCCTTCAGATTCTGTCTCTTTTTTTTTTCTTGCTCATTTAATTCTTAAATTCCTCAAGTGAGTGAAATCATATCCTTGTCTTTCTCTGTCTGATTAATTTCACTTAGGATTTTACTCTCTGGGTCCATTCATATTGTTGCACATGGCAAGATTTCATTCTTTTTTACGGCTGAGTCAATTTCATTGCATATATATATATATATATATATATATATATATATATATATACACACTACATTTTATTTATCCATTGGTGGACACTTGGGTTGCTTGCATATCTTGGCTATTGTAAATAATGCTTCAATAAACATAAAAGTGCATATATTTTTTTCAAATTAGTGGTTTTGTTTTCTTTGGGTAAATACTCAGTAGTAGAATTACTGGATCATATGGTAATTTTATTTTTTAATTTTTTGAGGAAACTGAATAACATTTTCCACAGTCCCTGTACCAATTTGACTCCCACCAACAGTGCATGATGGTTCATTTTTCTCTACATCCTTGTCAACATTTGTTATTTCTTGTCTTTTTTATTTTAGTCATTCTTGCAGGTGTGAGGTGATATCTCATTGTGGTTTTGATTTGCATTTCACTGATAATTAGTGATTCTGAGCATGTGTCTGTTGGCCATCTGCATGTCTTCTTGGGAAAAGTGTCTATTCCTATCTTCTGCCCATTTTTAATTGGATTATTTGGTTTTCTGGTGTTGAGTTGTGTAAGATCTTTATACATCTTGGATATTAACACCTTATCAAATGTAATATATGCAAATAACTTCTCCATTCAGTAGACTGTCTTTTCATTTTATTGATGTTTTCTTTTGCTGTGCAGAAGATTTTTATTTTGGTATAGTTCCATTAGTTTAATCTTTGCTTTTGTTTTCCTTGCCAGAGGAGACATATCTAGAAAAATATTTCTATGGCCAAAGTCAAAGAAATTACTGCCTGTAGTAATTTCTTCTAAGAATTTTAAGGTTTTAGGTTTCACATTTAGATCTGTAGTCCATTTTGAGTTTATTTTTGTAGGAGGTAATCCATTGAGTTTATTTTGTATGATATGAGAAAGTGGCCCAGTTTTATTTTTTGTATGTGGCTGTCCAGTTTTCCCTACAGTATTTGTTGAAGAGACTATCTTTTTCCCACTATGTATTCTTGCCTCCTTTGTTGTAAATTAATTGACCATAAAAGCATGGGTTTATTTCTGGACTTTCTGATCTGTTTCACTGATCTATGCTTTTGTGCCTGTACCATACTGTTTTGATTACTACAGTTTTTAGTATATCTTGAACTCTAGGGTTCTGATACCTCCAGCTTTGTTTTTCTTTCTCAAAATTGCTTTGGCTCTTCAGGGTCTTTTGTGGTTTTATACAAATGTTAGCAATATTTGTTCTAGTTCTATGAAAAATGCTACCGGTATTTTGAAAGGGATTGCATGAAATCTGTAGATTGCTTTGGGTAGTATGCACGTTTTAACAATATTGGTTCTTCCAATCCATGCACATAGAATATGAATTTGTTTGTGGAATCCTCAATTTCTTTAGTCAGTATTTTATGGTTATCAGAGTATAGGTCTTTCACCTTCTTGGTTAAGTTTATTCCTAGGTATTTTATTCTTTTTGATGCAATTGTAAATGGGACTTTCTTAATTTCTATTTCTACTACTTCATTATTAGTGTATAGAAATGCAACATAATTCTATATATTAATTCTATATCCTGCAAACCTTACTGAATTCATGTATCAGTTCTAATAGTTTTTTTCATGGATTCTTTAGGGTTTTCTATATATAGTGTCATGTCATCTGCAAATAGTAACAGTTTTACTTCTTCTTTACCAATTTGGATGCCTTTTATGTCTTTTTCTTGCCAGATTGCTGTGGCTATGACTTCCAATACCATGTTGAATAAAAGTAGTGACAGTGAACACCCTGGTCTTGTTTCTGCTCTTAGAGGAAAAGCTCTTGGTTTTTTCACCACTGACTATGATATTAGCTGTGTGCTTTTCATAAATGGCCTTTATTATGTTGAGGTATGTTCCCTCAAAACCCATTTTGTTGAAAGTTTTCATCATGAGTGAATGTTGTACTTCATCAGATGCTTTTTCTGCATCTAGTGAGGTGATGACATGGTTTTTATCCTTTCTCTTGTTAATGTGATGTATCACATTGATTGATGTGTGAGTACTGAACCACCTTTATGTCCCTGAAATAAATCCCACTTGATCATGGTGAATGATTTTTTTAATGTATTGTTGATTTTGGTTTGCTAATATTTTGTTGAGGATTTTTGCATCTATGTTCATCAGAGATATTGGCCTGTAGTTTTCTTTTCTTTCTTTCTTTTTTCTTTTTTTTTTTTTTGTAGTGTCTTTACCTGCTTTTAGTATCAAGGTAATGCTGGCCTCATAGAATTAATTTGGAAACTTCTCTTCCTTTTCTATATTTTGGAGCACTCAGAAGACAGGTATCAACTCTTCTTTAAGTGTGTGGTAGAATTCACCTGTGAAGCCATCTGCTCTTGAACTTTTATTTGTTTGGTTAATGATTCTATTTCACTGCTAACAGTGGGTCCATTCAAATTTTCTATTTCTTCCTGATTCAGTTTTGGAAGGTTATATATTTCTAGGAATTTATCCATTTTTTGTAGGTTGTCCATTTTTTTGACATATAATTTTTCATATTCTCTTCTCTTATAATCCTTTTTATTTCTGTAGTATTGGTTGTTATTTCTCCTCCTTCATTTCTGATTTTATTTTTGAGACCTCTTTTTTTCTTGATGAATCTGGCTAAAGGTTTATAATTTTGTTGATCTTTTCCACGTACCCGATTTCATTGATCTTTTCTATGTTTTTCTAGTCTCTTTTTCATTTATTTCTGCTCTAATTTTCATTATTTCATTCCTTTTACTGGCTTAGGGCTTTGTTCTTATTTGCTTAGCTCCTTTAGGTATTAATTTCAATTGTTTTATTGCTTTCTTATTTATTTTTTAGTCATTCTCATAAATAGTGTTTTTCTCCACATTCAAATTTCATTCAAATTTCACAAAGAGCACCTCTGGGAAATTTGAGATTTGTTCAAGCAATGTCTTTACAGTGACCCCCAGTGGCAAAAGGGATGAACGTGTCAGTTTTAGGAATCCATATCTCCATGGCTTGTTACACTGATAATATCTTGATGACAATAATAACATTTTAACAGTGTATTCACTTTTGCCAAAATGCCCTCTCATTTTTCTCTTTTATTCCTATTTTTTTTAAAGAATTCAAATGTCATCTATACATATGCATATTCAAGTTCTAAACCTATTCTTTTGGATGGTAAGTTTTATAATCCAGGCCATTTTATTTTTCCTAATAAAAATACTATATGAAAAATATACACTTTTATAAAAAAGATTTTTTTAAGCCTTGTAAGATAAGTATTTTTGTGGTCATGTTTCCAATTCTAAGATTCAACATACTTTTTATTTCTATACATAAATATAGATATAAAGAATTATATGTAATATATATATCTATATGTAGATAAATCTTAGATATAGTTCTAAGACTCAACAAACTTTTTAAAGCTCAGATGGAAGTTCTGTACACTTTGGCAAGCCCATTTAACCAATCTACAGATGCACGATTCTCTCTGCAAAGGGGCTGATTTCTAACATAAGATTGGCAAACTTACTTGAATTGCATATGCATGTAACTTTTAAAATTGAAGTACATACAATGCAAAATAGTAACATGCATTTGAAATGTGCATTTGTAATTCTCAGACTTCAGAGTATAATATTATGATGATATACTCCATAAGCCTCCTATCAAAGTTTTGATCAGGACTGCAAGATCATGTGTACTTGAGGGCCCTGCTTTCTTAAGAGTAAATTGTCTAACTTAGACATTGTTCAAGCCTAGTACCTAGTGCTTCTCAATTTAAAAGATTTATTGATTGAAGAGAACTGATATAAATCAATTTTTCAAAGACCACAGATGCTTTTGTTTTCAGCCTCTGTTCTTAGCTCTTTGTCCATTTAAAAAAAAAAAAACAACATTGATTGATTTTAGGAGTTGCATTCATGTTAGAAATAAGCTCAAAACTATATCCCTTCAGAAGTTAAAACATGGCTTCTATGAGATACACACTGAGTTATTTCTTCTTAGAGTGATATCTTCACACATATTAATTGATTCAATTAGTATCAGGTGGTATTTGGATTCTTAATGCAATTATTTAAGATCTATTAATTTTTTTAATATGGTCAAATATTTATGCTAAGAATTTCAAGGTAAAATGAGAATCCAACTGGGGAAAAAGAATACCTACAGAGAAAGATACACTGCCTGAAAAATGGGTTTTTCTCCATGGATTGCTCTTATACTTGTATTTTATAAACACAGTCACCATACTCTGAATGCTGATTTAATGCCTGGAGGCTTGAAGCTTCTGTTCAAGTTAACAGCACCTCCATGACCAGACAGAAAAGTAAATGTCTGCTAAATATTGCTAAAGGTCAATCAATATCAGCTTACATCACCCATGGACTTTAACTTTTTCTAGGTTGAAGACAGAGACTTGTTGAAAGGCACAAGCTTAAAGATGTTGGTTGAACACACCTCCAGAAAACAAATAAAGAAGTCTACCTCCAGCTTCATGGTAAATTCTGACCCAATTCACAAATTTCATCTCAAGAGAAAATGTTACTCTCTTCCCAACCAGAGGTCTTACAGTCCTCGTGGAGTGTTTTTATACTCTAGGAAGACCTCTGGTCATGCTAGATTTAGAAATGAAATTCATTTGCTGTGAAATAAATCACCATGAAGGGAATTTCTAGACACATTTGCCTCCCTAGTGAGGCCTTTGAACAGTGCTCTATTGTAGACGACAAACTTGATGGGTAATGCTAAAATACTGCTGTGCCCAGAAAATAAAAGGCACAATGAGAGTCTTCATGGGTAATGAACTCATGCTCAAGTAATAAATCAATACCACTGTTGGGACTGACTCCTCTGCTTTCTTTACAGGAAATGTGACTGTCTCTTTATGATGAATTGTCAGCTAGGGTATAGCAGTGTCTATAAAAATATGCAGATGTTGAACAGCAGTGTAAACATGGTGTCTTTATTATAAGACCATTAAAACCAACCAGGATAGATGGGTATTATACCATCATAAATAAACTCAACATGAAAAAAGTGCTCTCCCTACCAATCAATCTAACCAACTAACCTCATCTGCATCCATATCCTCTACCTTCACTACTATTAAAATAGAGAGACAATCTAATTCTCTCCTATCTATGGCACCCACAGGTGCCCTACATTATATTCCCACTCCCTGAGAAAATCAAGGATTTTTCTCATCTATTTATCCTATCTTTATCCTATTTCTTCTACATTTATCTCATCTCTGTCCTTCACCAATTTTATCTCTCTTCTGCCTCATTCTTATCAACACACAAACATGCTATTAATATCTCCCATCTTTCAAAAACATTCTTTTGAATTTATACTAGTATCCTACTTTCCTGCTTCCCTCTACAGTGAAACTTGAAAGAGCTGCCTATATACTATCTCTGCTTCCTCACATTCAAGTCCCTTCTGAACCTTCTCTAAGGAGACTGCCCTACCAAGCCCTTGTTATCAAAGCCACCAATGACTTTCATGTGGCAAATCCAATGGTCTGTTCTCTACCTTTGTCTCTATTAGATGAAAACATAAAAGTCTGATTTAGATACAAAGATTGGAGGTAATGATGATTTAGACCCAGTTCAAGCTGCTTTCCTTCTGTTTACTACTGAATCTTCCAGCAACAAGTTTGAAGAATTCAGGGCTAAGAATACAAGTGACTGAATGGATGCAGCTTTCCAGCACCTCCCTGGTTCCTCACAGAGGAGCACGATAAGGTTCAAGTTGAATATAGCCTGTCAGGACTGGGTAAACTGCCAAGCCAGAGAGGCAAAGACATATGGGTGCCCTGCCTTTTATGCCATTAGGTTGGGTGTACCACTTCATTACAATATAAGGGAAATCTCACTACCCCGTAGTTACCAAGTCCTGTGTTCCATTTCTGACTGTGTTATTGGGCTTCCTCACAGTAGGCTCAGCTTTCACCTACCAAATCATTCTCCTTGATCTCTCAGCAGCATTTAGCACATCCATCACGATGCCCTTCTCAAAATGCTCTTTTCCTGTACCTTCTGGAGTACCATGTTCACTTGGCTCTCTATCACTTCTCAGTGGCATCTGCTTTTTCTCCTCCCTTCCAACACTACTAAAATAGACTTGGAGAGCCCCAGAGCTATTTCCTTGACCATGCTTCTCTTCCCTATCTATATTCATCTCCTACATGATCTTAACTAGTCTCAAGGAATTACTATCTGAGTTAGTTCCTTATGACGCTTGCAACAAATGACCACTAGTGGCTTAAAACAACAGGAATTTATTTTCTCATAGTTCTGGAGTCCAGAAGTCTGAAATTTAAAGTGCTAGCAGTGCTACAATCACTCCCATAAGAGGCTCCAGAGAAGGATCCTTCCTTGCCTCTTCCAACCTCTGGTGACTCCCGGAGTTTCTGGGCTATGATAGCATAGTTCCAATCTCTGCCTCCATCTTCACATGTCCTTCCCTGTGTGTCTCTCCCAAATCTCCCTCTCTTTTCTCTTATAAAGACACTAATTACTAGATTTAGGGGTCCACCCTCAATCTAGGATGATCTCATCCCAAGATTCTTAATTACATCTGCAAAGATCCTATTCCCAAGTAAGGACACACTCACAGTTATGGGAGATGAGGCCTTAGACGTATCTTTTGGGGGATATAGTTCAACTCACTACACCACCTCTAGGCTGATGTTTCCCAGATTCTTAAATCCAGCATGAAACTCTCCCTTGAATTCTAATCCCTATCATCACTACTTACCTGTCTAATACACATCTCAAATTTTACATGTTCATAATAGAATTCTTGATTCCCCCAAACATCTTCCTCTCTCTTAACAATCCCCATCTTAGCAAATGGCATTACCATTTAACTTGTTCCTTTGGTTAAAACCTTTGAAGTCATCCTTGACTCTTTTTTTTCCACAGCAAACCATCAGGACACTCTCCGCTCTACTTTCTTTCTTTCTTTTAAATGTTTATTTACTTTTGAGAGAGACAGAGAGCACAAGCAAGGGAGGGGCAGAGAGAGAGAGAGAGGGAGACACAGAATATGAAGCAGGTTTCAGGCTCCAAGCCATCAGTTCTCTCAGCTCTACTTTCAAAATATATCTTGACTCTGACAGCTTCTTCACTCTGTACCATTCCTCTCTATTCCAAGCCACATCCTCTGTCTCCCCACAGGATCTCTTTATAGGAATAATCTAAGTGATCTCTTTGTTTCTATTCATGCCCTTCTTTTAGTCATTTCTTCTCATAGCAGCCAGACTGACCTATGAAAACATAAATCAAATCTTGTCCCTCTACACTCAAAACCGTCCATTAGCTATATTTTGAACAAATGCGAAGTCTTTGTGATGTAAAAGAACCCACATGACAAGGGCCCTGCCTACCTCTCTGATTCTAGAATCTGCTGCTCTCTTCTCACTGAGCTCCATCCTCAATGGCCTCCTGGTGGCTCCTTAACACATCAAACCAGTTCCACCCCAGTCCTTTGTGCTTACTCTTTTCTTTGCTTGGAATGCTCCACCTCCAGATATTCACAGGGCTTGTTCCCTCACTTAGCAGTTCTCTGCTCCAATGCTTCTTCCACAGCCTAAAATAGCATTCCAAATCTCTCTCTCTCCCCTTATTCTGATTTAGTTTTCTTCATAGTACTCATCAGTGTCTGGCATTATATTAACCTGATATTAAAATAATTGTTTATCTTTCATCTCTTCCCTCTGTTAGCATATAAGCCCCATAAGCCTAAAATTTTTGTTTTGCTTACCAATTTTCTCATGATGCTCAGAATGGTGCCTGGCATATAGTAGTTGCTTATTAACTATGTGTTGAATAAATGAAAAAGCAACTAAAATGATCTCTTAAAATTAAAGCAATATAGCCATATTAAAAACTGGTATGAAAAATGAAAATCTCATGAAACCAGTTGAAAATAATGCTCATTAATGCTTTTGGGAAATAATGAAAAAGCATTCACGTGATAATGTAAACATGAACTCTTCCAAAACAATTCTTTCTCCAGCATTTATAATATTTGCTCTAAGAGTTCAGTTTTTAAGTTTGCCAAGTGGTCTATTTCTTACACATATTGATGCAGAGATATTCCAATAGATATCTGCCTTACAAAAGAACTGTAAGGCAAAATCTAATTCAATGTAATTTTGGCAATGTTTTACTGTGTTTACTACCATAATACTTCATTAAACAGGTTTCACTTCAATTTTATAAAATTCTAAGAAGTATTCATGATTATCCTTGAATACAGTGTCTATAACACAGTTGGTGTGAGAAAGATTGATGATACATTGGCAAACCAGACCTGCTGTTATCAGAGATATGTGGGCTTACATCATGCTTCGGCTACTTACCAGCTGTTTGATTATGAGCAAGTTCTCTAAGCTCAGTTCCTCCTATATAAACTGAGTAATGCCACCTGCTTGACAGGATACTTGTGGTTATAACATATGACATGGTGTTACTACACAACTCATTTCACTTGAACTGACATATGCTGTGAACCAAATTACATCCCCTAAAATATGAAAATGTTCAGTTCATAAAGCAGATCTTCTGGAATACTTTTCCCTGGGGATTTCTATGACCTCACACATAAGAAAAGATGCCATGCAAACAAGTAGCTTTTTTTAAATAGTGGAAAGTGCAAAAATTATTAGAAATACACACTGAGGGGCTGATATATGTATCAAAAATATGACTGAGTGGCTCAGTTGGTTAAGCGTCTGGCTCTTGATTTTGGCTCAGATCAAGATCTTATGATTCATGAGTTCAAGCCCCGCATTGGGATCTTCACTGACAGCATGGATCCTGCTTGGGATTCTCTCCCTCCCTCTCTCTACTCCTCACCTGCTTGCACACACTCACACGCTCTCTCTCTCTCTCAAAATAAATAAATAAACATTAAAAAAAAAGAAATATATACTGAGCATCTATATAGTCCAGTTTCCTACCAGGTGGTCCTGCATATAGAATATATACTACTGACCATGAACACTTTACCTAGCTCAAAAGATGAATTATAAATGTCTGTTGAACAAGAAATTAGTGAACTAACAAAGTCAGTGACTGAATTTTTAATGTAGCTGAGTAGAAATTCCTAATAGTTAGAGGAAGTGTTCATTAGAGGAATCATTGTGAGACTGTGCTGAGAATCCTAGTCTGCCCTCTTACTCTAAATCTATGAGCGGTAGCTGGCACAGTGCCTTAAACCCATCAAGCCAAAGTAAAGACCCCTCCTTCCACCCTACCCCAGCTCCAACCTGACCCTGCTAAAATCTCCTTTCACCTACAGTTAATCTAACAATTTATAAATGAATCTGAAATTATTTTTATTTTTATGCTACAATATTAAAATATTCAAAATAATTCTATTATAATTCTATGTGTTATCGAGCTTCATTAATTCATATTCGTACAGGCAGCAGTTTGGGTTACAGAAGGCTAGTGATTGTTTTATAGGTTTCTCATCCCTATAAATTACGTACAATAAAATAACAAAGTCGTGTCCTTTGAATCTTTTCAAGAGGAAAATAATTTCTAGCATTTGGTTAATAGCTTAGAGTTATCTTTACAGATACATTTATCTTATTTAATTATTATAGCAACTTTTTGAGGCAAGGTTTATGGTAACTTCGTTTTATTTTCTGGATGAGATAATAAGGCTCGAAGAAGTTGAACGACTTGCTCAAGAACATACAGCTGGGAAGCGACAGGCCTTCCAAGCTCTGTGTTCTTTTATGTACACCACTGAATAAAACAATTAATTGAGAAGTGGTCTAATGAGGTAGAGGGGCTACCTCTAGATGTGGAGGGAGGGGCTACCACAAGTGCACTATGTGGTCACAGCCATGTTATTCAATAGTGTAAATCACCAACATCTGCATAAACTTCTTCACTCCAAAATGGGACCTCTCAACAAACCAACCTCCCAGTATTCTGGTGAAACTAAGAGTATGTAAGAGCACTTTAAAATAATAAGACAATGATACAGGGAAAATTATATGTAAAACATTATTTACTTCTAATGACTAGGAATTTGACCTTGTCAATAGTATAGCCAATCCCCTTAAAGTTTTACTAAAAATCTTCATTTAGTCAGTAAAAATATTTTTCACAAATGATACAAAAGATAAGCTTGAGCTTTCTCTAGCCACAAATGTGTTACATTCTACATATACAGGGAGAATAATTCACCATTACATTTGTTTTAATATAAGACATATATAAATACATCCCAGCATTATAGTAATATTCATTTTATAAAAGCTTTTATTTTTAATATCATTAGGCAAACATAAACTTCCCAACTATATATTCAAATATACCCAAGTCCTGCCCAGTTGAAAATGGCCTATCTATGTCAAAGAGGCTTAATTTAGTACAAAATCATGACTGCCTAAATTAGACCATCTCTCAGAAAACTATATAATTATGTACATCGGTGGATAAGATTATATTTCAGGTACCTTGAATAAAGAATTGCCCTCTATTATCTAAATAGGTCACCCTCATTAGCTAAGGGCAAAACTTCAGGAAAGCTGAAGATGAAGTGGTGAAAATAGGCTACTTGCACAGGCAGTGAAATCAATCCTAAAGACCAACAGGGTAACAGATGTCACAAACAGATTGCCCTCAGCATCCCAATTCAAATGTCTTTTATATGACAATTTCCCAATTATTAAAGTTACATAAGATCAGAATGAAGAATAATGGAATGGAATAAGGGGGAAGGCTATTTCTCCATAAAAGCAACAAAAACATTGGCAAAAAATTGTCAAAATCAACTTTTCAGAACTCTCAAATTAACAAAATGCTTGTAACAAACTGAGGAGCATTTGTTCAACGAAAATGACTGAATCTCAGTAAGATCAGCAAGATTTGTGGTGTTTGAACTTTTCCAATTCCCATTCCCTTCTCCTTAGCTCTACAGTATCTTGAAAATGAAAATCCCCCCAAATCACAGTGAAAACTAGCAGCCAGAAGCCACTGGAGGGGACAGAATAGGATTGGAATACACCAAAAATAACATTTTCAGTGAACTGTAATTATTTAACCTCTCTAGCAATCCTCTAAAAACACCTATTTATAGAGCTTTTCTTTATTTGATCTGACTCAGAGTATACTCAGCACAACAGCCTTTTACCCAGGAAGCATGTCAAAAACAATCAGTGGCAATATTTAACATCACAGCTACTTTAAGCAGCAATAAGAGTTGGGGCAGAAGAATCTGACCAAAAAATTTAAACGAAAAGCTGGGAATGAGGTGGCGATAAGAATCACTGAGGTTTGTATATATGTACAATTTAGCATCTAGAAGGCTACATGCATGCCTGGGGCTGTGCACATTCTCAGGAGAGATCTGAAAAGACCCCGAACTCTGGCTAAACTTAAGCCTCTACATAAGCAGGAAGTGAAAGTTAAGGCAGAATTGTAAACTGCCTGCTATTGAAGGCATATTCCAAAATTCACACCAAGACCTTCACCAAATGCTGGGAGACTTATTTGCCCTGTACACTTAAGAAAATCTCTGTCAAGTTATTAGCTAACTAATAAGAAAATTGAGCAAAGGCTCTAATGCCCACATACAACAAAGAATACAGACTTTACAGATTTAGTTCAGGAAAATTACTAAGCAAACAAATACCAACAGCAACAACAACAAATGGCAACAAAAACAATCACTGGAAGAGGAGAGGAATCTGATTTTTGAGTGTTACCACATTATATTACTTAACATGTCCTATTTTCAATGAAAAAACTACAAGATATGCAAAGAAAGTATGGCCCATACACAGGAAAATAAGCATTCAATAGAAACTATCTCTGAGGAAGCCCAGACATTGAACTTACTAGCCAAGGACTTTAAATCAGCTATTTTAAATATGTTCAAAGAACTTAAAAAAAGCCATATCTACATAATTTTTAAAAGTACAAGCATAATGTTATACCAAATACAGAATATCAATCAATAGATGGAATTAGTTTTTTTTTTTTTTTTTTTTTTTTTAAATTTTTTTTTTTCAACGTTTATTTATTTTTGGGACAGAAGGAGACAAAGCATGAACGGGGGAGGGGCAGAGAGAGAGGGAGACACAGAATGGGAAACAGGCTCCAGGCTCTGAGCCATCAGCCCAGAGCCCGACGCGGGGCTCGAACTCACGGACCGCGAGATCGTGACCTGGCTGAAGTCGGACGCTTAACCGACTGCGCCACCCAGGCGCCCCTGGAATTAGTTTTAAAAAGAACTAAATAGAGGGGCGCCTGGGTGGCTCAGTCGGTTAAGTGTCCGACTTCAGCTCAGGTCATGATTTCACGGTCCCGTGAGTTCGAGCCCCGCATCGGGCTCTGTGCTGACCGCTCAGAGCCTGGAGCCTGTTTCGGATTCTGTGTCTCCCTCTCTCTCTGACCCTCCCCCATTCATGCTCTCTCTCTGTCTCAAAAATAAATAAACGTTAAAAAAAATTTAAATAAAAAAAAATTTAAAAAAAGAACTAAATAGAAATTCTGGAGGTGAAAATTAAAATAATAAAAATAAAAAATTCCCTAGACAGATTCAACAGAAAATCTGAGTAGGCAGAAGAATCAGCAAACTTGAAGATAGGTCAATCGGGATTATTCCTCCCACCCAAGAAACAGAAAAGAAAAACAAAAGAACCAATAATAAAATAAGTGAGGGGCGCCTGGGTGGCTCAGTTGGTTGGGTGACCAACTTCAGCTCAGGTCATGATCTCACAGTTTGTGAGTTCAAGCCAGCATTGGGCTCTGTGCTGACAGCTTGGAGCCTGGAGCCTGCTTCACATTCTGTGTCTCCCCTCTCTCTACCCCTCCCCTGCTCACATTCTGTGTCTCTCTGTATCTCAATAATAAAAATAAAACATTTAAAAAAATGTTTTAAAAAAGAAATGAACAAAGCCTCAGAGACCTGTGAAACACATAAAGCATGTTCACATACATTTCATGGGAGCCAGAGAGGAGAAGAAAAGAAGAGTTGAAAAAATAATGCCTGAGAATGTCCCAAATTTGATGAAAAACATTAGTCTACAAATCTCAAGACCCCAACAAACTCCAAACAGGATAAAATCAAGGAGATCCACACCTACATATATCATAATCAAACTCTCAAAAACCAAGAGAAAATCTTGAAAGCAGCAAGAGAGAAAAGATCCATCATATTCAAGGGGGTCTTGAATGAGATTAACAGCTGATTTCTCATCAGAAAACCACAGAGGTCAGAAGGTAATGAGATGATGACATACTCAAAAAGTAGTGGGGGAGGGGGAAGACTATTAACTAAAAATTTTCCTTCAAAAATTAAGGATAAATTAAGACATTCCCAGATAAATAAAAACTGAGAATCCCACACTAGGAGGCTTGCCCTATAAGAAATACTAACTGGGGGCGCCTGGGTGGCCCAGTTGGTTAAGCGTCCGACTTCGGCTCAGGTCACGATCTCATGGTTCGTGGGTTCGAGCCCTGCATCGGGCTCTGTGCTGACAGCTCATAGCCTGGAGCCTGTTTCAGATTCTGTGTCTCCCTCTCTCTCTGCCCCCCCCCACTTGTGCTCTGTCTCTCTCTGTCTCAAAAATAAAATAAACATTAAAAAAAAAAGAAAGAAATACTAACTGGAGTCTTTCAGGATGAAAAGAAAGGGCACTAGACAGTAACTCAAATCCACACAAATAAATAAAGAACACTGGTGAAAGTAGCTATGTAGGTAAAAGAAAATATAAATGTGTTATTATTGGTTTGTAACTCTTTTTTCTCCTTTCTGATTTAAAAGACAGCTGCATAAAGAAATAGTTATATGCCTGTGTTGATAGGTAGTGATTACAGCACATAACAAAGGGAGGAAATGGAGCTACATGGGAGGAAATTTTTGTGGACTGTTGAAATTAAGTTGTACTAGATATAAACTATATTGTTAGAAGTTAAGATGTTAATTATAATTCCATGGCAACCTGTAAAAAATAACTTTAAAAATATTAAAATAAATGACAAGGGAATTAAAATGGTACAGCAGGAAATATATTTTTAACAAAAAATTATTTCTCTACTCCTAATAAAGAAATAGACAAACAAAAGACATAATACATACAGAAACAAATAGCAAACTACAGATATAAATTCTGCCTCATCAGTAATTACATAACATGGAAATGGATTTAACACTCTGGTCAAAAGGCAAATATTGGAGAATGGGTTTTAAAAAATGATCCAACCACACGCTGTCTACAAGAGACATATTTCATGTTCAAAGACACATATAGGTTGAAAGTAAATGATGGAAAAAGATATACCTGGAATACAGTAACCAAAGGAGAGTTGGAATGGTTATACTAACATCAAACATAAATTTTGAGACAAAAATTGTTACTGGACACAAAAAAAGGCATTTTGTAATGATCAAAAGGCCAATCCATCAAGAAGACATAACAAGTATAAATGCACCTAACAACAGCATCCCAAAATACATAAAGCAAAAGCTGACACAATTGAAGGGAGAAATAGATAACTCATCAATAATAGTGGTAGACTTTAATGTCTCAATTTCAATACTAGAACAGCCAGACAGAATACCAGTATTTGAGTAGTACTATAAACCAAATAGACCTAACAAGTATCTACAGAACACTATACCCAACAAAGGCAGAATACACATTCTTCTCAAATGCACATAGAACAGTCTCCAGGACAGGTCACATGTTAAACCGTAAAACAAGTCTCAAATTTTAAATGAATGAAATGTTACAAAGTAAGTTCTCTAAGCAAAATGAAATGAAATTATAAATCAATGACAGAAGAAAATTTTGGAATTTTACCAACATGTGGAAATTAAGCAACACATATCTAAACAACACATGTCACTGCTTTTTTACCAAAGTGGTAATTATAAGGAAAACTAGACCTCTGAGTCAGATATTTAAAAAATACTCACAGAATGACTAGAAAGGCACAGAAAGTAAATGGAAGTCTCTATTTGTCAATCCCAATACAACATAGCCCTATTCACCACATTCTAAGGCATTTCCAGCTTCTTCCTTTCTCTATTAATTCTTCTACCACTAATGAAAACATAGAATTTGAACTCTATTGGTTTGGGAAAGAATTAACCCTCTTCCTTTGGAGCTTCAATGATGTCCAGGACCAGTCAAAGCCACAGGTTAGCAACACACCAAAATGGATCTCTGAGGGAGACATGATCATCATGCAAACCCTTTGGATAGTTCTCAGGGTTCCTGAGCATAACAGTGTTACAGAATTTAAAGAGGGATGTGAAAGCAAATTATAAGCCTTGAGGCTAGCAAGGAACTTTTAGTAATTAACCCAAGAATCATACTTATTAAGAGTCTTCAGGCAATGGATTAATTTGTCCTTCTTAGCAATCACCATGAAGGAATCAGTCAGACAAGTAAATGGCACACAGTAGCACTGAATGTTTTCTCTTTTCTGAAAAATTATTACTTGCAAAATTATCTTCCAATTATCTGCAAAACTTACAAAAATCTGTCCTCAGAACTACCACATATAGAATATGAAAAACTGGTGTAAGGAAGGTCTGTCTTTGACAAAGCAGGACTTCTACTGATCCATAAGAAATGACGCTCATTTTGGTAAGTCCATGAACATTCAGATGGCAATTTCTAAGTAGCACCTAATAACAACAGGCTTATAAAATAAGCCAGGCCTAAATTAGAAAAAAAGTTCAAATTTAACCTTCTGGATACAGATTTGTAGTATACTATTAGAAATCCATGACTAAAACTCGATGTTGTATTTCACTTATGCTGTAACAACATGCTGTTAATACTCTCAGTGAGATTGTAAAGACTGATTTCTTTCTGGTAAACTGATGATTCCTTCCACCAATATTAATTGCTCCTACCTAACGTTATGCCATCACATGAGAGTTATTGCTTTGGGTCATAAATGAATTTTCTTTTGAGGAGGCTGAGGAGTGAGATATAGTCACTGCCATTGATAATCCCTTCTACACAGTGGGGCCTGGGTGGCTCAGTCCATTAAGTGTCTGACTCTTGCTTTCAGGTCAGGTCATGAGGTTGAGTCCAGTGTTGGGGGCAACTGTCAGCATGGAGCCTACTTAGGATTCTTTCTCTCTCTGCTCCTCCCCCCGATCACATGCATGCTCTATCAAAATAAATAAACATTAAAAAAAATAATAATCCCTTCAATACAAAAGGAGTTAAATAGAACATGAATATGTTAAATGAATCTCAAGAATTGAGGACACTTTACAGGACATATTAGTTGGCCAATTTTCTTTTAGTTTATATTTCTCATAAAATTCAGAATTTGTAAAAACAAAAGATTCTCCATTGGCTGTTCTACTATATTTGAAGTTGTGAGGATGTAAGGCAGAGGCAACTGCAAGCATCTTGCCGCCTGTCAGGAGAATAGATCTGAGAAAAGAACCACCTCCAAGGAGACAAAACCAAAGACTGACAAAACTAGAATCAGAGATTGGGGGATATCATTTGTACTCTCCATGAAGTTTCATCTCAACTTCGAGGGGACTTTTTAGGAATGTGATTGTGCTACACTTGCTAGAATCCACCGATAGAATTGCTACCTCTGCTCCCATAAGATATCGATGGCTTTGTCTCCTGTGAGACAAGAAGGTTGCTGAGACAGGGGCGTTACAGCATCATTTTTATAACTAGACCCCAGCCCCACTCCTTAGTCTGGCTTTCCTGCGCACTGATTTTGGAGAGCCCTGGTGATGGTCCCCATCTAGCCACCTGTAACCTCCACCTCCTTGGTTGCAAGCACCAATGTCAGAGATGCTGAAGGAAGCCACAAAGAAGTAAAACAATCACTAATGAAGAACTCTGGAAAGGTTTAAAAACTAAATGCACCAAGGCCAGGGTGCGAGAGGAGCTAAAAATGGAAGAATTTGCTGAAAATGTCTATACGATGTTGTTAGACCTCCAGACCCTTTCCCCCATCTTGCATAACCACATAGTTACTCCTCCTTAACCTCAGCAGAATACTGAAGATTTACTTTCAGAAGAGGATAGAGGGACTGTGGACTGAGGAAGACCTTTAGGAATGCCATTATGAAAACGGAGGGATTCATTAGGAGTCTACATGCTAAACAGCAAGAACCACCCCATGTCACCATGACAACAATTCTTCCTCTTCCATCTGAGAACACTGGACATTAGGTTTACATCAGACCGGCTCAAGTGGAAATACTTGTAGCATCTAATAGCAGCTGAGGAAGGCTCCCAACAAAATGGCCAGCCCAGTCACCCTATGATAATGCCCATTAGTCAATGAATCTCATGCAGACACATACAGAATTTCTGTCAGCTTATTAGTGCTCTACTCTTGTATCTGAGCAAGCAGCAAAAGATCGCCAATCATTTGAAAAAAGGGTGTGACATCAAAGACAGTGACCAAGAAAAATGACCAGAAAAAAATGGACTCAGAAACATTGTAAATTACAAAAGGAAAGCTTCAAAAGATCTCTCATTAAAATCTTTAGAGAAGATAGTGTACTTGCAAAACCAAGAGGATGATGCTATTTTAAAAAATAAAAATAACATTCACAAAATGAGAAAATGCTGTTGGGACTTCTTTAAATGATATCAGAAATGAAAAATTAACTAGAGGAGCTGAAGATAAAGTTGAATAAATTTTGCAAATGGTAGAACATAGAGACAAAGAATAAAAGAGGAGGTTTTTTTTAAAATAAGGTTAATCCAGGAGTTCTAACATACTAATAATATGAATTCCAGATAAAGAGAACAGAGAAAGTAGGGGCAATTAGTTATCAAAAATAATTCCTAGAATTGGGGAACATGTATCTCCACACCGGATAGACACATCATTGAGTGCCCTTCCATAATGACTTTAAACACACACACACACACACACACACACACACACACACACACCACACACACACACACAGAGCCCCATTTTGGGGTCTCTGAAGATAAACTATTGTTAGCTCCCAAAAAGAAAAAAATCAAAACATCAGCATAAATAAGATAAATCTCTGCTTTTACAATATGTGCTTATTTCAAGTAATTATAAGCTAAATAATATTTTACATGCATTAGGGACACCTGGGTGGCTCAGTCCATTAAGTGTCCAACTTCGACTCAGGTTGTGATCTCACAGTTTGTGAGTTCGAGCCCCACGTTGGGCTCTGTGCCATCAGTGCAGAGTCTGCTTCAGATCCTCTGTCCCCTCTCTCTATGCCCCTCCCTCCCTATCTCTCTCTCTCCGTCTCTCTCAAAAATAAAAGGAAACTATTTTATATGCATTAAAAGGGTTTCCTATTTTAAAGAAACAAGACATACATGAAACAGAAAGTTTTCACTGGGAGTATATTCAAGTAACTCTTTCAATAACTGAGGGGACTATCTGATTTCTGTACCAGCAGTTTATTTTATTTGCTTTTTAAAATAAGTAGTTCATAAGGATTAGAAATATCTGTTTTCTTAGATCTCACTTGATCTTACATTTATTTATATAGGTTTAGACTATATCCCCTAGTCATTTTTCTTTCAGCATCTTAAGTTAAAAAAATCTAACAATCTTAATAATGGCTAATTAAATAATAAAATTAAGTTATGAGAATTTGTGTTACCTTGAAATATACCAAACTCTTGACATGTTAAACTAATTTTCTTCCATCCTAAAAGCCACACACTCACCTTGAGGATCAACTTCTTTAGCTAGCTTCAATGCATCTGAGTTTGCAAGATCGGTGTTGGCTGGAGTAACAGCCAAAATGAGACAGTTCTCCCGCGTGATGAACTGCATAATCATTTCTCTGATCTGATACTCAATATCTGGTGGCTGATCTCCCACGGGCACTTTAGTAATTCCAGGTAGGTCGATAAGTGTGAGATTTAACACTGTGTGGAAAAAAAAGGAGTCTTACATATACCCTCAATGCTAAAAATATCAATAATGAAAAATCACCAGTCTCTTCAGTAGAAGTAAAACAAGCTCAGCTTTATATACTGTGTGTTGAGTTAACTCCAACTCATGTGTGTAGAATAGAAAGCACAGAATACAAAATGGCTTTGTTAGTTTTCTTTATTTTTATGACATGATTGTGCTATGCCAAATAATTATCTTAACATAATTTGAAAGGCACTGATTTGCATATCTAAGAGAGAGCTGTCATAGCTGTAACTAGCGTGTTATAACTCAAACACTGAACAATAAGTGCATACGCTGGCTGCCGGTCTTGTACAATTGCCTTCAAATAGTGTAAAAATTCTTAGGGTAAGATTTGTCCTTCCCTTCAAAAGCATTATATATTATCTAGAGAGGGTTAGCCGCTCAGCCTACTGGACAGCTGTTAGTCATTTGTGGTACCATGAGGTTACGGTGCAGGCTATGTGCCCAGACTCATGGAGTACCACCAGGAGGGCAGGAAACTACCCCTGAGTCAGTGACTCCAGCAGCAGCCTCGCTATCGTTCTCCGCACACGACAGGGGTGGCACCAACATGAAAATCTGCCCCACTGAAAATTTAGTCAGGATAGAGGTTATTCCATATCATACGCCATGAACTGGTTATGTAATTTATAAGTTTCTTCTGATAGTCTGGAAAAAAATCAGAGTTGATGCCTCAGGCATCAGAGAATAAATAGAAATATATAGCACTATAAGAAAATCCAATAGAAGACTCAACTACAGTACCATCCATGTACCTCTAAGATTCTTGCTAAAACTGAAGATATTAAAAAATAGTTTTCACGCATACCTCTTAGAAAGTCTAAGAGTTTAAAATAAGAAAAAATTTTAAGTGACTTACTCAATTCTGATCTTTTTAAAAGTCCTCTCCTGCTTTCCCATAAATCTGTGAGCTCTTTGAATCATACCATTTATGGTAGTATCCAAACACTATCCTAGAAACCCGGTACTTTTTGAGAGAACAAACCATCTTCTGCACAAATAATGTATGTCAATTAATGCAAAGATTTTTGAGGAAAAAAATTTAGAATTTTGTTATTTTACTTACCATGTGGAGAATAGACTCGTAAATTAATGGGTATAGAGGAAATGCCTTTATTCATTCCAGTCACTCGATCTGTTTCTGCTTCAATCTCATGGCGAACTTCATCAAAATCTGTAAATTTTTTTCCTTTGCAATGTAGAAATTCAGCATACTCTACAAAAGACAAATTAGCACAACTTAAAATCTATGCATCCTTGCAATAATTATAAGGAAACAATGTTTCTTTAATTACAAGGCAAAGTATCCAATATTGTCTCTGTAGCCATTAAAATGAGAGAATATAGCAGTTACTAAGAAACACAGCTAACACTTTAGAAATATCAAGCATAGTACAAATGCTAAGAATGCTAAATTTGCTAATTTTCAGATAAGCAATTAAGCATGACTTAAAGAGAATGTTGGCCCTCCAAATGATAGAGCAAACAGCATCTGATTGTCAAAGAAATTAAGTCTAGGGTACATACAAAGCCTACCTAATCTTATTACTAATCTTATTAGCATGTCCTTTTTCATATCACCACTTTATTAAGAGGGAATGCTAAGTTATATAAAGATACCTTTAGAAGGCAAGATGGTTTAGAAACAAAATTTACTTAATTCTTTAAAGATAAGTAATATATGGAATATCTTAGCTTTAAAATATACTATTCAAATACCACACCAACTTGTGTAATTGAAAAGACAATTTCTCAAGAAAAATAGAGTTTTAGATCAAGGAAAATATTTACCTGCAATCTAAAAAAAAAATTAGTAGGAAGTAGGAAAAACTCTAAACTATATGTAATAACAGAAAATTGGGTTAAGTTTCAGTAACATCTTACTAACTGCTGTGCTATTGATTTCTATTCGTACCTCCAGATGTGTCAGGTATATGATAGCACAACTCAAAAAGGAAGCTGACACTATTAGACTTTTAAAAAAAATTACCATTTGGGGGCACCTGGGTGGCTCAGCTGGTTAAGCACCCGACTCTTGATTTGGGATTCTAGACTCACGGTCATGAGATGAAGGCCCTCCTGGTGCTCCGCACTGAACGTGGAGCTTGCTTGGGATTCTCTCTCTCCCTCTCTCTCTCTCTCTACCCCTCCCCCGCTCACACTGTCAGCACAGGCTCCACACTGTCAGTGCAGAGCCCAATGCAGGGTTCAAACTCACAAACCATGAGATCATGACCTGAGCCGAAATCAAGAGTCCATCATTTAACCAAATGAGCCACCCAAGTGCCCCCGGAAAATGTTTCTTAATGATGGTATGAAATCTGCTTTCTAATCGTATTTCCTTTGTCCAACTTTTGCCCCCTGGAGCTAGCTATTCAGACAAAGTCTCCTCCCTGTAAAATGGCCAGGATTATTCTGAGCTCTAGCACCAGGAGTTCATCTTCTTCCTGAGCTTTTCTTACCACTTTCCAAAAATGCTTGTCTGATCATTGCTCAGGCCTCCTGATGTCAGACATGGGTTTCCCAGAGCCACCCCTGCTACTCAGGACTGGAAAGGTCATGGCTCCTGAATTGGACCAACTAGTTTAAGTTTTAATTTCCCAAAGAACTGTAATGGCCTAATGTTTCAAAAGTTAGAATGATAATCAGAGACTTTACTTCATTTCAGACTTTACTGTCAATGTAGGTGGACATGAATATTTTTCTTTCTTACTTTCTCCATATAGTATGTGTCACTTTTGAAAAAATGGCCAGCTAAGGCTTGAGTTCATTCCTCAATGGTTGAAGTATACACAGTAAAGGTTGAAGAGGCTTCAGAGTTCTGGCCTGCGGAGATTACTGCATCACTGGGCATGTTCTCTCACATGTTTGCCCTCACAGGTACCATTTTTATTAGCATATAAATTCCCAGAAAATTGAGCCTTTATTTCATTTATCTACTCAGGGGATTGGCCAGTATCATGTGAACATAAGAGGTTAGAGATAAGTAGAGGATAAAGCAATAAGAAAAATAAAGAGGAACAAAGGATGTCAGATCTCAGAAAACAAAAATTAATATGTAAAAATGAGTCATAAATAATTTATAAGAAATGAAACTGTAATTTTTCAGTTCAACAAATTTTGTGTTAAATGCACACTTGAGGACTTATAGCTATCATAATTATTACTTTCATAAAATTAATAAGCTTCTGGATCAGGGACTATATTTTCAATTATGTTACTATCAAGAATTCAAGTGACACAAATGTAGATTTCTCTCGGTGCCACTAGAGGGCACCTACCTGCTTTCTCCATAGGAAACCAGTGCCCTTCCAGAAAGAAAGAGGCAAAATCAATGCAATTTTCAAATTATATTTAAATTCATTCTTGGACTCCTATAAAAATGCTTTCATTTTGAAATTTGGAGATTAGAATTGTGCAGGACACTCTCAAACCTTTGTGTCTTTTTAAGGATAGGGTCCCACAGAAAGATTTAGAGATGCTGGTATTCATTTATTTATTCAAGTAATATTTTGAGCTCTTACTACTCACCAAGCACTATTTTAGAAATTGCAGGAGGAAAAAAAATAAGTGTCTAACCTCACAAAGTTTAAATCTGCATGAGATGAAACAGTAAACAATGTGAGTGTGCCAGATGATAAGTCTTATGGAGAAAAGTGAAGAGTAAGGGAAACATCAAATGCTAGGGCAGGAGGATTGCTTCGTTATATGCTTTGGTTGAGGAAAGTTTCTCTGATATGACAAAGTGATATCTGAACAAAAACTGAAGAAAAGAAGGGAGCAAGCAATGTTTTATGTAGGAACATCCCAGCAGAATACGTGAAGTTGGAAGCATCTGGGAACAAGAGCAAGGTCAACATGCCTGGATCACAGTGCATATGGGAGAGAGAGAAAAGAGATGAGGTCAGAGCTGTGGTACAGACCTGGATTGTGTGAAGCCCGTGAGACTTTAAATTTTACTCTGATTGAATAGTAGAACACTTGAAGGGTTTGGGGTAGAGGAGAGACCTGATGTGACCTAGGTTGGTTTGGTTGGTTGGTTGGTTGGTTGGTTGGTTGGTTGGTTGGTTTTATTTCATATTAGAGAGAGAAAGCATGCACGTGTGAGTGGGGACAGAGGGAATCCCAACCCAGAGGTTGTGCGCTCATCAGGGAGCCTAATGCAGGGCTCAACGCCACAACCCTGGGATTATGACCTGAGCCGAAATCAAGAGTTGGACACTCAACTGACTGAGCCACCCAGGTGCCCCATGACCTAGGTTTTAGGTCTGTGGCTACAGTGTTGAGAATAGACAATAAGGACTCTATTGTCTATTGTCTATTGAGCTGGGATACTACTGGGATAATGGAGGTGAGAGATGATGGAGCTTGGACTAGGGAAGCAGCAGTGGGAGGTGAGAAGTGGCTAAATTCTAGTGTCCTTTGAAGGAAAAACAATAGGATTTGCTGATGAATTAAAGGTGGGGTATAGGCAAAAGAGAGAAATCAAGAACAACTTCAAGGAGTTTGACCTCAGCAAGAGGAAGAATTTTGAAATAGAAAAGACTGAAAGGAAGAGGATAGGGAGATGGGGGTTGGGAATCAGGAGTTTGACTGGGGACCTATTAAGCTTGCATTGCCCACTATACACCACCCAAGTGGAGAAACAGAACTGCTGCTAATGGTTGAGGATTACATAGCTGTAAGAGATACCACTCACATTTGCAGTCATGTGTTAAGTGTTTATTTATTCTGAAAATTTTCCAGAAGATGGCAGTCAAGTGCTTGAGGAAAAGAGCAGCTTTTTCTAATTAGCACAAAAATGCCTTTGGGGCTAGACACATTAGTGTTTCATCTAGGGAGGAGTCCAAAGCTAGAAATATATATTTGGAATTCATTAAAGTCAGACAAGAGATGAGATCACTAAGCGAGAGTTAGATGGAGAAGGGGCCAGAGCACTAGGCCCTGAGTGTTCCAATGTTTAGAAGTCAGGAGATAAAGTGAGCAGGAGTGGTTAACAAGATAGGGGGGAAACTGAAAAAGAGGTGACCCAAAGCTAAGTAGAAAGGGTTTTTCATGAAGGTAAGAGACCTTCCACTCCATCAAATACTGCCAACATGTCAGGTAAGATGAGAACTAAGAATGGATCACAGAATTGAGCAACTTGAGAGTCCTTCAGGAGGTTGACAGGAGCTGTTACAGTGGAGTGGGGTGGCTGATAGCCTGACTGGAACAGATTTAAGAGAGAAGGGGAGGAGAAGAAGTAGAGACTGATTGTAGACAATTGTTTTCGTTTTTTGTTGTAAAGGAGAAGGAAGAAGTGAGAGGGCAACTAGAGAGGGATGTGAGGTCAAGGGAGGGCTTTATAAAGATGGGTAGACTAACATGTTCATAGGTTGATGGCATTAATCCATACCATGGAAAAGTTGGCAATCCAGAACTGAGAAAAAAACAAGTGCTGATGTGATATCTTAAGGAAGGGACAAAAGGAATTAGAAACAAATACGCCAATTCCTCCAAGGGAACAGAAAAGAAACAGAACAATGAGAGTTGACAAACAAGTAGAGGTGATGGTGGTGAAATTCATTAGGTGAGAGTAGGGACTTACCATATTTGTGTAAAATCCTTTTATGTCTTAAAAAAAACATTTCTGTATATATTCTTACTGGTTAAACTCTACAAACCCTATTATTTCTACCACAAAATGTAACACACACACACACACACACACACACACACACACACACAGTGATCCAAAATGAGTGACCTAAGAGTAACCATAACAGGGATGTCAACTGGGTCTAATCTATGTCCATTACTGGGATTCATACCTGCCCAGCATATCAGAAGAACCAGTGGGCAATACCCACAAAATCTTCTTTTCTATGGGTCCCCAGGAACCTCTTAGAAGGCAATTCATCCTACAGGATGGAATTCAGGCAAAACCTACTCTGAGCTGCCAGAAGGAAGCTACCTGCAATCCATCCCTACCCAGTTCTGGAGACTCCCAGGTCTATGTCCCCTTGCATCTAACAGTATAGTGATAGTCAGATCACACATCCTAATTCCTCATTAGAAAAATATGTTACAATTCATAGCTACAAGTTTATATTGCCAATAAGGTATGTCTTATTAGAAACAAGATAAGCCAGGGGCGCCTGGGTGGCTCAGTTGGTTAAGTGTCCAACTTCAGCTCAGGTTACGATCTAGCGGTCCGTGAGTTCGAGCCCAGCGTCGGGCTCTGGGCTGATGGCTCAGGGCCTGGAGCCTGCTTCAGATTCTGTGTCTCCCTCTCTCTCTGCCCCTCCCCTGTTCATGCTCTGTCTCTCTCTGTCTCAAAAATAAATAAACATTAAAAAAAAATTTTTTTTAAAAAAAGAAACAAGATAAGCCAGTCCTGTCATGGGATCCCTGCTCCCTACCAAGCGGACCATAAACAGGTGGATAGCAGAGGTGGCATGAATGTTTTTGAACAACTGACCGCAGTTGCTATTGAGGAGGATTATCAGTCAGCTTGTATCATCACAGAATCCTAAATAAATCTTTATTAGCAATGTAGAATTTAAAAGATGACAGCTTTACTTCTCTGCTGTCCAAAAATACAATTGTAGATGAAAATCTTAAAAGGATTATCACAAGAGTAATGCACCACTTACTATACTCACCTCTAAGAGAATGTTCACATGAGTTTGGGGATGAAGAAAATTCTAAACCTAAACCAAAATCTACAGAACAGGCTATACTAGCTGATCAACAGCTAGACTTTTTAAGAGCTAGTAAATGTCTGTCTCCTGAGACTTTTACACTATGGCAAACTAATATGTCGGAAGTCCTAACAATTTTATCTTGTGGTTGAGATATATTCTTTTTCATAGAAAGATACGGTGTCCAGTGGTACACCTTCTCTTGGCATGTTTTCAGTGTTCCTTTTATTCTAAATGCTTGGTAGTTGGGTACATGAAATGGTCTCTTCCTCAAACAATTCCAGACTTCAGCCCAACTTAGCCACAGGCTCATATAAAGGATGAAGTTTATGTGCATATTATCACTGAAACCCTGATAATGCATCCATGAAATTCTATTGTCTCAGTATAACCTGTATTGCTGAAATTCATAGTATGTTTTCATTTTGCAGAATAAGACTCCTAGTTTTAAAAATCATTCCTGTCTACCCAGTGTTAAAAATAGCAAACATTTAACTAAAAGGCAACTGACATAATGGGAGAAGATATTTGCAAATGACATATCATAAAGGGTTAGTATCCAAAATCTATAAAGAACTTATCCAACTCAACACCCAAAAAACAAATAATCCACTGAAGAAATGGGCAAAAGACATGAATAGACACTTCTCCAAAGACATCCAGATGGCCAACCGACACATGAAAAAATGTTCAACATCACTCATCATCAGGGAAATACAAATCAAAACCACAAGGAGATACCACCTCACACCGGTCAGAATGGCTAATATTAACAAGTCAGGGAACAACAGATGTTGGTGAGGATGCGGAGAAAGAGGATCTCTTTTGCACTGCTGGTGGGAATGCAAACTAGTGCAGCCACTCTGGAAAACTGTATGGAGGTTCCTCAAAAAATTAAAAATAGAACTACCTTACAACCCAGGAATTGCACTACTAGGTATTTATCCAAGAGATAAATATGCTGTTTCAAAGGGGCACATGCACCCCAATGTTTATAGTAGCACTATCAACAATAGCCAAGGTATGGAAAGAGCCCAAATGTTCACTGATGGATGAATGTATAAAGAAGATGTGGGGTGTGTGTGTGTGTGTGTGTGTGTGTGTGTGTGTGTATACACACATACATACACATACAATGGAGTATTACTCAGCAATCAAAAAGAATGAAATCTTGCCATTCGCAACTATGTGGATGGAACTAAAGGGTATTATGCTAAGCGAAATTAGTCAGAGAAAGACAAATATCATATGACTTCACTCATATGAGGACTTTAAGATACAAAACAGATGAACATAAGGGAAGGGAAACAAAAATAATATAAAAACAGGGAGGGGGACAAAACATAAGAGACTCTTAAACATGGAGAACAAACAGAGGGTTGCTGGAGGGGTTGTGGGAGGGGGGATGGGCTAAATGGGTTAGGGGCATTAAAGAATCTACTCCTGAAATCATTGTTGCGCTACATGCTAACTTGGATGTAAATTTAAAAAATAAATTAAATAAAAATTTTTTTAAAAAGAAAAGAAAATAGCCAACATTTGAAGCAAAGGTTAAGATACATTTTTATATCAAAGAATGTGGGAAAAAAAGAAGAGTATTAAAAAATCAGAGCTATCACTCTTTTTTATTTTTATTTCCCTGTAAAACATTTTAGCACTGTCATTTCTAATGGTCATGAAAAACAAATTATGCTAGGTTAAACAACTGACAAGTTGTTTGGGGGAAGGATGAGATGGTTTATGCCGGGCAGCATTCCAATCATCTGTGAAAAGCACAGAACGACCATAACAATTTAAATATTTCCAATATGCCCCTTCCATGTGGAAAAACACGCATATGTTGCAATTAATCAAGGTTAAGTAAAGAAGAATAATTATGGAACACATGCACATAACCTCTTGTCAATCTTTATTCTAAGAACTGGTGTCCTCAATACTTTAACTGGGTCTTACTTCTGAAGTGTTTTTCAACGTTTATTTATTTTTGGGACAGAGAGAGACAGAGCATGAACGGGGGAGGGGCAGAGAGAGAGGGAGACACAGAATCGGAAACAGGCTCCAGGCTCTGAGCCATCAGCCCAGAGCCTGACGCGGGGCTCGAACTCACGGACCGTGAGATCATGACCTGGCTGAAGTCGGATGCTTAACCGACTGCGCCACCCAGGCGCCCCCTGAAGTGTTTTAATAGCAATGTTTTGTGAGCACAGGGCTCCACTGAAAATAGAGTACGTGGGTCGCATAAATAGGGAATAGTTTTCAATGTGACTAGCTGAATTCACTGGCTGTAAAGTATCTATGTAGGACTATGTTTAAAAACATATTTCAAGAAAAGAGGCTACATTTTACTCATCTGTGTTTCCCTAATGCCTACTTTATTTAGAGTAAAGAACATCTGTGGGTTCCTTCCTTCTTCTTCAAAGCAGTCCACTTTGCATACCATTGATCAGTATCAGTTTTGAAAAAAAAATGCTTCCATTAATGCTTCAAGTCATTCCAAATTGAAGACAAGATCCTAAGAAATGTGGTTAAATAAGTAACAGGGTGAGTTAGATATGAATTATATAGACCCAGATTTGAAGCAAAATTCAATTGTGTCCCTAAAGTAAACATGGAAAGTCTAGCAATCAGGAAAAAAAGGGAAATCTAAAATAAAACAACCTAAGAGAGTCCAGCAGTGGGTGAAAGGTGAAAGTCTCAGGAGAAGGGTTAAGAACAGGCACCTGGGTGGCTCAATTGGTTAAGTGTCTGACTTTGGCTCAGGTCACGATCTCACAGTTCCGTGAATTCAAGCACCACATCGTGCTCTCTACTGTCAACACAGAGCTCACTTCAGATCCTCTGTCCCCTTCTGTCTCTGCCCCTCCCCAGCTTGTTCTCTCTCTCTCTCTCTCTTGTTTTCTCTCACTCTCTCTCTCTTCCTCTCCCTCTCGCTCTCTCTCAAAACTAAACATTAAAATAAGAAGAAGAAGAGTTAACAACAACTTTGGGGTGGGATGGGAATAAATAGGGCCAAGATTTCATAGTAGAAAAAAAGGTGGGTGCCGAGCAGGTATCAGAGATCAGATGCAAATCTACCCTTTAGGATCAGGGTTCTGGTACTTCCAGAGGCAGAGGAGATCAAAAGAGAACTCCAGACCCAAGTGAGCCAGAGGATACCAGGTAGAAAACCAAGACACAAACTCGAGACTTTTTCGTAGGATACAAAGCCAAAGCCACTTACACAGACCTCAGGGTGAAGACAAGTTAATATCAATGCTGCTTTGATATTTACAGCTCAATAATGGCTTTTACAGTTTTCTTGCCTAAGAGCAGAGCTGGTTTTGAAGCCTGGGTTAGGCTGAGCCTGCTAGTGAAAGTTAAGTGGCTCCAGATAACTGAATTAGTGCTGGCACATGAAACCAAAGCCAGCCAGCACTTGACAGAAGTCCCACCAGCAATAGGAATCTATACGACATATTCCACCACAAGTCTCCAAAATACTCAGAATCAGCAGCTGTAATAGCTAAATAGCCCAATTTAGTTCCATATTTTTTCAAAGGATCTCAAAGAGTATACCAAAAATCAACTCTATTCCATCCTCATAGTTTCCATGTAAAACACACAAGAGATAAACTGTATTCCAAATACAGAAACCCAATAAGAAGCATGTAAAGCCCTTGGCCAAAAAATTGCAAAGTGAATAATTATTCTAAGTGTCATCAGCCTTTGACATGATTTTCCTCTTCTACCTCAAAACATCCTCTTTCATGGACTCCCATTATTCCAACTTTCCTGACTTTTCTCTTTCTTCACTAAATGCTCTTTTCCATGTTCTTTGCTTATTGTTCCTCCTCTTCTACATTTCCAAATATCAGGGACTGCCAGACTTCCTTCTAGACCTTCCATTCTTCGTTGTCATCTGTATCTTCTCTCATCTACTCATACATATAAATTCAAACTCATCTCAAGCACTCATTTTCCCCCTGAACTTCTTGTATCTAATTCTAATTCTTAATTAGCATTTCCACTTGGATGTCTAATAGATATCTCAAAATTAGCATGTCCAAAACCAAACTGTAATTCCCCACTGAGTTCTCCTCCCATCATCCATACCTGCTCCTCCTCACAGTCTTCCACATTTCAATTATTGATACTACCACTGAATAGGGTGCTCAAGTAAAAAACCAGAACTATTTTTGCATCCTTCTTTTCCTCGGCTCTCTCCCAAACATCTTCTCACTGCCTCCACTGTGGCCATCCTCCTACTAAGCTGGCACCACCTCTCACCTGGACTACCATAAAAGCATCCAATTCATTTTTTTGACACCAGTCTTGCTCCAGTGAATCCCTTCTCCACCAATCAATTAGAGAGAGCGTTCTAAAACCCTGTGTCAGACGGTGTTTCTGCCCTTTTAAAACCTTTTGTTGGTTTTCTAGTGCAGTCAGAAATAGTCAAATTAATTACCCTGGGGTTCCAAGTCCTAGACAGTCTGGCCCCTGTCGACCTCCATACCTAACACTATCCCCACCTGCCACGCTCAAATCACTACAGCGGCAACAGCCTCCTTTCTGCTCAAGCACACCAAATCCATTCCCAGCTCAGGGCCTCTCTACAAACTGCTCCTCTTCTTGAATGCCCTTCTGCCAGACCTCTGCATGTGTCGGGTCCTCCCTGTCATTTACTTCTCATTCAGAACATCACCTCTTTAGTGAGGCTTCCTTGACCAGGCAGGCAAAGAAAAGCAGCAGCTCAGTCACACTCTATCACATCACCCAATTTGTTTTCTTAGTATACATAATAATGAACTGAAGTTTTTCTTGTTTTTTTGCTGCCTCTCTTTATCCACTGGAATATAAGCTCCATGAAAACAGGAACATTAGCTGCTAAACTCCCAAATGCCTAAAACAGTGAATTGCATCTACTAGGCACTCAATACGTATTTGTTGAATTAATGAACAAATAAAGAGAATGAGTAAATAAGTGAATGAATCAACATATAAACACTGGAGGACATGAGGTTTGAGGATGCAGAGAAGAAAATGATTGTAAATAACTTTTGACATATTGAGTTTGACATCTTTGAAATATTCAAGTAGAGTGTCGAGAAGTCAGCTGGAAACATGGGTTTGGAGTTTAGCCCAGGAGCTATAAATGTGAGAGTCACAGGTACATAAGTTGTACACATAAGAGATTGTCTAAGGGAGTATATGAAATGACACAGAAAGGATCCTTGGGTAGGTGCAAACTTTAGAGGCCAGGTAGAAGCTAATGCATCCAATGAAAGAGACAGAGCGGCCAGAGAGATAGACGGAAGACCAGAAGTATGTGGCATCATGGAAGCCAAAAGAATAAAGTATGGTTCAAGGAAAAGGAGCAATTGATAATGCTAAAAGCTGTTGAAAGGGCAAGGTAAGTACTGACAAATGGCTACAGGAATTTACAGAAATTGAGCATGTGTTATATAGTTTCCTGTACCCTTAAACAGTGTTCTGTAAGTCATTTGGCATATTTATTATTTCAATGATTTTTGCTATAGATTGCTTAGTTAAAAACTGTTTTACCTTTTTTATTTTACTGAGTTTCTAATTTTAATTCTAGTGAAGTTAACATACAGTGTTATATTGGTTTCAGTGTACTCTTTTATCTTTTTTATGATTCTTGTGTGTGTGTCTCTTCTCTTGCTATCAGGTCTGTCATTGTCACTTCTTACTGTTAGCAATGCTCTGCTTTTAAGAATATTCCCATTCTAACTTGTAGCTTTGTATTCTACTCTAGACTGAAAAGTCCAGTAACTCAGTATATATGGTCTGAGGCTAAAAAACAGAAAATCCCACAATAAGGCCATGACCCTACAATGCATGAGCTTTAGATCACAAACTTTGTAGTACTACTTTTGACTACCAAAGGCTCTTTTTGCCTCCTTCCAATAATCAGCAAAGTTTAGAAATTGAAAATACAAAAAAGAGGTTTTCAAATAAATATGTTATTACAATGATATTTAAGAATAATTGAATATAAAAATTCAGAAACAGCAAATGATGCAATGTCATTCCTTGTTTTAATAACACAAAAAATAAAGTGATCTGCCAAGTAAAAACCTGTAGAGTTATTAAAAAGTGAAATGGCTAGACTTTATCATGAAAATTCAAATAAATGGATTTCAATGCAAAAAATACAATTCAAAGTCTAATTTACAAAATGAAAACATTATTTTCACATAAAATCTTATACACAAGGAATGAAGCTTATAAATGAGATTTTAGTAGTAATCACACCAGAATTACAAGTATATAAACATGTAACTAAAAAAATATTCTCCAAGAAAACATTTGAGCTATAATATACATTGCTGGATACATATTATAATATCTTAACTGCTTGACCAAAAAAACCTTTTCCGTAAGTATACACTTCTATGCACAAGTTGTAAGCAACAGCATTCCATCTAAATATTTTGAAAGATCTTAGTGTATTAGGTAAGCACTTTAAATGTCTTCATGACAAATTCTTAAAAGCCATGAAGGGTCAGCTAGAACCACAGCCAACTTAACTTTTGCATATGGTAAAGGTATGAATAGTAGTTCACTTTTTACATATGGATAGTCAATTTACCCAATGCCATTTGTTAAAAATACTATTCTTTCCACTGAATTGCTTTTATATCTTTAACAAAAATCACTTGTCTATTTATCTGTAGGCCCATTTTTATTTATTTTTTTAAATGTTTTTATTTCTTTTTGAGACAAAGAAAGAGCATGAGCAGGGGAGGGGCATAGAGAGAAGGAGACAGAATCCGAAGCAGGCTCCAGGCTCTGAGCTGTCAGCACAGAGTCTGATGTGGGGCACGAACCCACGGACTGTGAGATCATGACCTGAGCTGAAGTCAGACACCCAACCGACTGAGCCACCCAGGCGCCTCTCTGTAGGCCCATTTTAGACTTTGTTCTATTGGCCTCATTGTCTCTCTTTAATGCCAATGTCACACTATCTTGATTATTGCAGCTTTATAATTAGTATTAAAATCAGGTAGTGTTCATTCTCCAACTTTGTCATTTTTTTTAAGTTGTTTTGTCTATTCTGGCTCCTTTGCATTTCCTATGAATTTTAGAACCAGCTTGTCAATTTCTACAAAACATGTAATATTTGAATCTCTGCCAATTAGCAGTCTTCACAACATTACTCAGAAAAGGTTTCCTCCTCTGTCCCAACCTTGTATATACATACAGCATGTATAGCTAAAAGTATAAGAATTTTCCTTTGAACACCTGGCTCTGCTAACTGCATTTAACTTTAGTAAAATAACAGATTCTTAAAACATGGAGGTGCATCTCCTCTAAATTCTGTCTCATTACAGCAATCACTTCAATGCTACTGGGGGGCCATACAAAAATATTTATCAGCTATGGCCCAAGCACTATCTAACAAGTCAATATGGTATAGCTTGAGGATGATAAGACATATTTTTACAACAAAAGTCCGAACAAATAAAAATAAACATTTTACTTTGAATATATGAAAATTCCTCATTTTACTATGCTTTGCTTTACTTCACATTACAGATGATTTGCTATTTACAAACTGAAGCTGTGTGGCTGCCCTCTGTCAAGCATGTTCATAGGTACCACTTTTCCAACAGCATTTTCTCACTTGTGTCTTTGTGTCACATTTTGGTAATTCTCACAATATTTCAAACTTTTTCTTTATTGTTATGTTTGTTATGATGATCTGTGATCAGTAATCTTTGATGTTGCTATTGTAATTGTTGGCATGCCATGAACCACAGAAATAAAAGATAGCCAACTTAGTCCATAAACACTGCGTGTTCTGACTGCTTCACCGACTAGCCTTCCCCCCCCCCCGCCACCCCCATGTCTCTCCCTCTCTATGAACCTCCCTATATCCTGAGACACAACAATATTGATATTAGGACAATTAATAACCCTACAGTGGCCTCTATAAGGGTTCAATTGAAAGAGTCAAACATTTCTCACTTTAAATCAAAAGCTAGAAATGATTCAGCTCAGTGAGGAAGGCATGCCAAAAGCAGAGACAGGCCAAAAGCTAGGCTTCTTGCCCCAGACAGCCAAGTTGTAAATGCAAAGGAAAAATTCTTAAAGGAAATTAGAAGTGCGACTCCAGTGAACACATGAATGGGAAGAAAGCAAAACAGTGTCATTGCTGATATGAAGAAAGTTTCAGTGGTCTGAATGGAAGATCAAACCAGCCATAACATTCCCTTAAGCCAAAGCCTAATCCAGAGCAAGGCTCTCTTCAATTCTGTGAAGGCCCAGAGAGGTAAGAAAGCTACAAAAGAAGAGTCTGAAGACAGCAGAGTTTGGTTCATGAGGTTTAAGGAAAGAAGCCGTCTCCATAACATACAAATGCAAAGTGAAGCAGCAGGTGCTAATGTAGAAGCTGCATCAAATTATTCAGATCAAGCTAAGATAATTAATGAAGGTGGCTTCATTAAACAACAGATTTTCAGTGTACACAAAACAGTCTTCTATTGGAAGATGTGATGTAAGACTTTCATAACTAGAGATAAGTCAATGTCTGGCTACAAAGCTTCAAAGGACACACTGACTCTATTAGGGGCTGATGCAGCTGGTGACTTTAAGTTGAAGACAATGCTCATCCACCATTCTGAAAATCCTAGGGCCCTTAAGAATTATGCTAAATCTACTCTGCCTGTACTCAAAAAATGGAACAACAAAGCCTATAGAACACTATATCATCTGCTTACAACATGGGCTACTGAATATTTTAAGCCTGCTGTTGAGACCCACTGCTCAGAAGAAAAGATTCCTATCAAAATATTACTACTCATTGACAACGTACCTGGTCACCCAAGAGTTCTGATGGAGATGTTAGACAAGATTCATGCTTTTTCCATGACTGCCAACACAAAATCCATTCTGCAGTCCATGGATCAAGCAGTCATTTTGACTTTCAAGTCTTATTATTTAAGAAATACATTTTGTGGGGTGCCTAGGTGGTTCAGTCAATTAAGCAGCTGACTCCTTATTTCAGCTCAGGTCATGATCTCACAGTTCCTAAGATCGAGCCCTGTTATCAGTCTCTGTGCTGACAGTGTGGAGCCTTCTTTGGATTCTCTCTCACCCTCTGTCTCTTTCTGCCCCTCCCTGCCTCTCAAAATAAATACACAAACATTAAAAAAATACATCTTGTGAGAGCTGCCATAGATAGTGCTGATGGATCTAGGCAAAGTCAATTGAAAACCTTCTGGAAAGGATTCACCATTCTAGATGCCATGAAGAACAGTCATGATTCATGGGAAGAAAACAAAGTATTAACATCAACAAGAGTTTGGAAGAAGCTGATTCCAACCTTCATGGACAATTTTGAGGGATTAGAGACTTCAGTGACAGAAGAACTGCAGATGTGATGGAAATAGCAAGAAAATTAGAATGAGAAGTAGAGTTTGAAGATGTGACTGAATTGCAGCAGTCTGATGACAAAACTTTAATGGACAAGGAGTCACTTCTTATGGGTGAGCAAAGAAAGTGGTTTCTTCACTCCTGGTGAAGATGCCATGAAAACTGTTGAAATGAGGAGTGCTGGGTGGCTCAGTCAGTTGAGTGTCTGACGTCAGCTCAGATCATGATCTCGCGGTTCGTGAGATCAAGCCCCACTTCAGGCTTGCTGCTGTCAACATGGAGCCTGCTTGGGATTCTCACTCTCTAACCCTCCCCCACTTATGCTCTCTCTCAAAAATAAATATTTAAAAATAATAATAATAAAATAAATATCTTTAAAAAAAGAAAATTATTACTGAAACACAACAAGGGAATTCACAACTACTCAACATCACTCATCATCAGGGAAATACAAATCAAAACCACAATAACATACCACCTCACACCAGTCAGAATGGCAACAATAGGCATTAGGCAACAACAGATGTTGGCGAGGATGCAAAGAAAGAGGATCTCTTTTGCACTGCTGGTGGGAATGCAAACTGGTGCAGCCACTCTGGAAAACAGTATGGAGCTTCCTCAAAAAATTAAAAATAGAACTACCCTATGACCTAGCAATTGCACTACTAGGTATTTACCCAAGGGATATAGGTATGAAGGGGGCACATGCACCCCAATGTATATAGCAACACTATCAACAATAGCCAGAGTATGGAAAGACCCCAAATGTCCATCAATGGATGAATGGATAAAGAAGATATGGTGTGTGTGTGTGTGTGTATACACACACAATGAAGTATTACTCAGCAATCAAAAAGAATGAAATCTTGCCATTTGCAACTACATGCATGGAATTAGAGGGTATTATGCTAAGCGAAATTAGTCAGAGAAAGACAAATATCATATGACTTCACTCATATGAGGACTTTAAGATATAAAACAGGTGAACATAAGGGAAGGGAAACAAAAATAATATAAAAACAGGGAGGGGGACAAAACATAAGAGACTCTTAAACATGGAGGACAAACAGAGGGTTACTGGAGGGGTTATGGGAGGGGGCATGGGCTAAATGGGTAAGGGGTTTAAGGAATCTGCTCCTGAAATCATTGTTGCACTATATGCTAACTTGGATGTGAATTAAAAAAAAATTAAATTAAATGGTAAATAAAATATACAGTAAATAACATTTAAAAAAAAAGATATGCACAGATTAAGATATGGGTTTTTTTAAATATATAATGCTGCTGCACACATAATAGACTATAGTGTAGTATAATAGTATAGTGCAGACCTAACTTTTATATTCACTGGGAAACCAAAACATTCATTTGACTCACTTTATTGTGATATCTGCTTTATTATGGTGCTCTGGAACCAAACCCTGCAATATCTCTTAAGGTATGCTTGTATTTACAATTGATTGCATAAAACTAAACTGAAAAGTAACTTCCACTGACAAGATGCCTTTCTTTCATAAACTGCAGAAATTATTCTACAACTCAGACAATAGTCAATCCAACAAGTTCTTGAAAACTTAAAAAAAGAAAAAGGAAAAAGGAAAAATTGTTCCTAGTATGAAGAAAACTTAATAAAACAGGTTGATTAGTGTATAAATTATCTAAATTAAGATAAATAAATTTAAACTATTTTAAGGCTTTCCTTAAGTGATTTTTTTTTAATCCTAAGGGATTTTCTAAGATCATCCAGCACTTAGCAAAACTCAATGCATTATGTGGTCAGCTAAAATGATGCTAACAGAAATGTACCTACAGAGAAAAACAAAATAAAGTTCTGATCCAAAACTCAGTACTGTGGTTTTTATAATTCAGATTTCACATAAACTAATATTTAGCTACAACAGTCACCAATTATCTCAATAGGAACTTAAATAATAGAAAACTTTCTCACATCCTTTAAAAATGAGTTCAAACATGGGGATAATCAATTACTTTTGCCAAACAGAAAATTAAAGGAGTTGAAAAAAATAACAATCAATAAAAAAATATGTGAGGAAAAAAATTATCTGGCTTGGAAAACAAGTGCACTCATTTTAGAGGGTCTTGGAATATGAATACATTGCATGGATCACAATGAACAATACAGTATCAATAACAATGTATTGACTATTTGACCATCCAAGTGTGTCATCATACTGAAAACTGATTTGAAATATGCTATATTATTTGAAAACCCCTCTTAGTAATTCCATTATGGTAGAAGAGCCCATCCAAAATACCTGTATCCTTCCTCTTTAAACCAAGCAATCTACATGTAAACCATCCCTAAAGTAAAGTAAGTTTCCCCCTTGTTAACATTTTTGCAGAGTTAGCTATGCCTATACAGTATTCTGTAGTCAAGAACATGACTGATTAAGACTTTCCGGAGTCAGACCTGAGTTTGAAGGTTCTACCATTTCTTTATCACGTGACTTGGAAAGTCACTTTAACTTGCCCACACCTCAGTTCCCATCTCTATAAATGGAGTCTCTTTCACAGGTTACTGTGAGGAAAAGAGCATGTCCATTTCTGCTTCTTTCATCAAAGTTCTCCCAGTGGCTGGTTATATGAGCTCAACAAACTTATATTACATCAAAGAATAAATGAATTAAAGGATTTGACACATAGTAACCTCTCTTAAAAATATTCAAAGAAATTTTAAATGAATATGTAACAGCTAATCTAGATGGCAGAGGTCTTAGTCTAGAGATTAAATAAATTCAGGGTCTCACAGCTAGGAGTGGCAGTCCAGGATTTAAATCTAAACATTCTGACTCCCAAGGACAATCTGCTAACCATCCTATCCCAATTGCTTCTCATTATTTTAAGTTCTCTCCTCCTTGGAGCTTCCAATTGTCAGATTTTCACAGCTTCTTTATTCTCAACAGTTCCTTCTTTCCACCTACCACCCCCCTAGGTGGGCATTTCTCTAAGTCCAGAAATTACATGTGCTACCATGGTTCATGTTTCTGGGGACCCTGGAACCTTTGCCGATAAAAATGTACAAATTTACATATACACAAAAATTGGGGGATAATTTTACAATATTCACAGATAACTCCACCCTCTTCCTCACAGGTGTACTTAAAGCACCTAGTATTGGCTCCTGCATAACAAACAATAAATGGTTTGTATCATTCTCATGATTATAATCTGTGCTTACCTAACAAGTCCCTACTTAAAAATCACTTCTACTAAAAACTCCCTTTGACCACTTCATTGACTATGAGAAATGCTTTTCTCCTCTGAAATTTTTAGGGCTCTCTGAATGTACTACTACTCATGTGATTTTACAGGCAGAAAGAACCTTAAAGAATCTCCATTCAATGTTTAAGAACATTCACATAGCATGTATGACACAGCATAGTCACTGTTTATATATCTTATCTCCAATGCAACAATGAAAGTACTTACAGAGTAGGGACTGTACCTTCTATATCTTCAGTGTAACATCCCTTAAGGATACAGAAATAATTTTTCAAAAATCAGTGAAAGAATGGATACTTTTGACTTTAAACTGCTATTCACTATTTTTCAAAGACTCATGAGGAATTGAATGTCTATTTCAGCATTTTAGAATTTCTAGTATTTTTTCCGCATTCAGCATGAATCAGCACTATGGAGCAAAATCTTTTTCTGCACATTCTCTGTAGGACCTTTTTATGAGCCATCTCCTCCCATTCTCTAATCAGTTAGAGAGTAGCCTTGGATAAGACTCTGGAGAGTATGTTATTGCTCCCTGGACTTCATTTTAGTAAGAAGTTTAATACCATGAAAATATTATATTTTCAGTCTCCCAAAACATGTTCTGGCTTTTGTGATAAGGTTTCCCATTTCCTTGTGAACAAGTCTTCAATTACACATTGTGCTTCTTAGGTTACAGAACTGTGACTGTTTTCCATTCTGTAATATAATATATCCTTTCAAATAAGAGTTGATTTTTCTGGCCAGACAAAAATCTATTACTTACTAAGAAACTGTAGGGGACACAAAGTGTTAAAGCTGTCATTCACAATCTTGAACAACTGACCAAGTTAGAAAAAGAAGACAAAGTTATGAAAGTTAAGCAAAAGATTTAAATAAAATTTCATATAGAAATTATATAAAAAGCTTAAAATTTAAGATAGAAAACACTGTCATAATTGGTAAACAATGGAGTACTTAGATGCTATGAGGATTTACCAAAAGGAAGGGTCTTTGGGCTGGGGTGGTCTGTAAAGGATTTATGGAAAGAAGTGAATCTGAGTAGATTTAGGAAGACAGACAGAGTTGGGTTTTTGACCAATAAGAGAAAAGAGAACATTTAAAACTACAAACAAATGATAACAAAACTACCAAAGTGAAAAGCAAATGGGAATTGGGGACAAATCAGCTCAGCAAATAATAACAAAATATCCAGTTAAAAAATATTTGTGGAATGAATGAAAACGTAAAGCACTTATGGAGGAGTATAAGAGACAGAATGAACACCTCTTTGTGGATAAATGTTGAATGAAATGTTCCACATAAAGCATTCTGCACAATGTTCATTCCATACTAAGCATGTAAACAACGGAGGCTATTAGGAAGGAAAGATGGTGGCAGAGTAGGAGCATCCTAGGTTCTCCTCATTCCATGAACACAGATAACTATCAAATCATCCTAAATACCCCAGAAATCGATCTGAATACTGGCAGAATAAACTCCACAACTAAAGGTAGCGAAGAAGCCACACTGAAGAAGGTAGGTAGTGTGGAAACCCTGTTTGCCAGAGAAGTGGATTGTGACTGTAGGAGTTGGGAGGGAGCCTCAGTCTGTAGAAGAGCAAGAGACAGACTAGCACACAGGGTAGCGCTTGGGGAAAACAAACCCCCATAGCAATTTCTTGGAAAGCAAGAGGGCCTGGGTTTCATGAGTTCTTATAACCAATGGAGCTTAAAGCCCGCAGTTTTAAAACTGCTCTGGGAGAACTGAGGACATTGGAGCTGCTCTTGGAGAAAAGGCAGAGCAAACAGCCTGTGGACATACAGGGTGTAAACAGCAATCTGAAGAGCACCTGGGGCACAGGGTGCGGAGGTTATTTGCTCTTCTCAGATCATGTCTCAGAGGCAGCATTCACAGAGAGACCCCCTGGGAATAAAGAAACTGGCAGGTGCCTTCTCCCTCCTCCTCCCTCAGCATAAACACAGAGCTACCTGTGAACCAACACAGCACCAACATTCACTACTTAACTTGCTTACATCAAGCCCCCCCCCCTCACTCCAGAAGAACTGCCCCTCCCAGCCACACTTGCCTCAGTCCCTGTGAGGCAGGCCCCTCCCCCAGGAGACCAACCAAACCCCTTCCCACACTGTGTCTCAACCCAGGAGTTTTGTAGGACCTAAGTTCTGCAGCAATTATGACAGTTCTCATTTTACAAGCAGACCAGAATGTACCTAGTTAAAACTCATCACATACAGGCCAGAGACCAAACACTGCCCACAATAGGCAAAGAGAGCCTCTGAAGACAACTGGTCTGAAGGATAAAGTGGCCAGGACACATACAGCACACATTAGAGACACTCCTGGAAGCACTAGGCCCTGGGGAACAGGAGATACCACTTTGCAGGGCACTTAGGACCACTTATTCATAAAGCCATTACCCTCAAAAACAGAAGACATAGCTGACTTTCCCAACACAGAGAAAAAGACACAGAGACTTAGACAAAATGAGAAGATTGAGGAATCTGTCCCAAATTAAAGAACAGGACAAGGTCACAGCCAGACATTTAAGCAAAACAGAAACAAATAACATGCCTGGTGGAGAATTTAAAGCAACGGTCATAGGTCCCTGGCCTTGAGAGAAGATGGGAATACAGTGAAACCATTAACACAGAAATAAGGCAGAGATAAAGGGCTCAGTAAACAAAATGAGAAACTCACTTGATCAAAAGAACAACAGGCTGGAAAAAGCAGAGGAATGAATTAATGGCCAAGAAGATAGAGTAATGGAAAGTAATCAAGCTGAACAAAATAGAGAAAAAAGAATTACACAAAACAAGTAGACTTAGGGAACTCAGTGATTTCATCAAAGGTAATAACATTCATATTACAGGAGTCTCAGAAGAAGAAAAGAGAGAAAGGAGGCCAAAAACTTATTTGAAGAAATAATAGATGAAAATGTCCATAATCTGGGAAAGGAAACAGATATCCAGATACAGGAGGCACAGAGAACCCCAAACAAAACCAACAAAAGCAGACCACACCAAGACATATTGTAATTAAAATGTCAAAATATAGTGCTATCAAACATATTAAAAGCAGCAAGACAAAGAAAGACAGTTACATACAAAGGAAACCCTGTAAAGCTATCAGCGATTTTTCAGCAGAAACTTTCCAACCCAAAAAGGAGTGGTATGATATATTCAAAGTGCTTAATGGGAGAAACTTGCAGCCAATAATACTCTATCCAGCAAGGTTATCACTCAGAAGAGAAGGAGAGACAAAAAGTTTCCAAGACAAACAAAAGCTGAGTTCATGACCACTAAACCAGCCCTGCAAGAAATATTAACGGAACTCTATGAGTGGAAAGGAAAGACCAAAATGACAGTATGAAGGTAAGAAACATGAAAGCAGTGAAAATGAATAGTTCTGTAAAACATCAGTCAAGGAACTCACAAAGTAAAAGGATGTAAAATATGACATTGTATACCTAAAATATGGGGAGGAGAGGAGTAAAGAATGGGTTCCAGTTTAAATGACCATCAACTTAATATAGACTTCTATATGCAGAAAAGATTATATACAGATCTAATGGTAACCACAAATCAAAAACCACTAATAAATATGCAAAGAATAAAGACAAAGAAATCCAAATATATCACTAAAAAAAACAGCAAACCATGAAAAAGAGAAAGAAAAGAAAGGATCAACAGTATCTTCAGAAACAACCACAAAACCAGTAATAAAATGGAAACAAATATATATCTATCAATAATTACTTTGAATGTAAAGGGACTAAACACTACAATCAAAAGACACAGAATGACCAAATGGATAAACAAGACCATCTATATGCTGCCTATAAGACTCATTCCAGACCTAAAGACACCTACAGATTAAAAGTGAGGGGATGCAGAAACATTTATCAGGCAAATAGAAGTCAAAAAAAAAAAAGCCAACGTAGGAATATTTACCTTATATTGGACAAAAAAAGATTTTAAAACAAAAACTGTAACAAGAGACAAAAGAGTACAGTATACAATAATAAAGGGACATGGGCACCCAGGTGGCTTGGTCAGTTGAGTATCCGACTCTTGGTTTCAGCTCAGGTCATGATCTCATGGTTCCTGGGTTCGAGCCTTGCATCGGGCTCTGTGCTGACAGTGCAGAGCCTGCTTGGGATTCTCTCCCTCTCCCTCCCTCTCTGCCCCACCTCTGCTCAATCTCTCTCTCTCTCTCTCTCTCTCTCTCTCTCTCTCTCACAAAATAAATAAATAAATTAAATAAATAAATAAATAAATAAATAAATAAATAAATAAATAACTTTAAAAACGTTTTAAATAATAATAAAGACACAATCCAAAAAAATGTAGGCTATTGTTTTGACTCTTACAGTTCTTTTTAAGAATCAATATAAAACTAGTGCCTGAAATTTGACTCATACTTCATTTTATTTTTAAAACCTGTTGGGGAAAGAAGTTTACACAGAAAACAAAACTGAATTCTGATAATGGCTACCAAATTCTTTTCTGTTAACATCCTCAAAATAGAAATTCAAGAACTAATTGAAAGCCATTGGTAAAAACTGAGCAGTGAAGGTTAGAAGAAATGATAATTGTGTACACAGAACTATATATATAGGATTGCAATTTATGGTCCTAATAGTGATTTTGACTAAAACCTGTCTTGGCCTTAAAAAATGATTTTGGAATGCAGTATCAGTGTAAGATGGAACTGTGTATTGGCACCCACTCCAATGAAAATTTGGAGGATAATTACATATCTTTTTTTCCAAAATTTTTAATGTTTATTTATTTTTGAGAGAGAAGGTGTGAGCAGGGGAGGGGCAGAGAGCAAGGGAGGCACTGAATCTGAAGCAGGCTCCAGACTCAGTTGTCAGCACAGAGCCCAATGTGGGGCTCAAACTCACAGACCGTGAGATCATGACCTGAGCCTAAGTCGGACGCATAACTGACTGAACCACCCAGGCACCCCAAGTGTAATTTATACATCAACAAAAATATTTTCATCTATCACATTTAAAACAGAATTTGAATCCAAAACTTATGTACATATTCTTAGGACATATCTGTTGTACAAGTTAAGATATGAATTAACACACATGAACTCCTATTAATACCCATGACAATCTTGAGAAGTGTGTATTACTAGGGTGCCTGGGTGGCTCAGTGGGTTAAGCATCCGACTTCAGCTCAGGTCATGATCTCATGGTTCGTGAGTTCGAGTCCCACGTCGGACTCTGGGCTGATAGCTCAGAGCCTGGAGCCTGCTTCGGATTCTGTGTCACCTTCACTCTCTGCCCCTCTCCTGCTTGTTCTCTCTCTCTCTCTCTCTCAACAATAAACATTTAAAAAAAATTTTTTTTTTAAAAGAAGTTTGTATTACTATCCCAGCTAAACTACAAGTTCTCTAGGCCTTAGTTTCCTAACTAAAATGATGAAGATGATGATAATGATAATGATGATAATGATGATATCCCTTAAAGGCTACACAAAATCAAGGTTTACTAAAAGTGCTACCCTTAAAATCTTTAATATATATTACCTTATATTTACTATTCTTTAATAATTCTGAGTTTGTTATTAGATTCCTTTAAATAATTATTTAAAGATATAATGATTTTTATTTGTTTCCACTATAAAGCGAAAACAGGAGGAGGATGCAGAAAGAAACTACACAGGCCAAATTTTAAAAAGTACTTATTTTTACTTGTTCCAGTATAAATCTATGGTTTTGCCCCAGTGCAAGCCCCAAAGATTATACTGATGACTGTGTAATCAGTAGCTTTTAACCCTTGCATTCAATTTTAAATGACTTGAGAATTTGTTATACACCAAGCTTTTACTAACAAGCAGACACACATATCACAGGTTAACACCCACAACAACCCTGGGAAGCAGGTATTATTATCCTGGGTGAACTATAGCTTCTCTGTGCCTCAGTTTCCACTATGTACAATGGAAACAATAATAATATCACCTACCTCATAGGATTAGATAAGTCAATATATGCAAAGTACTTAGACAAGTAGCTGGTAAGTATGTACATGCTAAGTGCCATATAAATATTGCCATTAAACTAATAATGGGGCACCTGGGTGACTCAGTGGGTTAAGTGATCAACCCTTGATCTCAGCTCAGGTCATGATCTTGTGATTTTGAGATCAAGCCCCATGTCAGGCTCCATGCTGAGCCTGGAACCTGCTTAGGATTTTCTCTCTCTCTGTCTCTCTCTCTGCCCCTCCCCAACTTGCATGCACACATGTACTCTCTCTCAAAATAAATAAACACCTAAGAAATATACAAAATAAAATAATTATAATAAAAGTTATTATTTCTGTATAACTAGAAATAAAGCTTTTCTCTATCAAAGCTAAATGACCCAAATGCAGGCAGAATCTGAGAAATGTTCCTACAGGCACCAGTTGTAACCACCAAAGTTCATGCTTGGGCAACACATCAACAGCATCAGTTTGTATTTGGTTATTTGAAACTTACCTTGATATAGCAATCATTTATTTTCCCAATAGAAAATTAAAAACAGTATTTAAATTGACACTTATTTTTCCTCAGTGTAGCTTAGTAAACAAATGTGACATAAGAATGGACTTTCATTCCAACATAACAATCCTTTGAGACTGATATTTTTAGAGGAAAAACATGGTAAGTTCTGAGTTTCATAATGACAGCATCATTAGAAGCCTCAACAGTAGTGAAGGTCCTTTGAATTAACAACAGATCATTTTGCATATGTATAGCACACGTATAGTGTTCAAAGCACCTGTATGTGCACTAGGTGATTCGATCTTCAAAACCATTTTCTGGAAAGTGATCATCAAAAAACCTAAGTGATTTCTTTATAAAGTCACAGAACTAAAAAATGGTGGAAATACAAAATTTAGATGATTTCACTCCTGGTCCCTAGTGTATTTCACCATACCACGCTGCCACAGTCTCGTGGAAATCTTCAGGAAGACACTGACATCATGGGAAGAACTGACATAGAAAATATCTCAGAAGTTATTTTTGACCTCTTGGGTCCCCTTAACACTTCTGAAAATACAACCATAAAAGGATAAGAATAACTGATGCCATTTATAAAATCTCTTTGAAAAAATTAGTGGTCAAACCCCTAGTCCCCACATTCTTGCCATCCATTTATTTTCTGCATGGGTTTCTTTTTCTCCTGACATTATGCTGGTGCTTGTTTTGATGCCCTTCTTATTCACTGTCTTTCTCTAGATAAAATTTCTAATTTTGGGTTTGAAACACAACTGTATGTTTATGACTTCCAAATCCACAGAGCTAGCCTAGATTTCCCCCCCAGGCCGCACACTTGAATATCCATCTGCTTGAATATGCTTCAAGCACCTAAGCTCATCATTTTATCTGAAGAAACTTTTAGTTGTCTCTTTTACTTGACATCACCATCACTGACCCAGTAATCCAAGCTAGAAATCTGGAAATACCTTGTTCTTATTTCTACCTGGATATCTACTTTTTCCTTTATTATCTTTTTACTATAATGTTTAATAATATAGAAGAAAACATATATGATGAATGGCATCCATATAATGACTGACAATAATCTAGCACCCATACACCCACTTGCAACACAAGAACCAAAACTGCCCAATACCATTCTATCCTCCTATGTACTTCCCCATTCCATATCCCTTCTTTCATCTCCTCCTCCATGGAAGATAACCATCATCCTTAATTTTGTTTTTAATTTTTCCTTTTCAATATTGGTTTATTTCATATGTATGTATCTCTAAACATTATTCGGTTTTGCTTGTTTTTAAGCTTTATAAAAATGAAGTCACTCCCCTGGGACTTGCTTATTCATTCAACATTACACTTATAAGATTCATTCATGTTAATGCAATTAACCATGTTAATGGTGATGCAATGCGCCAGTTCTACATACTATTTCATCGTGAGAATTAATTAGGAAACATAATTTTAAAAATATATAATTTACAATATCATCAGAAACTATATGATGCTTAGAAACAAACCTAGCAAAAGATATGTCAGATAGGTATATCTATCTGACTTTACTTTCTTAAAATTTCTTGACTACCCTCAAATCCCTACCACCAATGCCAAGTGAGGGAAGCCCGCATCAACTCTTACCTGGGCAGCTTACCACACAGTTGCACCCTGAGTATTGCTCCATTCAGTCTACCTTCCCCATCATCATCACAGCAATCCATTTAACATGTAAAGATGACTATACCATCCCCTTGCCCAAATGCCTTTGAAAATTCTCTTTTGTCCACAGCTCCTCATGTACCCCACCCCAGTCTCTCACTCACACAAACACTATACACTCCAGCAACTTCAGTGTGTTTCTCACCTCCAAACTTTTATTCCAACTTACTTCCCACCCCTTTTCTTTGTTCTTCCAAATATACAGGCATCTCCACACACATTCACACACATCACTGCACAAAACACACACACACACACACACACACACACACACACACTCACCTGGTTAGTTACTATTCATTCAGATTCAGCATGAGCATCTACTCAACAAAGTTTTCGTGTGATGCTACCCATGCCCCTCGCCTGTGAGATCAGGTATCTCTCCTCTAAAATATCATGTTAGGTATAGTTATGATTGCCGTAATGATTGTGCTTATGATAGTAGCTTTCTCATTTCATTGGCCACATTTGCTATTTAAGTTTCAGACTCCCCTTCTGGTCTGTGGGTTCCTCTAGGTCCAAGACTATCTTGCTTTTGTCTCTATCTGCCATAGAGACTAAATTCCTCTCTATCTGCCATAGAGACTAAAATAAACATTACACTCAGTAAATACTGAAAAAAATATTTTTCTTTTTTTTCCTTTATAAAAAGTTATTTATTTATTTTGAGAGAGTGCACAAGCCAGCAGGGGAGGAGGGAGAGGGAAAGAATCCCAAGAAGTCAGTGCACAGCCTGATATTGGGCTTGAACTCACAAACTGTGAGATCATGACCTGAGGCAGAGTCAAGAGTGGGGTGCTCAACTAACTGAGCCACCAAGGCATCCCAAACATTAGTCCTTTCTTAATTGTTCTCTGTAACTATGAAAGTTAGGGTCTTACTTTATTTATTTTTTTTAACATTTACTTATTTTTGAGAGACACACCATGAGTGGGGGAGGGACAGAGAGAGGGAGACACAGAATCTGAAGCACGCTCAAGGCTCGGAGCTGTCAGCACAGAGCCCAACGCAGGGCTCAAACTCATGAACCATGAGATCATGACCTGAGAGTCTGACACTGAACTGACTGAGTCACCCAGGCACCCTGGATCTTATTTTAGAACATTATCTTCTTTTGGAAATGATCAGATCTATCATGTTTTATAAATGAATATTTGTCAAATTTTCTTTTTTGTTTGTTTTTTGAGAGAGAGAGAAAGAATGCATGCACACTTGAGCTGGAGAGGAGCAGGGAGAGAGAGGAAGAGAAAATCCCAAGCAGGCTCTACACTCAGCATGGAGCCCAACGCAGGGCTCGATCCCACGATCCTGGGATCATGCATGACCTGAGCTGAAATCAAGAGTCAGATGCTCAACCAAATGAGCCACCCAGACACCCCAAATATTTGTAAAATTTTCTAAAGCACAGCAGTATATAGCATCCATGTTTTTAAGCAGTTCATTACCCAACGTATTCATGAAAATAATACATTTATTTTAATGTCTCCCTGATTAGGAGATAACATTTATTCAGCAACTCACCTATTCAAGAGAGTAAAACCCAAGAGTCCATCCAGCTAGAACTTCAAAATTGAAGGTTGCTATCACATAATAGTATATTCATATATGTACTTGAAATTGTTATTTTAACATGCTGAACCATGTGTTTTAAAAAGATCATATCAGGGCGCCTGGGTGGCGCAGTCGGTTAACCGTCGGACTTCAGCCAGGTCACGATCTCGCGGTCCGGGAGTTCGAGCCCCGCGTCAGGCTCTGGGCTGATGGCTCAGAGCCTGGAGCCTGTTTCCGATTCTGTGTCTCCCTCTCTCTCTGCCCCTCCCCCATTCATGCTCTGTCTCTCTCTGTCCCAAAAATAAATAAACGTTGAAAAAAAAAATTTTTTTAAAAAGATCATATCAATTTAAGCTGTTCTAACAGAACTTCTCTACCTTCAAATTGTGGTGACATTTTATTAGTAAGCTAAATATCCCTAATTAAAACCAATCTGCTTAGCATAAAATCACTCTAATTCATTAATTCTCTGCTGAGAATATATTTTTAGCTATCTCAAAAAAATTGCATAATAAAGTGTTGCCCCAGTTTCCTCAATTGTAGTTATCCTATTTGAAATGCCACAATATGAGAATGTTTTCATTAAAAATCATCCTTCTTCTGGTGGTGTTTTCTACTGGTGTGGCTCAGAATTTTCTGGGCTCATTACCAAGGACTAAACCTCCCCTTGTAGAAGTGAGCAAGCACACTAATTGAAATAAAAGGTGATCAGATATAAAATGTCACTGCCCCCAGAGGGAACTGAATTTCAACAGTGAGAATACTAAGCAGCACAGTGATTTAAGAGCATTAACGTTGACAGTCACTTTGCTATCTTAAGAAGATTTCAAGAAATAATACTAGGCACCCAGAAACCAAAGAAGGTTAAGAAATGTATGAGGACAAACAAGGTTCTTTGCTACCTCAGAAGGTTCCAGACCCAGTTCTGAGAAGCATTGTTTTCCCCTGCCATTTGAGCAAAGTAAAATGGTAACCTTATTATGCAGAGGAAGAATGACACAAGCTGGAAAAAAGAATCAGGACCCAAAATTCTCAACAGGCTGAAATCATCAGTGAAATGTAACAAAAGAAATTTATTATCATAATAAATATAAAGTCCTGCTCTTAAATCAGGACTGCAAATAGAGAATCCGGGCAAAGTACAAAAAAGAAGAGTTGGCAATCATAGCAGATGGCAAGTTCAATATAAACCAATAATAAAACACCCCTACCCAGAACGTGCTGTGATCTAAGACTGCATTCATTGTAGTTCAGTGTCCTAAACACAGGAGCAGCTGTCCTTCAGAATAATGTGCTGGGTAGACCACACAGGTATCACATACAGTTTTGGATATGATCCTTCAGGGTGTTTACTGAAAACATGGAATGTATGAAAAAGGATAATAACCACACTAGTGAAGAAACACAACCTCACATTCAAAGCTTTCCTAAAGAAAATTAAAACAAAAACTTAACAGAGATTCAACGCCTTTTATTCTGAACACATTTCTTTCAAAACTAAACCTTCTCGACACCACTCCACTCCCAACTATTAGCATTCCTCTAGTTAAAAAAATTTTAAATGAGGTAAGAAAAATGAAGATGCAGAAAGGTACTGTAAATTAAAAAATAGAGCACAGTGTACACTGAATGCTTCCCTAAGTTCCCATCTACTTAAAGCTCAGATAACTGGCTTCACTGAAAGTGCAAGATAATTTGCCTAAACTTCTAAAACCACAAATAATTGTCAAAATTGAAGGTGTGAATATGGCATATAATTACAAGGGAAATTAATAGCCAGGTTTGTAATCTGTAGATAGTAGTAAATATCGCATTCAGCTAGGATATGAAGTTTGAAAGAAATACATCTTCAAGAACTAGAAATGAGTGTAAGGTCATAAATTTGCTAGTCCTCTAGATATATGCATCTAATACAAACTAAATAAGCAGATCATCTCTTATCTGGTGATCTTTATTAATAGTTAAAACTTGAATGTTTTAAAGCTTTGAAGTCTTTTTCTCCACAAAAGGACTATTATTAAATGCCTAGAATCAATAACCATTTATATAATTACCATGATATAACTACCTCTGTGAATGAAGAAAATAAAATAAACAGGACAGTGTTTTATTAATATTTTGACTATAAAATCAGTGCTATTAATGATGATAAATACAAAGTCTAGCTCCCTAAAAGAACCATAATTTTTAAATGTAGATGTATTACTATTATAGTAGTAGAAACTCCTTTGCTTTCTACAACAGCAGCAAAGAAACAACCAAATAATTTTTTTTTGATAATTCACATTGTAAAATAACTCTTCAAAATAGCAAATAAATTTACTGGTCTATCCATTTAACTTGCCCATGCTAAATTTCATGACATTAAATTTTTGTGGAATACAAACTTCTACTGTATTTTCACCCACTAAAGTTTATACTGGTAAGATCTCACAAGATCTCAAAGTCTGCATTCAGTGGAGATGGAGAAGAACCCATTAAGTCATTCTAGGAGCACTTAAATGATTGTTTACCATTTTACAGGAGTTATACTTAGGTGCTTGGCTACAAATCTAATCATCTCTGCCTTCCAGAAGCTTACTGATTACTAGACAAGGCAGTCAGATAAACACCAAGTTACAGAACAAAGTGATGGGTGTTATTAGAGAAGTCTATGCAAAGTGCTGGGGAATATTAGGAAAAGCACAAATAATTAAGGTAAGGAGGGTGTTGGATAAGGTTTATAGAAGAGGTGGCATCTGGCCGAAGCCCTTTTCACAAGAGAACAGAAGTACATCAGAAAAAGAAAATGACTGAAGGAATTCCAGACAGAAAGAACAGCCTGAAGAATGCCATATTTACTGTTGCTGTAGAGGACTGAGTGAAAAACACCAGAGAAAATGAGACTGGAAAGATGAAACGAAACTTTGAAGGCTTTGGGGGAAAATACTAATATCCGGGAACCTAAGCAATCCTAAATCCTAAATTATATTTACATTTTAGGTAAAACAACTTCCCACTGCCTTGTCAACCCTTCTATTACTTGAGCTTGCATTGCAGTAAGTCCTCTAGATAGAATTCTTTTTTTTTTTTTAGTATTTATTTATTTTGAGAGAGAGAGAGGAGAGAGCACCTGCACGCCCAGGGGAGGGGCAGAGAGAGGGAGAGAGAGCATCCCAAGCAGGCTCCATGCTAAGCGCAAAGCCCGATGTGGGGGTTCGATTGCATGAACTGTGACATCATGACCGGAGCTGAAATTGAGAGTCAGACACTTAATTGACTGAGCCACTCAGGCGCCTCAGTCCTCCAGATAGAATTCTTAAAACATTTTCCTAACACATGATACTTCCCTGCTCAGAAATCTAGAATGGCACTCTGTCTTTCACCACAAAATTCCAAATTCTGCTATCAACTTTTCAATGTTCTCTCTAATCAGGCCTCACCCTGTACCAACTCAGCCTCATCACCAAAGCGGAAGGAGAGGTCTGCTCACTGTCTCCTGTGTATCCCATTCTCAAGACCTAACTTCAAATCTGACTCTCCACCTAGATCATCACCCAGTTTGCCTTATATTGTTCTGAAGCTTACATCACATCAGGGCCTCCACTGTGCCTTCTCCACCTCTTCAAACCCACTTTGATCTCTCCTTTCCTTGAACTCCTTCTACACTGAAAGTCACAACTGCACAGCTTATCACTCAATTGTCAATTCCACCCTGTGTCTCCCCATACAGGAACTAAGGCTTTTACTTCAACTATATGCCCATCAGGCCTTGCAAGTATTATGCAAACTGTACAAGATGGAGTTGGTAACATGTCAAATAAATAGTTTTGGTTGGCATTGGGAGCAGAGAACAACAGTTTTTAATCTTTTAAAAAACATGAAAATCTTGATTCTTCTAAATTTTAGAGCACATCAAATTTTTATTTTAATGTCTTACTTCTAGTTAAACATTACTGTCATTATCACCCAAGCCATCCTTGTATGGCACAACACGAGGAGAGATCTGTCCAAGTGAAGAATGCACAATCCAGCAGTGAAAGAATTAAAGAAGACTTTAGGAAACTACTGCCTAGGGATTCACAATGTCAGCTTATAAGTGCTATGCTTAGGACACCATATATATGTCAAAGAAGAGAAAACTAAAGACCAAATAGGCTATGCATTGGCCAAGGCCATACAATAAATCATTTATTGACACTCAGTTTTGCTGCCTAAGCAGAAAATCTGCCTCTTTAGAAAGTTGATTATTCAGAAATATATTCCTTGACTAATAAATTAAAACTTTAGAGCATAAGAATGTTTTTCCCAAACATAAGCACACTTCAGGGACAGAAAAGCCATGTGGATGACAAATTAGGCTTTTATAATGCAAAGCATTGCATGTAAAATATTTCAAAATCTGGTTTCTATTTTTTTTTTAATTTTTTTTTTCAACATTTATTTATTTTTGGGACAGAGAGAGACAGCATGAACGGGGGAGGGGCAGAGAGAGAGGGAGACACAGAATGGGAAACAGGCTCCAGGCTCTGAGCCATCAGCCCAGAGCCCGACGCGGGGCTCGAACTCACGGACCGCGAGATCGTGACCTGGCTGAAGTCGGACGCTTAACCGACTGCGCCACCCAGGCGCCCCTGGTTTCTATTTTAATACTTTGCCACTTGATAACCAAGTAGGCACCAAGTCCTACAATTATCAAAAGAGGTCGAGATATGACCTGCCTTGAGATCTAAATGTAAGTTTTATCAAAGTTATGATCATGTTTTAAGTAAAAAAACAGGAGGGCACAACAGTCACCAGGATCCTTACAATTGATAGAGCAACCACCAAGTTTCATTATCTGAACTAAGAACTCAGGAAATATGAGGCTAGTAGTTTACAATATCTTAAAGAGAATTTAACCTTAGGAAAATGTGTATGTGATTAGTCACACTGTTTATTATCTAACACCTTTGGGAAACAGAGCACAAAAATCAAAGCATGAGCAAGATGGTATAGCACATCCTCATTCCCCTACCCTCGAAATAAGCAATAGTTTCTATATATAACTAAGCCACAAATTCACAGCAATTAGGTAGATGGACAAATGGTATTTTAACAGCTTTATTGAGGTGTAATTGATACAGAATTGTATTACTCAGGGTTTTCTAGATTATAAGAACCAGTAGGATGGATGGATGGATGGTTGGAAGGATGGATAGATGGATGGATGGATAGGCAGGTAGGAGATAGGTAGGTAGATAGAAAGATATAAAGATATACATGTATATACACATATATAGAAAGAGATTTTTTATGAGAGATTGGTTCACATGGTTATGGAGGCTGAGAAGTCCCTCAATCTGCCATTTGCAATCTCGAGACCCAGGAAAACCAGTAGTATAATTCCATTTAAGCCTGAAACACCGTGGAGGAGAAGGTAGTAAGTCCCCATCTGAATCCAAAGGTTCTACTACCAGAAGCACCAATGCCCAAGGGCAAAAGATGGATGTTTCAGCTGAAGCAGTGAAGCCAAACCCACCTTGCCTCTGCCATTCATTGTTTGTTCATTCATTTAAATTCAGGCCCTCAACAGACTGGATGATGCTCACATGCATTAGTGAGGGTGATTCTCTTAGTCTATCAATTCAAATGCTGATCTCTTCTGAAGACACTCTCATAGACACACCCTAAAATAATGCTCTACCAGCTCTCTGGACATTTCCTTAGCACATAAAATTAACAATCACAACAATAATACACACATACTTAAAACATTCAGTGTGGTAAGTTTTGATCCATGTAAACCCTGTGAAACCATCATTGTGATCAAGTACATAGCCATCACAATCCAGAAGTTTCCTCATGCTGCTTTGTAATCCCTTCCTCCTGCCATTCGCCACCCTTCCTCCAGACTAGTTTCCATTTTCTAGAAATTTATATAAATAGAATCATACAATACATATACTCCTTTTGTCTGGCTTTTTTAACTCTGTACAATTATTTTGAGATTCATCCATATTGCTCAGTGTGTATCAGTGGTTCACGCCTTTTTATTGCTGAGCTATATTCCATTGTATGTAATATTCCACAATGTTTATCCATTCACCTACTGATGACCATGTGCAATGTTTCCAGTTTTTGGCTATTTGTGTACAAGTCTTTGTGAAGACAAATGCCCAATTTCTCTTAGGTAAATGCCTAAGATTAGACTGGCTGGTTATATGGTAGGTGTATGTTCAACTTTCTAAGAAAGTTCCAAACTGTTTTCCACAGTGGTGTACCATTTTACATTATATATCAACAGCGTATGAGCATTCTAGTTCCTCTACATCCTAGTCAACACTTTGTAGAGTCACTCTTTTTGATTTTAGACATTCTAATAGGTGTATAGTAATTACCTTGTTGAGGTTTTAATCCACATTTCTCTAATGCTAATGATGTTGAGCATATTTTCATGTACTTGTCATTTGTCATTAGCTAAAACTAGGGCAAATTATTATGAGGTAATGTTCTTCCATTAGGGTACAACAGAAATATTTTGCTTATAATATTTAAAATATTTTCATTTAAATAAAGACAATTAATTAATTCTATAATTCCCCATATTAATAATATTTTACAAATGGCACAGCTATTTATTTCATAAAATCAGTAAATTCTTGAGGTTTCCCTATAATTACAAAGATAACATAATTCATCTTTTAGTCACTTTTATACATTTCCCTTATGGAAAAAAAATCATAACAGATAAGAATATTCTCGTTAATAGAACAACGGATAAAATCTGAGAGAGCTATATTTTCAGTTCCTAACCAATATGCCTAAACAAATTACATAATTGAGGAAGTCACATAATACTGCATTTTTTGCAGAGCTCTTCAATGCCTGAATACTAGGAAGTGGAATCATCTTCACAATTTAGTTGTAGTTTACACATCTTGACCTTAGTGCTTCCTCTTATCTAGATTCTGTTTTAAGAACAAGAGTCACTTAGTGTTTTGGTTAAATTATCACTTAGGAATTTGGTTCCTTCAGGAAACTCATCTGTTTGAGGAAGTAGGTTAACAGGGGTTCCAGCAGAACCGGCAACATGTAGTAGCTGTTTCCCTTGGCAGCCCTTCTTTCAATTGCCCGTGTTATCAGTGAACAAGTGCCTTCCTTCTTCTCTCCAGAAGTGATCAGATCAATGAGAAGCTCTTTCAGATGTGAGCCTATGTATATGTATATACATAGTATATACATAGTATATACATATATTAGACATTTTCAACTTGGCATTAGCCATTTGGCAGTGTATAATATTACCCTTCCATGCCAAACACCAGAACCCTAAAAAATAAAAATGACAGTTAAACTTAGGTATTCAAATTAAGAAATATCAGGGTTCTTAATGCAGCTCATTCTGGTTTTTTTGTTTTCCAGTTTCCTCATTTATTTTTTAATTTGCATCCAAATTAGTTAGCATATAGTGCAATAATGATTTCAAAAGTAGAATCCAGTGATGATTCATCCCCTACATATAGCACCCAGTGTTCATCCCAACAAATGTCTTCCTTAATGCCCCTTGCCTATTTAGCCCATCCCCCCTCCCACAACCCCTGCAGCAACCCTCAGTTTGTTCTCTATATTTAAGAGTCTCTTATGTTTTGTCCCCCTCCCTGTTTTTATATTATTTTTGCTTCCCTTCCCTTATATTCATCTGTTTTGTATCTTAAATTCCACATGGGAGTGACGTCATATGATATATGTCTTTCTCTGACTAATTTTGCTTAGCATCTAGTTCCACCCACATAGTTGCAAATGGCAAGATTTCATTCTTTTTGATTGCTGAGCAATACTCCATTGTGTGTGTGTGTGTGTGTGTGTGTGTGTGTGTGTGTATCACATCTTCTTTATCCATTCATCTATTGATGGACATTTGGGCTCTTTCCATACTTTGGGTATTATTGATAGTGCTGCTAAAACATGGGGGTGCATGTGCCCCTTTTATTTTTTTAATTTTTTTTTCGACGTTTATTTATTTTTGGGACAGAGAGAGACAGAGCATGAACGGGGGAGGGGCAGAGAGAGAGGGAGACACAGAATTGGAAGCAGGCTCCAGGCTCTGAGCCATCAGCCCAGAGCCTGACGCAGGGCTCGAACTCCCGGACCGCGAGATCGTGACCTGGCTGAAGTCGGACGCTTCACCGACTGCGCCACCCAGGCGCCCCTGCATGTGCCCCTTTGAAACAGCATACCTGTATCCCTTGGATAATACCTAGTAGTGTAATTCCTGGGTCATAGGGTAGTTCTATTTTTAATTTTTTGAGGAACCTCCATACAGTATTCCAGACTGGCTGCACCAGTTTGCATTCCCACCAGCAGTGCAAAAGGGTTCTTCTTTCTCCACATCCTCGCCAAGATCTTTTGTTGCTTGAATTGTTAAATTTAGCCATTCTGACTGGTGTGAGGTGGTATCTCATTGTGGTTTTAACTTGTATTTCCCTGATGCTGAGTGATGTTGAATGTTTTTTCATGTGTCTGTTAGCCATCTGGATGTCTTCCTTGGAAAAGTGTCGATTCGTGTCTTTTGCCCATTCACTGGATTACTTGGTTTTTGGGTGTTGAGTTTGATAAATTCTTTACAGATTTTGGATACTAACTCTTTATCTGGTATGTCATTTGTAAATATCTTCTCCCATTCTATTGGTTGCCGTTTAGTTTTGGTGACTGTTTCCTTTGATGTGCAGAAGTTCTTATCTTGATGAGGTCCCAGTAGTTCATTTTTGCTTTTGTTTCCCTTGCCTCCAGAGACGTGCTGAGTAAGAAGCTGCTGTGGCTGAGGTCAAAGAGGTTTTTTCCCTGCTTTCTCCTCGAGGATTTTGATGGCTTCCTGTCTTATGTTTAGGTCTTTCATCCATTTTGAGTTTATTTTTGTGTACAGTGTTAGAAAGTAGTCTAGGTTCAATCTTCTATATGTCACTGTCCAGTTTTCCCAACACCATTTGCTGAATAGAATGTCTTTATTCCTTTGGATATTCTTTCCTGCTTTGTCAAAGATTAGTTGGCCATTTCTGGGTTGGTCCATTTCTGGGTTCTCTATTCTGTTCCACTGATCTCAGTGTGTTTTTGTGCCAGTACCATACTGTCTTGATGATTACAGCTTTGTAACACAGCTTGAAGTCCAGAATTGTTATGCCTCCAACTTCGGTTTTCTTTTTCAGAATTGTTTTGGCTACGCAGAGTCTTTTCTGGTTCCACACAAATTTTAGGATTGTTTGTTCTAGCTCTGTGAAGAATGCTGGTGTTATTTTGATAGCGATTGCATTGAATATGTAGATTGCTTTGGTAGTATCAACATTTTAACAATATTTGTTCTTCCAATCCACAAACATGAAATATTTTTCCTTTTTTTGTGTGTGTCTTCTTCAATTTCTTTCATAAGCTTTGTACAGTTTGCAGTGTATAGATATTCCACATCTTTGGTTAGGTTTATTCCTAGGTAACACAGCTCATTCTTAAAACATCTCAGTATTAACTTCTACTTTCCTTATCCATTATAAATTAGTACCTTCATTAAAAATTAGTGAGACTGTTTAAATTGGCAGGTATTAAGTGATTTACCAATAAAAATTTGCTCATATAATGTATTAACACTTTCCAAAGTGTTTAAGTACATTATTTTATTTCTCTAAAATATTATATTTGTTTCATCAGCTGTCAACAGATTGAAATGCTGTCTGTTCATTACAAATAGAGGGTTTTAAAGATTACAAATAATTTATAAAGAACGTGGAACTTACTGAAGATGGAATTACCTTAAGGTGCTAACTTTGGGTAGAAGCAAACTATAGCCACCTAAGTGGTATGGTTTTAAGAGCTTGAAAATCCCCTACAGATTAAAAATAATCAAACAAACACCATCCTCTTTCCAATAGAAAACTCAAGTAATAGAGATTAATTTCTGTAAGTAAGGTTTCTCAATTTTTTTGTTAATATTCAAAGGCCTATGGGGTATTAACACTTTAAACTGTATCAATTACTTGTATCTGAGTATAAATGAGCTTACTAGATATTCTTGGAAAGGCTTTCGAGCTACTAAGTGTATATGAAAATTCGGGGACCTGGGAGAGATAAGATAGCACAAAGAGTAAAAATGAATATAGACATGGCAGGTCAGGGCCAAAGGAAATAAATTTAATTTACTTAACTACTTCTGATATATCCTATTTTAGAGAAACTCTGAAACTCTATATAAATACTAAGGAAAATTATTGCTATTAATATACCTGAAATTATTTTTTTTTAGAGAGACAGAACATACAAGTGGGGGAGAGGAGCAGAGAGAGAGAAGAGAATCTTAAGCAGTCTCCATACTCAGCACAGAGCCCAATGCAGGGCTCGATCCCATGACCCTGGGATTATGACCTTAGCCGAAATCAAGAGTCAGACACTCAACCAACTGAGCCATCAGGCACCCCTGAAATTATTATTGATAATCTTTTGAAAGTGAAGTCAAATAAAAGTGTTTCATTATTTGCTGTGAAATACTGATTTTTCTCAGCCTGTTATGATGAAATTTAAAACATTTAAACTCTGAGCATTGCTTTTGAAAAATATCTAAGCCCAGTCAAATTTGAAGCCTTGATGGGTAATATACAACCATTTCCCCAACATGCATACACACAAAACCTGCTGGGAGAAATTAACCTAAGGACAGTATAGTAGACACACACACACACACACACACACGTCCTATAGATTATAACTCTTATGAAGCTCATTATAAAGCTAGAGGTTTAAAGAGAAGAAATGAAGACTCAGTCCAAATGCAGCCACCTGATCCACAGGAACCACAAACCTCACTAGGTCTACCTCCATGCTACCAGCAAAGTAACAGATAGCTGCTCCCTATTCTTTGGTCTGACTTCTGATATGTGTCACTGCATGGTAATCCCACCACTCTCCCCAAATGAAGTGGAAATGCAATGGATACTTCACCAAACTGCACAGTATTTAGCATATTCACATACACACTTACCACAACTTCACAAATACATTATCATCCAGCCAAAAGCAAGTCAGCAGGGAAAGGATGCTTATCAATCTTCATTAGCTTAGCACAGCTCCACTAGTCTCCCTCAATTCTATGGAAATATACAGGTATCAACAGCCTATACAAGTTGGCTTTTATGAAGTCTGAAGGGCTATCCATTTGCTTCCTCAGTTTATTATTTAATTACAGGCATTTAGTTAAGGTAATTGAATTTTAACTTAAAAATTATAGATCTGAACCCACACTTCTGTAATGTGTTTACACCTTTAAACAACTATCCTACTATCCTTGTGAGGTTCTCAGACTGCACATAATCTAACATTTAACTCCCACCAGTTGGAATAACTGAGGCAAGGCCACTTATTTTAGGTACATGTATAATCCTTACAGTAAGGATGGCCTCATGAACTAACTTCCCTTTCCTTATTATCCTTGCCATTATTCTTTCTAAAACCAACATTGGGATGGTTTTTTTTTTTTTTGCAACTTCCAAGAGATGATGAAGCAAGCAAAAGTAAACAACAATAAACAGTCCTGACAAAATTCTTCTTAAGATTCTTGTTGAGAGGCACCTGCGTGGCTCAGTCAGTTAAGGGTCCGACTTCAGCCCAGGTCATGATCTCATGGTTTGTGAGTTCAAGCCTCATGTCAGGCTCTGTGCTGACAGCCTGCTTCAGATTCTGTGTCTCCCTCTCTCTCTGCCCCTCCCCTGGTCATGCTCTGTCTCTTTCTCAAAAATAAACACTAAAAAAAAAAAAAAAGATTCTTCTTGCGAAGAGGTCATATTAATGGTAACCACTAATATGGTGACATTGCCATATCAGTGGGAACCATCTGCAGAGTCTAATGGAGGTAGATTTTAAGGTTAAGTTCTAAATGGGACAACTACAAACCCAAGTCCTGTTAACTCATCCACCTGGCAGCCAGGCAGCCTCCTCTGTCACCTAAAAATGTCTGAATTTCACATCCCTATAGTAGCTTGAAGGCACCATCAAGATTTTAGCAAATTGGTTTTTTTAAGTTGAAAAAAACTGACTCATCTGGTATTCTATATTTCTTTGGGAGCTTCTATAATGGGGAGACATATTACAAAAAGAGATGTGAAAGAAATAGTTTAAGGTAAACTCTTTCTCTGGGAGATATAAATGTTTAAGGTTTTTTTCATCACCTCAGAGCCATAAGCCAATGCCCAAAAATGACCCTGGAAATGTTTTCATGAGCAGTGAAAACTACTGTGATCTCAATGTTGACCATTATCAGAGTAAAAGGTTAGCAAAGTCTTACCTCCACTTCCAGCCATGATAAAGTATCAGGAGTCAGATTTACCCTCCCACCTTAAAAAATTAGAAGATAGGACCCAATATATAAAAGAACAGGGTTTCTACATTGAACAACAGGCAATGCAAGACAGTAATTCTTGAGAGAAGGGAAATCAACAAGGTGAGTATTTCAATTGCCTCAAGAAAATGTCAATGTGGCAGCACAGGAAGGGAGAATCCATACAAACCTCAACAGTCTCACTGAAATGGAGGCACAGAATTCAGGGTTCAAGGAAGCCAAGATGTGGTAGGGTCCCCTCCCTTTGGAAAGAAAAAACCTCAAGGCAACCTGGATATATGCATACGCGACAACATCCCTCATGACCTTGTAACATGAGACCACTTAATCAGACTGCATATTTGTGTGTTACCATATATGGGAGACAAAGAAGTGAAAAATACATAAGAAACTACACCACATGGCGTTCGGGACTCAGTTCTTTGGTTACAAACCCAACTGAGCGGTGCTGGCAGGAATAAAGTTGCTTCCTGGAAAGAAAAGCCTCCGTGTCATGACTCTCTGCGAGCATCCTGCTACAAAGGCAGGTAGAATTTATTTTTTTTAATGTTTATTTATTTTGAGAGAGAGAGAGAGAGAGAGAGAGAGAGAGAGAGAGAGAGCCTGAGTGGGGAAGGGGTGGAGAGAGAGGTAGGGAGAGAAAGAGGGAGAAAATCCCAAGCAGGCTCCATGCTCAGCATGGGGCTTGATCTCAAGACCATGAGAGATAATGACCTGAGCTGAAATCAAGAGTTGGGACACTTAACCAAGTCACCCAGGTGCCCCATCAGGTAAAATTTAGTGGAGCAATATTCTTCAAATATTGAAGAAAAAGGGGCTGCACAGAGATAAAGTTCCAGACTAGTGAATGCATGTGAGGAAACTATTAAGCCTGGGAGAAAGAACCACCAGAAAGGACTACTCCAGAGCTCACAAGCTTGGAATAGTTGGCTTCCAAGAAGCCAGAGTGGATACTTAGTAATACCTGGGGCTTCAAGTAGAATCAATAACGAGGTCAAATTTGCCCTGATTTAAAGGCTGCTCTGGAGCCATGCAAATAAATTCCAAAAGCGAACCTCAAAGAGATCAAACTGGATGCCTATTAACTTAATTGCATATCAGAATGAAGCCCAAAATTATTAAGACAAAACCCAGTACAACATAAAATTCACACTGTCCAGTGTTCAGTCAAAATTACTAGGCATGCAAAGAAGCAGGAAAATATGAGCCATAATCAGGAATGATAAAAGTCATTCAGCAGGAACAGACACAAAAACTACAAAGGGGATGGAATTTGCACACGAGAAATTTTTTTTCAACATGGGGACAGTTTTAACATAGTTCATGATTTAATTAAAGTATAATCATTTAGTGATCATTTTGATCCATTTTATCTTCTTATTCCCGAAATTTTCAAGTTGAGGTATAGTTGACACATAATGTTACTTTTCCTGTGCAAAGTATTCTCCAGGACCAACCTCTAAACATTCACTTTCATTATTCTAGATCATTTGGCAATTGCAGTACATATACTTTCCTCAGTCTTATAATCGCTTCACATCACTCCCATAGTTTTACACTCTGCTATTATACTGTCCCAGAATTATTTAAGGGTGTGGCTCTTCTCACCTATCCGACACTACAGCATCACCCTTTTAGTGTAGGGACTCTGTCTCATATACATCTTTGTACACCCTTCAATAACCTAAAGAAATAGCTTTTATGAGTAGTGAAAAGGCACTCAATAAACTGCTGAATAAGCATTCCTTGCCCATGTACATTTCTGAACACCCAACTTTAACAATCTTGATAGCATAGATACAAAATAACTGAAAGATTTACTTAACAGGTTAGCAGTAATTTAGACAAAAAACAATTTAGACATCTCAAGATTATACCTACCTGGTAAATCAAAATAGACCTGAATTATATTTAAGGTCATTGATGTTTATTCTGAAGCCTGCACTAATACTTGGTCAAGGAAAAGTCTACATAGAGCCTAATATGAACACTGGTAGACATGTACACAGAAAAATGAAAACTTAAAATAATACAATGATGAAGAGTCAGATATATCATGTACATGCCAAGAAAACGGGTTTTGATAAGGAATAAGAACAAGAGTAAATAGATATTCAAAATGGAGGGTGGGGGGTAGCTCCGTTAGTTAAGCATCTGACTCTAGACTTCAGCTCAGGTCATGATTGTGCCTTAATGAGATCAAGCCCCATGTCAGGCTGTTTACTGACAGCATTGAACCTGCTTAAGATTCTCCCTTTCCCTCTCCTTCTGCCCCTCCCCTGCTCATGCACTCTAAATAAATAAATAAATAAAATTACAAAATGGAAATCACAGTTGACATGCCTCAGATTTGAGACCCTCCAAAGGACAGAGGCTCAAATGGCTTTTGACATGCCTTAGAGAGATACGTGCTTCTAAGCCTGAATACTTGTAAAGTATTGCATGACCCCAAATTCCTATATAATGAAACAATAAAAACTGAAGTTAAATGGAAGAAAATTCCATCCATATATCCTCTGTACATATGCAGAGGTTTAAAAAAAAAGGGCAGGGTCTCTTTAAATATTAGCCAAAGTAATAGTAACAGGAAGACAGTTGAACGGACATGATGTACAGGACACAAATTGGCAACTTCTCTGTTGTGTGGCACACTGTAGGCATTTAAAATCTATTTAATGAACAGGTGAATGAATGAATGAATGAATGAATGCAAAAACAAAAAGATAAAAATTTACCAAACAAATACACTTTGGGAAAATAATGAAAAGAAATTCTACCAGCCTTGCAGGATATTGTTTTTTGTTTTTTGTTTATTTTTTTAATGTTTATTTACTTTTGAGAGAGACAGAGACAGAGTGGGAGTGGGAGAGGGGCAGAGAGAGAGGGAGACACAGAATCTGAAGCAGGATCCAGGCTCTCAGCTCAGCACAGAGCCCAACATGGGGCTCGAACCCACGAACCGTGAGATGATGACCTGAGCCTAAGTCGGATGCTTAACTGAATGAGCCACTCAGGCACTCCAGGATATTGTTAATATTAAACTAACACGATCACTTTAAAAGTACTTAATGTGAATTTAGCTCACTTTGCAAAATAAACACCTTCAGTTAGTACAAAACCATCTTGTAAATCAGCAGAGTAGCTCAGTGATGGTCTACTGTATGCCATTCACGCAACAGAACCACCGATTTCTTAAATTTGTGGACGATGTCATTCAGTGAGATAACTCATTGTGCCCTGCTGGACTAGTGGCTGCTGAAGTGAATGTTTCACAGAAAGAAGAGTGCAGGCTGTGGCAGTAGGGAAGACTGAGCATGACACATGGAGGAGGAGAAGGCCGAGAAAATGATTTCCAGACTATTACGACTCACCCAACAAATGCAAATGCAGGGGACATCTGTGATCTACAGTTTCCATTGTTAGAAGCTCAAGGGGAAACAATGAGAGTGGGAAGAGGTAGGTAAACAGTAATTATTAGTTGACTACAGTCATGGGTATGATATAAAATATGTCCACTCATTTTCTTACAATAAAAATCACATCTCCTTCTCTCAGATTTAAACAGATATTAACAACTACACAGTGTATCTTTTAGTCTTCTTAATCTCAATTATTTCAAGACAACCCATTTTTTAAAAACTGGGAGTACGATGGGGCACAAAAAGAAAGAGAAGTTCCAAAATGAAGGAACTTGTCTCCCTTCCATCCATCCTCTTTAAGCAAACATCATAGTCTAAGGTCAGATAACTATAATTTCTGGCTAGGAAATGAGGCTGAGAAAAGCCTCAATGCCTTCTTTTAAAATGGAATAGAGACAAAGAGACCTAAAGAATTGGAAAATAATTGGCAAATTATTGACAACTCAAAAGTCATCTTAACCTCACGATCAAGAATGGAATTTTATTGAAATATATATTTCTTCATTTCCTTTCAGGAGAAATATAATACCTTTAATTTAGTCATTTCCTTCCTAAATGGAACATATGTAGCATTAAAGGGCAGCCATCTACCTGTGAAGAAATAAAATTTAAGTCAGGTTTGCTTAGAATAGCTTTTTTGACTTCTCTCAAAATTTTGAGAGTTGAACTAAAATTGCTGTGGACTTCATAATGGAAGATACATAACTGAAAACTAGAACTTCTAAGTCTATTAATCAATGTGTAGCCAATATTTAAGCTAAGAAAAGGACAACAAAAGAAAAACGGTAAAAATGGTTTTAGAGTGTTGTCAGCAAAAATAAGAAGAAACAGGGCGGGGGCGGGGGGAGGGGAGGGGAGAAAAATGAAAACCCAGTAATTCACAGTGGAATCCCAATACCCAAGCATAAAATGAAGACAGTTAAATTTCTTGAGTTATACAAATATTTAAAAGAGCAGTGATCTGGAAAACACAACCAAACCAGATTTAAAGTAGGTCTGAATGAAAGTGCACAAATGACCGTTTTCCTCCCTCATAAATAAGGTTTATAAGAATCCTGAAAGAGAGCCATTTGACCTCTCCATGAAATAGATTACAAATGTGAGAATATGTGTACTAAGTCTTGTCTTAATATATGTATAGAGTCTCTACATGTCTATCCATTTAACAAGAATGTTATTCTACCTACAACCATTAGGAGTTCATTTATTTATTACATTGTGTCCAACATTCATGGAATAATAACTCAAAGCACCCCCCAGAAAAACAAACCCTTTAATCCCTTCTATGCCAGTGATCCTCAAACTTCTTAGAAAAACCAACATCCCCACTGTCCAATACCCTAATATATTCTAATGTATTTTTGATAGTTATATTTTCCAGAATTAACATTGGATGCTTGATAACTGTGACAGTCCAAGGGGTCAATGGGACTTCCTGGGCTTATCAAGAAATCAAGGAAGACCCCAGCTGCAAGGGTTGAGTGGATATGCTCTGCTGTTACAGAGATTTCACTTGGATGTTTTTTTTCTCTATATATTTATGCCTGGAAAGTAAGTGAGTTATGCAACAACAAAATTAAATGTTATTAGAATCTCAACCTCTGACAGTCTATGAAAATCCTGAGATACACATATATCAAATTATGACATCGTACACCTTAAACTTACACAATGTTATATGTCAATTATATCTAAATAAATCTGGAAAGAAAATATCCTTGGGCTCTTCAAATACCAGAGCCAAATACACTGGTGTCTGAGCTAGATGCCCTGGCAGCAGGAAAATACCCATCAGCAGTGAATGAGTGCCTGTTATGTTCAAAGCACTGCACTTAGACCTGTCTAAAGACTCTATGACCAAACATTTAGACAATTTAAAAAATAATAATAGGTAATACCTAAAAAAAGAGGCTATTAAAGGGAAGAAGGAAAGGTAGTTAGGAAAAGAAAAGACCAGTGAAAGAATTAGATGAAACTGTTATGAATGTTTCCCAAAGTGTTTATCAAAGACCAACAGCTTACAGAAGAACTTGACAGTAGTTCTTTAAAATGCATCCCACTGCTTTGCTCCAGACCTACTGAATCAAAACTTCTAAGGAAGTTTCCAGAAATCCTTAGGAATCTTATGCACATTAAAATTTAAAAATAGCTATATTCAAGGGACTTTCAACTATGAATCTGCACTTTATATGGTAACTTGCATTTTATAAGGAAGGCAATAGGGAACCAGCAATGGAGCAGAACGAGGTCAAAGCTGTAGTTAAGAAAGAATGTTTTCAGAACCACATTTGTTTTTACATGAGGTTAACTTGTTACAATGAAAAAAAAAATAAACATTTAATCCTCTGCAAAAACAGACTATCTTATTCTAAAATATCAAATCAAATTCAGATATTTAAATATAAAATGAATGAGACATGGCTTTAAAATATTTTCAATGTTGTTATTCAAAAAAATACTTGAGTGTATCAGTCTAATTTATGAAGTGAGAAAACAGGTCCTGAGACACTGTACGTATAGCAGGATTCAAAGTCTAAGTAATCTGTAAAATCCTTCAAAAAGCTCACCTGTGAGAAGGTGACATTTCTCTCTAGAATGAACTATTCCCTGACTCTTGTGGTAGGAGGCAATACCCTTTGGCTCAGTTCCACCTAGACTCACAGTGCTGTTCGAGTGGCCCTGGAGAGGGGCCTCAGGGTAGAGCCCTCACTTAGAACATGGGGATCTGTGCCTGCTGCTTCTCAGGCCTGCTGCCTGAACTTTGTGTCTCCACCTCATCCTGTTAGTCATCTGGTGTCTCAGAAACAAGTTCTCTGGCTTCTGTTACTGAACATCTTTATTAAAATGGACACTTAAAGCAATTCCAAGTTCCCCCAAAAAACTGAATAGTAATAATTCTCTAATAAATTATAAGTCATATGCAATTTTTGAAACACAGACATGTTACATTGTGCAGTAAATGTAATACAAAGGTGGCAAATCAAATTTTGATGAATTAGGAATATATTTGACATGCATGAAAGGAGGAAATACCAAGGAAATCTTTCACAAAAGAATATTTCTGTAATTTGAACAATTAACTTTAATTTAACCATTTTGAAAGTTCTAATTTGTAGTATCTTTCTTTCTTATACCAATGTCATTGAAATAAAGGAGTATGAAGCAATATAATGGCATTTAGAGAAGCATTTTAACATAAAAAAGTTCTCCAGATGACAAAACCACTTATCCTTAACCATGACCTACAGGCTTTACTTTTGTAAATCCTTAACAGTAACTTTTAATGCAAAGAGTGACGGATTCTACTGTCTTAAAAACCCACCCCTCCTGAAGGAAGTATATCAAACTCCAAATGGATCATTTCTCTTTTTTAAGTAATTTTTTAATGTTTATTTATGTATTTTTTGAGAGAGAGAGCCTGAGTGGAGGAGGGGCAGAGAGAGAGAGGGACAGAGAATCCCAAGCAGGTTACACACTCAGCACAGAGCCCAATACAGGGCTTGATTTCACGACCCTGAGATCATGACCTGAGCCTAAATCAAGAGTCAGACGCTTAACCAACTGAGCCACCCAGATACCCCCAAGTGGATCATTTCTTAAAGCAGTGACGGGGCGCCTGGGTGGTGCAGTCGGTTAAGCGTCCGACTTCAGCCAGGTCACGATCTCGCGGTCTGTGAGTTCGAGCCCCGCGTCGGGCTCTGGGCTGATGGCTCAGAGCCTGGAGCCTGTTTCTGATTCTGTGTCTCCCTCTCTCTCTGCCCCTCCCCCGTTCATGCTCTGTCTCTCTCTGTCCCAAAAATAAATAAAACGCTGACAAAAAAGCAGTGACACTTTCAACACACTCAGCAGACCATCAAAAATATTATATTCAGACACATTTGTTTTCTCAGTTTGACATGTCATTAAACCAGTGAACAGCAAGACTCATTATTGAAAAGAAAGAAACCAGTGGCATGCTGGTAAATGTTTAACAATAGCTGGCACCCTAAGGAGGAAAAAGTCTTGATTCATAGCATTTGCCAATTTCCATAGTGTAAGTACTCCTACCATGACCAACTTCAGGTTACTATCATGATGTCACCGAATACAGAAATGAAAAGAGAGTTGCATAATCAGATCTCAGGAGCTGGCAAAAGTCAGTTTCAGCATGGCACTGGAAATGTCCACAGGCATTGAAAACTGTCCCCTTGTCTTAGCAAGACCCCCTACCTACTCGCTTGCCCTTGACACCCCAGTCCTTACCCAACACTTCATCAGTGCTTTGTCCAGCTCTTGTCCTCCCAAGCCAAACCTTCAGAAATCCCTCTCTCTAAATCCAAACTATCAAGACCTTATCACTTAAAAATGTTATCTTTGTTAATAAAACAGAGATGGTAGTTTTTTCTCACCTTCCTCACAACACTGTGTGATTTCTTAGAATGCTCTCCTGTACTAAGTACTAAATTTCCCAAAACAAATTACACAGAATAAGGCTTAGGGTCTGTAACTAACTTTTTGGCTTTGTTTAGCAACTAATACGTAGCAGGTGGAGACAAGCAGTCAAATGTTAGTAAATGAGCATCATGTTGCAAAGTAAATGATAATTATGAGTTAATCAAATAATTTATGTATTTACTATTCACATATTTATGCTTCCTTACATTAAAAATATCCCAATACAAATATAAAGTGTATCCTGTAATTATAAAGGAAGCGGCTCAAGGGGCACCTAGCTGGCTCAGTTGGTAGAGCATGTGACTCTTGATGTGGGGGTCATGAGTTCTAGCCCCATGTTGAGCATACTGTTTACTTAATAAAAAATAAAGCAAACAGTTCAAGTTTCCTATTTTTAAAATGCAATATTATTAGTGTCAGAAAGACATTAGTAACAATCCCTACTCCTACCGACAGTGTGGCCTCTGACAAATCGCTTAACTTTGCTGGGACTCTTTTTCTAAAATGGGAATCATAGGGGCACCTGGGTGGCTCAGTTGGTTGAGTGTCCGACTTCAGCTCAGGTCATGATCTCACAGTTTGTGGGTTCGAGCCCCATGTCGGGCTCTGTGCTGACAGCTCAGAGCCTGGAGCCTGCTTTGGATTCTGTTTCTCCTCTCTCTACCCCTCCCCTGCTAATGCTCTGTCTTTCTCTGTCTCAAAAAACAAATAAACATTAAAGAATAATAATAATAATAAATAAAATGGGAATCATAACATCTATCTCAGAAGATTCTTACATGATAATAACTAACGCTCAAAACATGGCAACCACTAAGTGTTATAGCTTTCTAAATAGTAACTGTCTAGGGTTTAGCTACACTTTTATAATAGTTTCTTAGAATTACAGCAGGAAAATCTCTGCATTAGAATAGGAAGTATCCACATGATTTTGAATACCCTCTGTGTGCTCTGATATTCCATGCCTCAGGACCCAGTGCAACCACAGCCTCAGGTCTACCTCTCCCAGGCTCATACTGCCCACAGCTGCTGTCTCTGAACCCCTGAGTCTAAGACACATTCCTTTGTAAAAAAGCCAGGCTAGCAGTCCTCCTTAATTGGAAACAGAGATGAAAATGCATCACTGGGTTTTTAAGAGTTTCAAAGCCTAGTAGAAAAAAATCAAAAGAGACAGAAAAAGAGTTACTCAATTGATTTTGATTTTTTTTTAACGTTTATTTATTTTTGAGACAGAGAGAGACAGAGCATGAACAGGGGAGGGTCAGAGAGAGAAAGACACGGAATCTGAAACAGGCTCCAGGCCCTGAGCTTTCAGCACAGAGCCCAACGCAGGGCTCGAACTCACGGACCACGAGATCATGACCTGAGCCAAAGTAGGACACTTAACCAACTAAGCCACCCACGTGCCCCATTTACTCAATTGATTTTATGCTGACCAGTACAGATTTCATTTGATAACCTGATGATAGATATATGTATATATAAATAAATGTAAATAACCTAAGATAAATTGGTGAAATTACTTTAATAGTACCATAAAAGAATAAGTTACTATAATCAAATGTATCTTAGGAATGCAAGAATCTTAAATGCTTAAATAAGAAATCTATAAATGAACATATCAAAGAGTTTTTTAAATGATTATATCAATAAATGCCAAAATGTCACTCATTAAAATTATATATCTACCTATTAGGTTTTAAAATATTTTTAAAACTAGGAATAAGGGGCCTCTGGATGGCCCAGTTGGTTGAGCATCTGACTCTTGATTTCAGCTCAGGTCATGATCTCTCACAGTTTATGAGATCGAGCCCCATGCCGGCTCTGCACTAAAGTGCTGAGCCTGCTTGGGATTCTCTCTCTCTCTCTCTCTCTCTCTCTTTCTCTCTCTCTGCCCTTCTCAAAATAAATAAATAAACATTTTTAAACGTTAGGAATAAAATAGTTCTTTACCAGGAAAAACAAATAGTAAATAGTATATGCATAATTTAACACAAGACACACACCACTGGGAGCAAAACATGGTTCTGGAGTTCCTGGTTAATGTGGTCAGACATTAAAGAGAAATAGCAGACATATTAATGGAAATGAGAACAAAAAATGATCATTATTAGCAAATATCTTATCTCCTTTTGGAAAAAATAAAGTCATCACACGAGGAATCTCACAACTCTACCACTACAAGTACAGACTTACTACTAGTTTCTCCCATAGTTTCTTCTTCCCATGTGGTTGCAATAGAAAAGGTATCCCTTCATCCTCCTCATGAGTAAAAGAATTATCTCAACCCAGTAACCAATCCCTGAGTCACTCTATTATTTCATTGTCTTACATTCAGGGGCACCTACTTTAAGCCCTAATCCTACTATCATGTTCCTTCAAGGCACCGGGCTCACAAGACCCTACCCAAGCAACTGTTTCAGCAATGCTGTCTCTCTTTACCCCATTTTCTCCCCATTACCTCCTCTCTCCACTCCAGCCCTACTGGCATCCTTGTTAAACTTCAACCACACAAGTAGCTCCTATCTTAGAATCTTCTAACTTCCCTCTGCCTACATAAACGTCGGCATGGATTGAATGCTCACTTTCTTCATCATCTAACATTCTATGGCATTGAGTTTTTTTTATTTTGTTTTGTTTTGTTTTTTCGGGTGGTTGTTGGTTTCTCCCCAACTAGAATGTAAGCTCCATGTTGCCAGGGTTATTTGCCTGATAGACAGGAGTCATTCAATAAGCACTGAATGAATGAATCAATGAATGAATGAAACTATCAAGATAAAGTAGTATTTATGGGGGCACCTGGGTGGCTCAGTCAGTTAAGCATCCGACTCTTGATTTGGGCTCCGGTCATGACCTCATGGTTTGTGAGACCGAGCCCTGCACTGGGCTCTGTGCTGACAGAATGGAGCCCGCTTGGGATTCCCTCTCTCCCTCTCTCTGTCCCTTCCCTGCTCATACACATTCTCTTTCTCTCTCTCAAAAATAAATCAACTTAAAAAAACAGTAAGTAATATTTATGGAACTGATCCCAATTAAGAGCCAAAGGCACAAGTAAATTACAGCAGTGACATCTATCCCAGCTTGCTTCTTTCAGCCATTGTTAGCCCCCATCAACCCAAGCCTATAGTCATACGTGGGATTCCCCTATGAAGAATTCACTTAGAGTGGAAAAAAAAAAATAAGCAGAGTTCTTAGCTGGCATCAGCTAGAATATAGTGTTGCAATATAAAAACCCCAATTTGGGGTTCATGAATGATTGTGAAAACAGCAGGTTTTCCCTAAGGGAAGAATTTCTAGTCTACTTTGCATGAAAAGAGAGGTGGTGTGTGAAGTATGATCCTCAGTAACTAATGACAGAATGGTCAGGGGCTTAGAAGTGACAAGATTGGGAGACTGTTAACAAAAAGGTATAAGGAAAAAGCATGTGAGGTACCTTCTCAAAAAAGCTCAACATGTAAGTACTCACCCAAAAATCCCCAGTGCAAAGGAGATTATCTATTTTCTCAGCTATCTCAGTATTTGCATGGTAAGCATTTATTGAAAAAAATTAAGAAATTCTATATATAACTAAATAACTATATATATAACTATATATATAGATATAGATATATAGATACAGTTATATAGATCTATATATAACTATAGATCTACATATCTATATAACTATATATAACTATATATCATATATATATAACTAAAATACACAAGAGAATCAATTAAAAATATTTAATGTCAGGGCACCTGGGTGACTCAGTCCATTAAGCCACTGACTCTTGGTTTAGGCTCAGGTCACGATCTCATGGTTCATGAGTTTGAGCCCCACCTCAGGCTCTGCGCTGATGGCATGGAGACTGCTTGGAATTCTCTCTCTCCTTCTCTCTCTCTGCCCCTCCCCTACTCTCTCTCTCCTCTCTTTCAAAGTAAATAAATAAAATTAAAAAAATACTTTAATGTCAAATGTAGAGTAAAATGGTTAATTTAAAAATTAAAAGTAAAAATAGCAGCGTTAACATAATCTGCAATGAGAGATTAGAAAATATAATGTAGGGGCATTTGAGCGGCTCAGTCAGTTAAGTGTCTTGACTGTAGCTCAGGTCATGATCTCACAGTTTGTGAGTTCAAGCCCCATATCAGGCTCCACACACTGACAATATGGAACCTGCTTGGGATTCTCTCTCTCCCTCTCTCTCTCTGCCCCTCCCCAGCATGCAGACTCTCTTTCTCTCTCTCTCAAAATAAATAAATAAATATTTAAAAAAATAAAAGAAAAGAAAAGAAAATGGGGGGGGGAACCCTACTCAAATGACAAGAACAAAATGAACTAAATATGAATACCCTAACTAGAAATGCATGGATGCTATATAAAGATAATCAAGAATTTTACTAAGGAAAAAGAATATTTGAGCAAATGAAAGGATATAGCATGATCTCTGGACTAGAAAAAAGTGAATATTTTAAAGATATCAATTATTCTTTATGAATCTATAGGTTTAAAATAATTTTAGTGGCAATAGCTTTGTCTTTATAAAATTATCCTAAATTTTGCCAAATAGAAAAGAGCCTCTAAATAAAAATAGGTAATGGCAGAAGACTACAAACATGACAGATGGATATTAAAGCAAATTATAAATCCACAAAAGTAAAACACTGTGTTATTGGCACAATAAAACAGAAAAGATCTTCATAAATAGATTGCAGTAGGAATGTGATAGAAGATAAAGGAGACTGAAAAAAATAGTTCAGTATACATGAAAATAAATTTCAGATAAAAAGAGAACTAAATGTTAAAGATAATTTTACATATGAAAAGGAATAAAAGTGTGCTAAGTATTTACTTTTTGTGAAAGATACATGTATAGATTTTACAACCATAAAGAGTAAAACTTCAATACGTCAAAAATTTTATAACAATTTAAATCACCAGAAGAACAGGGACTTTGTCCTAGTTACTGCCATATCTCAGAGCTTAGAATAGTGGCTGATGTATTGTAGATTTGTAAGTAACTTACTTTTATCAAATGATAGTATGTAAGTCCATTCCTTTGGATCAAACTTAGTACAGACTTTTTTTATATTAAAAAATGGTTAAAAATATCTACAATTTCTACCCTCAAAAAGTCATCTGGGATTTTTATAGGGATCGCATCAAGTCAGTAGGTCAGCTTGGGAAGCACGGCCATCTCAACATTGCTAAGTCTTCCAATGAATGAACACGGGATGCTTGTCCAATTATTTAGATATTCTATAGTCTCTTTCAACAATGTTCCATAGCTTTTAGAGTACAAATTTCACACTTCCTTTGTTAAATTTATTCCTAAGAGTGTATTATTTTTGATGCCATTATAAATGAAATCATTCTCTTAATTTCATGTTTTGAATGTGCATGACAAGTTTATAGAAATACAATTGATTTTTGTACATTGATCTTGTATCCTGCAACCATGCGGAACTCGTTTACTAGTTCTAATAGTTTTTTGGTGGATTCTTTAGGAATTTCTACATATTTTATCATATCCTCTATGAATAGAGATCATTCTACTCTTTCCTTTCCAATATGGATGGGTTTTTTTTCTTTCTTTCTCTTGCCCAACTGCCCTAGCTAGAACCTCCAGCACAATGCTGAACTGAAGTGGCAAGAGTAGATATCTCTGCCTTGTTCCTAATCTTAAAAGGAAAGCACGCAGTCTTTCACCATTAAATATGATGTTAGCTGTGGGCTTTATAGTCTATGACCTTTATCAGGTTAAGGAAGTTCTCTTCTATTACTATTTTGTTGAGTGTTTTTATAATGATGGGATGTTGGACTTTTTCAAATGCCTTTTCTGAATCTGTTGAGATGATCCTGTGATTTCCTGTTTTTAATTCTACTGATATGATACATTACATTAATTGCTTTTTAGATGTTAAACCAATCTTGCATTGCTGAGATAAAACAAGCTGATTCTACAATTCATACAGAATTTCAAGGGACCCAGGGTAGCCAAAACAATCTTGAAAAAGAACAAAACAGGACTCACATTTCTCAATTTTAAAACTTACTACAAAACAACGGTAATTATGACAGTGCAATACTGGCACAAATATAGAAATACAGATCCGTTGAATTGAATTGAGAGTCCCAAAATAAACATATGTTTATGGCCAACTGATTTTTGATAAGAGTGTCAAAACCATACAAATGATGCTAGGACAAACTGGCTATTCGCATGCAAAAAATGAAGTTGAACCCTTTCCTCATACCATATATAAAAATTAAGTCAAAATGGATCAAAGACCTAAATGTTAGAGGAAAACTATAAAATTCTTAGAAGAAAACATAGGGGTAAAACTTCATAACTTTGGTTTTTGCAATTTATGAGGTGTGGTTTTTATGAGTACTTTCAAAGAAATTGGTAAGAAAAGTAGTAAAATCCTCAAGAAGAAATAGGGAAAGATAAAAATAACAATTCATAAAAGAAATATAAACACCAAGTAACACAAAAAAAATCTAACATCACCAGTTGCTAAGAAATAAGAATGAAAACAAAGCTCATTTACCTACCAAATTATCATGGTGTTAAGGAGTGGGGGAAGCATAGCACATTAGACATAGATATAGATACACATACACTTGTACATATGAATACAGATATTAGATGGATGTTGAATTGTTACTTAAAAAAATTCCCAAATACACACACTTGTGGAAGAAAGTAAGCCAGTAAAGTATTAGTAGTTAAACTGTATTATAAAATTATATAAACAAAAATTATATATGTATATATATATAATTACATATACATTATTTTCTTGGCATAAAAAATAGTAGGTGTTTTAAAAGCCTACACACAAATAGATTTTCCTTGTGATGTGATGAAAGGAATTAAAGGAACAATGAAGAAGAGAGCATTTGGAGAGACATGCAGGCCACTACCCAGAGCAGAGGGTTCACAAAAACATTTCTGTTGCTACAACCCAACACCCAGGAATGGAGGCAACAGGTACTACAGCAATGTGCTCACTCATGTGGCAAACATCCTTATTTATTACCTGCTTTGGAAGTAACAAGCTGCAGCACAAGAGGCCGTCTGGTTACAATGCCCGACCCTCGAGGGAGAAAGTCCCTAAAAAAAAAAAAAAAAGAGAGAGAGAGAGAGAGAGAGAGAGAGAGAGAGAGAGAGAAAAGAAATAATAAATTAAGGCATTTTACATAATTCTGATTACCTACAAATTTATAAGTCAAGTTCCACAGTAATTCCCCTAATTCCCAACCTGTCAGTGCATCACATGTCCAAAGAATGCTAGGCCCACTTTATAAAAGAATCATGTGCAATGTAAAAAAAAGGAAGGGGGGAAGGCCCCTTATATTGAATATTAATCCAGGTGTATTATCATAATGACCTCACTAGAATATGTCACTCATTCATTTAGCTGTAATCAATAAAAGTTTACATTAAATTACTTTGTATTTTCATTTCACATTCATTTTCAGAGAGTCAGTATTTATAAAAACATGTGATACAGAAAACTCCTTTTGGTAATTAAAAAATTCAGTGAGGCACCTGGGTGGCTCAGTCACAGAAGTGTCTGACTCTTCATCTCAGCTCAGGTAATGACCTCACAGTTCATGAGATAGACCCTCACCTTGGGCTCTACACTAACAGCTGGGAGTCTGCTTGGGATTATCTCTTTCTCTCAGTGCCTCATTCACTCTCACTCTCACCTGCACAGGCGTGTACACACTTTGTCTCTCTCTCAAAACAAATAAATTTTTAAAGAAGATCAATATTAGCACCATCAAACACTGACCATTATTAGAGGTAAGAAAGGCATTTTAGACCATGCCTTGTAAATATCCTGAAATTTTTTCCAATAAAAGGTCACACATAAAATGCAGGATTAAGTAGAGATACATATTGTGTATGTAGAAATTAACAGCAGAAAAAACACTGAAGCTTGAGGTTTTTTGTTCTCGTCCCTGATAGGTGAGAGTTTATTTAAAATGGGAGTTTTTTAACAAATAATAATTGTGTTTTAAGTGCATGTTAATATACACTAGACCAATAAAAAAATGCAGCTAAGAAAGTATTTTATAATTACATCTGCAATGCCACATAAACCAGTACTGATTGTACAATGTCAAATTCATTAATATACCTATAACACAGCTTTTAAATGCATTTAGTTTTTTTAATGTTTATTTATTTTTGAGAGAGAGAAAGACAAAGTGGGAGCGGGGGAGGGGCAGAGAGAGCAGGACACATGGAATCTGAAACAGGCTCCAGGCTCTGAGCCATCAGCACAGAGCCAGACGCAGGGCTCGAGCCCACAGACTGGGAGATCATGACCTGAGCCAAAGCTGGACGCACCGACTGAGCCACCCAGGCACCCCTAAATGCATTTAGAATGCCTCACAACTTCTGGAAGATTCATCATTTTAAAAGTCACAAAATTCCATTCAAAATGAACTTCTGACTCAATGGCAATGTTTCTCAAAAATGGTTCCAGGACCACCAGAAAGCGTTATATATCCACAGATGCCCAGGATTCATCCTACATCTACAGATTCAGAATGCCCAGGGGAAGATGTGCAGTATCTGCACTTTTTTTTTTTTTAATGTTTATCGATTTTGTTGAGAGAGAGAGAGCAAGCAGGGGAAGGGCAGAGAGAAAAAGGGAGAGACAGGATCCCAAGCAGGTTTTACAGCTGTCAGCACAGAGCCAGACACAGGGCTCAAACCCATGAACCATGAGATCATGACCTGAGCCAAAACCAAGAGTCTAACACTTAACCAACTGAGCCACCCAGGTGCCCCTGCAGTATCTGTACTCTTAACAAACTCCAGGGGTTTCTGATGTCCACCATGGTTTGAGAAACACTGACTTCAAGTCAGGATACATTACTCAACAATTCAGTGGGTGATAATAGCATAGGTCATACTATGAGTTTTGTAGAAAATCTGGCAGAACAGAGCTTCAACACAGTGGGATTTCAAGGAACAACAGCTTATAAAAATGGCAAAGTCCAGTGAGAATGCTACAGAACCCAAGACTTTAGCTCTACTGATCCTTTAGAATAGAGAGTTGCAGAGATAAAATTAAAATTTCCCCTACTACACATAATTTATTTTGCAAATGCTCATGTAAAGTCTAACAGAGGAAATGACACTGAACAGCCTCTTAACTAAATTAAAGCTTTACTCCTTGATTCCAAGGACTGTTTCATTTGGAATACCATACGTGACTAAAATAAATAATAGTGAAATTACAAATATTGATCCCGAAAATGGCAATCTGAAATAAATAATATTATTTATTCATTAAAAAAAATCACTGAGAAACTAAAACGTGCTGGGGAGATGCTGTGGGCATCACCCTACACTAGTTTCACACCAGAAGTTTGAAATCTAATGGGAAGATAAAGACATGCACGTAGAAGACCATTAAAGAAGGGAACAGATTAACTACACTGGAGTTCAGAAAAGAGAGACCAATAATCTCTAAATATGTATAATGAAATACCCTTTTAATATTCTCCAGGAACTATATTAGAATATTTTCTAGTTTTTATGGTTTCAATAATCACTTAAAATTTAATCAGAACAAGGACAGCATCTACTCTGTGTCTAAAACCAAAACCTAGAAAAAAGAAGTTAACTTGAGAATCAATATGGATAAAGGGAAAACAAAACCAAAGTCCATAGCACAGAGTGGGAGGGAATCTGTTTGAGCTATTAGGACTCTGAATGAGATTTTAGGATGTATAGACAGATGATGCCAAAGACAAATAAATATTCACATCTTAAATACCTGAATAATGCCATTTAATGAATCAATAAAATATTTTCTTAAAAAATAAAAAGAGGTAAAGAAGAAGGGGGAAAAGGAAAATGGAAGAAAGAAGTTTAGTTACTTAATACCTTTGTGCTGAGATCTGTTTCAACTCATGTTTATGGCCATCTATTTATAATGTAGATTTAGTAACAATCCCTTTGAAACATTATTAAAGCAAAATATAATGTATCAAATATTTTAAATAACAATTACCATGTGTTTGACTGAAAAGTAAGCCCACAGATACATCTAAAATTTTTCTCTACCTTTTTTATTAAACAAACAGAACTTTACATGAAAAGTAATAAATGGAGGGGCGCCTGGGTGGCTCAGTCGGTTAAGCATCCGACTTTGGCTCAGGTCATGATCTCGCAGTTTGTGAGTTCGGGCCCCGTGTCGGGCTCTGTGCTGACAGCTCGGAGCCTGGAGCCTGCTTCAGATTCTGTGTCTCCCTCTGTCTCTGACCCTCCACCCGTTCATGCTCTGTCTCTCCCTGTCTCAAAAATAAATAAACGTTAAAAAAAATGTTTTTTTTAGTAATAAATGGATTCAGGTATCCAACCTCACTTCTTACTAACTCATACTTACTGGCCCCCTTCCATCCTACCTCCAATACATATATTCTCACCAAAAATCAAAAGATTTGGTAACCAAATCCTGCTATTTGGAAGTCTCTCTGGACCTCACAAGAGTATCTAAGTGCAACAAAGCACTGGAGAGAAATTTCTCTCTTCTGACGACTACGTGACTGATCTGGCATCCTGAAAATCCATGTCATTCTGATGATCCAGCAGCATGAAGACCATATGCCCAGCACACTGCTGCTGTGAAAAGCTGAGGGGTGAGCTCTCAAATGAAACCCAGAGATCCTGGCTTTGAGCCCCAGTTCTGCCAATGAATGCACAAAATTCTCTTTAAACCTTAACTTCTTTTGCTACTAAACTGAGACAACCCTATGGATCAAATGAAATGCAACATATGACAACTTTTTAAAAAATTTTTTATGTTTATTTTTGAGACAGAGAGAAACAGAGCATGAGTGGGAGAGGGGCAGAGAGCAAGGGAGACACAGAATCCGAAGCAGGCTCCAGGCTGTGAGCTGTCAGCACAGAGCCCGATGCGGGGCTCAAACTCCCCAGCCGTGAGATTGTGACCTGAGCCGAAGTCGGATGCTTAACCGACTGAGCCACCCCGCACCCCCAATATAGCAACTTTTTAAAAACCAAACCACTATAGAAAAAAGTAGTACTATTACCATTATTGTTGCTATAATATAGCCACAGCATGTTTTCCCTGATGTTGCCGTATTCTCTCATCTCAAGTAAATAAATACATAAAAAGCCTCCGCACATAATATTTTAACATTCATGAATGGAAGTTAAAGATGAAGAGCCACAGACCCCACTTGAACTGTACCCTTGGTGTTGACTAGCTGCACTGGTTCAGAAAGCTCAGTTCCTTATAGCTGCCTCCAGCAGGGAGTCAAGACACTGATACAAACAATTATGAATAATTCATTAGCCATTGCATGCAACCATCCACTTGAATTTTACTATTTTCTATGCAATAGGTTGGTTCTCCTGTATGTATACCTTATGGGAAAATTACTTTGCTAAATTAATGCAGAAAAAAGTGACTTGCTTTTAGTTACTGTGGATTTAAACTATAATTTCTATTTATGGTCATGTATATAAAAATATAAAATTTGCACGCCATGTTTCTCCAACGTGAACCTTCAAGGTAAAAAATAAGAAGAGTAATCTGAAGTGGTGCCTGGGTAGCTCAGTCATTAAGTCTGCAACTTGAGCTCCCGTCATGGTCTCCTGGTTGGTGAGTTCAAGCCCCACATAGGACCACCTGCTGTCATCACAGAGCCTACTTCAGGTCCTATGTCTCCCTCTCTCTCTGCCCCTCCCCCGTTCTCTCTCTCAAAAAGTAAATAAACATAAAAAAAAAGAGTAATCTGAAGACTAAGTACCATTTAACTAACTCCACTCTATTGACTGAGTGTCTTATTTATGTACTTATGGTTGGATTGTACAGATTTTAAGGCAGGAAGAGCACTTCCCTCTCGATGCCACATATCAGCTACAACTCAAATGCCTTCCTTCTCTCTCAACCCACCTTAATAAAGCATTAATCTGCACGGTCTTAATAGCTGCTCTTCAGACAATAAATCGATGCTCTTTCATGGTTTCCTGACTTCTGCACAAAAAGTAGAGAACAATTCCCACTCTATGGTCTAAGAACCATCTTGATAATATTTCTTATTGGCTCTTCCAGAAACTTAGTTTACCAAGAAATATTGTTATTGGACCACTACGAAATGACTGACCTTTGGAAGCCTAAAAAAAGGAGAGCAGACTTGCTGTATCAACCAAGCTAAAAGAAGTTTCCCCATTAGCAACAAAAAGTAAATATAGAGAAGTTTTTCTTTAAGATAGATGTTGAGGGGCACCTGGGTGGCTCAGTCGGTTGAGCATCCGACTTCAGCTCAGGTCACGATCTCACGGTTCATGAGTTCGAGCCCCACGTCGGGCTCTGGGCTGATGGCTCAGAGCCTGGAGCCTGCTTCTGATTCTGTGTCTCCCTCTCTCTCTGCCCCTCCCCCATTCATGCTCTGTCTCTCTCTGTCTCAAAAATAAACATTAAAAAAAAAAAGATAGATGTTGAAATGATCATTAACCAGATGATTTGCTTAATAAATACGTTTAACATCTGCCCAGACTGAAGACACGAGGCATAACGTATACTCTCCAAGAAGTTAATTCATATAGCTGATTCATTCAAAGATAAATAAGTTTAGTCTTAGAAGAGAACAGCATGCAAATGATACAACAAACACGACAGGTATATGATTAATTAAGCTCCACACAAGGTGAGATATTGACATAGATCAGGCAATAATCTATTCTGCTTGGAGGAAACGATTTCAGAGAGGCACAAGGTAGGAGGCACTCACAGGGGATGTACAGAGACATGGAAGAGCGAAGTAACACAGAATATCAAGGAACTGTAAATATTAAAGAGAGATCACAATGAGGTAGAAAAGAGTCTGAAGAAGAAGGCAGGACCAGACCTCAGAGGCCTCCACTTGTATATATTTTTTTTCTTCTTCTAAGGCACTAAAGAGTTTTAACTGATAAGATTGGCATTTCAGAAAAATCCCTGGGGGACTATATAGACAATGTTGAAAAAAAGAAAAAGACAGGGAGACCAGTCACTAGCTTGTCCAGGTCACTGAGGATGAAGATAATAAAAGTTAAGCTCAGAGCAGTAATGGCAAGAGACAGAAGACAACAGAGAGAACAGACAATTGGCAGGACGTAACGATCATTTTGATGTGGAATGACGTGAGATGGAGGAGTTAGAATAAATCTCACAGTTCTGGTTCGGTTAGCTGGCTGAATAGTGGTGCCATTAACCAGAACAGGAAATACAGTAAGGTCCAATTATAGCTGTTATTTATATAGTATTTATCATGTGCCAAGCACCATTCTCATTTGATCCTCAGGTAGATGCTATTGTTATTCTCACTTCACAGATGAGGAAGCTGAGACAGAGAAAGGTCACATAATTTTCTCAGGGTCACAAAGCTACTAAGTGACAGATCTAGAACTCCATCCTAGAGAATCGAGTTCTGTGCTAATGTGACCATTAGACTACACTACACTGTAAAGGAATGGGGAAGAAGATAAGGGAATATATTTGTACATACTGATGATCCACAGATGTCTGGAGAATATCAAAATGGAGACAACTACTCAGTTAGACTGAGCAACTGGACCTCAGAATAAAAATCCTGTCTAGAGATAATAATCTGACAGAAATCCATGGGGCAGGTAGTTAAATCCAAGAGAAAACACAAATAGGAATGGAATGGAGAAGATTGATGAATATGGACTAAGGAAAATACCAATATTTAATGGACACTGAAAGAAACAGAACTGACAGATTAAGAAGGGGTCTACAGAGAGGCAAGCCAAATACTATAAATCAAAGGTATCCCTAAAGTCACACTAGCCTCTTAGTTACCTCCACCTAGATGTCTCATACTCAAGCTGTACAACTCATTATCGTCTACCCAACATGCTTTTCCTCCTTCATTCCCAATCATAGTCCAAATCATCAGTATCCACATATGTTAGCCAAGCAAAGTACATGGAAAGCATCCATCCTTCATTTTCCTCTGTCTTCATGCTCTTAATTGGTCACCAAGTCCTGCTGATTCTACCGTCTTAATATCTCTTAAATTCAAAAAAGCTCTCTTCTCTATTTCAATAACCACTTCAGGTACCACCAATGCTCATATACGCTACTACAATAATGTCCCAATTAATTTCCCTGCACCCAAATTGAGCATACTCTAACCCAATCTAAACCAATCAACAATGACATGTCCCATCACATCATTTCCAACTCTAAATCATTCAATCATTCTCCATTGTCTTTAACATGAAATTCAAACCATCAACAAAGCAGATAAAAAGTCATGTTCTTTTGTGGAAGTCTCCATATGCACCTGCAATCTCGGGCTCAGTGCATCAGCACACTCCATATTCGCCTCCTGGGATGCCCATCTCCCACTTTTCCCTCTAGCCAACTTCTACTCGATCTTCAACACTCACCTCCATATCATTTTCCCTTAGAAGCCCTCCTTGAAATCTCCCACGCATACCTCTATCTAAGCTCTTAACATACATATGTTACACTGGTCTATTTACATGTCTGCTCCCTCACGCCTGTGTTCTTCCCAATGCCTCCTTCAGTGCCCAAGCATTAAATATTTCTAATACTTTCTACCTACCCATTAAGGAAGATTTCCAATAGCCCCATATATTCATATCATGGAGGGAAAACACTGTCCTCTCTGATTCCACAACCAGCAGATAGCTAAGTGGCATTTTACATGTACAGAAAGAACAGATAAGAAAACTCTCAATTTATAATTTATTGAGGTCATTTAAGTTAACATTTTTATTATGAACATTTAAGGTCCAACAATACTGGGGCACCCGGGTGGTTCGGTTGGCTACCCGGGTGGGTACTGGGGCACCCGGGTGGTTCGGACTGTCTAATACAGTGTCTGACTTCAGCTCAGGTCATGATATCATGGTTCATAAGTTTGAGCCCTGAGTCGGGCTTTGTGCCGACAGCTCAGAGCCTGGAGCCTGCTTTAGATTCTGTGTCTCCCTCTCCCTCTGCCCCTCCCTCACTCGTGTTTTTCTCTCTCTCTCTCTCTCTCTCTCTCTCTCTCTCTCTCTCTCTCCCTCTCTCTTTCTCTCTCTCAAAAATAAACATTTAAAAAAAATTTTTTTTAAAGATCCAACAGTATTTCCCCAAGTAAAAAATACAAAATACCAGATGGGCCAATATTACTGACTACCTAAAGACACAGAATAGAATTTGAAGGAAACAATTTTTTAAAAAAAACTCCCAGAGCCAATACACTTTTAAAAATTATTCCTTAAGGGGTGCCTGGGTGGCTCAGTCAGTTAAGCGTCCGACTTTGGCTCAGGTCATGATCTCATAGCTCATGAGGTCGAGCCCCATGTCAGGCTCTGTGCTGACAGCTCAAAGCCTGCTTCAGATCCTGTGTTTCCTTCTCCCTCTGCCCCTGCCCCGCTCACCATCTCTCAAAAGTGAATAAACATTTAAAAAAATTTTTTTTAATTATTTCTTAAGAACAGGCATGCCTCTTCCAAAAAACTTATCTTCAAAATATAATTTTATGTGTTCCAAAATAATTCCTGAAGGATTACTATCTTGAAGTCCTTTAAAATGATAAAACTCCAAGTCAATTAGAGGGAAAAGAAGGAAAGAGAGGCGAAGAGGGAAAGGACGGATAGAGAAAGACACAGTGAGAGAAAAACAGACAGGTCCCTGCCAAATACTGCCCACCTCCTGCCCCAAGAAGCACTGAGGTCATGTATTCCACATGCTAAACACAATGGTGCTGTTAAAATCCCTGTGTGCTTCTATGCCTAATCCCGGAGCTTTGCCAACCATTACAATGCCACTTTAACTGTTGAAGGAAATAATTTTGCCAAAATCTACAGATTTAATTGGAAATTTTCCAAAGAAGTTGTCTTTTTTTTCCCTAAATTCTTAGCACAGTATGAATATTAGCATTTACAGATTTGTAAAAGATCACATTTTTCTGTTATTAGTCACTATATAATTTGAGGTATTCAATAAATACCACCATCATTTTGTTTGAAAAACATAGTTACAAATCCATATGCGGGAAACACTGTTTTTATTTTTTTTACTAGCATTTATGGAATTTTAATTCAAATTTACCTTTCATTCACCAAACTCAAAACTTCTAAGCAAGTTTTTCATTAAATCTAATTAATCAATAATGAATGGTTTCCACTGCAACATCCAAAATGCAAAATTTCTGAGTCCAAGATCTATAAACTGAATGAAGAAGCCAGTTTTTAGTTCACAAATACCATGCGTTCTCTCCAACGGGAAACTCTCAATAACTTAATGCCTTCATATTTAATCCATTTTATTTGCTTTTTCACAAAGCCAGCTTGCTCAAAAATTAAAGCATCAGATTAGTGAGTCCCAGCATGAAGGAGAGGCAAAAGGCTCTTGCTCTGCTCCACATCACATGGATGGATCTATTGCCACACAAACGGATGACAAAAGGGACAACCAAAGAGGCTGCTAGTTGCCTGCCCAGTATCTATTTATACCTTTTTTCTTATTAACAGAATCCCAATTTTGTTGAGAATGGCAATGGGACCAACTTTAAGGTAAATAAATAAATCTGTATTTCCCAGCCTCCCTTGCAAATGGGGTATCCACATAACTAAGTTTAATCAGTAAAACATAAGTTAACAAATAGTTCCTTTAAAAAGGTCTGATTTAGCTAATGCATACCTTCTGTCCTTCCCTCTGCTTTCTTCTCCTTGTCAATTATACATAATAGCAGAGCTACAGAAACCATCTTAAGCCACAGGGCAACCTTGAAGATAAAAGCTATGGACTAAGGATAGCAGAGCAAAAGAAGACTGTCTAATACAGTGATGGCATTATGAGTCACTAACCCAGACTGGTACATACTGCCTAACAAAATGAGTAAGAAAGAGAGACAGAGAGACTACATTTTAGAATAGTGTTTCTCAACCTTCTTTCTTTTACTACCCTCCTAAAGAGTCTTACTATACATTTTTCTCCACTAAATTTTCCCCCATTAAATTTAATACAAACAGACACACTGTATATCAGTAAATGTTCTGCATGTACATAGGTGCTTTATACATGAGAAGAGTAAGATTACTTTTGTCCCCCAAGAATCAACTTTTGCCCCTTGGAAGCAATCTCACCCCCACTGAGAATATGTGCTATGGATCAGAGGAATAAGAGAACCCAGAATGCTAAACATTCATCCTGTCAGTCATCCTTTCCTGCAGGGTTTCTAAGAGAGATACGTGGAGGAAAGAAAAGGTCAGAGAGCTTTTGCCTCAAACCCCTACATATTCTCCTCTGAATCCTGGAAACATGGGTTGGACTGTATGGAACCCTCATCTGGCCTAGTTATGAGGCAGGCTTAAGGCCTAGTACCAAAAAAGGCTAAAAGGCCTCCTTTTCCCCTTTTCCATGAAGCCCATATATGAATCTCAGACCTTTGTACGTTGACACTATAGTGAGTAGGAAAGGCCCAAGTGTAGATGACCACAACTCATGAGAAGAAGCTAGGACAAGAGAACACTTATCCAATGACAAGGGGCAGGACTAGTGTAGGTAGCCACTTCAATTGACCTTGCCCCAAGACTGGACTTGGAGAAATATGACCCAATTACTGTCCTTGGTCCCGATTGTTTATTAGCAGTTCCTTGCAGGGGCCTGGAAGAAAAGAGTATGGATAAGAGTAGACGGAAACTTCTATAGTCAATACTATGCTCATCTGTTTTCACTCTTCCTAAGATGTTGGGGGGAAAATTAGGTATTTAACTTAAAGCCAAAAGAGTCAGTTTTTCCACTAAAAAATAATGGAAAGCCATAGCCTCCAACTTCAGTTCAGTTAAGCATCCAACTTCAGCTTAGATCATAATGTCATGGTTGGTGAGTTCAAGCCCCCACAGGGCTCTGTGCTGACAGCTCAGAGACTGGAGCCTGCTTCGGATCCTGTGTCTCCCTCTCTCTCTGCCCCTCCCCTGCTTGCTCTCTCTTTCTCAAAAATAAAACACATTAAAAAAAATTTTTTTAATAAAAAATAAAAAGAATGGGAATCTGATTTTCTAATTATCAAAGAGGGATTTAACTAGATCCTTGGATCTAAATCTCCCTTAATACTCTAGAAGCTTCATCTATTATTTACCCAGGCATACCTTTTATTCCAAGAACATCAGGTTCCCAAGTGACTTCACACTAATTTCAGGCCTTTATCTTGAGTCTTCTACCACAGAAGCCCTTCCCCAAGACATCACCTTTCTTTACCCAACTCACTCTAAAGACAGAAACCTCAGACCTTTTGTACTTGTACACTACAGTGCCTTCAAGAAAGCATTTCGTGAAATGTTAATATATTTAAATGTCTCACCCTCTTTATTCCAAGGTACCATGAACCCCCGTCACATCCCCTCCCCTAGAGAAGCTATCCTAGGACAAGGACCTCATTTCTAAAAGGCCAGTGTTTGGCACAACACTTGACACAAATAAAGTCATCATTATAGGAATTAAAACTGTGAATTTCTTGGGAAGACAAATTTTAAGAATTAAAAAATAAATATGCAAACATTTATAATTAAAGATATAGGTATCATGTATGTGATCTATTCTTTTATTTTTTTACCTGAAAGATTTTTTTTTTTGTCTATTTAGTTGATTCTTTTTTCTGTGATCCTGTAACATTGACTGGAAACTTTAAAGATCAAAGGAAAAAGGAAGAAGGACAGGCACTTAATATCTAATAGATAGATATCTAACAATATCTAATAAATAGATTCATATATATTTATAACATACATATTATAAATATTTAGCTATTTCTTATCTTAAAGGTTACCCTTGAAATGATATTCCCAATGAAAGGTTCAGAAATATATGTTTAATAGCTCCAAGTCCTAAAATGTACTAAAGGTAGCCAGTGGAAACACGTAACAGAGTCCAATAAATTCTTGCTTACTACTTAATACATCCAGCTGACTAAAGAAGGTTTATTGATGAGTAAACTTAAAGAATTACTTTCTCTATCTACACCTCTCTGAGTACAGCAATTAAACTATACCACCCAGTTGTATATATGAAGAATAATATGTAAACTACACATCCACCAACAATCGGTAAACTGATAGTGTGTGAATGAAAAGACACTTTATTTACAGTCCAAACTACCTGTTGTGCTAAAATGATTGGGGTGGCTCCCTGTTTGTTCAGAGTGGAGAGCATCACAAAGCACATTTGCCTCAGCAGCAATGTTTTCTCTTTCTCCTGAGACCTACTAGCATGCTTTATAAACAAGCACAGAAGCTTTTGAAAATTTAAGAAGTCCAAAGGAAAACAGACCATTAGGTTGAAAATAAAATAATCAAGACTGGCAGGATCTACTAATAAATTATGGCCATGAGAGTTTAAGATAGTATTCAACATGAGAAACAGAACAAAGAAATATTAATTCTATTCAAAACCTGAATTTCTCTACCTTTACTAGAATTTTATTAGATAAATATGTAATATTTCTATCTGTGAAGAGCTTTTAAACATTTCTTTTCAGTAAAGCATGGTGGTTAAGAGCACAGATTCTAGCACTGAAATTCCTGGATTTGAATTCAGGATCCACTACTCTTTGGCTCAGTTTCCTCATCTGTAAATTGCAGGTAGGTTGGGGATAGAATAATAGGAATAATACAATCCTTTATCTTTGGGTGCACTGTGGCATGCAACTCAAACTTTCTTCAGATTTAAGAAAGGTAAAATGAGGTCTGAAACTTAAGCTGTGTAATGGAATCTGACTCAGCACCTGGAATCAAACATACTATTTCTGTAGCAAAACAAATGAATATTCACAGTAATAGAAATAAAAGCACACCATGAATAGCCTCACATCAATCACGTCAAGTTTGCCAGTAAATGGGTTCAGGTCAATATAAGTTTTGCCAAATGAGTTACAAAAATAATACTTAATTTTCAGATAATTTTGCATTCTGAAATTGTAGACAAGAAGACTGAAGTACATACTAGGCACATAGTATGTGGTCAAAAATTTCAGCTGCCATCATCACCATCACCATCATCATTAGGATTTTTAGAAGATAGTAGTAAGTTATGCTGATATTTATTTAATTAATTAATTACACAAATTTGTTTCAGAATATATCTCCATAGCAACAAGTAGTGATTATCTTTGGCTGGCCATAAGCATGTGACTTTAGGGCAAGCTAGATCTAGTTTTTCATAGTGTATCTAAAGTTTTGAGTGATATGAAAAGGAAACTATATCAAAATAAACACCTGTAACTTTAACTTTTTCAACTACTTCCTAGAAAGTCATCAGCTACCTAAAGGCTTCATTGTCTAAGAACCCTCACCACTGTTCTACTGCTTTTCATGAGAAAGGTTAATACAAAACAAGGAATGAAAGCTTAAACCAACAAAAGAATCAACACACATTCCAACCACAGTGTGCTCAATTCAAATACAGAATGAAATGAACCCCCTGGCATCTAGAGTATTCACACAAGCGTGTGGCAAGTGTTATTTCTAGCCACTTAAAAGCACCAGTGAAAAGAACTCAAATACTTAGAAAAGAAAAGATCTCCAATCCCATGAGGAGAGGCATTTATTAGCACTTAATGGCCCTCTTTCATTGCCTTTCCACTGACGCATCTCTAATTGTTCCAATTATAATTTCAAGTAACAAAACCAATAATGGTAAAAGCCTATAGTTCAGTGTATGCATTGTGAAAAAAAAGGTCTTTAACAGCACAAAGCAGATATAAAAGTATATGACAACATCGAATCTGGGCAGGCAATGTCACAATAAATAGAGAAAGGAGGTGGTATAAAATGAGCACTGGTCAAGAAACCAGTTTAAGTTCCAGCTGTGACCTCAACAGGCCATTTAATCTATAAGACTCAGTTTCTACATCATTAAAATGTGAGGACTAAACTAATGTCTTCCGATGCCTCTGCCACTCCCAAAATTCTACTAATCCCTGAATGCTAGAAGTAAACCAAGATACACAGAATCTAATCTCACCACTGGCTTTCTAAGCAATCTAAGGCTTCTTGTTTTTACTTCCATAACTGGGAATGTTAGTATCCAGTTTAAGTCCAGTGAATGCAAGGACTATGTCTTATATACTCCCCACTACCATGCATGGCACATAGCAGGTACTAAACATATTAAAGAGAAGAAGAAAAAGGGAGGCAGGCAGGAAACAAGAAGGCACAAAGACACAAAGCCAGGAAGGCGAGACGAAATTGGTTTACTAATTTAATCTGGCTACAGCACTGCACATAAGAGTGATGGGGCTTGGGGGTGATGGTGGGAGTTCAGAGCTGACACCCAAGAAAGAATCCTTGAAGACATCTTTGGTGCAAAAAGGTGATTGTATTAAAACACAGGAACAGGACTTGTGGGCAGAAAGAGCTACACTGGTGTTGTTAAGAGTGACTGATTATATACCTTCAGGTTGGGAGGGGGTTAGGAACAGCATAAGTCTTTAAAGAATTTTGGAAGCAAGGTTTCCAGGACCTTGAGGGACTAACTGTTGTTAGGAAAATGTCATTTATTACTGCTTAGTAAAACCTCAGTCATGAGACCCTTCAGATGTATATCAGGGGCCATATGCTTGGAGTATAATTGCCAACATATACTTGGGGGTTAAAGATGAAAGAGGTCTGAAAAGGAATTTTTATGTGTTTAAGGAGACTCACAGGATCCTGGTGGGGGTCAGGATAATGTTAAGCCAAGATCCCCTTTTGCCCCCAGCAAAGTGTCATCATCAAGGCAGCTGAGCTCCTAGAGGAAGGTCACTCTGCCTGTTTCAAGGACTTGTCACTGGGCTGTAGGCAGTAAGGGAGTTTAATTTTTCATTTGCCTTTGCATCCCACATCACCACGGCAAGCACTTAAACCCCCTTACATCTTGATGAGGATGATATTAGGGCTCCAGGAAACAGAGTCTATAGGTTTCTGGAGATTAGGCTATGGATAAGATTGCATTTTTCTTGCAATTTACTAAGTTATCCATGAACTGAAGGAGACTCCTGTTGTGCATGACTGTGATCTCTGTCAGTCAATCATTTGCTTTCTTTCCTTTCCCCTGTTCTTGGGCAGCCAGGAGTGTCTGAGGAACATCATACATATCCTGCCTTGGGAGGTGGGGGTGATGCTTTCAGCCTGTACTTTGCCCTCAGCTTGCCCCAGGTTCCCTCCTCAAGAGGACAGTGATGAAAGACAGCTTGAAATATGGGTTTCCTGCTTTTAAGAAAGAGCAGATTAGGAAATTTCAAATTCAGAGAATATATTATATTAAAGAATATTACAGTTATAATATCTATTAAATGTTTTCTGTCCTCAGAAATTAAGATGCTAAAAAACAAATGTGTGATATATTATGCAGGCTTACATATTAATTATTGTCATACTTTAAGAATGGAGAAAGCATAAATTATATTTTCTATTCTTGAATATTTTTCCTCATTGTTAGTATTTAATATTAATACAGGTAAAAAAAATAAACACCAATCAATTAAAAATGAAAATACTGAGATTTGGAAGTGAGAGAGGAAAAGATAGAAATCTCTGGATAAAAACCAATTTTCTTTTTTTTTTAAATTTTTTAAATGTTTATTTATCTTTGAGAAAGGGAGAGAGAGTATGCAAGCCAGAGAGGGTCAGAGAGAGAGGCAGAGAGAGGATCCAAAGCAGGCTCTGCTGTCAGCACGGACCTCAATGTGGGGCTCAAACCCACGAACAGCAAGATCATGACGTGAGCAGAAGTCAGATGCTTAACCAACTGAGCCACCCAGGCACTCTGAAAAGCAGCATTTCTAACACAAGATTTCAAACATTAGCAAACAACATTAACAAAATAGCAGCACTTTAAATTAATTATATATTTATGAAACTAAATCTATACTACTTTTGTTAACCTGAACATGAATACTGTAAATATTCACTAATAGCCATAGGTCAATAGTCAAAAGTAGAGTGTAATTTCAGTTGTCATTGCCCACAGTTTATATTTTCATGAAGTTAACATACAAGATTCATATCCTATCTCCTGAGTCAATGAGATCTGAGATACAATAGACCAATATTTTTTTAAAATATGGGATGTGACCAATAAATAGATCATGAAATCAATTTTGTAGATCATGACTAATATAGTTTTTATAGTAAAAAGGAATAGAATTCCATGGAAAATATCTGAGCATATCACATGTGGAAATGTTAATTATTTCATAAAACTTCTGTTTGTTTTATAAACATGCAGTGGTTCAAAATGTAAAATATATTTCTTACAATGAGATACAGTCAATGTTTGAGAAACACTAGGTGAGTCTTCCCCATTCCATGTAAGATTGTTTGTAGTATTTTAGATATATTATAATTTTGTACTTCAATATAAAAAAAATGTTATCATTTAATATAGAAGCAGAGAATTTTAGAGTCTTAAAGAGTTTTATCAAGAGCTTGAAAATCCTAGATTATTGTATTTTAAGTCCCACAGGGGTGCAGTTTTAAATAGTGGATTAGTATAGGCCTCAATGAAAAAAAAATGAGATTTGAGCAATGACTTGAAGGGGTGAGTGAGTTAGCAGATGTGAGAGATATGAGAGATATGTGTCTGGCATGCTAGAAAGAAAGGAACAAAGGGAAGAAATCAAAGATTAGGTTAGAGGGGGAAAGAGTGGCCACTGTAAGGATTCTGGCTTTTCTCTATGTGAAATGGTGAGCTACTGATCTCACTTACATTCAAGAGGGAACAGACCTCATCATAATATAGGCCGCATGTGACATACCCACAGCTAATACCATACTCAACAGTAAAAAGTTGAAAGCTTTTCCTCTAAGATCAGGAACAATAAAAGAATCCTTATTCTCCCCACTTTTATTCAACACAGTATTGGAAGTCCTAGCCACAGCAATTAGGCAAGAAAAGAAAATAAGACATCCAAATTGGAAAGGAAAAGATAAAACTGTCACTATTAGCAGATGAGATGATACCATATATACATATATATATATATATAATCCTATAAACATTGGGGTGCATGTGCCCCTTCAAAACAACTAAAGTGTATTATGCTAAGCAAAATTAGTCAGAGAAAGACAAATATCATATGACTTCACTCATACGTGGAATTTAAGATACAAAACAGATGAACATAAGGGAAGGGAAGCAAAAATAATATAAAAACAGGGAGGGAAACAAAACATAAGAGACTCTTAAATATAGAGAACAAACTGAGGGTTGCTGGAGGAGTTGTGGGAGATGGGATGGGCTAAATGAGCAAGAGACATTAAGGAGGACACTTGTTGGGATGAGCACTGGGTGTTATATGTTCAGCATGAATCACTGGACTCTACTCCTGAAATCACTATTGCATTATATGCTAACTAACTTGGATGTAAATTAAAAATAAATAAATAATAAAAAATTAAAATAAGTAAAAAAAATGTTTAAGCCCTACAGACTTCACCAAAAAACTTTTAGAACTAAAAAATAAATTCAGTAAACTTGCAGGATACAAAATTAATACACAAACTCTATTGTGTTTCTGTATACTAATAACAAAATATCACAGAAAGAAATCAAGAAAATCCCATTTACAATTGCATCAAAAAGAATAAAATACCTTGGAATAAATTTAGGAGGTGAAAAACTATATTGAAAACAATAAAACATTGATGAAAGAAATTGAAGAAGATGCAAATAAGTGAAAAGGTATTATGTGCTTATGGATTGGAAGAATTAAAATTTGGGTCCATACTACCCAAAGCAATCTACAGAGACAATGCAATCCCTATCAAAATTCCAATGGCATTTTTCACAGAACTAGAACAAATAATTCTAAACTTTGTATGGAACCACAAAAGACCCTGAATAGCCAAAGAAATCTTGAGAAAAAAGCAAAGCTGGTGGCATCATAATCTCAGATTTCAAACTATATTACAAAACTACTGTAATCAAAACAGTATGGTATTGGCATAAAAACAGACACAAATATCAATGGAACAGAATAGATTATAAATAAACCTACACATATATGGTCAATTAATTTACAAACAGGAGGCAAGAATATGCAATGGGGTAAGGACAGTCTCTTCAATAAATGGTGTTGGGAAAGCTGGACAGCTACCTGCAAAAGAATGAAACCAGACCACTCTCTTACACCATACACAAAAGTTAACTCAAAATACATCAGACTCGAATGTAAGACCTGAAACCATAAAAATCCTAGAAGGAAACATAGGCGATACGCTCTTTAACACTGGACTTAGAAATGTTTTTCTTGGATCTGACTCTAAAGACAAGAGAAACAAAAGCAAAAATAAACAAATGGGCCAACATCAAACTAAAACCAACAAATCAACAAAATGAAAAGGCAAACTACTGTATGGAGAATATATTTGCAAATCATACATCCAATAAGGGTTTAATATTCAAATATACAGAATTCATACAGCTCAGTAATAAAAAAAAACAGTGAATCTGATTTTTAAAATGGGCAGAGGATCTCAATAGACATTTTTCAAAAAAAAGACATACAGATGGCAAACAGACACATGAAAAGATGTTCAACATCACTATTCAACATAGAAATGCAAATCAAAACCACAATGAGATATCACCTCACACCTGTCAGAATGGCAATTAGCAAAAAGACAAGTAAAAACAAGTATTAGCAAGGATATAGAGAAAAGGGAACCCTTGAGCACTGTTGGTGGGAATGTAAACTGGTGCAGTCACTATAGAAAACAATATGGAGGTTCTTCAAAAAATTAAAAATAGAACTACCACATGATCCAGCAATTCCACTTCTGGCTATCTACCCAAAGAAAACGAAAATGCTAATTTAAAAAGAGAAATGTACCCCTGTGATCATTGCAGCATTATTTACAATAGCCAGGACATGGAAGCAACCAAGGAATCCACTGATGGATGAATGGATAAAGAAGATGCATGTGTGTGTGTGTGTGTATGATAAAACAGTACTCAGCTATAAAAAGGAATGAAATCTTGCTGTTTGCAGCAGTATGTATGGACCTTGAGATTATTATGCTAAGTGAATTAAGTCAGAAAGAGGAAAGCAAATACCACATGATTTCACTTACACTCTATGTGGAATCCAAAAAATAAAATAAGCAAAACAAAACCCAGATTTAATAGATACAAAGAACATATTGGTGGTTGCCAGAGGGGAGGAATATGGGGGTTTAAAATGAGTGTATGAGACCAAGAATACAAACTTCCACTTAGAAAATAAACAAGTCATGGAGATGTAATGTACAGCATGGGGAATACAGTCAATAATATTGAATTAACTTTGGTGATGAATGGTAACTAGACTTATTGAAGCAATCATTTTCCATTTTATAATAGTATAATATATTAAAATATAATTATTTTATTTTATTTTAGAGAGACAACAAGTGAGTGGGGGAAAGGGGCAGAGAGAGAGAGAGAGAGAGAGAGAGAGAGAGAGATATCTCAAGCAGGCTCCTCACTCAGAGCAGAGCCCAACAAAGGGCTCAATCTCACGACTGCAAGATCATGACCTGAGCTAAAATCAAGAGTTGGATGCTTAACAGGTGTACGAGGCAATCATAATTTCAATGTATGTGTACAAAGGTCGAGTCACTATGTTGAGCACTTGAAACTAATAATACTGTATGTCAATTATATTTCAATTAAAAAATAAATAAAAATAAAAGGATTACTTTGACTACTACAAATAAACTGTAGGAGTCAAAGATGGAAGGAGGAAAAACAGGAGATGTTAGACTAATAGACGCAAAATATGGAGACTTGGACCAGGGTCATAGTGACGGAAGTAGTGAAAGGTGGTCAAATTTGGGGCATAGTTAAAAATAGAGCTCACCCGGAAATAGTTCTGCCTTGCAGCACAATGTGGTAGGATATTTTTTGTTGTGTCCAGAAAGACTTGGGCTCAAATTCCAGCTCTATCGCTCACTGAGTCTGTATTACCTTGGCTATTTTATTTCGCCTCTCTAAATCTCAGAGTCTAGGTCTGTAAAATAAAAATAGTGTCACATGGAGCTCCTGGGTGGCTCGATCGGTTAAGTGTCCAACTCTTAATATTGGCTCAGGTCGTGATCTCGTGTTCGTGAGATCAAGCTTGGGCTCCTTGCTGAGCATGGAGCCTGTTTGGGATTCTTTCTCTCCCTCTCTTTCTCTGCCCCTCCCCCCACTCATACTCTCCCACCACCTCAAAATAAATAAACAAAAAAATTTTTCAATGATTTTAAAAAATAGCATCACATACTCTAAAAAGTTGCTGAAAGGATTACATAATGTATAGAGAATATAGCAGGACTTCAATAAATGTGAGCTGCTTTTCTTCCTTCCTATTATAATAATTTTGTTAGAGACATACTTAAAATACAGAAGGCCCAGGAAGTTACATCCACTGGACATTTCATGGAAATCAAGAATTTTTGATGAAAATGATAACTTTTACAATATAATTATGTATCTATAAAATAAAATAGATTTGTACATTCTTATTAAAAAACAAAAACAGAAGATTCAGGCTCATGCCGGATCCTTCACGTTGGAGGACATCAGCAATGAGATTCTGTACAAAAGTTTCTTGACAATCTGGTTCATCATTTCATTAGAAGACCACTTAATGGTAGAACATCAAGAACAGCTCTCAGGGGCAAGAGAGCCTGTTGGTCTCTGAAATGAAAAAAAAATGTTACTTAAAAAGAAGTTGTCCTAAAGAAGGACAACTTTACAGTGCAATTGAACTACGGTTTTTCTTTACAGTGCAATTGAACTACAGTTATAAAATCTTAGCAATGTTTGACAAGCTACTTCACTCATTTCTTCAGCAAATCTTTGAAAGCTATGAGGTTGAAGGCACTGTAAAGATATTGAACAATCTAGAATAATCCTTTCCCTCAGAGGGTTCACAGTCTAGTACATCTACCCTTCATTCAACCATCACATACTGAAATCACACTCTACCTGCAAACTGAAGAGGTAGGTCACCTCCTAAAATTAAAAACTCTCTATTTCCAAAACAGCCCATTATATTTTCAGTCTTACGACTCATGTTTTGACCCTTACAATTTACTTGTATCCATGTTGATTTTCCTGTCTGTGCAGCCTCTTCATTCTTCAATAAAATTAATTTTGTGTACCACTCCCAAGTTAAAATCAACTCGAAATACCTCCCTCACCTATTAAAAAGCTGCTTCTCAATAACCACCTCATTATGTTTAAAAGTCCTCCTCCTGATTGAAGATCTTCCCCTAAACCCAGCTCGCACTGAGTAAATGTTTTATGGCTATTCTCCTCTCTATCACATGCACCAAAAAATTAAAAATAAATCTCAGCTCCATCAAGACAGTTCTCCTTAGGGATCCTGCTTCCGTGTATACCAGAGTCCCCTGCTCAAGGCTTTTGCAACTGTGGCTCTCCCTCCCTTAAATATCTTCTGTCTTCTTAATAAAAGTCATTTCATTCAACTCTCACAGTCTGTGATTTAAGCAAGGCAAGCATTATCTCTATATTGCAAATTAGGAAGCCAAGAATTATTTTTAGACTCCCTACTCTCTGCTTATTCAAAAAGGAGAGGTGATATTTGACATGAATTCTTAAAAATGAGCAAGCATTTTCCAGGTGGTTAGACAAAGATGAGGACATTTTCAAGACAGATGCATAAAGGCCAGGAGGTATGAAAGAGAAGCACATATACATGAATGTATACATGTGTGTACATACACATTCATATATGCACATAAGCTATGAATTGCTCCACTACACTCAGATCAAGAAATGTCACATCTTTTTGTTTCTCAAATTCAAACCAGTTTAGATTTCCAGGCCAACATTCATTCATATCAGTAAGAAATCTAGTATCACACACGTTTAAGGACTCTTCTTTCACCCTTTGATTTGTATCAGACCCCAAAGGTGATGCAGTGAAGAAAAACATAGTCAAGGCCTTTAGTCAGTGGCCCATGGTGACCCCTGCAGGAGATGCTCATTGTTTATACCCTTGTGCCTTGCTGACTTAGCTCCTTTGGTGGCATCCAGTGCTTACCCTCCATGCCACCTTCCCCAGCCTCCATACCAAGTTAATCATGGGGACCTTCACAACGTATGTTCAGTCCTCCCTAGTACCCATATTACCACATTCACTTCAGAACCTCCAAGGCACTGCTTCAACTAGAGTACCAGCTTCAACTATCCATAAAAATGAACTGTCTCTGATTTTCTCTCCCTGGAGATTTCTTTTTTTCTCTGGGAGAAATCAGGCAATCTTCTAAAGACAACCAGCATTTCTTTCCCAACCTTTTAATAATAATGGGGTTCAGTTTTTCTCTCAAAGACTTTAGACATAGGATAGTCCTAAAAGCTTGTACCATGGAATCTAAGACCACAAAGAATGTTTACCTTCCTTGGGAATAAGGAGGATTCCATCTTTAGCAATGGAGTAGACAGTCTCCCATTCCCAAGAACAGAATGTATGCTTCTTTCAATGATGAAGCACAAACATTAGTGTTGTATTTTCCTATCTTGCTACAGTAAATTCTTGATAAGTTGCCCTGTTACATATATATCTATTTTTTTTATTTTTTGACTTTTTTTAATGTTTTTTTTTTTGAGTGGGGGGAGGGGCAGAGAGAGAGGGAGACACAGAATCCGAAGCAGGCTCCAGGCTCTGAGCTGACAGCACAGAGCCCCATGCAGGGCTTGAACCCACAAATTGTGAGATAATGACCTGAACTTAAGTCAGACACGTAACCAACTCAGCCACCCAGGCACCCCTTTATCTAACTAATTTTAAGTCTTTTTCACCAAAGAGATCACAGGCACCTGGTATAATTGTCACTGTAGGCATGCATAGTTGATTGTTATATAAGCCCAAATATATATTATATATATATTTGACAATCACAAACCAAACTGTCCTTAAGTATAGCTAGGTACAACAGATACAACAAAATTTATCGAAAAGATATAAGGATTATCTTTTTAGTCCAGCATTAAAAGGCATCACATTATCTCTAATTAAAAATTAAGTCTGTGTTTCTGATAGATCCTAAACTTTGTCAATAAAATATTTTCCACAATTACTCTTCTACCAAGTACCAGTCTGTCACAATAAATGTAGGACCCACAAACCCAAGTCTAGTGGAGAAAGAATTCTAACTCTGAGATTATTTTGCTCACAGTAGAACATTTAAAACAGTACAACATTTAAAAATTTCCAGCTATTACCTCTTTTTAAGCTCCCTTTTCTAACAGTATGCAACATGTCTACAAGTAAAATTTTTAAGTTCCAAGCTCACTTAAAACCTCTGATGAAAATGTCTTCTTCAATCAATTCCCACATCAACAAAGTGCTGCAATTAAAAGATAATGGATTACAAAGAAGAAAGAGTTTGGTCCTGACACTAGTTCTAGGGCCTTGAACAAGTTACTGAACCCCTTTTACCTGTTCTCTCATTTGTAAACAAGCAAAACAAAACAAAACAAAACAAAAAATAGCAATAGTACGCTGGCCTTCCTCCAGTATAGTTGTGTCATGTTTTATCAAATAAGACAGCACTTGGAAAAGCTCTGTAAAAACTGTAGCATGAAAAAAATGCAAGGCAGTATTATTGCCAACATCCATCTTGGAGCATAAATTTAACAAAAAAAGTTACCCCCAAACACAAGAAAATTCAGAAAGACAGAACCAAGTACAAAGGAAAAATCAACAATAAGTTGATTTTTAAGTTACAGTATTTGCTACTCTCCATTCTGGGACATCAAACTATATATATATAAGACTTTTCTTAAAATTGTCACATTATACATCTTGTTTCTCTCAGTGAGAATTTCTCTTTATGGTATTCCCCTATTTTTACCCCAGTTCAACCCTTTAAAGAAGTTTTCTTAACAGAACTGTTGTAGAAAATTTTCAGTCAAAACACAAAAAAACACAAGCACTTTTTACCAATAAGATACTTTTATATTCCCCTATCTCTGATAGACCCCTGAACCAATTGTTCCCTGTGAACCCAGTCACTGAACCAATTGTTGATAAAATAATCAGAGATTTAAGTCTTTGATCAATTAAAAAAAAAAAAAGGTTTCTCATCCTAACAAAGATTATCACTCCTGAACACACTTCCACAGAGTCAACAACATTCCAGGTCATTACTTTGATTTTAAGCCATTGTCCAGATTTCAGACTTTTACTTATAAGACAAAAACATTACTCAAGTCAGGAATTTTGGATCTTAGAAGGTTTCAAGGTTTGTCCTTCCTGAATGTCAACAGGGCTACTGCAATTCAGTAATGAGCATTTTTACTTCCAATGTACCATAGTCTGATTTTGTTCCCTGGCAATTCTCAAAGTATAATAAAATACTCATTTCTTTTAAGTGGTAAAAGAAATATAATGGAACTTGCATATTTGATTTTTAATCATTTCTATTTTAGATTACCATTTCAATTAAAGATATTAAATGGAAAGAACACTATATCTCAGAATAAAAGAGATGAATATTTGCTACTCCAAAGCTGATAAAATTAATGTAATCTTGAGGATCAAAGGACAGTCTGGGATAGGTTTTTTTTTTAATTTTTAATGTTTATTTATTTTAAGAGAGAGTACAAGTGGGAGAGGAGCAGTGAGAGATACAGAGAGAGAACTCCAAGAAGGCTCCACACTGTCAACACAGAGCCCTATGTGAGGCTTGATCCCACAAACTGTGAGATCATGACCTGAGCCAATATCAAGAGTCACATGCTTAACTGACTGAGCCACCCAGGCACCCCATGATAGAGTTTTTTTAATCTTAAAAAACCCCGACTATTTACTAACCTTTCTATGATCCCAGAAAGCAATAAAGACTTGGAATGTTTTAAATGTGGTAGAAATATAAACTTGAACTGACAATATGAAGCTTCCTTGACATTCCCTTCATCTAGCACCAGGTTTTCTATACCAGCCACACATCACAGCTCTCTCTCAGCAATTTCTCTAAGAAACACTAACTCTTGGGCATCCTATACACAAATAATAACAGAGTGAGAAAGGCCTCAGCTAACCCTTTAAGTGCCAAATTTTATTTTATTTTATTTTATTTTATTTTATTTTATTTTATTTTATTTTATTTTTTATTTTATTTTGAGAGAAAGAATCTCAAGCAGGTTCCTCACTGTCAGTGCAGAACCGGACACGGGGCTTGATCTCATGAACTGTGAGATCATTACCTGAGCTGAAATCAAGAGTTGGACGCTTAACCAACTAAGCCACCCAGATGCCCTGCCAAAATTTTATTTTAATGGAAAACTATAAAATATAATTAATATTTTCTTGTTGGCATTCTTAATACACAGTATATCAAGTATTAAACATCTCTTAATAAAGGCTTCATTTAAAACATCAATTATTATTACAGTAGGCTAAAACATAGTGATACCCACAGTGGATATTAAAGAAACCTGAAAACCCTGTACAAACTGTGAGCTTTTATTATTATTATTATTATTATTATTATTATTATTATTATTGTTATTCCCTTAGGAGGCATTTACAAGGTGCCTGTCTTCTCCTTTGCTATCAGAGCATTAGGTGCTATCAGAGTATTCTCTGCCACCAGTGCACCTGCTCTTAACCACTCCTACTTGGTAGTGTGGGCGTCAAGGTCAGATGTAGGAAAGTTGTCTGGAACTGATGTGTTCTAGGCAACAGCCTGCATTGTTCACCGAAGGATAACCCAGAGGGACTTTGCTGTATTACCTTGGCTACTCACAGCCCATTTAATTCACCTAGGGTTATATGGAAAATCAAGGATGTAAAAAGCTTTCTGCAACATAATACACCATATTGTTAAACTGTCAAAATTATAAAATTGAAGACAAAAGCATTTTTTGAATTTCTGAGTTCTGGCCAGGTGAAGTGAAACAACAATAATGTCATCTTTTATACATGCACTGAACTCTCTATATGTTTCAAAGCATTGACAATATACAAATACTATGGCCTTCAGTTCTCCTCACAGTGAAGAAGCTAAGTAATGGCTCTTAGTATTCACCTGCTACAAGTGAAGAAAGAGACAAGGAGAGGCTAAGGGACTCGTGCTGTCACAGGAGTTCACTAGTGACAGAGCTGGGGCTATAGTTTGATATTCTGATACCCAGTCCTAAGCTTTTTCTAAAGAAAAAACTGCCTCCCAAAGAAGTTGCCTTACACATCAAGTTCTCCCTCTGGGGATCTGTACTACTTTCAAAGACCACATCCCTAATAGGTTAAAAGGAATATATCAAGAAATTTTATTCTCTACTTTTTTACAGAGGCTAATCAGTTTACATAAGGAAAGGAAGTATTTGTTTAGACCATAGGTTAAACTAGAGAGATGAAGGAAGTTGGAGTGAGAGGGAAAATTAAAAGGCTCAGATTTTATATTTTGGGGGGCAAAAGAGAAAAAAGTAAAGACTTAGAAAGAGGATAACACTACAGGGGTGCCTATGTGGCTCAGTCGGTTAAGCATCTGACTCCTGATCTCACCTCGGGTCTTGGATCTCAGGGTCATGAGTTCAAGGCCTGCATTGGGCTCTGTGCTGGACATGAAGCCTACTTAAAAAAAAAAAAAAGAGGGTTGCGGGGGGACGCCTGGGTAGCTCAGTCGATTGAGGATCCGACTGCAACTCAGGTCAGGATCTCTCAGTTTGTGGGTTCGAGCCCCACAACGGGCTCTGTGCTGACGGCCTGGAGCCTATTTTGGATTCTCTTTCCCTCTCTCTCTGTCCCTCCCCCACTCACGCTCTGTCTCTCTCTCAAAAATAAATAAATGTTAAAATTAAAAAGAAAGAAAGAACAAAAGAAAGAAAAGGAAGGAAGAAAAGGAAGGAAGAGAGGGAAGAGAGAGGGGAGGGAGGATAACCTTACAAATGCACACAGACAGAGTTAAAAGCCCACTTAGAATAGAGTCTGCGTGCTGGTATATATCCATGTAACATCACTCTGACAGCTTTGAAAGTAAGATCTTTGTAGTTATGCATTTGTGCTCAGGACCCCCTGCCTTCCTGCCTGCTCTGAGACCTCCTTGCCACCATTTACATCCTCTCAGACTCTCTCCCACATTTTCAACCTCCCCTCTTATGTGGCTCTTAGAAGAGTATTCCAGTTCTCCATCCTTGGGGGGGAAATAAGCAAGGAAATGACCACCCCTCTCTTCCTCCATTCCTCGTTTCTCTCACCCCCTCCCACTCACTCTCACCCCCTCCCACTCACTCTCACCCCTCACTGCCTCCCTACAGCCAGGTTTCCTAAAAGAGGATTCTAAAATCATGCGTCCTTGACTTCTAACATATGCCTCCACCACTAAAATGTAGGCCAATCTCCTACTTTCCCCTTGAAGTTGCCCTCACCAAGATCAATGATGACCTTCTTATTTCTAAAAGCAATGGTACTCTGAGAATTGATCTTCCTTCTTCTTTCAGCAAATCTGATATTGCTGACCTCTCTCTCCTCTCCTCTCCTCTCCTGATGCCTTTTCAGCTAACCTCCCTCCCTCTACCCCCTCCCACTTTTCCTCCCTCTCTTCCTTCTCAGTGTCTTCCCTTGTCTACTCCTTAGGTCTTTATCAGCCATCTTCTCACTCTACATGTTCTCCCTTGGTGGTTTCATACACTCCCTGCTACTGGCTGCCACTCATGAATCTGCAGTCCTAATCTCTCTTCTGAGCTCCAGACTACTACTTGTTATAACGATATATCACGAGCACCCCAAACTCATCCTGTCTCAATCTGTTCCTCCTTGTTTTTTGTTGTGGATTTTTTTCTCCTATAATAGTGAATGGCACCACCAACCAAGTAAAAATCTGGAAGTTCTCTTCGATTTCCTCCTCAACCTCTTTGTCTATATCAAGCCCTCATAAAGTATTTATTGCCAATCTTCCTCCATTTGGCAGTCTCTGCTTTTTTGTACACTGAACTCTTTGTAGTGCCCTGCAGATTCCATCTTCTTTCTTGCACCCTTGCCTTCTTGCAGTTTCCTCTACCTGGAGTACCCTTCCCCTTGCTCACATGTCCTTCAAGACTCAGCTCAGCTATCAGCTCCTACAAGACTTCTGTTACTCTGCCTAGCCTGCTATGATATCCCTACTCCGAACTCCATAATATTCGTAGAAACCCATATTATAGAGCCAGCTATGATATGTTTGTCCATTTTCCATCTTCCCAACCACTCTGTCAACTCCCAGAAAGCAGGAACCATGTCTAATGCATCCTCACGTGTCCAAATTTTGATATAATTCCTGGTACATCACAGGCCTTCAATTAATGTTCAATGAATTAATGAATAAAAAATCAAACCTGGGTATCTTCCATTGTCCACATTTCTGTGCTTCCTGTCATTTGCTATGATTATCAAAATCCTACCCATTCTTTATTGTCCCAAATATTTCATTTATGAAGCCATCCCTGATTCCCACCCCACTCTCTTACTTCTCACATCTCTTATGGTGATTAACTGCAATGCAAAGTAGACAAAGAAAGATGAGCACTCACTTGTCTATTCTGCTACTGTTCTGCTATAGAAGGCTCGAAGTAAAGGATAATTACTTTATCTTTTAGTTGCCTTAAAACCGGGGCTTTGCTTACTTTAGAGGAAGGCACATTCACATTTGAAAGAAACCAAAAGCAACACACTAGCAAAAACCTCCTCTGCACTAAAACTCAGCAGCATCTCACAATAGAGCTTTCAAAAGGAGTTACAGATCCTGTGTGTAGTGCTGCTTACGAGCCATCACATGGCAGCAGCGGGGACGGCACACCAGCACCAAACCCGAGACAAAGAGCAGAGATGAAGCCCGCTCTGTTCCTGCTGACGCTTACTGAGGCCACTGCTCTCTCAGCTGGGCTAATGACACACAGGCCCAGGCCAGCCCGCCGCCCAGCTAGGCAAGCGGGCAGAGAAGCAGCCCAGAGCAGTGGTTCCCAGCCTTTGAGGGCTCTGCTGCCCTACTTCACTTTACCTTCAAATACACCTCTCATTACCCCCTTCTCCTAAAAAGTGAATAGCACGAACTCCTCTTCAACTAACAAAAGTTAAAATGAAATTGTGATTGAAAATAATACATGAGTCCCTCCCTTACCCGCAGGGAATACACTCCAAGACTCCCAGTGAACGCCTGAAGCTATGGATAGTATGGGACCCTATATATACTGTTTTCCTACACATACATACCTATGATAAAATTTAACTTATAAATTAGGCACAATAAGAGATTAACAACAATAAGCAGTGACACAGTAGAATAATTATAACAACATACTATAATAAAAGTTATGTGAATGTGCTCTTTGTACTGTACTCACCCTTCTTCCTGTGATGATGTGAGATGATAAAATGTCTACATGACGAGATGAAGAATGTGAATGATGCAGGTATTGTGACGTAGCATTAGGCTATTATTGACCTTCTGATCTGTCAGAAGGAGGATCATTTGCTTCAAGACCACAGGTGGCTGTAGGTAACGAAAACCACAGAAGCGAAGCCGTGGATAAGGGACAAACAGCCACAAAGAGGGGACCCATAATACAAGGGAACACTAGTAATCATTAAGAAGGGTGTAAAAGAATAGTTAATAACATGAAAAAAAATCACTCTACTATTAAGTGAAAAATCAAACCAACAAACCTAAATGTACAATATATCTAATACATATATACATTACATTTTTAAATCATATAGCACAACAGTATGATGCGATGTAACATAAGATAAATCTCTGCCTATTAAAAGTGGTTGCCTTCTAGGTGACTAGATTATGGGTGATTTTTATCTTCTTATCATTTTATCTGTGTTTTCTAAATATACTTTAATGAATATGTATTTCTTTAATAGGGAAAAACAGGTTTCTGAAAATGAAATGGGCATCTCTTGATTAATTTCTATAAATCTCTAAACCTTCATAAGTATATTCCATGTTTTATTTATATCCTAAAGACTTAAAATAGTTTTTTTTTTAATCTCAGTCTTACTGGATCTTACACATGTTGGTGCCAGATTTGTAAGATCACTAGGTCCACAAAATGTCATGGTATATTCAATAAAATGCTTACTTGTAAGACATGGTTCAAAATGAAAACAATAATAAGAAATGTACTGATTTTAAAATAATTTCTTATTCAGAAAAAAGGTCGTAACAAAGTCAGAAAACCAAGGTTTAATTTTACCACTGGCCAATTGGAACAAAGATCATCTATAAAATGTAGAAAATGCCAGATTGTTAACATTAAAGGAAGTTCCTGCCAGATGTTAGATTCTATATATCTTCACATTAATGAATTAGATGATTTGAAAAGGTTCATTTATTATTCATTTAGCAGATATTTATTAAGCATTCACTATGGAGTAGCATGTGCTAATTTAGGTTTTCAACCAAAGAAGCAATTCTCCACAGCATTTCCCTTACTTAGAATCAAAAGACTGACAAGAGATAGACATGATTATTCACTACTGTCAAATCTCTGACATCTGTTCTACGCATTAAAGGTCTACCCTTAAAAAAATAAGAAGTAAAAAAATAAGTAATAATAAAGGTCTACCTTTGACATCTGTAGAATAGGATAATAGCTTAAATTGTTTAAGAAAAAGAACTCTTCAAATAAAGGACTGGGGGGAGAAGCTTATATTAATTAGAGAAAGGAACACAGTATGAAATTTAAATTAAACATTTGGAGGGGGCAAAACAAATCCTACTTCATGAAAGTCTTATTTGTTCTTTCTTTGTTCATCTTTAATGTACAGACTTGACAAAATAAAAAAGGTGGCAACTTTACATCCACTGCCATGTTTTTTGTTTTGTTTGTTTTGTTTTGTTTTTCAAACTAATAAAATTCAGCAGTCTGGGAGCCACGGGTTTCAAGAGCATTTCGGCCACAGACAAGAGGGCTAATCCACAACCTGGAACTTTGTCGCTAACACAATGTTGCACATATTGAAATGCTCAAAAAATATTTGTTCAATGAAGATGTAGCCCTGTTTCATAAAGAAGGTGCGGCTTGGAGATGACTCTAAGATGGCCCAAAAGAACTAAGAAGATTTGAAAATGAATTAAATGAAGCAATACATTACGGTAGAATTAAGAGAGGTTGGCCCTAAAGAGTAAGATTTCCCTACACTGCCTACTAGTTTTTAATTCATCATTAACACTGCCTAAAATCCTAACATTGGGTAGAATATATTTGGATGAATATCTATTCTTCTTTGAAAATATAAATAATCTAGAAAGGATTAAGGAACATAACCTTTTAACATGAATATTGTATCAGAAAAATTATAGGAATTTTATCATAGTGTTTACTAAATATATAAAATATAATTATGTATTTAAGATTATCAGATATCTTTATGGCAACTTAAAACTTACTTAAGTTTTAGCCACTTCATGTACTTGCCTGTAAATAATATACTGGCTTACATTTCAAATTATATTAGATTGAATCACCAAAAACTGATGGATTTTTTAGTCAAAAATGGTCAAAAATTAAACAATTAAAAATAATTAGGGGTATATGACACCATAGCAATAAATACATGACACTGTGCATTGTCAAAACCTATAAAACTTTACAGCAAAAAGAGTGAACCTGAATGCATACATTTTTTTAATCATTAATGGTCCCAGAATGGAAGGCAGAATGTGACAAAAGAGTCTATCTGTATTACAAATGTGTGAAACAATCTCACTGAAAGGTGGAAAGGGGAAATGACAAAAAGGACATTATATATAATCACTGTACTGTAGCTGAGAAAGCTGTAACCTCCCAAGGATACAAGTTAACAATTCTGTTACTGCTATACATGTGTCCTGGATGAACAGTGAAGTAAATAAACGGACGGCATGAGCCAAGTTTCTTAATGTTGGAATGAGAAGTTATAGATAAGCAAGAACAGTAGGCTAGAATTGCCCATGTGATAATAGGTTAGAGTTGGAGATATCAATATGAACTCACGCTTAATTTAACATATAGATGTCATATACAGAAATATTTATACATATGTATATATACTCAGATTAGTATACACACATATATATTCCTGCTCGGTCAGCTGAGAGGGCCTAGAAGTAACTACATACCACTAGCAATGATTATACCATCTGGATTTTGGTTTCTTTCTTTTTTTTTTTTTTTTAATTTTTTGAAATATTTTTATTTATTTTTGAGAGAGACAGACAGACAGACAGAGTGCAAGCAGGGAGGGGCAGACAGAGAGAGAGAGACAGAATCTGAAGCAGCCTCCAGGCCCGGAGCCGTCAGGCCCCCAACTCATGAACCGCAAGATCATGACCTGAGCTGAAGTTGGATGCTTAACCAACTAAGTTACGCAGGTGCCCCTGGATTTTGGTTTCTAATACTATTCTCCATAAAAGGAACCAGGGCTCCTCAGAGAAATTGCTGATTCTGGAACTAGGGCAGGAAATATAAAAGAAGATCCTGGAGCATCTTACAGTGACAGAAAGAAAGAGCTCAAAACATACACACACACACACACACACACACACACACACACACACAATGATGGAAGTTTGTCAGAGGGATACAGGAGCCAAATGAAAGAACTCCTAAGGGAACAGTATGAGCAATGAAATAAAGTAGTGTTGGATTATAATCCAAAGTATAGAATACATATCCACAAGGGGTACCTGAGTGGCTTAGTCGGTTGGGTCTGACTCTTAGTTTTGGCTCAGGTCATGATCTCACAGTTCAAGGATTTCAGGCCCACTTTGGTCCTGTGCTGATAACATGGTGGCTGCTTGAGATTCTTTCTCTCCCTCTCCCTCACTCTCTGCCCCTCCCCCGCTCCCCTGCTCTCCCCTCCCCCACACCACCTCCCTGACTCCCTCCCTCCCCAGCGCAGACACTCTCAAAATACATAAATAAACTTTTTAATAAATAAATAAATATTCACTAGTCCATTTTGATACAAATAAATTACCAAATAAATAAATAAATGGAGAAGAAGCAAATCTGCTCTGCAGAATTTCAAGTAATTTAGCTCAACAATCTACCTTCAGGGAAGAGGAGCAGAAATCCCACTCCTTAAGTATAGTTTGTGCATAGTGACTTCCTTCCAAAGAGTACAGTAGGAATAGGGACAAATCTGGTAAACAATACCTTGGGTCAGATGCTAATGGTCAACATCAATACTAAGTCATGTCAATAGTACATACCTCCAATATGATGGGCAATTTCCTTCTGTGGTCTTTCACCCAGAAAACATATAACTCCATGATAAACATCAGACAAATTCCAATTAAGAGAGATTCCACCAAATACCTGATCAGTACTCCTCAACTCTAACAATATCATCAAAAACAAGAGACATCTGGGGGCGCCTGGGTGGCGCAGTCGGTTAAGCGTCCGACTTCAGCCAGGTCACGATCTCGCGGTCCGTGAGTTCGAGCCCTGCGTCGGGCTCTGGGCTGATGGCTCGGAGCCTGGAGCCTGTTTCCGATTCTGTGTCTCCCTCTCTCTCTGCCCCTCCCCCGTTCATGCTCTGTCTCTCTCTGTCCCAAAAATAAAAATAAAAACGTTGAAAAAAAAAATTTTTAAAAAAACAAACAAAAAAACAAGAGACATCTGATAAGTTGCCACAGTCAGAAGAGCCTAAACAGACATGACTAAATGGAGCGTGCTATCCTGGACGAGATCCCGGAATAGAAAAAGGCCATGGGGTAAGAGCCAAGAAAGTATAAATATAATATGAACTTAAAAAAAAAAAAAAAAAAAAAAAAAAATATATATATATATATATATATGCATACTGGTTTGTTAATTGTAACAAATGTACCATACTCATGTTAAGATTTTAATTATAGAGGAAATTGGGTATGGGGTATACATATGGGAGCCCTCTGTACTATGTCATTTTTCTATAAATCTAAAATTGTTCTAAAATTAAAAGATATTTAAAAGTAGTTTGGGAAGAGTTGAGATATCTACTGCATATGATGATTATCCAATATATACGTCCAGCCCTATCCCTAAGACCATATTTTGGCATCAACCACCTCCAGCTTGGGAAATGGGAAACTCTTACATCTTATGTTTTGGTCACTGCAGCCTTTTCACTTTGATATTCTTCCTCTCTTGGGTAGACTGTTGGTCATCCCAGCAGTTTGGATGCAAAACCAGAGAAAGTCAATTATACAGAAAGACTTTCAGAAACCAATGTATTTTTAAGAACCAGATTTTTCAACAACCACATGCAGTGACTTTCAGAAACTGTGTCCATCGTTATTTCAGAATGCATGACTGGGTTTTTTTTTTGTTTTTTGTTTGTGTGTGTGTGTGTGTGTGTGTGTGTGCGCGCGCGTGTGTGTTTTGCTGTTGTGATTAGTGCCTAACAATCAAGACCAAAAAGATTTATACACACCCTCTCCCAAATTGGGAGTTAGCACTATTCTAACATGAACTATGTCACCTCTATAAATCTCAAACTTATTTTGTAGAAATGGTGTCAAAAAAAAAAAAGGACCAAGTTAATGATTTCTTTTTCCACTGGAAGTTGCTTATAAGTTAATTCAAGTGATACCTAAAACTTCATATGAACTCTTTAATTCAGAGAGTCAAGAAGTAGCTGACAGCCACTGTTCTAACTTTAAATATGTTATGTTAAATGCATATTTTAAAGCCAGTTTTACTACAGGATAGTCACCAAGTCCATTTGAAATAAATTTGATTATGTTTTATCTCTAGGAAAGCATCTGCTAGGTTTCTAGGAAAATGAATCAACTAGTCATTTGTTTCCACTTGGCCACAAATGCTACTTCTATATAAATTCATAGAATAAGTACTTCCATACAAGACTGAAAATAGCTTTAAAAAGCCAAATCTTAAAATAAAACTGAAAAACAGATTCACTGAACATTATTTTTAGCATCCCTCTTACAGTACAATATCAAACTAAGCTTTAAATATGGCCTCACAAAAGGCTTGGCTGCCAGGCTCTATTCTTCTCTTTTGAGGTGAGCTATAAAGAATTTGAACATAAAATGTAAATGAGAATGCACAGCCAAATAAATAGCTCATTTTAAGGTACTACATATCATATCAGCTTTGGAAGAGAAATTTGATAAGGGATCCCCAGGCATTATAAGGTGCTCTTGATGTTCAATGCTCTCTCTTCCTCTGGTCCTGTAACTGATAGATCTCCACAATGAGAACAGATCCATGAACTGTATCCATGATCACCATTTGGTTCATTGATCTTATTGCAAATAATTAGGGATGGTTTGTAGACTAGAGGCTGGTATACATGTAGTTTTTCTCATCGATTTTTTTCTTATCTCTTCATTCTTAGCATTCACTATCACTAGAAACTGCAACTGGTAAGTCCTACTCAGAGGAACACAAAACAAGGCTTAAACTCAGATCAGGATGGACTACAGCACATGTAGACACTTACACAAGCACTGCAGCTACACTTGATATATTAAATAGTAATGCTCTTAAGAAAGACAAACCCAAATGTTTCATCTGATGAATGTTCAGTCAATCTCTGCAATGTATTTCATATTTCTGGTGAAGAATAGGGGTTTTTTGGCAAAACTAAAAGGCAACCTACAGAATGGGAGAAGATATTTGCAAATGACATATCAGATAAAGGGTTAGTATCCAAAATCTAGAGAGAACTTATTAAACTCAACACCCAAAAAACAAATAATACAGTGAAGAAATGGGCAAAAGACATGAATAGACACTTCTCTAGAGAAGACATCCAAATGGCCAACCGACACATGAAAAACTGCTCAACATCACTCATCATCAGGCAAATACAAATCAAAACCACAATGAGATACCACCTCACACCTGTCAGGATGGCTAACATTAACAACTCAGGCAACAACAGATGTTGGCGAGGATGCAGAGAAAGAGGATCTCTTTGGCACTGCTGGTGGGAATGCAAACTGGTGCAGCCACTCTGAAAAATAGTATGGAGGTTCCTCAAAAAATTAAAAATAGAACTCCCCTACGACCCAGCAATTGCGCTACTAGGTATTTATCTAAGGGATACAGATGTACTGTTTCAAAGAGGCACATGCACCCCAATGTTTATAGCAGCACTATCAACAATAGCCAAAGTATGGAAAGAGCCCAAATGTCCATTGATGGATGAATGGATAAAGAAGATGTGGTATACATACACAATGGAGTATTACTCGGCAATCAAAAAGAATGAAATCTTGCCGTTTGCAGCTACGTGGATGGATCTAGAGGGTATTATGCTAAGTGAAATTAGCAAGTCAAAGAAAGACAAGTATCAGATAACTTCACTCATATGTGGAATTTAAGATATAAAACAGATGAACATAAGAGGAGGGAAGCAAAAATAATATAAAAACAAGAAGGGGGACAAAATGTAAGAGACTGTTAAATGCAGAGAACAAACTGAGGGTTGCTGGAGGGGTTTTGGGAGGGGGATGGGCTAAATGGGTAAGGGGCATTAAGGAGGACACTGGTTGGGATGAGCACTGGGTGTTACACATAGGGGATGAATCAATCACTGGATTCCACTCCTGAAATCATTATTTTACTATATGCTAACTAACTTGGATGTAAATAAATAAATAAATAAAAGAATAGTTTTTCTGTTTTTTCTTCTCTCTCTCTCTCTCTTTTTTTTTTTTTTTTTTTTTTTTTTTTTTTTTTTTTTTTTTTGAGAGAGAGAGAAAGGGCACAAGTGAGCAAGGGGGAAAGAGGGAGAGAATCCCAAGAGGGGCAGAGAGAGAGAGGGAGAGAGGAGCAGGGCTCGTGTTTCTTACCTGGGGGGGGGGGGGTCCACTCACCCGATGCAGGGTGAGATCATGACCTGTGCCAAAGTCAGATGCTTAATGACTGAGCTACCCAGGAACCTCAATAAAGAATAGTTTTAAAGAGGCTTTTCATCTTCCCTAATCAGCAACTTTATCCTCTACTCTCTTCTCGAAGGAGTTTTAATTTTAAAAAAACAAACAAGAGTCCTTTCTCCTGTCTTAATGCAAGGTGAGGGCAAAGTATAGGCTAACAGCACTCCTCCCGCCACCCCATAGAATATGTGTGATATTCCTTGGACACTCCTGGCTACCCAAGAACAAAGGAAAGGGGTTCAAGTGCTTGCCATGGTGATGTGGGAAACTAAGGCAAATAAAAAATTAAATTCCTTTACTGCCTACAGCTCACTGACAAGTCCTTGAAACCTGCAGACTGACCTCCCTCTAGGAGCTGAGCTGCCACCATGATAACACTTTGCTAGGGGCAAAAGAGAATCATTATCCTGGCCCCCCAGGAAACTGTAAGTCTACTTTTACATAAAAAAATTTTCTTTGGGGCACCTGGCTGGCTCAGTCGGTAGAGCATGTAACTCTTGATCTCAGGTTGTAAGTTCGAGCCCCACCTCGAGTGTAGAGATTACTTAAAACAAAATCTTAAAAAGGAGAGAGAGAACTACAGGCCAATATCTCTGATGAATACTGCAAAAATCCTCAACAAAATATTGTCAAATCAAATCCAACAATATGTTAAGAAATCATTCACCATAATCAAGTGGGATTTATTCCTTGGATGCAAGGGTAGTTCAATATTTGTAAATCAGCATGATACAATACATCAATAAAAAATTTTCTTTGGAGGGGCTCCTGGGTAGCTCAGTTGGTTGAGCGTCCAACTTTGGCTAAGATCATGATCTCACGGTTTGTGAATTTGAGCCCCACATTGGGCTCTGTGCTGACAGTTCAGAGCCTGAAGCTGCTTTGAATTCTGTGTCTCCCTCTCTCTCTGCCCCTCCCCTTCCGGATGCCATGCACTCTCCTCTCTCTCTCTCTCTCTCTCTCTCTCTCTCTCTTTCTCTCTCTCAAAAACTGAATAAAACATTTAAAAAATTTTTTTAATTCCTTTGGAAATTTCCTTTATCTCAAGGAATATATGCTTGAGATATATGCTGGCAATCATACTCCAAGCTTATGGCCCCCTGATATACATCTGAAGGGTCTCATGACTGAGGTTTTACTAAATGGTAATAAAGAGCGTTTTCCTAACCTACCCCCTCAAGGTCCTGGAAACCTTGCTTCCAAAATACCTTAAGAGACTTACTCTATCCCTAACCCCCTCCCAACTTAAGGATACACAATCAGTTACCCACCACAACCCCAGTGCAGCAATTCCTGCCCAGGGGTCCTGTCCCATGCTTTAATAACATCACTTTTTTGTACCAAAGACATCTTCAAGAATTCTATCTTGGCCATCGGCTCTGGACCACCGCACCATCACCCCAAAACTTCATCATTTTCATAAACTTCAGCTAATTCTTGGGGCACCTGGGTGGCTCAGTCAGTTGGGCATCCAACTTCAGCTCAGGTCATGATCTTGCAGTCCATGATTCAAGCTCCGCGTAGGGCTCTGCACTGACAACTCAGAGCCTGGAGCCTGCTGCAGATTCTGTCTCCCTCTCTCTCTGCCCCTCCCCTGCTTGCACTCTGTTTTTCTCTCTCAAAAATAAAATCAAAACATAAAAAAAAATTTTTTTAATAAAAAAAAAACTTCAGCTAATTCTCAGTTTTAGTCTCCCCAAAACTATCCTATCTAAACTTTGATATGAATTCTTCTCCAGTCAGGAAGAAACTAGTAGTGACTGTTCTGGCTTTTGAATATATTGTTAGATACATATTTTAAAGCCAATTCTACTAGAAGAAAGTCACCAACTACATTTTCAATAAATGCTTCTCCTGTATTCTTCCTTAGTTACATGTTCCTTCCTTGATATTTTGTATATTTTCTATGACCTTTGTTTTTTGTTGTTGTTTTTTTCTTAGAGCCCAAAGCCAAGCTTGTTCTCAGGACCCTGAGATCAAGACCTGAGCTGAGATCAAGAGTCAGACGCTTAACCAACTAAGCCACCCAGGCACCCCATATTTTCTGTGATCTTTGTGGTCAGAAAGTTGTCTAAATAGCTAGCTTTGTTATATAAACCACCTTGCTCATAAACATTTCTCTCCTGTTTAGATCATCTCATGAGTAAAACCATCAGAATTTCATTTTTTATTATCAACCATCTTCATAGGTCACAGTTCCTTTAAATACCCTTTTCTTTAAACTTCTTAAAATCTACTTTTTAAAAATGATAAACAGTACCACCTTGCCTTGACATTATAAATTCTAATAAGGTTACCTTTCCAAGAATTCCTTTTAAGGCCATATCACCAATACATTCTTTATTAGTCATTAAAAGATACAGCACTGTCATTCTCTCCACTGGCTTCTTCCATCTTCAAAGAGATGACACCATTGGCAAGATAAAAGAAGAATGCATCAGAAGCTCTGGCTTCATGCTAACTCATATCTGTGCAGGACTGCTTTCAAAATATTTTCAAGTGCATTATCACATTTGATTTCTCACAATAAACTTAGAAGTTTGGAAAGACGGGTGTTATCACTTGAAGGCTGAAAACAGTTAAATTATTTACTTAAGTCCACAGGCCAAATGGAAATTGACACATATTTGGGGGTCCTTCCCATTATAATGCCTTCCTCTTCTTTTAGCAGAATCAGACTTCCAGTCAGTAACAGGATGGTAGAAGTTCCAGGTACCTATTATTTCTTACATCTATGCCAGTTTTACAATCTATATTAAGAACTCTTAATTGTTGCTAATAGCTACAGAATTTGTTCTCTGGGGAAGTGATGTTATTTCCCCATCCACCAAGAAAAATGCATTTCATATGACCTTGGTTTTATTCCCAGCTCTACTATCTTTTCACTGTATAACCCTGGGAACTGGCTTCAAACTCAACTGCAAATATAACATTACTGTACTTTTTCACATTTCACAACCAAATTTTTTTCTTAATCATAAAGAAAAACAAAAATTCCTCTACATCTTAACATATAATGATAATAACCAGCCAACTTCTAACTATGGAAAATATAATAAAAAAAATGAATACTAGAGAGTAGAAGATAACCAAGAATTTCTTGACCATATGAGTATTAAAATAGAAGACAGGTCACAGAGAGCATAATGGAATCATAGCCCTTTTTGACCTCTAAAAATTAATCAGATTGTAAATATTGGTTGTATATATATCCTAAAGGTTCCATTTGTATCCTTGGGAAAAAAAAAGAAAATGGGAAAAAACTATATAACAGATGACACCTTAAAATCACAATTTGGTTATAAAAAGTTAGCAGAGAATGAAATAAATCTTAAATCTTTTCTAATATTGACAGGACACATACACATTTGTGTATCTGGGGGTTACATAAATGTTTTTATAAATTATCAAAGTAATCTCAAAATACAGTAGAAATCTTGTGAAAGAATCATGTATTTAACCTATTTAACCAAGTAAATAAAGCACCACAAAAATAAATACAAGATTTACCTTTTTTATGGATCCCACAATTCACTGGGGAAAGATCCATAAAGAATGCAATGATTGTTACAGCATAGGGAATATAGTCCCTGGAACTGTAATAGCATTGTAGTAATAGCACTGCATGGTGACAGATGGTAGTTGATAAGAACAAAGGCAAGAGAAATGTAGATAAAATTAAATTTCCTTACAACTTGCAGCCAATTGAAATGTACTTGAGACACACTGAGTGACATTCCTCAAGGGAACTCACAACTGCCCTAATGTTAATGCTTTGCTAGAGGCAAGAAGCAACCTCAGCTAGACAATAGACCTCCAGGATCCTGTAAATAAATCTTCTTTAACATATCAAAATCCTTTCGGAAACTTATCTCTGCTCCTCCAACTTAAAGGTATATAATCAATTGTTCCTCATAATCCACCACCCCCCCCCAACTCTTTCTGCCTACTGTCCTGTCCTGGTGCTTTAATAAAAATGCCTTTTTGCACTGAAATCAAGAGTTCTTTCTTGACAGTTCCCTCCCAGTCCCACATCACATCAGTAGCTACACTTGTGGTGAGCATAGCATAACATATAGAATTGTTGAATCACTATGTTCTCTACCTGAAACTAATGTAACATTGTGTTTCAACTATGTTAAGAAGAGAAGATTTTGCTAAGGTGTTATACCCTGACAATAATCAAAGAACTTTTAAAAACGCTAAGAATTGGCTTCTAAGTTTATGCATCCATGAAAACTATAGAAAACCTTTTAAATATTACATGTAAACAAAATTTTAAGAGATTCAGCCTCCAGAAAATATACCCCATACAAACAGAGAAGGGACACTCTCTGTATTTAGAAGTAACCGTCACTAGTTCAGGGATATTATGGTCCTTGGTTCCAATTACAGTGTGTGCTTGGATAAGAAAACTTTCACCCGAATATCCTTATTTTTTAAATGAGGGTGTAGGATTATTTCTAAAGTCCTAATATCTCTAGAATCCTGTGACTCCAGAAATAACAGCACAAGTCTACTAGCCTGAATGTAATAAGTTTAGATCTCCAGCAGGAAATATGAAGTTCACTTGTCCACAACCCACAGGTAATTGGGTTTTCCCTCACAGCAATAACATCTCCAGTAATTCAATTACCTGATAAATCTACCTTCTCCTGCTCTTGATGATAATATGTTATTATCCAATCATATCACATTAAAATATAATTCCAGTATAACCAATGAGAAATAACTTTCTAGTAAGAAGATGCATAATGAGTCTTTCAAACATTAAACCAGAAAAGATTACTCTGTGTGCAGACTTGCAAAAACAATTCAGCTTTAAGAGAGCTATGTGAATCTGAAGAAATGTTTATAACGTAGTCATTAATCAAATGCCTTATAAATGAAATTACTAGACACATGTTCAATGCTAATGACTTCTTAACTTAATCCTCAGATTAGAAGACTAAAATTTTTATGTCTGCCCTTTCTTATTTCAAATTCAAGCCACAGCCAGAACACAATAAGCTCGGATTCTAACTCTTCTTTAAGGCCTCCCATAACATTCCAGAATTCCTAAAAGTATAATGTGAATAACAAAGGCAAGGGTAAAATTTTCCAGGTAAGAAGGTACTGACCAAGGGGATTCTTTAAAAAAGGAGGGGGGAAGGAGAGTAGCGGAAGGGAGGAGACAAAAGAAAGCATCATTAAAATTCATTTCAGCCACAGTAACACCAGCCCCACCCCAGTTGTTTCTTATACAAGCATACCTCCTTTTATTGCACTTCACTTTGTTAAGGATATTGTATCTTTGCAGATATTGTATCTTTTACATAGTGAAGGTTTGTGGCAACCCTGTCAAGGAAGTCTATCAGAGCCATTTTTTCCAATAGCATTTGCTTACTTCATGTCTCTGTCACATTTTGCTAATTCTCAAAATATTTCAAACCTTCCACTGTTACTATATTTTTTACAGTGATCTGTGATCAGTGATCTTTGATGTTACTATTGTAATTATTTGGGGACACCATGAACTACACCCATATGAGATAGCAAACTTAATCCACAAATGTCATATGCATTCTGACTGCTCCATTGACTGACTGTTCCCTGTCAATCTCTCTCTTCTGGCCTCCCTAAGACAAAACAATACTGAAATTAGGCCAACTAATAACCCAAAAATAGTCTCTTAGTGTTAAAGTCAAAGAAAGAGTTGCACATTGCTCACTTTAAATCAAAAGCTAGAAATGATTAAGCTCAGTGAGGAACTCTTGCCCAAAGCAGAGACAGGCCAAAAGCTAGGCCTCTTGCCCCAGGCAACCAAGTTGTGAATGCAAAGGAAAAATTCTTAAAGTATATTAAAATTGCTACTCCACGGGGCGCCTGGGTGGCTCAGTCGGTTGAGCCTCGGACTTTGGCTCAGGTCATGATCTTGGGGTTTGTGGTTCTGAGCCCCGCGTCGGGCTCAGAGCCTGGAGCCTGCTTTGTATTCTGTGTCTCTCCATCTCTTGGCCCCTCCCCTGCTCATGCTCTGTGTCTCTCTGTCTCTCAATAATAAATAAACGTTAGAAAAAAAAATTTTTTTAATAATAATAATAAAATTGCTACTCCAGGGGCACCTGGGTGGCTCAGGAGGTTGGGCATCCGACTCTTGATTTCATCAGGTCATGATCTCTTGGTTTGTGAGATCAAGCGCTGCGTCAGGCTCCATGCTGGCAGCTTGGAGCCTGGTTAGGATTCTCTCCCCCTTCCTCTGCTCCTCCCCTGAGCGCTCACTCGCTCGGTCTCTCTCACTCTCTCTCAAAATAAATAAATAAACCTTAAAAAAAAAAGGTGCCAGTCCAGTGAACACATAAATGATAAAAAAGTGAAAAGCTTTATTGCTGATACGAAGAAAGTTTTAGTGGTTTGGAAAGAAGACCAAATCAGCCATAACATTCTCTTAAGCCAAATCCTAATGCAAAGCAAGGCCCTAACTCTCTTCAATTCTATGAAGTCCCAGAGAGGTGAGGAAGCTGTACAAGAAGAGCTTGAATCCAGAGGAGGTTGGTTCATGAGGTTTAAGGAAAGAAGCCATCTCCATAACATACAAGTGCAGGTGAAGCACCAAGTGCTGGGGATGTAGAAGCTGCAGCAGGTTCTCCAGCAGATCGACCTAAGACAATGAAGGTGGTTACACTAAACAGATTTTCAGTGTAGATGAAACATCCTCATTTTGGAAGATGCCATCTAGGACTTTCATAATTAGAGAAGTCAACATTTGGCTTCAAAGCTTCGAAGGACATGTTGACTCTCTTTTTAGGGGCTAATGCAGCTCATGACTTTAAGTTGAAGACAGTGCTCATTTACCATTCCAAAAATTCTAGGGCCCTTAAGAATCATGCTAAATCTACTGCTTATGCTCTAGAAATGGAATAACAATGCCTATATAAGAGTACATCCATTTATAACATGGTTTACTGAATATTTTAAGCCCACTGTTGAGACCTACTGGTCAAAAGAAAATATTCCTTTCAAAATATTACTGCTCATTGACAGCATACCTAATCACCCAAGTGCTCTGATGGAAATGTAATACAAGATTAATGTTTTCACACCTTCTATCACAACAGCTATTATACAGCCCGTAAATCAAGGAGTCATTGTAACTTCCAAGTCTTACTATTTAAGAAGTACATTTTATGAGGCTAGAGCTGCCATAGATAGTGAGTCCTCTGATGGATCTAGGCAAAGTCAACTGAAAACCTTCTGGAAAGGATTCATCATTCTAGATGCCATTAAGAACATTCGTGATTCATAGGAAAGGTCAAAATATCAACATGAATAGGAGTTTGGAAGAAATCAATTTCAGCCCTCGAGGATGACTTTGAGGGATTGAAGTCTTGAAGACTTCAGTGGGGAAGTAACTGCAGATGTGGAGGAAACAGCAAGACAACTAGAGTGAGAAGTAGAGCCTGAGAATGGAACTAAATTGCTAGAATCTCAGGATCAACCTCTAACAGATGAGGAGTGGCTTCTCATGGATAAGCAAAGAAAGTGGTTTCTTGAGATGGAATCTACTTCTGATAATGATGCCATGAAGATTGCTGAAATGACAACAAAGGATTTAGAACACTACCTAAACTTAGTTGAGAGGATGGACTCCAATTATGAAGGAAGTTCTGTAGTGAAACGCTATAGAACAGCATTACATGCTACAAACTGTCATGAAAGTAAGATTCAGTCCATGCAGCAAACTTCACTGTTGCCTTATTTTAAGAAATTGCCACTGCCACTCCCACCTTCACCAACCACTACCCTGATCAGTCAGCAGCCATCAACATCAAGACAAGACCCTCTACCGGCAAAAAGATAACTTGTTGAAAGCTCAGACAATGGTGAGCATTTTTCAGCAATAAAATATTTTTAATTAAGGTATGCACATTTTTTAGACATAATTCTACTTCACAGTTAATAGACTACAACATAGTGTAAACATAACTTTTATATGCACTAGAGAGCCAGAAAATTCATTTGGCTCACATTATTGTGATATTCACTTTATTGCAATGGTCTGGAACCAAAACTGCAATAACTCAGAGGTATGCCTGTATCTGCTCTGCCCTCGAGTCTTCCGTCTCTTAAAACCATTTTAAATGATGCTGAACTTCTGTTATCATTCCCTCTAGTCTATATCCATTAAATTTATAAGTGCTAAAGTCCCATATAAATTGGTACTCACTTTTCTTTTCTTTTAAAGATTTTATTTTTTAGTAATCTTTACACCCAACATGCTGTTTGACCTCACAACCCCAAGATCAAGAGTTACATGTTCCACCGACTGAGCCAGCCAGTTGTCCCAGTATTCATTTTATTACTATCTGGGAGGCTCTATAGGCTAATCATTTAAATTAAAAATAAAATACTCTACCACTTATAGAGAAAAAGTAGCTTAACAACTTGACATGTTTCCTAAAAGAGATTACAATCTCAAAATTTTGCCACATATTATTAACATGAACCCAACATTTCAGTTCATACTCTCACAAAAGAAGCACCAACTTCATTTGCTGCCCTAAAACATAGTAAGTTAAATAGCTATTTAGCAGTTTTTTTATTTAATTATATTCCTGAAGTCATTTGATTTAATCAAACCTCCCAGAATTCAGGCTAAGACCAGTCCAGCCTGTACTCCCTTAGCAGAGTCCCACTACTGTCAATAGCCTTTTAATATCCCAGATTAGGCTACCTCCCAATCTTTGCAGTCCAAGGCAAAGGGGCCTGTAGCCTGGGTCCTATCTACATCTCATCCTGCCCCCCGTTCTGTTCCACACCCTTAGGAACCTCCAAAGCAGTGTAACAGGCACCATAACCCAAGTCCAAGATCCATCTACTCTCTAACCCTTGGCCACCTCTTGGGCCTAGGAGGTACACATTGGTGCAGTCTGCCTTCAGAAGAAGAAAAGAGACCTACACAGGTCCTGAAAGTAACTCAAGGCCATCTAGGTAGAGAATTTTGGAGTCCGTTTTACTTGGAACAGGATTTAGAGGAAGGTAGAGCGTAATCTCTGGGTGGGACATCTCTGGCCCACTGGCACATCCTTGACCCCTCCAACTCCTAGCCAGCCAACAGCCATCTCCTAAGCTCAGCATACCAGAGCATTGCCTTAACACTCTCCCTGGATCCTAAAGATTACTCAAGTTTGGGGGCACACTAAAGGAGTCAAAATAACTGTACAGATCAGTCCAACATTACCCAAGCACCTACCTCATGCCAAACACATGGTATGAGCTAGGGTTTCTACCCTAGATGGGTACGATGAAATCCTAACATCAAGGAGACTGTGGTGGATTGACTAGAGTAATGGCTCCATTTGCTCACATATCCTCTATCCATGCCCTTTGATAGTTCTCTCCCACACTGACCCTGGGGCTGGCCATATGACTTATTTTAGACAATGAGGCAGTAGCAACTGTATCAGAAGCAGAAACTTGATAAGTTCCTGCACATTAAAGTTTGCCCTCTTGATGCTCTTGGGAACCCTGTGCCTGTCATGTCAACAAGTTCAAGCAGCCTATTGAAGAATGAGAGCCCACAAGAGAATAACTAAGGTGTCCCAATCATCAATCAGCCAGCCTCTTCTGACCCAGCAGTTGTCCATATAAGTGAGTCCCAGCAAAAACCAGCTAAGCCCTACTCAGCACAGACCAAACTGCTGATTCCACAAAATCATTAGCTACATAAATGGCTGCTGTTCTAAGCCACAAAGTTTTGATGTGGTTTGTCGCAGTGCAAAGTCTAACTGATATAAAACTCAAAAGCTTATAGGGAAGCCAGACTTGTATACAAGAGAACACAGTCCAGTATGAGGGCTGTAATAATGCACCTAAGTACAAGATACCTGGATAATTCAGAGGAATGGGTGATTAACCAGGCTGGGTCCCGTGTGGAAGGCTGCAAGGCACTGTCAGGAAAAGGATCACAGAGGAAGATGATGTATATTCTTCTCCTTTACTCTGAGGAAAAGAACCACTGCAGGAGGTGACAGACTTAACCAAGCTCTGCTTCTTCCATCATTAACACAAATCCCCTAGAGGGTACATCAGGACCAAGTCAGAATCCATGGGCAACTGTTTCCACTGAGAAACCACAGAATGTTCATTCAACCAGAAAACTCTCTCTCTCAGAGCCCAAGAAGCTTCATCAACACCGAAACCAAATAAGACCTTGAAGATGCAGCCAAGTTGAACATCTGTTTAACTCAGCTGTATGCAGCTCCCTGTGGTCTCCCCAAAGTCAGGCTGAGAAAATGACAATGCACTGTCACTGCAGATGGTATGACAAGCACTCTGAGCAGACAAATAGATTGGCACATTGAGAGAAAGCAAACCCTTACCTAGAAAGAGGCCCCAAAACTCAAGACTGGAATGTCCCAAGCTTCTGAAACCATGCAAACGCATATATTTAAATATATTTAAATATATGTTAGTGTAACTATAATAAGGAACATTAGGAAGCTACTAAAAATATGCTTTCAAAGAGCCTTCAATGAGATGGCAAATTCTCCTAAAATCAGATACAAAAATTGCATATACAATGCAGAAAAATTATGTAGAAAAATTAATTCAAAGGAGAAAAAAAGAAAGTATGCCTAAATGTCAACAGTATCCTTGGGTACCAGGATCATGGGTGAATGTTTTTCTCTTATATATTTCCATGTTTTTCAAACTAAAATATAAAGTTATTTGTTTAATTTTCTTTTTTTTTTTCAACGTTTATTTATTTTTTGGGGGACAGAGAGAGACAGAGCATGAACGGGGGAGGGGCAGAGAGAAAGGGAGACACAGAATCGGAAATAGGCTCCAGGCTCTGAGCCATCAGCCCAGAGCCTGACGTGGGGCTCGAACTCATGGACCGCGAGATCGTGACCTGGCTGAAGTCGGACGCTTAACCAACTGCGCCACCCAGGCGCCCCTAAAGTTATTTGTTTAAAAAATTGAATCATACAAACCAAAATTAAGAGTCTATAAAACAACTGGCCTGTACTCTTCAAAAATATCAATGTCATGAAAGAAAAGGAAAGGCTAGGAAAGTGTTTTAGATTAAAGAAAATTAGAAAGACACAGCAACTAAATGCAACATGTGATTTTGACTTGGATATCCAGTCAAAGGGAAATATGTTCTAAAGAATATTATTGGGACAATTGGCAAATTTTGAATATGGACTGAATGTCTAGGTGGTTATATAATAGAATGTCCTTGGGGACGCCTGGCTGGCTCAGTCAGAAGAGCATTCAACTCTTGATCCCAGGGCTGTGAGTTTCAGCCCATGTTGAGTGTAGAGATTACTTTTAAAAAATTAAATAAGGGGTGTCTGGGTGGCTCAGTTAAGTGTCTGACTCTTGATTTCAGCTCAGGTCATGATCTCACAGTTTGTGGGATCGAGCCCCACATTGAGCTCCATGCTGACAGCATGGAGCCTGCTTGGGATTCTCTCTCCCTCTCTCTCTGACCCTCCCCTGCTCCAGATCTCTCCCGTTCTCTCTTTCTCTCAAAATAAACTAAATACACTTAAAAACATATATTTTAAAAAATTAAAAAAATAAAATAAGAGAATGTCCTTGTTTTTAAGGAAACACACTCTGGAATGTTTGAGAGTAAAGGGGCATGATCTACCAGCAACTCTCATCGTACACGAAAACACACACCCATGTGTACAAAGCATTAAAAATTGGTGAATCTGGGTGAAAGGCATGCAGGAGGTTTTTATACCATTCTTGCAACACCTCTATATTTGAAATGATTTCAAAATAAAGCCAAAAATATAACTCTAGATCTAAAAAAAATCAATTTAAAGACAAAAAATCTTTGGTAATTGTAAATTTATTATCATAAAGAAAATTTTGAAAAGATTTGGTTCCTAGAATGTTATGTAACATTTTCATGTCAAACAACAAAACTGTCTCCTTGGAGAAACTGAGGTAGGAAAAGGACAAATCCCTTCATTAACCCAGTTCATTAATCCCTTCATTAATAGATGTCTTGGCTGACGCTCGAATCTCTCCCACTCAGTACCCACTAAAGGCTAAAGGTGCTGGCAACACATCAAAGTCAAGCACTCTGGATGCTTACATTTGCATATCTACACTGCAGAAAGAAGGCTACCATTTCAGTAGCACACACAGAATAATATTTCCCCACGGCCTTCATCCCGACTCTCCAGCTCTCAGACCCTTCTGGGCTCTATGATGCCACTTGTGGCTCGGCCAGGCCCTCTGCCTGGAGTCTCCCATGACCTCATCTGAAATTTCCCAGTCCTATAAATTTTCCCAACTGCTTAACCGTCAAACGCACCCCTTAAGCCCTCTGCCTCATTCTACAGGAAAAGACAAAACTAGACAGAAGAATTTTCATATTAAATAGCATTATCCATACATTATCCATTTCCTCAAATTTTAAATTCCTGAAAGGGCTATATCTTAAGTTTATTCTGCATTATACTTATGTATATTCAATACCAAGATCACAAAATTAAAGAAGTTTATATCTCAGAAAATCCACATCATTAAAAATTAATTCCATCTTACATATGAATAATATTTTGTGGTAGAAGTGATAAGTCAGTAGAATAAATAAATATTTTTTACAGAACTGGTTGAAAAATTAAATAAACCAGTGTTAATGTGAATGTAGCTTTATTATTACATAAATACTAAGAAAAGTCACAGGACATGAATACAACTGCTCTTAATAAACGAATTTCAATAATCATTATTATACTTGGCAATTTGGGCAGTTTCCAACAAAATTAATTTTACTCACAACCAAAAAAATACTTCCCAATAAATTATCCACAAAATAATTCAAGATACCTTGTCAAATTTAGCATATTTTTTGTACTTCTTTGTACTTTACAATTTATTCTGCCTGTGGATTTTGAATAGAACACCCAGTAGATAACTCATGGAATTCATTTTTGGTAATCATTTTCTTATAATACAAGTACTATGTGCTCATTTGAATAAAAAAATTTTAATATAAATAAAAAATCAATTCCAATTCCACCACCCAACAATGTCTTAATATTTTATCTTAGACCTTTCCAGACATTTTTACACATATACTTTCATAACAACATTGTCACACTCCACGTATTGTTTTTATACCTTCTTTGTCCACTTAACAGTATATATGATTCTTTGGCACTAAATATACTTCTTTTTTTTTTTTTAATTTTTTTTCAACGTTTTCTTTTTATTTATTTTTGAGACAGAGAGAGACAGAGCATGAACGGGGGAGGGGCAGAGAGAGAGGGAGACACAGAATCTGAAACAGGCTCCAGGCTCTGAGCCATCAGCCCAGAGCCCGACGCGGGGCTCGAACTCACGGACCGCGAGATCGTGACCTGGCTGAAGTCGGACACTTAACCGACTGCGCCACCCAGGCGCCCCTAAATATACTTCTTTACCATGAGGTTTACAGGCTCCATATTAGTCTATTGGGATATACCAAATGTTTGACATCTAGTTGTTTCCATTTTCCTCTAACATACACAATTTTATAAGCCACTAACATCATTAATTATTTTCATGGGCAAGCTTTCTTTTTCTTAAAAAAAATGTTTATTTATTTTTGAGAGAGAAAGTATAAGCAGGGGAGGGGCAGAGAGAGACAGAGAGAGAGAATCCCATGCAGGCTTTGCACTGCCGAGCCTGATGCGGGGCTCAGACTCATAAGTGGCGAGATCATGACCTGAGCTGATCAAGAGTCAGATGTTTAACCGACTGAGCCACCCAAGGTGCCCTATGGACAAGCTTTCTTAAAGGAAGAATGATCTCCTACAATCACAGAGCTGCCACAATAGGAGCATCTGAACTAAATGCCTGCTGAAGGCATCTCTTCCTACTGTCCATGGGCAACCATCTTCAACCAACTATAGTACAGCTGGAGTAGGCCACAACGAGGACCTTAGTTTTCAGGATAAAAATTACAGCACACGGCATGGCAAAGCATTTCTTTCCTCTGGTTTGTGATTTCTATAAATAAGAAATCTTGTAAAAGTATGAGATTAACTCACCATATAAATGTCTATTTAATAAATTGTGCTTATAGAGAAAAATAAAGTACTGTCCCATTCAAGACACATAGTCACTATACATTAAGCATATATTGTTAATGTCAACATTCTTGAATGAAGGCAAATATTATGTCCTTAATTAATTTATTTTATATATAAAATAGAAATCATGGAATACTTAACTTGCTCAACAGAACAGACCACAGAAAATTTTCTTGGGGAGTCAAAACAAAAAACAAAAAACTAAAAGACAACTAACCTAACCAAAGTATATAGATATAGGCTCACAGAATGTTAAATCTAAAAGGAGACTTAAAGATTATCTGATCAGAGCTCTCCCGTCATTCTTAAAATAAGGAAACTAATGATAAGAAGGGTCTAATGGCCAAAGTCATGGTTAGTACATTTATTCAACCAATATTTATTGAAATTTTACTAGGTGCTGGGTCCCATGCTCAGTTGTGCACATATAAGGCTCAGCAGGACAGATATTATCTCCCAACAGCACGGAGCATACAAACATCGTGCTGGTGGGCAGTTAATTTCCTATTGAATGACACACTGGATCTCTGATTGCTATTCCAATGTAGTTTCACAATTCATTCATTTAACCAAACATTCAGCACCCACTATGTGCCAGTCTCTGTTGTAGGCTCTGGGGGCAGGGAACACAGCGAAGCACTTATCCTCATGCAGCTTGCATTCTAATGAGGTACAGAGACAGATGCATAGCCAAAAATAAATAAGATCCTGCTAAGTGCTAGGAGAATATTTAAGGATGATTAACAAAACAGAAATAATAAAACAGAGGTACCCCCTAGCACCTTTAGCAAAGGCAATCTGAGAAGTCCTCTCTAATTCCAGAGAAGAAGGTAATATAGTAGCTACATTTATAGCAATTGAATCTACAAATCTTTTTCCTCATTTATAAATAAGATATTTAATAGATGGCCTCAGAAGTCAGACATTGCATAATGCTGGGGTCCCTAGGTGGCTCAGTCACTTAAGCTTCTGACTTCGGCTCAGGTCATGATCTTGAGGTAAACGAGTTCAAGCCCCACATGGGGTTCTGTGCTGACAGCTCAGAGCCTGGAGCCTGCTTCAGAGTCTGTGTCTCCCTCTCTCTGCCCTTCCTCCATTCATGCGCTCTCTCTCTCTCTCTCTCTCTCTCTCTCTCTCTCCTTTTCTCACTCAAAAATAAGTAAGATTAAAAAATTAAAAAGAATAATAATAAGGCATGTTCATTTCAAATGTTTCTTTTATCCTAGCTTGTTCTGCCTTTCTGACCTTGGGTTAGGCCAGTTATTCTGACAGTAGGCACCATGGAAAGGAAAAGTCACTTCATAGAATATTCAAGAGTATGCTATTTAACCTTTACAGACTCTTTAATTTATTGTTTACTCAACCAATGTTGCTTACGCTCCATTTACTCTACTTAATGCTCTGTATGCCAAAAAAATAATCTCAATTAAATGCACTAGCATAATTACCAGTGGGAAAAGTTATAATTTCAAAAGATAGCCAAGTTCTGAAGAGAAGACATATGGGATTTAAACTATAAATACACATAGATACCTGAATTATTCCAGCTGGCACATCTGACCATGTAATTAATGATTACTAGATGTTCTTCTGCACTTGGATAATAAAAACAAAAAAATCTATTTTAAAAATATACACGGAGACCTAAATGCAACATACACAGTCTGTATCCGAAAACTGTTTCTTTCATTTAATCAGTCAAATTCTAAATTTAAGATTATTTTCTAGCAATCACAGGGAATAACACAAGAGCATTTGTGGTAGATACACCAAGTGGCTAGCTCAACTTCTGTTCTGGTTCTCTTTATTTGCCTTCCTATACTGCAGAAGCTAGAATGTTAAAAACAAATAAACAAGCAAAAAACACCAAAAAGACAACTTCACTTCCCAGACTCTCTTGTAACTAGCATTCTCCATGCAGTTTAGTTTTCACCATAAGATGCACTTCTGTAAGACCTGAATTCAGCGTCAAATTAAGCGGAAGAGAAGCAGTGCTCAAGGCGTTGTTTTGCTGGTGTAGATCTAGAAGGCAACAAAGCTTTGAAGCTAACAGTGCTGACAGCAGTCTGGTCACAAATCACAGCCACAGTAGAATATTCCAGAACACAATAGTTGCTTCAGGATTCCTGGAACTGGTGAAAGTGGTGAAAGCAGCAGTTGGCATAAAGATTTCCCAAGTCTCCAGCTTCCCAAACATAACTACAGTAGTAGTTCCCTTGACAGCCAGTTCTTGAGGCCCAGCGTAGGGTCTAATCCTCCAGTCCTTCCAATGATTAGCAAACACCTAATTCCTTAGGTTAAATCCCTTTTGTCATTGTTTTTTTGGCTTAAATAGTTAGAGTGGTTTCCATTATCTGCAACCACACCCTTGAGTGATAGATAGTAAGACAATTACGTGAAAACATACAACTGCCTCAACACTTTCATGTTTCCAAATAGTCAGGGTAATCTAAAGTGATCTAGACTCTCTCTGGGGCGCCTGGGTGGCGCAGTCGGTTAAGCGTCAGACTTCAGCCAGGTCACGATCTCGCGGTCCGTGAGTTCGAGCCCCGCGTCGGGCTCTGGGCTGATGGCTCGGAGCCTGGAGCCTGTTTCCGATTCTGTGTCTCCCTCTCTCTCTGCCCCTCCCCCGTTCATGCTCTGTCTCTCTCTGTCCCAAAAATAAATAAACGTTGAAAAAAAAAAAATTTTTATAAAGTGATCTAGACTCTCAAAAGATAGCAGTGACTAAAATATATCATTAATTCTTCATTTTTTTTCTGAGCAGTAACAAAGAGAAGCCTAGATTTTAAAATCAAAGCTACTCAACATGTTAAGTCATTTTTTAATCCAACTCATTATTTGATATTTGAAAACTACACCAAACAAAAAACGTTCTAATTCCAACCCTTGCTTCTTCGAACAACAAAGCAGCACCTTTCGTAAGGTAGACCCTGAATATATGTTAGCAAATGAGTATGGGTGGAATGATATAAATGATTCAAACTAACAGATAAGCCAAAAATACATTCATTTTGATTTGGGGCAACAGGTTTAATTATGAAAATGTCACAGATCAAATTAAATACATTATCATTAAATCCACTAACTTTATTGTACAACTGCACATACTCTGACAGAAAATATAGGGGAGGCTCCATGTTAAAATTTTAGGAAATTTCTATAAAGGATGGAATAGTATAATAATTTCCTAGAGTGGCAGAGAATCTAATCAGAAAAGTAATTTCTTCAGCATATTTCTGTTTTTTCGTATAATTATGGTTCTTCCATTTTTAAAAAAACTGACCTTCAAAGTCAGAAATCTATTCATTGAGGTAGATAGAATCTATTTGATAATAGGTCCCAGCACTAACCAAGTACCTCTAGGACTCAAAGCAATACTCTTTTTCCCTAAGGGTACTAATGACATACTTTTCATGCAAAAATATGATGACTTTCCCCTGAATAATGAATAGTACAGCCTCGGTTCCCATCTATGCAGAAAAGTAGTTTGATAAACTGAGGTTTACTTTTATCTCTGTCACTTAATACAAGTTTGTTCTCCAGTTCATGGGAAAAACAGAAATGCTTCAGCAGATCCTTCTACCAGGAGCATCACTACTATAGGAAAGAAAGACTCAGCTGCAAGCCTTTTTCACGAATAAATTCCCACAGTCCTATCAATGTGCAGATTCAAGTTTTTATCAACTTCCAAAAAAAATTAAAGGGATTTTAAATTAATGTTTCCTGATTATTCAATTTGTGAAAAATGCATTATTAGTTGCCAAGGAAAGATACAACAGCATAGAAAACAAGGTCCTTATCCCCAAGGAGTCTGAGGGAGGAAAGCTCTCACATCTTTTTTTTTTTTTTTTTCTCTCCAATCTATGTAAAAAACAAACAGAAAAGAAATCATTAAAGCCTCTGGAAACTATTAGTGATCCTTATTTGGGGGAGTTGTTAGACAGCTTTTCTTTAGTACCCGCCCCCTCATTCTTCTCACTAATTCCATGCAGCATATTTTAAATGAAAATGTTACTTTTTTAAAATTCTCTCAGAACTTCATTAGTCAGCCAAAGATGGCACGATGTGTCACAATGACTACATGGAGAATCACTGTCTCGGTGCTATGGAAAAGCTAACTGAGGAAATGAGTGAATGAAACAATACAGCTTAGCAAGTGCTGATCCTCACTAAAGAACATCCACTCTCACGCCAGTTCATAATCAAAGGCCCCGCCTAAAATTTAACCATGATTCGAACCTTGCAGATATGAATGAGGCAATTCACTTCTGTGAATTTGAATTCTTCAGTGTAGTAGCTAAAGGTCAAGAAATTGGGTTAATGAGAGAATGAAGCTGGGGTGGTGGTGGAACAAGGGAGCAGAGAAAGGCAGAGACCATTCATTCTCCACTGCAAGTGAGAAAGTCATGGCAATAGAACCCTGCTGTGATTTTTTTAGGAACTTGAATCGTTTAGCTTATAGATTATCTGTGTCCTTTAGTGCTTCTTTTTGTTTTAGTATCATCTCTTAACTATTTCACTGGTGATTACACTGGTGTAAATGCAAAGGAGATTGAAGTAAAACTCAAGGTAGGCCAATTTCACTACGAGGCAACAAGTTAAGGAAAAAAGATTTATCATGAAGAAAAGACTAAGGTGAGTGGAGTCTTCACCTTGGATAAGTTCAATTTATAACAAGCAGATTTACAAAATACTTAAATAAGAGGTTGATTACAATTCTTTGCTCTTAAACAGTCTTTCTTCTTTAAAAATATTCCCCTTACTATTATGTTTAATACACATAAAACTCTTGGGTTTAAAATGCTTTTAGGGGTTCCTGAGTGACTCAGTTAAGTGTCCGACTTCGGCACAGGTTATGATCTCATGATCTATGGGTTCAAGCCCTGCATCAGGCTCTGTGCTGACAGCTCAGATCCTGGAGCCTGTTTCAGATTCTGTGTTTCCCTCTCTCTCTCTGCCCCTCCCCCACTCATACTCTGTTTCTCTCTCTTTCTCAAAAAATAAACCTAAAAAAAATTTTTTTTAATAATGCTTTTAGGGGCGCCTGGGTGGCTTAGTTGGTTAAATGGCCCAACTCTTCATTTCAGCTCAGATCATGATCTCATGGTTCATAAATTCAAGCCCCGTGTCACACTCTGCACTAACGGCTTGGGATTCTCTCTCTGCCCCTCCCTCACTCATGTGCGTGAGCTCTCTCTCTCTCTCTCTTTTTCATTCTCTCTCAAAAATAAATAAATATTTTAAAAAATAAAATAAAATAATGCTTTAGCTTACTAAAATGTGTTTTACATATGGTTCCAAGAAAGCTTAGCTGTGCTATGGGGGAGGGTTGGATGGCTAAAATTATGGTTATTTAAATTTATTTCTATGGCTTCAGAGCCTATGCAGAAGCGAAACAAAGTTCTGTAATTTAGGTTTTCAATATAGACTTTTTTTTATTTTATACTAGACTCTTTAGAGTCTATAAATGAAAAAAAAAATAATGTGGGTCCCCAGAATAGGAAGAAAATCTTACTTTCCATAACCATAAAATAGAAAACAAGTATTACATATGTTCAGACTCCAAATATGCCGGGATTAGATGGATAGTTCAGTAACTTAGCTAATAACCTCAACAACATTAACTTTCCAAATGAAGACTTTGAAAGGATAAAAGGAAATGCCTAAACAGCAAAAATACTTCAATATAAAGCCATAAGTATTCCTATTTGGAATTACCACTACAAAATCTTAATAATGCTCTTTCATTCAGAAACATGGTACGTTAGTAACAACTGTGACACAAAAAAAGGAGCGCTGTTTTGTTTATTTTGACTCTTTCTAGATTATAGTCAACAAATGCCATTTATTCAACAAAGATTTGATGTGCAATGTGTTTGCTATGAGATTTACAAAGATGACCTAGCCCCCAAGGAGCTTATGCCTAGGAGAAGTAAAAGACACAAACGGGAATAACCACAAAGCCATACAGTATGCAGACAAACCCAAAAAGGACCCAGGGGGCTAAATTAGTCACAAGAAAAAAGATGGGATGTGGCTGGGGTTATCAAGGAAGACTTTACACAAGGTGGCATTTGAATAGCAAAAAAGACAGAAATCTTATGCCAGATTTAGATAAGGAGTCATAAGGAACAAGAGGAAGGAAGGAAGGAAGGAAGGAAGGAAGGAAGGAAGGAAGGAAGGAAGGAAGGAAAGGGAGGGAAAGAGGGAGGAAGGAAAGGGAGGGAAGGAGGGAGGAAAAAAGAAAGAATAAGAAGGGGAGAACTGTCCCTTTTTTTGTTTTGACTTTTTATTTGGAAAATGTCAAGCTTACATAAAAGTAGAGAAAAGGAGTGTCTGGGTGGCTCAGTTGGTTAAGCATCCAACTTCGGCTCCAGTCATGATCTCACAGTTCGTGGTTTCGAGCCCCACGTCCAATTCTGTGCTGACAGCTCAGAGCCTGGAGCCTGCTTTGGATTCTGTGTGTGTCTCTCTCTCTGCCCCTCCCCAGCTTGTGCTCTGTCTCTCACTCTCTCAAAAATAAATAAACATAAAAAAAAAAAAAAAAGTAGAGAGGAGGGTGTAATAAATCTACATGTACCTGTATTCCACCCCAACAATTATCAGCCCACAAGCAATCTTTTTTTTTTTTAATTTTTTTTCAACGTTTATTTATTTTTGGGACAGAGAGAGACAGAGCATGAACGGGGGAGGGGCAGAGAGAGAGGGAGACACAGAATCGGAAACAGGCTCCAGGCTCCGAGCCATCAGCCCAGAGCCTGACGCGGGGCTCGAACTCACAGACCGCGAGATCCTGACCTGGCTGAAGTCGGACGCTTAACCGACTGCACCACCCAGGCGCCCCATCCCACAAGCAATCTTATTTCACCTCTCTTCTCACCCACTCCATGGCCCACTCTCCTACCACATTATTTTGAAACAATCCCAAATAGCATACTATTTTTATCAGTAAAAATTGAACTATGTTCCTTTAAAGGTAAGGGCTCCTTTTTTAGACTTGCTGTGGTATTTTTTTTTTTAATGTTTATTTATTTTGAGAGAGAGACAGAGAGCTCCAGCGGGGGAGGGACAAAGAGAGAAAGAGACACAGAATCCCAAGCAGTGCAGACAGAATCTGACGAGGGGCTCAATCCCATGAACCTTGAGATCATGACCTGCACGGAAATCAAAAGTCAGACGCTCAACCGACTGAGCCTAACACACACTGTCCTAATTGCTTTACAAATACCAACTTAATTTACCCTCTAATCAACAATAGTATAAGAATGATATTATTATCATTTCACAGATGAGGAAACTAAAGGCCAGAAGATAAAAACGTAACTTGCCCAAGATGGCCCAGCTAGTAATAAGTGGCAAAACAGGATTTGAACCCAAGGGTTCAGACTTAGCTCAATGGTCTTAAACACTATACTACATTATGCTGTCAGTAAACATTTGGTTTACTCCTTCAGAGTCCAAACATAACTTACACAGTGTTATTTTCACATGCTATGTTTCAACTTGACTTTAAAAAGAGATACTATTAGCCCTGCAACCAAGAAAGAAAGGTACAATTGCACACATTCCAATGGAGTAACACTGGTTTTTTTAGCAACCTTAGTACACCCAATTCAGACAAAATAGTCATGAACTCTAGAAGTTCCTGAAAAAGTGCAAGTACTCTGGGCTCACAAATCACACATGTGCATTTGACAACTAATGAACTACTCAAATGTCATATTTTGATGATAAAAGCAGAGTCCTCAAATTATTTTCAAGAACCCAATTTCATCAACCACTGTATACCTTCTGACTACAACATATGAACGTAAGAACTATCATAGACACCAGTGAAACACTGAATTATTTTGACCTGCACAAACACCACAAATTATTTAATTTAAATTAATATTTAATTATAAAAACTGCTGGTTTCCCCAATTCTTTCAATTAATTAAGAAATTAACCAAATTAACTTAATCACTAAAATATGCTTATGTATGTATAAATATACATGATATATACACATATTTTAATGGCATCCAATTTTAATATCTGAAAACCTAGATATCTGAAAAATACATGTGTTTGTATATATGCATATGGATTTGACATCCAATTTTAAAATATGGAAAAAGAGGGATGCCCAGGTGGCTCCGTCGGTTAAGTGTCTGACTTCAGCTCAGGTCATGATCTCACAGCTCCTGAGTTTGAGCCCCACATCGGGCTCTGTGCTGACAGCTCAGAGCCTGGAGCCTGCTTTGGATTCTGTGTCTCCCTCTTCCTCTGCCCCTCCCCCACTTATGCTGTGTCTCTCTGTGTCTCTCAAAAATGAATAAACATTAAAAAAAAATTTAACTATGGAAAACAACCATCTCTGATTAGGAACTGAAAAAGCTGAGCTTACATTACAGTATGTTTTCAAATGAGTTCCAGGAAAAGAATTATCTACCATTTATTAAGTAATATACTTTAACAGATACTTTAACTGTGGCAAGAGGCCCTCTCACATTCATTCCTATCCTATGGTCAAGTGACACTCAAAAGAAAAACAGAAACATTCTTACTTTTGAAAACACTCACAACAATAATGTCACATAATGAGAGGCTCAACATAAATGTGCCTCTGGTTTGGATTACAGCTATACCCATTAGGAAGTAACGGAAATAGCTCCTAAGGAAAGATTTGATAATACCATTAGGAATGCTTATTTTATTGTCATTGAAAGAAAAGATAAAAGAACACCATTTACTTACTTTCTGAGGAGAGGAAAAGAAAAAGCATACACGTTTTCATATGTAAACTTCACTTAAGAGTATCAGGCATTTTCACAGCTTCTAGAGCCTAACAGCTGTTCTTTAGAATGCTTCCTTAAGACATGTCTATTTCTCACCCCAAAAGCTACCTGGTCCTTTGAGACAAATTTCTCCCAATTTAAGTAATTTATCTTGTCAGCTGAAATGCCAACTCCTAACTAGGAAGGAGAGACACAATTAATGTTGTCATCTCCAAGTCTGTGCCTCTTCCCCCTGAACAGTCCTGATCTGCCTTGACCTGTTTTATCTTTTCTTTGGTCCAAATCCCTAATCATCCTGCACTTTACCATATAATTTCCTTATTTATCACGTCCACTGTTTATTCAACTCCCCAGTTAGAATATGAGCTCCTGGAGAACAGGAATTTTTTATTGTTTTATGGGCAATAAATAAATAAATAAATATCTATTGAATTTGGAGTTTTAAATAATATTTTTTTTTATTTTGTAAAAATACTTATCTTTGAGAGAGAGACAGAGTGCGAGCAGGGGAGGGGCAGAGAGACGGTAAGACACAGAATCTGAAGCAGGCTCCAGGCTCTGAGCTGTCAGCACAGAGCCTGCCGTGGGGCTGGAACCCATGAATGGTGACCCAAGCTGAAGTCAGACGCTTAATTGACTGAGCCACCCAGGCACCCCTTAAATAACCTTTTAAATGTTAGTAGCACTTCACACCAAACATTAATGCTGTGTCCTTCATATCGATTTTAAAAAGTCACAACAGCCCTATAAAATACATAATATTTTACTGATGAAAAATGCGTCACAGAGATTACGTAGTTTCACAGCAAATGAAGCTTATTCAAGATTTTTTCATCTTAATGTATGATTTGACTTGACTTTTTAAAGTCAACACACTGGGGCGCCTGGGTGGCGCAGTCGGTTAAGCGTCCGACTTCAGCCAGGTCACGATCTCGCGGTCTGTGAGTTCGAGCCCCGCGTCAGGCTCTGGGCTGATGGCTCGGAGCCTGGAGCCTGTTTCCGATTCTGTGTCTCCCTCTCTCTCTGCCCCTCCCCCGTTCATGCTCTGTCTCTCTCTGTCCCAAAAATAAATAAACATTGAAAAAAAAAGTTTAAAAAAAAAAAAAGTCAACACACTATTAGATCTTCAAATATTCAATCCCATCCAATAACTACAACAATAAAATGTGAGTTAACAAAGTTGATCAAGTGTCTTTACAAATTATGTGAAACACAAAACTCAAACCCTAAAAGTAATTATGGAATGATTTTGGTCCTCCTTGCTATGATTATACTCCTACCTTAATCTTAATAACAGAAAAAGAATAATAATTTCTATAATACTTTATACTTCATAACATGCTTTTATAAACATTATCAAATTTGACATAAACTATAAAAAAATCCTGTTCTTCAACCAATTCCAAAGACAAAAAAAAATCTTGTCCAAATTAGACCTGAATCAGAAACAGATATTTAGAAAAAGACCTCCTGATGGCAATTTCTAGAACTTCCAGAGCAGATATTGGCTTTCCAAATGTTCTCTTCCCTAATAAAAGGGACTGGGAGAAAAGCAACATGGTTTTAAAACTTCAGAGCACAATTGGGCCTGGCCAGCATGCCAAAAGTGGAGGAAGCTGTCCTCTTAGCCCCAATTACTAATATCTTGACTTCACTTTTCCTAGGAAATGCTAATGGAGAATATACAGAAACAATTCCCAACTAAGAATCATTCATTCATAAATTATTTTGACAATATGTAAGACCTAATATTCACCAAGTGGCTACTCTGTGCTCAACACTATGGGAGATCCAGTGAAGTATAAGACATAGTTTCTATGCTCAAAAACTAGCTGGAAAAAACAGAAAGAAAGATGTAAAGATAAACAATAGAAAAGTAAACTACACAAACAAAAAAATCTAGAGACTAGGAGACAAAAAAGAAGCTTTATCATCTCAGGAAATACTTGGCATTTCGTAATTCATCGCAAAGTCTGTATAATTAATACAACTTGGAAGTTCATTTCAAATTCAGCTTTGTTACAAAGCAGTGTACTCTTAAAATCCTGTTAAAATTTTATTTGTTCTTTAAGACCTAACTCAAATCTGACAAGCTCTGTCATCTTCCCTGACCTTCCCTCAATGCTCCCAGGTTTTCGTCATCTCTCAAATTTTCCGCACACTCTCTATCATACATCTGACTTGCCTGATGAGCTACTAGCCAGCTACGTGAGAGCAGAGGTCATAGCTCATACCTGCATGGTAGTACCTGGCAGTTGGTAGGGGCTTAGCAACTGTTGGCTATATTGAATGGAGTAAAAAAAAACAAAAAAAAAACAAAAAACAAAAACAAAAAACTACTCTTAAACCCACAAAATGTATCTTCCTAGAGAAAACAATTAATACTTAATCTCTGACTTATTAGGGAATTACATTTTAAATGTTCTCTTTGTCAGGTAAGAAACAAGCAAAAGAACAACCAAACATCTAAACAAAAAGAGGAAATTAGGCTATTTAAATTACATAAGTCACTGATAGAATAAAAGAGCAGTGGTTATCAATGGGCTACTGAGAAATTTGTGGGGGTGTTTCACAGTGATTGCAGAACCAGAAGTGTTAAACATCCTGAATTCTTAGAAAAGTCCTATACACTGAACAATTATCCTGCATCCTGCATGATTTTCCAATCTTTTGCTACATATTCATGTAAGTAAAATTATCTGAGCTGAAGCCTAACTCTGTTTTATATATAAACAAGGATTTAGGCAATTCATGGAATTTTCAGGGAAGAAAACTACCATGTGAGCGGAGAGAAGATTGTACTTTGTTTTGTTTGTAACTTTATGAAGAATTGTTCAGCATTTTGAAAAATCAGGTCCCCGATGGCAATGTATCCATCCATTCTTGTAGTTCTAGGCACTGAGCATAGAGTGATGAGTACATACATTGTTATGTATCAGGTCGCTCCATTTCCCAACAATCTATACTGGTTCCTCCCTGATCTCCCTCCACCCTAAATGGCCCCCTCTGCCCCATCACTTGTGACAATGTCCAATGCAAAATTTTGACTTACAGCATTTGAGGTCATTTAGAATCTTCCCTTCTTAGCACGTACTCGACACTGTGATTAAGCTATTCCTTATACATGCCAGACTTTTTTCACGTTTTCAAGTGTTTGTTCATGCCATTCCTCCTCCAGATACACCTTCCCCTTTCTCTGTCTTCCCAAATCCCATCATCCTCTAGGGTCCACCTAAGTGATCCCTCTTTGATAAACTCTCCCTAGATATTATCTTTCTAAGTGGTCTATTTCCCCTTAAATTGCCCATTACAAGATAGGCTGTTTTGCTACCTGATTGATTTCAGTTTAGCATTTTATTTTATAGTCTTATGCTGTTTTCTCACTGTTTCATGTCTTATCTTTCCCCCAACAGAACATAATTTTGAGGGCAGGAACTCTTCTGTACAGCTTTTTGATACATAATCTATTTTGCAAAGTGACTGGCATATAGTAAGTGTCCAACAGAAACCTATTTAACTGAAGATCAACTTCACGTTTTATCTCAGGGAACTGAACACTGAACATGCATAAGAGACTTCAAAGGCTTACAAGTCCCAAATGAGCAAAAGACTCCCTGATCATCAACTAGTTCACAATGAAAAAATAAACACATTAGTTTTAAAATTAGTTCCACCTAAAGTTTGTCTTCTTAATGAGGATACAATGAGAATCCATAAAAATTATATATGTTACCAATTTTACTTTATATCACTTACCAATTTTATATGTTACCAATTTTCCTTTTATCAGGGAATACAAACCAGCATTATTTCTCAATATTTTCACAATAATGGAAAACATAATAACAGGATACTAGTATTTAAACAGGCCCTGAGACAAGCCAACTGAACCCTGACTGCAAGGCTAGTTCTTCAATAGGCATTTATATCTTCCTAGGCACTGCATATGCACTTTCAGTAGCTCCCACCAATGGTGCCTAAGTATGGCTTTACAACCCAAATTAGTGGTGAAGAAAACTGAATGTGAGACATAAGTTATAGTTAAAATTATAGACAACAGTAGAACTGGGGCACCTGGGTGGCTCAGTCAGTTAAACATCTGACTCCTGATTTCAGCTCAGGTCATAATCTCACAGTCGTGGGAATAAGCCAAGCTCAGCACGGAGCCTGCTTGGGATTCTCTCTCCCTCTCTCTCTCTCTGCCCCTCCCCCACTCACACATGTGCTCTCTCTCTCTCTCTCTCTCTCAAAATAAATAAATAAATAAAAACTTTTAAAAAATCAGTACTTCCTGGGGCGCCTGGTGGCTCAGTCGGTTAAGTGTCCAACTTCAGTTCAGGTCATGATCTTGCAGTTTGGTGGTTCAAGCCACGCACTGGGATCTGTGCTGACAGCTCAGAGCCTGCAGCCTGCTTTGGATTCTATGTCTCCCTCTCTCACTCTGTCATTTCCCCTGCTTGCGCTCTCTCAGTCTCTCAAAAATAAATAAGCATTAAAAAAAAAGAATTTAATAAGTAAATAAATAAATAATAAATATAAAAATATCAGAACTTTCCATATTTAAAAATTAACTTGAGTCCATGTAAAAGTTATCAGTCCCCACCTTTAACTGGTTGAAGGTTAAAGTAAACTGAAAGTGGGGCATCTGGGTGGTTCAGTCAGTTAAGTGTATGACTTTTGATTTTGACTCAGGTTCATGAGGATCAGGCTCTTCACTGACAGCCCAGAGCCTGCTTGGGATTCTCTGTCTCCCTCTCTCTCTGCCACCTCCACTGCTCACTCCCTATCTCTCTCTCTGCCAAAACAAAGAAATAAACATTCAGGCACCTGGGTGACTCAGTCGATTAAGCGTCCGACTTCGACTCAGGTCACGATCTCGTGGTTTGTGAGTTCGAGCCCTGCATTGGGCTCTGTGCTGGCAGCTCAGAGCCTGGAGCTGCTTCAGATTCTGTCTTCCCCTCTCTCTGCCCCTCCCATGCTCATACTCTGTCTCTCTCTGTCTCTCAATAATAAATGTTAAAAAAAAATTTTTTAAAGAAATAAACATTAAAAAAAAGTAAACTGAAAGTAATTGGCAATAAGTTGATTTCTGCCTTGAGGTAGCATGAAATAATTATTGCCTATGAGCATTAATTTTTTGAGCAATAAAAATAAGGCAGAGCAGTAAAATATTTTAGTAGTAATAACCCAGCATCATACTTCAGTGAAAACTAATGATCATCAGTCATGATATGAATCCATTTGCAATTAAGTAAATGGAAAAAGAAAAAAGTGAATGGCCAGAAATTTTCAGGTCAAAAGCTTACGTTTTTACATGGATATAGGTACAGGAAAAACATGGTTAGTATAAACTAGAGAAGAGGAATTCTAGAGTAAAACAACACAATTCAACAGTGAGTTACAAATGACAGCTACAACTACCAGCTTCCCTCATGAGGAAATGCCTCTGAATAGACAAACTGAATCAAGAATGAAAATCACACACAAAAGATCTTAGGAAAGTTGAACTCTGCGAAAATCCTCTGGGACCAAGCTCTGAGCAAGCAGGTGACAACTCCTCAGGCACGTGGAAGGCACCACCCACGGGGAGGGCAAAGGGATGCACTTGGGCCATGTGCCAGCTGTCTTTGCATACCTTAATTCAGAGGGGAAAGTAACAGTTTGTGCCCAAAAGCATTCACAAAATGGCTTTTCCAAAGATCAAACATATCATGCTCAGATACACAGCCTTAAGAAAAAAAAGTACATGCAAGAACAATCAGCCTGGCAACTATAATTTAAGTAACTGTATAATGGACACCAAGAAGTTTCTTTTGTTCCTTTTCACATTGCAAATGCTCTATCAGTGAAGGAAAGAAAATAAAAACCTAAGTTTCTCAATATACAGAGGCTACTTCTTGCTTAATAAAACAAGCCAGAGTTAGAAGACAGCTAATTCTCCTTTCTTTCTGCCTGAAAAATTGTCTAGTGTGACATCACTAACTCAATTATGCATGTCTGCAAAGATCCTATTAAATAGGTGGATTTGAGCATTTCAAATAGATCTGGCGTGAAGCTATTTCTTGCTCAAAAATTTCCACTCATTCACACAACACACACATTGCAGTGCTGAGGTTGAAAACAGGAAAAATCACTTGGCTTAACACCAAGTACTTCAGGGCGTTACAGTTTCTGCCCCTTGGCCTGTGCAGACGACAGAGAAAGACGGATGCTTGAAATGCCATGAGCTGTGCTCAGGACACCACTTGACACCTTCACTAGGGAGGGTAGGTCCCAGGGCATGAACCAAAGAATTGCAAAAGTGGTCAGCTCTAAGAGATCCTGTTTCTTAAAAAAATAACACTACTATCGCTCAAGCAAGAAGTACCTTTTTAAGAAATGCCTCACCACTTGGGGCACCTGGGTGGCTCAGTCAGTTGAGTGTCCTACTTTGCATGATCCTATGATTTGTGAGTTTGAGCCCTGCATCAGGCCCTCCACTGTCAGCACAGAGCCCACTTGGGATCCTCTGTCCCCCTCTCTCTCCCTCTCCCCTGCTCATGCTCTCTCTTTTGCAAATAAATAAACATGTGAAAAGAAAAAAAGAAAGAAATGCTTCAACACCAACACTCTTAATGGCATGAGGATGATTCTGGGTAGAAAAACACAGATGTCAATCAATGCATCGAAGAGTAATTCATGAGTTGAACCCAATGTGGACAAATTTGGGGAATAATTATCAATTTATTTCATTTACATCTTACAACTTATGTATGCATATGAGTGACATATGATAAAAATCTATTTCTAAAGTCTGAGAGCTTTTCCAGGAAGTACAAAACAAAAATTCTAAGTGGTAAGAAAGCACTGTGTTTAACTGACAGTGGTTTTCTTTTTCTTTCTCAGCTATATATAAAATAATGGAGCATCTTAAAATTGTGGATAAAATTGATGGATAGAATATGGTAGGATATGTTAAAACACAGTTATAGGGGCGCCTGGGTGGCGCAGTCGTTGAGCGTCCGACTTCAGCCAGGTCACGATCTCGCGGTCTGTGAGTTCGAGCCCCGCGTCAGGCTCTGGGCTGATGGCTCAGAGCCTGGAGCCTGTTTCCGATTCTGTGTCTCCCTCTCTCTCTGCCCCTCCCCCGTTCATGCTCTCTCTCTGTCCCAAAAAAAAATAAATAAACGTTGAAAAAAAAAAAAAACACAGTTATATAAGCATGTATTTATGATACATGACCAAAGATACCACTGAAGTAAACTCCACAAATGCCAAATACTAGAATAACAGGGATTCCCTTTGATACTCAAGCATGTAACTGCGGGTCTGTTAATAATTTTTAAAGTAGATTATAAACATGAAGTATATACTATTCCAAGAAGAGGTTAGGTTTAAATAAAAGTAGATTCAAAGGAAATGCAGAAAAATTTATGTGACAATATCATAAATATATGAAAAATACTTTGGGAGCATCTAACCTTAGTTTAGAATTAACATCTGAAAGGAAAACCATCTGCCCTGCATCTCTCCATAACACATTACTTGGGTGCCTATTAGCAGAAGAGTCATGGACTGGATGAACATGATGTGACCTGTCAGAGCTTAGTACAGACAGGACTTCTATATTTGAAGTTCAGAGCATGAACAGCCACATGAAATACAGGTCTTCTAGTGAAATCATCATGATAGGGACAGTGAGAGAAGTATTTAATTACTTAAGCAGTAACCACTTCCACAAGACTAGACAGAATTATATCTAATTTCAAAAGCCATCACCTCTCACATGGATATGTTTGCTTCAAATCTGTTCCAAGCCTGCTCTTCATCCCACTTATCCTTTGGGGAGGCCTGCACTGAAGGTCTGACTCCTATCCCTGCCCAGACCATTCCATGAAGACCATTCTTCATACACCGTGTGGAGTTCCTGCTAACTTCAAAGGCTGTGCTCCATGTGCAGCTATACACAAAGCTTAAAAGACTTTATTGGAAACTCACATGCACCTAAATTTTTTTTAAAAAGACCTTAGGAAGGCTTCATAGGGGAAGCAATATGTAAACTTCAACTTACCAACAAATTCCTCTCTATACTTGTGTGAGATCTTTGAGAGAAAGGATCATCATTCGCATCTCTGAATCTACATTAGCTAGTACAAACCTTTGTATACAGCAAACAATAAAGTTTTAATAAACTGAATTAAAATGGGGGAAACAAGGGGCACCTGGGTGGCTCAGTCAGTTAAGTGTCCAACTCTTGGTCTCGGCTCAGGTCATGATCTGACAGTTCCTGAGTTTGAGCCCCACACTGGGCTCTCTGCTGACGGTGCAGAGCCTCCTTGGGATTCTGTCTCTCCTCTCTGCCCCTCTCCTGCTTGTGATCTCTTTCTCTCTCTCTCTCTCTCTCTCTCTCTCTCTCTCTCAACAAATAAACAAAAAAAAATTTTTTTAATAATAAAATAAAATGGGGGAACAAGAAGAGCAAAAAGCATTCTAGATGGAACAAGCAGTATGAGTAATGACACAGGGGATGAAACTACAAATGTTCCAGAAAATGGTACCTATGGTGTGTGAATGAGAGGAAGAGAAGACACTGCTGAAAAGTAGTTGGTGGCTGGGTCATGGAAAGCTTTAAACACCATGCCAAGAAGTTAGGAGTTTATCATGTAGAAAAAGGGAATGGTGGTGATTAGGGTTGTGCAAGACTATTTAAGATGATTTAGAAGGGAGTTGACCAGACACACTATTAAAATAAGCTACTGTGGGGGCACTTGGGTGGCTCAGTTGGTTAAGCATTCAACTCTTGATTTCAGCTCAAGTCATGATGTCACAGTTCTTGGTTTTGAGCCCCGTGTCGGGCTCTGTGCTGACAGTGTGGAGCCTGCTTGGGATTCTCTCTTTCTCTTGTCTGCCCCTCCCCTGCTCATGCTCCGTGTCTCTCTCTCAAAACAAATAAATAACCATTGAAAAAATAAGAAGCTGTTGTGATAGATCAGAGAAGAGGAAAGTAAGTCCTGAAATGGGACAGTAGCAACAGAAATAGAAAAGCACCATCAGGGAACAAAGGCATCACTCAAGTAGAACCCACAAAATATAGTAGATACAGGGAGAGGAGAATTGAAGAAAATATGAAAGTTTCAAGGTTTATTGACTGTGAGAACAGCCAAGTCCATCAATACACATAGGAAATGAGCTATTTGGGAAATATATGAATCTATTAATAAAACTATGAGTATTTAAGTTGAAAGAAATTGCAGCATGTATCTGAAAATATGAGAATGGGATCCAGGCTCAAAGTCCCAAAGTCACTTACCCAGCTCAACCCTGATAATGGGTGAGATCATAGAGGAAAGAAACTACTATTTGTAGTTACAAAATATGAGAAATTGTTTTTGTTCTGCTCTAGAGGAAACTATATGAATATTCTTCTTCCTCTTTTCTGATAACAAAACTATCTGACTGATCCATATTTCTCTTTTTCACCTAACTACCAGGGTGCTTACATGTATCCAATTCTACTATTATGCTAATCTTTATGTTTGGAAATTTTCTATTCTTCATTTCTTGGTCTTAGTTACTTCTTTTTCTTGGCCCTGCCTCTTCACTTCTATTTTACTTTATTGTTTTATTTTATATGTCCAGTACCTCCATAAATATTTGTTGCAAAAAAATGAATAAATGAATGAATATGATTTGTAGGATGCCACCTCAAATTCTTTATGGAAAAGCAGGATATAAATAAATTTAAATTAAAAAATGGTTTTATTTGCAGGGATGATAGCTAATTTCTTATGAATTACAGAAATGTTTCTCCTCAATTAAGAAAGCCTGCTAGATATTAAATGCTTGTGTTTTAAAAGGCAAATAAAGGGATGATTCCTTTCAATTATAAAATAATTTAGGCATACAAAAAGATTCTTGCTCTAAATTAGAATTTCAAGCAACATAATAAAAAAATTTTAAACTAGAAACTCTTGGCAAGCAAAATCTAACAATTAAAGCATCTCTAACATAATAATACAAACCATTAAGAAAACACTTTTTAAAATATTTATTTATTTTTGGGAGAGTGCAAGCAGGGGAGGGGTATAGAGAGGGGGACAGAGGATCTGAAGTGGCCTTGCACTGAAAGGCTGACAGCAGAAAGCCCGATGTGGGGCTTGAACTCACAAAACACAAGATCATGACCTGGGTTGAAGTCAGACACTCAACCAACTGAGCCACCCAGGTGCCCCAGAAAACATGATTAACAAATGTTCAATTTTTATGCCTTTTTTTTTTTTTTGAAAGAGAAAGAGAGAACAGGGGAGGGGCAGAGGGAGAGAGAGAGAGAATCTTAAAGCCTGACTTGGGGCTCAATCTCACAAAGGAGAGTATGACTTGAGCCAAAACCCAGAGTCAGACATTTAACCAACTGAGTCCCCCAGGCACCCCTGTATACCACTTTTTAAAGAGAGAAGCAGGATGCTTGGGTGGCTCAATCAGTTAAGCGGCCGACTCCAGCTCAGGTCCTGATCTCATGGTTTGTGGGTTTGAGCCCTGCATCAGGATCTGTGCTGACAGCTCAGAGCCTAGAGCTGCTTCCAATTCTGTGTCTCCCTCTCTCTCTGCCCCTCCCCTGCTTGCTCTCTCTTTCTCTCAAAAATAATAAACATTAAAAAAAAATTTTTTTAAGAAAGAAAGAAAGAAAGAAAGAAAGAAAGAAAGAAAGAAAGAAAGAGAGAAACTAACTACTGAGGGGTGCCTGGGTGACTCAGTTGGCTGAGCACTGGACTCTTGATTTCAGCTCAGGTCATGATCTCACAATTCGTGGGCTCTGCATGAACAACACAGAGCCTGCTTGGGATTCTCTCTCTGCCCCTCCCCCCTTACTCTTCCTCTCCCTCTCTCTGCCTCTTTTCCCTTTCTGTCTCTCTCTCTCTCTCTCAAAATAAATAAACTTTAAAAAAAGAGAGAGAGAGAAAGAGAGGCCACTGAATAAAACAAGCCACATGATGACAATTGAACAATAAATGTTGTACCCCATTCCAAATAGAGGTGTTTGTTGTATGCATATCATGTATCTAAATTATAACCTCTTTGTGCTTGTCTTGGTTCCAGCCTGATATGAAAGACCCTTTTCCAAGCTCAGGGGCCTCCACTTAATACACTATGCTTCCACAAGTCCTGTCTGTTCTATAGACAACTGATAGTTGGCTCTCTACCCTTGCAAGTCTTATCATAAGCTCTGTTAGTTCCTTTTTTTAAATAAAATGTTTAATGGTTTTTTAATTTTTGAGAGAGAGAATGTAAGCAGAGGAAGGACAGAGAGAAAGGGGGACTGAGGATCCAAAGTGTGCTCTGCACAGACAGGCAGACAGCAGCGAACCCAATGTGGAGCTTGAACCCACAATCTGTGAGTTCACGACCTGAGCTGAAGTCAGACGCTCAATCAGTTGAGCCCCCAGGTCCTCTGTTAGCTCCTTTTAATCACAAGACCAGTTATCAGGTTCTTGTCCTCCTCACTGGCACAGCTCCTTAATGTTCAGGCAGCTGGAGACCTTAATGGAAGATGTGCAAGATAGGTCTAAATATGCATATTTCCCTTCTATACCAAATGTATCTCTCTATTCACCCACCCATGGGTCTAAACCAAGAAGCATACACATCATTCTGAAGAAATACTACCTTTTAGAAAAACAGCGTTCAGTCATAAGTCTTCATAATTTGTCTTAAATATGCAAAAAAATGCAGCATTTTAAATAAAGCAGGTGTCTGCAATTCTTGAAATGGAGGTCATCTTTTAGGCATGTTTTGCTAATATTTTTTAAACTATCATTTATTGAGAAGTCTATGTACTAGACGTTTAAAACCCACTTTTTAGACTTTGTTAAAAGAATTGAGATCATGTATATTATTTCTGTTCTGCAGATGAGTAAACAAAGTCAGAGAGCCACGTAAATACAAAGGCCTTTGGCTTTTTGTACATACAAAAATTATCCTCTCTGGATAATTCTTCTGTGTTCAAAGAGCTCATCAGTTCAACAGGGCTCTGAATATCCCCAGTCTTTCAACACATATTAGTGAACACTTTCTACCTGTGAGCTTAGTGGAGGCTCCAAAGAAAGAGGTGATAGCTGTATCTTGAAAGGTAAGTAGGGGAGACACCTGGGTGGCTCAGTCAGCTAAGCGTCTGACTTTGGCTCAGGTTATGATCTCACAGTTCGTGAGTTTGAACTCCACATCAGGCTCTCTGCTATCAGCGCAGAGCCCACTATGGATCCTCTGTCCCCTTCTCTATCTACCCCTCCCCAACTCGTTCTTGTTCTCATTCTCTCTCTTTCTCCCTCTCTCTCTCAAAAATAAATAAACACTAAAAAAATACTTTATTAAAAAAAAAGAAAGAAAGAAAGAAAGGTAAGTAGAGTTAGGCAGAGAGTTATTCCAATAGGGAGTTGAATATCAAGAATATAGATTTGAGCATGTTGGAACCTATAAGACATTCAGGTGGTTCGGTATGAGAATCTGGAGTACAGAGAGTTTAAAGATATTAAACAGTAGTTGTCAGTATTTCATTGATATTTAAAACTTTACGATCGAATAGCAAAAACTACAAAACATCACTGAAAGATATTAAAGAAAGACCTCAATAAATGGAAAGGCATCTTCTATTCATGAAGTGTTGGAGAAATGTCTATTCAAATCCTTGCCCATCTTTAAATTGGGTTATTGTGTTTTTATTGTTGAGGTATAAGAGCACCTTATGTATTCTGGACACTATTTCTTTCAGATGTATACTTTACAAACAAATCTCCCCCATTCTCTGGGTCGTCTTTTCATGTTCTTAATAGTGCCCTTTGAAGCACAGTTTTCAATTAAAAAAAATTTTTTTTTGATTTATTTTTGAGAGAGAGACAGAGCGTGAGCAGGGGAGGGGCAGAGAGAGAGAGGGAGACACAGAATCGGAAGCAGGCTCCAGGTGCATCAGCACAGAGCCCGACATGGGGCTTGAACCTGTAAACAGTGAGATCATGACCTGAGCCACCCAGGGATCGCATAAGTTTTCAATTTGGATGAATCCCAATTTATCTAATGTTTTTGTTGTTGTTGCTTGTACTTTTGATTTCATAGCTAAGGAACAACTGTTGAATCTGAAGTCACCAAGATTTACATTTGCGTTTCCTTCTAAGAGTTTTATAGTTTTTAGCTCTTACATTTAGGTCTTTGATCCCTTTAAGTTAGTTGTGTATATGGTTTGAGACAGGGGTCTAAATCCTTTTGCATGTGGATATCCTATTGTCTTAGTACCATTTGTTGAAAAGGATGCTCTTTCCCCCATTGAATTGTCTTGGCACTCTTGTCAAAAATCAACTGATCATAAATATAATAGTTTATTTCTATTGATCTCTATGTCTATCCTTATGCCAGATACTACACTGTTTTTGAGTACTGACTGCAGTTTTGTAGTAAGTTACGGAATTAGGGAATTTTTATAGAGATTGTATTGAATCTGCAGGTTGATTTGGAATATATTATTATTTTAACAATTTTTAAGTCTTCCAATTCATAAATACAGACTTTTCATTTATTTAGGTCTTTTTAAATTTATTTCAATGATGTTTTATAGTTTTTACTGCACACTCTTGAAGTTTTAAACATCAATGAAATACTGACCACTTCTAATTAATATCTTCAGTTAAACTCTCTTCTGTGCTCCAGACTCTCATATCCAACCATGTGGATATCTTACGGGCTCTTAACATGCCCTAACCCATACTCTTGATATGCAGCTCCCAACTTTTTCTTCAGTCTTCCCCATTTCAGGAAATGGCAACACTGCCCATCTAGTCACAAGTTAAAAACCTCTAAGTAATTTTTTATCCCGCCCTTCCCCTATCTAATCCATCAACAATTCATAATGACTCCACTTCCAAAATACATACAGAACCTTGACATTTCTCTCCATGTTCGCTGCTGCCACCTAATCAAAGCTGTCATTATCACCCACCTAGACAACTGCAAAAGTTTAGTAACCCATCTCCCTGATGCTACTTTGCTTGCCTCCAGTCTATTATCTTCACAGCATCTACCAATAATGGGAACATACATAAATAATTCTGAATTTTCTGGTAGCCACATGTACCAAAAAATGAAAAGAAACAAGTCAAGTTAAATCTGACGGTTTATTTTAATTTAGCCCAGTCACACCACAAATATAATTATTTCAATATATGTAATCAATATAAACAATTAATGAGACAATTACATCTTCTTTTCATACCAAGACTTTGAAATTTGGTATGTATTTTACATCTTATTGCACATCTCTACTTGGAAGTTTAATTTTCATCAGAAATACTTGATCTATATTTAATGTTATAAACTTATGGTTGAAAAAGTTTCAAAACACAGAATGAGTTATCCAATAACTGAATCAATTATGCCTTTAAATTTAGGTTTAAAATTACATAAAGTTGTAAATTCAGTAGCATTAGCCACATGAGGTTATGACTAAAGTCTTAAACAGCACTTTCCTAGAGTGATCTTTTTTAGATATAAATCAGATATAAGTCACTATCCTAATTAAAATCCTTCCTTCCGTTCCTTACCATTGCACTCGAGACAAAAATGTAAACTATTTTTGACAGCAACAAAACCCCCTAAACTCCCTTCTGCCACTTTTCCTTACCATACTTTCCCCTAACCCAACTTACCTTAAGCTCCCCCAACACACAGAGCTCTTCAATGCCACAGAGACTTAGCACATACTGTTCCTTTTACATGGAATGCTTTTTCCTAACTCTTCCAGGGCTGACTCCTTTTCCTTCAGCTAAAGTGTCACCTGATCCGACAGGCTTCCCTGATAAGCCTATAAATAATATTCTTCTCTGACATGCTCCAGCATTGTGTTAAGATCATCTCTATCATGGCACCATACTGATTTATAATTATACTTAATTATAAGTATATAATTTATATAATTTATAATTATTTATTTGTTTGTTGTTGATCTTTTCACTATTCCACAAGCTCTGTAGTGACCAGGAGTATGCTTGTTCACTTATTAACGTCTTTCAGCTGCCTAAGAGTGCCTGGCACACAGTGAATGTTCAATAAACAAGATCATATGCTGCAGATAAATCAGTATGACAAAAGCTGAAACCTCTCTATTGTATTTGTTGACTCATTCACTCAATATTTATTTATTCAAAAACTTACTATGCACCAGAAGTGAAAGTAAACAAATAAAAGGGGCTCTGCCCTCAAGAAATTCACATTAAAAAAAAATTTTGTGTAATGTTTGTTTGTTTATTTTTGAGAGAGACAGAGACAGAGCGTGAGCAGGGGAGGGGCAGAGAGAAAGGGAGACAGAATCCAAAGCAGGATCCAGGCTCTGAGCTGTCAGCACAAAGCCTGACACAGGGCTCGAACTCATGAAACGTGAGCTCATGACCTGAGCTGGAATCGGATGCTTAACCTACTGAGCCACCCACGCACCCCCCAAGAAACTCACATTTTAATGACAGAAGTAGATAAAATAAATTAACACAGTGCAAGAAGTATAACATTAGAGAACTACTCAGAGTTATGATGCCTAGAAGTACAAGTAACTTGGGAAAGGTAAGAAAGTGGAAGGTAGCTGAGACATCCAAGAAAAGAAGATAAAGATAACTTGAGTTACAGATAACAGGAGTTAGTCTGGTGAAGGATCACATTATTCCTTATAAAGAGATCTACATGAAATAGGCAAAGAAATGTGAAACATTGGTGAATGTGTGCAGGGCAAAGAATGACAACAGATAACCTGGAGAGGCTGGGTCATGCAGGTCCTTTATGTCATGCCAAGAAGCTTAGACTTTATGCTGTTGGCATTAGACGTTGAAAAGTTTTCACCAAGATAGTGACATCATTTAATTTTAATTCCATATCAATCATGTGACGACTGTGCAAAAGTTAGGTTGGAGGGTTACGGATAGAAAAATCATTAAGTCTATTGCTGTTGTCCAGAAGATGAATGATGCCAACTTGAGCACAGTGGTTGTAGGAATTAAGCAGAGGTGATCAATTTCAGAAATACTTAGTAAACTCATCAGCAACCTTGGCAAGGGCAATGTCAGTGTACTGATGGGAATGGAAGACACATTTCATTCCTTATACACAGCTGCAGAAATCACAGGAATTTTGAAGATGGTGATTAGGAGCTCCCAAATCTAGTTGCTTATTAGGAGTAACAGGACAACTTTAGAAAAATACTGATTATGCTGGCTTAATCCAGACCCACTGAGTCAGTCACCACGAGTCGAGCCCAGCATCCCTTATTTTAACAAGTCCCTTAAGTAAATCTTACAGAGATATCCACATACTTGCATTGGGAGATGCTAGGATGGACCAGTCTCTCAAGTATATTTAAACCTTGTAATTCAGATTTGATTCTTGGGTTCAGACAGCAAGAATTCAGATAGTAAAGGTTGTAAAGACAAGGAAGGAGCTAAGCCAATGGTTGAAGAGGGCAGAGGTTAAAATGGGAGAATCCTAAATAGATTTAGATCATTAAAAAAATGGATAGAGAAGTATAGATGAGAGAAGGGATAACTAAAAATCTAAGGCACATGAGCTAAGAACATTAGTTTATCAAGCTAAGAGCACTAGTTCATCAAACACAATTTTATCTCATAAATATAAAATATAAATCTCTTGGGGTACCTGGCTGGCTTAGTCAATGGACTGTATGACTCTTGATTTCCAGGTTGTGAATTCAAGCCCTACACTGGGTGTAGAGATCACTTAAAAATAAAATCTTAAATATATATATATACATATATATACATATATCCTATGTGTATGTATGTGTATATGTATATATGTATGCGTATATGTATCCTATGTGTTTTTATATATATATATGTATACACACACACACACACACACACACACATATACATATATATATCTTACTAAAAGCTGTAATTTTCATTCCTTGTCCCAACCCATCTGAAGTTGGGCCAACAATTTAATCAGTGAAAACTCAATAGAAATTAGTACCTAAAACAGAATTGTTCACAATACTGTAGGGAATACCAATAAGGAGTTTGCAGTCAGCCTCAGAGACCAAAAACCAATGTAAATCAATCAGAAACCTTAAAGTGTCAAACAGCATGGAACCTCTAGAGTCATCAAGAGGTCAGTGAAGGCTGCAATCTGTGACCTCTGCCTCTGGCCCTCTCAACTTATCAAATTCTTCCTCTTTAATGTGCATTTCAAACTCTACCTCTTTCACGAAATCTTTCCTGGACTCTCCAAAGAGATGAGATATTTTCTTTGAATCATCTAGAACACTCTAATTCTAAAGGCACCCAAATTCTGCCTAAACTTCCATTCCCAGTAGAAAACTGTTGCTATGTGATAGGCACTGTCCCAAATGCTTTACATGTATTAACTAATTTAATCTTCACAACTACTCTAGGAGGTAGGCCCTACTATTACACCACCATACAGATGAGGAAGCCAAGGCACCAAGAGGTGAAGTGATTTCCTAAGATGAAAGAGCTATTTAAATGGCAAAGCTAGGATGGGGATGCATGCGGCCCAGCTCCAGGGACTGAATGTTCTTTACCACAACACTTCAAAAGTTCTGGAGGACACTCTATGTTAGTCTACATCAGATTCTGTTGAGGGCAAATACTTTTTAATTGCCTTTTCATCCAAAGTAAGTGCTCAAATATGTGCTGATTTTTGGAATTCCTTTTGGTCACAGAAGATCATGTTCTGCCCGGCCATGCTTGTTCCTATGTAGTCAAAAATGACCACTTTGGGGCGCCTGGGTGGCGCAGTCGGTTGGGTGTCCGACTTCAGCCAGGTCACGATCTCGAGGTCCGTGAGTTCGAGCCCCGCGTCAGGCTCTGGGCTGATGGCTCAGAGCCTGGAGCCTGTTTCCGATTCTGTGTCTCCCTCTCTCTCTGCCCCTCCCCCGTTCATGCTCTGTCTCTCTCTGTCCCAAAAATAAATAAACGTTGAAAAAAAAATTTTTTTTTTAAATGACCACTTTACACACAGAAAAGATGAGAAAAGTTAGAGGAAAACACATTGCAGAGGAGTGGAAACAAAAGCCAGATAGGTAGAATGTTTTAAAAATCACATAGGTTTGAAAAGGTGAACGGTAACTGCAAGTTCTTGAGGACACTGACGTGAAAGTTGCGTGTTGGAAAATTAATCTGACAGCAGCAATGTTAGCATGGGAAGGATGAATGAGAAACGGAGGAAAGGAGAGAGCAGGATACTTGAGTTCTCCAGGTACGAGGGCAGGACCTGGACTAGAATACGAACGTTCTGAATAAGGAAATTATAATATGTATTAGATTTAGGAAGAGGATTTTAGAAATGAAAAAGACTAAGTGTAAATTTTTAAAATGGGTTTTTAGACTAGTATACCACTGGAAAAAGATGGATTTTTAAAGCAGATTTTAAAATCAAGCTGTTATTCCATTTTTTTTCAAAGAATAATACAATTTATTACTAAAACATTTTTATTCATAACTGCTTCTGTGAGAGATTCTGGTTTCTCTACATCTACAACTGATTTTTGAAGTCCTAGAAAGACTGGACCCAGGGAGGAAGGCTTAACCCTTTTATATGTCTGACACTTTTTATCTACTTAGAGATAATCTATCAAAAACATACATTTTTAAAGCCAGGCTACTTACTCTCTGATACCCAGCAAGCCAAATCATAGACTTCAAGTTATAAAGAACCTTCAAAGTCCTTTTTCTCAACCTGTCTCCCATCTACACCATGCCAAGAAGCTAGTCAGTCTTTAATTCCCAGTCTCTATCCTTCTGGTAATGGAATACTTACTAGTTCACAAGGAACTCATTCCATTCTTCACTCTTCTGTTGAGCACTCTCTCTTACGTTTAAATCTGTCTGCCTGTAACTTTCACTCATCTGTTTGTGGCTTCTAGGGACATACAGAGTCAATCTAATCCCTCTCCAATTAACAGCTCCTCAAATATTTGGAGACAACATCATGACACTACCAACTGCTTTTTAACAAATGTCTCACATAAGAATCATTAGCCTGGTTACCCTAAGAATAACAGCACAGTGCATATCAACCCTTGTAGTCTCCTAGGTCACCAAGTTTTTGAAGGAGCTCTCAATATGTAGAGCCTCACATAGTTTCTGGCATAGAGGAGACTCTCAAAATAGGACTGTAAATGACTCAATGAATGAATAAACCCATCTGCAAATAGAATTTTCAAACATATTCTCTCTCAATGGGTTTTATCATCTACCTACAACCAAACAAATTTATTAAACTCTCTCTGCCCTCAAAAATCAAATAAATGCCATATAAGGAAAATGTAAACCCAGAAATAATCTGGCAGGTATTCAGGTAAATGAAACATCTTGACAAAGCAGAAACCTTAATGAGGGAGACAATTTTTACTGTAAGTCCTTTAGAAATGTCTGAGTTTTTAACATATGTACCTATTCTGTTTTTCAATTAAAAGACAGTTAACAAAATAAAAATAATAAAATTATCTCCATTTTAAGTCACTTAGTGGAATAGTATGGTATAGTGTGAAACATGCCTTCTGTAATAAAAGGATCTGTCCTATCACATATATAGAATCATCAAATAAATAACTAGAAATAACATTAGATTTAATCTAGTCCAGAGGCACTCAACAATTTTGAGTACAACCATAGTAAGAAATACATTTCATATTGCAGTGTGATATACATAACAAATATATAACTAATACAAAAGTTTCCAATAATGTACACTACTTACCATTACAACTCAGAATGTACTGATATTTTTTTTAAAGCTGCCACAACCCATTATATTGATATCCTGTCCTGCTAAGTCACACCCACAGTTTGAAAAACATGGATCTAGTGCAACATTCACCCTCAACCAATTTATTAACAAATCAGGTACACTTCAGCTTGGATAAGTGATGTATACAGAATCACGTAGCTAATTCGGACAGCATTAAATGAAAATGACAAATAAAATGTACCTCTTGACTTCATGCAAGCTGCAAATAGTTGGGCAAACAGCGCAACCAATTGTATAGTAAGACCCCTGTGCGCGAAGTATGAACAAGGACCACCAAGGAGGGGCCTCTAAATCAGACAGGAAGAGCTGAGGAAGACCAGCAGGGTGATGGTTATATTGGACTAACGCCAGTTCGCATTGCCTTCCCCCATGATACCTCAGCTTACCTGAGGCAATCCTTTAACAAACATCCATCTCAAACTACATAACTCATGAATACTCCTAACTCCCTCAGCTGTTTTTTCTTCATATCTCCCTACAATATAGTAGATACTCAACTAAGCAAGGCTTCCTCCTTCCCATTCCTGCTCTTGTTCTTGAAGCAAGAGACTCATGATCCTTCTACCATGTCCTTTCTTCACCAACTTGGAAAGAAATCCCTGGGGATATTATAATATTCATAGTAGGTAAATCAAATCAAGTACCCACTCCCCCCCACAATTTCACATGATTTGTTAGAATTAAGTAAACAGATCATGTAAAATTTCTTAAATTGAATCTACCAAGAACTGCAGTCAATATTCAAAAAGTTATATTGATATTTCCAGAAGAAAATGCAAAAATTTCACCACACAATGGTTACTGTCCAGGAAGTAGGATTCAGAATCATGAATGCTAGCATCCGTGAAAAAAGACTGCGGGCCTTTTCCCTTCTCTTAAATATATGAAAAGAATGAGTCTCAGTTTTATTAACCAGAAAACAGACACACGGAGTTCTAAGCTTCCTCTAGATAAGACACCCAAAGCTATTCTTACACAAATATTCTAAGGCACATTTAAAGGTAACACAAAGATACTGTAATTCCAAATAAAACCAGGTAACTAGCTCAGAGCTGAAATTGGTGGTAAGTTGTAAGAATGCCAATCAGGTCAGAGTATGAGTCTTTCCACTGAAAATAGTCACTGGATAGTATGTCAACATTGACTACAAGAATTGCAGTACTTCTCTAAGGTCTAATAACACCAGACACAACTATTTTTCTGACTTAGCTCCTGATCTCTTGGCTGTAGAACTTTTCTGTTACTTGGGCTTAGCTTATGCTCTTGCTAAGTAGTCCTGTTTCTCCAGTTGGACTCCGCTATTTTTCTCACCTCTACCCCCATCTTTGCCTAAATTTCACCTAATATTTCCAAAAGATAAAGATATACTAAGAACGGTTTACTCCATACCATAGAATCAAATATTTTCCTTAAATTTATTCTCTGGGAGAAGGAAGAAAAATTTCAGCAATATTCATTTTTGATTCTATTATCACAGTGTTATTAATTCTATTATGTTCATTATCTCTAGTATTACCACTTAAACTCTAGCATGTCACTTAACTTTTTTCCAGCTCAATCTTCCTCATTTCTAAATTGAAGTTAATAAAACAAGACTTTACTCTCTTTTCAGGGATATTGGAAGGATTAATAAAAGAATAAATGGAGAAATACTTTGGAAATCTTGGAAAAAAAGAGCATACAAACTGGATTTATGTTGTTTTATGCTATTTAAAGAAAAGATATACTATGGTAATGCTAAATGTGGGCAATGCTTTCTCTAAAGAAGGCCCATATATACTCTAAGTCAGTATGATCTAGAAGTTAGTATTTTGATGCAACTGTAATTTTCCAACATGCACAAAAAGGAGAATTTGCAAATATGCATCACTATCATCTCTCCTAAATTTATTATTTATTGTACAATACAGTATTAGTTAAAATTATACATACCATACAACTTCTGTATAATTGTAAAATTATGTATTGTATTCAGAAAAATTCTAGCCCAAATTAAAGAGTTAGACTAACAGCCATTAAATGAGTTCTAGTACTAATTCCAATGTGGGGAATGGGGGTTCCCAAACCAACAAGCATTGCTCTGGACACCAGCTGGGTGTCCTACAATTCAACTCAATTCTGACACCATATCCAGAGATAGCATCATATTCCACAGGTTGAAGGCTCACTCCCACAAGACTGCACCCCCACACTTCAGATGCCAATCTGAACCTCCTTGGGTTCAATTAATTTGCTAGAGTGGCCCACAGGACTCAGAGAAACATTTAACTTATGAGATTACCAGTTTGTTATAAAAGTATATAACTCAGGAACAACCAGATGGAAGAGATGCATAAGGCAAGCACCTCGTGCTTCCATGCCCTCTCCAGGCAATCTAGACTCCCTAAATCTCTGCATGTTCACCAACCCAAAAGTTCTCTGAACTTTGGGTTTTTAAACAGGCTTCATTACATTGTCATGATTGATTAAATCATTGGCTGTTGGCAACTGATTTAACTTCAAGGCCTCTCTTCTCCCAAGAAGTTGGGGGATAGGACTAAAAACTCCAACCCTCTTACTGAAGGGTTAGTTCCACCAGCAACCAGCCCCCATCCTTAGATGCTTTCCAAAAGTCACCTCATTAACATAACAAGAAGCCTTTATTACTCTGAACACTTAGGAAATTCCAAGGGTTTTGTGAGCTGTAAGCCAAGAACCATGGATGAAGACCAAATAAATATGAGAAATATATTTTGGTCGTATGAACAACCAAATATATGCTTTTCTTATGAATCATAATATCACAGGCATCATTTATTGAATGCATATTATGAGCCACACACTATATACATTATCTTACTTAGAACCCACATGCACATTTAAAAAAAATAAAGTCTGGGACACTTGGGTGGCTCAGTCAGTTAAGCGTCCAACTCTTAGTTTCAGCTCAGGTCACGATCTCACGGTTTGTGAGTTTGAGCCTCAAGTCGGGCTTCTCACTCACAGTGTGGAGCCTGCTTGAGATTCTCTCTCTCCCTTTCTCTCTCTGCCCCTCTCTCACTCGTGCATTTTCACATGTGTCTCTGTCTCAAAAATAAATTAACATAAATAAATAAAGTCTGTATTATTATGTCTATGCCGCAAATGAGGAAATTAAGTCCCAGAGAGGTTCAACGCCTTGCTGAGGAGTCATGCTACTAACAATAGTCAGAGGTGGGACTGAAACACCAGTGAACAAAGCCTGCACTCTATCACTAGGATATGACAAGTCCTTTTCAAATATTGGCTTTTTGAGAATCTAAGAAAACAAGTATCATAAATAAAATGAGTCACCCATCAAATTACTTCTTTAAATGGATTTGTCCTTTTAATTCCAAGACACTGAAACAAAGAGGTCCTTCAGAAGCCCTACCCACTTCTAATAGGTATGTATGTGTTATTCATGGGTATATCATAATCTTGAAACAGTGGGAAATGAAAATGAGATGCTGTCACCAAGGAGCACTGACACACACTTGAAACTTCTAAAAACAGAGGACTTTCAGCAGAGATGCTAGAGAAAAACAAGACCTAAAACAGTCCTGTATCATTCACCTAATTCGTGGATTAAATATACCATCCTTTTCCTCAACAACTATCTTGCCTTTCTAATCAATTAACGTTAAGGATTTAACACTATATTGACGCTTGTTGAAATTAATTATTAGTAATTTCTATGCTATGGATGGGCCTTCCTCTAAGGATACAAAATACAAAAGAAGGAGGCAGAGTGAGGTAAGAGGGAGGCACTTTAGAACAAACAGTAAGAGGAGGAAAAGAAGATGATGAGCTGAACAGGGCTCCCAGTTCTGAACACCAAGTTCCAAACTCAACTCTGATTCTGTTTCCGACCTTGGGCAAATCTCTTGGTCTCTCTGTATCCTGATGTAGCTCCAGGAAGTTAGCAAAGAAATTAAGACAGAAGAAAGTTTCTTACAGAACCTTGTGGAATGCCTGCCCTTGCTACTGACAAAAGCAAAGCTAAGCTACCCATGACAAAAAAATAATAAAACACCGATTTGGTATTCATAAACCCTCTAATTTGTTGGAACAGTGTTTAACTCAAGAAAAGCAAATCATTTAGTGCTAACCCTCTTCCTTTATCCTCCCCCACTTCTAAACAATAAACAACACATTCCACTCTCGTTTGCCTTTTAGAACATTTCCCTGACATTCTGTCTTCAATTTCCTTCACTACTTTAACTAAACACCTTTTATTTATTTATTTATTTATTTATTTATTTATTTATTTATTCAGCTAGCTAGAGCAAGAGGGGCGGGGGGGGGGCGGGCAGAGGAGTAAGAGAAAGAAAGAGACAGAGAGAGAGAGAGAGTGTGTGTGTGTGTCTGTCTCAAGCAGGATCCATGCTCAGCACAGAGCCAAATGTGGGGTTCCATCCCATGACCCTGGGATCATGACCTGAGCCAAAATCAAGAGCCCAATGCTCAACTGACTGAGCTACCTAGATGCCCCTAAATGCCTTATTCTTAAAATTCTTAAAAAAGAAAATAGAGGCACCTGGGTGGTTCAGTCAGTTAAGCATCTGACTTCAGCTCAGGTCATAATCAGGTTCATGATGAGTTTGAGCCCCGCATCAGGTGAGCTCCACTTCTCTTTCTCTCTCTGTCTCTCTCTCTCTCTGCCCCTCATGGGATTCTCTCTCTCCCCCTCTCTCTCTGCCCCTCACTCACTTGTGCCCTTTCTCAAAAAAAAAAAAAAAAGACAAGAAAAGAAAAAAGAAAGAAAAATAGAATTCCACTCCTTTCAGCATTAGTGCCTTGGAGGTCCTTATAAAGCAGTTGGTTGGCCTGATCCATCCCACTCTTACTTAGCCTTCACTGCATCCAGTTATATTTTTAATCTCTCCAACCTTTTTTCTTTCCTCCTACTCTTCTCTCAGGCCCTCTCCAATACACAGTATCTCTTTGTGATAAGGTGATAGTCTAAATTCAATGCTTTGTTGTCGAGTCAGACACTGAGACATAGATAGCCGCTCCCCACTTTGACATCGATACTTCAGTACATGCAGCCTTGAGTTAAAATGATACCAGCTGCCAAATGACACTGGAAACTCCTATATTGTTTACTTTCCTCTTATATTCCAATTCAATTTCAGAAGTATGGGTTTTCCAAGTTGTTTTCTTTTTTGTAAAAATAAATTGAAATAGTATAAATTATTTTGTTCCACTTTGCATTACACGCAACTGCATTCATTTTACAAAGCCACTTGAAAGTTGAGATCTCATATCTTATGCTGTCAGTTCTCTTTTTATACATACATCAGCTCCTATGCATTCATACTCCCTTCTATATTTACCCACAATAGTTAGAACTCAATAAATACATGTTCATTGACTTCGTTTGATCATATTTCTCAAGAGTACCAATGGAAGTCATATCCAAGGCTTAATCTCAGGTTGGCCACTTACTAGCCATGTGACCCTCTGCAAATTACTGGTCTCTCTAACCCTGAGATTCCTCCCCTATTGACATGGAGATGTGAAGACAGGTAAGATAAAGAAAACATGGAAAGTACATAACAGTGTCCATGCTTGCAACACAGTAAGGCCTCCTTCTTCCTTCCACTTTATAAAAATGTGTTCAGTATTATATTGCCCATTGGGATTTTAAATTAATGCTGATAATGTGAGAAATTACAAAGCAGACTTAGAGGAAGGCAAAACTTTGGCCAAACAGAAAAAGAAATGGATTATTCTATACAGTACAGTAGTTCAGGGCTCTCTTGACTTGGCTCTGGTGGGAGAGAAAAAAATCATCTGTTGTAGTTCCCTCAATGTTAAATAAATTATAGTAACTAGTAAAACATCATAATTTAACTCCACTTATTAGCCCTAACAAAAGGTAGTAAGAAAAACACCTAATATACTAAATGTATGTTCCATTGGTAGATAACCCAATAGCCTAATCTCTAGCTATTAAGTTTTCCATTCCTCCAAAGTTCTGGAAGGCTTTCTGCTCAACTTCATTCCTAAAGAAGTTAATCAAGTGCACTTAAAAAAAATTTTAATGTTAATTTATTATTTTTGAGAGAAAGAGAGAGAGACAGAGCGTGAGCAGGGGAGGGGTAGAGAGAAAGGAAGACACAGAATCTGAAGCAGGGTCCAGGTTCTGAGCTATCAGCACAGAGCTTGATGCGGGGCTCAAACTCACAAACTGTGAGATCATGACCTGAGCTGAAGTCAGATGCTTAACCAACTGAGCCACCCAGGTGCCCCCACAAGTGCATTTTTAAGTATCTGTTAATGATAAGCAAATTTCAAAACAGAGATTTTCTATCCAGTCAAGTTTGTCTAGTTTTACTGCTTCTCTGATACTATTAATAAAAAAGAATTAAGTTGATTGTGGTAATTAAATCTTACCAACTGTGAATTTGTGATAAGCTAAAGTACATTATGTATGTTAATTCAGCAGAAATACCTTCGTAATTTCAGGTTTTAGCAATTCATTGTTGGATGAAAAAAGTTCATGTGTCTGGAACTTTATTTAAATAGACTCTTGAGAACCACGAAGCTCAATTTTCAAAAATTATCGCATTTTAATTGTTAGCACCCATTTACCTAATAACTTTAGCACTTGGAAGCCATTTGTTGAAAAATATTCACTAATTCAGATGCTTTGATATTTAAAAAAATACTTTCCGTCAGTACAAACCCATTTCTGAATTAAGTTTTACTAATATAAATGCTTCTGTGCCTAATCCCATTTGCAATTAGAGAAGTCTTACCCCCTCAATTTTTAACTACGCTCTTGAAATTAGTCAAAAGATTTAAAAATAGATTAGTGTTGATCTCACAACTCTTGATCTCCGAATCGTGAGTTCAAGCCCCATGTTGGGAGTGGAGCCTACTTGATTTTAAAAAATATATTTTAAAAAAGCTTTAATTTAATAATCAACATCCATCTTTAAAACATCACAACTAAATAAATATACATTTGACACTTCCACATTGAAACACATTCCCTCAACACAGTCACTTTTTAAAAAATCTTCTTTTAATCATTAATCAGAAAACCTATTCTATTTGTACAAAATTAAGTCTATTTACCACTCAGACTAGAATAAAATAATGTGGAATTCTCTGCCTATATAATTAGCATTGAAGAACTAAAATTTCCAACAAGTATATCATTAAAAAACATTTGCACATTAGCAACTAGTACAGTTTTCATTTAACACCTCCATAAACAACTTATATGCACTCTAAACACATACTTAAACAACCCAATTACATGCTAGAGCTCCCTGCAAGAATGTCTAATACAGTAAAGAAAAATACTTCCCCTTTAACTAATGTTGCTTCTTCCTAAGGAAGAATCTTCTGTGAAATGAGGCAAGGTAGACATAAATAAATATGATTAATACTATTAATGTGGCAGCTTCTTATTTAGGTGGTGCTTTTAAGCGTGATCGAAGAAAGAAGTTAAAAGTATTCATGAGAGGTTTGGTAAATCTAAATTCAGAGGGGGCAATATGACACAGAGGTTTTAGAGTATAGGTATAGAGTCCAGACACCTCAGGTTGAATCCTAGCTCCACTGTTCTTATGTTAAATTAAATTAGCCATCAGCAAGTTACTCAAACTCTCTAAATCTCAATTTCCTCCTCTGTAAAATGGAACTCATAAGAGTACCTTCTTTTGTGAGGTTTTATAAGTATTAAATGAGATTATCCATTACAAGCCCTTAGAATAACACTAGATGCATAGCAAGCTCTCAGGATATGTTAACCACTATCATCATCATCATCGTCTCACCGCACTGTAAAAAAGAAAAAAAAATGGATATGAAAGTAGTTGAGTAAATTCAATTCTTCCATACACAAACCAGACAAATGGGCAGACCCCACACCATTTAATGCACCCCTATATTCACACCATGAGTCTCAGCTTCTACTCATTAGACCTTACATTGTCTCTCATTGCCAGCCTATATTTCATCTGAACAACCAAAAAGAACAATCTGGTTACTCACACTATATTACGTTAATATGTAAACTCATCACTTCAGAAAGAAAGTCACAAACAAGTAGTTCATTCATGACTCATTTTATTCATAACAATCTCAAACTTGTCACCCCAAAATTGGATTTTACAGCTACAGTTAAATGAAGTAAACACATTCACAACCAAATTCATTCAGTGGTGTAAAAAAAAAAAAAAAATCAATGTAAATAAATAGTCCACTAAACACAGGTTGTTAAATACTGAGGAAAATGCATCATTATTTTGAAGAGAACAAGCTTAAATGATGAGTAAACAGAACTCACACAGGCAATGACCCCTTGTTTTATGATTACATTCAATAACTGTGCATACACCAGAGTCTTAAAATGAAAACAGATAACATATAAAAGAGGAACGTTTCATCCTTAAAGGATCTTATCTTTATTGCAAAATGTCTGGATAATAAAAAGATAAAAGGTTATAGTGGGGTATGAGTAGTTTTTTTTCTGTCTAGGACCAATCTCCTTCCAAAATTGAGAACTCCTTTTTCCCTAAGGTTGGTTTATAATTAGAAATTAGATTCCTCAATAATTCAATGACTGAAACCTTTATTAAAGTCAAATGACCTTTTTAATTAATTTTTTCCTAATATATAAGCTCTGCTAGGCAGGTGTCATCTCTACAGATAATAAAGCCTTTATATATTTATTAAATGAGATCTCCCTCTCTGTTCATCCTTTCCTTTGATTTGATATTCTAACAGCAATTAACTACTGGCACAACTTTAAAAAGTATAACAATACTAATGTATTCTGCTAAATGCTCTGATTTGTATACTTGTAATGTCCCTAATTTTTGTTCTATCATGAAAAATGTTTAAGCTAAAATATTTTACTCTCCCATAGCTCTTTTTTGGAATTCTCATTTTAAAAGAATACAGCTAGTAAAGGGAAGTGTGTCAGGATTTGAAAACTGGAGAATGGAATTGAGATGCATGCATAAAAGTGACATATTCAAAAGCTCTTGACGCAAACAGTGCATTTATAACACAGGCCCATCCCAGTAAATACGTGAGGGATGCATAAAAACATGGCCATTGCATTTGAATTACTTACAATTTTAATCTTTAAGTATTTGTTTAAAAATAAAAGTAGTTAAATGACAAGGCACCATGTTAGACGTCCTGGAGCCTGAAAATTCGAAGTATACTGTCCTCAATCCTCACTGTCCCTATGGATACCACTATAAGTTTAGTGACAATAAATCAAACACAAAGTAAAACCCTTAAGTGTATGGCTGTTGTATGTGTATGTTTGAAATCACACTCATCCTTCACTTCACCATTAGTCTGAGATGACGTATGCAAAATGTTTCACCATCACTTTTGCCATCACTCAAAGTGATAAAACCGAAGTGAAATGATTGAGATTTACTCAATTGACAGCAATTTTACTTTTTTACTGGGGTCCTAAGCTTTCTAATTCACAGGAGGAAAAAAAGACGAGGACGAAGAGTATCATCAGACAGAGCATCGTCTGAGAGAAAAGACAATGCACTTTACAGATACTAACAATTCCCAAAGGAGATGTAGGAATATCGAAATTTTACCTATCACCAAACACTAACCAAAAAAAAAAAAAAAAAAGGTGTGGGGCGGGGAGGAACAGGAACCTTCCGAATCTCAAAACACTCGCCAGCCCCATACAAAGAGTAAAGTACCAGCTCGGGATTGTCCCCACTCCGGCCCACCGTGTCGCCGCTGTCCATTTCTACCTGCTTTACTACAGGAAACAGATTTCAGCTTTCGTAACGCTTTAAAATGGGCTTTTCTTGGCAAATGTCTGCACTCCTCAGGCGAGGCCGTGAAGGTAACTTAATCCCCCACGCACTGCTCGCTGGAGGAAATGCTGATTCCCAATCCAAAAATTAATTCTCTAGCTTTTTCTGTGTTAAAAGAGCCACGAAGAAACCCGTAACTCTCATTTAGGCTCAGCATATCCTCTTGAAGACCCGCCGGACAGATGAGAGCTCAGGGAACGGAGGATGATGCTGGGGGGGAGGGGGCACGCGGGGAGAGTGCGAGAAAGACGCTGGTCAATCCCGAGATGATGCAGGAATGACATGGCATCTGGGCAACACGAGTCCACGCTCACCCCCCTCCGAGAGTGTGCCTCGGTTTCTCTGACATAAGCCTGGCGCTGTGAATAGGTGCACACGCGAACACACCACCTTTTATTCTCCGACTCCTAGGGAGGAGAATGGTGGGGAAGCGTGGCTGGGTAAAGCTTCACCACAACAAACGGTTTCTTTCTCCTCGCACCCCGCCTCCCCTGCCAGGAGCAGGGGACGACTGTCTCGAACAGTAGACAGCTGAGCGGAGAAGCGGGGCGAGAAGGACAGCATCTCCCGGGGAGTGGGGCGGGGGGGGGGGGGGGAAGCCGCGAGGCCGGGGTGGGGGGATAAAACCCTGAAGCCTCCCGGAGATCCTCCCGGAGGCTGACAGGAAAAAGAGGGGATGAGGGGCCGGGAAAACAGAGGAGACGCGGACTGGGAAGCTCCCGGGCGCGCTACGCATCCAGGCTGCCCGAGGCTTGGCGCGCCGGGCGGGGCGGGGAGGGGGGGGGGGGGAGTCGATCCCGGGCGGACCCCCCTCCCCTGACTCCCCGGCCGGAGGACGCAGAGGAAATGGCTTTGTATCGCAGGATGAAAGGCAGACAGGAGGGCCACCGGGCGCGGGGGGGACGGAGGATGCCCGCAGCCGGGACGACCCCGCCCGCCCCGCGGACGCCGCGGCTCTGCCCTCCATTCCTCCTCAGCCCCGGGCCGGCCCTCGGGCTCCCCGCCGCCGCCGGAGCACGCTCCAACGGCCGCGAGCGGGGTCGCCAGCCCCGCCCCCCGCGCCCCGCGCGCGCTCACCTGCCCACGAAGTTCTCGAGCACCGAGCTCTTGCCGGCGCTCTGGCCGCCCACCACGGCGATCTGCGGCAGCTCCAGCAGGCAGCTCTGTCCCAGCGCCGAGAAGGCGTCCTGCAGACGGTTCACCAGCGGGATCAGCTCCTCCATCTCCCGGTTCCCCATCCTGCCAGCGCCGCCGGCCGCCCGTTGGTCCCTGCTCTCCTCTGCGACCTGGCGGGGGGAGCCGGGGGGCCGCGCCGCCCTAGCCGCCCCTGCCGCGCTGGGTTCTGTCAGCCGCTTCCAGCGCAGACGTCGGATCCCGCCGCCCGCCAGCCGCTCGGCTCCTGACAGCTAACGGCCCGCAGCGCGCCTGCGCGGGCGAGAGGGGGCGTGGCCTGTCTCCTCGGCCGCCCCCTCCGCGCCCCGCCTGGCTGTAATTTCGCCTGAGGGTTCCCGGCCGGACACCCCGGCCCCGCGCGCGCACGCACTGCCTCCCAGCTGCGGCCAGATGCCACGACCTCCGTCCTCTGCTACCAAGGCTCAGAGGCAAAGTTACAGCACTTGGCCAGGGAGTCAGCAGCAGCTACAAAGCCAAAGTCCAGTGGAAAGCCCTACCGATTACCACTCAGCCCTGTCACCAGCAGTAGTAGCAGCATCTCCGCCACCACCACCACTGCGCCGCCGCCACAGTCACTTCCCAAAAGCAGATCTCATATTCTCACGCCCTGCTCCAGAACCCAGCTCTTCTCAAGGGGGCCGGCCTGTGGAGTCTAAATTCTTCCATCTGACATCCATTTCAGGACCTGCGGAGTCTGACCCTACCTAATTATTCGACTCTAATGATTCCGTCTCCCAGCCCCGTCTAAACAAAGGTGGAGCCGGTCGTGCTTACCCCGTACCACTCCCCCTTTTCAATCTACCACACTCATTCTGTCCTTTGCGACTCCTCATGCCATTTCTCCTACCCATCTGTCTCCTCATAGGGTCTATATAAGCGTGTACTCTGCACATTTTCTGTTATATTTAGGAGACTGAGACGGGTCCTGTGCCGGCTGATGGAGACATGAAGATAAATGGTCGTGTTTTGCTCAGCCTCCTTAGAGGGTTCCTCTTTACAAATAGGTATCGATGCTTTCCAGGATTTAATTCATGGGCCTTGTCTCACATTTTAAGGGCTACCCGAGGACTTTCCAATGGCTTTAACTCCACAAAATGACTAGCGACTACAAGAATCTAAATTGCTAACCCACCTCTCTCTCCTTTACTGTTGACTACTCCCACTGGTCCTGGACCTCATTACCTGAATGTCCCACAAGTACCTCTGACTTAATTATTCAAAACTGAGCTCATCTTTTCTAATTTCAGCATTTAATGCTATAAAGTTCCCTTGAAGCCTAGAAAGACTTGTATAAAAATGTCCAAATAACCAAAACACTAAGAACAGCCCAATCATCCATCAAAAGGTGAATGAATGAACAAGTATGATTTGGGCATACTTCTAAGCAACAAAAAGGAGTGAACATTCAATACAGCAATAATATAGTTGAATCTCAGATACAGTATGTTGAATGAAAGCCACTAAAGAGTACATATTGTATGCTTCCATTTATGTGAAGTTCTGGAATAGGCAAAATTATCTGTGTTGATAGAAATCAGAGTAGTGGTTGCCTCTGAGGTGTAAGGATTGACTGCAAGAGGCACCAGAGATCTTTGTAAGGTGATGGAAGTGTTCTATGTCTTGATTTGGATGCGAGTATGTATTCGTAGACTCATTGAACTAAACATTTAACATCTGTACATTTCAGCGTTGCCTGGGTGGCTCAGTCGGTTGGGCGTCCAACTTCAGCTCAGGTCATGACCTCCCGGTTTGTGAGTTGGAGCCCCACATTGGGCTGTGTGCCGGCAGCGCAGAACCTGGAGCCAGCTTCAGATTCTGTGTTTCTGTCTCTCTCTCCTTCAAAAATAGATAAACACTGGGGCGCCTGGGTGGCTCAGTCGGTTGAGTGGCCGACTTCGGCTCAGGTCATGATCTCGCAGTTGAAGAGTTTGAGCCCCGCGTCGGGCTGTGTGCTGACAGCTCAGAGACTTGAGCCTGCTTCCGATTCTTTGTCTGCCTCTCCCCTGCTCATGCTCTGTCTTTCTCTGTCTCAAAAATAAAGACAAACATTAAAAAAAAATTTATGATAAACATTAAGCAATATTTTTAAAAAGATCTGTGCATTTCACTGCAAATTATACCTCAAATTTTCTGAAAAGCAAAAGAGAAAGACAAAAATGAATGTATCATCCCCTCCACCAAAGCGTATCCCTAGTAGGATGTCTGCCTAACATGCCTTCTTCGGGAATCACCTTTCCATCTACCACATAGCTGTAGCCAGAATACTTATGAAGACACAAGGGCATGAAGAGCAACTAACTGTGCCCTCCAGTGTGCTCCCTATCTCAGCAAGAGGTCTGCCCAGTCCCAATCCAGAATCTGGAAATCATCCTCACTCCTTTTCACTCTCTCTCTCCTTCATCCCCTACATCAGGTTGAATCCCAAATTATGCCCATTGTGCCTCCCTACAACCCATCTCATCCTCTTCATCTTTGCTGTCAGTGTCTCATTTATAACTATCATTTGTTAACCACTTTCTTCCATGCTTCCCATATATATATGTAACCTGAACAGATTTTCATTATTGCACTTGACCCATTGCATTGAATCTCTGATTTATATGTCTCTCTCTTCCACTATAAAGTGATAGCAGAATAATGCCCCCCTACCAACTATGTCCACATTTAAATCCCCAGAAACTGTGAATATGTTACCTGACAGGACAAACAGAAATTTACAGATGTGATTAAACTAAGGGGACACCTGAATGGCTCAGTTGCTTAACCATTTGACCTCGGCTCAGGTTATGATCTCTCAGTTCATGACTTTGAGCCCTGCATAGGGCTCTCTACTGTCAGCACAGAGCCTACTTGGGACCCTCTGTTCCCCTTTCTCTCTGCCCCTCCCCTGCACACATACTCTCTCCCTCCCCAAAATAAATAAACAGTAAAAGCAAATTTAAAAAAAAAAAAAAGCTAAGATCTGTGTGATAGGGAGATTATGCTGGATTGTCTGGATAGACCCAGACTGATCACAGGGATCCTAAAGAACAGACAGCCTTACCTGGCTATGTCAGAGGGATATGTGACTACACAAGAGTCATCACAGAGCTGCAACTTTGCTGGCTTTGAGATGGAGAAAGGGAGACCACAAGCCAAGCAATGTTGTCTGCATCTAGAAGCTGGAAAAGTCAAGGAAACAGACTCTCCTTGGAGCCTCCAAAAGGAACACAGCTTTACTGACACCTTCATTTTAGCTCACTGAGACCTATGTCAGACTTCTCTAACCTACAGAACTGTAAGATAATAAATTTGTGTTGTTTTAAACCACTAAGTTTGTGGTAATTCATTAGAGTGGCCATGGAAAATGAACACAACTAACCATAAGTTCCTTGAGGGCAAGATCCTTCTCTGTGACTCTCAATGCCTAGCACTGTGCTTAGTACCTAAGGACACCATAGTCTCCAGGGAACAGGCATAAACAAATTATCACAACACAATGTAATAATTGTTCCGATGGTAGTATGGACTGAACTGTGTCTTTTCAAAATGCATGTTGAAGTCCTAATCCTCAGTGAGGCTATATTTAGAATAAGGTTAAATAAGGTCATAAGGGTGGAGCACTGATCCAATAGAATATCCTTACAAAAGCTTGCTCTATCTCTGCCATATGGGGACACAGTGAGAAGCCAGCCATCTGCAAGCTAGAACAAGAGTCCTTACCAGGAATCAAATCAGTCAGCACCTGAATGTAGGACTTCCTAGCTTCCAGAATTTTAAGGAAATAAATTTCTGCTATTTAAGCCACCCAGTCTATAATATTTTGTTATGGCAGCCTGAGCAGACTCACAATACCACGTTTGTTTAAAGGGAAAAAAAAGACAACAAGATGGGAATCTGGGAGTAACCATTCTGTCTGGGGAGGCCTTGATGAGTATATCCTGCACTCTGCTATGTGCTGTAAGGAATATAAAAAACTCAGAAGCACTAGCCCTTGCCCTGAGTATCTTGCATTCTAATGTAAAAGGCAATGCTACCATGCCTTAGAGAATGTGTAATCATTATATAAATTTGAATTTCAAGTGCACTGAAGCAATGCATGTCATCTGTGTTTTCCAGAACTTAGGTCAAATCAGTCCCACCCACCTACGTCAAGAAACCAACCTGAACTACTTTTGCTAATTGCTTTCTTTCTTACTTCCCATTTCCAGAATCAATTCTGCAATAACATGCAACCTGAGAAATTTAATACTCACACTCAACACCCTTTTTGCATAAATTAATCTGGATAAAACAAATAGCAAGGAAAACTCCAAGGGGAAAATCTGAAAGGAACTCTTGACAAGAAGACAACCTACACCTTTGAGGGTGGGTGTAAAGCTGAAAAGGGGAGCCCGGTCAGCCGCCCCTGCTTCCTGACTGCATCATATGATCACCTCAGCCCCGCTTCAGCACCAAGTGATGAATGCCAATTCCTGCTCCTTAACACACTTGTTTCCACATCACCTTCTGAAAATGCAGAAGATTCCTAAAGGTTAACAGTCATTTTCAGGTGTGGCTCTCTAGCTAGGAAGTTAGAACTTTTTATGAACACATCAGAACTCTTATTCAAAAGAGGATTTTCCTTCAGAGTCATTGTGAGAAGCACCAATGCAATTGCAATTGCAATTCTACTGCATTTCACACAGTATCAGTGGAACCCCTCCTTTGAAATTAATAAACCTTCTCCAAAAACTCAGACTCTGTTCCACAGTCACACATCATTTCAGGTAAACAAAATAGTATCCGTGTTGACTTCCTACCACATTCATAGGACTTGGTACCAAATAACTTCTGGCTAATTCTAAGAATTAAACATATATACTTAGATGTATCTTAAGTATGCATATATTTTTCAAATATCCTACAGGCTGAAAGCAAGCTCTAAGGAGGTAGGAGATTTTTGAGCAGAGAAAACATCTTTGAAAAACACTTAACCTCTGAAAGAAGAGCACATACTTGAAGATATGATTTAGGAATTCATAGTTTTTAAAAATCAGTCACATTACTGCAGAGCCACATCTCCCACAGTGCCTCACTCAGTAATCAGTAAATATTTATGAAGCAGATCTGAACCAAAACTGTAAGCATTTGTCATGTCAAAGTACCTGTTGGTACTTTGTGAGTACCAATAGTAAATGATAATGTTACTCTGTGTACAATTTAGGACCTATTCAAGCCTTACAGTTCATTCCCCAAAGGTTATCCCTTGGATGGATTTTAGATCTTACTGCAAATCAGTTTGTCTGCAGGCATCTTTTAAGTTCTGTTAAACCCAGTGAACATCCAACATAGACACACAGACTTTCAATACTGTAGCCATCCTGGTTGACACTTAGGTCTCCCAGAGCTTCTCTCCTTCAGCTGAGAGCAGGGGTCAGAAAGTAAAGACTCTCAATTTTGTTGCCCATATTTTTCCTTCGCTGTCATCAAGCAGCAAAATAACTCTGGAAGAACTACTCCAGTCTCCTACCCTTATCACTTCTGTCTATTTGAGATCTGACAGATGGAGTGTCACCAGTAGTCTCATGGAAGCGTGGCTGAATCTCCACACCTGCAGGACAGAAAATACCAACAGGCAAGATTAAGGTGTTAAAACAGAAGGGTTAGGAAGAAGTCTCTGTATCACTTCTATTTGACTTAGTAGTTTGTGCCTCCTTCTATCAAGTAGGTATAGCCGTTTTTCTGCTGTAAGCAAAATCCATACATACTGAAGCGGAAAAGAAAGCACATAAGATTCCTTTTAAAAGGAGGGCCCCTACTGCTTTTTAATTCTCATGTATTGAATTATGAATCTTGTACATATAGAGATATATAGGGATAGTTGCATATTAATTGCATATTATATGTAATTCTACAGTATCATTAATAACATACTAATATTTTTATGTATAGGTAAGCTACAATGGCCATTTAAATACGTTTATGAAGATTTTTCACTGACAGGAAATGATATGACTAAAATATTAAATGAAAAATGCAGGTTATAAAATTTTCCATATGGATTATCATATCTGCATAACAGACTGTCTGGGGAAAAAAAACTAGAAAGAACTGTGCCCCAAAATTTAATGATATTCTCAATGAGAAAGTATTGAAAATCTTTATTGCCCTTTTCCATTTTTTCCCTCAAAGTTTCTACAATGAATGTGTATTACTCTTACAATTTAAAAATTGAATAAAAATGCTGTTTGGCTGACCCATAACTAGTTTACACACACACCAGCTTGTCAGCCACAAAAGTGTTGTGTAATATAAGGTTAAAATAACACTGCAAATAGGAGCAGGAGAGGCCACGAGCTCCTTGACCCCCAAGCCTTTGCCACTCAATGGCAGCTGGTAAGTGGCAAGTGATAACTAAGATTTTAAAGTGGGAAACATTTCTTTCTGGCTCAAGGAGCGGAAGTGTTACAAGCCCTGGCCACTACGGTCACAGGAAATATTACTAGCCAAGCACCCCAAACTGCACACCATCCACAGCTATAGAAAGGAGGTATATGAGCTGAATTTTGTGTGCTTAAAGCATATGCCATAATCTATGGCATCAATAATCCAGACATAAAAGACTGCATCCTGTATGAATACATTTATATGACATCTAGAGAAACCAGAACTAATGGATGATGACAGAAAGCAGTCTGGGGCTGAGGGTGGGGACAGGGTATTGACTGCAAGGGGCATGTGGAATCTCTATCTTGATTGTGCTGGTGGCTATGTGGTTGAATATGTTTGCCAAAACTCATTGAACCATAAACTTAAAATGGTGCATTTTGTTTTGCATAAATTATACTGTAATAAAAACAACCTATGGCATTTGTGACACACACCTATATGACATGTAATGGTAATACAGAGTATGATCATCTCAGTCTGGGGATAACCTTAGTAATGTGCAGCCATAATCATGCTGGGTTTTGAAAGGACAAAATTAAATATACATGCCCCCAAGAAGCTTGCAATGACTCCAAAATTCTGCCAATATAGAGCCATTCTTTCGGGATCTCTGAGTATTATGTTGCTGGGGGGAAAATCACTTAGAGAAGGGAAAGAAACAACATAAGCCATTAAAAACTATCTCTTGGAGAAGATTACATTCCAGCAGCGTCAGCTCAGGAAGGGGGGTCTAGGACAAGAGTGGAAAGGGTATCATAAAGACACCAGAGTGAGAGTGTCCTAAGCAACTTTCCCCATTTCACATGGTCTCCTCTCTTTAATTTTACAGGAAAAATGTAAACCTTGGAAAAGTCCAAGCCCTGAGCATACCGGTGAGGTCCAATTGAACCCCAACACCCTCCCTCCTGGATCTTTTGCCAAAGACTGTGGTAACAAACAACATTGACAGCTTTTGATACTGCTTTATACCCACAAAACATTTTCATGTCACAGCTACTTTTGGAGTAACAACTAACAGATGGCAATACAATTCCCACCTCATAGTTAAGAAAATTGAGAGAAATCGAAGAGATTAGGTGACTCGGCCAATGTCATGCAGCTAGAACTACTAAAGATGCTGCCTGCTATGCTAGAGCATACCATACTTGGATCATCCCCTTAAAGAAACCTTGAACCTTGCGATACATAGTACTTACATTTGCCAAACCTATATTGAGACTGAAAAGTGTTATCACTTCTTGGCCTTTTGGCTAAGACCAAGTGGAGACTGAAAAGTTCACGGTGAATTCCTGTTTGTGAACAAAACCACGTTTTATCTTCATACAAATTATTTCAGTTGTCATAACCTAGAGTCAGAAGATTGAGATTAAAGATCCTATTGGCTCTGTGATTCACCCTCCTAGCCCTTAATTTCGTCTGTAAAATGGGTATATTAATGTCTGTTCTTCCTAATTCATAGAACTATTGTAAAATCAAATAAATAATGAACACTAAAATATTCTAGAAACTGCATGGTATCAAATGGCTATTAAATGCTTTACTTATAATTATCCAAATCTACCCATGGATTGTAAATATATTTTATTAATTACCAAAAGGGTGTCTTGATTAACTATAATTTTTACATGATTAATGTGATAAATATCTATGTGATAAAAACATCTTCACATATCTTACTATTCATGTATCTCATCAATTTTAGGATTCCTTAATCTGGTAAATTAGGATTGTGGAAGAGTTCACTCTTAAGAAGAGCCCAGAAATAACCAAACAGAAAGTGTAATTGAAAGTAACAGTTCAAATTAAAAGCAAAAATGAAATATTGGGACCTCATGAAGATAAAAAGCTTCTGCACTACAAAGGAAACAATCAACAAAACTAAAGGCAACTGACAGAATGGGAAAAGATATTTGAAAATGACATATCAGATAAAGGGCTAGTATCCAAAATCTATAAACAACTCACCAAACTCCACACCCGAAAAACAAATAATCCAGTGAAGAAATGGGCAGAAGACATGAATAGACACTTCTCTAAAGACATCCAGATGGCCAGCAGGCACATAAAAAGATGCTCAGTGTCACTCCTCATCAGGGAAATACAAATCAAAACCACAGAGATACCACCTCATGCCAGAGTGGCTAAAATGAACAAATCAGGAGACTATAGATGCTGGAGAGGATGTGGAGAAATGGGAACCCTCTTGCACTGTTGGTGGGAATGCAAACTGGTGCAGCCACTCTAGAAAACAGTGTGGAGGTTCCTCAAAAAATTAAAAATAGATCTACCCTATGACCTAGCAATAGCACTGCTAGGAATTTACCCAAGGGATAAAGGAGTGCTGATGCATAGGGGCATTTGTACCCCAATGTTTATAGCAGCACTCTCAACAATAGTCAAATTATGGAAAGAGCCTAAATGTCCATCAACTGACAAATGGATAAAGAAGTTGTGGTTTATATATACAATGGAATACTACTTGGCAATGAGAAAGAATGAAACCTGGCCATTTGTAGCAATGTGGATGGAACTGGAGGGTACTATGCTAAGTGAAATAAGTCAGGCAGAGAAAGACAGTTACCATATGTTTTCACTCATATGTGGATCCTGAGAAACTTAACAGAGAACCATGGGGGAGGGGAAGAGGGGAAAAAGTTACAAAGAGGGAGGGAGGTAAACCATAAGAGACTTAAATACTGAGAACAAACTGAGGGTTGATGGGGGTGGGAGAGAGGGCAAAGTGGGTGATGGGCATTGAGGAGGGCACCTGTTGGGATGAGCACTGAGTGTTGTATGGAAACCAATCTGACAATAAATTATATTTAATAATTAAAAAAAAGTAACGGCTCACTAGGAATCAAGCATGACAAAGTGATGGAGAGCAAAATAAGTTTTCACAAATAAGCACAAGTCAGAAAATCCAGAAAGCAATGAGTTAAGAGGAGGCAAAAATGGGCTGAGATGGAATTTGATGGAGAAATTACACTTAAGCTTAGCCCCTTTACAAGTTTTGTTGTGCTCCATGTACAGTTTGAAAAGAACTTAAAATAGAATAAAGGTAGCCAATGACACAAGTATAATTTCCAGGTTCTCCGGAAAAATTATGCAAAGGAATGCAGTATCTCTGGAGCCAAGGATCTCCAAAAATGCCCACTCCCTGCAGAGTCCTCTTTAGACTTTCCTTAGTGACTGTTCAGGCAAAACTCACTCCTACCCTCTTCCCCTCAGCCTGCTGACCCTCCTCCTGGCTATCATCCTCATTTGCCTCAAAAACTTTTTGTAGATCTAAGAGCTTGTCCTTTAGCAAGACTGCCAAAAAGCAACTCATTCTGAAAAGTCAATACCCCAGGGTCTCATAGAAAAAAGGCCAAAACTGAAGACCTTTAATTTTACCCCTGCATCACTATTCCATCGACCTGTCACTCTGATAAAATGGTTCCAGTGCTTCCCTACATGATCTTCCAAATGTTCTCCTTGTAGAGTAGTTTGAGGAAGTTGTTTTCTTTTCTGTTTTTCTTCCATCCCCACATAAATTATTTCAGGAATGTAAATGCTGGCAGACATGCGCTGAGAGAATAGAAAGAGAAAATTCACATAAAAGGTGATAGGCGGGTTCAACCCCAACTCCCTTTTATGCAATTTATTTTTTTATTGATGAAAATTGCCAAATGCCTTATGGCTAAAGAACTATGTTCTGAAAAATAAAAGTTCAGCTGTGAAGACTGAGCTGTAACTCCAGTGTTGAATGCCTCTGAATCCATTAGGGCATGCTCTACTTATATCCTGCTGCAGAACAGGAATTTTTCACACACACACACACACACACACACACACACACACACACACACACTCCCCTTCAGGCCACTGATTTCTGCAAAACAACAGCTCCACCAAGAAGGCCGTGATAACAGCAAAAAAAACAATTATGTTTTCTATGAATCAATGTGCACATGTGTCAGATGAGCCACTTATCATCTATCCTAACAAAAATAATTTTCTTGTTTTCTTCTTTCTTCTTTTTAAAAGCAATTTTGGCAGTGGCTGGTTTGAGAAGGATCTGGTTGAAATGATGGTGTTGACTCTCCATTCACTGACACAAACCCCTCACAATCCAAAGGGGCTAGATACTGCAGTGAGACAGAAGTTTGCCATTGCCAGGTCTATTATGCAATTGAGATGGACTCTTCAGTGATTTTTCTGTCCTATCCAGATGTCTCAATACAAACAGAATGAGAAAATCAGAGAAGTCTCTGTTAGGGCAATCAGTTAGAGTTGACTGACAGTTATGTCTAATCTTGCAATATTGGCTGAGGGCTCCTTTATTACCTGCTTCTCCTCTCTGTTCCAGGAGCTAGATCCATTTTAGACAGCTGAGAACTGGGACACACTACTTGCTGCAGGCAGAGCCCCAATATGTGGAAAAGTCAGTCCGAGGCAGGCAGAGGAAAGGACTAATACCATTGTTAATAGTGTGTGCCTCACACACACGGGGCTTTCATTATTTTCATAGGCTATGTATCTCTTCTGTCTCCATTCCCCCAATCCTGAAACACCTCCACTGTGCTCTCTGCACCCCATGGTCTACTACCAATAGAATCTCTTGTATTCTCAACTTTTTTTCCAAAGTTGCTGTACAGAAACCTGGTTCTTCCCGGAGGAGCCTTTTTCTACTGGAGTAGTCTCAAACAGTAGCTGTCATCTCTCTCATGCCTCCTGAATCCAGGATAAAAGTAGACTAGGTTTCCTCAGTGCTCCTCATTGCTGCTTCTAAGCCATTATCTCTAAAATTTTCCAACTTTAAATCTGTATCATTAGTCTCTTATCACCCCTGCCTCTCCTTGCTGTAAACATCTACCAGTCTCTTTTTCATTCTTCTCAAGTTTCAAAGATTCTAGTTTGTGACTCACTCTAACAACACGCTTGTCTTAATTCTTAGTGATTTCAATTCCATGTGGATGATACTTTCAACACTTCCCTCTTTGTCCTTCTAACCTTTCCAGTGATTTTGTCCTCCACCCTATCTCTCTCTGCCTGTCTCCCCAGGGTCAATCCTCAGTCCCTGTCATTATTATCACAATATACAACCATCCATGATCTCAAATCCAAACATCCCACACTCTGTCCTCCATCTACTCTCTTTCAAGATCACTCTCTATAGAGGCCACCTGCAATAATCCATCAATCCCACTAGGACCTACAATCAATTAATTCCATCATCTGTTTACTGTCTCTCTCCCTCCATGTCCTCACTTCCCTCACCTTATTTAAATGCCATGATCTATCATTATAAACATACCCTCCACCTCCCGCTTCTCTCTCAATTTATCATATTTAGCAAAACCCAGCCTTGGAAAAATCCAATTCTCCTCCTACTCTGTGCCTGCACCCAAGAAGCTGAACATAACCAGGAAAACAAAAAACAAAAACCACTATCGGGCTGACAGGAACCATGTATTTTTAAAAATGTTTGTTTGAGGGGTGCCTGGGTGGCTCAGTCGGTTAAGTGTCCGACTTCAGCTCAGGTCACGATCTTGCGGTCCGTGAGTTCGAGCCCCACGTCGGGCTCTGGGCTGATGGCTGAGAGCCTGGAGCCTGCTTCCGATTCTGTGTCTCCCTCTCTCTCTCTGCCCCTCCCCCTATTCATGTTCTGTCTCTGTCTCAAAAATAAATAAACGTTAAAAAAATTTTTTTAAATGTTTGTTTATTTAGAGAGCAAGAGAGAGAGAGTGGGGTAGGGGCAGAGAGACAGGGAGGGAGAGAGAGAATCCCAAGTAGGTTCTGCGCAGTCAGCATGGAGCCCAACTTGGGGTTTGACCTCATGAACCATAAGATCATGACCTGATCCAAAATCAAGAGTCAGATGCTTAACTGACTGAGCCACCCAGGCACCCACTGGCAGAAACCATTTCAAGTTAACGATACTGGACCTCAAATAGACCCGGTAATACTACTGCTTTTCCATAGTCCATTCAATCTTGCATTCTTCTAGATGACGACTTCAGACCTCCATGTCTCTTCCCTCATCCTCATTCTCAAATGGTGAATTGTATTCTATTTCATTAAGAAAATAGAAATAATCAGAAAAGAAATTCCCTTAGCTCCTATCATCTCAAATACCAGCCTACAGCTTCTAGATCATATACTCTGCCTTCCCTGGTGTTTCTGTAAATGGACTATCTAAACTTCTAAGACAGGATCTCCACATAGGCACTGGATTCTACTCTCTTCTTTATTTGATTACAGCAATTCTCTCTTAACAGTATCATTAATTTTTACCTCTCAGTTGAACCATCCCATCAACATATAAACATGCTAGCTTCCTTCTAGCACTTGATCTATTATTTTTTTTCTTACCTATCTCAGTTAGTGGAAAGTCCATTCTTCCAATTGGTCAAGCCAAAACACACGGTCATTCTCAACTTCTCTCTTTCTCTCACACCATACATTCAGTCCATCAAGAAATCCTACTAGCTCTACTATCTTCAAAATGTCTCTAGAATCAGACTGCTTCTGACCACCTCTGCTATTATACCCGTCTGAGCCAGCACCTAGATTATTACACCACCCAGCACCTAGATTATTACAATGGCTTCCAATGTGGCCTCCCTACTTCCATCCTTACACTCCTGTTAACTATTCCCAATACAGCAACCAAAGTAATCCTTTTAAACATAAGTCCCATCATGTCACCCCTTTGCTAAATAAGTAAACAAATAAATAAATACATAAATAAATCCACCCACCAGTTTCCAATCTTACTCAGACTAAAAGACTTAGGAGGCCCCTGATTACTGATCCTCTCTGCCAGCTCCCCATCCTGCTCTTACTCTGCCTTTCTCTCCAGCTCTCTGCTTCATGCACTTTGCTACAGCTGCAGACTTCTTTGTTGTTTCTTGAAAATAATCAACAGGTTCCTTTATGGGTGCCTTTTCACTTGTTCTTCGCTCTGCTTGAAACACTCATCCTTCAGATGGTCACGAGGCTGAGCATCCTTCAGATGCTCACCTTCTTTAAAAGTCTGTGCGTGGGGCGCCTGGGTGGCGCAGTCGGTTAAGCGTCCGACTTCAGCCAGGTCACGATCTCGCGGTCCCTGAGTTCGAGCCCCGCGTCGGGCTCTGGGCTGATGGCTCAGAGCCTGGAGCCTGTTTCTGATTCTGTGTCTCCCTCTCTCTCTGCCCTTCCCCCGTTCATGCTTTGTCTCTCTCTGTCCCAAAAATAAATAAACGTTGAAAAAAAAATTTAAAAAAAATAAAAGTCTGTGCTCAAATGTGACTTTCTCAGGGACTCTGGGCCTGACTATTCTACTTAAAACTGCACTCCTACAGGGTACCTGGCTGGCTCAGTCAGTAGAGCACTTGATTCTTGCTCATGGGGTCATGAGTCCTAGTCCCCCGTTGGGCATAGAGCTTACATCAAAACAAAATTGCACGCCCTCATACACAATTTCTGTTTTCCTCCCCTCTCTTAGTTTTCTCCATAGCACTTATCTTCTAATAACCTATATAATTAAAATTTTAATTTGTTTGCTATCTGTTCCATACACGCACGCACACACGTCTGAAAGTAAGCTCCATGAAGAAAGGAATGTGTCTGTTTTGTTCATAGTTACAAACCCAGTGCCCAGTAGAGTACCTGGTGCATTAGTACATGCTTAAATATTTGCTGAATAGATGATTCTAGCAACATAATTAGGGGTTTTATGATTTTGAGCCTATCCATGTGAGCAAGTCTAGAAGTACTGTAAGCTTCTTAATGCTCAGCATCACGCTATCTACTTTCCTGACTTCTCTCCACAGCACAAATCATGGCTTCCACAAGATGGGTTTCCACATTAAATCACTACTGAATTGAACTGCACTGTAATATTACCCCATTCAGCTACATCCTTCCCAAATTCCTGACTTTTGGAACCTCAGAGAGATAATAAGAGGATTGGTGTTATATTAAACTACTAAGTTTCAGAGTCACTTATACAAAGCAAAAGCCTATTGGGGCACTTGTAGAGTATTGCTCTTGAAATTTATAAATAATTCCCACCTTATTAAGTTAGCTGTCTCATGCTAAGTTTTCTCCCTATCTAGTAATTTAGTTACCAATAAAAATGACTTAACCAACCAACATAGTTATTGGTTAAGTAAACTACTTACATAACAAATATAATAGATCACAAAATGCATAATAGCTCAAACACAGTAAAAATTTTTTTTGCTTGTAGAGTACAGAAAAGTAAACAAATTAATAGGGGTAGTCTTTCACCAGGCAGTCAGTCTAACAGAACTTCTTCTAACTTCAACATGCAGCTTCCACAGTTACCCTAGAAGTTGTCTCCATTCTAGCCAGCCACAAAAGGAAAAGAACATACAGGAGCATACAAGAGAGGTTTTTATGGGCCAGTCCTAACAATGATACATCACTTCCACAAATATTCCACTGGTAGAACTCAGTCACACAGCTACATCCAACTGCAAGGAACACTAGGAAGTATAATCTAGCTAAGTGCCCAGGAAGTAGAGTTGCCAGATTTAGGGAAAACAAAAACAAAAACAAAACAGGTCGCCCTATATTTACCTGCAATCCTACCAGGAATAAGAAGAGAACATTTCTGTTGAAAAGATAATATCCAAATAAGAAAGGAGAATGAGAGTTCATTATATATTCTTAATATGTCCCAGTAGTATGATAACATCTATCTCAGAGTACTCAAGACCAGTTTCCAACAACTCAGGATCAGTGTGATTGTAGATCACAGATGAGGACCTTGTAACTCATCCATCTAAAGTAGATTCATCCAATGACTATTTACTGACCTAATTTATTTCTCTGGCAAAATGATCTTATATGTGGCTAACAGGAGATAGAAGATGGCAGAGAAGAGACAATAGATTTCAGCAGCCTTTTCATGACCTTCCACCTGAATACCATCAACTCTCCTTAGCTATCTTCTCTCCCTACTAACATAATCATTTTGACATACCTTTACCCCGAGGAAAAATAATTATTCTGACAATTTTTATACAGGCAGGCACTGTTTATCTGCAAGGGGCCTCCAGCTAGGATCCTACTGACTAGGTAATTCAGGGAATGCTAAGTATGGTTGACATAATGAGAAGAATATCACTATTCACAAGAGTGAGACTAAATTTTTTTTGATAGATTCAGTCTCAGCTCTCAGTTAAAAACATTCAAGTTAAGTATTAGAGATGGGATGTTGAGATTTAGCAGTAAGAAAAAAATTACCAGCAAGCAAAACCTAATCAGAGCCTGATCACAGACATGACCCCAATACCCAACCTAATACCAGATCAGTCAAAGAATGCTGGTGCTACATTATTTAGTTTCTTATCTCTTCTAAACTTAAGAATTCTAGAGAGCTAACCTACTTATCAAAAAAGGTAGTGCACAATATGGTTTCTATTTTCATAACATTTTCCACATTTCTCTATTTTGATGTAGATCTATTTTTGCAGCTAACAAGCCTAACTGTGATATGAGACTATTCTGGGGACACTCAGTTTTCTCTTTCTCTAATTGGAGACACATTACCCTGTCCATTTGCCTCAAGAAGTTGGCATAAAAAGGGCCATTAATGGCCTTAATGAAGGAGGAAATCCAGTCTAAGGCAGGTATATCAAAATGGATGGCTTACTTAGAAGCTCCTCACAACGTCATCACCCCGAGTTCACTCGTGGGTTTCTTCTTAGAATTTCCCAAGAGCCCTGCCAACACTGGTAGGAGTTCATCATCATCCCCCCAACTAGAGCCAGTGGAAATGAAACACAGAAGAATGTCTTAATATAGTATATAAGTGAGGAGTCTTCTAAAACGTCAGAGGTCATTCAGCAACAAAGGCAGTATTGAAACGCATGAGTTTTGGCTGCTCCATTTTAAGAGATACTCAAGTCCATAAAGTGGGAGATTTGTTACTTGTCTCATTGTTTTTTCTGGGACAGATTTTTTTTTTTTTAGGGCAGATTTTAAAATAAAACTTCAGAGCAAAAAAAAGAAAAAAATCAATGTCCTATTAGTAGCATAGTTTTAATAAATACTGCTTTTGAGAAAGTTCTTCATCTATTTCCATATCCACACCATTGCCCAGGAGTGTTTATTAGGCTCTACTTGCAAATACTTCTATTCCATCTGACTCATAGAGAGTTAAGCAAATCTATATGCAAGAATTTGCTATCTAAATCGTACTACAGATCCACTCATAGGCAGAAAGGTGTAGCTTTAGAATATTTCCACTGAGTTAAAATTCAACAGGGAATAAAGAAACGCCTCACATTATTTGTACCAGGGACATGCAAATCAAAACCACAGTGAGATAACACTGCACACAAACTAGGATGGCTAACATTTTTTTTTAATGGGAAATTATTGTTGGCAAAGATGTGGAGAAATTAGAAGCCTCATACATTTGCTGGTGGGAATCTAAACTTGTGCTGTTGCTGTGGATAACAATTTGGTGGTTCCTCAATAAGTTAAACATAGAATTAGCATATTACCCAACAAGCAATTCCTCTCCAAGGTATATTACTCCCGCCCCCCAAATTAAAAATAGGTATGCCAAAAAACCTGGCACACAAGTTCCATAGCAGCATATTCACAATGGCCAGAGAGTGGAAATGACCCAAATTTCCACCACCTGATGAATGGATAAACAAAAGGTGGCATATACATAGACTGAATATTACTCAGCCGTAAAAAGGAATGTACTACTGACATGTGGCAACATGAATGAGCCTCAAAAACATTGCGCTAAGTGAAAAAACCTAGATATAAAAGGCCACAGATTGTATGACTCCATTTACATGAAATACACAGAATTGATATATCCATAGAGACAAAACCCAGTTGCCAGGAACTGGGCAGAGGGAGGAAATGGGGAATGACTGCTTAATTGGTATGGGGTGTCTCTTTGGGATGATGAAATATCTTGGAACTAGGTAGAGGTGATAGTTACCAACATTGTGAATGGACTAAATACCACTGAATTGTACACTTTAAAATGGTTAATTCTATGAAACAAATATTGCACTATATATTAAGCAACTATAATTTAAATAAATAAATAAATAAATAAATGGAATAATAAAGCAATAAAGCAAATATCCTATCAGTTTATGAAATAAAACATTCCAATTGTCTTTGAAAAAAAATGGTTAATTCTATGTTATATGGATTTTACTTCAATAAAAGAAAGTGGGGAAAAAAATCCAACAGGGAGGGCACACCTAGGTATATACACACCCCATCACCAACAGCCCTTGTCAGGGGCTTGGCAGTCTGAATTTCAGGTTGAGATGGGGCACAGTTGTTCTTTGGCCTTGTCAGGGCCTTGGTCAGCTTTGTGCACCCACAGCCCTGAGCCTGGAAAAGAGCAGGGTTGAAACACGCCTTCTTCTGTGACCCTCAGAGTTCTGAGCAGGTGATGTTCTCTTCTGCGGGGAGCTGATACTAGATGCAGGCTGTGCTTTTTATCCACAATGATCAGCCTGTTTCAAGAGCTCCTACCATTTACGTATTCCTCTCAAAGCCCAAGAAGCCTCGGCATTGTTCCAGGGCTCTCCTCTGGGCTATTCCCCACGGGAGTAAAGCCTTGATTTCTGCATCCACAGCAGTGTTTCTGAGCAGTCCCGCGCCTATATCATTTCCACTGATATTTGCCCAATGTTTAGACGATGTTACCTTAACATTCCCTTTCATTGTCACACTCTTGAGTCCTTGACTATTAACATTTATGCAACAGTACTTGAATTCCAGACACTGTTTTTAAACTTTGCAATAACCTGACAACTATTGGGGGAGATTAACCACCCTTATTCATCACTTTATACTGAGCCCAGAAGCAAAGGATTGAAGAAACATGTCTGGCATGTCATAGGCTCTTAATAAATGGAACATCTTCCAGAGAGCATTTTCTGTCTGGAAATTTCTAAGATTGCAGTCTATGCACAGGCTAATCTTATGCAAATCACTTATCAAAAGCGTATGCTAAACTCATTCACAGGGACTCCTCTTTTGCATGCAGTGCTACTTCAAACACCCTTGGAAGAATTCTCATAGGGACCACAGCTCAAGGGAGGCACTGTTATCATAGGCATTCTCTCACTTAACCTGGTAGCACAAGTACCATATATATATATATATATATATATATATATATATATATATATATATATTTTACTGATTCATTTAACAAACGTTTCCTGACAACCTTCAGAATACTATGCCTGGCATTAGAGATAGAAAGAAGAAGAAACAAAGACGTAAGTTCAAAGAACTCAGATATTTCATCCTCTATTCGAAAAGGTCCGTTCCTGGGGCGCCTGGGTGGCGCAGTCGGTTAAGCGTCCGACTTCAGCCAGGTCACGATCTTGCGGTCCGTGAGTTCGAGCCCCACGTCAGGCTCTGGGCTGATGGCTCAGAGCCTGGAGCCTGTTTCCGATTCTGTGTCTCCCTCTCTCTCTGCCCCTCCCCCGTTCATGCTCTGTCTCTCTCTGTCCCAAAAATAAATAAACATTCAAAAAAAAAAAAAGGTCCGTTCCTAAACCTGGAAGAAAAATAACAGAAGAAACTCTCGATAGGTCAGTAGGCTGCCATCTCAAGGTTCAGTTTCCAAGTCAGAGTCCATTTTTCTGGTGTTACCTCTTCTGATTGTCCCTGTTCAACTCTAATCAATGAAGTTGTTGCTTCATTTGCATCTGTGACTTCATTACTTTGTGAGTGTGCATGTGCATGTACTCACAGAGATACCTTAATAACTTTCCATACATTTCATATGTAGGTATGGGAATATACACATACCTTCTTATCTTTCTTTCCAACAAGCTTTTGAAGGAGTAGTGGCTACGCCCTGTATCACCTTTTTTTAATATAGCCTACCCACCTTTGTTCCCATGCTCACACTCAGCATCAGGTATGGACTATATACCTACTAGGGTCTCAGGAAAGGCTGGTGGAGGCGTCTGGATGGCTCAGTCAGTTAAGCAGTAAAGCGTCTGACTCTTGACTTCTGGTTCAGGTCGTGATGTCACATTTTGTGTGATCCAGCCCCACACTGGGCTCTACACTGTCAGTGTCAGCAAGGAGCCTGCTTGGGATACCTTCTCTCTCTCTCTCTCTCTCTCTCTCTCTCTCTCTCCTCCCTCCTTCCCTCCCCCACTCATACTTGCACTCTCTCAAAATAAATAAACATTTAAAAAAAAGAAGGGCTGGTGAACTAACTGGGAAGTAAGGGATTAATGCTGGTCACGTGACATTGTAATTCCTTCCTCCTTGAAAAGTAGTAGCTATTCAACAACTTCATACTCAACATTCACGAAGCCCTTCATGGCTTTTCAAAACCTTCTACCTATATTACCTCATTCCATTCTCACAACAATGGGTAGCCAACAGTGGGTAGAGTGATTTCTCCATTTTATGATGAATGAAACTAAGAACCAGAGAAGAAACTAACCTGACTAGTAAGCAAGGTGTGCCACAAGCTTTTTGTTTGCCCCCAGATCCCATCTCTACCTTTTCCACTCTGCCCTTTCCCCTAGGAGGCAATCTCTATGGCCAGCATCAAAAGCTCCTTTGCTCTCTGCCTTCCAGTTGGATTTGGCCAGTGGAAGGACATAAGGAGAGAAGGTAGAAAGAGAGTGAGGTTGGGATTTATTCCTCTAGCTCCCTTCCTGTTGGTTAACTATAATTTGACTGCACTTTTTAAGTGATGGCCACAGATCCTCCCAGTTGACCTCCACATATTTCTACTCCCTCCTACCCCAGTAACCACTGCTGCCCCTGCTTTGTCAGTAATGGCTCCCCACTCTGGTTTTCCTGGGGTCTCTTGCACCATCACTTGTTGTTTCCCTGAACCCACCCACACCTTTGTAAATAGTCTATTAAGCATTCTTCAATTGCCCAGTGTAGATTAGCCACCAGCCTTGCTAAGATCCCTAAGCAATATATATCAGTCCTATTCACACCTTCTAACTCTTGCTCAACCCTTTGAAGTCCCAATCTAAACAGGTGCTCATTTTGAGGTTACCAATTTTGAGGAAAGAACATTGTCACATCACACTGGGCAGCCCCTGCCTGTTACACTTCAAGACCTTCCAGGAATACAAATACTCCCAAACTAAGCATGCTCACTCTGCTGGTGAGATCTGGAGCACAACAGTCTGTACCTGCAGACAGCTGTAGCTTGCTCTCAGTAAACAAGTCAGACCCAGCTGCTGGGACATTAGTGGAGGCAAGACAATGACTCATCAGAGAAGCTGCAGTCACTTGACCCCCTGTGACTCAGACACATTTTGTTGTCAACAGGGCGCTGAGCTGAATAAAAGCTGAATAAACCATTGCTCTGCCTCAGCCAGGTTCCTGGCAATCAATGAGTTACAAGGCACTAAGAATATGAGTCCATTTGGTCCTATCCTCAAATATTGTCTCCGACAGTCCTCCAGTGTCCCTCTGCCATCCCACCTCTTTCCACTTCACCCACAACTAAAGCGTATTTGCTGAAATGACGCAGAGAGAGGTGCACATGGGCTGTACTTCCAAGATAACAGGTACACGACCACAAGCCAGTACTGCACTTTGCTTTAATCATTTTGTGCTGCATGGTATCTATGACTCCAAAGTCTCATTTCTCTTGTCTTCCAATTTTAGCTTTAGCCAAGAACTCAATTTGAGAGGCAAGTACCCTCAGCTGACTGCCTTCTAATCCAGCCTCTTCCCCAATTTCTTTCTTAGTTGAGATTCCTTCAGGTTTTGTAAGTTTAAGACCTATCCTATTGACGGGGCCTTAAAAATTTTTTGATATAATAGCTAGATATCATGTTGAACAAAAGCATGCTCAATGAAACAACACTGAGTAAATTATAAGGTGACAAGCATGTGCTAAGGCCTTTGCTTTGGTTAATTCATTCAATTATCTTAGTAACCATCTGAGATTGCATGTGTGTGCATGCGTGCATGTTTTGCAAGTGAAGACAGGTTTAGATTTAAGTAATTTAGCCAAGGTCACACAGTTATTGGTGAAAAAGGAAAAACTGAGCCAACATCTACCTGTCCTTCAGTTCCATACTCAACCATTTTCCTGCTTCTGTGTATATTTAACCACTTAATTTTCAAAATTCATAGTTCTTCCCCTCCAGATAAAAATTCTCAAGAGAAGCTAAGACATGCCCTATTATTTTTTTTTTTCAATTAAGTTTAGCACTCATTTATTGAGTACCTACTCTGCACCAGCCACTATGCAAAGTACCAGGGGCAGGCACAAAGGTGGAAAATATAGTCTCTGCTTTTCAAGAGATCACAATCTAATCAGAGAAACTTCTGAATTCCTTTTAAGGCTCTTGGTTTCCCTTGGGCCTTGGTATTATATATGAGTGGATTTTTGCCTTTGTTTATGTTAATCTCATAGGTAAGGGATTTCTGCTTCATATACAGCAACTGCAACTGAGAGACCAGGATAGGTGACAACCTGTGTATTTATTCAAGGAAGAAAGAAATGAAGGCAAGAGAGGAGGAGAAGGAAGAGGAGAAAGAAGAGAAGGAGACGGAGATGAAGACGAAGAAGGAGGTGGAGGAGGAGGACAGGAAGGAAGGGAGGAGGTGGGAGAAGGAAGAAAGGAAGGAAAAAGGAGAAAGCAGAGGGGAAGGAAGGAAGGAAGGAAGGAAGGAAGGAAGGAAGGAAGGAAGGGAAAAAGAATCAGTGCATTGGCCTAATGCCTAATGTTTGAAATAGGAACAATCTCCAAAAGTCCGTGGCATGAGATCATTACACATACATTGCAAAATCATTCAATAAGCATCTCTTGAACACTTATGATAAGCTATGAGTAGTGTCTGATGCTGGTGATACAGTCACATAAGACTCTTCTCACCCTCAAGGACTCATGGTATAATGATCAGAAAGACAATAAATTAATAATTACAGCCCACTGGAAGAAAAGCCGTGGTTACAGCTATCACAAGACCCTATGGGAAAACAGGAGAAGAGAATCTAATGAAAAGGGGGTAGTAAAGAAAGAGCTGTACCGACTTCAGCCAGGTCACGATCTCGCGGTCCGTGAGTTCGAGCCCCGCGTCAGGCTCTGGGCTGATGGCTCAGAGCCTGGAGCCTGTTTCCGATTCTGTGTCTCCCTCTCTCTCTCTCTGCCCCTCCCCCGTTCATGCTCTGTCTCTCTCTGTCCCAAAAATAAATAAAAACGTTGAAAAAAAAAATTAAAAAAAAAAAAAAAAAGAAAGAGCTGTAACAGGAAGGAACTGATGCTTGAGCTAAGACCTGAGGTGAAGTGGGAGTTAGAAAAGAAAAGTAGGGGAGATTTAGAAGAAAATTCCAGGACAAAGGTTAGGTCTACAAAGGCAGGGAGGTAAAAAAGCCCCAGGACTTTTGGTGGAAACCACTGAACATATGTCTGATATTCACATCATTAAAGTCACCCCAGGACTTACTTTTTTTTAATTTAATGTCTTAAAAAGCTAATACAATCATGGTTCAAAATTAAAACAAAATGATACCTATTTAAAAATCTTGTTCCCATTCCTATGTCTATCCTCCTCCACTTCCCATATTCCCATCTCCATCCCATAGGTAACTAAAGATCTTCCTTGACTTCCAACGGGGTTACATCCCAATAACCCATTGTAAATCAAAAATATTGTAAGTTGAAAATGCATTTAATACACCTACCCTACTGAACCACATAGCTTAGCCTAGCCTACCTAAATGCCCTCAGAACATTTACATTAGCCTACAGTTGGGCAAAATTATCTAACACCAAGCCTTTTATAATAAAGTGTTGAATATCTCATGTAATTTATTGAATACTATACTGAAAGTGAAAAACAAAATGGTTGTACAGGCACAGAAAGACTGTTAAGTGGTGTATTGGTTGTTTGATCATGATTGTGTGGCTGCCTGGGAGCTGTGGTTCACAACTCAAAATTCAAAAATATGGCCAAGTACATACTCAAAATTCAAAGCACAGTTTCTCGGGGCACTTGGGTGGCTCAGTCAGTTAAACATCTGACTCTTGATTTCAGCTCAGGTCATGATCTCATGGTTTGTGAGTTCAAGCCCCATGTGGGACTGACAGCACGGGGCCTGCTTGGGATTCTCTCTCCCTCTCTCTTTCTGCCCGTGCCACCCCGCCCCCCTCAAAATAAATAAACTTTAATTTTAAAAAAGTTTTCTCCTGAGGCACCTGGGTGGCTCAGTTGGTTGGGTGTCCAACTTTGGCTCAGGTCATGATCTCACGGTTTGAGTTCGAGCCCCGCATCAGGCTCTGTGAAGACAGTTTGGAGCCTGGAGCCTGCTTCAGATTCTGTGTCTCCCTCTCTCTCTGCCCCTTCCCTGCTCACACTCTGTCTCTCTCTGTTTCAAAAATAAATAAACATTAAAAAGTTTGTTTTAATTTTTCTCCTGAATGCATAAGGTAAAAAAATCACAAGTCGAACCATCATAAATCAGGGACCATCTTGTACTCATATAATCTGGTATATATTTTTCCACTGCTTCTTTATGAGATAAAAAGCAATACAACCAAATATACACAAATAAATAAGGACTTTCTAAACACACATGCACTTTTTACTAAAGCATTGTATTACTTGGGAAAGGTAAAATATTATACATTTTAATATCTGAAGAACTGGTTTTCATGGATTATTATTATTAGCCTTCATGGATGAAGTGCCTCCTACATACTTTACACCTAATGGTCATACAGTTTCATTTTATAGATGAAGAAAAGTGAGATTTGGAAAGGTCAAGTAACTTGTCAAGTTCAGATTACCAGTGAATGGCAGAACCAGGAAGATGTCCCCTCCTCTAGCATCCTATTTTGGGAAAATGGTGCTACCATTCACCTAATTACTTAAGATAGAAACCTGAGTATCCCTCACTGCTCATATCCAGTCAATCACCAAGTCTTATTGGTGTGGACCCCTCATTATCTTTCAACTCTATCCCCAACACCAGCTTCTTTATGGTCCTCATCATCTCTCGCCTGTCAATGACACTGACTTTCTAACTAACCTTTTACTTTCTAGGCTGATGTCCCCTCCTACTTATCCTCCATTCTGCTGCTAGAGCAATCATTCTAAAATACAAAAGTATGCTAAAAGTTGCTAAAAGTATGAAACCTGACTCCTGTGTATGGCATGGTTGGGCCTGGCCCCTGCCATATTCTCCTGACAGTCCCACTACATAACTTATGATACACAAAAATCAAACCACTCCAAGTTTCTAGAACTTTCCAGCTCTCTCCTGCTCTGGGCTTTTGCCCAGCTGAGTCCTCTTGTCCAGAACACTCTTTCTTGTAAAACTCTACATCTTTCAGCTCATGTGATACCTTTTCTGGAAGACTTTCTTGCCTCTCCCAAGCAGACCTGCACATTCTTACTCCTAGTGTTTTTTGTTTATACCTGTACAACAGCAGTCACTTCACAGTAATGAATGGTTTATGTGGTTTCCACACTAATCTTCACATTCTTTAAAGTAAGAACCACTTACCTTCTAATTTTAGATCCATAGTGCTTAGCACAATGCCTATAAGACTTCCATATATATTTCTGAGCATTTGTTGTATAACAAATTCCAAAACTCGGATCTTTTCATTCATAATTCCATACTGTCTCCCTAAATAGCCCATAACTACCACAGGGAATTACTTGAATTATAGGAGCATGATACAATCTCAGCAGAGGGCAGCAGAGGGAGCAAAGGAGGGTCCTGTGAAACTCTGAGTTATTATGAGAGCATAGTGAGTCCTCCGGAATAGGAGACACTAGTGACCCTGCAGCAAGGGAAACAAGATCAAAAAAGGTAAATTTTACCTACTTCCTTACCTTGCCTTTGCAGTTCCAGGCTCAGGCAGATGTATTTGAAAGTTAGGCTTATCTACAGTCTGAATATGCCCAATCTCGTCTGAAATTTAGGCTTAATAATCTTGAATACTAATCATGAGTTCACTACTCTTATGCTACCATAAGCAGTTAAAAAAGGAACTAAACATTAAGGGCCCTAAATTCTAGAAAATATTGGCACCACAGGTTTGGGTTATAGAAGGAGAAATTCCCCTATTCTAAACTTAGGTTCCAAATTAGGTATAGTTTTAAATTTTAGGTGAATGTGAGACTCACCTAGGCAGTTTTTTAAATGCAATTTTCAGTCCCACCAAAGAGTTTCTGATTCATGGGGCCCAGAAATCTTTTCTGATGATGTAGGTTATACTTGGCAGTGGTCTCCAAACCTTTTTTATTATGTACCCCAAGCATTTATTTTTTTTATTTATAAATTATATCATGTATTTCTACACTTACACATAAAACGTACTCAAAGTAGAAATGTTAAAAAGGTTAAGATGAACATAAATCTAAATAGAATCTCTAATCCTGTCTTTCCACACATCTATGAATCATCTGTGCCCTACTACAGAGTCTGCCCATCAATAACATGAGCATCTTTTTTAATCATTTCAAGGGCCTCCATTGGGAAGATATCCAACTACAAAAATCAAAGAAACATCTATTAAGGTGTACCTTCTGTGTACCAGGGACTATGCTGGACCACTTCACCCATATTATCTCCAATCCTCCTCCAAACCCCTGTAAGATTCATGCATTATTCATGTCAATTACATATGAGATTGACATTCCATGAGATTCATGTAATTTGCCTAATTTCTCCTTGATCATAAATGATGAAAAAGCAATTTGAATCCAAGTCATGTTTTTCACTATATTGTGTATATAAGTTAAGAGTATATTTGGCTGCAAGTAACAGAAATTCAATTACAGTGATCTAACTAAATAGTGGTTTATCTTTTCCTGTAACAAAAAGTCTGCATGTATGGAATCAGGGCTGGTAAAGAGAATCTAGGATGGTACCAGAGATACAGGTTCCTTCTCTTTTTCTGTCCTACTATCTTTAGCAAATGGTTTTTGCTAAAGTCACAAAATGGCTATCCCATCTCCAGGCATCACAGCCAAGTTCCTAGCAGGAAATAAAAACTGCAGAGGGGACAAAAGGCAAAATGTGAAAGCTGAAAGAAACTTACCAGATGACTCAGCTTTAACAAGAAGCTTCCCAGAAGCTCCACTTGGTGACTTGATCTTACATCTCACTGGTCAGAACGGTGTCACAAGGCTACCCTTGTGCAAGTTGCAAGCTGAGTATTTTAAGCTGTACATAATTGGGACAAAGTTGGATTTCTCTTAAGAAAGAGAGGACAGATTTGGGGGAGGAAACCCGGAACATCTGCCACATTGCTTCTGTTGCCTTAACCCCACAACCGCCACAGCACTGTAACTGCTGCATAAAATAATACAGCCTTAGCATTCCAGGAAGAGAATATTTTCAAATCATATAGTCAAGACATGGTCCATGTCAACATCCAATGCAGTAATCCAGTCATGACCAGGTTATTATTCAGAGTCTCCTTGAAACTTCCAGAGATGGGAAAACTTGTGACTTTGCTTTGTAATCTATTCTAATTGAGGGAGGCTTTAATTGTTGAAACTTCTATTTCTAGTCATAATCACAATGTATCACATTTACATTTTTACATTAGCTCCTTAGGACTAGGGGCTTATTCATCTCTGTACCTAGTATAGTTGATCACCACAAAGAGGTGACTCAAGAAAAAATTTGAGGAATAAATTGAGAAATCTCTTCCTCATATCGAGATTAATGATCCTTCTAGCTATTTAAAAAAAAAACAAAACAACTTTTCACTCACAGGCCCATCCCATTCAACTACACTGTCATGTTAGGTTAATAAGCAGCATCAAGAGTGAAATATTAGGGTCACATCCCAGGAGATGGTCAGGATATACCAGAAGCCCTGCAGAGCTCTGGAAATAAGCACTGATCCAGGAAGAGGTGAATGTGCTTCAGGGAACAGCTTGTGATCTTGAGCCACACTGCTGAGAAGAAATGGGGCTCCTGCAGGGCAGTCCCCAACCGAAAATTCACCACCCTCCCCCTCTCCTCCATTAATCTGAGTTTCCGTCACTGCCTCTGGTAAATTTTTGCTGCCACAATGACCAGGAAATCAAAGAAAATGAGGTCTGCGCATATGTGTCTATGTGTATCTGTCTCCAGGGCAACGCTTTCTCTTCTCCAGGGCAACCACCTCTCAACCTGGACCGAAATTGCTGCATATCTTGGTGTGTTCACATACACAACTAGTTTTTACTCCAAAGTGAAACGTTTAGAGGTAAACAGACTAAGCGGTGATGTAAGTTCACAAGTTTCAAGAAAGTAGGACGCAATGGCTGAGAGGTAAGATCTGCAGTCAGGCAGGACAAGAGCTGGTCTTGTGATGACTTACCCTCCCTAAGCTTATGTTTCTTCATCAGTAAAGCAGGGATAGCAGCATCACCTACCTCATGAGATACAGCCTGTCAAACACCTACCACCGTGCCTGGAATAGAATATGTCTGGTAAATATCAGCTAATCTTGTCACCATCACCCCCTGGGACCCTGGGGTTGACACCAGTTCTGATCCTTCCACAGGCACTTTCTCTAGTTCTGACCCTCAAGATCATACTTGTCTCTCACTCTTCCTCCTCTGATCCCTCCAACCCATGCTTAGCTGACTCAGTGTTCTAGGCCTTTGGAAAAGGAAGGCCCCCTTTTTTTTCTTTTGACTGGGGCCCTTCTCTGCACTTGGCTCATAGACTTACTAGTATCCCCAGGTTCCCTTCTCAGAAATTATCTCACTGTTTCCCTGACTCTGGATGAGCATTGTCTGGGTACCTCCAAATGGGCTTTTTACTTCCTTTGTTTACTCTTCTCTAACTTTTTCATATGGTGAAAACAAGGATCCAATTCTTCTTAATAAAAAGGATTTAAAAAAAAAAAAACATTTTATAGCATGTTACCACTTACTAAATCCTTCCACCTAATAAATCTCATTTTATCTTTGCAATAGTGCTGCAAAGGACTATTATCCCCATTTTAAAATGTTTATTTATTTTTGAGAGAAAGGGAGAGAGAGAGAGAGAGAGAGAGAGAGAGAGAGAGAGGCAGAGAGAGAGGGAGACAAAGAATCTAAAGCAGGCTCGCGCTGTCATCACAGAACCCGACACAGGGCTCAAACTCACAAACCGTGAGATCATGACCTGAGCCAAAGTCAGATGCTTAACCAACTGAGCCATGCAGGCACCCTATCCCCATTTTAAAGATAAAGAAACAGATTCAGACTTGCTCAAGGACCCAAAGGCAGTCAGAATAGTTGTGAGATTGAAACTCTGATGCTTTGAAACTCATGGTTTGGTCTCTGTGCCATCTTGACTCAGTGCATAGGCCACTATGGGTTGGGTAACCTGGAGAAGAGATACATTACCAAAGTCTCCTATCTTGCCACAAACAGGTGTGCTGGGACCTATAAAGTCTGCCTTCTATCTTTTCACTGTCTCTATAACAATATGAGCTAGACATGTTAGTATAAGCTGATGGCAATGGAATAGCCCAGCTTCTTTTCTACTACAAGAATTACTCCCCAAAGTATGCATAAAGTATGTATTGCATACCCAGAATATATTCAATGCCATAGAGAATATACAGAGAGCTCAGATCTAGTCCACGGCTCCCCAAAGCTTCCAATCTAGTCAGGGACTAAGAACATAGAACAATACATAGTTAATTGTTAACTAGGACACTGAGGTTGTAAATGCTATAACTCAGAGGAAAGATAGATTTACAAAGTCTAAAATAATAAGGGAAGGATTTATGAAGGTGAAGCTTCAACTGGAATGAGAGGCTGCATTATGAAAACAATGAGACCTGTGTGGATGGTCATAGATAATTCAGTATTTATCGTGCCAGGCATTTAGATACATAATCTCTCAGAATATTCAAAACAACAACACTGGAAGGCAGGTGCTTTTATCCTTCCTTTACAGGTAAAGGAACTGAGAATCAGAGAATTTAAGTAGTTTGCCCAATGTCACAAAGCTTTTTTTTTTAATTTTTTTTAATGTTTGTTTATTTTTGAGACACACACACACACACACACACACACACACACACACACGGAGTGTGAGCGGGGGAGGGGCAGAGAGAGGGAGACACAGACTCTGAAGCAGACTCCAAGCTCTGAACTTTCAGCACAGAGCCCAATGAGGGACTGCAACCCACAAGCCGCGAGACGACCAGAGCTGAAGTCAGACACTCAACCAACTGAGCCACCCAGGTGCCCCTTAATGTCACAAAACTTTTAAGTGATGGATCCAGGACTTAAAATAAGGTTAATATAATGTCACAAAGTTACTTATTTCTCTTCTACCTACGCTGTTTACCACTGACAGGTAAATCCAAAAGCTAAAAAAACAAACAAAAAACCCCAATGTTATTGGCTCAAAAAGAGGTCCCGTTGAAAGAAAGCAATGGTGAAAAGAGCATTGGAACTAGAATCAGCACGCCAAATATTACTAAAATTTCAGTTTCTAATTTGTCTGGCAAACGCCTAAATCCTTTCCAGTTTCCACATCTGGGGAAAATGGAGAAAACGCTAGCATCGATAAATATGAAATGAATAAACATGTGGATGTGACTAACACATACTAAACATCCACTCTAAGAGTGAACTTTAAAAAGCAATTAAAATGCACATGACTCAGCACCTATATCATATTTCATCGGATTTACCTGAACTCATTTCAAACACTGTAGCATCTCCAAGTATTGCAGGGGGTGGGGAAAGATTTAGAAAGGGCAAAGAACCTTCTGGCACGCCTATCAGAGGTCCATAAGCCTTCAGAGCTATCGGTCTCTCTCTAAAGCTGATGCACCCAGGCTCCAAAGTGTCACCTCTCAGTGTTCTCTCCTCAGACCTAGGAGTTCAGGGGTGAGACCTCCCCCAAACAGAAAGCCAAAGACCACCTCCGTAAGAGCACCAAGCTGGGAACACAGCATATGCTCCATATGCTCCAGTTAAATTTAACTGGATTCCCAAGGGCCCTAAAAGCAGCCTCGAAGATTAACCATTCTGTAGAATCAAGTAATGAATGGGGATGTCACCATGCCTGAAGGACATAGGCTCATAATGTGCGGGACTAGGGCAGAAATTCCTATTCTGGCTCCTCCTCTGCATTCCATGGCCAAAGGACTGCAAAGGATTTCCTAAGAGGAAAGTGCTCGGGCTTCCTGGTCATGGCTGAGTGTGCCAGAAGGGCCCTCTCATCACCTGGTCAGCGAGAGCTGTTTAAGCTGGAAGTATCTTAGGAGGAAAAGTGTCCTTTTATGAGATACATGGCTTTCTTACTAACAGGTGACATTTACTAGTCCAAAGCTAGTACAGAATTTTGGTTTATGACTTGAGGGAACAAAAAAATTACCACTTTCTATTTATGTAATTATAGCTCATGCTTTTATTTCCCCAACAGCTTGAAGTATTTGTTAGTTATTCTCTCATGAATTCTTAAAAATTTAGAAATGCTGTTACAGAGTGGGGCAAAGAGTTTCAAGAGGCCTAGAGGTCCGGCTTGAGCCAGCAGAGCCAGACCCCAGATCGCTGATGCTAATGTGATTTCATTGGTGTCCAGAGGCCTGCCACCCTTGTGCTGTGGTTGTTGGGGAAAAGGCAAGGAAGGGAACTGTGCCCTTCTCTTCAGCCAACCATACCTGTACTCATTTATTTATTCATTCAATGATCATTTACCAAGGAACTTTGTGTGGGCCAGGTACTGAACTGTAAAGACAAATAACTTTATAGGACAAGGTTGTTGCTTTAAAGGAATTGCAGCCAGGAAATCAGGCTGGAAAGTGTGACCTTTAGGAAGAGAAGTCAGTCATGGCCTAACGAGTAATAGTTGAAAGTTTCCCTTGAGTTCCCTGGCAGAGTCACCTTGCATGACTGGACTAAGCTTAAACATATCATGGAAGCCAGGATGCCTTTCAGACAACTCCATGAGCCCAACATGGTGAAAAGAACACAGGCTTTGTAAGAAAACATACTTAGATTTACACCCTGGGTTTACCTTTAATTAGCTTAGAACTAAACCTCTCTAAACCAAAATTTTCTCATGTGAAAAACAGATGTAAAAAATACTCACTGGGGGCACCTGGATTGCTTATTCAGTTGAGCATCCAACTCTTGGTTTCTGCTCAGATCATGATCCCAGGGTCGTGGGATTGAGCCCCACATTGGCCTCTGTGCTGAGCATGGAGCCTGTGTGGGGTGTTCTCTCTCTCTCTCTCTCTCTCTCTCTCTCTCTCCCTCTCCCTCTCTCCCTCCCTCCCTCTGCCCCTCTCCCCCACTCATGAGTGTTCTCTCTCTCTCAACTAAAAAATTAAAATTAAAAAAAATCACTGAAAAACAAGGTTATTAGGATCAAATTACATGCTATGATTTCCACTTCCAACAGAACGGAGTAATAGGGATCAGATTTTTCTCTCCCACTTGAAACAAATAACATGCAAGACAAAATACATGAAGCAATAATTTTCAAGACATTGGACATCAGGCAATAAAGGACAATGAGCCCTGGGAGATGGGAACCAAATGAGGTGGGCTCTATGATTGAGCCAGTTTACTGTCTTGAGAGAGTTTCTGGGCCATGACACTGATAGGTAGATATTGTGAGTTAAACATACACATAGGAGAGCCCAGACAAATCAAGGGACTAGAATGTGCAAGGCAGAGGGTCTCCTCATGTATTCAGTAGAGGACTATAAAGATCGGAAAATAATCCCAAGAGCTCACATGGGATCAGGAGTAATTTATCCAAGTGGAAAACCATAATTCATGGGACATTAGACTACTCAGAAGGATTTTGCCTCAATAGTGGGGCATAAAATCAACCTTACGCTAAACACTCCTGTGTGTTTCTGACTAACAAAACTCCAAAGCAAGACTCAAAAGGATGACACTGTTTCCAAGTAACTTAATTACATCCTGGAATAAAGCTCAAGAATACTTACAGGTATGCAAATGTATCCAGCACCCTAAAATTTTAAATTTACAATGCTCAGCATCCAATCAAATACTAACAAGCAGGCAGAGAAGCAGAAAAAAGCAACCCACAACAAGGAGAAAAAATCAATCAAAACCAACTACAAAGGGGCGCCTGGGTGGCGCAGTCGGTTGAGCGTCTGACTTCAGCCAGGTCACGATCTCGTGGTCCGCAAGTTCGAGCCCCGCGTCAGGCTCTGGGCTGATGGCTCGGAGCCTGGAGCCTGTTTCCGATTCTGTGTCTCCCTCTCTCTCTGCCCCTCCCCTGTTCATGCTCTGTCTCTCTCTGTCCCAAAAATAAATAAAAAATGTTGAAAAAAAAATTAAAAAAAAAAAACCAACTACAAAAAGTAAAGATGGTACAAGTAGTAGATAAGGACGTTAAAAAGTCATTATAACTGTACTTCACACATTAAGCTAGAGCTTAAATATATATGAGATTTGTATGATATAAAAAGACCCAAAACAAACCCCTAGAAATGAAAACTAAAGATGAGGGGAACCTGGCTATCTCAGTCAGTAGAGCATGTGACTCTTGATGTCAGGGCTGTGAGTTCAACCTCTACGTTGGGCTTAGAGCTTACTTTAAAAAATTTAATTAAAAATAAATTAAAACAATAAATAAATAAAACTCCTGAGATGAAAGAAAAATACAGTGGATGGGATTAATGGCAGATTAAACGTGGAAGAAAACATTAGTAAACTTTTTTTTAATCTTTTTAACATTTATTCATTTTTGAGAGACACAGAGAGACAGAGTGTAAGTGGGAAGAGGGGCAGAGAGAGGCAGAGACATAGAATTCAAGGCAGGCTCCAGGCTCAAAGCTGTCAGCACAGAGCCCAACGCAGGGCTCGAACCCACGAACCACGAGATCATGACCTGAGCTGAAATCTGATGCTTAACGGACTGAGCCACCCAGGGTCCCCTATTAGTAAATTTGAATATACGACAAAAGAAATTATTAAAAATAGAACACAGAGAAAAAGAGGTTGAGGAAAAAATGAATCGAGCATCAGTGAACTGAGGAACAACCTCAAGAATTCCAAGTTATATATCATTGAAGTCATTGAAGAGAGAAATTCCTTTAAAGACAGAAATTATCAAAGCTCACTCAGGTGGAAAATTGTTCTGAAGCCTGAATATCCCTACATCTATTAGAGAAATGAAATTAAAATTAAATTACAGTTAAAACTGTAACACGTGGAAACTCGAGACTCCGATGAATTCACCAGTAAGTTTTATCAAAGATTTAAGGAAGGAACATTTCCAATTCTTTTATTTATTTTTATTTATTTTTTAATGTTTATTTATTTTTGACAGAGAGAGAGAGAGAGAGACAGAGCATGAGCGGGGAAGGGGCAGAGAAAAAAGGAGACACAGAATCCGAAGCAGGCTCCAGGCTCCAAGCTCTCAGCACAGAACCCGACGCGGGGCTCGAACTCACAGACTGCGAGATCATGACCTGAGCCGAAGTCAGACACTCAACTGAGCCACCCAGGCACCCCGGAACATTTCCAATTCTACACAAATGCTTCCAGATAATTAAAGGCGCAAGAATATTCCCAACTCATTCTACAAAGCAACCATTGCACTGATACCAAAACCAGCAAAGACATTTCAAGGAAAGAAAATTACTGGGATGCCTGAGTGGCTTAGTTGGTTTAAGCGCCAACTCTTGATTTTGGCTCAGGTCATGATCTCCAGGTTGGTGAGATAGATCAGCTCTGCACTGAGCATGGAGTCTGCTTGAGATTCTCTCTCTCTCACTGCCCCTCCCTCAATTGCACAGGTACTCTTGCTCTCTCAAAGTAAATAAAGAAATGTTTTTCAAAAATGAAAATTACTGATTCAAATTCCTCACGAACATCAGTGCAAAAATTCTTAAGAAAATTTTAGCAAATCTAATCAAACAATATTTTAAAAGAATAATGCATGATTATGTGAGCTTTTCTCAGAAATGCATAATTGGCTTTTTAAAAAACAACTAATGTAATTCACCATATTAACAGAAAAGGGGAAAAGGGGGGGAATCTCAATAAATATAGAAAGCATATTTGACAAAATCCAACAACTATTTCTGATTATATATATATATATATACTTATATAATCAGAAAAAAAAATATATATATATATATAACTTCAGTAAACTGGGAATAGAAGGCAGATTCCTCAATCTGATAAAGGGTGTCTATGAAAAATTTACAGCTAACATCATTAATAATAGTAAAAGGCTGAATGTTTTCTTCCCCTAGACAGGAACAAGTAAGGATGTCTGATCTCACCATTTCTGTTTGACATTGTACTAGAGGTTCTGGTCAGTCTAATAAAGCAAGAAAAACACACAAAAGGTATAAAAGTAAAAAGGAAAAAGTAAAATTCTTTATTCACAGGTGACATGATTGTTTATGAAGAAAATCCTATGGAATCTGAAAAACCAAATGCGTCTGGAATAAATGAGTTTAGCAAACTTTCAGTATATAAGATGAATAAATAGAAGTATTTCCCTATCCTAGCAAGAATGGCAAATTGAAAATTTTAAATACTATTTACAATTGCATTAAAATATGAAGTACTTAGAAACAAATCTTACAAAAGATGCATCCTACTTGTACATTAAAAATTATAAAAGGTCACTGAGAGAAGTTAAAGAATACCTAAATAAATGAAAAGATATACTGTGCTCATGGATCAGAAGATTCAATATTTTAATTATGTAAATTCTCCTCAAATTAATCTATAGATCCAATGCAATACCAATCAAAATTCCAGCAGACTTTTGTTTATGTGAATATTCACAATCAGATTCAAAATTAATATGGAAGCAAAAGACAGAAGAGCAAAAAAAGAAAATGAAGTTTGGAAGACAACACTATTTTAATGCAAGACTTTAATTATAAAGTTAGAATCATTTAGACTGAGTGGCATTGGCATAAAGATAGACAAGTAAATCAATGGAACAGAATAAAGAGTCCAAAATTAGACCACACATATTTGAAGAACTGATTTTGACAAAAGTGTAAAGGCAATTTAGCAGAAAAAAGATAGTCTTGGGGTACCTGGGTGGCTCCAATGGTTAAGTGTCGACTCTTGATTTCGGCTCAGGTCATGATCTCATGTTTAGTGAGTTCGGGCCCCACATAGGGTTCTGTGCTGACATCACGGGGCCTGCTTGAGATTCTCTCTCTCCCTCCGTGTCCCCCTCTCCTGCTCGTGCTCTGTCTCTGTCTCAAAATAAATAAACATTTAAAAATAATAAAAAGAGGGGTGCCTGGGTGGCTCAGTCAGTTGAGCATTCCACTTCAGCTCAGGTCATGATCTCGCGGTCTGTGAGTTCAAGCCCCGCATCCGGGCTCACTGCAGTATTTCTAGCGCAATAGAAGAGTGCGTGGCTTTTGGCACTGAGTGTTTATCCATAAAATGTTTATCAGAGAAAGAAATCACTTAATAAGATACTTGGGAATTGAATCTATATGCAATGCTTTGGAGAATCACCAGATGTATGTAAACTTCCTTGATCAAAATAATGGTTAACTTCATTTTGCTATAACAACTTTCTGTGAATACCTTCACATTTCCTTACTTATTCCTTCAAACGGTCTGCTAGCATCCTCTGGAGACTGGTAGAGACCCAAGCCTTATTTTAAAGAAGAAATCGGGGAAACCCATTATTTCAGAGCTGTGAATTAAATAGCAACCTAACCAGTACTCTGCCCACCAGACGGAGCCCGGCAGGCCCCGCCTGCAGGTCAATAAGGCCCATCAACCATCTCTGCAGTTTGTCCCCGCCCACCATTAAAACAGAGAGAAAAAAGTTTTTAAGAGCAGATTGCCTAGATAAGTAAGATATATCACTATAATACTAATTGTGTGTTCATTTCTATGATTTTATTAAAGGAACTACCTGGTTTTGATGCTCTTGGTTAATGGATATCTAAATAGAAAGAACCTAATGAATTCAAACCTTGCCTTCATAAAATAAGGTAAATCATTCCAATTTTCTTGAGAAAAGACTTCACTAGGAAATGTTGTATATTCAATTGTAATTTTAACTTTACATTCTAAGAAGCTGTCCTACAAAGTTGAGCTTTGTTTTTCATGCGTAATATATAAATTTACCTTTTTGAATATAATAAATGCTTTCATAAAAAAAAATAAAAATATGCTTCAAAGAGTTCCAGTGGGATAACAAACTCACATTGGCTCTTTTTCTTAGTCCTAGAAGATAATGCCCTCTGGCAGCTGTTCTAAGGCCTGTTTATTACCAGAATTGCTCCAGAGCTCTTAAAAATGCAGATTCTAGAGCTCTACCATGTCCATTCCATCACCCCACACACATACCCAAGATTCTGATATAGTAGGTCTGGGATATGGTTTAGAATCCATATACGGATAATGGTCCGCAGGTGGTTTTCTTGAGCAACCAGAAACCACCTTGTACGCTGTGCTGCCATATATACAAATCTCCCCAAACTGCTGACTATAAAATCAGGGGCTCCTTTCCCCTTATTCTAAAACAAATCCTGGTGCCTATACAGGAGCTACAAACTCTAATGCCTGCAGGGCCAGGCAGGAAGGAGACAGAAAGGGAGCACGGGGGACCGTAACAAACATGGCTATATGAGACAGATACTTACCAGTTCTAACCAAGTGTGAACATGAGCTCAGCACCGCCAGAGTTCCAAGGTTTCAAAAGAAACTAGAAACCCAGATTTTATATGAAATGTCCTATGAAGGCTAAAGACCTCTGCAGGTAGCATGTGCCCCAGAGGCCATATAATCTCTGGTTCTGGGCAACAGCACAGATAAAACCCTTTTAGGCAGTGTATCCATTTCCTAAGGCTACGGAAACAAATTACCACACATTAGGTGGCTTAAAACAACAGAAATGTACTCTCTTACCATTATGGAGGTCAGAAATCTTCAGTCGAGGTGCTGTTAGGATTGGTTCCATCTAGAGGCTCTGAGGGAGAATCATTCCATGTCTCTTTCCTTGCTGCTGGTGGCTGTTAGCTATTCTCAGCTCACGGATGCATCTCTCCCATCTGTCTCTGTCTTCAATAGTCTTTTCTCCTATGTGTCCTACCTCTCTGTTTTCCCTACTAAGGTCTTGTCTTTGGATTTAAAATTGCCCTGATCCTCAGGGCTTTTGGGTGGCTCAGTTGGTTAAGTGTTAGACTCTTGATTTCAGCTCAGGTCATGATTCAGGGTTGTGAGACTGGAGTCTGCTTAAGATTCTCTCTCTGCCCCTCCCACGTGCGCTCTCAAATAAAAGAAATAAAAGAAAATTGCCCTAACCCAGGATGATTTCATTTTAAGATCCTTAGTTACACTTGCAAAGACTCTTTTTCCAAATAAAGTCACATTTACAGGACCCAGGGGTTAAAATTTGGGCATTACTTTTTTGAGGCTACTAGTCAAACCACTACAGGCAGGTTGGCACTTAAAAAAATCCAAATCAATTATTTCAATCAAATTATATTTTTTCCAACCTTTCCCACATGTACTATTTTACTACTAAAATGGCTTACCTCTTGGCAGAAAACTTGATATGCAAGCTCAGGTATTTTTATTTTTTATATGCTTCGTAGATTTAAGCTCTTTTACATTCTATTAGCAGCATCCCGTTGCTCCATTTCCACCAATGCTTCTAAAATCAGGGATGGGAGGCAAAATGACCCCTGCCTCCATGCAGTGGCCTCCTTGATTGGAAGGAATCATCTGTCCGTATGGATGGGAAGACAGAAAGGGTAATAGAGGAAAAGCAGAGTGGATGAGGTATTGAGTGAAGAGAGAGAAAAATAGGCAAGGTAGGAATGTGGCTTCAGGCACAAGAGAAAAAAAACAGGAGATAGGAGGATTCTCAAAAGAGTTCTGCTCTCCGGGGGCCAATTCAGAGACACCCCAAACTTCCGTGTGATCTTTAGTGCCATCTACTGGAAAGCATAGGAACCAGCTCAGTGGGAAAACAAAACAGTGGGTCCAAAACATGTGGTTCCAACACTCATCATGCATTGCAAGCTAGTCAGTGTACTCTGTAACATCAGGAGCTGTATCTCTTTCCTAAGCAAGGTGTCTGGCACAAAACAGCCTCGGGGAGGGGAGGGGAGGGGAGGGAAGGGAAAGAAAAGAAAAGAGAAAAGAAAGAAAAAGGAAGGAAGGAAGAAAAAAAGAAGAAAGAAAAAAATCCTATTGAATATAAAAACTCAAAAATTCTACTTCTCGACCACTACTTATCGATAGATTTGTAGAAACCAAATGGCAAGACAAGCCACAAGAGTAAAGAGAAAAGCTGGGTTACCTATGGTTTACTGAAGCCTTTGGGTTTTCTTAGCGGTCCTCAGGATGTTCACTCAGGGCCCAGTTATAGTGGGGACTGGGCTGCTGTGCTCTGTGGAGAAAACCACCCTATGCAGCAAGCTGACCTCCTCACCCTACTGTCACCCACTCAAAGGGCAAAGAGCTGAGGTGTGCACAAGTGTCCAGGTGTGTGAAATAATACGAAATACAAATTGGTTTCGGACTCCGGTTCCTGACACATGGCTCCTAAATCTCCTGAAATTTCCTGGGTGACAGAAGCATCTTTTGTTCTGATGAGGTGGGCTCCTGGATGGGAACTGTCCACCAGAAAGACAAAGCCATGATTAGAAACTTGGCACTTTCAGCCCACCTCTCATCTCTGGGGAAGGGAGAGGGGCTAGAAATTGAGTTAACCATCAATCATACCTATTACCTGTATGATGAAGTCTCCACAGAAATCCCGAGTGCAGGTTCTGAGAGCTTTTGGGTGGGTGAACACCTGGAGGTGCAAGGGTTGGGGGCACACGCAGAAAGGGCATGGCGGCCCCATACCCCTCCCTCACACCTTGCCTTGTGTGTCTCTTCCGTCTGCTCATTCCTGAATTATATCCTTTTAAAACAAATGGGTAATCTAAGTTAACTGTTTTCCTGAGTTTTGGGAGCTGCTTTAGCAAATTATCAAACCTGAAGGGGGCATGGGAACCTCTGACTTATGGCCAGTTAGTCAGAAGCACAGCTGACAACTTAGACTTATAATCTTGAGACTGGCACACAAGGAGCGGGGCAGTCTCTAGGTCTGCACTAACCCCAGGCAGATAGTGTCCAATCCGAATTGAACTGTATGACACCTCATTGGTGTTGGCGATCTGGAGCATTGCTTGGTGTGTGGGGCGGGGGGAGAACCCCAACACATCTGGTAGGAGAGTGTTATGAGTAAAAGCAAACACAATGTGTTTTTCTTTAGACAAGGTGGGAGAAGAGCATTTCCCATCAAGTGACTGTTACTGGTTGCATGTCAGAGCTAAGCCAGAAATGGGAATAGCATAGCCGACTAACATAGCCACTCACATAACCATCACCTCAGTGCTCCTCAACTTTGGCTGCATGCTATCACTGGAAAACTTTTGCTAAGTCTGATGCATAGGCTGTACCCCAGACCATTTAAATCAGAATCTCTGGGGGTGGGGTCTAGACCTAAGTATTTTTTAAAGTTTTCCAGATAGTACACTGTTGGTGGGAATGTAAATTGGTGCAGCTACTATGGAAAACCGTGTGGCGGTTCCTCAAAAAATTAAAAATAGAAGCACCCTGCAATCCAGCAATTCCACTTCTTGGTATTTATCTGAAGAAAATTAAAATACTAACTCAAAAAGATATATGCACCCCCCCCCATTTATCATGGCTTTATAATACCAAAGGTATAGAAACAACCTAAATGTCTATCATTGGATGAATGGATAAAATGAAGACACACACACACACACACACACACACACACACAGGAATATTATTCTGCCATAAAAAGGAATGAAATCTTGCCATTTCAGACAACATGGCTGGACCCTGACAGCATTATGCTAAGTGAAATAAATCAGAGAAAGACAAATACCATATGCTCTCACTTACACCTGGAATCTTAAAAACAAACAAGAAAACAAAACACTAAAACCAAGCTCACAGATACAGAGAACAGATTGGGGGTTGCCAGAGGCAAGGGCTGAGAAAATAGGTGCAATGAGTGAAGGGGGTCAAAAGGTACAGAATTCCAGTTATAAAATAAGTCATGGGGATATAATATACAACATGGTGACTATAGTTAATAATACTGTACTGCATATTTGAAAGTTACTAAGAGTTGACACACAAAAAAGCTTCCCAGGTATATTAGTTTTCTATTACTGCTGTAATGATTTACCACAAACTTACTGGCTTAAAACAAAATAAATTTATTATCTTATACATCTATAATGCATTAGTCCAAAAGAGTTCTCAGTGAGCTAAAATCAAGGTGTTGGCAGATTTGAATCCCTCCTGGAGACTCTACGGGATGCTCAGTTCTCTCACCTTTTCCAGCTTCTAGAGGCTGACTTTCCATCTTCAAAGCCAACAACCATCAGTTAAGTCTTTCTCATATTGCATCAGTCTGACATTGACTTCTCTGCCTCCCTCTCCTACATTTCAAGACCCCTGTGATTGTGTTGGGCCCACCCAGATAATCAAGAATACTTTCCTATTAGTTGATTTACAGTATCAAAATCAAATGCATCTGCTACGTTAATTCCCCTTTGCCATGTAATGTAATATATTCATAGGTTATGAAGATTAGAACATGGACATATGTAGGGACCATTATTACCAGATCAGATGACTCCGATGTGAAGCCGAGAACTACTGGTTTACCCACAAGATTGGCTCAAGAAGTGGCCCAGTTAGCAAGCTGAGCCATGATGGAAGACTGGAGGCACACTGAAGAATTGTTGTATTGGGGAGGGTGGAGAAGGGGCAATAGCCAGCGTCACCAATTTTACATTGTTGCAGAACTGGTCCTGCAGGAAGGGGAGAGGGTTGTAAGGTGATTTATTATCATTCAGCCTCCAATAGATCTGGGAAGTTAAATTGTACACTATCCAGGGGTACCCGGGTAGTTCAGTTGGTTAGATGTCCAACTGTTGATTGACCCTTGATTTCAGCTCAGGTCACGATCTTAGACAGTCGTGAAGCCCCACATAGGGCTTTGCACTGGGAGTGGAACCTGCCTGAGATTCTCTCCCTCTCCTTCTGCCCCTCCCCCGCAAGCAAGAACACACACATGATCTCCCCCTCTCTCTCTCTCAAAAAATAAAAACAAAATTATGCACTACTTCAAGGATGGCAGTTGATCTACACTCAGGAGTAGCCATTACAGAAAATGTAGGTCATAACCCAAAATGGGAATTTAACAGACTTTTGAGACTGGTAGCTATCATCTTCCTCCTTTTTTCATGGTTTTTTTTTTCATGTTTTATTTTATATTTGAGAGAGAGAGAGAGAGAGACAGAGCATAAGCAGAGGAGGGGCAGAGGGAGAGGGACAGAGACAGAATCTGAAGCAAACTCCTGGCTGTCAGCACAGAGCCCAACGTGGGGCTCAAACTCACAAGCTCTGAGATCATGACCTGTGCCAAGTGGGACGCTTAACCGACTGAGCCACCAGGCACCCAGCTTGTTCCCTGTTTTATGCTCACTCAGAGCTGGGTGTATGCCAGATTCTCAAGTGCTCTGTAGACGCTCGCCTAGAGTGGAAAATGCAAATTACCTGCCCATGGGTTGAATAGGTCTTGAAGATACTTCCTGATTGGCCAACATTTTAATACTCACACACACAGATACATTCAGGATTTCTGCTGGTCTTAAAAGATCTAGCAGTGCTGGCACAGCGCTCCAGGACAGTGCTCACTCAGAACAGCTGCTGCCTTTTGATGGGGCACTTCCTCTCTGGTTTGCCGTGGGCTTCTTCCCAGCCTTTATGTTTTACGTCTCACTTCACTTCATGTTACTTGCCTAGTCTGGAAGGTGTCGGAGTTCACGGGCTTCCCCCACTCCAGAATTCATGTGCCTAGTTAGGCAAAATCCTCATAAAGACCCATCTGCCTGTCATCCATGTAAAAGTGAATAGCTCTTAGATGTTAAGTAAACTTATTTTGGTGATCATTTTGCAATATATACAAATAATCATGTTGTACTCCTGAAACTAATTAATGTGGTATGCCAATTACATCTCGATAAAAAAATAAAAAGAAAATGGAAACTCATCTCCACCCCCCCCCAAAAGAGGGGATAGCTCTCCATCGAGAAAGATGGGATACAGCCCGAAGGCAGTGCCTGTACACAGAAACCCCTTTCCTCACAACTTAGGGAGCACAGTGAGGGGAGTCAGGACTAGTGTTTGAGTAAACGGCCTGAGCCACCACGTGATCCAGTGAGCAAAGTGGTCTCCATTGGCACAAGGCTTTTTGTAGGAAATTAGGCTGAGAGCTGCACAACTGTGATTTCTGCCCACTGGTCTTTCTTCAGCCTTTGGAGGCATGCGTCAGCCGCTTCACTCTTCTTTCACAGCCAGACTTCCCCGATTTTTAACACAACTATCGGCACCCCTGCAGGCCTTTTCCCACCTCCGAGGAGGCTTCTCTCCAACAAGCCTGCCTAACTCCCAGGACGACTCTCCTCAGACATAGCTGAGATGTAATCTTCACTCTGGTAATTCCCTAGTTTGGCTGTGCCACCCAAATGAGCTATTCAAAAGTCAGCACAGCTAGAAAGAGAGGACTGAAGGGCAGTCAGACTAGACCTTTTGACTCAGACCCTGTTCCCCTATCACCTATCCTAACCTTGCATGAACTTACAAAGTAGAAAACAATGGAGGATCCCCAAACTAGGGCCCTTTGAGGTGCGGGGGCGTGACACGGGATGGCTCCACGGTAGATCATCCCTTAAGGAACACCAAGTTTTTATAATGGGTAAAATCCAAAAATTCTACTCTGTCCTCACATCCTTCTTCAATAGGCTGACACAATTTTGTATGGATGACACCCTGTCTTTTAAATATGCTTCACCTCAAGAGCTCAGAGTCCATTTTAAAGGGCCTGTGAAGCAAGCTGGGGTGGTGGAGGGTGACAAGGTGTACTTTCCATGGCACTGCTCATTAAGTCAGCCCTGGCATCATTAGGAGAAATGAACTTCAAGCCAATCTCGGAACTGCTGGTTTCACAGTTGTACAAGCTTGATGCTTCTGGCTCCAGTGAGATCTGGGATTAGATGTAGTTTTGGCTTAACTTTCCTTTATCTCATTAAATAAAACAGCTTACGTAAATCACTTAAGGAGTTATTGGAACATGTTAATTTTTATTGCTAATCCATGTTTTCTGCCCATTCTTAACCACCTTTCCTTCCACCACAGCTCTCTACGCTGGGTCCCACATGCAGCTGTCACTCAGCGAAGGTGAGTAAACCGACTTTAGTCGGTTTAGACAGACTTTAGTCTCTGTCTCTGACATGCACAGTTATGGGGGCCACTCGTATCCACCCCTTCTGCCGAGAACAGAACAAACAGCTTAGGCTACAAGGTTTGGATAGCTGGGGAAAGCTGCTTAGTAAAGCGGGTTAGCCAGATTCTTAAAACTCGGGATGTCAGCGGCAGTTCTATCTGGAGGGAGGCAGAGTGGATGTTCTGTCAAATCTGTCTCACATCTATGGGAATCCTGCTCTTTTTACAGTCTTTTGGCACAGAATGCTGTGCTATCTCCCTGGAGATCATTCCTGCAGAAGCAATAGGAAGATAAAGCAAAAGCAAACCAGCGCTCAAAGTTGATTATCTTCCATCCTAAGGAGCTTGGTGTATAGTTGTTAAGGCATCAGCTGGGAATCCTGCTCCAGGACACAGTACAGGGAAGCAGAGGGGGTCAACCAAGTGGAACTAAAGAGGACAAGACGGGAAGGACATTTTTTATTTTCCCAGATCTTCAGGCAACCTCGCTAAGCTGGAGGTCGCATGCAGCTGAGTATGAAACCAAGAAAAATATGAGGCTTAAAAAATATGGTGCATTATATTTCTTCAATCTCTCACAGGCCAGGAGCCCAAGGCCAGTCCGGCACGAAGCTGAGCAGACTTCCCGGCCTCAGCAATCACACGATCTTCACGGTCTTGAGCATCTCTGACAGTATGTAGGTGTCATCCCACCCCCTCCCAGGCTTCCGCAGGGTCTGCTCCAAGGCCTGGGCCATTTCCAAGAGCTCTGGCGTGGAAAGTTTCTGCTCCGGGTGCAGCTGACAGAACAGGATCTCGTTTACTTCACCTTCAATTCGCCGGACATACAGGAGAGGGAACACGGCCTTGAGCCCGGTCAGCACTGAGTCCTTCAGCCCCAAGTCTCGGCACACAAGGTTGAGGATAAAGACACCTAGAGTGTGGCAAGGAAAGAGTCACATCCTGCAGATCAGGGGACACGTCGGAGACAAGGTTCCGCACTTAGAAATATACCAATTCCTGCCCCAGGGACACTGGTGGGCTAAGAAAACACAAGTGCTTTGAGTTTGCACATAACACACCACACAAAAAGAGAGAAGAGCGTGGGGAATATGTGAACTATGAGAAAACTTCAAGTTAATTTTTTCCTCTTCCATGCTGCTAACAAATTATTTTATCATTCTCTACACCTCAGTTTACCAAAGAATTGCTCTGAGAAAGAATTAATATCCCCAAGGGGGAAAAAACAAACACACACAGGGATGTTACGTTCTTGGCATGTACCTTATGGAGTACATAATGAGAGGGCCAATCAGAGGGCCAATGTTACCTGACTTGTGACAATTAAGGTTCTGAATATCTCTGTTCACCCAAGTACCTGACACCAAAAAAAAAAAAAAAAAAAAAAAAAAAATCTTGGAGGCTGTCAACATATGGATGAAGAGCTCCAGTGTCCAAGTCGCAAGGACTTGGGCTGAAGCTCCAGCTGTCACTCTGTGTCACCTTGGCAAAGTCTCTTTACTTCAGTTTCCTCATTTGAAAATGGGCTGCTATGAAGAGGAAATACCATTCTGCCTAGTCCAGGGCATGTGGAAAGAAATCAAATGGTAGCTAACGTGACCAAGCTGGTGGAAATGTGAATTGCTACGTTCACTTTGTAAAACTGTGTGGCAGCACCTAGAAAACTCGAGCATACACGTGATCTGTGTTCTAGCAATCACAAGCCTTCATATATGTCCAACAGACCTGCAAATCTATTTCACCAAAAGGCATCTACTGGAACGTTATGGTCAGTACTACTTATAAAAGTCCCTCATAATCCAATACCACCAGGAGAATGGAGACACGAATGTGGTACAGTCACACAACGACACTACACAGCAATAAAAAGGAACAATATAAACACAACACCATAGATGAATCTCACAAACATCATATTGAGTGAAAGAAAACAAACACTTAAAGACCACATTCCATAAGATTCCATTTATATAAACAACAAAAATGGGCAAAACTAAGGTGTGCTAACTTAAGTTAGGATAGTCACTATCCTTGAGAGGAGAATGAGTTACTGGAAGGAAGTAAGAGGTAGACTTTCTGGGGTGCTGGAAATGTTCTGTGTTTGATGAGAATAAATAAGAGTGTTCAATTTGGGGCAACTCACTGAGCCACACACTTCTGACATGAGCATTTTTCATTTGAAAAGAAAAACAAATTTAAAGGACCCACCCCTCCTCCCTCCCCAACCTTTGTCTTCCTACCTTCAGGAGTCAAGATGCTTTTGACCTTCTGCAGGAAAGGCTGGTCCACAAAAGCCGGCGGCGGACAACTCATCCCCAGTGTTGGGTCCTTACTGTCTACGTCAAACATGATGACGCTGTAGTGGGGCCGCACTGGGAAAGAGAAGCAAACAAGGCTCTGCCTGACACCACTTACACGCTTACACCGCATCTCCCCTGTGACCTGTGGGGGCCGCAAGCGGCTCAGTTAGGATGACGTGGAAGCTGTGGTTCACCTGTAAGGGCACTGATGTCACTGTCAGGGGAGTCCTTGTCAGTCAGGGTTCTCCTGTGAGCACCCCACCTGAGAGACAGGGCATTCATCTCATCTTCTTCCACATTTGAAAGCACTTTCCAGGGGCTCCTGGATGGCTCAGTTAAGCATCTGACTTCGGCTCAGGTCATGATCTCATCATGGTTTGTGGGTTCAAGCCCTGCGTCTTGGAGCCTGCTTCAGATTCTGTGTCTCCCTCTCTCTCTGTCCCTCCCCTGCTCGCACCCTGTCTCTCTTTCTCTCTCTCTCTCTCTCAAAAATAAACAAACATTAAAAAAGAGGCACTTTCAAAAGACTTCCAAACACATTAATGGTGTCCTCTAGCTTGATTACTACTTGATGAAGGGTCCATTTGTACCAGTATTTTGACATAGCAGAACATTAGAGACTGGGAATGTTCTAAACACTTAGAAACTCGGGCTCCGTTCCTAATAAACTGAGTCAAAAACACTGGACAGGGAAGGAACAGATGGGGAGGGGAGATGGGAAGCTTCTGGTATTTTTCTTAAATTGCCAGGTAATTCTAAATACAGGCAGAGTTGAGAACCATTGATCTAGGCAAAGCAGCTGCCTAAGCCTTTAGGGACTGACCCAGCAAATGTCTGCAGGACAAAAACGTTCTCAAATTAAAGTTGGTATATCTTTTCTAGTTAATTAAACAACAGCTGACTCAGGAAAGATAGATTTGCTAAATGGGTGAGAAAGACCTGATTATGAACCAGGTGCACTCCTATGTATGATGGGAATGTCTTTTACAAGGGGTAAATCTGCAATGCTACTGACTTTTAGCAAACTTTGAGACTATGATAATGATTATTCATTAATTAATAAATCTTGACTTAGGACTCCTACAAGACTGTTAGTATCCACAGCACAGATCTCATTTTGGTTTCTTAGCAGAACATGTTGGCTCATCAAAGTCCAAGGACACCACTGCCCCCATTTGTAGCACTGAGCCCTCCAACAATCTGGAAGGTGGCTGTTAGACATGATCGCCAGGCTGTTCAACACTGACCGACAGGCAGTCACAATGGCAACACATCACGCACGAAGTGCCTGCCAGGAGCCTAGCACGGTTTTAAGTGTTTCCCATGTATTGGCTAGGTTGGGCCTCGGCCCCCACACTGGCCCCAGACTCAGACAGGTAACCTGTGAAACTCTGATATAGTTCAGTTCAGTTTGCAATGACCGTGAACACACCATCTGTCCACCCAGCACCAAAGGACTCACCCCCAGCATCCTGATTTGCCACACCCTCCTGGGAGCTACTCTAATCCAGTGAGAGCCAGAGTATCAGGTATGGAACGGGCAGACCAGGAAGGGTGGGTGGCCTAAGCTCCCCAGGTTCCCTTAAGCCTGGACCAGCCTGACTTCTCCCTGAGGGACACACACTCCGGAAAGCACCAGTCACGGGAGCCTACGTGTAAAGTGGCAGAAGGACCGGAGGAGCGACTGCAGAACATTAACGTGCCTTTTGTCCTCCGTCTGGGATACGAATCATTAGAGCAAAATGGAGCCTTCACTCCATCAGAATCCCCGCCGAGTGACATCTATATCAGGGTTTCACATCCTCAGCACACTGCCATCTGGGGCCAGACGATTCTTTGTCATGGGTGGCTGTCCCAGGCGCTGTAGGATGTTTAGCAGCATCTTCAGGCTCTACTCACACGCTGCCCGGAGCAGCCCTACCCGGTGGTTACAACCACCAAACACCCGTCTGCAGCCACTGCCCAGCACCCCGCAGGTTTAGTCACCGGGCTACACGAATGCTATCTCTGGCTTCACCTGCAGCTGAAAGATTTACAAAACACCTCGACCCACACCCCAAATCCTTTTCCCCTTCTGCTCACCTGACTACAGACGTTAGGTTCCATGGGAAGGTGAGGAAGTGGCAAGGACACAGGGTCAGAAGAGAATCAGGAGAGAAGCCCACTGATCTGTTAGCGCCACAAGGGCAGAAACGGTGTGGGGTTTTTCATTGTTGTTGTTTTTATTATTTATTTATTTATTTATTTATTTATTTGGGCGAGAGAGAGAAAGAGAGAGAGAGAGAAGGGGAGGGAGAGAGGGAGATAGAGAATCTTAAGTAAGCTCCACGCCTGGCGTAGAGCTCAATGTCGGGCTCGATCTCACAACCATGACATCATGACCTGAGCCGAAATCAAGAGTCAGACACTTAACCAACTGAGCCACCCAGGCGCCCCAGAAGTGAGTTCTTCTAGCACAGCATTGAGCATATGGCTAGCACTCTATATTTACTGAATCAGTATGTCAACCAATGAATGAAGAAATGAACAGGTGAAAGACTGGGACGATCCTAACGCTGCTCTCTTACAGAGGAATTCTAGAAGCCCTTGCAGGTCTGCCAAGCTTGGATTACTCTTCCCTCAACATCCCTCCGAATTCTTCAATTGCAGTACCTTCTCTTCCTGCCAGGCTGGTAATATAGTCCAGGCCATCTGCAATGTGGACCTTCATCCGGTCGCTCTGGGAGAAGCCAAACCATTGGGTGGCCACTTCCAACATGGAGGGGTCGATCTCCACAGCATCAATGCAGGACTTCGGGAAATGATCGTGGACAAACAGGGGGAGGCTGCCTCCGCCCAGGCCTACCACCAACAATGCCAGTGGGGTCTCTGCAATAAAGGAAGAAAGCATCACTTTACTATCTTCTCATGAACAGTTTTGTACCAGCCTCGGGGAGAGTAAAGAGGGCAGGGGGAGTCAGATCACTGGCTCTGCCCAGAGGATACAAGATTTATAGGCCTAGCTTCTCCGTCTCATCCCAAAAACGCAGGAGCCAATCTGACATCTACATCTGAAAACTCAACCCTGGCCTCACAATCCTTCCTTTACTAGATCCAGAAGAGGAACCGGTACATGGTTCTTTGGGGACCCTTCAAGTCCCAAGGCACTCAGCTGACATCATACCAAGAGTCCCCACCATGAGCATTAGACTCCCCCTAGGAATTGAGAGGGACAACAGCCAACATCTTGCTCATGATCACAAGGCAGTGTAGATGCAATGCCCTCTGCCCAGCTTTCAACTCAAAGGCCACAACTGCCCTCTCAGACACATCAACCAAGTGAGGGCAATAAATCCAAGTTCCAGAAATCACAGGAAAACAAAGGCCCACATCCTAGTCCTAAGTACAGAGAAACCACAGAAAACACAGGGGGATAGAAGTAGACAAGAAACAAGAAAGAATCACTAAAAGGAGACGTTAAACATAGATTAATGTCTGAGGATTAAACATAAGAACTTACACTCTAGGGACACACATCAACACCAAGACGGGCCAAAAGTACAGGGTGTTTCAATAAGATATACTCAGGACTCTGGGTGAAGACAGTGACAATCTAGACAGGAACATGAACATTTTTGCTACTGTGGTCAGATCCAAACCTGTTATTAGTAATACAGCTATTACTGTACTACCAACAACATGGCTTTTTAAGTAAAAATTTAAGAAAGAACTGGGGCGCCTGGGTGGCGCAGTCGGTTAAGCGTCCGACTTCAGCCAGGTCACGATCTCGTGGTCCGTGAGTTCGAGCCCCACGTCGGGCTCTGGGCTGATGGCTCAGAGCCTGGAGCCTGTTTCCGATTCTGTGTCTCCCTCTCTCTCTGCCCCTCCCCCGTTCATGCTCTGTCTCTCTCTGTCCCAAAAATAAATAAACGTTGAGAAAAAAAAAATTAAAAAAAAAAAAAAAAGAAAGAACTGCATCTGGTGCTCAAATGATGCATTACTGATAACCCAGAAATTCTCCTAAAGTACAAAGACCATTTCTGGAGTCATGATTTTTAAATTTTTTTTTTTTTCAACGTTTATTTATTTTTGGGACAGAGAGAGACAGAGCATGAACAGGGGAGGGGCAGAGAGAGAGGGAGACACAGAATCGGAAAGAGGCTCCAGGCTCTGAGCCATCAGCCCAGAGCCCGACACGGGGCTCGAACTCCCGGACCGCAAGATCGTGACCTGGCTGAAGTCGGACGCTTAACCGACTGCGCCACCCAGGCGCCCCTGGAGTCATGATTTTTAAATGCTCCACTTGTTGGGAAAAAAAAAAAAAAAAATTTAAAAAAATTTAAAAATTAAAAAAAAAAAAAAAAATAAATGCTCCACTGGTTATAGGAGTAGATACATATGCAAGCACTCAGCAAACTGAAATACTTATAATGTGTACTTTATGTATCTCCCCAAATATATGTTATACCTTAATATTTTAAATAAATGAACAAAATAGAATTCTAATAGAATTCTAATAGAATTTAGACATCAACACATGCAGCCATTTCAAGATTACAATTTGAGTTTGAGGGAAAAGTGACTGATAAACTTAGAAGATGGTCAGGAAGAAGAAAGATATAAATAACATGTGCATTTGTTGGTCTGCAATGGCTGCTGTCAGACTGGTCTGTAAGCTTACTTGCCCTGACTGTGGGAGACAGTGCACCCCGCTTACCTAGGAGCAGCTCCGGGCTTCTCAGCAGGGCAAGGCCAGCAATCATTGCTTTGTGGTGTTCACAGCACAAGTAACTCTTGTCAATGGACTGCCCCGGGGCTGCAGGGAGGTCCTCCGGAGTGTCAGCAGGCCGCTGCTTCTTCCTGTCCTTTTTCCGTTTCTTCTGGGCTAAATGAGAGATAGAGATAATGAGGTACTATGCTTAGCACCCCAGTCCGGGGAAAGCAAGACTTACCAGCAGCATTGTGCTGTAGCTAGCTTGATCCAACTCAAGAACCCAACTGCTAAATATACACAAATTTTGTGACATGGTTGACATGTTGGTAGTTTGAAATCTGCCTGTGGTGGCCTTTATTACGCCACAGAAATTGGCAAACAGTATACATCAGGGCTTTTTGCCCCCAAAATACAATTGTTAAACATTTAACACATACCATTGGATACCAGAGACTCAAAAAAGGAAAAATGGCAAAAACACACCCAAAAACCTGGGAAAACTAAACTGAGGAGTCCTAGCCCCTTTGCCCTGAGAAATATAAGGCCACTAACAGGGTAAGTCTATTCACAAATCCTTTTAGAGAAGGACTTAAAATTACTAATTACCTCCTCTATGACTATGCTACAACTTCTAATTATTTAACTCTTACAACGACCTTATAATTCCCATATTAGGCAGATGGAAAAACTGAGGATCTGAAGAGTTAATAATTAGTCCCAGTATCAGGAGGTGCAGACAGAATGTGAACCTGGGACTGCCTGTCTCCAACGCCTATCATCCCTCCACTGTACCATACAGACAGTAATACACACTGCCCTGCTAGACGAGGAAATCACAAGTGCTCACCAAAGGGAAGAAATCCTATAAAGGCCCCACTCCTTCCCTCTGGTATATAGTAAACAGATGCTCATTTTTCACTGTATACATTGATTTTCGAACGGTTACACTGAGCAGTATTGCTTTTATAATACAAACATGCACAACTGGTGAACATAGCAGGTGAAACAAACTCTTGTTTTCCCCACCACTGGGAGTTTCTGAGTGGCATCTGGGAGACTGCTTACAAGGGATCCTAAAGGACCTGGCCTGGATCTTCACAGTCCAATATTGTAGCCACTAGCCACCTGTGGCCATTGAATTGTAAATGTAACTTAATTACAATTAAATAAATTAAAGATTCATTCCTTAGTTATCCCAGCCACATTCCACATGCTCAGCAGCCACATATGGTTAACGGTTACCATTTGGGCAGCTAAGTGGATATTAAACCCTCCCTCCATTTCAGAAAGTTCTACTGAATAGCACTGGACTAGATGACCTCTAAGTACCCACCAACTCTAATGCCCTCTCTAAAACATGCTAGGGGGTGGTGCTGTGAAGGAGGGCAGGGTTCACCTGTACCCTCCATGCTTGTGGCTCTCCTCACAGAGCCTTACTGAATGAATATACAGATGCATAAGGAGCATTGTGCGAAACAGATGGCCTCTACGCTGAAGGCATTAAAGTGACAATCACATTTATTTGGTAAGCTACCACCCCAGCTCCTTATCATTTCAGAGTCTTTGCTCAGGAACAAAACACACCTCTGTTCTGTTTATTGTCACTTAGACTGAGTCCAGATGGTAACAGGACAACTCGAAGAGCCATGTGCCTCTGATCACACGTACCCAGGTCTGTCCTACAACTCGGCCAAGCTCCCAACACTTTCTGACCACCCCAAGTGGAGAGTCCATGCCATGACAGCTTGGGTCATGTGTGATGACACCTCACCTCTGTGGGACACATCCTTCAGCAACCTAGCTTCTGACTGCACCACATTCCTGTTGCTGAGGAAGATCAGCCGCCGGAAGTAGCGTTTGTCATCCCCCTGCACATCCTCGACGACATAGTTGCCACTCAAGGGACTGCAGGCTTGGTGCTGAACGGTCCGGACCCCAATGTCCCCACCCACAGACAGAAAGGGCACCTGAAGATGTAACAGAGATGCGGTCAAACACCAGCTCAATCAAGAAACAGGAGAAATTTTAATCCTGTCATGGAATCCTCCTATCAAGCTTCTGGGCAGCAAGAACCTAAAGATTTGCCTTTCTATTAAAGAACTTTTCTACAGCTTTTCGATAGATCACAAAAGTCTTAATTCACTTTTTTGAAAACGAGTTGAACACATAAAGATTCCTGAAACCATTAGTGAAATCCAATTGGTTCTCCCTAAGAAGACAATGAGTTTCTCAGGGCACCTGGGTGGCTCAGACGGTTAGGCATCCAATTCTTGATCTCGGCTTAAGTCATGATCTCACGGTTCGTGGGATCAAGCCCCATGTCAAGCTCCACGCTAACAGCACAGAGTCTGCTTGGAATGCTCTCTCTCTCTCTGCCCACCCCCTGCCCATGCTCGCTCACTCTCTCTCTCGCTCTCCCTCAAAAATAAATAAATATACTTTAAAAATTTTTAAAAAGAAAAAGAAAAACATGAGTTTTTCAATAGGAATCCTTAAAAGGGCTTTCCATAAATGCTAGAGGGAATGCACAGCAGGGGGCTAACTATGAAAGAAAGAATCAGAACAGGGATAAAGATAACAAATCCACAGGGAAAGCAACCATTCCAAGTTTGAATAAATTTCTCCCTTCCCTCAATTATTCACATCTTTTCCCCCATTTTTCTAAACAGGAGAAAAAAATTAAGAGAAAACTATATTTTCCCACTAGGCTTTTCCATAACCTTTCCAAATCTTTACATCTATTTCTTTTTAATTTTTTAAAAGTTTTTATTTATTTTGAGAGAAAGACACAGCACAAGTTGGGGAGAGGCAGAGATTGATGTGGAGAGGGAGAGAGGGAGAGAGGGAGAGAGGGAGAGGGAATCCCAAGCAGGCTCCGCACCATCAGCACAGAACCCATGCGGGCTCAAACTCACAAACCATGAGATCATGACCTGAGTCAATATCCAGAGTCATGCTTAACCAACTGACCCACCCAAGTGCCCCTACAACTATTTCTTTTTAAAGATTTCCAAGAGAATCCCAGGGACTGCTGACTCTGCAGAGATGCAGGCCCTGGAGAGAAGGTCACAAATGAACCTCCCTACAGGATCTATATCTCTGATGGACCAATAGCAAAGTCTGCCAGGAAGAATCAAACACACATTCATCTGTAAACACAAGTCAGCCTAATGAGCAGAAGCACAGGTGAGAACCAGGGTTCTAGGTTCATCTTTTCAGATCTGTCACTACTGCAAAGAGCCTCCAGGCACCTTGGCTTTCCTGTCAAAGATAAATTCCTCACTATAAAGTACCTGCAATAAAGTCACCTTTTCGCTACCCTGAGCAGGATGGAACAAGACAGTGTCAATGGACAATACCACATCATTCTTCTGGCAAAAACCTTCAGTTTCCTTACCAGCAATGTTAATATCCTGAAAACTAACCTAAGCTGTGTGGCTCTTTTCCATTCTCCAATCAGATAATGAGGATTCTAAGAAGGAAAATGGTCAAGGAAGGCCTGCACAAAGAGGGGAAAGAGAAACACAGTCTGTACGATCCACAGTAGAAAGAGCTGGAGCCTGCAAGGTGGACAGCATTTCCTCCGTGCCATCTATGAGGAGTCTCGAGGCCCCACACACACAGATGCTACCCTGGGTCTCAATGGTCTCAAGAAAAGCCACCGCTCACCTTCCTCTCACTGCCCGGGGCAAGAGAACATAAGCTCTGCCCACTTAGCTCGCAGCTGTTGACATGCCCTCCAGGAATAGACAGGGGCACAGACACTGGTCCTAGCTCCTTCCAAGACACCCTCCGCCTTCCTGGCTGCTAATACGACTTGTCTAGAGATCCGTGGATGCTGCTGCCGAAGCTCTGTTACCTGCTGCTGGGTGGGCATCCCGGCAGGGGCCAGCTCCAGGACTCTGGCTGACAGCTCGGCCTGGATGCTGTCCATGCCTTCGTACTGCTGACCTCGGTGAAGGGCCACTGTGATCAGCCTCCTGAAGCCTGCGCTGGCTGCCAGCTGCTTCCGACCCTCCTCCATGCCAAAGAGCCACTCGGTCTCGCGACCCTGGGGGACTGGAAAGAGGCACCTGGTGACACGAAGTCCCGGGAAGAGTTGTTCAAGCCCCAGCCAATAGAAACTACAGGACAGAGAGTCAGGCCCTGCACAGGACAAGCAACCCTTCCAACTGTGACCCAGTGAGGGCTATCAATTCCCTAGTGCACAACGCCCAGAGCAAAGAAGCCATCAGACACATGGTAGGTCCCACATTACATGTATATAAGGGGAGAGAGGCAGGTACCTGGTGCAAAAAAAAAAAAAAAAAAAATAGCAATGATACTAACGCTTGTTACATGCCAGACATTAGTTCAAGAAATTTACAAACAGAAACTAATTCATTACTCACAACAGTCTAAGATACAGGTAGTATTATTACTCCTAGTAATATTACAACTCCAAGGAAATTGAGACACAGAAGTTAAGCTATTTGCACAAGTTCACACAGCTACTAAATGGGGAAGCTGGGATTCAAACCCAGGCAGTCCAGCCCGACCCTCCATGGCTGTATCCGCTGTACTATTATTTGTTTTCATTGGTGGACAGGTAGAATTATGGAATACTTGGGAAAATGGCTCAGTTGTCAGCAAATTACCAGCATGATGACTTCAAAATCTTGCATTTTTTCCACAATTTCCTACTTCTGAAGGCATTTCCTCATTCTCTCTTCTGATCATTACTGAGCCAATCTGATATCACTTAACACCCTTCAATAATGACACTGATGTTTATAAAGCACTTACCATGTGTAAGGCACCATTCTGAGAGTTTACACTTCTCAAAACTACACAACACAGTTGATCTTACTTTAGAGATGAGGAAACTGAGGCATAGAAAGGAAAGGAATGTCCAAAGTCACACCACCAGGAAGTGACCGAGCCAGAACTGAAACCCAAACAGTCACTTCTTTAGCTACTACTCTCCCTATATTCAACAGAGAAGCACAGAAACGTCCCCAGGTCACGCAGCTCACAGGCTCCAGAGCTGGGACTCTGTCGCTCCCATGACTCCATGTGACAAAGTAACTCCTATCTCTACAATATGAGACATACCTATACTTATCTGTGTCACTCTCTGTCCTCCCTACCAAATCCATTCTCACACGTCATCAGGCCTTTCCAAAGGGAGATGTGAAGAAATAAGCCCCAAATCTAAGCAGGTAGCCGGATAGCTGCTGTGCCCCCTCCCTCACGCCCTGGCTGGTCTCACTTCTTAAAGTGCCACCCCCGGCAAGATAAAACCAGCCAAGCCATACCCACCACCAAAGCCCCAGCCCCTCAGAGCCAGCCCCTCCAGGGAAGAGAGGGCGCAATCCCAACTCACTGATGAAAATGGCAAAATGATTGTCCCGCGATGGTTTCACAGCGGGGCTGTCCACCACGTGGAGGGTGTAGCGTGGCTCCCCTGTGTCCCCATCGCACAAGTCCAGAGAGACACTCCCCAGCCCGGCCTTGCGGTACAGCTGGCCGCACAGCCAGGCATACTGCTGCCGCTCCCGCACCGCCTCGGCCAGCCGCTCGGCACTCTCCAGCCGCACAGGCTTGCCCTGCTCCTGAGCACAGAGCTCAAAGATCTGAAGGGCAGAGCCAGGGCCCGGCCTGAACTTGGTCATGATGAAGGCAAACACAGGCAAGGAGAACCGAGGCTCTGCTTCCAACACCTGGTCCTGGCTGCTGGCCACCTGGTGCACCCTCACCATCCACCCCTCCCGAGAGAAGTGACCCACTGCTTTCTTCAGGACGTGAGCCTGAGCCAGGGAGATGCAGAGGTAGCGACCGCCCACCTGCAGGACACGGCCAACCTCAGCCAGCATCCTGTCCACTTGTTGCAGGGTCTTCTCCTCCTCATCTGTCAGCACAGCGTCCAGGGTGCCCTTGTCCAACACCACCTGGAACGAAGCGTCGGCAAACTCCATCTGGGTCATGTCCATCTTCAAGAAGCTCATCTGGGGCCGGCGGCTGGCATTGCGTTCCTTCATCTGCTTGATGACCACCTCACTGATGTCAATGTTCACTATATCCTGATAGCCCACATCATACAGCTGTTCGCTTAGCTCTGAGTTACCGCACCCAATCACCAGCACCTGAGGGAAAAAGCCAACAAGACGAAAGTGATCAAGGCAACGGAATGACCTGCACGTACTTCCCGGGATCAAGTCTCGCCTTGGCTGGTGCAAGTTTTCAGAAGGTGCAGATGCTATGCACAGGACGGAGCACCGTTACAGAGGTTATTCTAGGCTCTATGTTGAAACACTAATGGTTAGAGACACTCACAAGTGAAAACCACATTCAGCCACAGCAATGCAAGTTATGTATAAATAGACTTTCCATACTGCAAAAACAAACAAATCCTGCTTGTTCTTTTCTCTGAAGAAAGCATTTATTACTCAAGAACTGATAGGAAGTCACACAATAAAAATATAGTAGAGTTCAAATCTCCTGTTTTACTATTGAAAACTTAGTTGTGGCAAAATCCTATTCCACTCATGCCTTCAGGTCCACCTAAGGTATTTCCGCTATTTTCCAAAGCCAAGCTTAAAAGACGGGTCGTTGCCTCCCTCTCTATGGAGCAATCGCCCACTCATCCTTCAAAGCTCCATCCCAATGTCACCATCTCTGGAAAAGTTTGGTGAGAAGTGCATACGCTGGGACTAGATGGGCCTGAGTTTAAACTCCCATGTGACCACACACTACATGTATGATCTTGGGCAAGAAACTGGATCTCAGAGCCTCAGTTTCCATCTCCTACATGAATGAACCTGACAGTTTATTATGAGAATTCAACTCCTGAACACACACACACACACACACACACACACACACACACACACGCAGCACCCAGCATGTCTGGCACATCCTCCACGAAGGTTAGTTTGCTCCCTTCCTTTTTTCCTACCTCCAGTACAATTCCATTTCTATCCACCCTGTTGCTGCATTTACCACTTGTCACTTCCGGAACGTGCCCAAGGTTTACGCCTTGCTGCTCTTGTTGCTTATGGGCTGAGCACAGTGCCTGAAATTCAGTGTGCCCACAACAACGATTTGGCTAACAGATTCCTGTGTCAGTAAAGCCACAGGTACTGTCTGCTCTACACGGATGGACGGTGACAGAAAAGCACAGGGTCTCTCTAGGAGGCCATACCTAGGTTGCCCAACTAACGAAGTCACTGTCCCAATGAGGCTATTAGTTCAGCGGTGAGCTGGGCGCCGCATGTCTGTTATCCGAAAGCCTTTGCAAGAACATTTTTAAATTGCCTACTTTGGGCCGGAATGACGCGGAGAAGCCTCAAAACATGGGCCCAATTAGGGCCCTCACGCCTGTCTCTATCCACCAGGAGTAAAGTTATCATCTGCCACGTTCCCGAGCACACACTCAGGACCGCCAGGCCGCGCGTACCTTCTCCCTGGGTTTGATGTATTTGTGCAGCACGCCGCACAGTTCCAGGTAGGTTCCGTACCACTCGAAAGCTTTCTTTCCTCGCTGCTGAAAGAACTTCTCCCAATAGTCCACGGAGCCAAACTCCTTGGAGCTCTTAGGTAAGAGGTTCATATTCTCACTGTCCGACCAGGCTCGTCTCTCCTAGTCCCTGTGAGGTACCATCGGATGGGCTTCCACACACGCTGGTCCCGGCACCCTCGGTGGAATTCTTTCCACGACTAATAACCACATTGATTTCTCCCCCGCTCAAACCCCAAGGAGACGACGCTTACACGCCACCCGCACGCACGACACACTGAACCAAACCCACGCTCAGCCCTCCTGCCGGCTGCCAGCCCCAGCCCCAGCCCCAGCCCCACGTGCGGAGCCCCTCACACTTGCCCACAGATGGGCTTCAGAACTGGCAAGCACATCCGGGTGCGCAGCGTCGCTATTGGTCGGCCACCCGGGCCCTCCCAGCGTCTCATTGGTCACTGCTTTTGGTTCCTGGCACCTCATTGGTTGCGAGTTGCACGCCGCACGCCTGCGGCAGCGCCGCAGTAACCCAGCGTTTATCTACGCGCGGCAGCAGGGGGTGGGGCCGCGGGCGTGAGGCCGGGTGGAGGCGGTGTCGGGGCCTCGGCGGCGGGTTTGCGTCCGAGCGCCGCGCGGGGGCAGCCTTCCTGGGTCCCGGCTTCTGCGCCGCCTCTGAGAGCGCGCGCGTTCCGCACTGTGTGTTCGCCTTCTCTCCGAGCCGGCCCGGTGGCCACTTCTGATGTTGAAGGGCCGAGCCGCCTGACCGAGGGGACGCGAGGAAGAGGAGGCCCCGGAAAACAAAAACCCAAAGAGGAGGCCCCAGGAGCTTAGAGGGAGTGAGGGAAGGAAAGAGTAGAGCCCCACCTTGACAAAAGAAAGTAGTCCAAGCCAGGTTACCTGCTGCATCTCCCGCCCCGCCCTCCCTTAGTTTAACCACTTTACTTGTGTCATTGAGGTTTAATTTGGAGAAAATTGGCACTTGGCGGTACTTTTTCTGCACCAAAATGCAGGATCCCAGTACTAATGTAATGACCTGAAAATTCAGAAGAGTAACAAGTATGTATTGAGAGGTGCCGGCTGACCCTGTACTCCCCCAAAAGCACGGTATGCAAAATGTAACCCTCCTTTTGAGAAACAGCCTTCTTAGGTTGTCATTCTGATGTCATCTATCAGTAGGTGCTACTGCCTACTTGGTGTGTTTAATGAATAAACTTTACTTTCAGATGCTCATCTTATTGTAATGCCCCAAGGATGTTCCCATAAGGGCACAGGTGCCAAATATGTGCCTTGCTGGGCTTTCCAAAACACTGTAAATTGCGGGGGGAATATACAGGCCAGGCAGGGCATAGGGCCATGGAATGAGCATCTAATAGTCTGGGCTTTACTGTCACAGGTAGCCAAGTACACTCTTGATCCTTAAAGTGGACTTAAACTTTGGTTTGAGAGAGTAGTTCTAAAACTTTGGCATGCATCAGAATCACCTGGAAGACATTAATTCACAGGTTGCTGAGTCCCAACCCCACGGTTTCTGAATCATCAGGTGTACTGAGGTCTAAGGATTTGCATTTCAATGATGTTGGTCCAAGACCACACTTTGAGAACTACTGTTTTAAATATAAATAAGAGAAAAGTCAAAATGAATTTAGTTCCCTCTCCACAACTTTAAAAGGTTAGTCTAAAAGCCCTCTACAAGGTGACATCAAAGAAAATCTATTTTCATGTAGCACTTGTTGAGTTCACTTTTAAGCCTAGCAAGAAAAGAAACGGAACGAGCCTCTCAGGTGGCTTCAGCTACTCCATCATGCAGGGTTCTTAATGAGTGAGGTATGGGCTCTTTCAGAAAGGACTTAATTGAGTGTTGAGGCTGCTGATTTGCTTCAAGTGCTACACAACACCAAAGGAAAAAACAGATAAACAACAAACAAAAAACACAACTCTGCCCTCTCCCCTGAGAATTTACACAATTCATCAAACATTTAAATTGCCTAATATGAACCAATCTTTGTGATAAAGCTAAGGATGCAGTGGTAAGCAAAGCAGTCACGTGAAAGACACGCATCGAACAATGACAAAAACAAACTGTTGTGAGGGTGTGATGGATGCTGTGAAGGAGAAGTATAAGATTCTGTAACAGCAGACACCTTCCAGACCTCTGTTGCCTGACCAGAGAAGGCTTTCCTGAAGAAGGGACAGAAAGTTCCTATCATCTGTCAGTTTGGGTACCACCACACACCCCAACTTGTTCCAGTGGTATCTGCACGACGGAGGTCAGAACCAAGCATCTTCACCCTCTGATGGTCTCTTCCCTCTGGTTCTGTTGTCCTTCCTGTTCATGGCTTGCTATTGGGAAAGTTGGTAAGCAGTGATTTCTGTCATAGCCCAGGCACCAGCCATTTATTGAATGCCCTAAAAATACAATTATTGTTCGCAGTATGTTGCAGACCAAGAGGATAAGTGACTTACCTGTCCACCCCTGTGCCAGCTCCCTTCTTAGAGCCTAGGAAAGCAGTGACCACCCAAAGACTTTAAGCTAACACTTGCTAGAGGTTTTCTGAGAGTGTATGAATGATTAATGCAGAAATACTTCAGATACAGCAGTAGAGTCTGTCCTTTAAAATACTTACATTTGAAACTTATTTCTCTCAAGGTTTGACTATAAGTATAATTAATAGCTATGTTATCATTAGCATAGTTAATTTAAGCCAGGTAGATATTATGGTTTGTGTTTTATTAGGATCTCCAGAGTGGTTACCAGTATGTTTTAAAATGCAAATTGATTGTAGGGGTACCTCACTGGCTAAGTTGAAAGAGCATGAATTCTTGATTTCAGCATCATGAGTTCAAGCCCCACATGGAGTGTTGAGTGTTTATTTGTTTTAAATAAACAAAAAAAATTTTTTAATGCAAACAGTGTAGAAAAGTCACTCAATATTGTGGGTTTTTTTCCTAAAAGTATAAATCTAGACCTCTGAATATATAATTTGCAGCTTGTATTCTTACTTTTCATTTAACATGAGGTTTTTGGTACCATATTAAGCTAATTGATTGTTGCTAACAAATTTGGAAAATGAGGCATAGATATTTAAAAGCAGTCCTCACAATATGGGGCCCAGAGGATGGGATTGAGCATGTGGTAGGCAGAATAACATTCCCCCGAAGATGTCTATGTCCCAATTTCCTGAACTTGTGAATAAGTTAGTCTACATGGAAAGGGGAATTAAGGTTACTTGTCATCTGAAATTAAAATAGGATTATCCAGGCATGCCCAGTGCGATCAGAAGGGCCCTAAAAGTGGAAGAGGGAGACCATAGATTGGAGGCATGAGAAGGATTGGTGCAGCATTGCTGGCTTTGAGATGGAGGAGGGGTTGTGAGCCAAAGAGAGGGCCTTCCAGCCTATGGGAGCTGGAAAAGTCAAGGCAATTCTCCCTTAGAGCCTCCGGAAGGAACTCAGCCCTGGAGACACCTTGATTTTAGTCCGGTAAGACCCCATCAGGCTTCTGACCTCTAGAACTGGGAGATAATTTGTACCGTTTAGGTTCCTAAGTTTTGGTAACTTGTACAGTCATAACAGGAAAGTAGTACAGAGCACACCCATGGGAGGACATGTGTGGTTGGGCAGAAGGTTACAGTGTGTGGATGCAGCAGAAGACAAAACTGGGAACTGAGGTGAGCAGCAGGTTTTGAGAAGTCTTCCACTTTGAGCATTTAGATTAAAGCTGTCAGGCCAGAAGATGCCAGCGGAGAACTAGGGTCATGACAGTTAGAAAGAACTAATACAAAAGATGTTCTCGGGGGGCGCCTGGGTGGCGCAGTAGGTTAAGCGTCCGACTTCAGCCAGGTCACGATCTCGCGGTCCGGGAGTTCGAGCCCCGCGTCGGGCTCTGGGCTGATGGCTCAGAGCCTGGAGCCCGTTTCCGATTCTGTGTGTCCCTCTCTCTCTGCCCCTCCCCTGTTCATGCTCTGTCTCTCTCTGTCCCAAAAATAAATAAACGTTGAAAAAAAATTAAAATTAAAAAAAAAAAAGATGTTCTTGGGAATGACTGAAGCATTTGATGTCTGAACCTATAGAGGGGGTATAAGACCTGAGGACTGAAAATGGCTTCCACATTGGCCTCTGGATGACTGGGGAAATTGCCTATACAAAGGAACAGGGAGGGAGCAAGGAGGTCATGTGGAGAACTGTTGCTTGAGAGGAATTTAGAGGTCATTGTGCTAGCCATGACTGGGTAGAAGCCAGTACCCCCACCCTGCACGCCTATCCCAGGGCTCATACCCTTCTCGAATTCTGGCAGAGGTATCCAGTTGGACTTAGTGGTCCAGGACATGAAAATACTTCATGAGTAGGGCATAAAACTGTTTAAAGGGAATCTCTCCTTGGTGTCTAGGGAGTGACACATATAATCCTGGAAACAATTTCACACTGGCAGTCTTTGCAAATGAGTTTGTTTTCCACATTTGAAAAATTAAGAATTGAATGGTCTCCTATGTCTTAGAATAATGGAAGACAGGCATGCCATACTATGATAATGTTGTACCACTCGGTTAGCTGGCATCAAGACTTTCTTAAAGGTATCGTTAACCTGAGAAGTAATTCTCAAGGTGGCATTAGAGTTGTAAGATTGGGATAATCATAATAGAATTTGTTAGTTTGCATAGCACTTGGGACTTGCCAAGAATTTCCTCATATAGTACTTGAATTCATGAGATGGACACACACACACACACACACACACACATACACCCATAATTGAGACAAAACTCTAATTGATTAAAAAGAAATTTAAAAGTTAAGTATGATGGAGTGAATTCAGCCATGCCTGGCTCTGAGTATTATATTCGATTCCCAGGTTTCTCCTTGTTCAATAGTTTCTTCTGTCACTGTGGGCACCTGTAGGGGCACTAGTTTCCTGACATGGGTGGACTGCATATCGACTTTGGTGGGGGAAAGGAAGGGGCATAGCATATAATGCAAGTTGTTTGTCTTTGGGGCCAGTGGGCAATAACATTTTGAAAACTAGAAAAGGTGAGGACATGGTGTTAAGGATGATGGCCTGTGCCTGGTGCATGGGACCTCTACGTGAGGAGGCTGACCAGGCCTCTTTCTGGTCCTTATCTTTGTTTTTTTGCAGCCTGGATACTGGGAAAGATTACAAGGGCACACTATTACAATGTTTTCTCCATTATTCTATTCTATTCTAAACTTGAGTTCCCTTGCAGGGAAAAAAAAAAAAAAAAAACAACGACCTTGGAAACCAAGTTGTTTTTTCCACACTCTAGCACTCAGCACATCTACCATGAGATTCTCATGTATCCCATTTTTATTGGATATTCTCTGTCCTCCGCCCGTAACAAAATATTTTGCTCCCATTAAAGAAAAGGACATTAAAATAGTACTTTATGAATAAAAATCCCTTAAGCGCCCCACCCTAGATAATTTTTTTTTCAACGTTTATTTATTTTTGGGACAGAGAGAGACAGAGCATGAACGGGGGAGGGGCAGAGAGAGAGGGACACACAGAATCGGAAACAGGCTCCAGGCTCTGAGCCATCAGCCCAGAGCCTGACGCGGGGCTCGAACCCACGGACCGCGAGATCGTGACCTGGCTGAAGTCGGACGCTCAACCGACTGCGCCACCCAGGCGCCCCAATAATTTTTTTTTTAACTTTTAGGTCGAGATCCTAGAACAAATCCAAGAGAACAAAATTCCCATTATTCCAAGAAAGAAGTCCTCTATAATCCTTCTTTAAACTGAAACACTTTTCTTGCCATGAGGGTGCAAGAAAGTTCTTCTCCTAAGAAGAATCCCAACTTATGGTGCCAGAACTCTTTACTGCCCCTGATCTATCTCATCTCTGATCAGTAGATCTTCATGCTGATCGTTCTGATATGAAGAAGGAAAGGAGATTTCCTTAGTCTGTCACAATTACATCCAAACGGCAGCTCTAGTGCTTGAAGGCTCAACAGAGAAATGGCCTCAGGAAACATGGTGTGAGTACTTCTGGAGATAGATGGCATGAAAGGGCACCTAAGTGGCTTAATTCAAGGCCCTTTCCTTATGTCAACCTATACAGCATAGAGGTAAGAACATGGGATTTGGAATCAAACATCTAACTGGTTGTCAGTGTGTGAATTTGGTCAGACTTCCTGCCTTCAGGTCCTTTGCCTAACGGCCTCCACTGTTTGCCCAACACAATCCATTTGCTACTCAACGCCCACCGTGAATTTTCAACTATATATCTAATGGCATCTTTTCCCATTGAAATATACCTCACATAACAAAATTCACCATTTAAAAATGTGCAGTTCAGTGGTTTCCAGCATATTCACAATGCTGTACAATCATCACCACTACCTAATTCCAGAACGTCTCCGTCATCCTGAAAAAAAATCCCCTCCCTATTAGCAGTTAGCTGTATTTTCCTCTCCCTGCGCCCTCTCTCAACCACTGATCTACTTTCTGTCTCCATAGATTTGCCTATTCTGGAGATTTCATAAAAAGGAGTCATATAGTATGTGGTCTTTTGTGGCTGGCTTCTTTCAATTAACATCTGTTCTCGAGGTTCATACATGTTGGAATGTATAACAGTAGCTCATTCCACTTCTTCACTGAATAATAAATTTTCAGTGTACAGATAAACAATATGTAGTGTATCTATTCATCGAAAGATGCACATTTGGATTTTGACCCATTTTGGTGATTATAGTGCTGCTATGAACGTTCATGTACATGCAAAAGAATAAAGCTGGACCCTTATCTTCACCATTTGCAAAAATTAACTCTAAATACATTAAAATCCTAAGAGTAATTAAAATCCTAAGAGTAAGACCTTAAATAATCAAACTGGAAGAAAACACAGGGGTCAATCTTCATGACTTTAGATTTGTCAGTGACTTCTTGGATATCACACCAAAACCACAGCCACAAAAGCAAATATTTACACAAGTGGGTTTATTCAGATTTTGGCACATCAAAGGAAACAACAGAGTGAAAAAGCAACCTATGGGATGGGACAAAGATTTGCAAACTATGTGTCTGATTCTGGGTCACTATCCAGAATATGTGAAGAACTACAATGTAACAACAACCACAAGTCCCAAAAATACATGGGCAAAGGACATTTCTCCAAGGAAGATGCACAGATGGCCAACAAGCATATGAGAAGATGCTCATCATCACTGATCGCTGAGCAATGCAACTCAAAACCACCTTTTACCCATTAGGATGGCTGCTAACAAAAACAAACAACAAGCAACAAAACACTCAGCCAGGAGCAGAGACTTGAGAGGGAAATAAGCCCACCTCCTCCCTGAAAATCACCCTGATGCTGTGCTTCAAATTGGCAGCAGTCAGTCCCCATTTGGACTTGCCCCTTATCAGGTCCAGGGTTTCTACTACAGTCTGGGGCTCCCAAGGAGTCTTTTGTTTTGTTTTTAAATTTTTTTTTTAATTTTTTTTCAACGTTTATTTATTTTTGGGACAGAGAGAGACAGAGCATGAACGGGGGAGGGGCAGAGAGAGAGGGAGACACAGAATCGGAAACAGGCTCCAGGCTCTGAGCCATCAGCCCAGAGCCTGACGCGGGGCTCGAACTCCCGGACCGCGAGATCGTGACCTGATTGAAGTCGGACGCTTAACCGACTGCGCCACCCAGGCGGCCCAGTTTTTAAATTTTTTAATGCTTATTTACCTTAGAGAGAGACAGAGCATGAGAGGGGGAGGAGCACACAGAGAGAGAGAGAGACACACACAGAATCAGAAGCAGCCTCCAGGCTCTGAGCTGTCAGCACAGAGCCCAACACAGGTCTCGAACCCACAAACAGTGAGTTCATGACCTGAGCCGAAGTCGGATGCTCAACTGACTGAGCCACCCAGGCGCCCCCAAAGGGGTCTTTTATTGAAAATTTCAGCTGCCCTGCCCCACTAAAGCAGTCTAGTATTCTCCAGTTTTGTGTTTGGGGGAATACGCTCATCATATTATGCATAACAGGTCTTGTTTACCAAAGCTCACTTCCATTCTGGGCCTCTCTAGACCCTTGCTCTGCTCCAGATCCTTGGGAACCCTGTCTACACTGCATGCATATGCACAATAAACACCCCTTCAGCAAGCCTGGGCAGTCCAGGCACTCCAGGGTGGGGAGCTAGGGCCTGGGCCACCTGCATACCTTCCAGGGCGGAGGGAGCCCAGCCCTGCTAGAAGTCATTCCTTGAGCAGCACCTACAAATTGGCAACACTCATTCACCAGTTAGACTTGCTGCTGATTGAGTCCCTCCCAGGTGTCTCTTACTGGAGGGTTCCACAGCCAGCCAGTGGCTAGAAGTAAGGCATCCTCCAGCCCTGCCTTCAAGGGGAATATACACATTTGTGTTCCCTACAGCTTGCAGTTAGGCATAGACCTTGTTCCCCAAGAACTTGCTTCTGTGACCTGACCTCTCCAGACCCTTGCCGTCTTCTAGATCCAAGGCAACCCTGAGCTGCTCTGCAGAGTGTGTGCACAGTAACATTCTTTTAGGAAGACTTGGGAAGCTGGGGCCCTCCAGCTGTGGAGCTAATGCCCATTCAGCACCACCTGCATAGACTTAAGGGTGGAGGGAACCCATTCCTGAAATCTCTCTTAGGCAGCCACTGTAATAGGTGGAAGTGAGTCTCCCTATAGATTGACTGCCTGTTCAAATCCCTGGCTTCTACAATGTGGAACAAGAAATGAGGCAGAGCTAAAATAAAACAAAAACACTTATTTGGTGTCTCTGGATTGTAATTCAGGAACACAAATTAGGGCAGCACCCCAAATTATGTCCTCCACCAGGGAATGAACATTAAGTTTTTTAAGACAAAGAGAATGGTTTATGTGTTATTTATAAAAATTTGGATTGATGTTGACAGCAGAAAACTAATCTTGGCTGAATAATTGGTTGCTAAGGCTATCACTAAACAAAAGCTCTTACTGTAGCAAGTTGCAGGTGTTGAGCCGGAGTCCTGGGGACGTTTGCAGTCTGGCCCAGTTCAAAATTTATGGTTTCATTCCATGAGGACATGGGTAAGGCCCATTTCCTTAATGATCTCCCATCTCCATATTAAAACCTGTCAGCATAGTGACTACATTTAACTTCACCTTTCACATTTCCCCTTTCGATCAAGACCTTTCTCTGTAAGCATCACTGACCAACTATAGATTTTCTTGTCCCATGTCATTGAAATGGACCAGACCCAGCAAATCAGGTCCCACATCAGAGGATGTTTTAAGTCTCTGATACTGTTTCAAAGAGTCACTGTCGTTAGGGTTAGGCCACATTCGAGTAACAAGGCAGCAGTCGGGAAATGGTTCTTAGACAGTTTCCTCGTCTGGGAACTTTATTAAGCCACCTGGATGTCAGATGAATCAACCCATTGAGTGGTCATAATCTTGGTGGTTGTAGAGGTTCTGGATTCCAAAATCACCAGCCCATTAAGTGGACCTTTCTTACCAAGGTGATAAGCCTAAGAGAGCAATTACCAATTATAATGTCTAAAAACCTCATGGACATTACACATAGTAATCTAGATAACTAGTAAATTGTTAAGAATGTTGAATTAAGTCTCTTAAGCAGCCTAATAAATGTGTCAGTGCAATAGAGCAGATCTAAGGAACTAAAAAGAAACTTACATCAGTTTATCAAGAATTGAGATTGGAGGGTACATTTATCTGTTACTGTTCATTGGTTCATCAAGGTCATTTCATTCATTACTAGGAAAAGCATGGTTTGTACAGTACTCAGAAAGTCCTTCTTCAGGAAATAACTTTTTTTGGTAAGTCAGCAAGGAAAGTACAGTTCCATATTTTTAATACGATGGAATCCAAAGTACAAAATGCAAGTCATTGCTGACTGCTCTTTTTATAAGGTGTATGTAGAGGCTGCTTTTAGGCAACCAACTTGAACAATGGAAACCTAAGTAAAGTAGAAGGGCCCACAGTGACCCCCTGGCCGGATACAAACAGGCCCATTAGGTGACCCACCTCACATCCTTATATCCATTAGCCCTAACTGACCAATGGGTTACTTACACCTGGACATAGGTACCAGGTACCAAAGAAGGACAATTCCATACCTTCCCATAGCTCCTCACTTTCTCCCTTACCTGCAGCCACCCACAACTGCCTCATCGCAGGCAGCCTCTCCTTTGCTCTCCTGCCCATCGCTCCCTTGCAGAATATGCAATAAACTTCTATCTTCTTTCTTCTGCCTTGGGTGAATTCTTTCATCGCCCACACTGCTGGACTCCACCTGATTGGGTTGCCCCACGATGTACAGTTAAGCTAGCATGGTTACGACTAGGAAAAATTGAGACAAGGTATAGGAATAGCTTATTGTAACAACTAAAACTGATAGGTAACATCTACAGGCTTGTGGATCTAATCAGCAGTAACATTTGGGACTAAAGTTATAGGTAAGACCTATAACTTACCTAGTTATAGGTAAGACCAAGGAGTTTCAAACATCATGAACAGATTGGAGTTTCTGGTGGCAGATGTAACACAGAGGTCTCCCCTTTTTTAATCTACTGAGAAATGCAGATAAGAGTGTTGTCTCTACAAAACAGAGAAACAAACAAACAAAAAGTAAGAAGCAGCAGCAAGGAAAATGTTCTGCAGGTCTGGTCCAGTCATCTTGGGAACATTGTCTCTTTCAGCTGTTGTCTGCTTCAATTCCCAAAAATCTGCTTTCAGGTCAGTTGGTGTGCAGGTCCAGTCAGGGGTCAATACTTTCCTTAAATGTGACACCTGAATCCCAGAGTCTGTTCCTTGGAGTTTGGTAGCATGAGGATTGTTTAACAGCTTGAATAGGGTCTTTCCATTGGGGTTGAAGAGAGTCTTTCTGAAGATGCCTTTTCCAGTAGATGAAGTCCCCAAGTTATAAGGTGTGGTGTTTAAGGTCTTTTTCTCCTGGAGGCAAACTGGAAAGACTGCTCTACCAAAGCATGGTTATTTTGAATAGAAGCAATTAGAAGCAATAGAAGCTTTCATAAGGTCAAAATATGTCTCCTTTTATCAACTATGGATCAAAGAAGCAGGGGTTAGGTATATTGGACATGCTGTTACAAGAGGAATAGATTCTTATTGAATTATGCAAATACATACATTGTCATGAAAAATAAGGACATTTAGTAAGAGTTTCAGAATTCTGGAGGGATCAAGTAGGAAAAAAAAGATAAATGTTTCAAACTTGGTTGTGAAGATGCACTTTACCAAATTAATGTAGGTTATAAATAGCTTAAGGGAGAAGAGAAACAGGGATCCTCTCAATCTGGAAAACAAAACATTAAAACAATTATTTTTCCATTCATGTCTTAGAAGTTTTTAGTTATGTGTTTATAACTAAGTTCAGTGTTATGATCCTAAATTTATCAAAACCTGTGTTTTAGTGTATTTTTCAAAATCTTTCTCATGAATCTCTTTGAAGATGAAGCACTTACAACAACTACCTATAAAAAACTGAAAATAGCAATGGTTAGGGGCACCTTGGTGGCTCAGTCTGTTAAGTGTCTGACTTTGGCTCAGGTCATGATTTCATGGTTCATGGGTTTGAGCCCTGCATCGAGCTCTGTGCTGACAGCTCAGAGCCTGGAGCCTGCTTTGGATTCTGCGTCTCCCTCTTTCTGTCTCTCTCTGCCCCTCCCCTGCTTGTGCTCTCTCTCTCTCTCTCTCTCTCTCTCTCTCTCTCTCTCTCTTTCTCTCAAAAATATATAAAAAAACATTTTTAAAAATAGCAATGGTTAGAGATCTAATGAGAATTCACTAGGATGTAATTGACAAGGAAATTTGGTTATTTCTGTGACACATAACATTTTAAGATACTAACTAAAATTGTGACTGAAAACATTATACCAGGACATATCCAAATTTTAGGACTTTTATATACATTTCTAGAATACTTATATACTTATACAAATCATTAAGGCTTCATATCACCTTTTTTTGGGCTTAGTATCACTGCTTGACAATGTTTCCCATGTAATTTCACATATCAAATAACCGTGATTCATGTAAGATCTCCATTTTTATGAGAGAACAAATCTTTTGAGAAGTTCCAGGAACGCTCTGAGAATTCTTGTTTACTTTTAGGTCAAAAAGAATTCATTTAGAATTTGATTGTGGAAAGTTTGTCAAAAATCAAAAGGTTTTGGACACTTGATCAAATAGGATTATAGACCATTATGAAACAATATTTAATTATCTATTTGGCCAAGAGACAACAAAAGATTCTGGAGGCAAATACAAAGGGTCACATGGTTGTAAACAAAACTTAGCTCTCTAAGTACCCAGAAGGTGCAGTATGTGAATAATCAAAGACCTGATGAAGACAAAACATAGAATCTTTGTTTTACAGGTAGATCCCCTAAAGGTAAGTAAAAATCATTTACAATTTCTTATTTAGAGCAGACCAATAACCCAAGAAAACTTGTCCTTTTAGCAGAAAGAAAACCAAATTTTGTTGAAACACCAGTGTACTTCTGGTATTAAAACTCGCTCTTTAACTTAAATAAATCCATTCCAATCTTAGCTTGCCTATATATAAAATTCCCTTCTCAATATTCTGTTAACCTCCCTCCTTGGAAGCTACAGTATGAGATTTCGTTTGTCTCTAGATTCATCCTGCTCTGTTAGTCTGAGAATAGAACAGACAGGCAACTTTCCTCACGGTATTGGTGAAGGGGGTTGGTTGGTCTAAGTGGGGTAGGCAGAATAAAGATTTGAAAAATGGGACAACTTCTGAATTGATGGCAATATGGGAAGCTATCTTAGAATTCCCAGCTTTGCAGGTAGTTACAAGAAGTTGAAGTTCTTTTAAATAAAGATTGCTGCTTGGATGGGGCACCTGGGTGGCTCAGTCAGTTGAGCGTCCAACTCTTGATTTCGGCGTGGGCAATGATCCCAGGGTTGTGGGATGGAACCCCACATTGGGCTCTGCACTGAGCATGGAGCCTGCATTCATTCTCCCTCTCTCTCTCCCCCCCCCCCCCCGCTCTCTCTCCCTCTCCCTCTCTGTCCCTCTGCCCCTCTCCCCTGCTCTGCACTCTCTCTCAAAAAAAAAAAAAAAAAAAAAGAATTGCTGCTTGGCTGCAAACCTGAAAAGACAAAGCAACAAAGTATGTATGAGCCTATCATAGGGTGATTACAATTTAGCCTTCAGAAGCTATCAGTGTGTATACAGAACAGAAAAAGTGGTTTTTTTTTTATATTGGCCTTTTCAGTTGGCTGTACAGACTCTTTCATCCATCAATGTATGATGATATAAGAGCAGCAGCTTTTGAGCATGTTGGATCATTCCACAGTAAGAAATACTGTATATTCCTAGCACACACATATACACACACATATAACCATGTAAGTAACTGAAATAAAAGTGTGAATTGTGTTTCTGGCAGATGGACTAAGTTAAACTTACTTGCTCAGATGGGCAAGTCATTTACTAAAGACTTTATTGTATGCTGTAAAGATCCTTCAAAACTGTTCTTGAAGTCATTTTGTTGATTACAAGCTTCTACATATCAAAGAATGTATTCCACTGTATCCAAAAGATCTGAAATCCTCTTGTTTAGAGGCACCCCTTCAGGGCGAATGCACTCCAATGTTTACAGCAGCACTATCTTGACAATAGGCAGAGTATGGAAAGAGCCCAAATGTCCATCGACAGATGAATGGATAAAGAAGATGTGGTATAGATGTACCATGGAGTATTACTCGGCAATCAAAAGGAATGAAATCTTGCCATTTGCAGCTACATGGATGGAACTAGAGGGATTATGCTAAGCGAAATTAGTCAGTTGGAGAAAGGCAAATATCATATGACTTCACTCATGTGAGGACTTTAAGATACAAAACAGATGAACATAATGGAACAAAAATAATATAAATACAGGGAGGGGGACAAAACATAAGAGACTCTTAAATATAGAAAGCAAACAGAGGGTTGCTGGAGGGGTTGAAGGAGGGGGGTTGGGCTAAATGGGTAAGAGGCATTAAGGAATCTACTCCTGAAATCACTGTTCCACCATATGCTAACTAACTTGGATGTAAATTAAAAAATAAATGAATTATTAATTTAAAAAGATAATAAAATAAAATAAAAATAAAGGTGCCCCTTCATGTGGGCTTATCAAAGTTAAAGCTTTCCCAGCATGGCCTTCACCTACAAGCATATGAATAAGTTGGTAGAGGTCAGAATAACCAGGTTGACAAGTTTGAGTGATCAAGTTAACTTCTTTAGCAAAGCCTACAGAGTCCTCCAGGGCATTAGGTAATTCCTTAATAATACTTTGCACATCAGCCTTAGTACAAGGGTTGCAAGAGACAGGGAGTTCCTAAATCTCCTTCCTCAGGTTTTACCTTAAAGGGTGCTTGAATGACTGGGGGGCTTGGCGGAACTTCAAGGTCCTTGTTACAGTTTCAGATGCAGCTAAGCTGGGGTATAGACATGGACAACAGGGAGAGGTGGAAGAGAAGGAGTAGTGAGCTCTCAGTGGCTGGTATCTGAGAAAGGTCAGAGTTGGCTTTAGAGAGCCTGTAGTTCACTTCTTGTAAGGAAGCTGTAACAGAACCAATGTGCGTTGCCTCCTTGGTGAGTCACAGAAACTGCACCAAGGTTGAGCTGTCACACAAAGAACACTTCGTTTGCAGCAAATAAAGAGATCAAGGGGAATGGCTTCCACAACCGTGACTCCCAGAGCAAGAGTGGATGAGTTCCTTTTATTTAGTCTCAGGATGAATATTCAGGTAGGGAAGGCCTGTCATCTGATGCAGAGCTGGGCATAGGGCCCCACAGGCACCTTAAGGAAACAGGCCTGTACACATTGTACGTTATGTGAATGAGGCTCGTGCTCTTCCCTGGGCCAAGATTTTAGTATTATAATGAGGTACAGGTAGTTGTCTGTCATTCTAGAGGTCACTCCATGGTCCATCTGCACAGGGTGAGTCGGGGGTTATGCTCACACTGGTCTGGGTGGTCTGGGCCTGCTGGAGGTCCTGTCAGGGCAGTCACTATGCCTTAAGGGGTGGTTTCACTTTCCATTTGCCTGAGTTAAGAGCTAAGCTGGAAGGAAGAACTTAAGGAAAAACATAGGACAAAGGTCAGTGAGTACAAGCAGGTGGGCAGTAAAGTTCAGGTCTTAGAGTCTAACTGGTGACAGAGAGTTTCCAGAGAGTTTCACATCATGAGAGTGTTTAGAGGCCTGAAAATACCAATGAAAATAGGCTTCTCATTCATTTTGCTTGGTTTTGTATCCCTGTTCTTATTACACATGCAATTAAGTAAATTTTAGAATTGCGAAGGATCCCCAAAGTGGCCATTGTCATTCAAAATATTTTTTAAGTTTATTTATTCATTTTGAGAGAGAGAGAGTGAGCACACTGGACCGCAAGAGGGAAGGGGGCCAGAGAAAGAGGGAGAGTGAATTCCAAGCAGGCTCCCTGTGCTGTCAGTGCAAAGCCTGATGTGGGGCTTGAACCCATGAACCTTGAGATCAGGACCTGATATCAAGAGGGGGACGCTTAACAGACTGAGCCACCCAGGCACCCCAGCCATTGTCATTTTAAATCACTCTTAGTAATATAGGTCCATCGTGACAAAAGCTCACCGGAGGAACCATAATATTTACACATAAAACCACCTGGAGTCCCAGATGGGGGCTGCCCTTTAGGTGGCGATTTTGGGGATTAAAAGTTCCAGAGAATCCTCACTAGATAATGCCAGACGCGAGAGTGTTAATCCCCTATAGAAACTGTAAAGACAGAGAAGTGTCAGTCTTTTATGAGAAGCCCTTACAGGTTAGAGTCTGGACAGAGAAGTGTTAATCCCCTGTGAAAAACTGTGTGGAACAGAATCCAGGCACAGAAGTGTTACTCCTCTATCAATTCTGATGCCAGAAAGACACCCAAAGAAAGGTGAGAACCTCAACCAAGGAGGAAGACTCAGAGCCTAATGGAGTCTCCACAGGATCCGGAGCCACGTCCACGGAGCACGGAGCATAAAGCGCTCGAGTAGGTACCATGCTTGCATCCGGTGGTGGCACCGAATTGACACGGTGTGTAGCTTTGGATGCCAATCCTGCTGACATGAGAAAAGTCCACCGAGAACCGAGGCAGAGCTAAAGTAAAACAAAAGCGTTTGCTTGGGGTCTAGAGTCGCAACTGAGAGAACAGATCTGGACAGTAACCCAAATTGTAGCCTCCCCTGGGAAGCAAAAGTCAAGGAGTTTCAAAGACAAACAAAAGTTTGTATGTGTTCTTTACAAAGAATTCTGATGCATGGTGATAGCAGGAAACTAATCTTGGCTGAGTACAACTGCTTCCTAAGGCTGTCACTAGACAAAGACCTTACTGTCCCAAGTCCCAAGTGTTTGGGCTGAGTCCTTGGAATGTTTGTGGATGGGCACAGTTCTAAGCTCATTTCATCTGATGAGGACAAGCATAGGGCCCATTGCATCATGGCCTCAGGTTTACATTTTAAAACCACTTGACATACAAAGTACACCATTTTGCTTTACCTTTCACAGCAGCAACAAGGCTCACAGAGGTCTCTTACTGGAGGATACCCGAGCCAGCCTGCCTAATCCAGCTCTGGAAAGGCGGTGCAGATTGCTTTCAGGGGAAGTATAAACACTGTGTGGCTCAGAGCTTGGAATCAGGATGGCCCTTTCCTGACACCAAGCCGCTTGGGATGCAGGTCCTGATCTGTACTAATCTACACAAATACATACAGTTCTGGGATGCCTGGCTGGCTCAGTAGGTAGAGTATGAGGCTCTTGATTTCAGGGTCGTGAATTTGAGTCCCATGGTGTGTATATATTACTTAAAAAATAAAAATCTTCAACAAATGCACTTAAAAAATAAAATCTTTAAAAAATGCACATAATCACTGAAGAGAGAACTGAGGACTCTGGAAACGTTGCATGGGTGGACGGGAATTGGGGAGTGGTGCACAGGATGGTCAAGGCATCTTCCATTATGAGATACCTGGGAGACTTGGTGGCTGGAGAAGCCCAGAAACCCATCAGGCAGCCAGTCCAAATGGAGACTAACAGCTGCCAATTTAAACCTGTCACCTCAAAAATATTTTACCAGTGTGGACTCTCTCCACCCTGAGACCATTCAGGTGGTCTTCTCGGAACCACAGGGGCCCTGCAGTGTGTCCTGTAGGCCCAGGCTGTCTGACCAGGTATGGTGACACAGGGCATGGAAGGGGTACTACAAGGAGAGGCTGGGTCATTGGAGCTAGTTATTTGGGTCCTGGCATCTGCCTTATTCCATATCAAGTGTGACCCCACCAGGCAGCCAGTCCAAAAAGAGACCGGCTGTCGCCATGTTAAATCCTTAGCCTCAGAAAGATTACAGAGCGAGGATTCCCTCCAACCTGATGCCACTCAGGTGGACAGGGTCCTCCTTGAACCTCACAAGCCTGCCCTGCCTCCTGCAGGCCAAGGCTGGCTAAGTGTGGCATACATCTGCGTGTTGAGCCGTGGACCTGGAAAAAGGCAGCTCAAGTTCCAGGCTGTGTCAGCGGAATAGGATATTTAATTAAGGTCCCTTGCATCTGCCACATTCCAAGCCATATACCACATTCCCCGGAAGGAGGAGCTGGAGGAAACTGGTTGCCTTGCCAGCCTCAGGTGGGGTCCTGGCGACCCCTGCAGGGCCCTGCTGGCTGAGGCATCCTCCACCAGGGGACAACTGGGAGCATGGATGCTGGAGAGGCCAGGAATGGGCCAGGCAGCCAGGCCGAAAGTGGAATGACTGCCCCCAGTTTAAAGATGCCACTCGGAAGATTTTCTGGTGTGGGACTCCTCCACCCGGCAGGCTGTGCAGGTGCTTTGGCACCAGGAGAAACTCTACAGGCCTAAAGGGCCCTACAGGCCTAAAGAGGGGTGTGTGCTGCCCATGTGCAAGCCCAGCCAGGGACACGGGAACATGGGGCAAGGCTCAGTAGGTGCTTGCACACCGCCAGGAGCTCACCAGGCCTGGAGGGCCCGGGCTGATGTCCCCGGGCCCGGGGGGTACATGGTGCGCATGTGCGAGCCGCTCACGTCAGAGGAGCCAGGGACCCAGACTGGGGCAAGGGTCTGGAGGGGCCGGGTTACTGGTTCCCGTGGTCAGTGGCCGGGAGGCATGTGCGTCATTGCAGATACCTACATTCCCAAATGCACAGGTTCCTCCTGAGCCCTGACATGGAGGAATCTGGGGGATTCCTGGGGGACTGGGGGGAAGTGAGTGAGATGTCCGCCACTCTCCGATAAGGGACACCTGGAGACACTGACCGATTTCTGGAGGAGTGTGGAAACCATCCAGCAAGCTGGTCCCGTTGAGCACTGTAGGTCCCTTGTATCCAAAGGAGTCTCCGACAAGGTTTTGGCGGGTGGATTTTCCACACCGTGAAGCCATTGTGTTGGCCCTGGAGGTGCCAGAGTTTTCTGTGCCCTGGGTGCCCCATGCAGGGTGAGGGCAGCACAGAAGCTACAGACTGTGTCTGCAGGGGCAGACCCAGCTCTGGGGATGCAAACAACAGTCCTGGGACAGGGCTGTGTGGGCTTGGGTCATTTCATGGATTGGGGGCCATGGTGGATGTCTGGCATGTGCCTCGCCCCAGCCTCCTGCCTACACGGGGTGCATATTCCTGCTGTTGGGAAGCCTGGACGGGGTCTGGACTGCTTTGTCAGGGCAGCGCTGCTATGGATGATCTGGGTGTTCTTGGAGAAACACCCGAGGGCTTGTGTGGTAGCCATGCTTGTGACCCAATCAGGCAGCCAGCCCGATAAGGGACTCTGCGCTGCAAATTTAAACCTGTCGCCTCAGAAGGAAAGTTTTGCTGTGGACTTTCCCTTCTCTGAGCCCAGAGAAGGGGCTTGGGGTTTCCCCTGAACCCCACAAGCCCCGAGCACCTCTTGCAGGCAAAGCCAGCTGAGGTGCTGAGGCCTGCTAAAGCTCAGGCCCCTCGGTCTGGGGAGCCCCCATACCTGGAAAAGGGCAGATGTAGGGAGAGGCTGGTCACCTGAGCCGGCTATTCGGTGTCCCTGGCATCTGCCTCATTCTCAGCCCTGTCCTACATTCCCTTTGAAGGCAGAGCTGCAGGAAATTGGGCGGCCTGGCCAAGCCGTGTTGTGCTGGTGATGTGCCGGGCTAATGCAACTGGCCTGGGCATCATTTCATGAGAGGCACATGGGGGCGCTGATTCTGGAGTAGTCCAGGGCCGGCTCAGGTAGCTTGTCCAAAGGTGGACTGACTGCCTAAAGTTCACTGCTGCCATCTCACAGGTTTTCGGGGATGGGATCCCGCCCACCAAGGAGACTATGACGATGCTTCAGCATCTGCAGGGGCTCCATTAGCCTGGAGGGCCCTGGCTCACCTCCACGGCTGAGGGAAACATACTGAGCATGCACGAGAGCCACAAGGCAGAGGAGTCAGGGCCACAAAAGGCAAGTGTCTGGAGTAGGGGCTAGGGGGTACACACATGCACCTGATTCCAAGAACTAAGTGACACCCATGTACCATTCCCCCTGTAGGTAAGGCTGAGGAGTCTGGACTGCCTGGCCAGCATGGGGCCTACGATGCCACCTGTGTGTCCTTCACCAAGAGACACCTGGGAGACTTGATGCCCGGGAAGTCTGGGGCCCCACGGGCAGCAGGTCCAAGTGAGGACTGACTGCTGTTCGTTCAAAGCAGCAGCTTCAAAAAGGGTTCTTGGAGGTGGGTTCCCTCTGGCCTGGAGCTCTGCAGGAGTCATGGGACTGACCCAAATTCCATAGGCTTTGAAGCAGCCTCAGTGGGTGAAAGGTTGCTCGCTTCACCCCCCAGAGCGGGGCAGTTCAGGGGAACCAGGGATCTGGAACACGCCAGTGTATGCTCTTCACCTGGGTGTCCTTTCGGGGTTTGATGCCTCTGCTCAGTTTTAAATACTTACCTGCAGAAACGGACACCTGCCTTTGCAGGCTGTTTTGTCTGGGGAAGCAAATTAATGCTTAGAGTGGTAGTTTCTCTTGGCTGGCAATTATTTTCACCCTCTTTCACAAGCCATATTTGCAGGCAGGGTATTGTCTTTTGATGAGGCGATAAACAAATAACACACTCCAAACCCGTGTTTGATTAACCACTATAGAGGTTAAGACAGTGGAGACGGAAGGAGTAAAATCCCTGTTAGGTTCCCGTATCATTCCGTGAGTTAATACTGGGGAGACGTAGCTTAGCCAAGTAGCACTCACGTCCAGCCGCCAGTACAAGAGGAAAAGTGGCGTGCTGGTGAGGCTCGCTGCTATGGGACGCGGGAGCTGGTGCTGCGGGGCAAGTTGATCTTTTCAGGAGGTGGCTGCTGGACAGTCACCACTGCCAGTAAGAGGGTCCCCTTTACCAGGGTAAGAGCGAATAGCCCCAGGGTCTTGAGACAGCTATTTTAGAAACGCAAAATGTACCCTTGCCCAGACTGAACCTTCTTGGAGAGTCCTCAGATGCTCCCGGTATTGATGGTCCATGTACATTTGCTCTACACGTTTCCATTGGTAAGCTCCCAGCGAGGCCTCTCGGCAGCTGCAATACTGAGTTCTCATGGGGTAGACCAGAGGGGATGATGGCGTCCTGACACACCTTGCTTCGTATATCCGAGCAAATTTACTTTTAAAGACCACCCTTTTCGGTCTTTGTCTGAAACAAGTGGATTTGAAATCACCAGTGTGATACACATCCACCTACCCTGGGACTTTACTTACACCCTAATGAATAGTAAGTTAACTCCCTACACAAATCTAAGTTCACGGAAGTACCACTCCTGTGATTCTACATCACGTGCGATCTTAATCACAATCGTATTTTGCGAGAATTATTCCTTTGGTGCCCATTCTTTTATACCATAATTTAGATGCCAGCTTGTTTAAGCAACCCTATTCCTAATAATATCAGTATAATCATCACAAAGACTCTTAACAAGGTACCATATCCAGTCACCAAATGACCAAAATTTAACCTCCTTAGGTCACTCAGTTTAACTTCCTTGTCAATGACGTTTCCAAGGAAAGATCATTTTCATGAGGAACTAGGGGTACGAGCTTGTGGAGCCCTATCAAGCACCTGCTAAACTGCCTTAACTGCAGAATTCAAGGCTGTCGCTATTTTAGGGAATGCATGTGGAGTTTTTTTTTTAAGTTTTTTTTTTTTTTTTTCACTTTGAGATGGAGAGCATGCGTGCATGGGTGTGCGATTCGGGGAGAGGCAGAGAGAGAGAGAATCCCAAGCTGACTCTGCACTGCCAGCACAGAGCCCAGAGCAGGGCTTAACTCAGGAACCATAAGATCATGACCTGAGCCGATACCCAGAGTCGGACCCTTAACCGACAGAGCCACGCAGGCACCCGGCCTGTTTTTATTCTCTTTCCAATTCCTGCAAAGTGAGTTGACTTTGTCTCATTTTCCAACTGTTTCTTGACTTAGGATTTCTAAGGTATGATTTCCATTTATTAGTTCTAAGAGGTTCACTGTGAAATGTTTCTCCCATTAGTTTAATACATCCTTTGTCTTCTCTTGGCCTTGAATAGCATCTTTTCCTTCTAGTGACCCTTGCATTACCTGGTCTGCATTTACCCGTTCCCTCACGTTGTGTGCCTTATTTTTCCCTTCACTCCAATGGGTTAGGCTGAGGTTTGGCTCAGAGCACACTGTCTTGCTCCAGTTTCCCATATTATAGGTCACTGGCTGAGGAGGCAAAAGGCCACAGTCACAGGTACTTGTATCCTAGGTTTAGACAAGCTTCTACTAATAGAGACATTTTGGTTCCATTCCATGAAATATATCCTCAGGAACATGTTTTCCTGCTAGCATAGGGGGCTTTCTGTGACCTGTCGGCTCCATTCTCTCTGTTTCTTTTTAAATGTGTATTTGTTTTTGAGAGAGAGAAAGAGAAAGAGAGTGCCTGATCTGGGGAAGAGCAGGGAGAGAGAGCGAGAGACACACACACACAGAGAGAGAGAGAGAGAGAGAGAGAGAGACAGAGAGAGAGAGAGAGAGAGACAGAGAGAGAGAGAGAACACCAACAAGGTGCCAAGCTCAGAGTGGAGCCTGACGTGGGACTCAGTCTCTCAAACTGTGAGATCATGACCCGAGCTGAAATCAAGAGTCAACACTTAACCAACTGAGCCACCCAGACGCCTCAAGTGTGGGAGGTTCCCAAGGGGAACCTCAAGTGCGGGAACCCAATGGCATGTTCCTTCCTTTAAGTGCCAATGTCCATTTCATAGTTTCCCAAGGAATCGCAGCCATCAGGATGTGTGGCATCTACTTCTGGTAAGGTTGTTATCACTGGTGATCAGTATTGCCCTGATGTTACAGCTATTTCAACAGTATTCCAGGTATCAATCAATCTGAAGTGTACCGTTGCACAATCTACAGACAGAGAAATGCTGGTTTTTTGGTGTTTCATTATCTTTAGCATTTTCTCCAATGGCTTTATGTCGAATTCCCTGTTTTATTTATTTCCATGTGAAATTCACTGTGCATTTTATTGCTGATCTATGCATCTGTGTACCCAGTGATGACAAAGGTGCCATTTCATATCTGTTAAATAGAGATTGCTTGGTCTCAAAAATTTTATTTTAATGTGATTTGATCCATTGGTTATTGAGAAAACATGGCTGCCATTGTTTCTCCAGTTAAATCATCTGCCAGTCCAGCAAGGAACTGTAAATGTTTCCTTCCTTTTGGCAAATCTCTTTTTGGCATAGGTTGTAAATTGAGCATCAATAAAGAAGGATAAAATGAAGCATAGTTTGGGCATGATATCTGGCTTGAAACAATTAAATTTCAAGGTATATGCTACTATTTTAGGCTCCAGTATGACCGGGAGAGGTTTATTAACATAGGTTCCCATATTCGTGTGATAGAGATCTCTGGTGCAAGAGAGAAGCCTGATATATACTGTGTACTATGAAAGATAATAATGTGTTCTATACTAAGTTTCCTGTATGTCCTCTATATACCTTATATGTGTCCTTGCTCTTTCAAAGTCTGGACACGGGGTCCATGGATCTATGTTCATTTTCTAGTAGGGAGTATGAGTTAAACAGTGTAATTTAGGAGTGTTGAAAGCAACATAAATTTTTGCTTAAACAAGCCATTACACCTTTCAATTGATTCAGAGGCAGCTGGGTTGTAGGGTGAATGGAAATTCCACATTGTACCTTGTTCTTCAGCCCATTCTTGTATTAGCTTTCCTGTGGAGGGGGTGCCATGTTGTGCTTTTATGATAGTTCAGATACCATTGTAAGCCATCCACAGTTCTAATGCTCTGATTATAGATTTTGATCATTTTTTTTCTCCAAGAATAGGATAATCCTATTCCTGACCATGTGTCTACAATGGTGCATACATAGTTTATTCTTAGATACAGGTTCTATATAATCATTTGCATAATTTGGAAGGATCTGTCAGCTTTGATATAATCCGGATTATTCATTAATGACTCCCAAGACTTAAACTTTCAGCAATTCTCATTTTTCAATTTGAAATTGGATGTATTTGGTACCTACACAAGTGGATTTATTAGCCCTAACCTACTCCCTGGCTTATGTTCCACCTGAATGCAGAGCTCAAATATATGGACTGCATTAGCAGGGTGGGGCCCCCAGGCTGGCCATGGTATCATCAATGAGGGATTCCTAAGAGCAAAGGTTGCTGGAGCAGCCCCACAATCCTCAGAAATTGAGTCCAAATGGGGACTCCCTCACTGTACCCAATATACAGCTGGTGCTTCAGGGTGATTTTAATGATGGACCCACTCCACACTGGAGCCTACGCAGGTGTTTGGGACCAGGTGGCGGCTTCACTAGCTGTCTCAGGCAATCTGAAGGAGGCTGCTCTGTGCACACTCAAGCAACACAGTTCAGAGTAAAGAGGAACCTGGAATGGGCAGGGATCTGGGGAAGCCATGTCGAAGGAGCAATATTTGTGCATGCAAAGCATCTGCTTTCTTCTAATCCCTACCACTTACAAATGTGCATATGCCCCCAAAGGCACGGCTGGAGGACTCTGGAAAGGCTTCCAGGTCAGGGCCAGGCTGGGTGGTCAGATTTCCACCCGCCCCCCGCCCCCCATTCAGTGACCCCTGTTAGCCATCATGTATCCTGCTTCCAGTTTAAAACTGCCTCATCAGAAAGATTTTGGCAGGTGGGCTCCTTATGCCCAGGAAGCCAAGCAGGTGGTTGGGGACCAGCCTGAGCTGAATAGGCCTAGAAGGCACCAGTTGCCCAAGGATGCCGCTGGGTGCACGCTGTACATGTGCGAACCAAGCAGGTCAGGATCGCCAGGGGCCCATTAAGAGAAAGTGTCAGGAGAAGCCTCATCATGAGAGTGGGCTGCTGTGGGTACAAGGCATCTGCTTAATTCCTAGACTAATTTAAACAAATGTCTATAATCCCCTGGAAGGCAGAGCAGATTGGGACTAGGCTGACTGGCCGAGCATTTTACAATAAGTGAACCTGGGAGCCTTGAGTGCTGAGGAAGCCCCAGACCCTTCAGTCAGTCCAAATAGGGACTGATTGTTCCATTTTAAAGCTGCCACCTTGGAGGGGGGAGGGGCGGGGCTGGGGGGAGGTGGACTTGCTTTGCCCTGGAGCCTATGGAAGTAGTTGGGGATGGTCCCTAGCTCCACAGTCTTGGAATGCTGGTGTTGTCCAACGGTGTCTGATGGGGTTCATGCTGCACGTGTGTGAGCCACACAAGTCCAGGCAGCCTGGAACCTGGCAAAGTGTAGGAGAGGTCAAGTCAGCAGAGCAGGCCATTGGATGTTCCTGGCAGCTGCCTAATTCCAAGCCTTTATCTACATAAATGCACATATTCCCCCTTGAGACAGAGCTGAAAAAATCTGGACTGCCCTTCCAGGGCCGGGGCTAGCTGAATAGCCAGAGTTCCCTTTAGTAAGAGACACTTGGGAGACTTTATTGCTGTAGAAGCCTGAGACCCCAACAGGAAGCCGGTCCGAATGGGGGCTGACATTTACCAGCACAACTGAAGCCTCAGAAAAATTTTTGGTGGTAGGCTTTCTCCCCCCAGGAGGCTAACAGGTTTTGGGGGACTGACCTGAGAACCATAGGCTGCTGGGGATCCAGTAGCCATGGGCCAGGTGACAGGATCCAGACTGTGCTTATGGTAGCCATGCAGGGCAGGGTAGCTAGGGTATTTGAGGGGGCAATGTTGGGCAGGCCTGGGTACAGGAGGGTCTATTGGTGGTACCTTACACAAATGTGCATGTTTCCCTTATAAGCAGAGCTAGAGGAATCTGGACTGCCTTGCCAGAGTGGGGCCAAGTGGATTTACCAGGTTACCCTCCAATATGAGATTCCTGGGATTCCTCCAGAAATCCAGGACCCTATCAGGCAGCCAGTCCGAGTGGTAAATCACAACAGTTGCCAGTTTAGCCTGGAAGCTCAGAAATTTCTGTGGGTCAAGTCTCTTTACCCTAGAGGCTAGCGAGGATTGGGGTCCTACCTGAACTCCACAGGCCTGGAGGGCCCAGGCAGCCAAGTGTTACTGACAGAGTGTGGATGTGCGTGCATGGGCCACACAAGACGGGGTAGCCAGGAACCTGGAACAGGGTGATGTTAGGTCACGTAACAGGGCGGGGGACCTGACATCTGCTGAATTCTAATGTTTATTCTACATAAATGGGCATATGCTCTTTGAAGGCAGAGCTGAGGAGTCTAGACTTTTCCATGGTGGGCCTTGGTGGGATGGCCAGGTTACACTCCAATAATAGACACTTGTGACCCCTGAGAGCTGGAGAAGCCCAGGGCCCCCCAGGCAGCCAGTCTAAATGGGGATAAACTGTCACCAGTTATACACTGCCACCAGAAAGATTAATGGGGTGTAGTCTCCCTCTACCCTGAGGCAATTCAGGTGGTTGGATCTGGAGTGTCCCCTGCAGCCCAAGAGTGGCTGAAGGCACTCAGGACATGATAGCCAGTGGTCTGGAACAGGGCAGTTTCCTGCTGGGGAGGGGTGGGGGGGTGGGCACAGGAAGGGGCTGTTAGGGCTGTCAACCTTAAAAAGAAAGTAGCCACTTATTCTACTAGTAAAATCAGTTTATTCAGGAACAGGAGAAGAATTACAATTTGGGACAGCAAAATATGGCAAACCACAGGTATGTCTGAAAAGACAATTTATTAGGTTTTAGGGAGGAAATAGGAGAGGGTTGTTTTGCACATAATCCATTGGAGAACAAGAGTTTGAGGTTATGGTGGTTTCTCATGGCTCCAACTGGTGGTTAGTGCATTGTTGCTGGGCGAGACCTTCCTTTTCTCATAAAAAGAGGAGACAGGTTCCTATGCGAAATGTGTCCTCCCTTGTCAAGATAAGAATTATCTTCCTTCTTCCTGCCGGTTGTGCAGGCTGCAAGGAGTGCTAAGAGCATGGGAGCACCCCCGTCAGGCCTTCCCAACTCCATTTTATGAGGTTCCCTTTCATTTTCCCATTTCTCCCCTTAAAAAAATTTTTTTTAACGTTTATTCATTTTTTGAGGGGGGGGGAGGGGCAGAGAGAGGGAGACACACACACACACAGAATCCGAAGCAGGCTCCAGGCTCCAAGCTGTCAGCACAGAGCCCGACATGGGGCTCGAACCCGTGAACTGCAAGATCGTGACCTGAGCCGAAGTCAGACGCTTAACCCACTGAGCCACCCAGGTGTCCCCCCATGTCCTTCTTTTGACCAAGGTCTTTCCTTGAAAGCATCACTGATCAAGAGTGAGTTTTTCCACACTCAGTCATTTTGCGCCTCAGTGCCAGGAAAGTCCTTTTCTGGTTGTCACGTTTCATGTGGGGGGGGGGACAGTGTATAGACTGGACACTATGGAGCCACATTTGAATAACAAAGAAGGGAAGGAGGGAGGACTCTTCAAACAAACTACCTGATTTCTTTTTTCTTTTTTTATAAGACATTTTTCCTTTTTTTATTATTTTTTTTAAAAAATGTTTATTTTTGAGAGCGTGCACGTGAGCAGGGGGAAGGGCAAAGGGGGACAGGTTCCAGGCTCCGAGCTGTCAGCATACAGCCCAATATGGGGCTCGAACCCACAGACTGTGAGATCATGACCTGAGCCGAAGTTGGATACTTAGCCGACTGGGCCACTCAGGTGCCCCTGATGTCTATTTCTCATCAAGGTGGTGAGCAGCGGAGATCATCTCAAAGCACTGAGCCAGCATCACCCTATTTGGTGCATCACTTCTGCAGAGATTTGGCATGTAGCAACGTTTAAAATGGGTTATACAAAATGAGACAAGGAGCAGAATAATGGTCTGAAAGTAGGAGCCCAAACCTGAAGGTAACCAGCTAAATCGAGAAAAAGACCATGGATTGGGATGGAATTTGTTGTAGCCAATATGCTTGTTTTTTGATTTTATGCATTGGGTTTCTTCTTCCTCACAGGAATTTATCCATGTGCGACAGTGGTATTTGCTGTCACACCAGCACCTTCCTGTTCAGTAAGTGGGTAATCAAGGGCCATGTGATTGTCTGAAACTGCTTTAACCAACAAGTGATCACTGTTAGGCTGTTACTGTAGGGTTGCGGCTAGCTCCCCTAATGTTAGGGAGAGATGATTTATCGTGCACTCCTTGGCCCTTACTCCAATCTGTGGGAGAAAGGCTCTCCCTATGGAGGCAAACCCAGAGTCGTGTGCCTCATGGAAGTTCCCATTTAAGGCAGCTGTAGAGGCTCGGTGAGATGGACCAGTAGGAGATTTTTGATTTGTTATGGATTTTAACTGGGACGATTAAATATCCCAATATGCGTTGACCTCTGATTTGACAGCTGTCTAAACATTTGTACGCCCCTGGGAAATGCTGTCCACCACAAGCCAAAATGAACTAGATGGAGCATAGGAGCCTCCAACTTTGGTCTAGTTATTGTTGGACTCACGAGCTAGAATTTTTTTGAACCGCTTCTAGCCATGGGTGAGAGCAAATGGGATGACATTCCGTAAAAGGCTATTACTTCTTAAAGGAGTCTTTTCTAAAATCCTCACAAAAAGGTGTCACCCTGGTCGTATTTACCTTGGGTTGAGTGGAACAGATTGTATTTAGGAAAAGAATGTCCGGGAGGCACGGGTTATCCTATTGACAGGGGCGGAAGTGTTCGGTTGAGGCAGTACGGGTTATGACTGAGGAAAGGTTGAAACAAGGTATGGGACAGCTTGGTTGTTAACAACTTAACCTGACAGGTAATATCCATAGCCTTGTGGGAATAATAAACAGTGGCATTTGGGACTGAAAAATTAGATATAGGGAAGACCCAGGGGTCTCTGACACCGTGAACGGATTGGAATTTCTGGCGACAGATCCAATGGTCAGAGAGGTTTCCCTGTTTTGCAGTAGGCTGACAAAGGCAGACAACAGGGTTTTCTCTTAAAGAGGGGGACAAGTGTGAGGCTGTAGTCACCAGTGGGGGTGCAGATGTCAGTTCACAAGCTCCTCAGGAGCATCCCACGTGTAATCTGAAGCTGGCCCCCACACTGAGGGCAGCGAGGGACCAAAGAAAAAGGCAGGGCGCTGCAGGTTGGTAGGAGGCAGTTTTAATAAGCAAAGGGAACTGGGGGCACCTGGGTGGCTCAGTGAGTTAAGTATCTGACTTCAGCTCAGGTCATGCATGATCTCATGGTTTGTGGGTTTGAGCCTCGTGTTAGGCTCTGTGCTGACAGCTTGGAGCCTGGAGCCTGCTTCGGATTCTGTGTCTCCCTCTCTCTCTGCTCCTCCCCTGTGCTCTCTCGCTCTCTCTCTCTCTCTCTCAAAAATAAATAAACATTAGAAAAAAATAAGCAAAGGGAACTTACACACAAGGCTATCCTGGGCAGCAGCAGGACCAGTAGATCTCTCTACCCACCCCGCCCCGCTCAAATCATAAAAGTTCATATTGAAGACTTACCTGGCTTCAGTCACATATACCATCCACGTGGTCCCAGCACCACATCCCTATCTCAAGGCCATGTCCTTGGAGCTTCTGAAAGTGGGGAAAGCAAGTGAAAACCACATTCCAAAAATGAGGCAGGCGGGCGGGGGGTAGGGGGAGGAACCTCGGATCGCCCGGGTCCAGCTCACGGGTTGCCTGACAGTCACATCTTCTTGGTGAACTATCCCAACACTCCACCCCTCATGACTGACTTTTCCAATTTCACGTGAACTTCTGCAAAGTTCTGTGTGTGTTACCAGGAGGTGGCTTCTCTGGCTGCATCGGAGGCATATGGCACAGTAACAATGTAGGCACATGCAAGAGAAATCACAGTTTAAGACAATGACTCACAAAACCAACCACAAATTTTTCATCAAGAGCACCATGATCCAAACCACGAATTAAGTCCACTAGGCCAGGGGTTGGATCACTTGTGTCCTCATATAATTTAATAAAGACAACACATTAACAGACCCATCAAGTATGAACAGACACATGATTCTGTTTGGATAATGGCACAGGTATCTCCTTGTGAGGAAATAACAATGTCCAAGGCCATCCTATTTTGGAAGACGCTTTTTCTCGTTAGAGACATTTTAATGATCCATAAGGACTGGGTTTGTTGCTATTATTCAAGGCTTGCTGAGTGAATTTATGTGTTCTTCTATATGTGCTATAACATCCTCCAGGCAAATGAAAGAAACAAGACAGTGGCCAAATGATCATCTCAATGGGAAATAGAATGTGCCCACCTGGCCTTGAGGCATGAGAGGTTGGCAGCTTTAGAAACTTGACCCAGTTGTATACACCATACATGTTGGCCAGTAGAGGCAGCACTGTAATGGGTGAGGAGATGGACTGGGGATGCGATAATGCCAAAGACCCCTACCTTCTCCCCTCTTTGAATGCCGCATATTTCATTCCAAAGATAGTATGCTTTCACAGGTCCAGCTTGCAGCAGGACAATAGATCCCAGTGGTGATTGTGTACTTCCCCAGGGAAGCGCACCCTGGGGTGCAAAGTAACTCACAGATCCCAGTGGAACATCCCATTGCAAATTCCAGTGGATAACTCCTCTCCCAGGTGGGATGGGGGCTTGGCGCTCTCAGCAGTATAGTGCATTGATCCACGGTGAGAGTCAGGGTTATGGCTGTTTCTCACAAGGTCCATACATTTATGGTATTGCGTGCCTCAGTGGAGGTTCCAGGTCTGGCATATTGGCAACAGGCCCTACTGGATGATCATTCAAGTGTATCAAAGCCCAGGACAGCACGGTAGTCCACCCGGTCAAGGTGATTTTACTTGTTAGTAATTTTTTTTCAAGTTTTATTTATTTTTGAGAGAGAGAGCATGAGTTGGGGAGAGGCAGAGAGAGAGAGGGAGACACAGAATCTGAAGCAGGCTCCAGGCTCTGAGGTCAGCACAGAGCCCAATGTGGGACTCAAACTCACAGACCGTGAGATCATGACCTGAGCTGAAGTCAGACACTTAACCGACTAAGCCATGCAGACGCCCCTTACTTGTTAGTAATTTAATCTATTGTTTCATATTCCTTATTTATTTACTTATTTTTTAACATTTATTTATTTTGAAAAAGAGAGCACGAGCGTGGGAGCAGGGGGAGGGGCAGAGAGTGAAAAGAGAGAGAATCCCAAGCAGGCTCTGTGCTATCAGTGCCAAGTCCGACCCGGGGCTCAGTCTCATGAACTGTGAGATCATGATCTGAGGTAAAATCGAGAGTTGGATGCTTAACCGACTGAGCCACCCAGACACCCCTCAAAAATTTTTTTAAAGTTTATTTATTTTTATTTTAGTAATCTCTATACCCAGTGAGGGCAGTGAACTCACTACCCCAAGATCAAGAGTTGCACGCTCTTCTGACTAAGCCAGCCAGGTGCCCCTATGTCAAAATTTTTAGAAACATATTTTTAAAATAAATTTTTCTCAATGTGGCATAAGACATATTTATTATGTGTCTGTGTAAAAAAATTACAAAGCCAAAAGTAGATAAAACATATTAAGCATTTAATGTTTGCCTTAGTTGATAATGATTTAGATATTCAACAAATATCCATTATTTAGTTTAACTTAGTATATTAACTTGGATCTCATTTATATTTATGTAAATTATTGCAATGAACAGTTATACTTGGATTAGACATTAAATAGCTGTCATCTTAGTTCCTTTGTTGCCAATTTTTAAATATAAAGATAGTATGAGTTTCTTTGATTAGTAAACCCAGGTAGAAAAACTTGCTTATCTGCATTATATTCAATGCTGATAACTCTAAAGACATGCCTGTTTTTATTAAGCCAATAAATTTAAACTAGCATTTAAAAAAAATAATGTTTATTTATTTTTGAGAGAGAGACAGAGCATGAGCAGGGGAGGGGCAGAGAGAGAGGAAGACACAGAATCTGAAGCAGGCTCCAGGCTCTGAGCTGTCAGCACAGAGCCCGATGCAGGGGCTCGAACTCATGAATCGTGAGATCATGACCTGAGCGGAAGGCAGAGCTTAACTGACTGAGCCACCCAGGCATCCCTAAACTAGCATTTTTTTTTTTAAATGAAAGACTATATCTCAGATCACACGAACTTGAAAACATTTGTGTCAGTTGATGTGGGGTCGGGAGCAAATGGTCAAGAGAGAATTCTTGAGATTTTTTTTTGGTGCAAAAAGTGCTTTTATTATAGCATGGGGACAGGATCCGTGGGTAGAAAGAGCTGGGGCTCTCTTTAGTAAAACTCCTGCAGGCTCACCCATGGAAACCTCCTTACGACTTTTATTACTTCAAGGGCCACTGTCTTCTCACATTTCTCCAGGGCTAAGGTGGGGCTGATCTCAGGGCCCCACTAAACCATCCCATCAGTATTAACAATGTACAGTGTAGGGGCGCCTGGGTGGCTCAGTCAGTTAAGTGTCTGACTTCGTCTCAGGTCATGATCTCACCATTCCTGAGTTGGAACCCCACTTCAGGTGAGCCCCACTTCTCTCGCTCTCTCTTTGCCCCTTGTGGGATTCTCCCTCTCCCTCTTTCTCTCTCTGCCCCTTGCTCAAAAAAAAAAAAAAAAATCAGTGTACAGTGTATGTACAAATGGCAGGGACTTAATGCTAGCTTATGACCCATGTTTATTGGGAATTCCTCACTCACGGGGAAAAATTGCAATCCCCAATCCCCATCCCCAACAGGGTTCGACAGGTTACCACATCTGCCAGCAAAGGGGAGGCGCATGCGGGACCAGTCACTGTAGCACATGTACAGTCCCAGACATCTAAGGGCATCACCAACCTGCTGTTGCTAAATCTCGGATAGCTGAACACCACTTGTCCCTCTCAGGAGTTTGAAAATGCAGAGTTGGGGGTCATGTAACTAGTTAGCATGCCAGAGTCTCATTCGATACTGGAATTTACCAGACAAATCCCTCCACCAAGTAAGAATGGCCACACACCAACACCCATGGAATCAAGAAAGACTGTCAGTTTATCAGTCCTGTCTGGGCCCAGCCAGGTGATGTTTTCCGTGTTTAGTCAGATTGAGCCCCAGGCTCTACTTCCTGGTGGTGCCCTTCCATCAAGTCCTATAAGTCTCAGCTCTGCAACCAAACTCCCCCCCAGAGCCCAAATACTTTGGTTTCTCAGCAGCTGCCTGGTGCGTCAGGGGAATAATTCTGCGGTTTTGCCAGTCGGCATCCGTAGTGGTCAGAACTACGACAGTATCTGACCAGCTCTGAACCTCTGGACTGTCACTCTTGATTAATGAGAACATTCTGGGCAAATGCTTTTGCTCTGGTCTGTTTTGTGCAGGTTCAAGAATTTCACCTCTAGCGGTGCAATACAAATCCCCGTGCTCTCCCTCTGAATCATAGCCTCAGTTCTGAAAACCAACAAAATAGGCCTGCGGTGACCATGGTAGGCATGGGAACTACCATCAAAAGTTGATAGGGCAGATGTTAGAATGGGTTGTCGCCATGGGGCTGGGGGTGGGGTACAGTCCTATGCCATTATTCCTAGCTGCAGTACCCAGGCAGCTCAGGCCTGCTTTGAACACTCTAATTTTTTCCAAGTAAATGCTTTAGGCCCCAGGGACACTCAGCTAAGAGCACTGACGGGGCACTGACAGGCAAGTGGCAGGGACAGGGGGTGGCTCACCGCCCACCCGCTGCCAAGATCCAACTATGAGCTTTTTAACTGTAGCAACTTTAACATACACTATTAGAGCTGGAATCACCCCAGCTGCCGGCAGCAGGTTTGGATCCTAATTAAAGGATTTAAAGTGGACTCACTCCAATTACAAGGCCTGGAAAGAATCCTGTATTACCTTTCATCACTACCTCCCCAGGTCAGGTAATTTGTGCACTGCTGCCCTCCCTGGATGTGGTAGTCATTTCTCAGGCTCCCTCTCTGGACTCAAACCCTGATGGTCCATCACCAGTCAAGGCAGGGAGAGGCAGGGTCGGTGGTGATGGGGGGCCACACTCAAGGTGCGGGCCTCTAGCGTGCTGGACGGTTCAGGGAAAGGCTCCAGTGGAGACACAGCTGGGCCACCAGGTAAACGTGCCCAAGATCCCCCTGCTACAGGCACAAAGGCTCCCTTGGTACCTGGGACGCTCGCTGGCCAGCCTCAGGAGCCTTGGTGAGCCTCCTTCCAACTGACCCCATCGCTGCCCTCCACCCTGAGCGACCCTCACTGTGGGGGCTGTCTGAGCCTCTATCTGTTCAGTCCATTCTGCAGTTATGTCCAGGGGAAATGTTCACCATTGAGGCGGCCTGACCTGTGCCTGGGGCCACCGCCAGCTGTAGCTGGGACAGGAATGAGTGGAGAGAGCTGCTCAAGGTGTGAGTGGAACAGGGCACACCGGGACAGCCCCCCTTTGGCACATGATGTGGGCAACCCTCGCATGTGCTCCCGTGCAGGGGCCCTACACCTGACACCAGGCCCGGAGGGACCAGTGGCCACTACCCGGGGAGGAGGGACAGGAGCTGGGGGTTCCAATACCCCAAGGCACCCTCTGGGATTGCTAGACAAGGCTTTCTCACCAAGGGTTCATCATCCCCACCTATTCATACCCCCACTGGGCCTGTAAAAATGCCTTCAAAGACATCAGGGCTTGGGGGATCTGCAGCAGGTGCAAGCATAGGGCATCCCAAACATTCACAGTTGGGGACATACGGCCTGTGATGCCACAGCCCGGCCCATTTGCTTCACTGAGCACATCAAAATTTCATGAGAGCAAAATGCTTGTGTTGCCTGGGAGGGCTTGCACTTCTAGTAAGCACAAGGGAACAAAGGCTCACACATGCGCCACATCACTGGCTTGGTCTCCCATGATAACTCACACACCCGTGCATGGCTTGGCTAAGGGAACACACAGCATGGGCCCCGCCAAGTCAGTCCCCCTGGTACACAGTGGGATGAGGCATCCGCCTCCAAAAGGGGGCAGGAGTGCATACCTTACTAACTCCACCATCTACTCTTTGGAGATGCCACCAACAGCGTGGCCCAGGTGGAAATAGGAAATGATGCCACCACTTAGCCTCAGGGACCTGAGTGGACGACCCAGGGAGGGGGACACCTGTCACATGGCAGGGAGCCTTGCAGTGGATCATCAGGACCTCCTGGGGCCATGGCCCAGCTACTAGCCCCCAGCCCTGCCCCATCACCGCCAGCCTTGGAGCTCGCAGGGCCATCTGATCAGCCCTAGGAATGTGGTGGCAGATAGGACCCAGGACGCCTTTCCTGCTGGTCATCTCTGAATTGGGAACAATTCCGCGGAGGCACCTCCAAAGCCCCACAGGGGACTGTGGCTGGAACTGGGGACTCTTCTCCCTGGCCCTCGCAGGATGGCCCATGCCAGTCCAGACTCAGGGTTGGGACTTGGAAAAAAAAAATCCATAGAGGCAGCTCCGGAGGACTGGACCTCATTGGAGATCCTGGCTGGGCGGTGTGGCACCCTATGTGGACCTCCCTTCAGGGCCCGGCGGGTCCCCACCTCTGCAGCAGGACTTGGAAAACTTGATGAGAAAACCAAGTCTCACGTCCGAGACCCCATGCGTGCCCGCTGCCTGCCTGGCCTATTGCGCCCTCCAGGGGCCTCCCCTAAAAGCTCAGGCAGGTCCCCACCACTGCAGTGGAACGCGGTGGGGGAGGGGAGGAACAGGTGGCCTGGTAGGTCCGACAACGAGGGCCACAGGCAGGATGGCGCCTAGACGCCGGACACCCTCTTCCATTCCTCCGAGGGGCCTCAAGTGGTCCCCGCAGGTGGTAGGGGCACCAGCAGGTGCTGGCCCACCCCTCCAGGTGGCCCCACAACACTCCTTGGGAGCGTGGCCGGTGGCCGCGACACCGCTCCCTCATAACCCTGGACATCCAGTCTCTGGCAAGCATATGACTACCCGACACCCTGGCACGAGCAGAATTATCACCCTAGCGTCTCTGGTCTCCTGTAATTTCAACTGGTGCACCACGGCCAAATCTCATCCCTTGCCGACTTCACAGGCGCTCCAGAGGGGAGAAACTATATAAAAGTGGCCACCAGGTGGCGCCCGACAAGTGGCAGGAACATCATGGGACAGATCTAGATCGCGGGCCAGGGAGGGCGCGCAGCCTGCGTCCGGACTCCGCCCTTGCCCTGGCTCATCTCAGAACTCGTCTCTCGGCCTGGGGCAGGTGAAGGGCATCGAGTGCAGCTGTGGGGCGGCTGCATTGGGAGCTCCCAGCTGGCACAGCGTGACAAGGGCAGCCCAAGGGAGACGTGGAAAATTTGGGCGTCAGCCGGGCTGAGAGTGGACTCTACATGACTCCCAGGCTGGCCAGTGCGGACGTGGGCACATTCCCCAGGGACATCGGCCGGCCCTGAACTTCCGGAGGGAGGGGGGCTTAGAAAAAACTTTTTTTGCAGGCAGGGACTGTAAAATTTAAACCATGGAAGTACTCACAGAACAGCAACGGAACCGCGTTTGTCCTACCATCTCAAGGGAAGGTTTTTCTGAAGCACAGAAACAAATTTCAGGAGACAGAAAGGGGGGTGACTGATAAACCTGACCACAGAAAAGTTTAAACAAAATCCGTCTCTGCATATACCACAGTGAAGTCTAAAGACAACAAACAGGTATGGGGAACATTGGTGCAAATGCACCTGTAGTGATAGAAATATTGATTTTAGCATTACTTACCTTAATAAAACTATCCAAAAAAAAAAAAAAAAAAGGAAGGGAGGAGGAGGTTAATAGCCACTTACTAAATAGATCCAGTTCCAGGACATCTGTACAGTTCAGTGCTATGACTTTGTGTGTATTTTGAGAAGAGGTAAATGTCGATGATGAACTGTTTCATGAGATTAAGGACAAAGAACAAACCAAGATGTAGCACTTCCTTTGGTGTTAAAAAAATTGTTTTTTTTAAAGTACATGTATTTCTCTTTAAAGAGGTATATGGACAGGCAAAGGAACTAGAATTGCTACAGCAGTTTAAAAAATGGTAATACAATCACTTCTGGTTTAATGTTTATAGAGGTAATAGAGAGCGTGTGATGTTGGCAGACAGAAAGACATCAGTGGAATCTAACTGATAACCAGACTGTCCGAGCTCAACTAAATTTTGGCAAATATGCAAAAGCCATTCCTGGGAGGAAAGATGGCCTGCCTCTTCTCTCCATCAAACTGGAGGACGGTAATCGGACATCCACAGGGAAAATACACAAGCAGACAGGCAGACACACAGATTGACGAAGCAACGAAAACGCCTTTACCGAAACCCCCACACCCCATACAAGCGTGAACTCGAAATGGATCACACGCTTCTGTGGAAAACAAAAGTAGAACACACTTTAGCAGGGTGGGGGGAGGATTCTAAGAGAAATAATTGGGGACCTAGAGCCAGACAAAGAGATTTTAAGACTTGATGCCAGACATATGATCCATGAAAAGAAATGCAGACGCTGGAAGGCATCAAAATTAAAAACCTAGACTCTGTTGGGGCCACTGGGTGGCTACGTCGGTTGAGTGTCCATGTCTTGATTTCAGCTCAGGTCATGATCCCAGGGTTGTGGGATGGAGCCCCGTGGCAAACCCCGTGATGAACCTGGTGTTGATCCCTGCACTGAGCGTGGAGCCTCTTAAGATTCTCCCTCTGTCCCTCTTCCCTGATCGTGCCCTCTCTCTCAAATTAAAAAACAAACAAAAAACCCAACCAAACAACAACAACAACAAAAATGTAGGCTCTGCAAAGCAACCTCTGCAGAGGACCAACCAACAAACGACAGACAGAGGCTTGGGGGAACAAGCAGGGGGGTGAGACAGAAGGCTGAAAAGGGAAGGAAAAATGAAGAAGCGCTTTCAGAGGTTGGGACAGGGTCATTAGGTGAATAAGGTACAATCTGTTCAGAGAGGAAGTCTGGTGGATGGCCAAGGCAAGGAAGATGACGACCATGATTCTAGGGTTAGACTTTTTTTTTTAATGTTTATTTTTGAGACACACACACACACACATACACACACACACACACACACACACACAAACACACAGAATGAGCGGGGGAAGGGGGGGAGGAGGGGGAAGGGCAGAGAGAGAGGGAGACACAGAATCCAAAGCAGGCTCCAGGCTGTGTGCTGACAGCTCAGAACCCGACACAGGGCTTGAACCCACAATCCATGAGATCATGACCTAAGCTGAAGTCGGACGCTCAACCGACTGAGCCACCCAGGTACCCTAAGGGTTAGACTTTTTTTTTAATGTCATGTTTAGAAAATCAGCTGGGCAGTTTTATATCTAATTGCAGATGGACAGGAAATCTGGGGTTTATAAGCATAGAGCTCATAACTGATCACCCACAGGTTATTAAAAAAATTATAACAACAGTAGACACTGTAGGACCCATTAAATTAAAGAAAATAATAGGATGCTTCCATAAAAATTTCAGACATGAAGAACAGCATCTTTTATTTTTATCAACACTAAATGCCTAATACATAGCCTAGCATGTTGCAGGCAAATTATGCTTGGGGAAATTTTGACAATAATGCCCATCATAACTACAGATTTCCCCAAGTGGCAAGAACAACAAGAAAGAATTAGAATTTATAGGACATTGTCTTTAGTTTACAGGCATGAATCTGCTGCATCTTTCACCCTGTCCATATCCCTAAGTGGGTCAGTGCAGCACGCTGCCTGCTGGCCATACTGTTTTGCCTGTTGCTCACTATTGGATACCATACTCGTTGCAGCCATGGACATTCTTCAAACAGCTGCCGCAGTAGAAATTGTGCCAGCGTTCTGAATGAAAATGCCACCTTCTGGTTCAGATACATCCCCACTGTCTGTGACATCCTCTTCTTCCTCTATGGATCACCACCCTGATTGCCTTCTTACGACTCAGGACTCACCAGCCATCACTAAGCCCGACCGCACTGCCCCACCCTTCCATGTCAGCACCATCGACTCTCTGGGAGACCTTCAGTCAATGGAGAAATCAGATACTTCGGGAACCTGATGAAGCAGTGGAAATCTTCACTTCAATCTCCATAAGAATCAATGAGGGTCTCGAACAACAACTGTCCCTATTAGACACTGACTTAGAGGATGAAGTTTGGCCTCAATTACTAATTGGCGCTTGGTATTATAACCCAGCATATATACCAAGACACCCAGGTACTAACCTTTGTATTTTTCTCTTACTGAATTGAGTGCAGCATTGGACATATGGCAGAGGCTGTGAAAATAACCCAACATAATTCTTGATTCACTTTGTGTTCTACCATTTTGAAAGGCCAACTGTCTAATGTGCAGAATGGGCAATTATATCTTTGAATATAAATAGGCCCCAAATTGATCAGTTACTACACTCTCAGTACATGATTTAATCCATATTCACCTATTAGAAAATGAACAATAGACCCTATATCCAGACTTTAAAATAACAGGGACACTTTGTAAGGTGTTCAGAAGCCATATAGGAAACTTAGCATAGAACACAAAACATTATCGTTCATGGTATATACATCAGCTTCTCTCTCAGATCACATATTTCTACCCCCAAAATAAAAAACTCTTGACGTCATATTGGAACCTACATATAGCCTATACCTTGAAATTTAATATGCAGGTGTTTCAAGACACATATAGGTCCCCAAATTGTGCTCAATTTTACCCATCATCGCCAATGCCCAATTTACAACCTACGCTAAAAAATTGTGTCAAAAGGAAAGAGTGTTATAGTTCCTAGTTGGACTGGAAGTAGGATTATTGGAGGAACAATGGAAACTGCTCTTTCTCATTACAATTCAATCAAATCACACTAAACTTAAACTCTTTGAAGCCAAACAAGCTCAATGAATCACACACGCAATGGCAGCTTTGTCATCCTTTGGTACATAAATGGATAAAATCAGTAGTATATTATAAAACATAAATGAATTTCACATAGAAGTAAACAGAGCAAGGGAAGTTTGACATTAAAGCAGTTGAGAAAATGCTAAAAATAACATCAAAAAACATGAAAGATGCTTCTCTATAGACTGACAATTCTTGCAGTTAAAATTGGTTGACATATGGAATACTGTTGAAACAGGTATAATATCAGGGCAATACTGATTACCCGAGATAACAGACAACCTTACCGGAAGTAGATGCCACTATCTTGGTGGCTATGATTCCTTGGACAGCTATGAGGTGGACATTGGCACTTGAAGGAGGCACATGACATTGGGTTCACACACTTCTGCGGTTCCCCAATATCAAAAGAGAGAGTGGAGCCTACAGGTCACAAAAAGCCCCCTATGCTAGCAGGAAAACATGTTCCTGAGGATATATTTCATGGAATGGAACCAAAATGTCTCTATTAGTAGAAGCTTGTCTAAACCTAGGATACAAGTACCTGTGACTGTGGCCTTTTGCCTCCTCAGCCAGTGACCTATAATATGGGAAACTGGAGCAAGACAGTGTGCTCTGAGCCAAACCTCAGCCTAACCCATTGGAGTGAAGGGAAAAATAAGGCACACAACGTGAGGGAACGGGTAAATGCAGACCAGGTAATGCAAGGGTCACTAGAAGGAAAAGATGCTATTCAAGGTCAAGAGAAGATAAAGGATGTATTAAACTAATGGGAGAAACATTTCACAGTGAACCTCTTAGAACTAATAAATGGAAATCATACCTTAGAAATCCTAAGTCAAGAAACAGTTGGAAAATGAGACAAAGTCAACTCACTTTGCAGGAATTGGAAAGAGAATAAAAACAGGCCGGGTGCCTGCGTGGCTCTGTCGGTTAAGGGTCCGACTCTGGGTATCGGCTCAGGTCATGATCTTATGGTTCCTGAGTTAAGCCCTGCTTTGGGCTCTGTGCTGGCAGTGCAGAGTCAGCTTGGGATTCTCTCTCTCTGCCTCTCCCCGAATCGCACACCCATGCACGCATGCTCTCCATCTCAAAGTGAAAAAAAAAAAAAAAAACTTAAAAAAAAACTCCACATGCATTCCCTAAAATAGCGACAGCCTTGAATTCTGCAGTTAAGGCAGTTTAGCAGGTGCTTGATAGGGCTCCGCAAGCTCGTACCCCTAGTTCCTCATGAAAATGATCTTTCCTTGGAAACGTCATTGACAAGGAAGTTAAACTGAGTGACCTAAGGAGGTTAAATTTTGGTCATTTGGTGACTGGATATGGTACCTTGTTAAGAGTCTTTGTGATGATTATACTGATATTATTAGGAATAGGGTTGCTTAAACAAGCTGGCATCTAAATTATGGTATAAAAGAATGGGCACCAAAGGAATAATTCTCGCAAAATACGATTGTGATTAAGATCGCACGTGATGTAGAATCACAGGAGTGGTACTTCCGTGAACTTAGATTTGTGTAGGGAGTTAACTTACTATTCATTAGGGTGTAAGTAAAGTCCCAGGGTAGGTGGATGTGTATCACACTGGTGATTTCAAATCCACTTGTTTCAGACAAAGACCGAAAAGGGTGGTCTTTAAAAGTAAATTTGCTCGGATATACGAAGCAAGGTGTGTCAGGACGCCATCATCCCCTCTGGTCTACCCCATGAGAACTCAGTATTGCAGCTGCCGAGAGGCCTCGCTGGGAGCTTACCAATGGAAACGTGTAGAAGCAAATGTACGTGGACCATCAATACCGGGAGCATCTGAGGACTCTCCAAGAAGGTTCAGTCTGGGCAAGGGTACATTTTGCGTTTCTAAAATAGCTGTCTCAAGACCCTGGGGCTATTCGCTCTTACCCTGGTAAAGGGGACCCTCTTACTGGCAGTGGTGACTGTCCAGCAGCCACCTCCTGAAAAGATCAACTTGCCCCGCAGCACCAGCTCCCGCGTCCCATAGCAGCGAGCCTCACCAGCACGCCACTTTTCCTCTTGTACTGGTGGCTGGACGTGAGTGCTACTTGGCTAAGCTACGTCTCCCCAGTATTAACTCACGGAATGATACGGGAACCTAACAGGGATTTTACTCCTTCCGTCTCCACTGTCTTAACCTCTATAGTGGTTAATCAAACACGGGTTTGGAGTGCGTTGTTTATCGCCTCATCAAAAGACAATACCCTGCCTGCAAATATGGCTTGTGAAAGAGGGTGAAAATAATTGCCAGCCAAGAGAAACTACCACTCTAAGCATTAATTTGCTTCCCCAGACAAAACAGCCTGCAAAGGCAGGTGTCCGTTTCTGCAGGTAAGTATTTAAAACTGAGCAGAGGCATCAAACCCCAAAAGGACACCCAGGTGAAGAGCATACACTGGTGTGTTCCAGATCCCTGGTTCCCCTGAACTGCCCCGCTCTGGGGGGTGAAGCGAGCAACCTTTCACCCACTGAGGCTGCTTCAAAGCCTATAGAATTTGGGTCAGTCCCGTGACTCCTGCAGAGCTCCAGGCCAGAGGGAACCCACCTCCAAGAACCCTTTTTGAAGCTGCTGCTTTGAACGAACAGCAGTCAGTCCTCACTTGGACCTGCTGCCCATGGGGCCCCAGACTTCCCGGGCATCAAGTCTCCCAGGTGTCTCTTGGTGAAGGACACACAGGTGGCATCGTAGGCCCCATGCTGGCCAGGCAGTCCAGACTCCTCAGCCTTACCTACAGGGGGAATGGTACATGGGTGTCACTTAGTTCTTGGAATCAGGTGCATGTATGTACCCCCTAGCCCCTACTCCAGACACTTGCCTTTTGTGGCCCTGACTCCTCTGCCTTGTGGCTCTCGTGCATGCTCAGTATGTTTCCCTCAGCCGTGGAGGTGAGCCAGGGCCCTCCAGGCTAATGGAGCCCCTGCAGATGCTGAAGCATCGTCATAGTCTCCTTGGTGGGCGGGATCCCATCCCCGAAAACCTGTGAGATGGCAGCAGTGAACTTTAGGCAGTCAGTCCACCTTTGGACAAGCTACCTGAGCCGGCCCTGGACTACTCCAGAATCAGCGCCCCCATGTGCCTCTCATGAAATGATGCCCAGGCCAGTTGCATTAGCCCGGCACATCACCAGCACAACACGGCTTGGCCAGGCCGCCCAATTTCCTGCAGCTCTGCCTTCAAAGGGAATGTAGGACAGGGCTGAGAATGAGGCAGATGCCAGGGACACCGAATAGCCGGCTCAGGTGACCAGCCTCTCCCTACATCTGCCCTTTTCCAGGTATGGGGGCTCCCCAGACCGAGGGGCCTGAGCTTTAGCAGGCCTCAGCACCTCAGCTGGCTTTGCCTGCAAGAGGTGCTCGGGGCTTGTGGGGTTCAGGGGAAACCCCAAGCCCCTTCTCTGGGCTCAGAGAAGGGAAAGTCCACAGCAAAACTTTCCTTCTGAGGCGACAGGTTTAAATTTGCAGCGCAGAGTCCCTTATCGGGCTGGCTGCCTGATTGGGTCACAAGCATGGCTACCACACAAGCCCTCGGGTGTTTCTCCAAGAACACCCAGATCATCCATAGCAGCGCTGCCCTGACAAAGCAGTCCAGACCCCGTCCAGGCTTCCCAACAGCAGGAATATGCACCCCGTGTAGGCAGGAGGCTGGGGCGAGGCACATGCCAGACATCCACCATGGCCCCCAATCCATGAAATGACCCAAGCCCACACAGCCCTGTCCCAGGACTGTTGTTTGCATCCCCAGAGCTGGGTCTGCCCCTGCAGACACAGTCTGTAGCTTCTGTGCTGCCCTCACCCTGCATGGGGCACCCAGGGCACAGAAAACTCTGGCACCTCCAGGGCCAACACAATGGCTTCACGGTGTGGAAAATCCACCCGCCAAAACCTTGTCGGAGACTCCTTTGGATACAAGGGACCTACAGTGCTCAACGGGACCAGCTTGCTGGATGGTTTCCACACTCCTCCAGAAATCGGTCAGTGTCTCCAGGTGTCCCTTATCGGAGAGTGGCGGACATCTCACTCACTTCCCCCCAGTCCCCCGGGAATCCCCCAGATTCCTCCATGTCAGGGCTCAGGAGGAACCTGTGCATTTGGGAATGTAGGTATCTGCAATGACGCACATGCCTCCCGGCCACTGACCACGGGAACCAGTAACCCGGCCCCTCCAGACCCTTGCCCCAGTCTGGGTCCCTGGCTCCTCTGACGTGAGCGGCTCGCACATGCGCACCATGTACCCCCCGGGCCCGGGGACATCAGCCCGGGCCCTCCAGGCCTGGTGAGCTCCTGGCGGTGTGCAAGCACCTACTGAGCCTTGTCCCATGTTCCCCGTGTGCATGCACATGCGCAGCACACACCCCTCTTTAGGCCTGTAGGGCCCTTTAGGCCTGTAGAGTTTCTCCTGGTGCCAAAGCACCTGCACAGCCTGCCGGGTGGAGGAGTCCCACACCAGAAAATCTTCCGAGTGGCATCTTTAAACTGGGGGCAGTCATTCCACTTTCGGCCTGGCTGCCTGGCCCATTCCTGGCCTCTCCAGCATCCATGCTCCCAGTTGTCCCCTGGTGGAGGATGCCTCAGCCAGCAGGGCCCTGCAGGGGTCGCCAGGACCCCACCTGAGGCTGGCAAGGCAACCAGTTTCCTCCAGCTCCTCCTTCCGGGGAATGTGGTATATGGCTTGGAATGTGGCAGATGCAAGGGACCTTAATTAAATATCCTGTTCCACTGATAGAGCCTCAAACTTGAGCTGCCTTTTTCAGTTACTTATATGGTCATATACACACACATGCATCTCACACACACGCAGGTATGTGTGCTGGGCCATAAAATATACAGTATTTCTTACTGTGGAAGGATCCAACATGCTTGAAAGCCACTGCCCTTAAATCACAGTAAATTGATCCACGGAAGAGTCTGTGCAATCAGCTGAAAAGGCCGATACAATGAAAACCACCCTTTCTTTTCTGTGCATACCGGGTGATAGCTTCTCAAGGCCAAATTGTAATCACTCTGTGATAGACTCATATTTTGTTGCCTTGTCTTTTCAGGTTTGCAGCCAGCAGGAATCTTTATTTAGTGCTTCCTCCACTTGTTGTAACTGCCTGCAAGACTAGGGATCTATGGTGGCTTCCCAAAGATTTATACCTTTGCCATCAATTCAGAAGTTGTCCCATTTTTCAAATCTTTATTCTGCTTACCGCACTTAGATCAACCAACCCCCTTCACCAATACCGTGAGGAATGTGTTGCTGCCTGTTCTTCTATTCTCAGACTAACAGAGCAGGATGAATCTAGAGACAAACGAATCTCATACTGTAGCTTCCAAGGAGGGAGGTTAACAGAATATTGAGAAGGGAATTTTATATATAGGCAAGCTAAGATTGGAATGGATTTATTTAAGCTAAAGAGCGAGTTTTAATACCAGAAGTACACTGGTGTTTCAACAAAATTTGGTTTTCTTTCTGCTAAAAGGACAAGTTTTCTTGGGTTATTGGTCTGCTCTAAATAAGAAATTGTAAATGATTTTTACTTACCTTTAGGGGATCTACCTGTAAAACAAAGATTCTATGTTTTGTCTTCATCAGGTCTTTGATTATTCACATATACTGCACCTTCTGGGTACTTAGAGAGCTAAGTTTTGTTTACAACCATGTGACTCTTTGTATTTGCCTCCAAAATCTTTTCTTGTCTCTTGGTCAAGTAGATAATTAAATATTGTTTCATAATGATCTATAATCCTATTTGATCAAGTGTCCAAAACCTTTTGTTTTTGACAACTTTCCACAATCAAATTCTAAATAAATTCTTTTTGACCTAAAAGTAAACAAGAATTCTCAGAGGGTTCCTGGAACTTCTCAAAAGATTTGTTCCCTCTCTTTATAAAAAAGGAGATCTTACACTAATTAGCATTATTTGATATGTCGAATTACATGGGAAGCATTGTCTAAAAATGCCAAAGAAAAAAGTGATACTAAACCTTAATGATGTATTTGTATAAGTGTATTTATAAGTGTTCTAGAAATGTATATAAAAGTCCTAAAATTTGGATATGTCCTGGTATAATGTTTTCAGTCACAATTTTAGTTATCTTAAAATGTTATGTGTCACAGAAATAACCAAATTTCCTTGTCAATTACATCATAATGAATTCTCATTAGATCTCTAACCATTGCTATTTTTAAGTCTTTTGAAGGTAGTTATCCTTTTAAGTGCTTCATCTTCAAGAATTTCATGGGAAAGACTTTGATAAATATGGTAAAACACAGATTTTGATAAAATTAAGATCATAGCACTGAACTTAGTTATGAACATATAACTAGGAACTTCTAAAACACTAATGGATAAATAATTGATTTAATGCTTTTATTTTCCAGATTGAGAGGATCCCTGTTTCTCTTCTCCCTTAAACCATTTATAACCTACATCAGTTTGGTAAATTGTATCTTACGACAAAGTTTGAAACATTTATCTTTTTCTCCCTACCAGATCCCACCAGAATTCTGAAACTTTTTCTTAATGTTTATTTATTCTGAGAGACAGAGAGAGCGTGAGCACAAGCAGGGGAGGGGCAGAGAGAGAGGAGGACAGAGAATCCCAAGCAGGCTCCGCACTCTCAGCGCAGAGCCTGACATGGGGCTTGATCCCACAAACCATGAAATCATGACCTGAACAGAAATCTAGTGTCAGATACTTAACCAACTGAGCCACCCAGGCGTCCCAGAATTCTGAAACTCTTATTAAATATCTTATTATTCATGACAATGTATATATTAGCTTAAGTTCAATAAGAATCTATACTTCTTGTAACAGGATACCCAATACACCCAACCCCTGCTTCTTTGATCCACAGTTGATAAAAGGAGATATATTTCGACATTATGAAGGCTTCTATTGCTTCTTAATTGCTTCTATTCAAAATAACCATGCTTTAGGGGTGCCTGGGTGGCTCAGTCAGTTGAGCATCCGCTCTTGATTTGGGCTCAGGTTATGATCCCAGGGTCATGGGATCCAGCCCCACGTTAGGCTCCATGCTGACAGTGCAGAACCTGCTTAGGATTCTCTCTCTCCCTCTTTCTCTGCCCCTCCCCTGATCATGTTTATTGATAAACTGATGTGAGTTTTCTTTTTATTTCCTTAGATCTACTCTATTTCACTTTAGATATTTAACTCAATATTCTTAACAATTTACTAGTTATCTATATTAATATGCACGATGTCCATAAGATTTTCAGACATTATAATTGGTAATTGCTCTCTTATGCTCATCACCTCGGTAAGAAAGGTCCACTTTAATAGGCTGGTGGTTTTGGAATCCAGAACTTCTACAACCACCAAGATTATGGCCACTCAATGGGTTCATTCATCTGACCTCCAGGTGGTTCATAAAGTTCCCAGATGAGGAAACTGCCTAAACCATTTCCTGACTGCTATTTTGTTACTCAAATGTGGCCTAACCCTAATGACAGTGACCCCTTGAAGCAAATATCAAAGACTTAAAATATCCTCTGATGTGGGACATGATTTGCTAGGACTGTTCCATCTCAATGACATGGGATTAAGCAAATCTACTTTCACCCATTACAGTGGCTGCCTAAGAGAGATTTCAGGAATGGGTTCCCTCCACCCTTAAGTCTATGCAGGTGGTGCTGAATGGGTGTTAGCTCCACAGCTGGAGGGCCCCAGCTTCCCAAGTCTTCCTAAAAGAATGTTACTGTGCACACATTCTGCAGAGCAGCTCAGGGTTGCCTTGGATCTAGAAGACGGCAAGGGTCTGGAGAGGTCAGGTCACAGTAGCAAGTTCTTGGGGAACAAGGTCTATGCCTAACTGCAAGCTGTAGGGAACACAAATGTGCATATTCCCCTTGAAGGCAGAGCTGGAGGATGCCTTACTTCTAGCCACTGGCTGGCTGTGGAACCCTCCAATAAGAGACTCAATCAGCAGCAAGTCTAACTGGTGAATGACTGTTGCCAATTTTTAGGTGCTTCCTGAAGAGTGACTTTTAGCAGGGCTGGGCTCCCTCCACCTGGAGGCTAGGCAGGTGGTTGCGGCCAGGCCCTACCTCCCCAGACCTTCAGGACACTGATGAACCAAGACTTGCTGAAGGGGTGTTTATTGTGCATATGTATGCAGTGTAGACAGGATTGCCCAGGATCTGGAGTAGAGCAAGGGTGTGGAGAGGCCTGGCATGGGATCCAGCTTTGGTGGACAAAACCTATGCCTAAATCACAAATTATGCAGACGTTTGTATTCTCCACATGGCAAACACACGCGCGTGCACACACACACGCGCGCACACACACACACACACACACAGAGCTGGAAAATACTAACCTGCTTTTCTGGGGCAGAGCAAGGGCAGCTGAAACTTTCAATAAAAGACTCCTTGGGAGCCCCAGACTGCCATAGAAACCCTAGACCTGATAGGGCAGCACGTCCAAATGGGGACTGACTGCTGCCAATTTGAAACACGGGCTCTTGGGGGGAAGGGATTTTTCCGGGAGGAGGTGGGCTCACTCCCCTCTCAAGTCTCTACTCCTGGCTGAATGTTTTGTGCTTGTTGTTATTTTGGTTTTTGTTAGCAGCCGTCCTAATGGGCTATGGTAATATCTCATTGTAATGTTGAGTTGCATTTCTCTAGTGATCTGTGATGATGAGCATCTTCTCATATGCTTGTTGGCCTTTTGTGTATCTTGTTTGGAGATGTGTCTATTCTAGTCCTTTGTCCATGCTTATTTGGGTTTTTGTGGTTGTCATTACGTTGTAGTTCTTTGCATATTCTGGATAGTAACCCCTTATCAGACACACAATTTGCAAATATTTGTCCCACCCAAAGGGTGTCTTTTCACCCTGCTTATGGTTTCCTTTGATGTGCCAAAGTTTGAATAAATCCACTTATGTATATTTCCTTTAGTTGCACTGGTTTTGGTGTCATATGCAGGAAGTCAGTGACAAATCCAAAGTCATGAAGATTTCCCCCTGTGTTTTCATTCAGTTTGATAATATAGGTCTTACACTTAGGTCTTTAATGCATTTACAGTTAATTTTTGTATATGGTGAAGGATCCAGTTTCATTCTCTTGCATTGTAGATATCCATTTTTCCCAGCTCCAGGAGTCTGGAATTTTTGAGGATGAGGGAGGAAGCCAGTGTGCCTGGGATTTGGCAAAAGGGGTGAGTGGTGGAAGGGGAGATTGGAGATGCAGACAAAGCCAGGATCATAAAAAATCTCTGTAACATCTGCAGGGAGTCTCCATTTCATACTTGGGGAAGCCACTGGAGAGTGATATAAACAGAATCACATGTTTGAATGATCACTGTTTTCCTCAAAAAGTTAAACATAGAGTGGTCATACGACTGAGCAATTCCACTGCTAGGCAGATATCCTGGATAACTGAAAATAGGCACATTCATACAAAAACTTGTACATAAGTATTGATGGCAGTACTACAATGCAAAATGGGTCAATAACCCAAATGGCCATATTTTGATGAATAGATACATCACATATTGTTCATCCAGAAATGAAATATGTATTGTTCAGTGAAGAAGTGGAATGAGCTACTGTTCCATGCTCCAATATATATGAACCTTGAGAACAGATGTTAATTGAAAGAAGCCAGCCACAAAAGACCACATACTATATGACTCCTTTTTATGAAATCTCCAGAATAGGCAAATCTATGGAGACAGAAAGTAGATCAGTGGTTGAGAGAGGGCACAGGGAGAGGAAAATACAACTAACTGCTAATAGGGAGGGGATTTTTTTTCAGGATGACGGAGACGTTCTGGAATTAGGTAGTGGTGATGATTGTACAGTATTGTGAATATGCTGGAAACCACTGAACTGCACATTTTTAAATGGTGAATTTTGTCATGTGAGGTATATTTCAATGGGAAAAGATGCCATTAGCTATATAGTTGAAAATTCACGGTGGGCGTTGAGTAGCAAATGGATTGTGTTGGGCAGGAACAGTGGAGGCCGTTAGGCAAAGGACCTGAAGGCAGGAAGTCTGACCAAATTCACACACTGACAACCAGTTAGATGTTTGATTCCAAATCCCATGTTCTTACCTCTATGCTGTATAGGTTGACATAAGGAAAGGGCCTTGAATTAAGCCACTTAGGTGCCCTTTCATGCCATCTATCTCCAGAAGTACTCACACCATGTTTCCGGAGGCCATTTCTCTGTTGAGCCTTCAAGCACTAGAGCTGCCGTTTGGATGTAATTGTGACAGACTAAGGAAATCTCCTTTCCTTCTTCAAATCAGAGCGATCAGCATGAAGATCTACTGATCAGAGATGAGATAGATCAGGGGCAGTAAAGAGTTCTGGCACCATAAGTTGAGATTCCTCTTAGGAGAAGAACTTCCTTGCACCCTCATGGCAAGAAAAGTGTTTCAGTTTTACAGGATTACAGAGGACTTCTTTCTTGGAATAATGGGAATTTTGTTCTCCTGGATTTGTTCAAGGATCTTGACCTGAATGTTAAAAAAAAAAAAATTATCTAGGGTGGGATACTTAAGGGATTTTTATTCATACAGTGCTATTTTAATGTCCTTTTCTTTGGTGGGAGAAAAATATTTTGTTACGGGCGGAGGACAGAGAATATCCAATAAAAATGGGATACATGAGAATCTCATGGTAGATGTGCTGAGTGCTAGAGTGTGGAAAAAACAACTTGGTTTCCAAGGTCGTTGTTTTTTTTTTTTTTTTTCCCTGCAAGGGAACTCAAGTTTAGAATAGAATAGAATAATGGAGAAAACATTGTAATAGTATGCCCTTGTAATCTTTCCCAGTATCCAGGCTGCAAAAAAACAAAGATGAGGACCAGAAAGAGGCCTGGTCAGCCTCCTCACGTAGAGGTCCCATGCACCAGGCACAGGCCATCATCCTTAACACCATGTCCTCACCTTTTCTAGTTTTCAAAATGTTATTGCCCACTGGCCCCAAAGGCAAACAACTTGCATTATATGCTATGCCCCTTCCTTTCCCCCACCAAAGTCGATATGCAGTCCACCCATGTCAGGAAACTAGTGCCCCTACAGGTGCCCACAGTGACAGAAGAAACTATTGAACAAGGAGAAACCTGGGAATCGAATATAATACTCAGAGCCAGGCATGGCTGAATTCACTCCATCATACTTAACTTTTAAATTTCTTTTTAATCAGTTAGAGTTTTGCCTCAATAATGGGTGTGTGTGCTTGTACATCCATGTGTCTGTGTGTGTGTGTCCAGTCCATCCTGTGCATTCACAATACTGCATGAGGGAATTCTTGGCAAGTCCCAAGTGCTATGCAAACTAACAAATTCTATTATGATTATCCCAATCTTACAAATCTAATGTCAGCTTGAGAATTACTTCTCAGGTCAATAATACCTTTAAGAAAGTCATCCTTGCCTTCCATTATTCTAAGACATAGGAGACCATTCAATTCTTAATTTCTCAAATGTGGAAAACAAACTCATTTGCAAAGACTGCCAGTGTGAAATTGTTTCCAGGATTATATGTGTCACTCCCTAGACACCAAGGAGAGATTCCCTTTAAATAGTTTTATGCCCTACTCATGAAGCATTTTCATTACTTGGGCCACTAAGTCCAACTGGATACCTCTGCCAGAATTCGAGAAGGGTATGAGCCCTGGGATAGGCATGTAGGGTGGGGATACTGGCTTCTACCCAGTCATGGCTAGCACGATGACCTCTAAATTCCTCTCAAGCAACAGTTCTCCACATGACCTCCTTGCTCCCTCCCTGTTCCTTTGTATAGGCAATTTCCCCAGTCATCCAGAGGCCAATGTGGAAGCCATTTTCAGTCCTCAGGTCTTATACCCCCTCTATAGGATCAGACATCAAATGCTTCAGTCATTCCCGAGAACATCTTTTGTATTAGTTCTTTCTAACTGTCATGACCCTAGTTCTCCACTGGCATCTTCTGGCCTGACAGCTTTAATCTAAATGCTCAAAGTGGAAGACTTCTCAAAACCTGCTGCTCACCTCAGTTCCCAGTTTTGTCTTCTGCTGCATCCACACACTGTAACCTTCTGCCCAACCACACATGTCCTCCCATGGGTGTGCTCTGTACTACTTTCCTGTTATGACTGTACAAGTTATCAAAACTTAGGAACCTAAATGGTACAAATTGATTATCTCCCAGTTCTAGAGGTCAGAAGCCTGATGGGGTCTTACCGGACTAAAATCAAGGTGTCTCCAGGGCTGAGTTCCTTCCGGAGGCTCTAAGGGAGAGTTGCCTTGACTTTTCCAGCTCCCATAGGCTGGAAAGCCCTCTCTTTGGCTCACAACCCCTCCTCCATCTCAAAGCCAGCAATGCTGCACCAATCCTTTTCATGCCTGGTCTCTTCCATGTTCAGGGACTCTTGTGATTCCATTGGGCACACCTGGATAATTCAGACTGGTCTCACTATTTTTTTTTAAAGTTTATTTATTTGTTTTTAGAGAGAGAGAGCGTGCGCACATGTGGCAGAGAGAGGTAGGGACAGAGAGAATCTCAAGAAAGCTCTGCACCATCAGCACCACCAGCATGGAGCCTGATGCTGGGCTCAAACCCACAAACTGCGAGATCACGACCTGAGCTGAAATAAAGAGTAGGAAGCTTATCCGACTGAGCCACCCAGGGTGTCCCTATTTTAATGTCAGATTACAAGTAACCTTAATTCCCCTTTCCATGTAGACTAACTTATTCACAAGTTCTGGGAATTGGACATAGATGTCTTCCGGGGAATGTTATTCTGCCTCCCACATGCTCTATCCCATCCTCTGTCTCCCACATTATCAGAACTGCTTTTAATTATCTATGCCTCATTTCCCAATTTTCCCAGCAACAATCAATTGAAGATGGTATCAAAAAACTCATGTTTAAGTGAAATAAGACTACAAACTGCACCAACATCATTAAATTGCAAATCCTTAGACCTCATTAGACCTGATGAATCAGAAACTGTGGGTTTGAGGCTCAGCAATTTGATTTAATGTCCTCCAGGTGATTCTGAGGCATGCCAAAGTTTGAGAACTACCCCTACCAAAGTTTAAGCCCACTTTAACAAATTAACAGTCTGCTTGTCTGCGGTGTCAAATGCGGTGTCTCTTGGCCACCAAATATGGGGCCATGTTCAGGTGGAAGCCAGTGGCTTGGGAGGTGAATGAATTCACCTGAGCCAAACTAAGGAGATACGAGTTTATGGAATACACCGCAGGGGGGCGTCGCAGGACAGTAGCGAAGAAGCAATCTGCAAGGAGGCATTGGTAGGAAGCTGCTTTTAAGGAGGGAAAGTGAGGAGGTATGATGACATATGGAATTTTCCCTTCTTTGGTAAGTGTGCCTAGTTGTAAGTAACCCATTGGTCAGTTAAAGCCTATGGATATTTCGGGGTGGGTTGCCTCATGGGCCGGTTTGTATTCAGCCAGGTTGTCACCATGGCTTTTTCTGCATTCCATTGCTCAAGTCTGTTTGCCTAAAAGCGACCTCTACATTGGCCACCTATGCTAGTAAGGTCTAGAATAGCCCGGGCTATAGATGCTCATTCCAAGCCTATCTCCCTTGCTCAGTCTGTTTCCCCCGCAATTTACAGCGTTGTTAAAAGCTCAGCGATGCACATATTTGGCACCAGTGCCCTTACAGGAACACCCTTAGGACATTAGGATAAGATGAGCATCTGAAAGTAAAGTTTATTCATTAAACACACCAAGTAGGCGGTAGCACCTACTGATAGATGACATCAGAATGACAGCCTAAGAAGGCTGTTTCTCAAAAGGAGGGTTACATTTTGCATACCGTGCTTTCGGGGGATTACAGGGTGAGCCGGCACCTCTCAATACATACTTGTTACTCTTCTGAATTTTCAGGTCATTACATTAGTACTGGGATCCTGCATTTTGATGCAGAAAAAGTACCGCCAAGTGCCAATTTTCTCCAAATTAAACCTCAATGACACAAGTAAAGTGGTTAAACTAAGGGAGGGCGAGGCGGGAGATGCAGCAGGTAACCTGGCTGGGACTACTTTCTTTTGCCAAGGTGGGGCTCTACTCTTTCCTTCCCTCACTCCCTCTAAGCTCCTGGGGCCTCCTCTTTGGGTTTTGTTTTTTTTTCCGGGGCCTCCTCTTCCTCGCGTCCCCTCGGTCAGGCGGCTCGGCCCTTCAACATCAGAAGTAGCCACCGGGCCGGCTCGGAGAGAAGGCGAACACACAGCCCAGGACGCGCGCGCTCTCAGAGGCGGCGCAGAAGCCGGGACCCAGGAAGGCTGCCCCCACGCGGCGCTCGGACGCAAACCCGCCGCCGAGGCCCCGACACCGCCTCCGCCGGGACTCACACCCGCGGCCACGCCCCCTGCTGCCGCGCGTAGATAAACGCTGGGTGACTGCGGCGCTGCCGCAGGCGTGCGGCGTGCAACTCGCAACCAATGAGGTGCCAGAAACCAAAAGCAGTGACCAATGAGACGCTGGGAGGGCCCGGGTGGCCGACCAATCGCGACGCTGCGCACCCGGATGTGCTTGCCAGTTCTGAAGCCCATCTGTGGGCAAGTGTGAGGGGCTCCGCACGTGGGGCTGGGGCTGGAAGCCGGCAGGAGGGCTGAGCGTGTGTTTGGTTCAGTGTGTCGTGCGTGCGGGTGGCGTGTAAGCGTCGTCTCCTTGGGGTTTGAGCGGGGGAGAAATCAATGTGGTCATTAGTCGTGGAAAGAATTCCACCGAGGGTGCCGGGACCAGCGTGCGTGGAAGCCCATCCGATGGTACCTCACAGGGACTAGGAGAGACGAGCCTGGTCGGACAGTGAGAATATGAACCTCTTACCTAAGAGCTCCAAGGAGTTTGGCTCCGTGGACTATTGGGAGAAGTTCTTTCAGCAGCGAGGAAAGAAAGCTTTCGAGTGGTACGGAACCTACCTGGAACTGTGCGGCGTGCTGCACAAATACATCAAACCCAGGGAGAAGGTACGCGCGGCCTGGCGGTCCTGAGTGTGTACTCGGGAACGTGGCAGATGATAACTTTACTCCTGGTGGATAGAGACAGGCGTGAGGGCCCTAATTGGGCCCATGTTTTGAGGCTTCTCCGCGTCATTCCGGCCCAAAGTAGGCAATTTAAAAATGTTCTTGCAAAGGCTTTCGGATAACAGACATGCGGCGCCCAGCTCACCGCTGAACTAATAGCCTCATTGGGACAGTGACTTCGTTAGTTGGGCAACCTAGGTATGGCCTCCTAGAGAGACCCTGTGCTTTTCTGTCACCGTCCATCCGTGTAGAGCAGACAATACCTGTGGCTTTACTGACACAGGAATCTGTTAGCCAAATCGTTGTTGTGGGCACACTGAATTTCAGGCACTGTGCTCAGCCCATAAGCAACAAGAGCAGCAAGGCGTAAACCTTGGGCACGTTCCGGAAGTGACAAGTGGTAAATGCAGCAACAGGGTGGATAGAAATGGAATTGTACTGGAGGTAGGAAAAAAGGAACGGAGCAAACTAACCTTCGTGGAGGTTGTGCCAGACATGCTGGGTGCTGCGGGTGTGTGTGTGTGTGTGTGTGTGTGTGTGTGTGTGTCTGTCTGTTAAGGAGTTGAATTCTCACAATAAACTCTGTCAGGTTCATTCATTGTAGGACATGGAAACTGAGGCTCTGAGATCCAGTTTCTTGCCCAAGGTCATACATGTAGTATGTGGTCACACGGGTGTTTAAACTCAGGCCCATCTAGTCCCAGCGTATGCACTTCTCACCAAACTTTTCCAGAGATGGTGACATTGGGACAGAGTTTTGAAGGATCAGTGGGCTTCAAGAGGCTGATCACCGTGGCCCTTCACCGAGGTCAGCAGTACGAAAGCATGGACAGCATCCAGGCCGAGCTGTCAGCCAGAGTCCTGGAGCTGGCCCCTGCCGGGATGCCCACCCAGCAGCAGGTAACAGAGCTTCGGCAGCAGCATACACGGATCTTAGACAAGTCATATTAGCAGCCAGGAAGGCGGAGGGTGTCTTGGAAGGAGCTAGGACCAGTGTCTGTGCCCCTGTCTATTCCTGGAGGGCATGTCAACAGCTGCGAGCTAAGTGGGCAGAGCTTATGTTCTCTTGCCCCGGGCAGTGAGAGGAAGGTGAGCGGTGGCTTTTCTTGAGACCATTGAGACCCAGGGTAGCATCTGTGTGTGGGGGGCCTCGAGACTCCTCATAGATGGCACGGAGGAAATGCTGTCCACCTTGCAGGCTCCAGCTCTTTCTACTGTGGATTGTACAGACTGTGTTTCTCTTTCCCCTCTTTGTGTAGGCCTTGACCACTCCTTGACCATTTTGCTTTTTAGAATCATCGAGTGTAGAATGGAAAAGAGCCAAAACAGCTCAGGTTCTTTTTTAGGACATTACCATTGCTGGCCTGGTATTTTACTGGTAAGGAAACTGAAAGTTTTTGCCAAAAGAGTGATGTGTTGTCCATTGACACTGTCTTGTTCCATCCTGCTCAGAAGGGTAGTTGACAGGTGACTTTTTTGTAGGCACTTTATAGTAAGGAATTTATCCTTCCTGATAGGAAAGCCAAGGTGCCTGGAGGCTCTTTGCAGTAGTGACAGATCTGAAAAGATGAACCTAGACCCCTGGTTCTCGCCTGTGCTTCTGCTCACTAGGCTGACTTGCGTTTACAGATGAATGTGTGTTTGATTCTTCCTGGCAGACTTTGCTGAGACTTTGCTGTTGGTCCATCAGAGATGCAGATCCTGTAGGGAAGTTCATTTGTGACCTTCTCTCCAGGACCTGCATCTCTGCGATATAAGGGGTCCCTGGTGATTGGTAAATACTCTTGAAAGTCTTTACAAAGAAATGAATGTGAGGGATGCCTGGCTGGCTCAGTGGAATGTGCGGCTCGTGATACCAGGTTTGTGGTTGAAGCCCTACTTTGGGTGTAGGGATTAGTTAAAAATAAAGTCTTTAAAAAAAAGAAATAGATGTGAAGATTGGGAAGGGAAATGGAAAAGTCTATGGGGAAAATGTATTTTTCTCCTAATTTTTTCTCCTGTTTAGAAAAATGAGAAAAAAGATGAGAATAATTGGGGGGAGAAATCTGTCCACACTTGGAATGGTTGCTTTCCCTCTGGATATGTTATTTTTTTCCCTGTTCAGATTCCTTCTTCATAGTTATAGTCCCCTCCTGCATATTACCTCTAGCTTTTAAGGAAAGTCCTTTTAGGAATTGAGAAATTCATGTTTTTCTTAGGGAGAACCAGTTGCATTTCACTAATGGTTTGGGGGATCTTTATATGTTCACCTCGTTTTCAGTAAAAGTGAATTAAACGTTTTGTGATCTATGGAACGGCCCCAGGAGGTTCTTTAATAGAATGGCAAATCTTTGACGTTTTTGCTGGCCAGAACCCTATTATCGGGACCCTCAGTTAGAAAAGGATTATAGTTTCTCATATGCCACTGCCTCCGACAGTAGGGGCGTGTAAGGTTACAGAAGTCATCAGCGTCAACTGTCTTGTGGTCTGAGAACAGTGAGTACAGACCAGCAAAGGCACATACATTCTTATCTTTCTTCTTTCCAACCATCTTCTAAGTTCATAAGTGTCCAGTTACTTTCCCCTCAAATTGTAATCTGGAAAAGGCTGCATGTGTTGATGTCTAAATTTTTTTTGTTCGTTTATTTAAAAAGGCGATGAAATATATTCAATGAGATAGGTGAAGTACACGGATTTTAAGTATTTCAGTTTGGTGAGTGTTTGCATATGTATCTACTCCTGTAACCAGGTAGAACACTTAAGAATCATGACTCCAGAAATACCTTTGCACTAGGAGAATTTCTGGCTTTCGGTAATGCATTATTTGAGCACCCAATGCAATTCTTTCTTGAATTTTTACTTAAACAACAACAAAAAAAACCTTATTGTGGGTAGTATAGTCATAGCTGTACTACTAGTAACAGGTTTGGATCTGACCACAGTAGCAAAAATGTTCATGTTCCTGTCTAGATTGTCACTGTCTTCACCCAGAGTCCTGAGTATATCTTATTGAAACACCCTGTACTTTTGGCCCGTCTTGGTGTTGATGTGTGTCCCTAGAGTGTAAGTTCTTATGTTTAATCCTCAGACATTAATCTATGTTTAACATCTCCTTTTGGTGATTCTTTCTTGTTTCTTGTCTACTTCTATCCCCCTGTGTTTTCTGTGGTTTCTCTGTACCTAGGACTAGGATGTGGGCCTTTGTTTTCCTGTGATTTCTGGAACTTGGATTTATTGCCCTCACTTGGTTGATGTGTCTGAGAGGGCAGTTGTGGCCTTTGAGTTGAAAGCTGGGCAGAGGGCATTGCATCTACACTGCCTTGTGATCATGAGCAAGATGTTGGCTGTTGTCCCTCTCAATTCCTAGGGGGAGTCTAATGCTCATGGTGGGGACTCTTGGTATGATGTCAGCTGAGTGCCTTGGGACTTGAAGGGTCCCCAAAGAACCATGTACCGGTTCCTCTTCTGGATCTAGTAAAGGAAGGATTGTGAGGCCAGGGTTGAGTTTTCAGATGTAGATGTCAGATTGGCTCCTGCGTTTTGGGGATGAGACGGAGAAGCTAGGCCTATAAATCTTGTATCCTCTGGGCAGAGCCAGTGATCCGACTCCCCTGCCCTCTTTACTCTCCCCGAGGCTGGTACAAAACTGTTCATGAGAAGATAGTAAAGTGATGCTTTCTTCCTTTATTGCAGAGACCCCACTGGCATTGTTGGTGGTAGGCCTGGGCGGGGGCAGCCTCCCCCTGTTTGTCCACGACCATTTCCTGAAGTCCTGCATTGATGCTGTGGAGATCGACCCCTCCATGTTGGAAGTGGCCACCCAGTGGTTTGGCTTCTGCCAGAGCGACCGGATGAAGGTCCACATTGCAGATGGCCTGGACTATATTACCAGCCTGGCAGGAAGAGAAGGTACTGCAATTGTAGAATTCGGAGGGATGTCGAGGGAAGAGTAATCCAAGCTTGGCAGACCTGCAAGGGCTTCTAGAATTCCTCTGTAAGAGAGCAGCGTTAGGATCGTCCCAGTCTTTCACCTGTTCATTTCTTCATTCATTGGTTGACATATTGATTCAGTAAATATAGAGTGCTAGCCATATGCTCAATACTGTGCTAGAAGAACTCACTTCTGGGGCGCCTGGGTGGCTCAGTTGGTTAAGCGTCTGACTCTTGATTTCGGCTCAGGTCATGATGTCATGGTTGTGAGATCGAGCCCGACATTGAGCTCTACACCAGGCGTGGAGCTTACTTAAGATTCTCTATCTCCCTCTCTCCCTCCCCTTCTCTCTCTCTCTCTCTCTCTCTCTCTCTCTCTCTCTCTCTCTCTCTCGCCCAAATAAATAAATAAATAATAAAAACAACAACAATGAAAAACCCCACACCGTTTCTGCCCTTGTGGCGCTAACAGATCAGTGGGCTTCTCTCCTGATTCTCTTCTGACCCTGTGTCCTTGCCACTTCCTCACCTTCCCATGGAACCTAACGTCTGTAGTCAGGTGAGCAGAAGGGGAAAAGGATTTGGGGTGTGTGTCGAGGTGTTTTGTAAATCTTTCAGCTGCAGGTGAAGCCAGAGATAGCGTTCGTGTAGCCCAGTGACTAAACCTGCGGGGTGCTGGGCAGTGGCTGCAGACGGGAGTTTGGTGGTTGTAACCACCGGGTAGGGCTGCTCCGGGCAGCGTGTGAGTAGAGCCTGAAGATGCTGCTAAACATCCTACAGCGCCTGGGACGGCCACCCATGACAAAGAATCGTCTGGCCCCAGATGGCAGTCGTGCTGAGGATGTGAAACCCTGATATAGATGTCACTCGGCGGGGATTCTGATGGAGTGAAGGCTCCATTTTGCTCTAATGATTCGTATCCCAGACGGAGGACAAAAGGCATGTTAATGTTCTGCAGTCGCTCCTCCGGTCCTTCTGCCACTTTACACGTAGGCTCCCGTGACTGGTGCTTTCCGGAGTGTGTGTCCCTCAGGGAGAAGTCAGGCTGGTCCAGGCTTAAGGGAACCTGGGGAGCTTAGGCCACCCACCCTTCCTGGTCTGCCCATTCCATACCTGATACTCTGGCTCTCACTGGATTAGAGTAGCTCCCAGGAGGGTGTGGCAAATCAGGATGCCGGGGGTGAGTCCTTTGGTGCTGGGTGGACAGATGGTGTGTTCACGGTCATTGCAAACTGAACTGAACTATATCAGAGTTTCACAGGTTACCTGTCTGAGTCTGGGGCCAGTGTGGGGGCCCAGGCCCAACCTAGCCAATACATGGGAAACACTTAAAACCGTGCTAGGCTCCTGGCAGGCACTTCGTGCGTGATGTGTTGCCCTTGTGATTGCCTGTCGGTCAGTGTTGAACAGCCTGGCGATCATGTCTAACAGCCACCTTCCAGATTGTTGGAGGGCTCAGTGCTACAAATGTGGGCAATGGTTGTCATTGGACTTTGATGAGCCAACATGTCTAAGAAACCAAAATGAGATCTGTGTTGTAGATACTAACAGGCTTGCAGGAGTCCTAAGTCAAGATTTATTTTATTAATTTAATTTTATTTTTTTAATATTTTTATTTATTTTAGAGAGAGGGAAAGAGAGACATAGGGGCAGAGAGAGAGGGACACACAGAATCCAAAGCAGGCTTCAGGCTCTGAGCTGTTAGCACAGAGCCCAACGCGGGGCTTGAACTCATGAACCACAAGATCATGACCTGAGCCGCAGTCAGACGCTTAACCGACTGAGCCACCCAGGTGCCTATTACGTCATGATTTATTACTTATTGAATAATCATTATCATAGTCTCAAAGTTTGCTAAAAATCAGTCGGTAGCATTGCAGGCTTATTCCTTGTAAAAACCATTTTCTTCATAGCAAGGAGTACATCTGATTCATCATCAGTACTTTCTCACCCATTTAGCAAAATCTTTCTTTCTTGAATGTTTTTAGAATTACCTGGAGGTTGAAGAAAAACACCAGAAGCTTCCCATCTCCCCTCACACCTGTTCCATCCCACTCCAGGGTTTTGACTCAATTGGTCAGGAATGGAGCCCAGGTTCTCAAAGTATTTAGGATGTTCCCAGGGTGAATCTAATGTTCTGTTGGGATTGAAAATTGCTATATAGATAGACTCTCAACCAAGTAGCACTTATGCTAGGATGGGTCCCATTAATTTATTTGGAAGCCTTTGGTAAGTGCTTTCAAATGTGGAAGTAGATGACATGAATGCCCTCTCAGGTGGGGTGCTCACAGTAAACCCCTGACTGACAATGACTCCCCTGACAGTGACATCAGTGCCCTTACAGGCGAACCACAGCCTCCACGTCATCCTAACTGAGCCGCTGCGGCCCCCACAGGTCACAGGGGAGATGCGGTGTAAGTGTGTAAGTGGTGTCAGGCAGAGCCTTGTTTGCTTCTCTTTCCCAGTGCGGCCCCACTACAGCGTCATCATGTTTGACGTAGACAGTAAGGACCCAACACTGGGGATGAGTTGTCCGCCGCCGGCTTTTGTGGACCAGCCTTTCCTGCAGAAGGTCAAAAGCATCTTGTCTCCTGAAGGTAGGAAGACAAAGGTTGGGGAGGGAGGAGGGGTGGGTCCTTTAAATTTGTTTTTCTTTTCAAATGAAAAATGCTCATGTTAGAAGTGTGTAGCTTGATGAATTTTCCTAAATTGAATACACCCACTCTTGGGCACCAAACACGGAACATTTCCAGAAGTCCAGAAAGTCCTCTTTCGTCCTTCAGTAACTCATCCTCCTCTCAGGGATAACAACTATCCTAACGTAAGCCAGCACAGCTTAGTTTTGCCCATTTTTGGTTTTTGTATAAATGGAATCTTACAGAATATATTCTTTGATTTCTTTCATTAACATGATGTTCGTGAGAATCACCCATAGTGTCGTGTTTAAGTTGTACCTTATATTGCTGTGCAGTGTCATTGTGTGGCCGTACCACATTCATTTCTCCATTCTGTTGTTGGTATTTGGATTGTTTCCTTTTGGGGGCTTTTATAAGTAGTCCCTGCCCTGGTGTGAAGCCCAGATTCCTCTACCTCTGCCCCCAGGAGGAACCTGCACGTTTGGGAAGGTTTATGTTTGCCAGGAGCATGAGGCACGTGCCTCCCCGCCCCTCAGAGCCTGCACTGGCGACCTGGCCTCTCCACAGACACTGGGCCTGGTCCAGGTCCATGTCCCTTCTGCCTTGGCTGTGGATGGCTGGGGCGCAGTGTGCACCCAGTTTGCTTGCGGAAGGCAGTTTGGGCCCTCCAGGCCTGGGGAGTTTAGGGTGGTCTCAGACCACCTGCCAAGCCTGCAGCCCCGAGAGAGCCCACCAGCCACCACAAATCTTTCTCAGGGAGCTGCTCTCAACAGGCAGCAGTCAGTCTCCCATTGGACTGGCCGCCAGTGGGGGCCGCTTGGGGCTTACCAGTAATCAGGTCTCCAGGGGTCTCTTGTTGAACACTACCCCAGGCGGCGGCCCTGAAGTCTAGACGTCCTCTAGCTTTCCCTTTAGGCGAGTGTGCACACTGGAGTAGGCTGCATCTGGGATTTATCCACATACCTGTGGCCGGGACAGCCTGCTCCCCTGCCGCCTCTCCAGACAGTTGCCCTCCTCCTGGCTTCTGGCTGCCCATGTACAGCCACCTGCTGAGCCTCATGAGCGCAGGGATCCCAGCCCAAAAAGGCCTTCTGAGACAGCAGCTGGAAATGGAGGGCAGACAGCCCAATTTGGGCTTAGCTGCCTGACGGCATTGCTGGCTTCTCCACCACCCAGTGGTGCTACGTGTGTCCCACTATTCACAATAGCTAAGGGGTGAAGCAGCCCAAATACCCACCGATGGGCAAATGCATAAAGAAAATGTGCAATTTACATACAGTAGAATACTAATCATCCTTTAAAGTGAATGAAATCTTGACAGATGCTACAACATGGATAATGTTTGAGGATGTTGTGCTAAGTGAAATAAGCCAGTCACAAAAAGACAAGTACTATAGGATTCCACTTGAGTGGGGTATCTGAAGTAGTCAGATTCTTAGAAACAGAAAGTAGAACTGTCATTGCCAAGGTTTTGAGAGAGAGGGAAGTGGGGAGTTGTTCAGTGGCCATAGAGTTTTAGTTTTACATAGAGTTTTAGAGCTCTGTTGTAATGTGGCTATTGCTAACACTACTGAACTGTACACTTTAAAATGGTTAAGAGGGGGGCCCTGGGTGGCTCAGTCAACCAGTTAAGTGTCCAACTCTTGATTTCAGCTCAGGTCATGATTTCAGGGTTCATGGGATAGAACTCCATGTTGGGCTCTACACTGACTGCGCGGAGCCTGCTTGAGATTCACTCTTTCCCTCTCTCTCTGCCCATTCCCCCGCCCCAAATATAAAGAAACATAAAAAAGTGGTTAAGAGGGACAGCACCTGGCTGGCTCATTCAGTAGAGCATGCGACTCTTGATCTCAGGGTCATGAGCTTGAGCCCCATGTTGGGCATAGAGCTTACTTAAAAAAACTTTTTTTAAAAATCAGGAAATTAAATACACATATGCATACACACACGTACTAAACTTTCCTGCCTAAGAGCCTTTGTTCTTGCTGCTTTTTGCATGACTGATTCCTTCTCATATTTCTGGTTTCAGCCTAAATGTTACCCCTCCCACCCCACCCCAGAAAAATCCCCCCTGACAGCCCTATCTTTTGAAATAGCCACTTGTTTTTCTTTTCAAAACATTTATCACAACATATAATTTATTTCTGCCTTTCTTTCCTGCTATACTACAAAGTCTGAAGACAGCAGCTGTGCTTATATTTAAGGCACACAACTTAATTTAGTAAGAGATATACAATAAATGTCCAGTATACTTTTTGTGAGTGAACAAATGAGTCTGTATAAGCTGGGAATAATAACATGGGATTGCCGTGAGAATCAGATGCAGTAACATATTGGCAGAGGGCCTGGCACATACCTCTAGTTTCTAGGGACAGAATTTTTATTGTCCCAGATGACCTTTCAAGTCTGACCTAACTCCAGGCTTCTCAGGGATGGTACAGGACCCTGGGCAAGGCAAGTATGTGCATGTTAGTAAGCAGAACCCCTGTATTCTAGTCAGTAAGAGCAACCTTACCAAAGAGTAGGATTTTTCATGCCTGGGACAAACAGGTACAGAAGTAGTTGTTTGTTTTTTGCTCAGAACTCACGATATCCTTAGGGCCATCCACGCCTTATGGGAGAGGGTGGAATACTTAAAACAGGAGTTCTGAATCTGGGGACCCTTGAGGACCCATGAATAGAATTCAGAGGGTCTGTGGACTTCGATGGGGAAAAAAATTATATCTTTATTTCCACTAACCTCTAACAAATTTAGCATTTCCTTCAACTATAGACGGAGACCCCTCTCCACAAAAGTAAACCCTGTCAGTAGTACTAGCTGTACCTGTGATTTTTTTTTTTCAACGTTTTTATTTATTTTTGGGACAGAGAGAGACAGAGCATGAACGGGGGAGGGGTAGAGAGAGAGGGAGACACAGAATCGGAAACAGGCTCCAGGCTCCGAGCCATCCGCCCAGAGCCTGACGCGGGGCTCGAACTCACGGACCACGAGATCGTGACCTGGCTGAAGTCGGACACTTAACCGATTGTGCCACCCAGGCGCCCCTGTACCTGTGATTTTATTACCAATTGGAACCACTAAGATTTTTGTATCACATTACAATCATAGATATCTTGAAATATACTCATATGTGGAATTAAGGTACAAAACAAATGAACAAAAGAGAAGGCAAGCAAAAATGATATAAAAACAGAGAAGGAGACAAACCACAAGAGACTCTTAAATACAGAGAACAAACTGAAGGTTGTTGTCAGGGTGTTGGGTGGGGAGTTGCGCACTTGTTGGGAGAGCACTGGGTGTTATATGTAAGTGATGAATCACTAAATTCTGTTCCTGAAATCATTACTACGCTATATGTTAACTAACTTGGATTTAAATTAAAAAATAATAAATTATTTAAAAAACAAAAATAGATATCTTGAAATATTGTTTATGCTCGTTACTAATTCAAAATCATGGTAGATGTTGAGTATGACACTAGATTTTGTGGTTTAAGGAGTTAATAAAGCACATACCTTAGTGTATCAGAAATTTTACTTTTAAAATATTTTATAGCATTATAAATTGCCTTGCTTTGCAATTCTGTGTAGTTTATTATTTAAAAAAAATTTTTTTAATGTTTATTTATTTTTGGGAGAGAGAGCACAAGCAGGGGAGGGGCAGAGAGAGAGGCAGAATCCGAAGCAGGCTCCAGGCTCTGAGCTGTCAGCACAGAGCCTGATGCGGGGATCTAACTCACGAACTGTGAGGTCATGACCTGAGCTGAAGTCGGATGCTCAACCAACTGAGCCACCCAGGTGCCACTGTGTATTTTATTTTGATGCATTTAGAAATGTTACTCTGATAAGAGGTCCCTAGACTTGACCATATTGGCAAAGGTTCTTGGTGCACAATGCCTGTCACTTAACAGGAGCATTGTGGGGCGCCTGGGTGGCGCAGTCGGTTGAGCGTCCGACTTCAGCCAGGTCACGATCTCGCGGTCCGGGAGTTCGAGCCCCGCGTTGGGCTCTGGGCTGATGGCTCAGAGCCTGGAGCCTGTTTCCGATTCTGTGTCTCCCTCTCTCTCTGCCCCTCCCCCGTTCATGCTCTGTCTCTCTCTGTCCCAAAAAAAAAAAAAAATAAAATAAACAGGAGCATTGTGAATGTTTCTTCGTGGTTGAGAGAATTTCTCCTATGCTTTTGTTACTGCTTTGAATCTATAATTATGCAAAGAATAAACCAGAAAGGCTTGCTTGGTCCTTAGCGAAAACCTGATTACATTCTTTTAGAAAAACGTTGTTAGAGATTTATTATTTCACTTTAACTTTTCATTCTCTGAAGAAAGTTTGAAATACATCTATTAAAGGTATTTGGATGATATAATTCCATTCCTTCTACATAACTGTTCATGTATACTTGTGACCATAGCATCTAAAAAAATTTTTTTTTTTTTACATTTTATTTATTTTTGATAGAGACAGAGCACAAGTCGGGGAGGGGCAGAGAGAGAGGGAGACACAGAATCCGAAGCAGGCTCCAGGCTTGAGCTGTCAGCACAGAGCCCGACACGGGGCCCGAACTCACAAACCGCAAGATCATGACCTGAGCCAGTCGGACGTTTAACCGACTGAGCCACCCAGGCGCCCCAATGACCATAGCATATAAAGTGGGGAACTGTGATTTGTGATATTACTTTAACTCAGTGAAGTGTGACTGTGAGTCTAAGACCCAGCTTTTCAAGGATCGTGTCTTAAGCTTAGAAATGAGTGTGAGCAGTGATGCAGAATTTTCTTTGCTTAAAAGAAAAAGATTAAAAATGAAAATAATATTCACAACTCTAATAAAGGAAAATAGGAATGATAAATGCATATATATCATACATATAGAGGTTTAGATACAGCCTACGTACAGATAGAAATATGAAGTGAAAGGAGATTCTTCTTGTCTAAGAAATCTGTGATCTGTGGCAGAAGGGGAGCTGGTTCAAGGATCTCTGATTAAACGTGCCTTCATTGCCAGAAGAAACCAGAATCCTCTTCTCACGCTCGCTCTCCCCCAGTCAGAAGCCATGAGAAGTGATGACTTCTGACTACTGAGGTGTGTCTGGGAGGACCTAAGAAACTCTCTCGTTTAGAAAACCCTCTCTACTTTCTTGCATAGTTGCTAGCAAATGAGCTTATCCCTTTACAGTACTTTAAGCGCAGCTTAGATAAAGTTCCCTTTCAGGTATGATGCAGTAAATTGAGACAGACCATTGCTCCCTCTAGCAATTAATAGAAAACCAGATAAATACCAAAAACATCTCTATGAAGCAGTCAGAAGACTGTTTAAGCAGGAAGACAGAAAGGGCCAAGATTCCAGAGAAGGAACTGCGAAAAGGTGGTCTGCGTTTGCCCTGGAGACGCTTACAGATTTCGGGTGCAGGGAAAGCTCCTGAGCAAGCATCTGGGCTTTGCCTGGTCCGAGGACTGTTGTGGGGACAAAACAAACAAGCAAACCAGTGACACTGGGGTTTCCCAGGACCAGAAAGACAAAACTGCAATCTTAGAGAGCCAGGATCTCAGGGAGAAGGAAACAGTAATGAATTGAGGGACTCAGATATTTTTCTCCTCAAAATTTTGCTGAATTCTAAAGCTGTTTCGGGGTGGGAGGCTGAGATGATCAAACCACTGTTTTTCAGAGGCTTTTTGCTTAGCATCTTTATCAGCAGAGATGAGAGTGAATCTTCTTTAGAAGATTTTGGAGGATAATATCACATACATACACAATATTTCTTACATTCAGTATTTTATATTCCATTTTTAATACTCAGTTATTTTATACTCAATAATCAGTACTGAATATCAAAAACTATTAGGTTGGGTGCCTGGGTGGCTCAGTTGATTGAGCATCTGACTCTTGATTTTGGCTCCAGTCATGATCTCATGGTCATGGGATTGAGCCCTGCATGGGGATATGTGCTGGGCGAAGAGCCTGCTTGAGATTCCCTCCCTCCCTCCCTCCCTCCCTCCTCCCAAATGCACGTGCTCTCTCTCAAAAAAAAAAGAAACAAACACAACTATTAGGTATGCTGAGATAAGAGTCTTATGACCAAAAACCAAGAGAAAAATAGACAATAGAATCCAGCCCATAACTAATCCAGGATTAGATTAACAGACAAGGACTCTGATTAAAATGTTCATAAAAATAGATGAAACACGGACAATTTCACTGGAGACTTAGAATCTACTTTTTAATGGAAATTCTGGAACCAAAAATACAGGAACTGAAGTGAAGGGGGCCTGGGAAATGAGGAAGCAGGAAATCTGTCTGTGCCCGTGGCTGCTGCCATTGGTTTGGGCATATGCCTCAGCTGCAGCTCTGGAACCCTGTTGTCAGTGCCAAAGCCCTAAGAGCTAGTGCAGACTCAGAGGATTTGTACACACATTTTAAAAAACCAAACTTCTATTTTTTTTTAATTAAAAAAATTTTTTAATGTTTATTTTTGAGAAAGAGAGAGAATGCGAGTTGGGGAGAGGGAGAGAGGGACAGAGAATCTGAAACTGGCTCTGTGCTGACCACAGAGATGGAGAGCTCAAATTCAAGAACCATGAGATCAAGACCTGAGCCGAAGTCAGATGCTTAACTGACTCAGCCACCCAGGCACCCCAAAAGACCAAACTTTTTTTTTTTTTTTCAACGTTTATTTATTTTTGGGACAGAGAGAGACAGAGCATGAACGGGGGAGGGGCAGAGAGAGAGGGAGACACAGAATCGGAAACAGGCTCCAGGCTCTGAGCCATCAGCCCAGAGCCTGACGCGGGGCTCGAACTCACGGACCGCGAGATTGTGACCTGGGTGAAGTCGGACGCTCAATCGACTGCGCCACCCAGACGCCCCAAGACCAAACTTTCAAAATAGAAGTTCATACACTTGTCTTCAAGAATATACTGTTGAGGCGCCTGGCTGGCTCTGTTGGAAGAGCTCTCGGGGTCCTGAGTTCAAGCCCCACTTCGGGTGTAGAGATTACTTAAATAAAACTTAAAAAAAAAAAAAAAAAAAAGTATACTGTGTTGCAGTAAATAGGTTCCAGAACATAAAGATGCATTCTTTTTTCAAGAATAATTTCTCAAGAATTCTCCAAATAATTCTAAGCACAAGTATGTTTTCAAGTATACTATCATGACATTTTAGAAATTGGAAAACTTACTGCTCTATCTATGAAGGATGGGGACAGGGGTTCAGTGATTGCCAAAGAATTTCCTTAAAACATTCCATAAGGATGGTTATCATTGAGTTTGATCCCAGACAGATATCCTATAGTTAATCCCATATGCCATGTTCCAGTCCTGGGACTGCGTAACATTAAAGTATACATTCCAAGCAGATGTGATGAATTCAGAGTCACAGAAAAGATACTGTGAATTTTTCTGTTCTTTTTTTTTTTCAAGTGGGGAGAGTTGGATGCTCAATAAACTCAAACAACAAGCATAAGTAGAGCCAGAAGGAAAACTACTGCTTTATTATTTTTTTTAATGTTTATTTGAGAGAGAGACAGAGACAGAGCATGAGCGGGGGAGGGGCAGAGAGAGGGGGGGACACAGTCTGAATCAGGCTCCAGGCTCTGAGCTGTCAGCACAGAGCCGGATGCGGGGCTCAAACTCACAAACCTTGAGATTATGACCTGAGCCAAAGTCAGACGCGCAACTGACTAAGCCACCCAGGCACCCCAAAACTGATTTATTATTGATGAAAAATAGACATGCAATCTACCACAACATAGGGGAAAATTGGATAGGATATGGCAAGCTATGGATGATTCAGAAAGTTGTTTTCTAGTTAATGCTAATTAAAATTATTTTGTTTGTTTACACTTTATAAGTAAGATACAAAGATAAAGTGTCTCCAAGAAATGCATTTTGAAATGCCAATGAAGTTCAAATGTAACTTGACTTGAATGAATAATGAGCTGAAATGACTGTGGAATCCCAAAATCAATATTTATTTAAATATTTAAAGGCAATGATATTGACTAAGGTTTAAAGTAATCACGTTGCCTCTGTTCATTTCTTGATTTTATTTTTATGAGTCACAAACTTACATTGCTCATATTCTTTTTTCCCCTCCTGTTACCTTGAAATGTCAAAAGAAAATCAGTGCCAATAGGCCAGACTCTTTCTTGCTAGTCAAGCTATAATAACAATGAAACAGTTCAGAGAAAAGCAAATCTGTAAAAATGGAAAAACTCTACATTGTTTATAAGGTGACAAGAATGTATAAATATTGTTTTACTAAGAGCTTGTGATATTCTTAGAAGATAATAAGGAGGCAGAGATTACTCCTTGTTTGCTGCCCGGGAAATGAAACTGGTACTGAAAGTTAGTGACCGTGAAGTCATGCAGCAGGCTAAGTGCTTGTAGGATCCCCATGCCCTGGGAATGCTAAAACTTTTCTCTAACTATCACTTCTCTTATTTTCTTCTTTCTTGCGTCTTTTTGCTCCTTCAAAAGCAAACTTTAAAAAGCATAACCCACTCAATAAATTTATTGTGTGCTTGTACTGTGCAAGATATGATGGAGGATAAAAAGGAATCTAAGTCCACATCCTTGATTTAAAGGAGCAGTCAAAATGACCATTCTAGCCTGGATCTTCTCAGCTGCTGAGCCATCCTTTTGTTCACTGTGTTAAGTTCCAAAACTTCTCCATTTTCTTTACACTCCCAACTGTAACACTGCTTCCTTGACCCTTCACATTGACTCTTGAGTTTTACTGAACATTTCTAGGTGATCTTGTGAGTTTCCCTAACTTCTTCTCTTTTCCATTTCAAAATTTCTCTGTATCTTTATCAGTCACTTCCTTTCTTCTTGCCTCCAAGAAAGGATTCTCTCTCCATCCTGCCCAGAACGTACCTCTGGTACTCTTCTAACCCTGATCCTCCCACCTCTGCAAGGGACATCACCCATCCTTATTTCTGTTTTGATTTTGCATTATAGTCTCACTCTCTTTGTGGCTCCTTACTCCCCATTCCTATGTATAACTTGGTCATTTCTGATAGTACCTTGATTGTGCTGCTGCTCAAACTGCAATTTAGTGTGCCATTTCCCTTTACAATTAAATTTCTTGGAAGTGGAATCTATAATCTGCAATTCCACTAAAAAATAACTCTTACAAGATGCATTCCACATCCACAATGTTACTGAAATACTTCTTGAAAATCAATAATGTTCTGTGAGTCAGCAAATCTAATGGCTTTTTCTAGCCTTCATTCCCACTTTCCTCCACCCCCCACCAATTTCTCTGAAGTCTTTTTATTTTTTTTATTTTAGAGAGAGAGATAATGTGCGTGAGCTGGGGAGAGGGGCCGGGGGAGAGAGACAATCTTGAGCAGGCTCTGCACTGAGCCCCAGCACAGGGCTCAATCCCACCACCCTGGGATCATGACCTGAGCCAAAATCAAGAGTTGCACGCTCAACTGACTGAGCCACCCAAGCACCCCTGAAGTTTTTATTATTTTTTTAACGGGGTTTTTAAGTTTTTTTAAATTATTAATCTCTACACCTAATGTGGGGCTCAAACTCACCACCCTGAGATCTAGAGTCCATGCTCTTCCAACAGCCATCCAGGCACCCATGAAGTTTGATGCTAATAACCCTTCCTTTTTCTTTTACACTGCCCTGTCTTGTCATGTCTGCTGCTCCAACCGCTTCTCATGGACTGCTCTCCCTATCTCTAATGCCTACCTTCTCCTAAGTGCCCTTTCCCTTAAATACATTCTTTCTTGGATTCTTCTTCATAGAGATAATAGTTGAAGCCGAGGATTCCCATGCTCTGGGAATTATAAACAATTTAAGCAGTGCAATTTATAATAAAGACACTGGGGCACTCCAACCAACAGATTCATTTTCAGATACAAGGTCTTGGCCCTATTTCAAAGATTAGTGAGTAAATGTATGATAATACCTTTGAGTCAAAATAAAAAGATTAAAGTATATCTGCTTTTTTAAATCCTTACCACTTTAACTGACTTTTTTAAATGTTTGTTTATTTTTGAGAGAGCAAGTGAGTGGTGGGGCAGCAGAGAGAGGATCCCAAGCAGGCTCTGCCTGTGGGCCTCAAACCCACAAATCATGAGATCATGACCTGAACTGAAGTTGGATACTTAACCGACTGAGCCACCCAGGTGCCTCCTGACTTTTTATATTAACCAATGAACATCTGGTCTCAATTTCAGTGGGAAAGAGAATCTCTCCTGTAGTATACAAATGGTACAAAATACCACACAATGAGAAAAGGTTTCCTTTCTGTGTTAGTCCGTTGAGGTTGTTATAACAAAATACCACAGACCAGATGGCTTAAACAACAGAAATTTTCTAGAGGCTAAACGTCCAAAATCACGGTGCCATCAGGATTGGTTTCTGGTGAGACCTCTCTTCCTGACCTTTTCATCTGGCTTGCAAGCCACTTTCTCAGTGTGGCCTCACATGGCCTCATCTCCATGCCCACACACACATGGACACCAGCCCTATCAGATTAGGGCGTCACCCTTATGACCAACGTCATTTAAACCTTATTATCTACCTAAGGCCCAGTTTCTACATACAGTCACATTGTGGGTTAGGACTTCAGCGTATGAATTGGGAGGGGTTCGGGAGGACGCAATTCATGCCAAATTCCATGCCAGATTCTCAGCCCTTCTGGGTTTTTTTGTATGTGATGCTCAAATGGAAGCAGAGTCCATGTACTGTTCTGCACCTTTTCTCACTTTACGGTAACATACAGAGAGGCACCTGCACGGCTCAGTTGGTTAAGCGTCTAACTCTTGATTTTGGCTCAGGTCATGATCTCACAATAATGCCGAGCCTGCTTTGGATCCTCTCTCTCCCTTTCTCTCTGCTCCTCCCCCACTCATGCTCACGTGTTCTCTCTCCCTGTCTCTCTAAATAAATAAATAAATAAATAAAATATTTTAAAAACCACGTAGAGATATTCTAAGTGAGTGCATGTATATCTACTTCAGTTTAATCACTATATACTGTTACCTTAAATGGATATTCCAAACTTATTTCCTATTGCTGGACAGTTAAAGCTTCTTTTTTTTTCCATGCTTGTTGCAAAAATCCTTTGAAGAATATTCTTAGAAAATGCCTTTATACAACTTGGGGAAGTATTTTAGAAATAGAATTGTTAGGTCAAAAGGAACTTAATATAATTTTTGACGTGTTTTACCACCCTGAACTTAAAAAAATTTGTACCAATTTATACTTCCACCAAGTGTTGAAGAAAGCTTGTTCTTCCCACCTCCCACACCACAATACCGCGTGTACACATCTCCATCACTGTGTTGTCAAACTTTTTAATCTTTGCCATTGAGCTGGCAAAAGGATCAAATTTTCAAATTAGACTCAGAAATTAGAGATCTTACCATTTTAAACTCTACTAATTTCAAAGATACCACTGACCAAGAGGCACAAAATAGGGAGAGGTTCAGGACTCAGTGCTGTTTCCCAGGTCCTTTTTTCCTGCATTGGGTGCATCTCTGTCTAAGATCATAGATATGGTTTCTAAATAAGGTATGTAGTCACCTCACGCAGAAGCAACCAACTCAGTTTTGGAACATCTCCATTACATGCTGAGTTACATAAATTACATGATATTTTCCAGTCATGCACCTCAAATCCACAGATTTCGGGGGTGTTTACCATAAACAGTCCCAGCCCAGGAATATCTTACTGAAGGAATTCCATAGATATCAACTCTCCTTACTAGCAAATACTATTAATTTGTCAGGAGGTCTGTTATTCCATATTTCTAAGAATTACATGCTTGCTTGCTTTTCTAGGGGTATTCCTCTATAAGGGGAGAGAATGTATTGAAGATCTGCTGCTAAATTCCTTCCTTCCCGGTCAGTGATAGATGAAAAATGGTATTTGATTTACATTTTGGCTGATGTTGAACAGTTGTTCACATGCTTAGAATTGTTTTGTACTTTTTTTTCTGCCTTATGGGAACAGAGACAACAACAACAAAATATTGAAACCTGCAAAGTAGATGAATCAGTGACAATTACTTTAGCAGACTTAAGAAACAAGAATCCTAAGCAGGCCACGAAGCAACCTGATTTACACGGCTAAACCCTGCATAAATAAGGCTCGGGAATTAGAAGTGCTAGGTAACTCTGAGCATGATGTGAGCTAAAAACAGGAGGAATAATAGAAAGTTTAAGAATCAATCAGATGCTCAGGGGCACCTGGGTGGCTCAGTCAGTTAGGCCTTCCACTCTTGAATTGGGCTCTGGTCTTGATCTGAGGGTCATGAGTTCAGGCCGCTTTGTGCTCCGCTGGGTGGGAAGCCTACTTCAACAAAATAAATATATCAGATGAAAGAGAAATTATAAGAAAATTGGAAGATGAACATCTGAATAATTAATTGAAGCTCAAGAAAGAGAAAATAGGGTAAAAATAACCAAATTATTCAAATTGGTGAGCCTGGAACCCTGTTCTGACCTTATATCCAGTGCTGTTTATATCCTTTCAGGCTTACTGGTATATCTGATTCATAGTAACTGTAAAGTGACATTTTCTACCCTTTCCAAAATATAGGGGAGAGTCAAAGGGACTTTGTTCAGGTGATTAAGGGGTGGGACTGGCATTACCCCTCCCCTCAGCAATCTTACCAAAATGGTTGGCAGAACTAAAGAATTATGGTTAAAACAAAAAGAATTAGTTATACAAGTTACGCAGTGAGGTGCTCCTACAGCTCAATCACACTCTTAAGTTGTGTAAGTAAGAAAGGCTGATGCTGTAAGTGCCTCAGACTCTAACTGGCTAAGGCACCAAAGGAGGGAGACACCCCATAACAAGCAGATTTACAGACGTAAAATCACCTGTGGAAGAAGGAAATAACTTTTGGGTCATCTGTGGGGTCTAGGGTAGTGTCACCATTATGCCTAAGCAGAGAAACTGTAAGAAGCTTTCCTTCTAGGTGGGTGGTGTCTGTCCAAGTCAGCCTGGGTCTGAGTAGTAAACTCACAGCGAGTCTAACGCCAGGTTTTCAGAAACTTCAACTGACAACCCACGGCTGTTTCTCAGCATCCCGGGATGATTGAATCAGAATCTCAAAGTAGTGTTTGGGCATTGTAGTTTTTAAAGTTTTCCAGGTGATTGAACTTTAGATAATCAGAGTCATCCCAGCCAGGGCATCTTCCACTTAGGTACGTTTTAACTGAAAAATGCCTGCAACGCTGTATCAACAAGGGACCCACACGTATTACGTGAAAAAGATGCGTAATGCACAAATGATCGGGGTGGGGGGAATGAGTAAAACAGTCCAGCAGCGGCGTGTTTGGGAGGAATGGCTAAGTGAAACAAGGGACCGTAAAAGCATATTCTAGAATGGTTTTGGATTACTATGCCCACCTAATTCAGGCTTGCAAATTTAAATATGATACTGAGGGGGTGAAGGGGGAGGGTGAAAAGAACAGTGGACAGGCCATACAAGGGTGATTTCCTAACAAACCCGAAGGCTCCGGTGTCTGGACCTAGTTATTTTAGGTTAAAAAGAATACAGGGTAAAGAGCACTGAGTCCTCCTCCCAAATCTACCTAAACTAGCTTGCAGCCTCCAGTAAATCTAGACCAGAGATTCCTAACGTCTAAAATGAGGTGGGATTCGCAACCCTCAATAGCTCCCTGCTAGTCTAACTGCATCGATAAACAAGGGGTCACTTAGAACTTCCGGAAAGGCCCAGACAATCCGAAGTAGTTCCGGGGCTGCGAACCATCCTCCTTGTTTTCTACTCGGTTTCTTTAGCCAAGGGTGATGGGCTGCGCCTAAAGCATCACCTAAAAGCCTCTTCCACCCGTCCCGGGCTTGTACAGCGCGCGCCCTGAGGGACTTCTCTCTCCCAGCTTCCTCCGCCTCCCCTGGAGGCGCTCCACTCACTCGATTCCTTCGACCATCTCCGCCGCCTGGGCCCGCCCCCTCGTCCGGCGCCAGGCCGCGGAGCGCCGATCGGCTCGATGAGCGGGGGCGCAGCTGCGGCGGAGCGGCCGACGCCGAGTCCGCGCCCACTGTCTCCCCCTCCCCGTTTTCTTTCTGCGCTTCCCACTCCTTCCCCCGCCCTCCCAGCGCTGTCGGCCCCGGAGAGCTGCCCGGAGCTCCCCGGGAGACTCAGGTACTGGCGCCGGCCCTCTCGACGGGAGGGGCTGATGTGAGGAGGAAGGAAACGGAGACGACGCCCCTGTTCCGCCGCGTCCCAACGTCCGCGTTGGGCGGCGAGACCCGCCTGGGGCGGGCGGGCGGGGAGGGACCCCCGACTGAGGAAAGGCTGGATTCGGGCCAGGTGTTGTGGAGGAGGACGACCTGGACGGGGGTGTGCGGGGGGGGGGGGGAGAGGGGGAGAAGAATGGCAATTGAAGGGTGCTCTGGCAGATAGAACAGTGGAGGGCGTGGGGAGGGTTTGAGAAGAGTGGGAGGCACCCTGGAATGTGAGTGGGTATCTTGGGGTAGAAAGGACCAGAGTTAGGAGCAGATGTCGGAGGACGAGGCCTGGTGCGACAATTGGGGGGGGGGGGGGGGGGGGAACCGAGCTACTTGCTGGAGGGGATGGATTTGTTTCATTATTTAAAGTCAAGGGAGAAAGAGCGCCAACGCTGCTGTGTTTTATAACGTCCAGGTGACGTGAATCATTAGTTTGATAGTTTTCGTAACATCTGCAAGCTGTGTCCAAGTCACATATTTCCGTGAAACTGCACCAGTCAAGACTGTTGATGGAGATAAGGAAGAGGAGTCAGAAGGGAATGGAGGCGGGGAAAAGGGAAACCTCTGCCCAGATCCAAGCTTTGTGTGAAATGAAATACATAGGGGTTTTTGTTCTGTGCCTAAAGCAAAAAAGAGGCCAACGTTTACTAAACAAGTTAGAAGTGTATTACATGTAAAGACATTGAATAGAAAACTACTGCCTCTTAAAAATATATATATACACGAAATTGTAAACGTATGGTCATGACATAAGCATATGGTGATGTGACATTTTTAGAGTGAATTGTGTATTGCTGTTCCACTCTCTATGAAATGCATGATGAAAGCTCTCTTATTTACATATTTACCCAGACACAAATCCCTGAATTCATGTGTGATGTTTGCAGGGGAAAGTGTAGGTAGAAATATATGCCTGATTTCTGAGCGTTCTTTATTTCTACTAGTTATTTGACACAAATCATCAGTTGCATAGTTAATCTTGCCTGATGCTTTGCTGATGGCTTTTCTGTTGTCAGACACTTTTCTTGTCTCCGTGAGGCTGGTCCTTGGATTATAGGACCTGATTATGGTGTTTGCTCATCATTAAACTTGTAGCTTTACTGTATATTTCATAAAGATGTAAGTCTGCCTGTTTGGGGGATATTAAAGAAGCACCTTTGTTGGGTTTAAAATATAAATAACATACAGGTATAATTAAAAGCTCAGAAAACTTGCTTCCTGTTTTTTTCCTGGAGTCTGTAATATTTCTGTGTGAATGAATTATTCTGAAATCAAAGTATGAGGAATAAAATGGGCCAGATGTACATGACAGAAATATTGTGGGATGAACTCTAGAACTGTTACTTAGGTAGCAAGAATTTGATTTTTGTTACAAGTGATTAGGTTTCTGATTTAGAAGCATTTCTTATCAAAGAAAAGTGTATCAATTTGTTTTGATAGGACACTACCTTAAAATATTACTTTTATTTGGTTTATGAAACTGGACTCTGGGCTTGTATATGTTAACTAGCAAACTGATGCCTAATTAAAAATCTTAGAGGTGATTTCTTATGGAAGGGGAAAGAGGGCTTCTGGGTTGTTTATAGGGAAGTGGTCTTTCTAGAACAGAACTGTAACTTGATAGGCAGCTAATTGAATAAATATTAAAAGTGATCATGCATAGCCATTGGTTAATTTGGGTCTGTGTGTCTGCTGTTTCAGTCGGTAGAGGGAATATTAGTTACTTTTCCTAAATTAAATTCTCTTTTAGCTTCTTAGTGCCTACTTTAAAGGAGTATCATATAGACTAAAAGAAAATACATGTAAGTCACTGAGCACAGTGCATACCACATAGTAAAAGATTCAGTACTTTAGCTAGTAGCTATTCTCATTTTTTATCCATCTTCTAATCCAAGAAACTGAAAACTCATGTTTGCATGTCAGCTTTTTCTCCAGAAATTTTGAATAAGCTGCATACTCAAGCATTTTCTTGGAAAACCACAATGCATATTAGCATATGAAAAGCTGTGAAACTTTCTGTAGGAAAAAAAGAAATAAAACCAAAACCAAAGAAAACCAATAACAACAACCAAAAAAACCCTTCAAAACAGCATCCTGGCTCTGTTTAACCCAGTATTTAATACACATCCCTTTTCTTAGAGCCTAGTGCTGTGCTTTAGAATAGGGTGTTATAATTTACAGAATGTTTTTGCATGAATTATCTGATTGACCGTGCCAACTCCATGCAGAAGCCTAGAAATCACTATTTCACACTTGAAACGGAATCATGGTTTAATCAACTAACTAAAAATTAGAGAACTAGGAGTGTTCTGTCTTCTAATTCCAGGTTAAACTCTTAAAGCATTTAATGCCTCATTTTCTCCAAATTTCCCCCACTCCTAGGCAATCTGCTCTTTAGTTTTATGAAAACTTTCACTAGGGGCACCTGGGTAGTTCAGAAGTCGTTTTAGCTTCCGAGTCTTAATTTCGGCTCAGGTCATGATCTCTCGGTGCCTGAGATCAGGCCCCGAATTGGGCTCTGCACTGACAGCAAGGAGCTTGGGATTCCCTCTCTCTCTGTCCCTTCCCTGCTCGCGCATGTGCTCCATCTCTCTCAAAATAAATATTGAAAAAAAAAAAATCACTGATTTCCCCCACATGTTCTCTTTCACAAGTTACAAGTTACATCCATTTTCTCACAGTTTTTAACTTTTTTATGTATCAAGGCCTGGCATGGAGGACAGCATCACCCGGAATGAAGCAAGTGGGAAGGCAGTAGTTGAAGTCAGAGAAGTCAAGGAGGCTCCACCATACAAGGCTTTGAACACTATTTAAGTACTTTAGCTTTCACCCTCAAGTCTCAAATATAATGACATGCATTTTCCCTTAAGGTGGCGAATACTTGTTCTGCTGGGAAACAGAGAAGTACCTCTTGAGTAAAAAATATGCCTCCCAAGTTCAAGCGCCACCTAAATGACGATGATGTCACTGGTTCTGTGAAAAGTGAAAGGGTAAGTTCAGAATCTTCAGTTTTTAAACAGATTAAAAATATGCTTTCATTCCTTTTGTAAATTGTTTTAGAAAAATCTAAATTTTATAGCTGTATTCTACTTTATATTTTTTTCTTCATAGTAAATATTTAAAAGTATATGTTCCTTAGATTGGTGATTCATTTGAATCCTGCATCCATTATTGATCAGATTATGCTCACTGCTTCTTTCTAGTCTTTCAAAGAAAATGTTAAATACACAGGATCTTATTCAGAACTCTGGGCCAAAATTGGTTGGAATTGAGAGTTTTTAAGATTTTAGTAAGGTAGTTAAGTGCATATTATATAACAGCCTTTTTAGTGTCTGGAGCAGCACCTCCAAGTATGTTAGTATTTCTCAGAGAAATGTCTGATTAGTAAGTAAAGCTAACATCAGTTCATGCCAGGTTTTCCTCCAAATGAGTTTTGGCTCTAAACTTACAAAACCTGGCACAAAAACAGACACATAGACCAATGGAATAGAATAGAAACCCCAGAACTAGACCCACAAACGTATGGCCAACTCATCTTTGACAAAGCAGGAAAGAACATCCAGTGGAAAAAAGACAGCCTCTTTAACAAATGGTGCTGGGAGAACTGGACAGCAACATGCAGAAGGTTGAAACTAGACCACTTTCTCACACCATTCACAAAAATAAACTCAAAATGGATAAAGGACCTAAATGTGAGACAGGAAACCATCAAAACCTTAGAGGAGAAAGCAGGAAAAGACCTCTCTGACCTCAGCCGTAGTAATCTCTTACTCGACACATCCCCAAAGGCAAGGGAATTAAAAGCAAAAGTGAATTACTGGGGCCTTATGAAGATAAAAAGCTTCTGCACAGCCAAGGAAACAACCAACAAAACTAAAAGGCAACCAACGGAATGGGAAAAGATATTTGCAAATGACATATCGGACAAAGGGCTAGTATCCAAAATCTATAAAGAGCTCACCAAACTCCACACCCGAAAAACAATAACCCAGTGAAGAAATGGGCAGAAAACATGAATAGACACTTCTCTAAAGAAGACATCCGGATGGCCAACAGGCACATGAAAAGATGTTCAGCGTCACTCCTTATCAGGGAAATACAAATCAAAACCACACTCAGGTATCACCTCACGCCAGTCAGAGTGGCCAAAATGAACAAATCAGGAGACTATAGATGCTGGAGAGGATGTGGAGAAACGGGAACCCTCTTGCACTGTTGGTGGGAATGCAAATTGGTGCAGCTGCTCTGGAAAGCAGTGTGGAGGTTCCTCAGAAAATTAAAAATAGACCTACCCTATGACCCAGCAATAGCACTGCTAGGAATTTATCCAAGGGATACAGGAGTACTGATGCATAGGGCCACTTGTACCCCAATGTTCATAGCAGCACTCTCAACAATAGCCAAATTATGGAAAGAGCCTAAATGTCCATCGACTGATGAATGGATAAAGAAATTGTGGTTTATATACACAATGGAATATTACGTGGCAATGAGAAAAAATGAAATATGGCCTTTTGTAGCAACGTGGATGGAACTGGAGAGTGTGATGCTAAGTGAAATAAGCCATACAGAGAAAGACAGATACCATATGGTTTCACTCTTATGTGGATCCTGAGAAACTGAACAGGAACCCATGGGGGAGGGGAAGGAAAAAAAAAAAAAAAAAGAGGTTAGAATGGGAGAGAGCCAAAGCATAAGAGACTGTTAAAAACTGAGAACAAACAGGGTTGATGGGGGGTGGGAGGGAGGAGAGGGTGGGTGATGGGTATTGAGGAGGGCACCTTTTGGGACGAGCACTGGGTGTTGTATGGAAACCAATTTTTCAATAAATTTCATAAAGCACACACACAAAAAAATAAAGTAAACTTACAAAACCTCTTGGTTTTCAGAACTTTTTAGATTTTTGAAATTGCAGATAAAGAATTCTTGTTCTGTAACTGTCCTCGGAGTCCAGAGTAGCTTTTATATAATGTTCAATTTCCTATTTATCCCAGAACATTCTATGCAGATGTGTATAAATCTGAATTTTGGAAGACAGCATTTGATATAAATGTTGTAGATAGGTTACTTTTAGAATAAGCACTCACTAAGTATTTATTACGGAAGGAATTAGTGGTATTCTTTTTTATCCAGCAACCTAAAGCCCTTGCTCACTTCCTGTCTCATTGCTATTCCTTCATTTACTGATTCATTTATTGACCACCTGCTATTGTGCTAAAAACTGGAGGGCCCATATAGAGCTTATAGTCTACTTGACTTCATTTTACACGTTCCTTTTTTGTACAAGCTCTGAACCTCCTATTATTCACTCTGCCCAACATCTTACAATTTAAAAGTGTCTTTTAGTATAATACAGGAAATGTGTCTTCCCTTTATCCTAACTTTCTGTAGTTTTTACTTGAAGGAGGTATAATCCACCAATAGACTAATTGCTTGTAAAATAAACTTTATATATAGACTTAAAATTATAAAATACAGAGTCTCAATCCACCACTGAGACTTGTAACTGTAACTGTTGTTGGTTGATTACTCCTATGATTTATTGTAAAAATAGGGTATTGAATCAGAATTGAACAAAATTGGCTGTTTAAATAGAGACCTCCTTTTGAATAGTTACCAGGTGGTGAAATTTGATAACTGGTTCTAATAATCTATAAATTACTTTTTAAAACTTTATTTAAAGTTTTATTCCACTTGCCCATTCCACTTTTTTTAGTAACAGGCTTATTGAGATAAAATTCATATGCCATACAGTTCACTCTTTTAAAGTGTATACAACTCAATGGTTTTTAGTATATTTGCAGAATTATGCAACTATCACTGCAGTCAATTTTAGGACATTTTCATTATTCCAGAAAGAAACCCTGTACCTTTTAGCAGTCATCCCCCATCTCTTCATCCCCTCAACCTTGCAACCACCAATCTATAGATTTGTCTACTCTGGACATTTTATATAAATGGAATCATGCAATATGTTGTCTTTTGTAATTGGCATTTTGGACTTAAATCATAATGTTTTTGAAGTTCATCCATATTGTAGCATAGATCAGTATGCCATTCCTTTTTATTGCTGAATAATATTCCGTTATATGGATATATCACATCTGTTCATCACTTGACGGACATTTGGTTTTTTTTTTTTTAATATTAAGGACTTCTTGTATACTGCTTTTGACTCTTGGCTATTTGACTATTAAGAATAGCAGTGTCGGGGCGCCTGGGTGGCGCAGTCGGTTAAGCGTCCGACTTCAGCCAGGTCACCATCTCACGGTCCGGGAGTTCGAGCCCCGCGTCAGGCTCTGGGCTGATGGCTCAGAGCCTGGAGCCTGTTTCCGATTCTGTGTCTCCCTCTCTCTCTGCCCCTCCCCCGTTCATGCTCTGTCTCTCTCTGTCCCAAAAATAAATAAACGTTGAAAAAAAAAAAATTAAGAATAGCAGTGTTATAAACATTCATGTACAGGTTTTTGTGTGAACATGTTTTCAGTTCTCTTGTGTGAATACCTACGAGTGGAATTGTTGGGTATTATAGTAACTCTCTATTCACCCTTTTGAAGATTGCCCAATTGTTTTCCAGGGTGGCTGTACAATTTTTACATTCCTACCAGCAGTATATGTGGATTCCAATTTCTCTGCATTTCTTCTACCAACCAGTTTCTCCTCACCACCAATTTTTCCTCCTAACACTTGCTATTATTATCTGCCTAGTGGGTGTAAAGCGTTATCTCATTGTGTCCTGTTCTCTTTTTTTGATAGTGTCTCACTAGCCCTTGTGTTTGTTCAGTGAATGGGTGTAAAGACATTGATTTTCATGTGTGTTTCTTACAGTACAACTATAATAAATATATCTTATCATTAGTGTCATTATCTTTTAAGGCACATAAACTGTTTCATAAATATAGTGACTGTTAAACTTACTAGCTAGAATAGCATTCAAGAAATATTTGTTGGAGGAATTTATTAATGCATCTCCCTGACTGTTACTGACTTTGAACATCTTTTCGTGTGATCATTGGCCATTTCTTCTTCTGTCTGGAATTGCCTATCTCTCTCCATTGACTATTTTTCTCCCTTGCCGTCTTTTTCTTATTGTTTCCTCAGAGCTCTTGATATAATACAGATGTCAGACCTTTTCTGAAAGTATGTTGCAGATTTTTTTTTGCCCAATCTGTTACTTGCCAGTTAACTTTGTTTATGATAGTTTTTCATGTTTAACATTTTTATGTTATCCATTAATCTTTTTCTCTTAAACTTCTGGAGTTGTGTGTTGCTTAGGAATAATTCAACCATCTTAAGAGTTAAATACTTATTTCATATATATTCGGTTTTTGTGATTTCATAAATAAATGCATTTTCCTTTAAGTGCTGCTATGACCCATAACCTACAGATTTTTTTCTCTAGTGTCACTTATTTCTAAATAGTCTGTTAAATTTCCATTACATTTTAATGTGTTAATTAGAAGAGTGTTTTAAAGTTTTATTGTTACTTTTTTTTTAAGTTTCTTTACTTATTTTTGAGAGAGAGAGAGAGAGAGAGAGAGAGAGCATGAGTGAGGTAGATAGAGAGGGAAAGAGAATTCCAAGCAGGCTCTGTGTTCAAACACACGAACTGTGAGATCATGACCTGAGCCTAGATCAAGAGTCGGACACTTGATCGACTGAGCCACTCAGGTGCCCCTTTTGTTACCTGTTTTAATTTGCACTGCATTATGCCTGGAGAATGTGACGTATGTAATTTCTAGTTTTTGGAATTTATTAAAATTATTTTGTGGCACATCTATTTCTTGGATATTTGAAATTAAAATTTGCTAAATATAAAGTTCTAGATTATTGTTTGTCGTCTTAGTTTCTCTATCTCTGAAGGGTATGTTAAATCTTCCCTATGATTTTGAATGTATCCATTTCTTTCTTTATAATTTGAGCAGCTTTTGCTTTATATCTTTTGCAACTATGTTGTTATATATAAACATTCATTGCTGTTAAATCTTTTTGGTGGACTATGCATTTTATCATTATAAAATCTTAAATTTGATTGTTTAATGCTTTTGTCCTAAATTCATCTTTGTATTAATATTGCTAACTCTAACATTCTTTTTGTTAGAATTTGCTGATATATTTTTTCCCACCTTTTCTTCCTTTATTTGATAATTTGTTTTAGGTGAATTTTTTGTAAACAGATATTGGCTGGAATTTTTGAACTCCAATCACATGTAGTTCTTTTTTTTAATAGGAGCATGTCGTAGACTCTAAGTCTAAAGTTCTCTTTTGTCTAGCAAAAGAGCGAACGCAGGATTAAAACGAGAGATGGCTAATGTCCGGGAAAAAGGCAAGAGCCCCGAATAAGGGTCCTCGCCCCATATTTATTCAGATCAGAAGGCTTGCGAACGTGATGGGTGTGTATAAAGAGACAAAGAAACTAGGAACATTAACTTGTGGATGTGAGGGGGAAAGGGGGATTTTGAGGATACACAGTGTTTGGGGTTTGGCTCAATATAAAATAAATTCCAGGTGCCGGGCAGATGGGTAGATGGTTGTTAACAGCAGACAGGAGGCGCTGTGCCTGTTTATCTTTGCCAGCCTAGGAGATGAGACAGGTAGGGGGAATAACCTCAGGGTTAATAAGTCACCTTGGGCTGCTTTGCCTGCAGTGCAGTGGTCCAAAGTCCAATTCACCAATTTACCTGCCCTGGCCCTGTTCTATGAAAGCAGCTTTCTGCTGTAGTACTAAACTTGGGGTGCTTTCACCTTGAATATCTAATCTTGTTATTCCTATGTATTGGGCACCTTTGCGCTGATTCTATTTCAGGCCTTTGCCTCTCTCTATATATTTTTGGGGGTTCAGCACCCCTCCCTATTTTGGGGAGCCTTTGCACCTCCCTATTCTTGGAGTGCCAATCTGGTTATCCAAACTCAGGTGTGAGCATTTTATGACTTTGTGTTTCTTTGTGCCTCCTTAACCCATTGGTGTAGGCCCAGGGAATTCCTAAGCTTATCCCCCACGGGAGCATTCATACCATTCACATTTGTTACAACAACTAACGTATTTGGGCTTTTTCTGTGCTAGCCAGTCCCTCTGATGCCGGTGAATGCCCTTCCCCCTGATCTTTGGTTGGCCCTTTGTTATCATTTGGATCTCTGCTTAAGTTTCACTTCTTGAGAGTGATTTTCCATGACAACCTAATCTCATTTAGTCACCCTGTCACTTTCTATCCTATCTCTGTTTCAGTTCTCTGCGTAGTTGTTTTTTTTTTTTTTAAACATTTATTTTACTTTTAGAGAGACAGAGTATGAGCAGGGTAGAGGCAGAGAGGGGGAGACACAGAATCTGAAGCAGGCTCCAGGCTCTGAACTGTCTGCACAGAGTCTGATGTGGGGCTCGAACCCATGAACCATGAGATCGTGACCTGAGCTGAAGTCAGACACTTAACCGATTGAGCCACCCAGGCGCCCCTCTGCATAGCATTTGTTACCATCGAATATTTTTCTGTGAGAGCTCAGACTTTGTCTTGTTCAAAGCTGTCTTGATACCTAGAACAGTGCCTGACACATAGAAGATGCTCAGACATATTTATTAAAAAAAATTGAATACATCCTATTTTCATTTTTTCTCTCTGTGATATGTTATATATCATTATGCATAGATCATTATATTTCATATATTTTTCCTCTTTTCCCTGACTTCTTTGGCAGATTGATTGTTTTTCCTCATCTCCTCGGCCTCGGTATCACTAGACAGTTTAAAAGTATCCTTCCTTTCTCCCTTTGTATCTCTCTCTTTTTTGTTATTAACTTCATATTTTAACAGTGATGTTTAAATCTGTTTTCTGTGTCAACATACCAACCACCACGTCCCTTCCATTGTTTTACTTCCTCATTCTGGCCCACTTTCCCTGCCTCCACTTGTCTCCCCAGCAGGTGTGACTGTTATGTTACTTACTTGCTTCACTCTTCTCCCAGCTTCTAGGTTTTGTTAGAATGGTTTGGGGCTCTTTTAAAGTTTCTCCTTATATTGTACCTTTTCTTTTTCAGTAGCTATAAGTAGTTCACAATCACATTACCGTATGTATTCAAAACTGACCACACATTTTATTAGGTTCATTGATTTTTATTGACCTCTGTCTTAGAATCTTTGATTTAATTGGGTTTTGTTGTTGTTTGGGCTGGTGCAATTCCTTGAGTAATTTTCTCAGAAAAGGCAATAGGTGGTGTATTTGTTTCCTATTGCTGTTGTAACAAATTACCACAAACTCAAAACAACACAATCTATTATCTTCTAGTTCTGGTGACCAGAAGTCCAAAGTGGGTCTTCCTGGGCTAAAATCAAGGCTCTGGCCAGGCTGTGTTCCTTCTGGAAGCTGTAAGGGAGGGTCTGTTTCCTTCTTTTGGCCAGCTTCTAGAAGCTTCCCATCATCTTTGGCTCATGCTCCCTCCACTGTCTTTAAAGCCAGCAGTAGCGTCCGACTTCAGCCAGGTCACGATCTCGCGGTTCGTGAGTTCGAGCCCCGCATCGGGCTCTGGGCTGATGGCTCGGAGCCTGGAGCCTGTTTCCGATTCTGTGTCTCCCTCTCTCTCTGCCCCTCCCCCGTTCATGCTCTGTCTCTCTCTCTGTCCCAAAAATAAATAAACGTTGGAAAAAAAAAAATTTAAAGCCAGCAGTATAACATCTTCTATTCCGTCTCTCTCCCCACTCGTCTGTCCCTCTTTCCTCTCTCTCCCTCCCTCTCTCTCTGGCACTTCTGCCTCCCTCTTTTAAGAACTCTTGGGATTATGTTGGGCCCACATGAATAATCCTTATTGATCTTCCCACCTCAAGACCTGTAACTCAGTCGCACCTGCAGAGGCCCTCTTAGCATGTGAGGAAACAGTCACGGTTTCCGGTTTCTGTCTTGGGGAGCTGTTATTCTGTGTAGAAGCTGTGTACTATTGAAGTTCTTCCATGCGGGAAAGTCTGGTTGCTGCTCTTCATTAGGCTCCTTTTGGAACTTTATATCTTCCCCTTTTGGGGAGAGGGTGAGATCATCTTCATTTTAAGGAAAATAGTTGCATCTTATAGAGTAAAAGTATAAAGTGGTTTTTGTTTGGAAGTTCACATATGTGTCGAAGGTTATTTGTGAACTGTGAAGGCAGTAGGTGGACTGTGCCGATTCTTAAACCCTTGTGTCTCAGCTCCAAACCTGTCCTCTATACCCTTCTGTCTGATGCTAGAGTTGGACTCAGCAACTGCACTTCTCCTTTGCCGCGTGGCTTCCTATTAGGTTCTGCCAGTGGAGAGAGACTGGAAGGCGGGGAAGGAGACGGGACTTAATGTCTTCCTGACTGCCTACAGTTCCTCAGTTCCCTGCTGGTTTCAGTGACCTTTCTACCGTGTTGTCAGTGATAGGATTCTGGTATTGTAAGCATTTTCTTCGGAAAGTTGGCAAATGTGGTTCTTTCAGCTTACGATAAAGCACATGTAACCACTCTTCCCTCTGTCTGGAAGCTTAGAGTTAAGAAATTTCACCAGAATAGAACTCCTTTCATTACTCCTCCCTGACAGTTTGCAAGACGTCTGAATCTGAAAACTCACGTCTTTTTTTTCCCCCTCTTTTTTTGACAGAGAAATCTTTTGGAAGATGATTCAGATGAAGAAGAAGACTTTTTTCTGTAAGTTTTTTTTTTTTAAATAGCTTTATTGGAGTATAATTAACATCCAGTAAAATGCATATAGAGTATATAATATGAGTTTTGGTGCATGTACTATATGCCTGTGAAATTATCACCAAAATCAAGTAATGAACATGACCGTCACCTCTGAAATTTCCTCATACCCTTTGTAATCTATCACTCTCCCAATCCCCAGGCAACCACTGGTCTACTTTCTATCACCGTAGTTTGTGTTTTCTAGAATTTTTTAAATGGTATCCCACAGTATGCCTTTTTTTTTTCCTGGTATCATTCCCTTTGCATAATTATTTTGAGATTTATCCACGCTATCCCATGTATCGATACTTTATTTCTGAGAAATATTCTATTGTGTGAATATACTGTAGTTCATTCATCCATTCACTTATTGATGGATATTTGTGGTGTTTATATGTTTTAGCTATTGTGAATAAAGCTACTGTAAACGTCTATGTGCAAGTTTTTGTGTGTATTGATGCTTTCAGTTCTCTTGGGAAAATACTTAGGAGTTAGTCGAGTGGCCGGTATATATTTACAGCTGTTTTCCAAAGTGATGCACCATTTTATATTCCCACCAGCATCGTATAAGAGTTCTAGTTGCTCTAAATCCTCGTCAGTACTATATATGGTCAGTTTTTAAATTTTAGTCATTCTTGCAGATGTGTAGTGGTATCTCACTGTCGTTTCAATTTGCATTTCCCTAATGACAAGTTATGTTGGACCTCTTTTTTGTGTATTTGTCATCCCCATATCTTGGATTAAGTACATGTTAAAGTCTTTTGTCCAGGTCTAAATTTGTCTTTTTATGTAGTTGTTTATGTATTCGGGATACAAGTTCTTTGTCAGATGTGTTTTACAGACATTTACTTTTCATCTGGTGACTTAATCTTTTCATTTTCATGACAGTATCTTTTGAAGATCAAAGTGTTGATTTTGATGAAATCAATTTATTACATTTTTCTTTTATTGTTTTTGCTTATTTAAGAGATCTTTGCCAAACCCACGCTTACTAAGATTTTCTCCTATGTTTTCTTCTTCTTTATTTTAATTTTTTAAAAGTTTGTTTTGAGAGAGAGAGTATGCATGAAAATGGGAGGGACAAAGAGAGAAGGAGAGAGAGAATCCGAAGCAGGCTCCGTGCTGTCAGCACAGAGTCCAGTGCAGGGCTTGATCCCACCAGCCATGAGATTGAGACCTGAGCAAAAACCAAGAGTCGGATGCTTAACTGACTGAGCCACCCAGGCATCCCCTCCTATGTTTTCTTCTAGGAATTTTCTAGTTTTGGCTTTCACATTTAGCTCTATAATTTGTTTCAAGTAAATTTTTATGTATGGTTGAGGTAAAGGTGAAGGATAATTATTATTTTTTTATTCTTTTATTTTTTTTGGCATATGGCTATCCATCCAGCTGATGGAAAGATTATCCTTTTCCCATTGAATTGCCTTGATACTTTGTCAGGTAATTGATCTGGTCAGTCATCTACAGTTATAATTAGAAAGGGCTGTCATCATATAGGCCTAAGTTGTATTTGCAAAGGCAGGAAGGAGGACATATGTGACAGGAGTTTTCTCTAGAGATTGGTGTAGGCAGATGTGCCCCCTCCCCCCCAAAAAATTTGCCTCCCTCTTTGTTATAATTTTGTAAGATTTTTGTAGAGGCTTTTCCCCTACATAAAAACATTTTATAAAAATAATTGACAGCCATGAAGCAGTGAACAACATAGGAAACAAATCCATTAATAGGAAATAGTATCATTTTGGCAAGGTCAGATGATGTGGGAAGATACCTCCTACATGTGACAAGATTTCCCAAGAGTCACAAAGCTAATTGCCACAGTGGCAAATATGGTAAAAAGCCTTAGACCTAGAGCACTAGCTACCCGTCAGAAAGGACCTCGTATTGAAAAGGCCTTGTATTGAAAAGGTTACATAAATGATTCTCTCAATGTCAGCGAGATACCTTGTGAGAAACACTAATTCTTCAGACCTGCAGCGTACCACTGGAAGTCCACTCCCAATAATGTACCTTTTGCAGAGGGCCTGACAAGCAGCTAGCACACTTGCTCAAAATACAGCTTCCACACACTGTGGGTCTGTTTGGGTGTTGAAGAGGAGACAAACCAAATAAATTTTTAAAAAAGAAATCAAAATCCAGGTTTATCACCCAGCAGTTTATCAACACCCAGCAATATTCTCAAGAGCCAAAAGATGGAGCAACCTAAATGTCCATCAGCAGGTGAATGGATAAGCAAAGTGCGGTGTATGGATATAGTAGAATATTAGTCTTAAAAAGGAAGGAAGTTCTGGGGCACCTGGGTGGCTCAGTCAATTAATTGTCTGACTTGATTTTGGTTTGGGTCATGATCTCACGTTTCTTGAGATCGAGTCCCACATCAGGCTCTGTGCACTCTGCACAGAGCCTGCGTGGGATTCTCTCTCTCCCCCTCTCTCTCTCTGCCCCTCCCCTGCGCGCGCGCTCTCTCTCTCTCTCTCTCTCTCTCTCTTTCACACACACACACACACACTCTCTCTCTTTCTCTCTCTCTCTCTCTCTTTCTCTCTCTCTCTCTCTTTCCAAATATTAAAAAAAAGGGGGGGGGTAGGAAATTCTGACATATGTTTACAACATGGATGAATCTCCAAGAACCTATGCTAAGTGAAAGAAGCTGTTCACAAAAGGATAAATTTTATGTGATTCCACTTATATGAAGTACCTAGAGTAGACAAGTTCATGGAGACACAAAGCAGGATGGAGATTGCCAGGGGCTAGGAGGAGGAGGAATGGGGAGTTAGTGATTAATTGGTAGAGATCTTTTTCTTTTCTTTTTTGTAATTTTTTTTTTCTAAGCGCTATGCCTAACATGGGGCTCAAACTCACAACCCTGAGATCAAGAGTCGTATGCTCCACCAACTGAGCCAGTCTCCCCAATTCTATTTTTTTTAAGTTTTATAATTTATACCTTATTCTCAATCATCAGAGGAATGCTAATTACTCAAAATGGATTATCCACAAGTTTTTATTTCCCCAATATTAAAATGGATTGGTTGAAATGATACAACACTTGACTAACAAATAACAGTTTGAGAAATGTTGGTATTTTCATAGACCTGAATTTCCCGTTAGCTTTGTTGATAAATTTAAGATGAGCAACAAAAAAGAGTGTTTTGAATGGATTTTTTTCTGTATCCATTTTTGATAATCAGCATTTATTATAACCTAATTCAAAGGTGAATTTACTTTTTCTGTCTATAACTGATCAGAAAGCTATTCATAGTCACTGGCACTCTTGTTATGATGTTTCAGAGTTTAGTGATTACAACAACCTGTGTGTAACTTAAGGTTATATAAACTCTATTTTCTCTGAAAGTTTTAACATTCAGAAGAATGAGGTTAGTTGTGGCCAGTGAAGTGCAGATGTGATTACACATCACGTTCCAGCAATACCAGTTATGTGTGGTTCCTTGGGGTAAATTACTGGTCCATGTTTAGAATTAAGCCTGATTGTGTGTATGTGTTTTCTATTTTTTATTTTAATGCTCTCATTAATATGTGCTTGGTATTTTGTTTTCAGAAGGGGACCATCTGGACCAAGATTTGGACCTAGAAATGATAAAATTAAGCAGTAAGTTCCTGAGATACTCATTTGTTTAAGTGATTTTATCGTATTTCTGTGTGGACCCAGGGTTGGCAAACTACAGCCTAGGAGCCAAATCTGGTTACTGCCTGTTTTTCTAAATAAAGTTTTATTGGAACACAGCCATGCCTATTTTCTTACTGCCAATGGCTGCTTTCAAACTACCATGGCAGATTTGAGTAGCTGTGACAAAGACCTTATGGCCCACAGAATCTAAAATACCTATTGTCTGTCTGGCCCTTTACAGAAAAAACTTTGCTGAGCCCAGATGTAGACTGACTATAACTACAGGATTGTAAAAATCCAGTAACTTTCTATTTTCACAAAGCTACCTCTGAATCATAGCTAAGGAAATCTGGTGCCTGTTTGTTGGTTTTCTTAACTTGATTACTTTATGTCAGATGCATTTATTTAGCATAATCTCAAGGTCAGTTTTGGTTTAAATCTGTGCTTGAGTCCCATTTTCAGAATAATAGATGTAATATCATAGGTTTGGTTTTTGAAAGTGCAGTTATTTTTTATATCCCTCCAGAATGTTGTCATATTTGTTACTTATTCTAATACATATATTGATCTAAGTTTTATGGGTAATTAATTTTCCATTTAAACCTTTATCTATATGTGTTGGTGGTGGTGGGTGATGGGTAATGTGGTAGTAAATGTATCTAATGTTAGAAGGATCTGAGTCCTGACAAGAAGGGAGACAGAATGGGCAGAGCAGTGAAACAGCTTTGGAAACAGACTAAGTTTTGAATACTAACTATGGACGGTAAACTAAATGGATTCAGGATCTCAGGAGGGATAGCCCTGCTCTAGTTCAGGCTATAGTTGGCACATAGTGGGAAGGGTGCTGTGATAGGAAATCAAGTTACTGTTAAGATACTTGGGCTTTAGTCAGGTAGCCGTTGGTATGAAGAAAAAAATATCCATACTTCACCTAATCCTAGCTAATGGAGTCTGAAATCAGAACCAAGGTTCCAACAAACTGAGTTCTGGACAGGACGTTTTCATTTTCTCTTACTGTCTGACAGATTGCCCTGAACTTAACAGTCTAAAACAATACGTATTTATCATCTCACGTTTTCCATGGGTCAGGAGTTCAGTCACTGCTTAGGTGGGCTGTCTGCACAGGGTCTCACAAGCCTGAAATCAAAGTTTTGCCAGGGCTGTGATCCATTTACTGACTGAGCTCAGGTAATATTGACAGAATTCTTTTCCTTGCAGTTGGAGAACCCATGATACTTGCTCCTTCAAGGTCAGCAGAAGAGTCTGCTGCTCCAAGTCTCTGTTGGCCAGTAAAGATACAAAGGACTGCTTAGATTCAGGCAGTCCATAACATGTAGGCAGTAAAAGGAAGAATTGCTAGACTCTCTGGGTTCTTGGACACACCAAAAATGATGATTCCAAAACAAAAGGGGCCGCATGGCTGTAATAGGAGTTGTAGGGTACCCTGTTACAGAGGAGCCAGTTCTGCACTGTAGCTCGGCGGTTTTATAGTCGGCAGATACGCCCTGCAGAAAGCCTCATACATCATCAGAACCTGGGAGGTGGTAAGAAATTGTCTGTGGACAGTCTTCTAGGGTGATGAGTGGGAGATGGCTTCACAGTGAATGGGAGATGGCTTCATTCATCTTCTCATGTCCTGGGAGGGTTACAAAACATTCAGGGTCATCAGGATGCCATGGCAGAGCTGTTCCTCTACACTGAGCCAGAGTGACTTCTGTTCCACCCACATAGTTCTCATACCTAAGCTGCTCTAGAGAAAAGGACTCCACTGATGACACACTTGTTTTTTGTCCTGCCCATATGCTTGCTTTTCTCTCTGATATCCTTCTGCAGAGTGAGCCTAGTACTGAGTATGGCCTATTGAGTCTTCTGAATATGATTTTCCAGCCGAACCCCAAACCACTGCTGGTTGTACCAAATGGGCATTGCAAACAAAGCATATGTCTATGTGAACAAGTACCAGGCACACACACATGAATATGTATATGTACATATTAATTAGCACAATATCTTTGGTGATCACAGAATTTTAGAAAAGTAAGGAATTGTTGAGTAAGTATAATGGTTCTCACTCTAGAGCTAAAATCTTGCCAGACTTAAAAGGTGGTCAGTCATGTAAACCTTGTGGGCACAGACTCATGGATGCTTATTTAACCAGGGCATGACTCCATGTGTGTGCCCAGAATGCCCCAAGATGGCAGAGCACAATCTACCACACAGCTTGCCCATGGACAGATACCTGGCATTAGTTGAGTAACCAAAATTGTTAGCGCTGTTAGCGCTGGTGAGTTCTTTAAGCTGTTATCACCATGTAATTTATAACATTTTAATACAGGGTGTTTCTTGACCTCATGGATCAGCAACATTATTACTTTGAATTCGATTGGCATGTTGCCACCAGATTATTTTCACAAAAAAATATTCAGGTGTTTGAGGGAAGATTTTTTTTCTGGTTAGATTTAAAGTAATCACATGCCTGTATAAAATGTATGATTCTCTTTGGAATGTTTTCTTTGCTTTTAAGTTAAATAATAGCTTTATAAATGCAACTCTAATGGATTACAGTCATTCTCTGTTCTGGGTAGGGAATTTCCTAACTATAGTCTTGGTCCAATCAGTTTAACTTTATAAAAAGGCCCCCAAGGAATGTTCCATGATGTAACAACAATATAGTTGCAAAAATACAGCATAACTTTAAACCTTCTTTTGTCAACAGTACCTTAAAAAGCCACAAGATGGGGGTGTTAACTGTAAAAATAAATATTTTCTTTATAAAATAAGGGAAAAGTGTTTGTTGCTGAGCACTTTTCTCTTCTTAATGGAAGAACACTGACAGTAAGCACAGGCTAAGGGTTAGGCATTGTGCTAAGCGTTTAAACACTATTACATCTAATTCTCACACGTGAGAGACGATCATGTGGGAAAATATGAGGCTCCAAGAGGTTTGTGACAGACTTCACAACACCGCAGCTTCCCTGTTGATGATTAGAATAGGGACGTTTCAGGAATACAAGTTGTGTCAGACTCTAAGGATGACTTAAGTCAACGTTGAAATACCTTTTCCTTTCTGCATGTTTTATCCTTTCCTGGGTATGTTCTCTCTTGTGTCCTTTCTTCTACCATCCGACTCTCCTTTAACTAGAAATGATATAAATCTCCACACCCTCCTATACAAACTTGCTTTTCCTTTGAGTTCTTAATTTTTTCTTTCAGTTAATGCTCATCATCTACGGACGCTCAGTTGCTCAAATTATAAATCTAGAAGTCCTGCACCCTTTTCTTGCCCCAGCTTCTTCACCAGTGTCCAGTGAATCACTTGATACTTGAAATATCCCCTCCTCTTACCTAGAACTTTCCCACCATCAACCACTTTCATTACTCTGCCCAATTCGTACTTCTCCCCTCAAAACTCAGTACCAGGATCTCGACGCCATCTCTCTCTGATCCAGGCTGAATTCATCTAGGCTGCATGACTGGTACCATGGGCTTCCTTCCATTGTGGCACTTAATACATGGTAGTATAATCGTGGATACCAGTTTTCCCCAGTAGACTGTAATCTTTCTAAAGACTGGACTTAAAACCTTCACATTGGTGTCCTCAATAAATAGTATCATAATAATTCCTTAATAAATGTTTTTTGAATGAATGAGATATTTCATTCAGATCCGAAAATATTTGTTGAATGCCTACTGGGCGCATTTCACATGACCTAGGAAATAAAAGGACAAGTGGGACAGTCTCTGCTTTGAAGGCATTTGAAGTGTAACGATGAGGATAGGATCAACATAAAATACAAATAGAACCCAGTACTGTAACTGCTGTGAAAATGTAAAAGGTAATTGCAAAATATGTTATTGCTTGTTTTTAAAAAATTACCCTTTATATTAAAACAAATAGATAATTTTCTATGGAAGTTGTGTTCTGGGCATGAGAACATCTTAAAATACAGAAACCCAATTGTGAGATTGTCCATTATTAAATAAGGGTTTTATAGTAGCTGGATTGAGTCTTATACCAGCGGATGGTGAACTTTATTTTGCTTTAGAATCGTGTAGTGTATTAAATGTCTGTAGGAGCCATCATCTGATCACGTGTAGGGCTGCAGCACATGTTGTCCATTCCTACCCTGCAGAACCGCCTTACTTTAGGCTATTGTCATCTCCTGCAAATGTTGAAAATAGCTACCTGGGTATTTCAAAACTAGTCGTTGATGAACAATAGCTGTGTTTCTGTTACAGTTGTCACAGTGAAATGGAGACCTCCAGGGGCGCCTGGGTGGCTCAGTCGGTTGAGCGTCCAACTTTGGCTAAGGTCATGACCTCACAGTTCGTGAGTTAGAGCCCCGCATTGGGGTCTGTGCTGACAGCTCAGAGCCTGGAGCCTGCTTCGGATTCCGTGTCTCCCTGTCTCTCTGCCCCTCCCCCACTCATGTGCGCCCTTGCTCTCTCTCTCTCTCTCTGTCAAATGTAAAAACATTTAAAAAAAAATGAAGACCTCCAGGTATACTGCCTTATTATATCTTCCTCAGGTAACTGGGTATGCTTTTGCAGGATTTATACTCAAATTGTTTGCTTATTCAACAAATGTTCATTGAATGGGTACTCTGCTCCGAGCACCGTGGCTGGTACTAGGGCTGCAAAAGTGAACAAGATAGGCACGTTTTCTGCATTCATCGAGCTTAGTGGGGGAAAGGCAGAAAATCGGTATGTACTTTCACTTAGTGTTAAATGCTCTAAATGGAGAAGTGGGATGGGGACGGGCTGTGTCACAGCTCTGAGAGTTAATGCAGTACGCTCCTTGCACATTTGAACTTAAGTTCCATGAGAGCCAGAATTGTCTGCTTTCTTCAGTACTGTCTTCCCAGTGCCTGAAACAATACGTAGTGGGCTCTCATTAATTATTGGATATATTAATTAGTTGCTTAAGTATTTGTGCTATTGTTCTTAGATAGGGTGAACATCTTTAGCTCTTTGTTTAGATGGTTAGGAATTGCAACAAGACATCTTAGGGATCCAGGGACTTGTTAGATCTTTTTGGGCAGAAGAGAGTTCTGCTTGTCCCAGCTTGGATCTGCTTCAGTCTGATATTCAGTAGAATCTGAGGCACAGAACTCTGGGGAGCTGTGGTGAACCCTGAGTCTGTGTGTGGATAGTCAGTGGGTATACCATAAGAAGGAAGGACTGTCATCACACATAGCAATTGCTACTTGAATCTGAGACTACTTCTGAACCCACCTATGTCTAATGGGGCCTCCATTTTGATTTTAAAGCAAACTTTTTGAAGATACAGCTCTGTGATAGGGAAGAGATAGAACTCTTTTTTAAAAATTACACATCCATGCCTTACTCCTGACTCAATGGGTTAGTTTGAGGGGTAGTGTGGAATAGAGGACAGAGACAAGAGGTGTATTGTGAGTTTTTTTTAAAAACCTTACAATTGTGACATTGTGAAATTGTGATAATTGACACAGTTCTTTCTTCCCCAACTAGAAACAATTGCATATCCTTATATATGCCATATATATATATATGAATATACACACACACACGTATATACACACACACATACACACTATATAGTGTATGTACATAGTATATATAAAGAGATATATAATCCAATGCATTTTAAACGTATTTTGAGTTGTAAGAACCATGAGTTCATTTTATTTCTCCTTTTAAATATTTCACTGGTATGACAATTTTAAGAAGTAATTTAAGGTAATTTTTGTGTAACAGAACAGAGGAAAACTAAACACTGTAAATTACTTAATGCTTCTGTGTTTATGTACTTGAAGCTACTCTTAAGTGAGAGCAGGCAGCTAAGAACCAGTGAAGATGAATCCTGACACGGGCTCGATCTCCCGACCCTGAGACCATGACCTGAGCCGAGAAATCAAGTCGGATGGATGCTCAACCGACTGAGCCATCCAGACACCCCAAAGATTAAATCTTTATTAAACAGTCTGAAATTTGGTTAGAACAGGCCCTCATCACCTGACATAAAGGAGGAAATTATATTTTCATTTTGAAAAACAGCAAAACAATTTTTCCTTTCTGCTCTCTCTTGGCCGCTTCAAAACCTTTCCAGGTGTGCCAGTGTCTTAAACCCTGTTTGTTTATGAGAAAACTGATGAGCAGTGAATGGTTATAGCCCCTGATTATCAGTGTACATTTCCATTTTGGAAACTGAATATTTTCATAAGCTGATAACATCCTAGGCAAACTCCTTTGTTAGCCTTAGTGTATAAACACAGCAGAAGTACGTTATAGCTGTGTCTGTGATGCCCCAGTAGCCTGTTGAAAAGCAGATTAAACTGGATTAGAGTCAAGCTATTTTACTAAATTCTAAAATTACTGGACATTCTGGCAGTACATTTAATTTGCAGGAACAGGGCTAAAAACAAACCATCTTTAAGTTAAATATTACTTTTACTTTAATTGCCTGGGTATTCAAGCCCACAAATGGAAGGACATTGCTATATAACCTTAAATGTTTTGAGTTGAATAATTGTCTGAGAACTTGCTATTTTCTATCATGGAAGATTTCTAATGAAAGTTTCAGCAATTATAAAATTCTTAAAAGAAAAAATAATTTTTAAATCTTTCTTTTAAACTAGTGTTCAGAATCAGGTGGATGAAGTTATTGATGTCATGCAAGAAAATATTACAAAGGTAATTGAAAGAGGGGAGAGACTAGATGAACTACAGGACAAATCAGGTACAGCTACTTCATATATTTCTTGATATTGTTAATCTGTGTTTTGATAGTTTTTTTCTCCTCACATTCCTCTAGCCAAAGTTTAGGAATCTTGATTTAGGACAATGATATTTGGTCCTTAAATTTGTGATTTTAGTACTTTAATTTTAGCTCCCTTTATTTGAATCATCTTACTGCATTATTTGTTTGAAGATGGAAATTTTTTAAATTTATTGTTGAATAGAGTAGAAATTTTTTTGCCTTATGTTGATATGCTTTGTGTTTCTCATACTCTCAGGGAGGAAGTCTAATCACTTATTTTCAACACTTATGTCAAATTTAATCTGATGTTTTTATCTTCTGCTTTTTCTGGCGACTTAGCAACATTTCTTTACTGACAAACGTTAGTCTCTCTTGTAACAGTTGCTGTCACATGTTAGGTATTCAAATATTGTTTCAATGATGAATAGCTGAATACCTGATTAATCCTGGACAGACTTGTCTAACCAAAAAACTTAACCACTTTTAAAATTCATTGTTTTCCTTCAAAGTCAGTCTCTTTTTGTATCTTCTAAGAATCTAACCTTTTCCACATGTAGATTTTTTTTCTATAGGTATATCAAGTACTTGAATTTTTAAAGAGTATTTTCTTACCAGAACTCGTATGTTTATGTGAAAACATTGAGGGCCCTGGGAAGACTTCTCTTAATCTTACTGTAAAAATGGGCTGAGCAAACTGACCTGTACTTTTGTGTACTTTTTGTGCTCTTTCTTTTCTCCCAACACGGATTGCCAGTTTGTGGGTGGAGGAGAGGGAGGATGTTGTTTTCGTGCTTAAAAGGGAATGCATTTGCAGAAGTAGAAATTAATATTTTCTTGTCTTTGTGTGACTAGATAAAAGAATCCTGTTATGTCGTTTAATCCTTCTCTCCATCCTCTATGTGATATAGAAAGCTTATCGGATAATGCAACTGCTTTTAGCAACAGATCGAAACAACTTCGAAGGCAAATGTGGTGGCGTGGATGCAGAGTAAGTCAGAAGCTATTGGATAAGTGGCCCAGCATCTCAGGTGGTCTTCGAAGAATATAGGGCCTCTAGATTTGAAGGTCTGAGGGGAGGGCAGGGCTTCTTCTATCTCCTGAACTTGGGATGTGCTGGGAGTCAGTAAATATTTGTTGAATAATTGATAGCTTTGGGGACAGGAATACGTAAAGGAATCAAGCAGTTCCCAAAGGGATGTTTCCATGGATTTCGTCACAGAAAGTAACCCACATTTTATTAATGATTTAGCTTCTTGCAGACTTACTACCTTATAAGAAATATAGGGGCGCATGGGTGGCGCAGTCGGTTAAGCATCCGACTTCAGCCAGGTCACGATCTTGCGGTCCGTGAGTTCGAGCCCCGCGTCGGGCTCTGGGCTGATGGCTCAGAGCCTGGAGCCTGTTTCCGATTCTGTGTCTCCCTCTCTCTCTGCCCTTCCCCCGTTCATGCTCTGTCTCTCTCTGTCCCAAAAATAAATAAACGTTGAAAAAAAATATATATATATATATATAAATTTTTCATCTAATTTATTATTAGTACCTTTTTGGAGCCACTTCTAGCATTATATAGAAATATTTAAAAGATAGAGTGGAAGCTAGAGAAAAAGAATTTTCTGTTGAGAAAAATAAGAGTAGTTTATATGTCAGAATCCATTATGACAAATGGGGCTTAAAAAAAAAACTCACTATCCTTTATTATTCCAGAGAAATAAGAAATAAAAGAGAAATGTTTAACAAGGGGAAAAAAATGAAAATCAGTACATATTAATATATTCTTAACAAAAATTTTATAGGAATGAATTTACCTCTTAAATATGGCTGCTAATCATTGAACAGAAAATGCTTAAGATTTTATAGTGAATTTCATGTCATGCGAGCAGTTTTCTTTTTCCTCCCAATTCCACGTGTCATTTTTGGCTTTGTTGAAAATCTTAGACATAAACTCATTGTTTTTAATCTCTCACTTTCAAGTTTAGTGATGACTTTCTAAACTTGGCTTTGCCATATGCTAAGAATTTCTTCCCAGGGTTGTTGTGGAGTTACTTATTTTTGTCTACCTGTTAGGTCATCTTACTTTCACAAATAGAACTGAGGAAGAGAACATGTTTCATTGTTCCCCTTGTCTGGAATTTTAATTTTGTTGTCAATTTGTATCCTTTGAATAATAAATTTTCCATTTTCTTTTAAGTTTTCCATTTTTATAGAAATTCTCTGTTCTATAACCTGGTTTGGAAGAGCAAAGGGTCCACGAGCCACTCACTTTCCCCATACGTACACAGGACCCATTTGTGTAGCCACAGAAAGATGATCATAATGTGCATTGTGACTAGCTTTTTTTAGCCATATCTAAATATCTAAATTGTGGTTTTGTACTTACTGGATTTCAGATCAGAAGATCAGAGGAACAGTATGCTTTTAAGGAGAAAAATGAAATTATATTTTTAAATTATATTTCTGAATGGTCCCTGTGTCACTGCCATTTTCTCGATTAACTTTAGGAAAGGCTGAGAAGGGATATGGGGACAGAGCACAGATCAGAGGTTGCCAATGGCTCAGGACAGGGAGGTGGATACTGACTATAACTGGGTATGAGGGAATTTTGGAGTGGTGGAAATACCTTATGTTTGACTGGTGGTGGTGGCTGACAACTATATCTTTGTCAAAACCCATCAGAATGAACTTTAAAGGGTGAATTTTATTCTAGAGAAAGTGTATTTCAATAAATCTGACTTTAAAAATAAGTGAACAAAATTAATCCAACAGGTGGGGAGGGAGAATTTCTACATCTTTTGGTTATCATAATGTTAATAGGCACCTGGTGTCCAAATTGCAGAGCTTCCATGGCTTCTCTTGGTCACTCTGCTTTTCTCATAAATGTAAGCCACTAACATGTTACCAGAAACATGTTTCAGGAACATAACAATAGCTACTTCTTGTTGCTATTTCTGATACTCCTAATGTTTCATGTGTTTATAGTAGCTGGGCATCTTTTTTTTTTTTATTAATGAACCATCTTTAATCAACTATCTGAGAAAGTTTGATGAAAACAAGACTTTCATTTGAATTCATCAGGAAAATCAAACCAATTTATAGCTTATCCATGTTGGGATTAAATGAGGAATGTGACCATTTTATAGAGAAGTGACCTGAAAATATTAAGCAGCTGACTGTGGACCAATCTTCAGAGGTTTCTGCTCTTGCTAATGAATTTGGATGTAAATTAAAAAAAAAAATTTCTGCTCTCAACTGAGAAACTGGCACACAGAGTGCCCTTAGGCAAGCCATTTATTAAATGAGGTTATTCATGAAGAATTGAAATTATATTCCCCAGAATGGAGACAAAAAATGCCAAGAAGAGAGTAAGGGAACAAAGACCAACAGAATTCTCATATACTTTAAGTGTCATAAAAAATGCTGCTTTGTATATAGTGAATCAGTTGTATTAAATGCCTTTGTTACTCACCATATCCTGACACTTTTGAACAGAGTTGCTAAAATTTCATACTTTTCCTGGTCTCTGTTAGAAAGAAGCATGAGAAATCATAGACAAATGTTCAGGCTCTTGAGGGCTTTGATTGTTAACTGTTTGCTGTGCAGTAAGTACAGCCTTGGACAAAATCCAGTCAAGCAAAACGCTTGAATTTGGGAACTCTGATTATTTACAAAAAGATGCAAATAGGCAGCAAGTTCACATGAGAAAAAATGTGAAAAGCTTTCAAAGATTGAGCCTGTTCATTGATGAGTTAGTATCATAAATAGCACTACAGATAATCTTGACTTTATTAATAAGTCAAACATTAATATCTATCTTATGCCTTTTTGTGTGTTGTAGATAAAAGCCATCATGGCTTTGGTTGCTGTTACCCTTTTGCTAGTGATTATCAGTAAGTATTTACTGGACTAGTAATTTTGTGGGGGGCATTATTTGTTTTAGAGTTCATTTTAATTTCCCTTTTAACTTATTTTCAGTTGACCCAGTATGACTAATGTCAGGATTGAGTAATGACTTCTGACCCAAGTCAGGACCTCTTAACCTAGGATCTGTAGCTCTGACAATGTTTGTAAATTGTATGTAAAGTTTTACATTTTGGCATATGTACATTTTTATGGGAGAGAATCTATATCTTTTATCAGATTCTCAAAGAGAACTTTCTACCCCCCACCCACAAATACAGGGCTGAGCTTTGTTTGAGGCCAGATATGGCTACTCTTACACCCATTTTCTATTACTAACTTTAGGTATGGAAGCTTGTATTTTGTACTATGTTTGGAAGACAAATCCAGATAAATTTTCACCATATGATAGTTTTTTGTTTTGTTGCTTTTTGTTTTGGATTTGAACTTGATTTCAGGCGTTTAAGCATTAGTCTTCTCCTTTCCTTTGTATTCTTATTAAAGTCGGGTCATTTTTATTATCTCTTTTTCTCCAAAGCCTCTTTACCTATGTTTACAGGGATTTTTATGAAGATTTAGAAAGGGTCTCAAAATAACCACTTGAAAAATTCCATGGTGATACCCTTTTTAAACAGAAAAGTTTGTCCCAAAGAAATATTGCTGATCCTCGTTATTCGTGGATTCTGTGTTTGGGAATTCACCCACTGGGTGACACTGATTGGTAAACCAGAAATCAGTATTGAGGTGCTTTCCCAGTCATTGGCAGCCGTGTTGAGAGCAGAGAAAAATTTGAGGCTTCTGACATGCACATTCCCATCTGATGTCCAATGAGGCCATGGTCTGCCTTTCTAGTTTCAGCTCATGAAATAAGTATTTAGTGCCACATTTCTCACATTTTTGTGCATCTTGTTGATTTCACTGTTCAAAGTGGCCCCCAAGTGTAGTGCCGAAGTGCTGTCCAGCCTCAGGAAGGCTGTGATGTACCCTATAGAAAATACATGTGTTAGATAAGCTTCATTTGGGCATGAGTCATATAGTGCTGTTGGCCAGGAGCTTAATGTTAATGAATCAACAATATATATTAAAAGGTATAGAAAACACAAGGTTATATATTGATTGGTTGACAGAAATATAACCAGGAGCTTGCAAGAATTTAACCCTGCATGTTCCCTACCAACAACGATTCAGTCAGTATTCACTGATTCGATGTTTGTGGTGACTTTATAGAACGTAACTACTGTAGATACCAAGAATGGACCATATATTTATGGTGGATAATTTGGAAAATATGGAATAAAACATTAGTAAAACTCAACTGTAATCTTACTACACAGATAGCTACTGTTAATATATTAAACATGCTTTTCAAAAATATCCTATATAGTTTTTTATAAAGTGGATAATATTTATAATATTTAAATTAGCAGCTGTATGCTATGGTAATACTGCCATAATCTGTTTGATCAAAATGCCAATATTAGGGGTACCTGGCTGGCTTAGTTGGTAGAGCATATGACTCTTAGTCTTGGGGTTGTAAGTGTGAGCCCCACATTGGGTGTGGAGATTACTTAAAAATAAAATCATTTAAAAAAAATGCCAGGGGTGCCAGTCGGTTAAGCATCCGACTCTTTTGATTTCGCCTGAGGTCATGATCTCAGGGTCGGGAGATCAAGCCTCTCAAAATAAGTAAATAAATAAATAAATGTTTTAGATGGCCAATGTTAGACATTTACTTTGTTTTATGATGTTTTTGCTTATTTATTCTCATTTGTTACCTTTCATCTCAGATCATCTCGAGTTTCTTCTTCATTGCCTATTTCCAGAAGTGGACACAGCTACATTTAGGAGCACTATTGTTAACATAGCATGTGAATCTGATTTTGATATGTTCCTTTCCCATTTCTTTCTTTTGCAGTTCTTATAGTCATGAAATACCGTACTTGATTTGGTGACAGAGATCTTCATTACGCAAGATCTGGGACAACAATAATAAAACATTGCTGCATAATTTAAATGAAACCCATGTATATAACTTTCAAAACTTCTTTTTCAAGAAACTAAGAGGCAAGTATCACTTCAAATTGGAGCATTGAGAATGTCCAGTTATCTTCTTCCCTTCTAACAAAATGTGTCTTTAAAAATTATGTTTAAGGCAAAGGTAGCCTCTATTTTGCCATATTCCAAGGATCTAATTTGAAACCGGATACTTGCCAGTTTATTGTTTGTATACATAATTAAACAGTGATGACGATACTGCAGACTGTTAGTAGAAGGACCTGCATTATCGCATCGACCTGGGGTCAGACCAGGAGTCCAGAAAGAAGCCCATGGAGAGCACCAGATCATTGTGCTAAGACACGCACCGTCGTTCCATCGGTATTTGCAAGATTCTTCCCACATTACAGTTGCTTTGCGAGCAATTTCCACGTTTATGGGCGTAACAGAAGCTAAATGTTGTAAATGTTGCTGCCTTCAGCTATAACTAAAACATTCCAGTAAACCTATTTTTGACTGTATAAGGGAATGTGTAGTAATTTTTTGGCATTTGGATTATGGAACTGGAAAATTTAAACAATATGAAAAGCATAGTATGGCACCATAAAGCTGGAGATAATAAAATTCTTGGAGAACATCATTGGAGTGTTTGAACATGAATAGCATGGTTCAGGCTGTTTCCAGTTAGCCTGCAATAAGGAGGGACAATCCTAATGTGAGTAAACGAAATCCACAGGTAACTTATTCCTTAATTTTGTTTTCTTTGATAGCTTCCCTCTTTAGTCCTTCTGCCAGAAGTGCTAAAAGTAGCAAAATCGTCTTAGAATTTGCTACTTTTGCATTCCTGATCATCCCGAGAGATGCATGTTGTACAATCAAGTGTCAAATTAGTCACCAGTAATGATTATAAAAAGCCAGGAGAGAGTTATCTATCAGTCACTAACCTAATAGGTAGAGTCATCATTAATCTAAGACTGTTTTTACAGCAATAAACTGTATTGTTAGCTTTAAAATGTGCCAACAAGTCAAAATGAAAATACATAGTTCTCTATCAGGGAGGAAGCTTTATCATAACATTAGAGGTTCTGCAGACACTGGTGCACATGGATATGTTGACTGTATGTATGTAACTAAATCTGAGATAGGGTTAATAGAAGAAGCAGTATTTAGGAAAGAAAAATGGTCCTGTGTAGGTTTTATTTCTTTGGTCATTTTAATTCAGGATGTATGAAACACAGAATCTGTTTTTGTTTTAATTCTATAGGCTCAGTACTAAGAGGCAAAATGTTCTGTTTAAATGGAAAGAAATATGAAGGGAGGAAGCATATTAGGAGATACTCAAGGGGCACCCGAGTGGCTCAGTCGGTTAAGCGTCCAACTCGATTTCAGCTCGGTCCTGATCTCACAGTCAGGAGATGGAGCCCCGCATTGGGCTCTGCACTCACATCACAGAGCCTGCTTGGGATCCTATGTCCCTTTTTTGCACACACACTCTCTTTCTCACAAAATAAACACTAAGACAAGGACAACAAAAAAGAGATACTCAAGACACCTACAAGTTACAAAGATGTAAATATAATCACTAAATTTTATAGTCCAGTAAGAATATTTTAAAAAAGGTAAAAGTCTTACATACTATAGGGTACTGTCACTGGTCTCTTTGTAAATGTTAATTAATGTAAATAACATAAATACTAAATCCTTTAATAAAAATGAGCATCTTAGAATTTTAGTAGCTAATATAGTTCAGGAATGGAAATGTTTTAACAGAGTGGACAGAATCATTCCTAACATATGTATGTGTCTCTTTGGGATTGGAACTAGATTCATCAGTGGTTAATTTTCCATTGGTAGGTGTAGAAATCTGATTTCTATGTGATTATTTCTCAAAAAGAATCCACATCTCCAGTGTTTTCTTTTAATAAAGTATGCCACTCTTAAATATAAAAAATAAAATTATAAAACTATTTTAAAAAATTTTAACCTTAGAGGATTTATGTAATAGCGTATATATTCTCTATGTATTTAAATATGTTGCTGCCGAAAATACTGGTGGCAGGTGTGTCGCTCTCCATACTAGTGGTGGCCTGGTTCACAGTTTACCATTTGTCTTCCTTGGTCCTGATTAATCCTGAGACTCTGAAAATAGCTGGCATGTTTATGACTTTATTGTGGTAATCTTAGACATGTGAACCTTTTTAAAATCAAAAACAGAAGAGAAGTATGTTGTTCAAATTGATGCCAGACCTGCCTGCCTTTCTTCCCTTAATCATTCTTTTTCTCATTCAGCTCAGATCATCCTGCACTTGAAAAATGCAGTTTTACCACTATCAAAACTATCATTATTTAACAGCAACAAAAATCAACAGAAAAATTCAGGTAGCTTAATAAATACTAGTTGATACCTAGTGAAATCAGGTCATTATTTTTATAATGCCTGAATCATACCCTTATGATTTACGTGTAATTAGCAAAGTCTATCGCCCAGAAGCAATTTCGTGATTGTAATACTGATTAACTCCCTCTGATTATAACCCAGTGTTACCTGTGGTCTTTGGCTTCTCTATACTGATAAAGCTCACTGGAAGTTGCACTTAGAGTTCATGAACTTGGGGGTTCCTTGATGAGAAGAAAGTTGAATATTGGAAATGGAACATTACCTAAAATGGAGGAAGAAAAATTAGTATACATCAGATATAGAAATACATTGTGTTAGCTCTCCTGTGGACCACTTGTTACATTCTTACTGTACAATCACTCTGCATTAGAAAATCATTTTTATAGCAAAAATTGACATCTTTCAATTCTGTATAGCATATGGATTTCCTGAAAATTATACTTGTATAGATTAAGGAAGCCAGAATAAAAAGAAATAGAAATTTCTCACTGTCAGTACACTCTTCAACATGGTTGATGCTTTGTCAGTGTTGTTGCCCACACTTAACTCTACATCTGTATGTGTATACACTGATTAGAAGATATGCACGAAATAGGGGTGCCTGGGTGGCTTAGTCTGTTAAACGTCCGGCTTCGGCTCAGGTCCTGATCGCACAGTTCATGAGTTTGAGACCCACGTCGGGCTCTGTGCTGACAGCTCGAGCCTGGAGCCTGCTTTGGATTCTGTGTCTCCCTCTCTCTCTGCCCCTCCCCCACTCATGCTCTGTCTCTCTCAAAAATAACCACTATTTTTTTAAGAAAGATATTCAAGAAATAGTTTTTCATGTTGAGAAGGGATGCCGTTAGAAGCGGTCCTTAATTGTATGGAGTCAGAGTATCACTAGGTCAAGGAGAGCTACCTGCTGTTTTACTAGTCTAATTTTGTGTTTTGACATGGAGATGTGATTGAAGTCCATTTTTCTGTGAGTGTGGAATAAGGGCAAAGTCAGTCCAAAAGCATTTATACATTTGTTGTAGAATGCATTGCATGCTTCTATTTGTGCAGGAAATTGTCACAAAGCCATGTAAAGACAGTCCTGTGGAGCTGAGATACTGTCTCAATCTGTCCACTGCTGTTTTCATTTTGTAGGCAAATGGAACCACGCTTTAGACTGATGTAGGGCTTGGGCCGTCTTTCTAAGTTTGATTTGGTCTTAACTCTTTTTCTGAAAATCAAATAGAATAAGGGATGGGGACACAAAGTCTTTGGTTCCTGTTATTAGAAGAAACTGCTTAGAACAAGGCAGTAGGAATTGAAAGTATGACCGACCCATTTAAAGTGGGTAAATGTCGTGCTCGCTTCGGCAGCACATATACTAAAGTGGGTAAATGTAAGCTTGTGAGAGCACAGATGATAACCATATTTCTGTGTCTCCATGGCACCCAGCACAATGCTGTGTACATGGCAGTTTCTAGATCGTATGCCTAGGAAGTCACAAAGACACCAGTGTGCTAGTGAGAGCTCCTGTAGTCCTCACTATAGAGAGGACATGATTCGCATAATAGTGGCCTTTGGACTTACCAGGAAATATTAGTGCTCTTTGATAATAATTGGGTATAGAAAAATTCCAGTTTTATGGTATTCCATCAGGTTTTCATTTGAAGAAGTCTTAATGGTTAGATTTCAAGGCTACAAAGTAAATTGCGTATCAAAAATGTTAGTAAAATGTTAAAAATCAACCCAAAAGAAAATTCAACCACTTGATTTTTATGCTTTGGGTATGTGTCATTGTTTGAGATTCCACACTCTTATTTACCCATTTTGATAAGTGCCTTTGATGTTTTAAGATGTATGGTGGAGATGAGCAAATGTAAATGCCATGTGCCCTGGTCTCTAGCTTCTGAGTTCTTCCTCACCATTTTCACCAATGTTACACAGTTTAGGACATTGTGTTCATATCAGATCTGTATTTGTAGCCCCTCCATAGTAAACAATAAACTATTTCATAGAAAACAAAATTAAGCACTTTGGCTTATTCAGTATGTGTTACTTGTTGCCTTACCTTCAAAGCATTTAAAATAACATCTGGCTGATCACCCTGATTTAACCCATCCCAGCTTTCCAACAGAGTACCTGGAGGGGAAAATGAGACACAAAGTGTTCTCTAAAAACCATGCCCAGTGCACAATGTACCAATGGAGTTCAGGAGGAATTTCTCCATGTAAAATCACAGAGTCTCAGCTGTGGTGGAATACTCACGATGTACCTCCGTCACGTCTACTTGAAAGAGAGGACGGAGGAGAAATTTCTCTCAGACATAAATGTCCCGGTCAGAAATCCTGAGGTATCCCTCAGCCGGCCGGTCTCTAAAAGTAGAAACAACCAGAGTAGTGTTCATTCTCTTCAACCTCCCTCCACCTACACACTAAATTTACTCTTTTTAATATTCCAAAACTGTGTGGGAGGGGGGTGATATTTGGGGGCACATTGTGCCGGGAGATCTATAGTCTCCACAAGTAAAGTGCTGTAGTTAGGGAGCCGGGGAGCACCCTGGCAAGTGCATTCTGAAAACGATAGTATTTAATACACTTCAGTCAATGTGTGAGAGAACCAGTCAGGAAGGTCGTATCGGAGGACCTGAATCCAACAGCCACACTTCCAAAATGCCTATTAAGTGCTAGAAAGCACTGTGGAGCAGGTGAACATCAGCCTGCTCTTCAGCTGCTGGTATAGGAAGGGTTCCGACTAGTAGCCAACTGAGCGGGGCCACGGGCAGTGCCCTTACCCATGTGCTGAGTGAGGGGACTGTCAACTGAGGAGTCTTCCGAGATGCATGCAGGGTCTGCGAGCACAATGCAACAAGGGACAGGGACAGGGTGTCCTCTTGGATCCTCCCCAGCAACATACAAATCGGCTGTTGCTTCTTCCTTCTTAAAAACCCCAACCAGCTCTTCTCCCCACTGCCCCTGTCAGCTTCCACCTCGTCCCTTTGCTCTGCTTTCTGGCAACGGTCTTTGGGAGAATTCACCCATATTTGCTGTGGTTCTTCACTCATTCTCTTGAACAGGACAGCTGAGCGTCTGCTTCCACCCGCCACCAAACTTACTCTTGTCAGAGCCACCATGACCTCTGCACTGCTGGACCCAGCAATTGCACTACTAGGCATTTATCCAAAGGATACAGGTATGCTGTTTCAAAGGGACACATGCATCCCAAACTTTACGGCAGCACTATCGACAATAGCCAAAGTATGGAAAGAGCCCAAATGTCCAACGATAGATGAATGGATAAAGATGTAGTGTGTGTTTATGTGTGTATACACACACGCGCGCGCACACACAGAATGGAATATTACTTGGCAATCAAAAAAGTATGAGAAGGAGAGAAAGGCTCTTGAATGCCATTACCCACTTTCTGCCTTGGAAGCAAGGTCTGGTTCTAATGGAAAGAGTGGCCTCTGGGGCTGTCAACACCCCTGCTGTTGTAGCTGTGATTTGGACACAAGCTCAGAATTCCACTGGCCCCAGGATACAAACAGTGATGAGGGATCGTAAGGCAGGCTGAGGGCAAAGCGCAAGCTAACAACCCCACCCCCACCATCACCACCACTGGGAGATTATTATGACATCCCTCAGGTACTCCTTGCTGCCCATCAAAGGAAAGGGGAAAACAAAGGGTTAACTGATAGAGATCACAGTCATGCAGGACCTGTGTCTCCATCACTTTATGAATGTCTTAGTAAATTACAAGAAAAAAGGCAGTCTTACCAATAGTCTAATCTCCAGAAACCTATAGACTCAGTTGCCTGGAGCCCTGCTATCACTCTCCTCTCCATAGTGATGTGGGGAACAAAGGCAAGAAGGAAATGGTAGGCAAAATTAACTTTCCTTATAACCTGCTGCCCACTGACAGTTGAGGCAAATACAGAGTATAAGGTTTCTCCAGGAACTCCTTACTGCCTTAATGTTAATGCCTTACTAGAGAAAAAACAACCTTAGCTTGACAACAGCCAGGCCCCCAGTATCTTAGGAGTCCTCTTTAGCATATCAAAGTCCTTCTGGAGGCCTCCCTTTTGCCTCTACCTCCCCCAACTCCATAGTATAAACCAGTCACTCCTCACAACCCCAGTGCAGTTCTTTCTGCCCACGGGTCCTGTCCCCATGCTTTAATAAACTCACCTCTTTGCACCAAAGACGGCTCAACAATTACTTCCTGGTCATCAGCTATGGACCCCCACACTCCGCAACCCCATCAATGGGAGTTCAGGGAGACTCAAAGCAAGTGCAGGTGGAAGTGCTGTGGAAGCCAGGTAGCAGCACCAGTCATGAATGCTGCATGCAAATGCATGGCAAGGCGCGGAGATCCACGCATGCCCATTTGGACTTCACTTACAAGCACAAGTTCGAAGATAATTAAGGATTTCAAGACAGTGACAGAGCTTTTAACCAAGTGTAGCGCCCTTCTGAGAGCACATGGTGTGACGGCATGTGTCACGTGTGAGAAATAAGCCCACCAACCCAATCAAAGGAGGGACACAGTGATTTGGAGTACAGTGAAGTGAAGCTTTGATCAATGTTGTTGCAAGAGCAGATGTCTGATCAATAGAACAGAATAGAGAACCCAGAAATGGACCCACAAACGTAGGGCCAACTAATCTTGGACAAAGCAGGAAAGAATATCCAATGGAATAAAGACAGTCTCTTCGGCAAGTGGTGCTGGGAAAACTGGACAGCGACATGCAGAAGAATGAACCTGGACCACTTTCTCACACCAGACACAAAAATAAACTCAACATGGATGAAAGACCTAAACATAAGACAGGACACCATCAACATCCTCGAGGAGAAAGCAGGCAAAAACCTCTCTGACCTTGCCCGCAGCAACTTCTTGCTCAACACATCTCCAGAGGCAAGGGAAACAAAAGCAAAAATGAACTACTGGGACCTCATCAAAATAAAAACCTTCTGCACAGCGAAGGAAACAATCAGCAAAACTAAAAGGCAACCGACAGAACAGGAGAAGATATTTGCAAATGACATATCAGATAAAGGGTTAGTATCCAAAAATCTATAAAGAATTTATCAAACTCAACACCCAAAAAACAAATAATCCAATGAAGAAATGGGCAAAAGACATGAATAGACACTTCTCCAAAGAAGTCATCCAGATGGCCAACCAACACATGAAAACATGCTCCACATCACTCAGCATCAGGGAAATACAAATCAAAACTACAATGAGATACCACCTTACACCTGTCGGAATGGCTAACATTAACAACTCAGGCAACAACAGATGTCAGCGAGATGCAGACAAAGAGGGTCTATTTTGCATTGCTGGCAGGAATGCAAACTGGTGCAGCCACTCTGGAAAACAGTATGGAGGTGCCTCAAAAACTAAAAGTAGAACTACCCTACGACCCAGCAATTGCACTACTTGTATTTATCCAAGGGATATAGGTGTGCTATTTTGAAGGGGCACACGCATCCCCATGTTTATAGCAGCACTATCAACAATAGCCAAAGTATGGAAAGAACCCAAATGTCCACTGATGGATGAATGGGTAAAGAAGATGTGATATATATATATATATATACACACACACACACACACACACACACACACATGCACATACACACACAATTGAGTATTATTTGGCAATCAAAAAGAATGAAATCTTGCCATTTGCAACTACGTGGATGGAACTAGAGGCTATTATGCTAAGCGAAACTAGTCAGAAGAAAGACTTCACTCATATGAGGACTTTAAGATACAGAACAGATGAATATAAGGGAAGCAAAAGTAATATAAAAACAGGGAGGGGGACAAAACACAAGAGACTCTTAAATATAGAGAACAAACTGAGGGTTACCAGAGGGGTTGTGGGAGGGGGGATGGGCTAGATGGGTAAGGGGCATGAAGGAATCCTGAAATCACTGCTGCACTGTATGGTAACTAACTTGGATGTAAATTTAAAAAAATAAAAACAGAACAGATGTGTGAGCGACAGGCACACTGGGGCACTCACAGCAGACAATTTATCTGCTCACATACAAGTCCCTCCCTTGCTTCCTCATTGGCTGAGTACTACAGAGCTTACAGCCTTACCCAACCGGTCGCCTGTGTTCATGTAAGGCAAAAAGTAGTCTGATTGGAACACATGTACATTCCTTGAGGGGACGCAGAGACTTTCACTACCTCCTCCATTTGTCCTTTGGCATATGCTCAATGCAAAGCGCATAAAAATAAGCCCGTAAACAGAGAGGGGAAGAAGAACCAGGAAGTGAAGCATCTAAGGGTTTGGGACTCCATTGTTGAGGGGGGGACGGGGTTCATACATATTTCCAATAGGTTGTAAACCTATTGTTAACTAGACAGCACAGCTTTTTATTTGGTATTTCTGAAAATGAATCATCTCCCTTAGTTCTCCCATCACACACCCATACGAAGCCATCCCTGCTCATCCGCTATATTCTTCTGGGGCATTTATTTACATGGTATCAACATCTGTCTTTAAAGATGGAGCCCATATAAGTTTGGTAAGCTGCAGTGGTGTAGAAGGATTATCTCAGATAATACCATTGTCATGCCAACTTTATTTTTTTTTTTTTATGCCACTGCCCTGTTACTGATTTTATTCTGTTCATTAACTTTCATCTCCTTTTTAAAAAAAAACAAACAATACTTTTCTCTGGCTCATGATTTCCTTGCTGCAGATATTTCTCATTTCTCAACCTTCTGTTTCCCTTCTAAATTGATTAATAGTCTTTGATTGGATTCAACCCTGGATCCTCACCCAAACCTGCCAAAGAGCAGGTGTTTCACATTTGCGCGTTGACGATTATCTTATTTAACCCTCAGAGAAACAAATGTCCAGTAGTGACTTCCACTTGTCACTCAGTCATGTTTTCAATCGTTCAATCACAAATATTTATTGAACACCTACTCTATACCAGGCCTCCTCTTTCTCATGTCTCCACTCACTCTTGAGATCAAGGAGGAGGAGTGATGATGATTGTCATAAATGTCAAGGCACAAGGAAATTATTACCAAATTTCCATCCCACTCCTTTGAAATCTCTTCCCATTTGTTATTGGCCATCCATCCCATACAATTGACAAACCTGTCCCCTCAATACTCTATCCATCTTGGTATGACCTGCAAGCTCAATGAAAAAAATTTTAGGGGCACCTGGGTGGTTCAGTCGGTTGAGCGTCGTCCGACTTCAGCTCAGGTCATGATCTCCTGGTTTGTGAGTTCGAGCCCTGCACCGGACTCTGTGCTGTCAGTGCAGAGCCTGCTTGGATCATCTGTCCGCCTTCTCTGCCCCTCCCCTGCTTGTGCACCCACGCACACGCGCGCACGCGCGTGCACACACACTGTCTCTCAAATATAAACCTTTTTTTTTTTAAATTAAAAAAATAAATTTTAAGTAAACTGTATGTCCGATGTGGGGCTCGAACTCACAATCCTGAGATCATGAGTCACATGTCCAGCCAGGCACCCCTCAATGAAATTTTTTTAATACAACTCAGTCACTAGTTGAAAAGCATTGAAAGCACTAGCTTGGGCAAGGCAATATTCAAAATATTTTTAAATATTTGGGAATACTAGGCCCAGGACCAGGGTGGGGACCCTCCAGAGCTCAGGGCACTGGCTATTTGCCAAAGGGAAGGAAGTATATCAGTAATTTCAAATCAGTACAGTTATACTCACATGTACCCATGGGCTGGTATCAGCCTGGCCCAGAGAGTAAGATCCTACCTATTGCCACCCCTTAGGGTCCCTCTTGCTCTCTGGGATTGGTGCAAAACCAACATTAAATCACCTCTATTAGAACGTTCAGGGCACGCCTGGGTGGCTCAGTCAGTTGAGCATCCAACTCTTGATTTTAGCTCTGGTCATGATCCCAAGGTCTTGGCATTGAGCCTGGCATCAGGCTCTGCGCTGAGTGTGGAGCCTGCTTAAGATTCTCTCTCTCTCTCTTCCCTCTGCCCCTCTCTCCTGCTCACACGTCCTCTCTCTCTCAACATAAAAAATAATAAATAAGCAAACAAACGAGAACATCGTGAATAGTTGTACCTCAGCGCAGAAGACTGGTCCGAGTGGAGCTCTACAGCAACCTCTTGAATTCTGGCGCCTTCAGAGGAAGAGAGAAGAACGAGAGGCGTGAAGAGGAAACTTGCCATCTGCCATCTCTCAGGAGCTACGAGTCTCCCCGTGTTGAGCCGTAACACCCACGCTCATGAAGAGAACCTGTGGCAGAGCCATGGGTCTGTGGGAAGAAAGACCTGCGCTCACAAGTGAAGATAACTCAAGTTATCCCAGACTCACTTAGCCTAATTAGCCTAACTCACCTGCTTACCATTCTGAGTCTCCTATTGGCCTCAGGAGATCCTTGCTACTGTTCACTGAGGTTAATAAAAGTGCAGGCAATCAGCATTTATTGAGTGCCTCCTAGCCAATAACTGGTTTTTGAATCTGTATGCAAAACGGGTGTGGATTTCGAGAAATCTAAATGTAATAGGAGGAAGTTTAAAGCTTTACTTTTTCAGTGATTAGCATAAGATCTACTTTCTCTAATCTGTCCTGGAAATAAATCCTACTTGTCTGATGGGTATGCATCACTTGGTTTTCTCACAAAACCAAGTCAGTGGGAATTGGGACCGGAAAATGCCCTGTGTGAAGGAATTAAGCCTTAGAGATCGTTGTAACTAGGAAAAACACTATTTTGATAAAACACTCATCAGATCTTTTGCCTCCCGCCTGATCGTGCCCTCTCCTACCTCCTTTCCTGTTCACAGGCTCCGAGCCAGTGCACGGTGAGAGGTGAGCCGATTCGGCCCATTTCCAAGCAAGGAAAGCATAGCAAGTCCTTCCTTCACCATCTTCTCTCTCCCCTCCTTCCGCCTTCTCCCCTCCCCGCCCCCACCCTCCTACCCTCACTTCCGCTTTGGAGCCATCATCATCACTAATATGTTTAAGTACCAAACCAGAGTCAGGCCCAGCCCAGGTGCTTTATTATTTTTTTTAAGTTTATATATTTATTTTGAGACAGAGAGAGAGAAAACCAAGTAGACTCCACGCTGTTAGCACAGAGCCCTACTCGGGGCTGGAACTCATGAACCCCGAGATCACGACCTGAAACGAAATCAAGAATCAGGTGCCCCAACCTAGGGGCCTTATAGGCATCATCTTAACACCAGTTACTTTGTCAAACTCTATTATGGAGGATGTGGAAATGTTGGGCCTCGGAGCCGAAGGTCAAGAAAGAATTCTTGAGTCTTCTTCGGTGCAAAACTGTGGTTTAATTAAAGCACAGGGACAGGACTCTGGGGCAGAAAGAGCTGCCCTGGGGTTGTGAGGAATTGGGGGAGGTAAAGTCCAAGGGAAGTTTCCAGAAGGACTTTCATATGCTAAAGGAGACTCCCAGGATCCTGGAGGCCTAGCTATTGTCAAGCTAAAGTTGTTTTTCCCTCTAGCAAAACATTAAGATTGAAAGAATGTCTTACCCTCCCGCCCTCAAGTATTTGTCAATGGCCTGCAGATTATAAGGAAATTTAATTTTATCTACATTTTGTTCTGCCTTTGTTTCCCATATCAGATATCAATTAAGCAAGTAAGCTTACCTTATTCCTACTTTAATTAGAAGGTGTATCTTAAGTGGTTTATCTTAACACAGTGAAACTAACCAGTGACTCCCAGCTGGGAGCAATTTGGGATGACCTCCCCTGACACATCTGTCAATATCTGGACACATTTTCAATGGTCACAGCTCGCTGCTGGTATCTAGTTGGGAAAGGTCAGGGTTGCTGCTGTGGAAAACAGCCCCCTACTTCAAAGAGTTACCTGGGTCAAAATGTCAAGAGTGCTGAGGTTGATTAACCCTAAGATCAGTTATGCTTTTATAGGGTTTGGAAACCATGCACCATTAAGAAAAACTTAGGAGACCACTGATGTTTTTACATCAAATTATATGATTTTTAAAAATCATTAATTTCCACACCTTGCTGCAACACCAGAACTGTTTCAAAGCATTTTTAAAATAAGTCAAAGTACTTTATTTTCCATAAAGTGAAGACCAAAAAGGATATCTTTTAGCATCATATAAAATATAATTTTCTTATATTACTGTTATTAGCTCAGCAGACAATGGTTTCCTTTTTTTTTAAGTTCTTTTTTTTTTTTTTAAGTAACCTCTATACCCGATGTGGGGCTCAAACTCATGACCCTGAGATCAAGTGTTGCATGCTCTTCTGACTGAGCTAGCCAGGCATCCTGAACACTGGCTTCTAAGAAAATTGGATTTAAAAAATGGGGCACCTGGGTGGCTCAGTCAGTTAAGCGTCTGACTCTTGATTTCCACTCAGGTCATGATCTCACAGTTCGTGATTTAGAACCCCGTGTCAGGTTCTGCGTTATCACCTTGGGATTCTGTCTCTCCCTCTCTCTGACCCTTCCTTGTTTGCACTCTCTCTCTCTTTCTCTCAAAATAAACTTTAGTCTCTCTCTGTCCCAAAAATAAATAAATGTTGAAAAAAAAATTAAAAAAAAAAAAAAAAAAAGGGGGCGCCTGGGTGGCGCAGTCGGTTAAGCGTCCGACTTCAGCCAGGTCACGATTTCGCGGCCCGTGAGTTCGAGCCCCGCGTCAGGCTCTGGGCTGATGGCTCGGAGCCTGGAGCCTGTTTCCGATTCTGTGTCTCCCTCTCTCTCTGCCCCTCCCCCGTTCATGCTCTGTCTCTCTCTGTCCCAAAAATAAATAAATGTTGGAAAAAAAAAAAATTAAAAAAAATAAACTTTAAAAAAAAAAAAGAAAAAAGAAAATTGGAGAACTATCATAGTTTTGCAACTTTTCCCCTTTAAACTTCAATCTTGCTGGTAAGCACTAAACTGAACCTGTTTATTTTCTGTTAAGGTAAAACTCATTTCTCAACTTACTTTTCATCAGTGGATAGCAAAGGTGGATTTAAAAGAAAAGTTTTAAACGCTCCAACAAGTGTCAGCCAACAACAACAACAAAGTCAACCATTCTCTTCATTTTCTTTTATCTCTGGTGTTTAACCTCATATTCTTCTATCCATTCAATGGAGCATTTTTCTTATTCTGTCTCTTAAGTAGTCTCAGTTTTTTTCCTAAAAAGCTTATGTTTTCCCCCAAAAGTTTATAGGATCCTGCTTTGCCAAAAAGCTTACGTTGTCCTCTAAAACTTGTCTCTATACACGCAGTTCGATTCCCACTTGTTGATGCCTTTCACACTTGAACTTTCTTCGGGTCTACAGTCAGCTCTGGGCTTAGCCAAGTTGGCTTCATATTTATTATATGTGCCTAAAATTGCCTGGACAAGTACTAGGGCCAGGAACAAAATCCAGGCATTTTGAACCTCATCATTTCTTGTAACGTCCACATTCCTTTTATTTAACAACCCCTTCTCCTCTACCTTCACCCCAATTTCCAAACTAAATCAGCCTTCAAGACAGGACTCCTTCTAGAGCCACAAAGTCTTGTTTATCCTAAAAACTTGGCCATCAGGTTTCGAATTCTGAACAGTATGCCCTACTTAAGGGGGAAGGTTAGGGGAAGAGAAAATAGCTTTCCCAGAAGTATGCAGCTAAAATATTTACCAATCTACTTTTACAATTTGGAATGATTTCTCCCTTCTTTATTTTATTACAAGAAAGACTGGTTGCAGGCCATTGTTGCTTGATGACTTCCCAAAGCAGCCCCGTCCTATTTTTGTAAACAGGTTGTCTCTTGTTAAAGGTCTTCATCCTCTATATGGTCCTCAGCATCTCCTGCCTTTGTCCACTCACCATTAGTTTATATTATTTCTGAGAGGAAATCAGGATCAGATACTTGTTGTACTGCATTAATTGAAAGTACAAGTCAGCTCTAAAGAGACTGGTGATTTCCTTCTTGGCATTCTGCTTGTGATTATACTTGATATTCCCAAGTAAATATTGGCTCCTTGTATTTGGCAGTGGCCCCCAATTGTAAACTTGCTCCAGATGTGACTTAATCAGGATGATTTAAGAACAAAAAGAATAAATATGAATCTAATTTTCCCACTTTCCCCCTAACCATTTGGCTAAATATAAATAAATGTTTGGAGTAAGACTTAAAGAAATATATTCGCCAAGGTTTGCATTAGGCTCACTTCTTTGGTGAAACTCAAGCATTCAGTATTACCATTTAACTATTATTTCTCCCATTTTCCCATAAGGAGTTTTTTTAAACTTCTTCCACTTAAAGTTGGGATATCAAATGCTTCATCAGAGCTTCTGTTTGCCCTCATTACACCTGCCTTCACAAGAACTATATTCCTTTTTTTTTTTAATTTTTAAAGTTTATTTATTTATTTTGACAGAGAGAGAAAGAGCATGCATGGGGGAGGGGTAGAGAGAGAAGGAGAGAGAGAATCCTAAGCAAGCTCCATGCTGTCAGCACAGAGCCCCACTTGGGGCTCGATCCCACAACTGTGAGATCATGACCTGAGCCGAAACCAAGAGTTGGACGCCTAACTGACTGAGCCACCCAGGCACCCGGCAACTACACTCTTCATTTAAAATCTTGCTATTAACTCTAATTCTCTAATAAGATACCCTTTGGGTATTATGTCTTGACATCCCTGAAGTCCAGCTCTTTTGTTTAAGAGTTTTCCGAAATGAAGAGTTGAAAATGGAGAACACTAAAGAACTTATCATTTTGTGATGGTCTCTTTTCTATCAAGAAAATCCTGCTAAGGAGCCACATTTTGAAAGAACATGTCAACTCTTCCAGACCCCCTTAATTTTTGTCACATTTTCTATCTCTATTTTCTGTGGTGCAAGCTTGGAATATCTTTCGATTTATCTTCCAGCTCATCAGCTTTCTTGTCATCTATATCTAATTGCTGTTTAACCTATATATTTGAGTTTTTAGTTTGGCTATATTTGTCTATTTAAGAAGTGATACCTATTTTTCAAATTTTCTTCAAATAAATGTTCTTTATATATAAAGAACATTTATTTGAAGAAAATTTGAAAAATAGGTATCACTTCTTAAATAATAGCATCATATATATATATATATAGGTATTGTAATGCCCGAAGTTCCGAAACCTCCCACAAAAGTCCACCAGAGTCGTAAGTCAAAGCCAAGCGGCAAGGGTCGTTTATTGCAGGTTCGAACCTGGTCCTCTGCGCACTCGTTGCCGGTGACGCAAGAGGCCACGATCAGGGTTGGTACAGCGTTTTTATAGACAGAGACAAATAGCACAGGGGAGGTTTCAAATTATGAGGGGCCTGATTAGTTGATTTTAAAGTAAGGACATTTGTTGTTCTCTGATTGGGCGTCCTTTGTCTGTCCTTTGGCGGGAAGGCTTTGTCCGTTACTTGTGGCGGGAGAAAAAAGGGGGAAGGGGGAAGGGGGTAGGCTAGGTGAGGAATGTGCTAAGCAAGCAGGTTTACAGAAGCGAGAAATGCCGGTTAGTTTATGTACAATCACTCATTCCATCACATATCAGACCACATTTAGGAAGGTTTACAACCCATTCTACTACACAGCGGGTTACATTCAGGAAAGGCCTCACAATGCTCGTAGCAAACAGCAAGCAAAACAGACTTCTCAGCAATTGTATTTCTTATCAAAGATCCATAATAAGCAGAAAAGAGAACTTTAGCTTTAAACTAAGGCAGGGCTGTCATTTGGATTTAAAGCTGTTCTTTTCAGTATCACTTCTTAGTATAGCATATTATATATTATATGCTATATTATATATTATATGTATTATATGTATTATATGTATTATATATAATATAGCATATAATATATTATAATATAGCATATATATATATAAATAGATATCACTTCTTAATACAGCATCATATATATATATATATATATATATATATATATAGCATCTTGCTACTGGGGAACCTGGGTGACTCAGTTGGTTAAGCGTCCAACTACAGCTCATGTCATGATCTCGCAGCTTATAAGTTTGGGCCCTGCATAGGGCTCTGTGCTGACAGCTCAGAGCCTGGAGCCTGCTTCCAATTCTGTGTCTCCCTCGCTCTCTGCTGCTCCCCTACTCATGCTCTGTCTCTCTCTCTCTCAAAAAATGAATAAACATTAAGAAAATCTCATAGCCTCTTGCTATATTCTTAGGATTTCAAGTCCTCCTTCTGAGTCTTCAATTATTTTTACAAAGCCTGTCCTATGTTCCTGGGCTCTAATTCCCCCTGTGGTGTCCCTGCTGGTCCTTGCTGATGGTAGATGGTTCTGGGAGCCACTGCAGCACACAACTCCAGCGGCTCTGTTCTCATCACCATCCATGTGTAACTCACAACTTAAGCAGACATTGGTGGTGGGCCTAATGAGTTCTTCCTTCCTTGTTTTATACATTTTCATTGGTAAGTTATCTTTAGTAGGGATATATTTTTCCTGTGGCAACCCCATAAAAGTTGCTTTCCAGTTTTACATAATTTCTGCCAAGCATTCCGAGAGTATTGTCAGGGATTGATTTCTAAAATTATTTCTCACTTTGATGGATTCTGGACCACTTAGGTAATATCAGTTCAACCCTCAAATATGTGCAAGGTTCAAGATTGTCTCAATGTCTCAGGAGATTTCTCAGGAGACAAACTCAAGCTTCCTTTCCATTTCCTTGTGTTAGTGAATGTTTTGGTCACTTTTTTTCCCCCTCTTATCATTCTTTTGCTGTTAGAGGATACACTTCTATTGTTTAAGCCATCAGTTTGCAGTACCCTGTTATGGCACCTAGTCAACTAATACGTTACTATTCATCCAAAATTTAAAACAACCGGGGCACCTGGGTGGCTCAGTCAGTTAAGCATCTGACTTTGGTCATGATCTCACAGTTTGTGAGTTTGAGCCACACATTGGGCTCCCTGTTGTCAGCAGCAGGGCCCGGTTCAGACCCTCTGTCCCCCTCTCTCTGCCCCACCCTTGCCCCCTGCTTGCGCGCTCTCTCTCTCTCTCAAAAATAAACTTTAAAAATTTTTTTAAAAATTTAAAACAACCTGAGTGTCTACCAACTGGTAAAAGAACAAACAGATTATGGTACATTCATACTATAGAATACTACTCAGTAATAAAAAGGAATGAACCACTGATTTATGCAACAACATGAATGATCTCAAGAGCATTTATGCTAATTGATAGAAGCCAGAAACTAAAGGTCATATATTATCCTTTATATGAAATTCTTTTATTTAAGTTTATTAACTTATTTTGAGAGAGCGAGCATGCATGCAAGAGGGGGAGGGGCAGAGAGTGAGGGAGAGAGAGAATCCCAAGCAGGCTCTGTGTTGCATGCAGAGCCCCACAACAAGCAGCCTCCAGGCTCTGAGCCATTAGCATAGAGCCCAATGCAGGACTCAAACTCACAAACTGTGAGATCATGACCTGAGCTGAAATCAAGAGTCAGACGCTTAACTGACTGAGCCATGCAGGAGCCCCTATATGACATTAAAATGCAAAACTGTAGGGACAGAATCAAATCAGTGGTTGCCAAGGGCCAGTGAGAAGGAGGAAGGGATTTATCACAAAAGGGTCTAAGGGAACTTGGTGGTGCAAAGGAAATATTCTGTATTTTGAATCAAGTGGTGGATATATAACTGTTATCACACATATTAAAAAAGGTGAATTTGGGGCGCCTGGGTGGCGCAGTCGGTTAAGGGTCCGACTTCAGCCAGGTCATGATCTCGCGGTCCGGGAGTTCGAGCCCCGCATCAGGCTCTGGACTGATGGCTCAGAGCCTGGAGCCTGTTTCCGATTCTGTGTCTCCCTCTCTCTCTGCCCCTCCCCCGTTCATGCTCTGTCTCTCTCTGTCCCAAAAAAAAAAAAATAAACGTTGAAAAAAAAATTAAAAAAATAAATAAAAAATTAAAAAGGTGAATTTAATTGTATGTAAATTATACTTCAATAAACCTGACTGTAATTCTTTTTTTTTTTCAAATTTTTTTATGTAAGGTCTACACCCAGTGTGGAGCTTAAATTCATGACCCCAAGATCAAGAGTCACCTGCTCTACTGACTGAGCCAGTCAGATGCCCCAAATCTGACTTTTACAAATTAACTTATATTGCAAAAAATGCGAAGATGAGGGGTGCGTGAGTGTTCCATTGGTTAAGTGTTCGACTTCAGCTCAGGTCATGATCTCACAGTTTGTGAGCTCGAGCCCCACATTGGGCTCTGTGCTGACAGCATGGAATCTGCTTGGGATTCTCTCTCTCCTTCTCTCTCTGCTCCACCTCCACTCATGTTCTCTCTCAAAATAAATAAACTTTGAAAAAAACAACGTGCTCATTTCATTTAATAAAATATTGTAAATACCAAAATTCTTTGAAACTTTATCTCTGACTATTCTATTCCACGGCATATGATTTTTTTCAACCAATCCCCTATTGTTGAAAAGGAAAGTTTTTGGGGCGCCTGGGTGGCTCAGTCAGTTGAGTGTCTGACTTCGGCTCAGGTCACGATCTCACGGTTCATGAGTTCGAGCCCCGTGTCGGGCTCTGTGCTGACAGCTCAGAGCCTGGAACCTGCTTCGAATTCTGTGTCTCCCTCTCTCTCTGCTCCTCCCCTGCTCATGCTCTGTCTCTCTCTGTCTCCTTCAAAAATAAATTTTAAAAACATTAAAAAAAAAGTAAAGTTTTCCCCACAGTGTCTTGCAATTATAAACAATGCTTCAATCAATATCTTTAAAGCTTAGTTGTTACATACATTTGTAAAAATGCAGTAATGGGTTTTAAACAATAATGATAAAAATATCATATGATACTGGTTTAAAATCAACCCACTTAGAATATATCCCCGTTACTATACAATTCTGTGGATTGTTCCCTTCATGACATATACTTTCCCATAGCAGAATTCAGAGGCTGAGTAGTACAGTGGAAATAACATGAGTGCTAGAATCAGTCGATCTAGGTTTGTGACCCAGCTCTGCCCCTTTGTGACCAAGTCGCCATTATGTACGTTAGTTTCTCATCTGTAAACCCGGAGATGGAAACAACACTATGCCACCCACTGTTGGTTGGCTAATCAGACCTCCCTGCCAAAGTGCTTTGCTCTTGCTCACATCTGCTATAGAGAGGCTGGAAAAGCCACATAATTTCCTGGCCACTCTTTTTCTTTAGTTAAAAAAATTTTCTTAATGTTTATTTCTGAGAGATAGAGAGCAAGCATGAACAGGGGAGGGGCAGAGAGAGAAGAGGACAGAGGGTCCGAAGTGGGCTCTGTGCTGACAGCAGAAAGCCCAATGCGGGGCTCGAACCCACGAACCATGAGATCAAGACCTGAGCCAAAGTTGGATGCTTAATCTACTGAGTCACCCAGGCACCCCACTTTCCCACTCTTTTTTGAAGCTAGGATAGCCGGGTATACCAGTGAAAGGTCTGTTGGGAAAGCTTTTACGTTTCTCATAAAGCAAAGATATCCCTGGTGCCCGTTCCTTCCCTTCCTCATTCCCGACTTGAACACAGATGTGGTGACTGGAGCAGCTGTCTTGCAACCATGGGTGACTTTTCTGAGAGGTCAGCATGGTAAGAATGGTAAAATGGAAGGTCAGAGGAGCCTGGATCCTTGGTGACACTGTTGGGCCACCATAGCAGGTCCAGAATGCCACCTCCGGGCCTCTTGTTAAGTGGGAAAAATAGCCTCCATCTATTTAAGCTGGTCTCCTGCCACTAGTAGATGAAAGCATTCTTAACTGATGTGCCAGCTGTTGTGGAGGGCAAAGGAATACAGATGGCACTGTGCTTTGGAAAATGGGAACCAGCATAAACATCTCAGGTGACATTTGCTGGTCAGTTAAATATGAAATTCCGAACACGGTGGCTGTCTTTCGACTTCTGATCTTTGTCTCTCTCTCCAAGCTTCCCATTCATCTTACATTTCCTGTACTCTGTCAACATGTTTTCAATGATTTACCACTAATGGATGATCTTCAGAAAATGTTTGTGATCACACCACACTATTCGGCGCATGGCATTTTTTAAAAAAGAAACACAAAAAAATCCGTTCTTTACTCAGTGCAACGAGTATTGTAAACAGTACCATGGCCGTGTCATTGGAAGTGGGACTAAGAGTTCCACTGTCAAAAGCAAGGGTAGAAATTGCCAGTATGGTCCCCATGGCGGTAGTTGAGTCAAACCCTTGTAGAAGGGCGGTGTCTCTAACTGCTCTCCAGAGCATCATGTCCCTGGGTTGGGAAGTCTCACTCGATGAGAAGTGTTGGAAACAAATGCTGATGATGATTTGAGACTGCAGAGCCCCACACTCCTCATAATACATGACAGAGTCTTTAAAGAGAAAAGATGAAGACTTTGATGAAGTCAAAGAAAAAGTCAAGAAAAGATGAAGTCAGCAGCAGCCAGAGAGCCTCTGGTTTCTCACTTGCAGAAAGGGGCGATATAGCTGCCATCCCGCAGGGGTGCGTAAGCATCAGAGTTAATGTAAATAAAGCCCCTGGCATTTACTAGGTGCTTGGGAAACAGAAGCTTGGCTTTCATACCAGGAAAGGCCCCGACTTCTGCATTCCAGAGCTCAGCGGGGCAGAACTCCCTTTACTTAAATCACCCTCGTTGAGCAGTGTTGGACAGAGACTCACTTTTCTCATCTGTTAAATATCATGCTAATAACAGTACCTGCTTTAAAAATGCGTTATGAAAGATTAGTAATAGAATCCTGGTGAAGTGCTTAGCCTGGCTCCTGGCACATGGACGGGCTTCGTAAATGTCCGCCCCTATTATCGTTAATACCTCCACTGCTGCCCCGCTGGCTCTTTCCCTTTAGCATATAAACACATTAAGTTTTTCCATCTTAAAAAAAGTAATAGACTTTCAATAGTACTTTTATTTATTTTGCCCAGTTTTTTTTTTTTTTTTTTTCCTTCCCTCTGTTCATATCCTCCACTTTGCCTCTGGCTGCATACACATAGCCTGGGTCAATGCTTAAGGGGTCAATAATGTCCACCTGATCCCAGCACAGGGCGATCCTTGACAGGGAGCGGGGTGGGGGGGGGGGAGGGTAGGGAGGTTGACGCAGGATCCACATCTAAGCTCACCCATGTTACTCTCAGCAAGAGGCCTAGTTCCTCACCAGGTAGACCTCTCCATGGGCTTCTCACAACATGCCTTCCCCCCCAAGTGAGGGATCAGAACAAGGGAGAAAAGCCTGAGAAGCCCAGGAAGGAAGCCACAGTTTTTTGTTTTTTGTTTTAATTTTTTTAACGTTTATTTATTTTTGAGACAGAGAGAGACAGAGCATGAACGGGGGAGGGGCAGAGAGAGAGGGAGACACAGAATCTGAAACAGGCCCTGGGCTCCTGAGCTGTGAGCACAGAGCCCGATGCGGGGCTTGAACTCACAGACCGTGAGATCATGACCCGAGCTGAAGTCGGACGCTCAACCGACTGAGCCACCCAGGCGCCCCAGCCACAGTTTTGTATAACCTAGTATCAGAAGTCACATGTCATCACTTCTGCCAGTGCTATTGGTCATACAGACCAGCCCTGGTACAATGTGGGAGGAGACACAAGGGTGTGGAAATCAGGAGGCAGGATCTTTAAGAGTCATTTTTTTAAAAAGTTTATTTATTTATTTTGAGAGACAGAGAGTGCAAGCAGGGGAGGAGCAGAGAGAAAGAATTCCAAGCAGGCTCCACGTTCTCAGCGCAAAGCCTGACAAGGGGCTCGATCCCACGAACCGTGAGATCATGACCTGAGCCCAAATCAAGAGTCAGAGACCACTAACTGAGCCACCCAGGCGCCCCTTTAAGAGCCATTTTGAAGGCTGACTACCACAGATGAGCTTTCCGGGTGACTATGTATATTGTGGGGAAGGCAGGGATCCATGGAAGGAGCAGTGGGCCACCCCCAGGTATGGGGAGGAAGGAAGAAGAGAACCCAGCTGAGATGGAGAAGGAACAATCAGAGGGGCACGGGAGACCCCCGAATGTCAGTGTTGCTGCAACAAGAGTGAAGCAAGATTCCAGAAAGGGTACAGAATCAAGACAAAATGCTGCAATGATATACACTGTAAAAAAAAGATAAGAAAGGAAAGAAAAGAAAATTTAAAAAGAACAGTTATATTTAGCTCGGGCTGCATAATGTTCTTGGTCTTTATGTGTCTTTGTTTTCAGGAGATTTACCTTTTTATTCAGTCTTGCTGGTGCTAAGAGTAAAATCATCCTGACCTCCCTGACCACAGGCTAGCTAGACTCTGTGGAAAAGTTGCCTGGGAGATTTAGTCTGTCAGGGAGCTCGCTGGACCTGGACCATATCCACACATAATCTTCAATGCACACAATTTCCGGCAACATGTTCGGGGGCCACTGACATAGGTCATCTCCTGATTTTCCATATTTGATGCCTTTCCACTTTCACATGGGGCAAAAAGCCACAAAGAAGATAGCTCTTTCTTTTGAGACGATTTTCTGCCCTGAGCTTTGCTCAGAACCTACCAGAATGGGGATTTTGGACAGGACAAACTGTTCTCACTTAAAGCCAAATTGCCGACTTTCAGTGAACGTGTGTTTCTGCCTCCTTGGCGTTCTCTCTCCACTTAATTTTGCCGGTGGGAGTTCGCAGGTCCATCTTTTAAAATGAAATACATTGTAATGCTTTCTTAATTAAAAACCCTTTGAGTCATGCTTACTGAAATCTGTTACACGGATTTAACTGATCACCAGGAAAGAGATTTTCTGTTCTCTGTGGAATAAAAGCATTCAGAAAGGAAATGAATAGATGAAAATGTTCCAGTAATGAAATCCCTCTCCTTAATAATACATGTCACCCTGAGGTATTATCTACTGGTACTTTTGCTAAACTTCAGTAAAATAAAGAACTAACCAGTCACTCGGGAAGCCCGGGCCCTGGGGAAGAGGTGGGTTCACATCCCAGCTCCCATACTCACCGACATGTCTTTCTTTGAGACTCAGAAACTCAGTTTCCTCATAAGTCATGTGGGGAAACACCAGGCATCTGGGTGGTCGGAAGGATAGATAGACTCTATATGTAAAACTGCTCGTGTATAATCAGGGCCCAAGAAATGGTGGCTCTTTTATCAGGAAATGATTCCTAACCTTGTATCACCCTCCCCCCGCCCACCCCGCCCAAAACACACACACAATGTCTGGTGAAGTGAATTCAGGAGAAAACGTTTATGCTCCAGGGGCCCCTTTGCTCCGAGAGACGGACTGAGGAGGAGTAGCGGGCGTTAAAGCTTCTGCTGTCACACCCTGAGAACTATGACACTCATTTTGTCATGCCATCTTCACACGAACTTTCAGGGGCATTTATTTATTTATTTATTTTTAAAGTTTACTTACTTATTTTGAGAGAGAGAGAGAGAGAGAGAGAGAGAGGCCATGAGCAGGGGAGGGGCAGAGAGAGGGAGAGAGAGGATCCCAAGCAGGCTCTGCAGCCCGACGTGGGCCTCAATCCCATGAACTGTGAGATCATGACCTGAGCCAAAATCAAGAGTTGGACACTTAACCAACTGAGCCAGCCAGGCGCCCCTCAGGCGCATTTTAAGTCTGGAGCGATTTGGGCATGGCCAGCGACACAAGGAGGAAGAGACTGTGTGGAGAAATCTAGGTCCCATCCTCTTTCTGCTCTAATACACCAACCCCTAAGAGAGTGGAAATAAACGGAATAAGTAAAAAGTACAGTTGGAAGAAGCTGAACAAAATTTTAAGGTAAGTCATTTACTAATGACTCCAAACAAGTTCCGGCTGATTATTAATCTTCCACTCTTAGACTGAACACAATAAAATGGGAATATTTTAACAAACTTTCATCATTGTCTATGGAAAATATTCTACTTTTCTGTGAACTCTGCATAGATAGCATTCTTTTTTTTTTTTTAAGTAGGTTTCACACCCACAGAGCCCGACGTGGGGCTGGATGCCACGACCCTGGGATCATGACCTGAGCCACAATCAAGAGTCAGACGCTCGACCAACTGAGCCACCCAGGCGCCCCTATAGATATCATTCTGAAAGTAAAGCCTCTACCTAATATTTGCCAGGAAAACAAATCAGTATGAATTTAATATAGATTAGGGCTAAATTTTTACAAACTTTATGTCACCTTGATGAGGTGGAAGAGGGAGGTTAGTGGTGTTGGACGTGCCGTGGGGGGTTCTGGGGGCGATACCATTGAGAACTTGGTAAGTACTTCATTTCCACAGTTTCCTCCTTTGTAAAATGGGGTTAATGGTACCGCTCTCTCAGGATGGCCATAAGTATCAAAATAAAAATGATTTGGTGAGTGCAAAAACATGTTGAGGTACGCAGGACTATACAAACAGATAAAGCAACAATGGATCTACTTGGGAACTTCCTCAAAAGCCAAAAGTTTTTGGTTTGCGTGTTTTTACACGCAGAGTTCAGTCCACAACGGGCTCTGGTTTCGGTGGATTTCCCACCGTGTCGCCCTGGTGGCATGGGCCTCTCTGAGGCCCTCACTGTCCCTCCATTGCACACCGACCCTTTATTCAACTGACAACAGACCAAAATAGCCTTGACTCCACACCAAAGATCACCAGTGGATTGTGCTCGTAATTCATAAACGTTTAGCTTGTGAGAAACTGTCATAAGCCCCCACGTGAACAGCTGCTGGGTCTCTAATACGTATCGATTGAGAAAATGCCCACTGACGCATGGACCCTGGGCAATAAAGGCCCCACGTGCTAACTCCTCTTTATGTCTCTTTCTCCCATTGTCCTCCAGTGTAGTCTGGGAGTACATTTCAAAAGAAGTATGTTTTTCTCCTTTGATGCAAGCCATGAGAAGCAGTTTCCCACAGAAAAGTGTAAGTAATAAGGAGGGTCCCCCAAAAGCCCCATAAAAGTCTGTTTTACCTATGCTGTTGCCGCATAGCCACCGTGCATATGATTTCTTTTTTTCTATGTGTGGGTAAGAAGAGAAGCCCAAGTCATCTAGAAGTTGTTTCCATCTTCACCTTGGCCCCCTCCGCCCCTACAATCTTCACCAACAATCTTTGAAATATCTTTCTCATGGCCTAGGACGGTGCCAGGCACACAGAAGGCCCTCAAACAGTTCCTGTATGAGTGTCCCACAATTTTTCCCTCCTTGGGAAGAAACACTGCCTAAACCTGTCGAGGAAGAGATTACTTTGGGCCACTGAACTAGAGTTGCTAAGTAGTTCTTAGTTGCTGAGTAGTTCTAGTAGTTCTAGAGTTGCTAAGTAGCTCAACCCACATCTCCTTCTATGGGAATCTTCTCCCGTAGGCTGTTCCATTCTGAAGAGCCCCCTCACCCCCCTCCACAACACACAACCGAATGAATTATGGTTGAGTTTCTGTCCCAAGAACAGAACTTCTGTTGGTCCCTGGGCAACCTCTGAATGGTGTGGTCACTGGAAAGAAGGAGCTCAGCCAATCAAATCTCTCTGGAGAACGTGCTCTCGAAAGGACACCAAGTCGGTGAGCAGGCTTGACGGGTGTTAGGCTGGGAGGGAGGTGCGGGCCTGGGGCCACCATAAGGGGCCAGACCAAAGCTGAGGTCAGCGGGAAGATAAGGGTTAAAGTGGAGGACGGAGCCGGTGCCTCAAGAAGCAGAGCTGGTGGGGCGCCTGGGTGTCTCAGTCGGTTGAGTGTTCCACTCTTAATTCCGGCTCGGGTCATGATCTCACAGTTGGTGAGTTCAAGCCCCGCATGGGGCTCTGTGCTGACAGTGCGGAGACTGCTTGGGATTCTCTCTCTCCCTCTCTCTGCCCCTCCCCGATTTGTGCTTTCTCTCTCTCTCTCTCTCTCTCTCTCTCTCCCTGTCTCTCTCAAAATAAATTAAAAAATGTTAAAAAACAAAACAAAACAAACAAAAAAAACCAGAGCTGCCATGAGTGAAACTCACAGCTTCTGAGAAGCAGGGAGAGCAGTGCCCTTGACCATTTTTTAAAAGGCCGGTTTTAGGGGCGCCTGGGTGGCGCAGTCGGTTAAGCGTCCGACTTCAGCCAGGTCACGATCTCGCGGTCCGTGAGTTCGAGCCCCGCGTCGGGCTCTGGGCTGATGGCTCGGAGCCTGGAGCCTGTTTCCGATTCTGTGTCTCCCTCTCTCTCTGCCCCTCCCCTGTTCATGCTCTGTCTCTCTCTGTCCCAAAAATAAATAAAAAACGTTGAAAAAAAAATTAAAAAAAAAATAATAAAAGGCCGGTTTTAGTCTCAGTTTAGGAGAATATTTACCATATTTGGCTTCCTTCCCCCCAACCCCCACCCTTTTTTTAAAAAAGATTTTATTTGGGGGGCACCTGGGTGGCTCAGTCGCTTAAGCGTCAGACTCTTGATTTCAGCTCAGGTCCTGATCTCACGGTTTGTGAGTTCAAGCCCCGCATCAGGCTCCGCACCGTCAGTGCAGCGCCTGCTTGGGATTCTCTCTCTCTCTCCCTCTCTCTCTGCCCCTCCTCTGCTCACTCTCTCTCTCTCTCAAAATAAATAAATCAACTTAAAAAAAATACCCCTTCTCTTTAAAAAAAGGCTTTTATTTTTATACCCATTGTGGGGCTCAAGCCTACAACCCCAAGATCAAGAGTCTCAGGCTCCACGGACTGAGCCAGCGGGGTGCCCTCTCACCCTTTCTCCTTTTGCTTTTTGCCTCAAGGAAACGTGAAAGAGAATCTGTACCTTGAACGTAAGACAGGAGAGTCTCCTTGCTCAGGCTCAGGAAGATTATGCCAGCAGCCCTCACACCAGCCTCAGGATGAGTCTCCCACTGTCCTCAGGGCTAGTCCTGGACTCCCCAGTGACACCCTGGCTACAGTGCTCCTCATTTCTGCTCTGGTCCCACACAGTGGAGGTCACATAATCCTCCTCCACGGGGCCAACCCAAAGCAGACATCCCCACATACGCTTGGGCTGATCTAGGCCCCAGGCTACTAGTCAATAGATCGTGTGGAAGAGAAACACCTTGTAAAGTTCATTCTTGAGGCTTCCCTGTAGCAGGAGTAGCTGCAGAAGTCAGATGGAGTGAGAAGGCAGAGTGCTCGGGTCATGGTCATACCAGCCGTGTGACCTCGCACAGATCGGCCAATTGCTCTCATCCACAGTGTCTTCATCTGTAATGGAGGGATTACAAACTTTGCCCAGCTTACCTCGGGGTTATTATGAGGGGGTGCAATGAGCTGGGGTTTATGGAAACGCCCTGGAAGCCTGCTGGCCCTTGTTCAGACGTATGTCTTTGGCAGTGTGATAAAGAATCGGGAAGAAATTATGCCAGCTATGGGAAAGTTTCCAGGCTGTGTCTGCTCTTATTGTAGTAACAAACCCTGTTCCCGACAGAAGCATGAGATCCCATAAGGTAAGTCCATGGTCGGGGGGGGGGGGGGGGGGGTAGTTAAGAAACTGGAAAACGACTCTGCCTTATGGCACTTGTCCAAGTGAAAATTCTAGGAGCGCAAATAATGATGGAAAATAAACTTCCCCTTGCTTTTAATTTCAGGAAAAAAATGATGAGAACCAAAGGTCAATGAGTAAGGAAAACAGACCAAAAAGACATTTCCAAATGGGTATATATCTGGTCCTTAGGAAGAGACTTCTACATGAACTTGAAAGAACAATGAGAAAAACAGTATGATCTCATCAGATCCCAAAGTGGATCATTATTTTTTTTTAAAAAACCAACAACAAACAGCATCGCCGTGTGGGGGTGAGCTCAGGAGGGTCAGGCTAGCAGAGAACATGAAAATAACAGCAAACCCCCAAATCTCCAAATGCAGGAAGCAGGTGGGGACTACTGGGTAACATCGGAGGCCAAGTAGGTGGTAGAACATGTTCAAAACATCGCCCAGTCTCTGTCAGGACACAAACGATTGACGGGATTAAGCCTGGCCTTTAGAGAAAAGAAGAAAGGGGGCACCTGGAGGCCATCTCTTGATTTCAGCTCGGGCCATGATCTCACGGTTACGAGATCAAGCTGGGCATTGGGCTCTGCGCTGGAAGCATGGAGACTGCTTGGGATTCTCTCTCTTTCTCTCTCTCTCTCTCTCTCTCTCTCTCTGCCCCTCCCCTGCACGCACTCTGTCTCTAAAATAAATGAACATTAAAAAAAAAAACCCTTCAAAGAAAAGATGAAAGAACAAAGAGTAAAACAAAAGATCTAGTTAAAAAGCAACTAGGGGCACCTGGGTGGCTCAGTCGGCTAAGCATCCGACTCTAGGTTTTGGCTCAGGTCATGATGTCACAGTGTCGTGGGTTGGAGCCACACATCCGGCTCTGTGCTGGCAGAGCTGGACCCTGCTTGGGATTTTCTGTCTCCCTCTCTCTCTCCCCTTCCCCCACTCACTCTGTCTCTCTCAAAATAAATAAATGAACTTACAAAAATTAAAAAAAAAAAAAAAAGGCAACTAGAACATTGCACGTATTTAAATCAGCCCAGCCTGTCGGCGTGGACACTACGACCCTCTTCTAAGTCCACTCTTTCTTTGGAATCTCAGGAAACTCTTAAGAGATAACTAATTTGGATCATTTTAAAGAATAAAATGAATATAGGATACATCACCAGTTCAGAGATGGGTGACAATTTTGTTTTTGTTTTTTTTATTTTTATTTATTTATTTATTTTTAATTTTTTTAACGTTTATTTATTTTTTGAGACAGAGAGAGACAGAGCATGAACGGGGGAGGGGCAGAGAGAGAGGGAGACACAGAATCGGAAACAGGCTCCAGGCTCTGAGCCATCAGCCCAGAGCCCGATGCGGGGCTCGAACTCACGGACCGCGAGATCGTGACCTGAGCTGAAGTCGGACGCTTAACCGACTGAGCCACCCAGGCGCCCCAACAATTTTGTAAAGTCAGGCATACAAGGATACTGTGTCCCAGCTCCCAATACGTTAGCAATCACTGTTCCCCTCAACCCTGGCTCTTCCAGCCGGATCTGGGACAGTCCCGGGGACACAGGCCTGGTGCTCTTTCTCATACAGGGCTGTTCTTTGATCTTTTGAATAAATCTCACTTTTTCTTTCTGTGCTTCTTCTTGTATCTCCATACCCTTCCCACTACCAATACCCTGTGGAAATCCTACCCATCAATAGCTGTAGCGAAGGAAAGGTACCCACGAAATAATCCCACTTGAGGCTATCTGTGTGCATTTGGGGGAGGGGAGTGTGCCCCCGGCAAAGTTTCCTCTCCAGCTGGGGGATCCCTGCCAGCAGGGAGCTGCCCAGAGTGTCCTGAACAGCCTACGGGATGGTGCCACTCGCTTTGTGTTCCTTCCTTGGGGCCCTCTTTCTCTTCATGCCGGCTTGAATTTTGCATCCATCCATGCATCCGTTGAAAACGTATCGAGTGCTTGTATCCGGCAGACACCGGGGACAAAATGGTGAACAAAGTGGTCACCGCCTTACTTTCATGGGGGTTACGTTTTCTCCTGGAAGAACTGCAGGAGAAAATGAGTAGCCAGCCGCCCGAAACCCAACACTAAATGAACAAAAAGAGACACAGCCTTGAACGGAACTGAAGGAGGCGCCTTACTAATGCCGCTCCCTAGCGCCCCCCTGCTGCCTCCGTCTTGCACAGGAGGCCCCCCGCCCGCACCTTCCACGCCTGCTCCAGCAAAGGACACTAGTTTGCACTTGGCGGACACACCCCATGAGCGTCTTCCTGGCTGCTGGCAGCATCTGAGCTGGAGGCTCCCTGGCTCCAGGCTCCAGAAAGGAAATGGCCACGGAACACAGTCTAACAGCGAATCTGGAGTGCACAGTGTTTCCTCAGAGGAAAAGGGGCCTCAGGTCCAAGCCAATACCAGGAGGTGGGGGCGGTGGGGAGTGGGGCGCTGGCCCCGAGAGGGTGGTGACAGGCAGGAGGGTGAAAAGAGCACACCAGATGTTTACTGCTGCTCATGGGCCAGGACTGTGCTTGTCTGCAGTGAGCCCCTTTCTCTGCTTTTAGGAGAGTAATTTGATTTGATGAAAGACTGCCGTTTCATAACGTCAGCTGTGAAAACCGAAGGATGTGCATGAGTTTTCCCTCATGAAGGCCTTTATTTAATGTGAATATAGGAAGCTAGCTCATTTCCTAGAGCGTCAGTTCCTGGAAGAAGTGACTGGAGTCTTTCATACATTCTGGGCAACTCCTGGGCACTTGGGTGGTTGTGGCTTATGCAAGACAGTGGAAAACCTCAGAATCAGAAGACCTCAGTTTCCTTTCTGGCTCTACCGCTCGTTGGTAATTTGACCCTGGGCACATCTTCTCCTTCCCTGGGCCTTAGTTTTCTCATCTGCTAGTGTCCTTGTGGCTCAAGCCCCATGAAGGCTTTGAAAAGGCAGGCAGCCAGGCAGAGCTCCAGCAGCTGAAGCCCAGTGGGGGATGAGGGGGGTATGTGAACCCCACAGCCACGTTTTCTTTTCCTGAGCATTTGCCAGGGCCCATAAAGAGCACTGGGGGGGGGGGGGGGGGGGGGACTGATGGTAGCTCTCCCCTGGCGTTCAAAACCTGGGTTGGACCAAGTGAAAATGCCGGGATTGTTCAACTCTTCACCCCCCCCCGACTGGCACCCACGAGGCTCCTCAGCGACTGTGTGACACGACTTTTGTGCCAGGGACTGGCCTGCAGCGCAGGGGAGATAAAGGAAAGGAGAGGATGGAGTGTGGGCCAGAAAGATGAAGCTGCAGTAAAGCGCAGTGGGAAGTGACCAGTGGGAAGAGGCACGGCAACTTTGGGCTGTGCGCTCCTGGGTTGTACCAGGCAGTGCTGTCGCCTGGAAAGGAGCTCAATCCAAGAGAAGTCAGAACACGGGACCCGACGTCTCTATTGTTTCTTTACAAGCAGAGTAATCCTGAGCAAGCTGAAGGCAGGAAAATTACTTAATGTTTTTCTTTATCCAGAACTCCTTTCCTCTGTGGATTGCTCCCCTAAGGAACAATCTTAGTTCTCTTAACAGGAAGAAAACATTCCTGAGAGTAGAGCTGAACAGACTTGAACCAGTTCTCACTGACTATTTTGGTAATGTTTATTATCGGATTAGGGAACGGAGAATAGGACCATCTAGTCAGCAGTAAACAGGCACCCATTTGTAAATGTCTCAAGTTCAAGTCTGACTCTAGAACCAGATAAGAATAGAATCTTTAAAAATTTTTTTTCAACGTTTATTTATTTTGGGGACAGAGAGAGACAGAGCATGAACGGGGGAGGGGCAGAGAGAGAGGGAGACACAGAATCGGAAACAGGCTCCAGGCTCTGAGCCATCAGCCCAGAGCCCGATGCGGGGCTCGAACTCACGGACCGCAAGATCGTGACCTGAGCTGAAGTCGGACGCTCAACCGACTGAGCCACCCAGGCACCCCAAGAATAGAATCTTTTGAGCAAAATGTATTCTCCCAAACTCGAGGTGAATCTGCCAAACATTGAAGATGTTTTTGGTATCAAACCACAGAAATCGCTCAACGGCAAACATTATTTTTGAGTTACCGATGAGGCTGCTACACACGTTCTCATTTGCACAGACCTCCTCTTAGCACATTCGGCGGGTTTTGTCATTTGTTATTTGTTTGTTTTCTCTTTAGGTTTATTAATAAAAGCAGGGAATGGTTAGCCTAGGGTAGGAAAAAAAACTCATCTTTATTTTCACTACCTTCTAATTAAATTTTAGGTTTAACATTTCATTCCACGATAGAAATAGCCATAAATCCAAAGTTGTAATAGCAGTACCTGTATTATCATTACCAATAGAAATCACAGGCATTTTATGTTACATTGCGATTGGTGCAGATACCATGCGAGAAACAGCATTTACACTCAAACTACTTTGAAATTAGACATCCCTTCCTATTTTTAAAGTGTTTAAAGACCAAGCTTGTTTTCAAGGTACCTGGGTGGCCCAATTGGTTAAGGGTCCGACTTCTGCTCAGGTCATGATCTCACAGTTTGTGGGTTCGAGCCCCAAGTCGGGCTCTGTGCTGACAGCTCAGAGCCTGGAGCCTGCTTCAGATTCTGTGTCTCCCTCTCTTTCTGCCCCTCCCTATTCATGCTCTTTCTCTCTCTCAAAGATAAGCTAAACATTAAAAGATAAAGGCTTTGTTTTCAATTTTTTTTTAGTATGTGTTTGTGTGTGTGTGTGTGAGAGTGGGGGGAGGGAGAATGAGTAGGGGAGGGGCAGAGAGAGAGAAGGAGAGAGAATCCCAAGCAGGCTCTGGCTGTCAGCACGAAGCTTGACTTGGGGCTCAAACTCATGAACTGCGAGATCATGACTTGAGCTGAGATCTAGAGTCAAATGCTTAACCTACTGAACCATACAGGAGTCCCTAAAAGACCTTGTTTTTATTTTTATTTATTTTTGAGACAGAGAGAGACAGAGCATGAACAGGGGAGGGGCAGAGAGAGAGGGAGACACAGAATCGGAACCAGGCTCCAGGCTCTGAGCCATCAGCCCAGAGCCTGACGCGGGGCTTGAACTCATGGACCGCGAGATCGTGACCTGAGCTGAAGTCGGACGCTCAACCAACTGAGCCACCCAGGCGCCCCAAGACCTTGTTTTTAAAATGTCAACAAAGATGGCTGGCTGGCTCAGTAGTACAGCATGTGACTCTTGATCTCAGGGTTGTGAGTTCAACCACATATTGGGTGTGGAGTCTGCTTAAAAAAATTAAGTGTTAATAAATGACATGCATATTTCAAATTTTCAAAATATTTTGATAGTATTTCAATATCTTGTGCTTCCTTTGCAGTCCTATAAATTTTACACATTTAAAAACATCTTCCTGGGGGCATGGGTGGCCCAGTCAGTTACGCATGCGACTCGATTTCAGCTCATGTCATGATCTCACGGTTCTTGAGATGGAGCTGTGTTGGGCTCTGCGCTGACAGCCCAGAGTCTGCTTGGGATTCCCTCTTCTCTCTCTCTCTCTCTCTCTCTCTCTCTGCCCCTACCCCACTCGTGCTCTCTCTTTCCTTTCAAAATTAACAAATAAACCTTAAAAATAACAAAAACATCTTCCTGAGAAGGGTTCCATAGATTTCATCAATGAGAATTGAGGTGCTTTTGCACACACACACACACACACACACACACACACTCGGTAAGAACTAGTCTAGAGCCTATCACTGACTTAGGTGCCTGATGTGCTGAGACCAGAATTAGGAGGTTCTCCCAAATACACACCCACACTTGTTGTAAAGCTCGGGGCAAGGGAGGAATTCTGCTTCCAACTGCTTTTACAGGATCGCTGCTCCCTGAAGCTGGGCGGCATGCTGCCCTCGTGTTCTGGCTGGCTGTTAGGTGTCTCTGTCACTGCCACAGGGACAGAGGGACTGTGTCTTAGGAACAGTCTGCATCCCCCGTTTCTAGCACAGTCTGTGACACAGAGCAGGTCTCAATAGAGTTTGCAGAGTAAATGGAAATACAAACCAGAAATAAATCCTTATTGAAACTGACACACAAGTAGTTCCCATTGGATGAAGTAGGCGCGTGTGAATGCGTGGGCACAAGACAGGGTGGGGATATGGGGGAGAATATCAGAGGGATACGGGGTGCATAAAGCGAGACGTTCTTTTTTCAAAGAAATTCAAAACAGACTTCTGGAGTGTCATATTCTAAGAGTTTTGCTGGCCGTGAGAAAACAATTCCCCTGTGCATGGCCCCACCCAGCCTCACGTGGCCACCTCCCCCTCCAGTGCAGGGGTGGCTCTCCAGTATATATAAACCTCTGTGAAGCCAAGGCGTGCACCGGCAGGGCCACCCGTCCAGACACCTCCCAGAGGAGGAGAGCTGTCGAAGCCTTGCCCGGTCTCTGCACATCACTGCCGCTGCAGGCCGGAGATGCCAGCCATCCAGCTGCTACTTCTAGCCTGTCTGGTATGGGGTTTAGGGGCCAGGACAGCCCAGCTCCGGAAAGCCAATGACCGGAGTGGCCGATGCCAGTACACCTTCAGTGTGGCCAGCCCCAACGAGTCCAGCTGCCCTGAGCAGGGCCAGGCCATGTCAGCCATCCAGGACCTGCAGAGAGACAGCAGTGCCCAGCGGGCAGACCTGGAATCCACCAAAGCCCGGCTCAGGTCCCTGGAGGGCCTCGTCCACCAGCTGACCCTGGACGAGGCTGCTGGGCCCTCGGCGACCCAGGAGGGGCTGCAGAGGGAGCTGGGCGCCATGAGAAGGGAGCGAGAACAGCTGGAAAGCCAAAACAGGGAGCTGGAGGCTTCCTACAGCAACCTCCTCCGGGACAAGTCAGCTCTGGAGGAAGAGAAGAGGCGACTGAGGGAAGAGAATGAGGATCTGGCCCGGAGACTGGACAGCAGCAGCCAGGAGGTGGCAAGGCTCAAAAGGGGCCAGTGTCCCCAGTCCCGTGGCACCCCTCAGGATGTGCCATCAGGTTCCAGGGAAGGTAAGAATGTGGGGTGAAGGGGTCCCCGAGTCCAGAAGGTGGCATGGCTCATAGTGACCTGTTACAGGTGGTCCAGGCTTGCTCTCCCGCCCTCCCCTCTCTTCCGGAGGCTGCACGTCCAGCACGAGGCAGACGAATCCAGGGGAGCAATCAGCCTCACAGGTTACTAGTCATCTCGCTCCTGGGAGCTTTGTTCGGGTCAGCGGTCCCGAGCTCTTGTGGCTTCCGGGATGGTTCTCACAGTGACGATAAAATGAGAAATAGGAGACCAGGTGAGACGTATATGTAGATGATCAGTAGAAGGTTCCCAACTAGGCTTTTTAGAAAACTACCCCTTCGGTGGGTCTTTCTTTGGAGACTGTGATTCCTGCCTCTTGTTGTTAAAATGACCTGACAATCGATTTATGAAATCATGATAGACGGTGGGGATTTTTTCATGTCCTTTCTTGGCAAAATAAAGAGGTGGTGACTCTTTGTCGGGTTCCTCAATATGTTGTCTTTGCGAATTTTCGGCCTCTTTGCCCAATCCGAGGACCTCTGCTTTTAAGTCACCAGGCAACTCCTTGAGGTGGCTCTTTCTAAGATGCTGGGCTGTTCGTCCTTGTCCCTGCTTGAAGGTGAGTCCGTGAGTGTTGGCTGCAACGGGGGGCACACTCTCCCCATTAGTTGGGAAGATAGTATTTGTGTCACTTTTTTTGAAGCTGTGCTCCCAAATATTCACTGTTGGAGAAGTTTTCCAATCGGGAGGAAACAAGCAAGGAAATCCAACTGTGGGACAGTTAGTCCAGACTCTTCAGAGATGTCACCATCAAGAAAGAAAGAGGACAGGTGGATTGTTCTAGATTGAAGGAGGCTAGAGAGATGCGGTGGCCAAATGCAGTGCCTGGCTCTGGACTGGCTCCTACATCCAGGGGAAAAAAAAGCTACAGGGACAGGCTTGGAATCATTGATGATATTTGAATATCGGCTGCTTCTACGGTCATGCTATTGATGACTGCTCAGTTTCTTGGGCGAGAGATGGTGTGGTGGTTAGGGAGAGTATCTTCTGAGAGTACATACTCAAGTCCTTAGGGGAAAGGTGTCAGAATGGTTGCAATTTCCTTTCAGGCGGTTCAGCAAAGACTGTAAATATGGAAAGAGTGACAGAAAGGAAGGTAAAAAAATGCACCAAAGTTTTCACAACTGGTGACTCTCTGTGAACAGCACGTGGCGAGGAGGGGGGGACTTATTGTACTATTCTTTCAACTTTTCAAAAGGCTTGGAGATCATCAGAATAAAACAATGGGAAATTATTTTCTAAAAAGGCTTTCTACATAAAAGGCAAAGTCTGCAAATAAGCGAGACTGACAAACATCAAAGCCTGTATGTGACCTTGGGCAAGTCCTTTACCCTCTGGACCTTGACTTCTTACCCCACGTGCTAATGAGAATGTCTACTGTGAAGGATGTTTGTGGGGCTCACGAAATAACTCTAAGATGGAAAGGATTTTTAAAGACCCCGTATTGCTGTAGTTGGAAGAGATTTGATGCTAAATTTTACAACAAAAGAAAATGAGGCCCGAAGGGCCCCGGGTTGCTCGGTGATCAGTGGTCGCACTAAAACTTGCTGAACTCGAGTCTTTGAGCACAAGTAAAAGAATTAGTATTAATAGGAACATTATGAAGATTACTTATTTCAGACTGTTAAGTGAATGGAGTCACATTCTCGACAAAAACCCGTGTGTGTGTGTGTGTGTATGTGTGTATGTAAACAGAGGCAAATAGCCTTTTATTGCCCTGTGGTCATTTAACAAGCCTTGGGGAATTTATGAGATGTGTTTTCTAATTTTACATTTCTTTTTGTTCTTTCCAGCTACTCTACTTTTGAAATAAGGACAACAGCCCATTAGAGTGAACTCCAAGCTTGGAAACTCTTTTTAGCCATGGGTTTTTTTTTTTTTTTTCATGAGCAGGAAATTACATTAGCACAAGAACGTAGAGCTGCAAAGTGGCCTGGAAAGCATCTGATCCACTGGCTCATTTGTGCAGATGTGGAAACTGAGGTCCAGAGCTGGTCCATGGCCACCTAGCCAGCTAAAGGCAGAGCCAAAACTCAAATTCAGTTCCTCCCCTTCCTGAGGTCCAGCGGCCCTTCGGGGACCCTGAGGTGACCCCTGGTTTATAGAACCTAATGGTAAAAAACAGGAAGTGTGCATTTAAACATCAGGGAAAGAAATGTTTGGAACCAAAGATAGGCTTCGAGGTCTTAAATCTGAGGGTAAAGAAAGGGCTTTCTGGGCAGCTGGAGGTTAAGTGCGGCTGTGCTCGATGCAGGGGCGGCAAGAACTGAGGGTGAGGGCAGGGGAGGCTGCGGGAGCCCAGCCCAGGGAGGCCACAGAAGGTGGACTTTTTCTTCGTCTGCCATTCAGACTGTCACCACCACTGTCTTTATGGTGTAATTGTTACATAGAAAAAAGATCTTCTTAGAATCACAGAAACCCCTTGTTCATGTGTGTGTGTGTGTGTGTGTGTGTGTGTGTGTGCGCGCGCGTGCGTGTGTGAGAGAGTTGAGATAGTATATATACAATTTTGTCGTAATAATTTTGCAGCAGAGTGTCTGGACACCTATTAAATAAGCCCCAAGAGAAAAACACAGATTACCACAAGATCTCTCAGAGTCAGTTAGCAGTGTCCCAAGAGAAGCCCACTTTCCCCTTTACTTTGCGTCTGCTTCAGTCTGTACTTCCCAGAGAGAAGCCTGGGGTGGGGGCTTTTATGCAGTGATTTACGTGGGTCTAATCCCAGGGAGATCAGGAATCAGGGGCAGGGGAGAGCGAGTCAGAGAAGGAAAGCGAGCACGTAAGGAGGGAGGGGGCATTCCCCAGTGGGTCCCCACAGTGGATGGTGGAGGCTTGACCCCACCAAGCCCTGCCGGGGAGCTGTGTAGAATGAGGGCACCCAGGTGGTTCAGTCAGTTGAGTGTCCGACTTCAGCTCAGGTCATGATCTCACGGTTTGTGAGTTCGAGCCCCGCGGCGGGCTCTGTGCGGGCAGCGAAACTCCTGCTTAGGTTGGGATTCTCTCTCTCCCCGTCTCTCTCTTTCCCTCCCCACTTGTGCTCTCTCTCAAAAATGAATAAACAGGGGCGCCTGGGTGGCGCAGTCGGTTAAGCGTCCGACTTCAGCCAGGTCACGATCGCGCGGTCCGCGAGTTCGAGCCCCGCGTCAGGCTCTGGGCTGATGGCTCAGAGCCTGGAGCCTGTTTCCGATTCTGTGTCTCCCTCTCTCTCTGCCCCTCCCCCGTTCATGCTCTGTCTCTCTCTGTCCCAAAAATAAATAAAAACGTTAAAAAAAAAATTTAAAAAAAAAGAATAAACATGTTAAACAAAGAAAAAAAGAATGCAGCCAAGGGAGGGAGCATTCATTCGTGGATCCCGCTCCCATGATGCACAGATGTGGGCACCAGACTGGCTCTTGTGGAGTCAGAGAAGCTGGGGCAGGGCAGCGGAAGCCAGGTCCCGGCCGATGACACCTGCACACGAAAGGTTGCCACGGCAATGGCTGGGAAAAGGTGGGCAGGACATGGAGGAGGAGCACCAGAGGTGTTCAAGGCAAGGGCTAAGATAGCAATCCCCTGTGGGGGTGACCACGCAGATGAGAGGTAGTGGGCAGAAGCAGGCAGCACTCTGAGCGCAGTAAATGCATCGTGACGAAGGGCTTCTTGTGCTCCTGCTGCCCTACTGTTTTAAAACGCCGTTTAATGATTATAACGTTTACCCGTACATAATATTTTGGCATGCACATTGATCCCAGAGACAGTACATGTTGGCGTAACACCCGGGACATTAGTCTGCTGGCTAATCTTCGCTTTCCTGGGAGTTTCTGGCTTAAGCTCCCTAGAATGTGTCTGCAAAGCAGAGGTAAGGGACAAAGGGCAGAGCATGCAGAAAGTTTCCAGAATTTTGCAATAGGCATGAACTTTTCAACCACGGAAGGACTGAATCTTAAGAGAAACAAACAAATAAAAGCCCTAAAAATTTTTTAGCTATTGGATACAATACAGTCCTTAATATTTTCATAACCTCTTTTTGTTTTCTCCCCACGTTCGGAAGGAAATATGAGCGATTTTAAAACATTCCAGAGAAATTTTGATTTTGACACATTTTTATCGAGGACATTTCGTTTATAGTTTGAACTAAGAATACCGAGGCTCAGAGAGGTCGAGCAACTTGCCCAAAGTCACACAGCAGGGACGTGGCAAGCCCGAACTAGGAAGCTACGACTCGGGCCCAGTCCCAGTCCTGGCTCCCTCACACAGCTGCTTCCCACCTTTGCCGCCCCCCCCCCCCACCCCATGCATCCTCTCCCACAGGCCTCTGTCTTCATGCCAGACGGCTCTGCCCTGGGAGCTCACCATTGCCAGATGCTCCTGGCTGAAACAAGCAAGAAGCAGCCAGCTGACTTGTCAGCCTACCATCCCACCTGCCAACGGAGAAAGGGCCTTGCTGTTGTTCTGGAAGCCATTCCCTGACTAACTGCTTCACTATGGTTCTCGTTTACTGCTAAGAAAGCAAGTGAGGTGTGGTTCTGGCAAAGAGGGAGGAGAGGCGTGGGGATGGGGCAGAGAGACAGGGGAGAGAGAGAGAGAGGGAAGACGGGACGGAGGAAGAAAAGGGCCCTCTGCGCAGAGCTGTGAGGACCTCAGTGGGACCAGGAAAGGAACTCAGCAGCAGCCACACACCGGGGCCACCTCTTCTTTGGCAGCCAGCCAGAAGCCTGGGCTCCCTAGTGTGTGCCACCTGGGAGCTGTGCGTGCCACCCGCTGGCATTTGAGCTCGGGTCCAGGAGTGAGTCACTCCCCCCAGTTCTGAGCAGCTTGTCTGAAGCTGCTGGAAAAGCCTCAGGTACGGGTCTGCGTCCAGTCAGGGCATAGACTCCACGCTGCGGGTTATGTCATGGCCTTTTAGTGTTTATTTTTTAATTTTTATTTATTTATTTTTATATGCTTGAGAGAGAGAGACAGAGAGAGAGACAGAGAGAATTAGTGGGGGAGGGGCAGAAGGAGGGAGAGAATCCCAAGCAGTCCCCATGCTCAGCTCAGCTGGGAACCCGACTGGCAACTGAAACTCACTGCCGTGAGATCATGCCCTGAGCTGAAATCAAGAGTCAGATGCTTAACCAACTGAGCCCCCCAGGTGCCCCAGGGCCTCTTTTTTTTTAATGTTTATTTTTGAGAGAGAGAGACAGAGTGTGAGGGGGAGGGCAGAGAGAGAAGGAGACACAGAATCCGAAGCAGGCTCCAGGCTCTGAGCTGTCAGCACAGAGCCCGATGCAGGGCTCGAACCCATGAGCCATGAGATCATGACGTGAGCAAAAGTCCAACGTTCAACTGGCCTGAGTCATCTAGGCGTCCCCGCCAGGGCCTCTTAATAGAAAGAATCAGGTAGAATGAAAGCACAATATGAGCTGAATAAGTAAGCTCTACCTGGCACCTTCGGGCTGAGGGAAGGTCCCAGAGGAAGGACAAACTTGGACCAGGTCGGGCCTCACAGAGGAAGGTGAGGGCCAGCCCATCGGATAGCAGAGAAGCTGGCCACTTTGTCCAGGCTGGAGCCGAATGGCCAGCTCCGGAGGGTGACCGTGGTGTGGGACGCTGGGGTCAGGGACAGCTGCGGAGCCGGCTGGGGGCCTGTAGAGGAGGCCGGCAGAGCACGGGGGGGCCTCTGCAGGGACTCTGGGTTCTGTGTTGACAGGGCTGTGGAAAGGTCATGATCGGGCAGAGGCTGCAGGGTCGCAGAGGAACCGAGTCTTGGCTGGGGCAGGACTCCACCAGATGTCCTCACCCTCACACGGCTAGTCCAGCCTCCCTCCACACCACCCCCCCCACAACTTCCTTCCACAATCTCCCCCCAGCGCCCTCTACTGAGGAAGCCTGACATCGTGCTCACTAGAAAGGAGAAATGCCTCGTTTTTCAGAAAACATATATGGAAGTGTGCATTTGGCACCGAGGGGCCATCAATTTATAACCGACCAACCTCCCCACCGCAGGGAGGAAAGGTTCACAATTGCCATGGCCTAGACAGACCCAGGTTCAAATCCTAGTCCCACCACTAACCAGCTGTGTGGCCTCGGGCAAGTTACTTAACCTCCCTGTGCCTCAGTTTCCTTTTCTGCAAAACGAAGAGAATATAGTCCGCATCAGGACTGTTATGTGGAAGAGAGGTAATGACAGCGAGCTCCTAGCACAGTCCCCGGCTCGCAAGAGGCACGTAGTAAGTGGTGGCAACAATTACATGAGGTGCGGACTGCAGCCCTAAAGCCTTCTTCCATTTTTTTTTTAAAAGCTGTGAAAGTATCAGATCACATAAAGAACTTATATGAAACTGCTTCAAAAGGTGGAAAGAGCTATAAATACCTGTTAATCATCCCTTTCCCCAAAGCATCTGTTTTCAGTATTTCGGGGCCAGTATGTCAGCTGTCTTCGGGCAAGTCTCCTGGGAGAATGCCTGTTCGGGTTTGTTTCCCCCACTTTCTCCCCTCTGTGGGTAAAGAGGGCCTTTCTCTTAATTTTCTTCTCATTGATTTGCAGGCATGTCCCTTTCCTTTTCTCGGCCTGTGTCTATTTCTCAGGAAGTCGCTACGCCCCGTGATCACCCCGGTCACGTTCACAGGATAAGGCACTGTGCACCAGATGCACAGAGGAAGGGCCCGGCACGGGGGCCGCGTGGCTCACAGTGGCCCTAGTATGGCAACCGTGGGTCCTGGAGCCGAAAGGTGGGGACCTGGGGTGGGGCAAGGGAACTCTCTAGAAGTTTTGTACAGCTGCCACTGCAGTATTTGTCTCTCACCTCACACTGCCTACACTCGCTCCGGTGTTCTGAGAATGAATGGAAACAAAAGAAGTTTGGAATTGTTCTGAGGAATGGTCCGTGATGGTCCAAGGAAAGGTACAGAGGAAAAGCAAACAGCTCACCTCAGGGAGTTTGCTGATTTTGAGAAGTTGCCTCTGCTCAGCCTGAGAGGTCGGCCAGGCACGGCGGGGGGGGGGGAGTGAGGGGAGTGGAGGGGGGGTGCTCCCCATAGCCAGGGGTCAAGGCTCCCTCGCTGTGTTTTAGGCCTAAGAGAGCAGGCGTAGGGGCGGGAGAGGCAGATGGAGAGCGGGGAGGCCTGTGCTCCAGGAAGCAGGAATAGTTACGAACCGCTCTGCTCTTCCCTCGAAGAGGAAGAGGTCCCTCACTCTTACCTCCTCCTGGCGGCACAGAAGAGCAGGGAACCTCAGACACCCCGCCCCTCTGCCATGCTGCCCACAGGCAGCACCAATTCCCTGGCTCAAGTGTGGGGGTCGCCAGCCCTGGACAGGAAGGAGTGGCTGGTGACAGTCCCCAAGTTGGTCTGGGAAAAATACCCATGAGCTAGTGAATCAGCCTCTGCCCTGTCAAGGCAAGCTGGGAGTAAAGAGCAGAGGAGCTTCCTCACCTCCGTAGATCTTCAGGCAGACAGAAGCAGATTCAGGGAACCAAATTCATTTCCCAAGATGCTCGCGGAGACATTTGTATTGTCCAAGGGGACCTTGTTCCCAAAGCAGCCTGGAGTGAACCCATGTGACTCCTCAGCCAGCCCCTGAATTCCTCAAGGCCGTGGACAAGTGTATCTCATTCACCCTGTATCTCCACAACCGGCACAACCTTGCAGTGTAGGTGTCCCGGAGGGGCTGGCTATTTAGATGGATGGGCAGCTCCCCGAGACTGGGGACACTGAAGACCTGCCATGTCCTTGGGGGTGTCCCCACTCGCCCCTGGAGTTAGGGCTGCATAGCTAGGATGCCCTCAGTTGGCCACACATTTTGGCTGAAGGCTCTCAAGTGCTCACACAGCCCACTCTGGACTGGGGGACACCCAAGCAGGAGGATGCAGGCCCTCAGGACAGTCACAGGCCGGCAGAGAGCAGGGCAGGCGGCAGCCGGAGGAGGGCCACAGCTCAGCTACACAGCCCCACAAGCCTGAGAGCTTTTTTTTTTTTTTTAAGTTTATTTATTTATTATGCATGTACAGGTGCCTGAGCTGGGGAGGGGCAAAGAGAGAGGGAGAGAGAGAATCCCAAACAGGCTCTGAGCTGTCAGCACAGAGCCGGATGAGAGGCTGGAACTCACAAACCATGAGATCACGACCTGAGCCGAAATCAAGAGTCGGATGCCCAACTGACTGAGCTCCCCAGGCACCCCAAGCCCGAGAGCTTCTAGGCTGGATAGGAAGTGTTCCCCACCGCCTTCTGGTACTGTCGTTCACCGAAGAATGTGTGGCTGAAGACTGATGAAATGTGGCAGAGCCAGAAGGGTTAAGCATTCCATTGTAATCTGTGCCTGAAGGGCAACTTGAGCTAACAAGTGACAGAAGACAGAATGTCTGCCTGACCTTCTCCACTATGCAGGAGCCCAGCCCCAGTCACCACACTGACTGCCCTCGGGGACAGTGGCGTGGGAACCCCGAGCGGGGCGGTCACCCCGGGGGCCGAGAACTGACTGAGATGGCCAGCAAGAGAACAGGCCACCATTCTAAGCATTTTATTCTGATGCTCTGACGTCTGGGCCTCGCAGATTAGCCAATTCCTAGAGACAGCATTGGACCCACCTGCCAGCTCGCTTCTCACGCGCAAGCCCACCCACCCAGCGTCCGTGCCCCACCCGGTCTCTATCAGTGATCACAGTCAAGGGACCGTCCGCCTGCTCTCATCTCCTCCGAGCCCGGTACCAGACAACCAGGGACAGCCCCTATGCCCCAGGCCTGGTGAAATTATTCACGCCAGCCAATCCTAAACCTGTTTACCTGGCCTGGCTCATTCCTTCCCACAGGAAAAAACAGTAAAGGCTCCTGCCCATGTTCCCCTCCCTCCTGAGTGACCCCTGGCGCTTCCCCATGTGGGCCTTAGGGTGTGGGTGTGCCTTCCCACTTGGGATCAGTGCCTTCCCCTTGGGATCAGTGTCTTTTCATCAGCGATCAGCTCCTGACCTGCAGGCCTCACCAGACGTACCTGCGGTGGCTGCTGCTTTTTTATTGGATCCAGGGACTCCTGTATAACACTAACCCTAACCCAGAGTAGCAGTGTGTGACACGGTGTGGTAACTTTAGGTCTCACCAGTGCCTCCCACACACACCCCTTCCCTTCTCTATACACAACCCCCGCCCCCGCCCACAAATTCCTATAGGAGCCCTGCACACTTTCTCCTGGTCCAAAACTGGTCTCAGAAAGGGTTCTGACAGCATATTTCAATTGGCCATGTAGAGCTGAATGTATTACTTCTTATAGGAACATTTGCATCATGACCAGGAAGAACCTTATGTCATGCAGGGAGTTGTTGATTGTTGAATTTCAGGCATCCCAGAAAATGCTAAGGGCCTTCTGAATATCCCAGAATCACCTGCTAATAAATTAGACCCGCTAGTGGGAATTATTTTAAGGGGCACGAGCTTACTTTATTTTATTTTGAATACCCTACTCTGTGCTAGGCATGTCGCTATGCAATGTATTATTTGTGAGCTTTTTATCATGGAAATCTTCCACACATTCATAACAGTAGAGAGAACATGAACCCCAGTTCTGACAGCTGTCCGATGAGTTTTTTTTTTTAATGTTTGTTTGTGAGAGAGGGAGAGAGAGTGTGAGCAGGGGAGGGGCAGAGAGAGAGGGAGACAGAATCCGAAGCAGGCTCCAGGCTCTGAGCTGTCAGCACAGAGCCTGAGGTGGGGCTCGATCTCCTGAACCGTGACATCATGACCTGAGCCGAAGTCTCAACCGACTGAGCCACCCGGGTGCCCCAGAGGGAGAGAGAATCTTAAGCAGGCTCCATGTTCAGTGTGGAGCCGACTCGGGGCTTGATCCCATGACCCCGGCTGGGGTCATGACCTGAGCCGAAATCAAGAGTGGGATACATAACTGACTGAGCCACCCAAGTGTCCCTTGTTATCTCCTTTTAAAGTTTTATTTATTTAATTAATCTTTACACCCAACATGGGGCTCAAACTCATGACCCCAGATCAAGAGTCACAGGCCCTCTGACTGAGCCAGCCAGGCACTATCTTAAAACAAATCTCAAACATCATCTTATCTCTGGAAGCCTATTTAAATACCATCCTCAACACAGTCATTGGGCCATTCTTCCTCATAGTACGAGTTTGTCTCTTTCTTTTAATATAGTTTCTAAATGGAACGTGGAGACCGTCAACTTCCAGGAACTGAAGTCAGAGTTAACTGAGGTTCCTGCTTCCCGAATCCTGAAGGAGAGTCCATCTGGCCATCCCAGGAGTGAAGAGGGAGACCCTGGTATAAAATTAAATTTCTTCCCTTTTGTACACACGTGGTCTTGATCCATGACTAGCTCTGTGCTCAGAGTTGGTCAGCCCACTTTGGCGGAGGGCAGGTCATCAATGAGCCCTGGCAGAGAGAAGGGAGGGGGGAGAGGAAGAGCCCCTCTCTGCCAGCTTTCCAGGGCATGCTGGCAGGTGTCCGCCTTTCCCTAGCAAAGCCTTACATCTCATCACCCACGTGGGGGGTGGTGGGCTCAAGTGGGCTGCAGAGGGTGGAGGCTTAGGGAGGGGTGAGGGGTGGTGGGAAGAGGAGAGATATGTTTATTTCACCCACTTGATTGCCACATAGAATTATTTTTAAAAGAATTTTTTTAATGTTTATTTTTGAGAGAGAGATAGACAGACAGACAGAACATAAGCAGGGGAGGGGCAGAGAGAGACAGGGAGACCCAGAATCCCAAGCAGGCTCCAGGCTCCGAGCTGTCAGCACAGAGCCCAACGCGGGGCTTGAACTCGTGAGCCGTGAGATCATGACCTGAGCTGAAGTTGGACGCTTAACCGCTTAACCGACTGGCTCTGTTACTAAAGGTATCTTTTCTGAACTTTGGGTCCTGAGGTATTGCCCCCCTCTCCCAAGTGTTCCCTGAAAGCCTGACTTTAAGGCAAACACTGTGGTTTTCAGAAACTGTGACTATCTGTGTCACGGACAATTATTCCAAGCAGAAGAGCATGTATGGTGGTGGGAAGTTTTGAAATACCCAGAGTAGGGTTCCCTGAGACATGAGCAGCAGAGACTTCCCATTTTCTAGAAGGACATTGAGAAAAGCACAGAGATCTGTTGCATTTATTTCCACGGAATCTAAGTTTTCAACCATTTCTTCACTACATTTAAAAAATTATGTTCAGGTTTTATTGTATTTAAATGGTGCCTAAACTATGTGGTCCATTGGTTAGGGCTTGAAGAACTTCATTTTATAGAGTTTATTATAATGACTTGATTTTTGTTTCTTTTTTTTTAATTAAAAAAATTTGGGGGGGGGATGTTTGTTTATTTTTGAAGGAGAGAGAGAGAGCGTGAGCAGGGGAGGAGCAGAGAGAAAGGGAGATACAGAATCCGAAGCAGGCTCCAGGATCTGAGCTGTCAGCACAGAGCCTGACGCGGGGTTGAACTCACGAACTGTGAGATCATGACCTGGACTGAAGTCAGACGCTTAACCGACTGAGCCACCCAGGAGCCCCTTGTTTCATTTTTCAAAATGAAGTAAATTAGACAGGAAAGTCATAAACAGTAGTATGATGAATACCCATGAGTTCCCACCCGGCTTAAATCAAATATTAGAAACACAGTTTGAAGCCCTCGGTACAGCCTTCATCTTTACAACTGACAGCGAGTAGGAGAAGTCCAATCCATACGGCATATTGAGCACATAATATTTACTGGGCATTTACTCTATGCCAAGCACCTAATACGTATAATTACATTTAAAGTTTCCAACGTCTCTACTACCCAAAACACTATACCCCTTTACAAATGAGAGAGCCGAGGTTGAGGGGGCTGAGGGACCTGAAAGTCACACAGCCAGCGGATAGCAGAGCCTGACTTTAAAAGTTTTTAATTTATTATTTATTTCTGAGAAAGAGAGAGTGCGAGCAGGAGAGGGGCAGAGAGAGAGACAGAGAGACAGAGAGAGAGAGAGAGAGAGAGAATCCCAAGCAGGCTCCATGATGTCAGCTCAGATCCCGACCCGGGGCTTGAACTCACAAAACCGTGAAATCATGACCTGAGGCGAAATCGAAAGTCAGATGCCTACCTGGCGGAGCCACCCAGGTGCCCTGGCGGAACCCGAGTTCAAACCCAGATGCTCTGTCTCCGGCCTTCTGGCTTTTACCGCTTCCACGTGGTAGAAAGGTGGTGGAAAGGCGTTTTACGAGTCGGTTTGCCTTTCATTCACCAGGATGCGGAGAACTGGTTTGGGTAGGGGAGCCGCTCACCCTGAGAAGAGCTGAGACAATCACGGGCAAGTACGGCGTGTGGATGAGAGACCCGAAGCCCACCTACCCCTACACCCAGGAGACCACGTGGCGAATCGACACCGTGGGCACGGACATCCGCCAGGTGTTCGAGTACGACCTCAGCAGCCAGTTCCTGCAGGGCTACCCTTCCAAGGTTCACGTGCTGCCCAGGCCGCTGGAAAGCACGGGCGCCGTGGTGTACCGGGGGAGCCTCTACTTCCAGGGGGCCGAGTCCAGAACCGTGATCAGATATGAGCTCAACACCGAGACAGTGAAGGCTGAGAAGGAAATCCCCGGGGCGGGCTACCACGGGCAGTTCCCGTACTCCTGGGGCGGCTACACGGACATTGACCTGGCTGTGGACGAGACGGGCCTCTGGGTCATCTACAGCACCCAGGAGGCCAAAGGCGCCATCGTCCTCTCCAAACTGAACCCGGAGAGTCTGGAACTTGAACGAACCTGGGAGACTAACATCCGAAAGCAGTCAGTGGCCAATGCCTTCATCATCTGCGGCCACTTGTACACCGTCAGCAGCTACTCGGCACCCGATGCCACCATCAACTTTGCGTATGACACGGGCACAGGGCGCAGCAGGGCCCTGACCGTCCCCTTCAAGAACCGCTACAAGTACAGCAGCATGGTGGACTACAATCCCCTGGAGAAGAAGCTCTTTGCCTGGGACAACTTCAACATGGTCACCTACGACCTCAGGCTCTCCAAGATGTGAAAAGCCCCTCCTACCGGGAGGTGATGTGGAGCGCTCCTGAGGGGAGAGCCAGCCAGCCGAAGCCCACGCGGCTCTTCTCTGCTTTCTGAGCTTTCGTTACTAATCCAGAAGAATGCGCTTCGTCGCCACGTCTGTGTGGAAATAGCCACCGGGGGGTTTAGACGGTTTCACAATACATATTCTTTTCTTCTGCCAGGTTTCACGGGGCTGTTGACCCAAAACGGTTCAAGTGTGGTGGTGATTTGGGGCCAAAGCTCTAACGCATAGTCGTCTCATCGTGAAAACTACAAGGCTTTCTGTAAAAGGCCCTCCCTGGCTAAAAGAGGAGAGTTTGGGCAGAACAGCTCGCCCCGTCGTGGCGTCCAGGGTCATTCCCTGCACGTCGCACGGTTACCATTAGCCATGACACAAAGCGGCACTTCTAGAGGAGGGACAGCTCCTGCAACCTGTGCTGAACATATGCATAGTCGGCTTCTAATGCTTCACGCGGGGTCCAGTGGGTGTCACATAACCTTTGCCCTGGGAAATAAAGTGATCTTACACACCATCCACCTTGAACTTTGTGGGATACTTTGCTTAGGAGGAGAGTTCGGATTCCAACCATCAGATAATTCCTTTGGGTTGGGAGCTGTGATTGCCGGATGCTAAGGGTGTGTGTGTGCGTGTGTGTGTGTGTGTGCGCGCATGCCTGCGTGACTGAGAGGCCTGCACCTGGTTTTGAGGTGCCACCCAGGATGACACCAGCCAAACAGTGGAATTCACCCCTCCCCCGCATCCCATCTCCTGGTGCTCGTGGTCTTTCCCAAACTGTCTTTTCGTCTTTCCCCAGCTCACCCTGTCTTCACCCTGGCTCTTGTTTGCTGTCATGGGCATGGATTTCATAAACCACAGCCTCAGGGGAGCAAATCTTATGCCACTAATTTTCAGTAACCGAACTTCATTGCCCTCTCACGGTGCCATCGTACCTAATGGTAGAATACCCCGTCTTGCCAATTCAGCTCGGACTCTGTCCCACTAGCAGGTCTTCAGTCAACTCGGGTTTTCCCTCTTCCTCCTCCGGCTGGCACCTGTGCTCGAGAGAGCCAGGGTGTGGGCACGGGGGCACGGAGGGAGAGGAATCCAACCAGGGTTTCCTATCACAGTTGCTTTTAGTCATCAGCGCAGGGTCCAGAATTTGCTGCCCACACGCATGTCTCCGTATCCAGTTCCAGTCCCAGGGTCCTCCACATTCTGACGGCCAGCCCCATCAGGTGGCCTGCTTCTAGCCTGTTCTTTTCCCATCAGGAGCTCTCCTGTACCCCCGGAAACCCAGGGTGCTCAGGCCCTTTCTCCTAGATCGACCTGTTTCCCTTTTGCTCTTCTGTGGATGCAGGGCCACTTCTCTTGGACCTTCGCCACCTACACAGGATTTACCTGGACGCAAGAACGAGTTGTTCTGCCTTCTCATGCCCCAAATCGTGTGGGACACAGAGACCTGACAGAAACGCTCTAGAATCTAAGCTCTCTTTTGCTCCCCTTTCCCCTTGCTTTCCCCAGGCTTTATGCAGCCAGCAGGGATGCGACAGTCGAGCCCTTTATTTATCTTCTCAAATCCTGTTCATGAGAACAGGGCTCAGCCTTTGGATTTCCAAGAGTGCCAGCTCTTAAAAGCCAAAACCTTGACTTTATTTTTTTTTAATTAAAAAAAAATGTTGGTATAGGGGCACCTGGGTGGTTCAGTTGATTAAGCGTCCAACTTTGGCTCAGATCATGGTCTCACAGTTTGTGAGTTCGAGCCCCGTGTTGGGCTCTGTGCTGACAAACCTGGAGTCTGCTTCAGATTCTGTGTCTCCCTCTCTGTCCCTCCCCTGCTCTCTCTCTCTTTTTCTCGCTCTTTCTCAAAAAGAAATAAACATTAAAATTTTTTAAATGTTTATTTTTGAGAGAGAGAGAGAGAGCGAGTGTGTGAGCACACACACAAACGGGGGCGGGGAGGGGTACAAAGAGTGTGCTTTGGTAAGTAAGATCAAGAATTTAACTTTTCTTCCCCTCTGAGAGTCGATCCTCATCGAGGCTATGCATGCCACGCCTGTGGAGGAACGGGTGTGATGTCTCTCCAAAGGTGTATTCGTCAGCTCAGTCCACCATAACTAAGGGCCACGGAGAAAAAACAACAGGATTTTTTCTCTCACGATTCCGGAGGCCAGAAGTCTGAGATCAGCGTGTCAGTGGACCTTGTAGATGCTGCCTTCTCCCTGTATCTAAACACCGTCTTCCTTCTCCTCTGTATGTGTGTGTCCTAATCTCCTCTTTTATAAGAACAACAGTCAAATTGGATAGGGCGCACCCCCAATGACCCAACTTTAACGCAGTTACCTCTGTAAAGGCCCTATCTATCTCCAAAGGTGGTCACATTGAGGTCCCAGTGGTTAGAGCTTTGACATACGAATTTGGTGTGGGGCACGCAATTCAGACCGTGACAACTAGATATCAGCCCTGCCCCCCACTGACAGCAGCCTCTTAATGAAGAGAAAGCCCAGAAGTAGGAATGCATGAACTCATTCACCCCTCTGAGCACCTGTGGCTGCCGGGTTTTTGAGTGAAAAGCGGAATGTGAGGAGACACCTTTGGGTGGGGAGACAGGGGAGGCAAATCCTGCTTGCACAGACCTGCCCAAGATTCCTGTTCTTTCCTTCTCTCAACTCCTGCCTCTGGGATAGAAGAAGGGGATGGACGAAGGAGGCACAGAGGGAAGAAGGAAACTCTTTCTTCGCTTAGCTTCCAGGACATTAGACTCCCCCTACATCACTGATTGCTCCTTCTTGACCTTTTTTGCTGGTTCCTCCCTTTGCCCTGTATTAGTCAGGAAACAGAACCAGCAGGAGGTACAGACGCTGGTAGGAAAAGAGATGAGAAATTGGCTCATGCCAATTGTAGAAGCTGAGAAATCCCACGATCTGCCTTCTGTGAGCTGGAGACCCAGGACAGCTGGTGGTGTCATTTGATCCGGGTCCAAAGGCCTGAGAGTTGGGGGGGCGGGGGTTGATGGCATAAATCCCAGTGCAGCAGGAGGGAAGACAGATATCCACACTCAAGCAGGCAAGCAGGAAGCAAAAGGGGTGAATTCCTCCTACCTCCAGCTTTTTGCTCTATTCAGGCCTTAAATGGATTGGATGACGCCCACACGCACCGGGGAGGGCAGCCCACTTTACTGAGTCCGCTGAGCCAAAGGCTAATCTCGTCTGAAGATCCCCTCGCATCACACCCACAAATAATGTTTAATCTGGGGACTCTTGGGTCCAGTCAAGTTGACACATAAAATTAACCAGATAGCCTCGATCTCTTAAGATTGAAGTGTGTCTGGGCTCGATTTATGGTCTCCTCATGACCTACTCATTCTTCTGGTCTCAGCTAGCGTCATGGCTCTAAATGCTGCATCTATGCGGATAACTGCCCCCCACCCCCGATTTATACCTTCAGCCCAAACCTTACCCCTAAACTCCAGATTCATATATTTATTTGCACACTTGATCTCTCCACTTAAATGTCTATTAGGCAGGGGCACCTGGCTGGCTCAGTTGGTGAAGCATGCAACTATTGATCTTGGGGTTATGAGTTCAAGCCTCACCTTGGGTGTAGAGATTACTTAAAATCTCTTGGGTGTAGAGATTACTTAAAACCTCTTGGGTGTAGAGATTAAAAATAAAATCTTAAAAAAATTATCTATTAGGCATATCGAATCAGCAAAATTTGAATTTCTAAGTTTCCCTACCCCACCCCTCTCAGTCCTGCCGAATCTGTTCTTCTAGGAGCGGTGGAAATTCCATTCCTCCAAAATTGCTCAGGCCCAAACTCTTGGAGTCATCCTTCACTCGTCGCTCTCAAAACCCCACATCAAATCCATCAGAAACTTTTGTCGGTTCCATCTTCAAATATGTAACTGTAGAATCTGACCGCATTTTTCACCACACCAACTGCTAATTGTCCAGATTCCCATTGCCTTTTTCCTGAATGGCTACATAGCCTCTGAGGTGACTCTGTTCCTTCCTCCCAGCCAGCCTTCTCACAAAGCAGCCAGAATGACCCCATTAAACTATTAGGCAGATCGTGCCTCCTTCCATGGCCTCCAGACCTCCATGGCCGTCAAAACTTCCATGGCCTCCCAGCTCAAAGTCAAAGTCAGAGTCCTTACAAAGTCCCCCATGGTCTTTCCCACCACTGTGACTTCACCTTTTACGAATGTCCCCAATTCACTCTACTCCAGCCAGGCTGCCCTGGCCTGATTGCCCTCCCCCGAATACTCCAGGCACACACTCTGACTTTGAGGCCCCTGCATTCCCTCTGCCTAGATGTCTGCACACCTAACTTCCTCATAGGCTTCAAGTCTTTACTCAACTGAACCTTCCTACGGAGGCCAAACCAGATCTCCTATTTAAAACTACAACTTACCAGCTGTTTCCTCTGCTACTTCCAATCCTCCCGACCCGGTCTGATTACTTACAATTTTTCCTTTCCATTACATTTATCATCTCCTGACATATGATACAATCCACTGATTTTCAAGATTGTTTTAAATTTTATTTTCATTTTCTTCTAAGAGAAAGAGAGAGCAAGTGAGAGAGCATCGAGACGGAAAGAGAGCAAGAGAAAATCCTAAGAAGGCCCCAAGCTCAGTGTGGAGCCCAATGCGGGGCTCAGTCCCATGACCCTGAGATCATGATCTGAGCCGAAAGCAAGAGTTGGACGCTTAAGTGACTAAGCCACCCAGGTGCCCCAACCACAGCCATTTTAAAGTCTTTTGTCATTTGCAGACAGTTGCTGTTTTACTCTGATGCTTTGGGGGGGAAATTATTCCTGTCAAAGTGCTTCATCTTCAAGGAAATGCAATAAAAAAATACTCTGACAGGTTTCTGATAACTAAGATCAGTTTGCCTCATGTGGGAGGGATAATAATAAACCTTAAAAACTTTTTTTTAACTTTTTATTCATTTTTGAGAGACAGAGAGAGACAGAGTACAAGCAGGGTAGGGGCAGAGAGAGAGAGAGAGAGAGGGAGACACAGAAGCTGAAGCAGGCTCCAGGCTCTGAGCTGTCAGCACAGAGCCCAACATGGGGCTCGAACTCATGAGCTGTGAGATCATGACCTGAGCAGAAGTCTGACGCTTAACTGACTGAGCCACCCAGGAGCCCCAATAATAAACCTTTTAAGTGCTCTCCCAAGGCCACCTGCACAGTCTGAGACCTGTCCCTATTCTCCTTCCCCACCAGGAAAGTGAGCCCATTACATGGATGATGTAAAGACATGTAAGGATTTGCCTCAGCTTTGGGACACCTAGCAGGCTTTGCTGGAGCATTCGTTTTGTGCTATTGTTTCTTAGTAATCTCTACACCTGACATGGGGTTCAAGGTCACAGCCCCAAGATCAAGAGTCAAATGCTCATCTGACTGAGCCAGCCAGGGGCCCCTGTTGGAGCATCTGTGAGAAAAAAAAAGATGAAGAGTGAAACCACGGAAAATTCAAGGCCCAGGCACTGCCATAACATTCTGGGAGTTGTCTGGTCAGGTGAGACTTGGGTTGTTCCACAAGCTGTGATCGGTAAGGTACAAGCGTATCCAATCCCTAAGAATGTGAAAGAGGTGCATGTCTTTGTAGGGATTTTGGAATTTGGAGGACTTTTGATCCCCACTTGGCACAGCGCCTCTGATCCTTATGCTCCCTGGGAAAGAGAGGACACGTATGGGACGGGGCATCAGAGCAACAAGCCGTCTTTGAGAAAGCAAAAATACCAGCGCCGCAGATCAAAGCTCTGGGCATCTCCCAAGCAAGGCTGTCACTGAGTTACATGGGTCTGTGACTCCAGAAGGTGTGGACTGGCCACTGGGGCAGAGAAAAACATAGAGGGAGAAAGTACCCCTAGGATATTGGTTTCAGCTCTGAAAGGGGACAGAGCCCCACATACCCCCATAGAGGACCAACTCCTGGCAGTGCACACAGCACTCCTCCAGGTAGAGCCTCTCCCACAGCAGCCAGTAGGCTGGGCTCAGAGTGGCCTGGCTGGTGATTATCATGAGCCCTGGCCGTCCACTCTTTGCACTGATGGCTCTGACAGTGCACAGGATGGATGACCGTGAATAAGCCTATGGGGTCAGGCTACGTAGAAAGACATCTGGGGGCATCTGCAAGAGCCTGAGGCAGTCCTCACTGTTCCCCATGTCTCAGCTCACGAGGCGTTGAAATCCCCTGGCAATTAGGAAGCTGATACCCTAACTCGGTAAGAACCCCATCTGCTGACTCTTCATTAGATGCAGCAGGCTGGGTGCACAGAAGGAGTGGCCACCACATGGCCCTGTAAGGTGGCGTGTTGGCAAGGATGTCAGGTTGCCCTTGAAGTTCTGTGACGTGGTTAATGCAGTAGAAGCATGTCCTGCCTGTTTTCAATAATGCCCAAGGCAACTACCAAAATAACCTGGGGCCATCCAGCAGAGTTCCCAGCTGATGAGGGATCGACAAACTGGTTATATGGGCCCCCTCCTTCTGCAGGAGGGCTCCGAAGATGCCTTGGCTTGTGTGGACACTGCATGTGGCCTAAGCCAAGCTTTCCCCTGGAGCCATGCCAACCAAGCTGCCACCCTTAGGGGAGAAAAACTAATGACCATGGGTAGATACCCTCATCAACTAGACAGCCATTGGGGGTCACATTTCAAAAGTCGTGACTTGGAAGACTGGGCAATAGAACATGACATTGAACGGCGGTTCCATCTCCCCTATGACACACAGGCGGCAGGGTTGGTAGAGAGAAACAATGGAATATTAAAAGAAGATCACATTACTAACGATGGTCAGGTGGATTAAAGTTCTGTCCCAGTCTTAATACACTCGAATGGTCAACCAGTAGGGCCTTTTGTCCCATATGCCGGACCAGAGACCCCCATGGAGGCACACAACACTGTAAAGGTATGGAAGCCATTAAGCAACTCTTACCATGTATGAATGTGCTATGCTGCCGAGAACACCAAGCCCCCTCACACCTGCGGGAGGAGTTATCTAGTGGAATGGGATGTCCCACCAGGATGGACGAATTACTTGGGACTGCTGGGTGATGGGGGAGTACTCAGTCTCCAATGGGATCTGCTCTCAAGATCTATTGAAACGTACCCTCTCTGATGGAACACGCACCACCAAAAGAAGAGAGAAGGGAGGGGTCCTGGTCTGGACTATCTCACCCCAAGTTCATCTCCTCCCCTCTGGCAGTGCTGCCTTCCCTGGCCAGCACTTATGGTAGGTACAACCAGGTTACGTTTCTAAAGTTGCCAACCTCCCTCTCCTCAAGGCCAGGTGGGAATGTTCTGTCTTTGCCTGATATGATCACTTGGCCACCATCTTTGATCCCTCCATAGTCCTGTTGGGAACACATAGAGAAGCCCTTATTAAAGTGACCTATCAAGTCTTAAATAATAGCAACAAAGCCTGTCCTTACCGAACACTGAAATGACTACATTATTCAGGCAGAATGTTGTGTGTTCATACCTGATGAGTCTGCTAAGGTGTCATCTTTATTTTTTTAAATGTTTGTTTATTTTCGAGAGAGAGAGTAGGAGCAGGGGTGGAGCAGAGAGAGAGGGAGACACAGAATCCGAAGCAGGCTCCAGGCTCCGAGCTGTCAGCACAGAGCCTGACACGCAGATCAAACTCACGAACTGCGAGATCATGACCCAAGCTGAACAAAGTTGGATGCTTAACCGACTGACCACCTAGGCACCCCGAAGGTGTCATTTAAAAAAAAATTTTTTTTAATGTTTATTTATTTTTGAGACAGAGAGAGACACAGCATGAGCAGGGAAGGGGCAGAGACAGAGAGGGAGACACAGAATGTGAAGCAGGCTCCAGGCTCTGAGCTGTCAGCCCAGAGCCCGACGCGGGGCTCGAACTCACGAACTGTGAGATCATGACCTGAGCCGAAGTCGGACGCTTAACCAACTGAGGCACCCAGGCGCCCCGTGTGTCATCTTTACTAAATCATATGACACAAGTGAACACCCTGAATGATCCGACTTCCAGCTTAGGGGACTTGGTAAATCAGGGATTCAGCTTATAGACTCCTGTAGAAAAATTTGTCACTGATTTGGGGGAGTCATCATGTTCATCTGTGATTTCCCTTGCATGTACCTGTATTGTTGCTGTGTCATCTGCCTCCAGTGCACCAGATAACTGCCACAGGAGCCACCCCACGCTAGTGAGATCCCTTGCTGCAAAAGAGTGGGGCTTGCGAGATTGTAAGAACTCGTCACGAGGAGTGGAGTGTCGGGGAAAGTCATCAACGAGATGTGACCACCGTTGCCCGTGAGCTGGCCCCGGCACAATCAGAGGCTCCTCACCTCCTTCCCTCGTGCTTGGAATGTGGGTTCTGTTTGTCTTCCCACTCCCAGAGGCTGCTCCGAGGACACAGCCTTGAGACGGTGTTGTGGTTTTGAAAAGACCCGCATGGCAGACGTCACCAAGCCCAGGTAAGGCCCCTTATAAACTTGAAGATGTGGCAAGTAGTTGCAAGGATCCGTTTGTCTTGCTGCCACCCAAGACAAGCCTTGTGTGCAAGTTCCCTTTGCTCACTAAACCTGCCACCTACCAGCCCAGGGTGGCTGGCCTCTCTTCTCATCTTTCCCTGCCTTCTGAACTCACGGGCTGGTTTCCGATTTCACCTGGGAAGCTCCCTTGGTGACTGCAAACCAACAAATACATTCCATGGAGTCAGGAATTGATGGCTTTGTTCAGTGATATGCCCTTAGAGCAGTGCTTGGCTCACAGAGTAGAGAGTCTTTTTAATTTTCATTTTTTGGTCAGTATTTAAAAAATAGGGAACCGAAGAAAAACCATCCTGGAGTTGGCTCACGAATAACTGGAAATAAAATACCACAAGGGTTAGTCTTTCTCACTCTTTGCCCTCCTACATTCTGCTCTTTTTTTTTTTTTTTTTTTTGAGAGAGAGCAAGAGTGAGGGAGGGGCAGAGGGAGAGAGAGAAAAATCCCAAGCAGGCGCTGCACCGTCAGGGCAGAGCCCAACATAGGGCTCAATCTCATGAACCTCAAGATCAGGAGCTGAGCCGAAATCAAGAGTCGGACGCTTCACCAAATGAGCCACCCAGGCGCCCCTCCTGGATCCTATTCTTCATTGGTTGTTTGACCTTAAACAAGTCACTTAACCTCTGTTCCAGCACTAATAGAACTTTATAGAATGATAGGCACATTCTAGGTCTGCCTCATCCAACATGGTGGCCACGAGCCCCACACAGCTACTGAGTATTTGAAACGTGGCTAGTGCAACTGAATAAGTGAACTTTATTTAATTTTAATGAATTAAAATTTAAGTAGCCACAGGACGTCTAGGTGGCTCAGTCAGTTAAGCGTCTGACTCTTGATTTTTGGCTCAGGCCACGATCTCATGGTTTGTGAGATCGAGCCCCCTGTAGGACTCTGAGCTGACAGTGTGGAGCCTGCTTGGGATTCTCTCTCTCCCTCTCTGCCCCTCCCCCAACCCACCCTCTCTCTCTCTCTCTCTCTCTCTCTCTCTCAAAATAAACAAACATGTACAAAATAAACTTATGTAGGCACAGGTGGCTAGTGGCTACACCATTGGACAGTGTAGGTTTGTTTTCTCATCTGAGGATGAGGTCATGTGTATGTGGAGCACCCAGCTGGCAAGGACAGGCACCCCGTGTGTGCTTCCCCCAGCCCCTGCCCCACGCTGCCGGGACAGAACGCAAGTAAGGAACCTGACCGGACCAAAGGCACAGCCCACAGACTATGTGGGTAGGGGGACCAGAGTACGTGTTTAAGGGCAGGCTTGGAGAGACGACACCCACAAGGACCCTATGAAGTGGAAGAACTCAAAGATGGCCCCTCAGTACATTTCCCATACGTGGATTCGAAGGATCGCATCGCTGATGGTTTCAAACTGCTCAGAAAAGCCTTGGAAGTCCTCAGCGGTGCTTTGGGGTTGGTGGAGAGCCTTGAACATGCACTTCTTTCCTACTCTGCACTGGGCTGTGAAAAGCAGTCAGGTTAGGTTTCTTCTGTTAGAGCTTGAAATTCACGGAGATCCCCTGGAGGCACACTTTGAAAATAGTGTCCATAAATGTGACACATAAGCACCCTGCACAGGAGACGGGACACGGCGCAGTTAAATCAGTGCGAAAGGCCATAAAACTGTAACGTCCCAGGCCGAGTTCTGAAAACCCAAATATCTCATGGTTCTCTGGAGCTCAAATCTTTTTAAAGTCACAGAGTCCTGGACTTTTCAATCATCCAGATTTAATAACAAACATCAAAGCCTGATTTTTAAAAAAATTCTGATACACTCGACTACCATAAATGCTCTGCAGAATGGCACGAATTAAAGATCAAATGTGTACATATATCAGAGACCTGACTTGAAAAACCAGAAATTGCTCTAATTACATTAGTGAGGATAGCCAACACTCAACGGTGGTTGTGAGAAAAGAAAAACAGGAAAGAAAGAACAGAGATGTTCCAAGACCGTCTTCAAAGACCAACCCCAAGGACTTGATGGGAACCTTCCTGGAGTGATGTAAAAGCCCACTTAGCCCTTGTGGTCCTCCACTGGAGGAGAGGGAGCGGCTGGGGGTACCGTAGGGCCCGCCCTGCTAGAATGGACTTGTTCCAAATCCAGGTTGGAAAGCATCTCCCTGGCTTCATCACTTTTCTTGGTAAATCTCTCTTCTCTGGGAGGAAAGGCACACTGAATGTTATTTAAACACATAGGATTTTTTAAGAGAAGAGAAGAGAAAAGAAAAGAGAAAAGAAAAGAAAAAAGAAAAGAAAAGAAAAAGAAACCTCCAGATCCCAGCACCTAAAGAGAACCACTCCACATTCTAAAGGACATCCTTCCTGACTCCTTTACCCAGGCTGAAGGGACTATCTATCCTGGCAAGAGGGAGACACACTCTACGCTTTCATTGTGAGTCAGGTCTTCTCAGAGCGCAGTGGTGCCCGCTTCTCCCCTTGCACCCCAGCTTTCTGTCATCGCGGCCGAGGGCTCTGCATCCCAGCTATTCTCTGGCCAGCCCAGACAATTTCACTTCGCCTCTCCTAACTTCCCCCCTGCACTCCCCCAAGCCTGCCTTCTGCTGGGGTATACACCAGGGTGTTCCCATTCTCCCCTGGGCTGGGCAAACCCTGCCCTCAAGAGAGTAGGACTAGGCCTGTCGAGGGCTTAAAGATTCAGAGTCAACTGAACACCTACTCTGTTCCAGGAACTTGGGGCTAGAAACTAATGACCTGCAGATTCTCGGCCACACCACCCAGTAAGCTTGTCCGCTGAAAAGCCTGAGACACAAAAGGACGGACCCGGGTCACACGGCTAGGAAAAGGCAGAACTGGAATCCGGACTCAGATCTCCCGACCACACGTCCCCTGCCGCATCCCCCAGTCAGACCTGATCCCTAATGTTGCTGATGGAGGAAGTAAACGGGGAGGGGGACTAGGAGAGGCTTCAGAGGTGTGGAATCTCTTCCCTTCTCAGTAGGTGCGAGAGCACAGTGACCGCAGCCCCTGGGAACCAAGGCCCACGCTCGCGGAATAAACCAGTGGGGTCAAATTTGCCACGTACCCTTGTCAGTATAGGTTTCTGACACCCCATATATGTGAAGAAATTATATATAATATTTTTAATCAATATCTTACATCCCCCAAAACTCTAAGGTCAAGAGGCACTATGAATAATATTGGACGGAGGTATTTCCAATCAGCAAGCTTTGCCAATTTTCGCTGTTTATGCACATTTGCATGATTAGAAATGACTTCAATCAGGTTTCTTGGCAGAAATGCTGTTAGGCTGCTTGTCCCTTTGGAGGGTTACATTCATTAAGAGCAGATAACACACCGTGTAAATCCACTTAACCCACACACGTTGTTTGCAACATACTGGCATTTGCTGCAAGTGAGCGAAGAAGCGCCAGGACTTCCCCCAGCGTGTGGCTCCCACCCCTCCCCCGGGAAGGTCTCGTGATGGACCCATGACCACTTCGCATTCAGCAGAGGGTGCTGTCCATCCCCCAAACATCAGTTTCAATAGAGCTTCGTTTCATGTACATGGGAGTCCTAATAGTTCTTTATACACCTTCATAGAGCAGCTGTCTTGGGCCAGAGACCAGACCAGAGACAGGACGGGACACCCCACAGAGGCTGTCACAGGCTCGTCAGAGTTTGCAAAGGAAAGTGCAAGTTGCCCAGTTAAGTTTGAATTTTTGGATAAACAACGACCGCTAAACACCATCAGGGGAAGGGGTCAGGCAGTGGGTCCAGAATTCCCACACTCCCCACAGGGGCTGGCTGCCCCTCGGTGTCAGCGCCTCTTCTAAGGGCTGGCCAGCACAGTCCCGGGCACCAGGCGCACGGTGGCGGAGGGGAGAAGAAGGACCTGCCTGCAGGGAGCTTATGGCCTGGCTGGGAATGCGGACAAGTTTTGGAGGGGGGGCGGGGTCCGTGAAAGACCAGGTTAGTCTGTTTCCCACGGTGGGTGACAAAGCGGTGTCTCAGCCACACCTGCCCCGAAGCAGCGGATGAAGGCAGTTGAACGCCCGAAAAGCAATGTTTCCTGCAGTTTCAGGGGTCCCCGTGGGGATCAGCATTTATGCTCCGCACCCCCGCACCCCCCACCGAGCCAGAGCGCTCTCAAGTACCTGGGGGCCACGGTGACCCTGCGCCTGCTCACCTCGGAGCCTAGGTCTCCTCCGTAAAGTAGGTTATTGTCGTGGTCTGCCGTGCTTTTCCGAGCCATGGCCTTGCACTCAGAGGACTCCAGGAATTTAGATCACCGCCCCGACGAACCTAAGATACAAGCGCCAGTAAATGTACTGCACGGGTCACACGTGGGTCCAGCACGTTTGCTGCCACCCCACCCCCACCCCCCTCCCCCAGCCCCGCCTGTCGGGAGGCAGCGCTTCAAAATCCAGAGCAGTCGTGTGACTCCTAGGTGAAAGCTGAGGTGAAAGAGAGGTGGACGGTGTATCCCCAGGTAGCGCAGCTGGGCCCTGTCCCGTTCTGCCTCCCCTGTAACAGGTGCAACGCCCACGGAGCCCCTGCCCCCCAGCGCTGTTTGGCATCACTGACCCACGAGGAGCTTCCTTCCCAGAGTACTTACCTTCTAGAGAACAGGAAAGGGACAGGGACAAAGCGGGGGCGGACCAGGTACTTAGATATGCACGTGGCATAGACCCTGGGGGCTTGAGAGTGAGGACAAAGGTAACAGCGGCCGCCCACTTAGTGCCAGCTCCCCCTTGGATGTCCTTTTATGTTATCTTATTTGCTAACCACAGTAACTGTGCCAAGTGCTGTGATCCCCATGGAATGAATGGGGAAACTGAGCAGTGGAGAAGTTCAGTAGCTTCCCCAGGGGCACAGAGCCAGAATCTGAGCCTCGGCCCGGCCGGCTTCAAGGACTCCACTGCAGAGCCAAGGAACCCCCAAGTTCTGACCCAGGAACAGGAGAGGAGTCTCCATTGCTGGAGCCGTGGCACTCTCGAGGTGACACTCTGGTTCCTCCAGGATGAATTGCGATGACCTGAGCTCAGCGGCCCAATCTGGCTGGAGAAGTTCATTCCTAGGAGGATGCCAACTGAGTTACCTTCTGATCCCAGATCAGCTCAGCGTGTGACCCCGTCCGCACTTCAGCTCATGGTCTTTGAAGAAATGCCCTTGTTACAGACTCTGTACCCACACGTCTGCTACACCCCACGCCCGCAGAGAAGGAAAAGACCAAAACGCCACTGCCGTCGGCTCGCTTCTTCCGGTCTTTTATCCCCCGGTAGTCAGGCTCTCTCGGGAACTGGGCTTCATGCGGTTGATTTGCCCTTAGAAGGTAGCAGCTGACCCAAATTTTCCCTGCAGAAGTGTCCTTGATGAGGAATCCTCACAGATGTTGCAGGAGGAGGTGAGTCTTGAGTGCAGAGCAGGGAAGGGCAGTCTGCCGCCTGGGCCACCAGGAAGCGCTGCCCCAGACGCCCGTAAATGTGACATCTGACCTGTGAACTAATGACTCCATTTTCAAAAGCTAATTCCCACGCACCCCCCTCCCAGGTCACTGCGCCCACCCTTCCTGAGGATCCTGGCACTTCCACTGACGTGTCAGGTGCTCCGGCTTTGGAACGGAAGTTGATTTCACGGACTCCCACTTTTGAGCTGAGTGATCTTGGGCAAGTGATTTCACCTCCATGAGCCCAGGTTTTCTTACCTGTAAAAGGGGAGGGACACTCTCCTAGAGCAGGAGTGAGGGTTGAGAAAATATTTGTAAAAATGCCTCGTTTTTACCTGTTCTTTTTTATTTAAAATTATTTAAAGATAGGGGCGCCTGGGTGGCTCAGTCGGTTAAGCCTCTGACTTCATTTCGGCTCCGGTCATGATCTCACAGTTCATGAGATCGAGCCTCACCTCGGGCTCTGTGCTGAGAATGCAGAGCCTGCTTGAGATTCTCTGTCTCCCTCTCTCTGCCCCTCCCCTGCTCGCACTCTCTAAATAAATAAACTTTAAAAAAATATTTAAATAGATGCATTTAGCCCCGGGATGAATATATGTGTATACATATATTCCCCCTCATATAATGCCATGAATGTAAGGCTTTTCCTCACAATTATGCATTTTGAAAGCGGGAGCTCTTTTTTCCCTTCCCTCCCATCCCAGGGCTTGGCAGAGTGCTGAGATCCTCGTGGGAGCCCGACAAGGACTTAAATTGAGTCAGAATCTGTGATAGCGTTGTGTTCCGGTTTTCTGGAGCCATAGGATCACCAAAGTCTCTCGAGTGTGAGGGGTCTGCAAAATGTAAACAACTATCTTCATCGTGTTCGAATACGTCAGAAGCAATCATTGCATGTCGACTTCAGAAGGGACACAGGGACGGTATGGATTTCTTAAAAGGGTCTGTTTTGTGTTGCTTTGCTGCTGTTTTGACACAATGGCTTTGGAGAACAACATCTGAGCTCTAGGTAGGGACCCTTGGGAAGTGTGATGTCATTCAGATACATCTAAAGCGATGAGCTGCGACACAAAGCCAGTCCCTACCTCCTATGCTAGGCATCCTTTAGGATGGTCTGTACTTATCTAAGACATGTTTCTGAATCGAGACATCTGAACACGAAGTTTACAGTCCAGATAGGTAAGAAGAAGGCCTGGTAATATTAAAGCAAGAGGGTTTTTTCTCTACACTGACCAAAATAGGAGGAAGCCGCTGCTCATAAAGCCGGTGTTCAAAACACCATCAGCCTGGCATCAAAGTTTATAAACGTCACAACTATGTTTTTCCACTCACAAAACACATACGTGGGTAAAATAAAATGAGAACACGTATTCTGTAGAAAAACCGGACGACTTTTCAACTACCAACATGATTCTTCTTTTATTTATTTATTTATTTATTTATTTATAGAATTTTTTTTTCAACGTTTATTTATTTTTGGGACAGAGAGAGACAGAGCATGAACGGGGGAGGGGCAGAGAGAGAGGGAGACACAGAATCGGAAACAGGCTCCAGGCTCCGAGCCATCAGCCCAGAGCCTGACGCGGGGCTCGGACTCCCGGACCGCGAGATCGTGACCTGGCTGAAGTCGGACGCTCAGCTGACTGCGCCACCCAGGCGCCCCTGATTCTTCTTTTAAATGTTTATTTATTTATTTAGAGAGGCATGGGAACGAGCAGGGGAGGCGCAGAGAGAGAGGGAGACAGAGAATCCCAAGCAGGCTCCAGGCTCTGAGCTGTCAGCACAGAGCCCTACGTGGGGCTCGAACCCACAAACCGTCAGATCATGACCTGAGCCAAAGTCAGACGCTTAACTGACTGAGCCACCTGGCGCCCTCGGACTAGTCTTGCTTTAAATTCATGACTGCAAACTTCAAGTGGGTGCTTATCCCAAGCCTAGAAACCTCTCATCTCTCCTCAAACCTTCAACACTTCCTCCCAACTCTCAGCACGGAAAACTGAAGCAATGGTAAGAACTCGCGGAGCACGTCTACCCATATTCTTGTCTCCTTTCCCCCCGACCACAGGAGAACCACTGGCGCCCTGAGTCACCTTGCACTCGGCACCGGATCCCGTCCTCTCGCACCCACTCCAGCCTCTGCTCGGCAGTCCTTCCCTCCAGAACGCCAGCTCATCCCTCCCTGTTGGCTCGTTCCCATCAGCGTACAGACATGTTGTTTCTGTTGAAACCCCCTCTTGCACCCACTGTTTCTCACCACAACGCAAATAAGCAAACATTTCTTGGAAAAGAGTTGTCTGTATTTGTTGCCTCCAGTTCCTTTCCTTCTGTTCTCCATCAAATCCACGCCAGTGGCATTTGAAACCCTAGATGACTCCCTCCTTCCTGAGACGCTTCCTTCCTTGACTTCCAGGACATCACACTTCCCCTGCTCTGACCTCACTGGTTGCTTCCTCAGTTCCTTTTGCTTGTTTCTTGTCATCTCCCTAAACTCTTTTAACATTAGCACATCCTAGGCTCAGTCCTCAAATTCCTTCGCTTCTCTATGCCCACTTCCCTGTTGATCTCATTTAGTTGCATCATTTAAATATCATCCGATGGTATTTAAATACCATGGACGATGACATCCATCTTTCTGTCTCTCAGGTTCCGCTCTGTCCCCTGGACTCGAGACTAATACATCTACTGCTTACTTGACATCTCCATTTAACTAATAAACATTTAAGCGCAACACGTCCAAGAACCGAACTCTAAACTCCTTCAAAAGTGTTCCAATACCTCCCCCATTTCTCTGAAGGGTAGCCCCATCCTTTCAGCTGCTTGAGCCTCAAATCTAGTAGTCATCTTTCCCTTCTCTCTCTCTCTCTCTCTAATTCACATTTAATCCATCAGCAGATGGACAGCTATGCTCTTTAAGCTGTACCCAGAATCCAGGCCCTTCTCACCACCTTCACTGTGACCCCCCTGGCCCACAGCTCATCATCATCTTTGGCAGGAGAATTGCATTGCTTCCTAACTGGTCTGCCTGTTGGATCCTTGTCCCTCCGTCAGTCTGTCCCCAACCCACAGCCAGAGCGATCCTTTTAAAATATGTCATGCTACTCCTCTGCTTCAAACTCTCCAGTGGCTTTCTATTTCACTGGGAATAAAAGCCAAAACCCCTTACAGTGGCATTCAAAGCCCAATACGGTCTGGCCCCTTCCCCCATCCCCAATTTTTCTGATCTCAACAATTATTGCTCTCCTTTTTTCTGACTCTGCTTCAATTACCTGGCCTCCCCACTGTTCCTTGAACACCCAGGGACACTGTCTAAGCCAGGCTTTGCTCTTGGCTGTTGCCTATACCTGGAAAACTCTTGCCCCAATATCTGCAGTTTGTCTCCTTCCTTCCGCCACATCTCTGTTCAGCACAGTGAACAAAGTATTCCATCTAAAAAGTAGAAAAGAGGGGAGTCCAGTCGGCTCAGCGACCGACTCTTGGTTTCGGCGTGAGTTCGAGCCCTGCATCGGACTCTGCACTGGCAGCACGGAGCTTCCTTGGGATTCTCTTTCTCTCTGCCCCTCCCCCACTCATCTCTCTCTGTCTCCAATAAAGACACTTTAAAAAAATAAAACGGAGTAAAGAACATGGCTTTTGTCTGCTGTATCTGAACACCTAGAACAGCACTCAGCGTGTTGTAGCAGATGCTGTGGTTGGGCCATCCGGATCCCTTTCAGACCCAGGCACTTGCTTCCCTAGTGGCTGCGAATGTCGGTGGCTGATGGCTTTCAGCTGAGTCCCTCTCCAAGCATTGCTTTCAGCTGCAGACAGGTACCTTGGCCAAGTTCACGGCCTTCGCCTAGAGACAAAGGAGAGCCCTCATCCAATGACTGACCAATGTGGGGATGTGAATGCCCAGCCCCCTTGCTTCACTTTGACCGTAGCTCCCGAGGCCAGTGTGTAACTGTACTGCAGCTCCGCTCCTCCTACTCACTTCGCTCTCCAGCAGGTGCATATGCAGAGGGCATTCCACCAACAAACTTCCTGCACATAAATCTTACTTGTGTTTCCCAGGAAACTCAACCTAACACTGTGCATACCAGCAGTGGTTTGAGGAAGCAGACTCTAAAAGCAGATTTGGGTGGTGGCTTATCAGACAGGGGCAACCCCGTCACCGGTGGCAAGTGGAAGACAAATAGCCCAGCAGGTTGCAATGGCCACGTGGCGAAATTTTCATTGGTGGTGTCTTGGGATGGGACTCTGTTGAAAAGGAATGAACTGGCAGGTTCAATATCTCACGCTTTTGAGAGGTTCGTGGGAAGCACTAATTTGTGAGGATAGTGCTTCTTGCTCACGGCTACTGATGTTTTTGAGAAAGACCATGAAAAATTGGGGTTAGAGATCTGCAATCGAAGGTGAGGGGAGGAAGAGGCCACCTTGGCCACACGTAAAGGGACTCTTATTTCTCCCCAAAGGGCAGTGAAACCTGAGGATATGGTTGTGTAAGACCTAATCATGAGATAAATAGCATCTCAGAGAAGGCAGACTTCTCAGTCCCAGCAAGGCTGGAACACAGCAGGATCCTGAGATTTGGGATGAAAACTTTGGGGTGATACACTTGGAGACCTTGAAACCCCAGATGCACCCGATCCCCAGGGCCTGCAGGAATGACCCAGCCCTCCCTACTGGGGACCAGCACTCCTTTTGATTGAAGAGGTTATAGACGCCTCTGTCTTATAAGGCAACACACATCCCTTCAGGACCTCCCTTCTGGCTATGAGACCAATATCGAGTCACCATCAGCAACTCACCAGAAAAGTGCTGGGTTAAAGGGGGTTTGGGAGGCCACTCTCCTGAGATACATAATTCCCCAGCAAGGACCCTAGGAGATAGTGCTCATCTACTCCCATGATGGTTCTTAGAAGTTTGGAGTAAGGGATGGCCCACATTAAATGAAGTAGAAATTCTAGAACAGATGGTGGAAAAAGGGAACCAAAGGATCAGAGAAATGGGCATTCTAGACTGGATAGACTGTAAAAGGACACAGAACTCGCCAGTTGAGTATGCTCTGTGGGTGAGCCAGGAGAACACTCATTTTACCAAAGGGACCAGGTAAGTACTGCACAGAAGGGCTCCAGCATCATCGGGAAGCTCTGTCCTCTGTAGGAGGCTGACAGCACAAGATCCAGTTATTGGAATTGGCCTCACATAGAGCAGTGAAGGAACTAGGTGATAAGACAAGAGGTCAGCTGGAGGTACTCAGTGATCAGGAACATGTGGATAAAATCACCATAACGAGCAGCAAAATCAGAGTGGCAGCTGGGAGGTTTGACCCCCCACAGAACCATAGAGGCGGTTCATAGAACACAGCATTCACAGGAATAGTCAATGGTCAACAAATATCGCTCAGTTTCTACGAGCAAATCAATATGGTGGATGACAAGGAGGTTGAGGGCAGCCACTTCAATAAAAAGCCACCATCTATTATTCAGGTTCTGGACCTGGAACCCACTAAGAGGGAAATCAGATGGATGAAGGAGCCCGTAATACCACGGCAAGTGTATATGGTAACGACGGCCAATAGGGACCTAGGGCCATTTACTCAAGTCACCATACACTGGGGACAGAATATCCACACACTTTGAAGATTTTTGGACACAAGATTCAACCTGATGCTGATATTCAAAGTGTCAACATGGTCCTTCTGTTAGAGTTGGGGGCACAGAGAGGCCCGGAATAGAGAGTCCTGGTCCAGGTCTAACTCAGCGAGTCCACCAGGTCCATGACTTGCCCAGTGGTCATTTCCGTATGTTCTGAGTATACCATTGGAATGGACCAACTTGCAGGTTGGCGGTATTCTAATAGAGGTCTTGGCCTGAGGTACCAGCTATCGCAGAGGGAACAACTTAAATCACGCCCCTGCCCCCCAGACACCAGAGGAAATACCTTGTGGCAGGTGGGAATGGTGCTGATTGATGTTGTCCTTACAAACCTGAAGGGTGCAGGGGTGGTGGTTCCTAGAACATCCGCATTGACCTCGCTCCTCCGGCCTCTACAAAACCACACTGAAGATTACAGCAAACTCAACAGAGTCGCAGCCCCATCTAAGAGCAGCTGCCACTTCCAAAGCCACGTGCGTGTTAGAGCAGATCGATGCGGACCTACCCCGTCAGTGAAGTTTGCGGGGATCCAAGGGTCCAGGACACGCCGTTCCATTACCTCCAGATTAAAGGACACAGTATTGCACCTCCCGTCTCTCACCACGCTTCTAGGTGGAGCACATGACTGGCGGGCCTCTCTGGATTCTGAAGCAGCATGCTCCACACCTAGGAATCCTGCTCCAACCTACGTACTGGGCGACACGGAAGTACGCCAGCTCTGAGCAGGTTCTGGAGCGAGAAGGGCCCCTGCGGGTGCAGGCAGTGGGGCGGGTGGGCTCCCAGCCACTTGGTCAGCACTAACTAGACGACCTCACGGTATTAAAGGTATTGGTGATGGAAAAGCTGTTGTGTGCCAAGCTCCAGGAAGAGGATTACAATGCAAGGCCATCTGCAACGGTGTTGTATTCAAGGCTCCTGAGAGAAACCGAGCCCCCGACCTTGGGATACGAAGCCACTAAATGGCCAGAACCGCCCGTCTTGAACGGTTTGAGCAGGCCCTGTGGCAATCCATCCTAAGATGGCAACGACACAGCTAGAACCTGAGGGACGAACAGGGGGCCCAGAGCCCCAGATCTTTCACACCAGAACCTCTCCCTAAGCTCCCCCGTATGTGTGCGTGAAGGGTCCCTGATGGTCACCTTAGAAGGAAAAAACTGAAGTGTGGTTCTGTCGGTTCACTATGTGGGTACAAGCCCAAATTGGATAGCTGCTGCTCTATGGCAGGCGGCGGGCGGGGGTGGGGGGGCGCAAACGACAGTGATGAGGGAAAATCGTCCCGACACACAGTTTAGGGCAATGCATCTGGACATTTACTGTGTGGGAAGAGAAGTGGTCCAAAGCAAGAATAAATACAATGGTATAGGGCTTGGCTGTTGGTCAGGAGCTTGGAAATAAAATGGCTGCAAAATCGCCCAGCACTTGGGTGACTAGAATCGACACATTCTGTATATGGGTTTGCTTTTTCTGCCTGCAGGACCTCGGCCAGCATCATCAGTGTTTATTCTACGCTGATGGGACCCTCCACCTCCTCAGACCAAAGAATCTGCACTAACAGCCAAAGAGATGTGCAGTGGGCACGGAACCCGCAGTCCACCGTTTCTATGACATACGGTATCCTCTGGAAGCTGCCAGCCTGATTGACTGGAATGGCCTTTTGAAGATGCAATGGCAGAGCCAGCTCGGAGACAATACCGCTCAAAGATGGTGTGGCAGGAAGCTTCTAAGAATCCTTGATGATCCCTGCCTCCTGCCATTCACAGCCCTGTGTGACTGTGTCCCTTGAGTGTGGACTTAATTGACTGGCTTCTGATAAACACAATATGGCAGAAGTGACAGGATGTCACTTCCGGACAAAGTTACAAAAAGACCGTGATCTGTCTTGTTTTCTCACTGCCTCTTGGACTGATTGTTTTGAAGCCAGCTGCCATAATGTGAGGTGGCCCCGGGGACAGGCCCAGTGATGAGGGGACAGCAGCCTACCAATGACCATGAGCGATCTTGGAAGAGGGCTGACTCCCTCTGAGCCTTAAAACGGGCTGCGTCCTCTGTCAATGGCCCTACGCACTCATGCAAGACCCGGAGCCAGAGGGACCTAGCTAAACTGCACCTGTGTTCCTGACCCACAGAAACTGAGATCATGTTTGTCATTTGAGCCACTAAGTTCTGGGGTAATTTGTAACATAGCGTTAGGTAACTAACATGGAGGACTGCCCTTTTAGAAACCAGAGGTGGAGTTGAATAGTTTAGCGTCACTCTCAGTGACCCACTTAGAGAAGTTGGGTTTCTCATCGCTGCAACTCTGGGCCCCATGGGTTGTTTTTAATTTTAGGGAACGCGTGCACGCTAACATGGGGAGAAAGGCGCGGGGAGAGAGAAAATCTCAAGCAGGCTCTGCGCTGAGTGTGGAGACCCCATCCCAGGACCCTGGGATCATGACCTGAGCTGTCACTCAACCAACTGGGCCACCCAGGTGCCCCCGATTTAGAGGTTCTTGCTCTGAGAAGAGGAATGCATCTACTAGTGACACAGGGACATACCCATTAAGCTTTATAGCTTAGAGTTACTTCGGGGTCATTTTGCCAAGGAACAGCAGGCAAGGAAAGAAGTTACCGTTTGGCAGAGGTGCAGGAGACTCCAGTCCTCAGGAATTGGGCCAAGGAAGACTATGTCTGACTCTCAAGTGATCTAAGAGGGCAGATAAACATGGCCACCTGTGGTAGAAAGACCTGGTGAACAAGGGCTCAGACTCCCTCAGAGATTAGGAGCGGGTCAAGCCATCCTGACCAGCAGAGGTGCGAGTTGATAGAGCGCTCTAGGAGGAGGAGAGGGGAGGAGGTCACTTGTGGCCGGGACACCAGCTTCGATGGCAGGGTCTGTGTTTTGCCCACTAACCTTCTTCGAAGCAGGAAGAAATGCGGTGGACTCTGAAGCTATTCCCAGAGCTGCTTCTCTGAAGCCGGCACATCCGAGCGGTGAAAGGATGGCCCACACTGGATGCAATCATCAGACTACGCCGAAGGTATAAAAGTCTGGCCCTCTGGCCTGATGGATACCGCAGGAATATCGTGTTTCCAGAGCATCTCACAGGATCTCTGCACAGCCTTTGTTGCAACACCATCTCAGTTCAATTCTTCCTCCTGCCCAGTCCTCCTTTTTACTCCCTCACAAATGTTCACCCCACGGTCAGGCCCCAAGAAACTCCCCGTACGCATCTTTTGCAGTTTCCTCTGGAACCCAACACAACAGCTGAACAAATGAATACATGGTTACCTATTTGGTGCTGTGCCGTCCTTAACTCATTTGCACAACCCAAGAACTAGGAGAAATGTGGTTTTAGAATGGCAGAGACCATCCAGAGTGGAGCTCAGGCCTATGCAGCGCCTTCTAATGGGAAGAATTCAAACCACTGAGTTGGAAAAGATGTCAATGGTCTTCCAATGGTTTTTCGTAGAGAACCGCGTTTTTTGAGGTGCAGTCTTACGTGGGACCTTACGTGGAGAGGGAGTTCAAAGTTACCTCCACCAACATGGCTTCTCTTGCCGTGAGACACCTCTGAGGAACGAGATTCCCTCCGTATCATCTGAAATGGGCAAGGGAAACCCTGACCTGCTGCCATGTTTACAGAAGCTATTTAACTCCAGAGAATTCCTGGAGTCTGAAGAGCAGACACCAGATTAAGCGACGTAGATTTAGCAAGACAATGACCTGCTCATTTTTTTGCAACCTACCAGACACCAGGCATTCTATTTATACGTATCCTATTTCATTTAATCATCAGAACCCTGTGAGGAAGAATCGTTTCTGTGTTACGGCTGGAAAAACCGAGAGCTGTGATCTTTCTTAGTAACTTCAAGTCCAGCGCTGCCCATAGCTCAGCGGTCGAGAGCTTGTGCTGGGCACTCAGACTGCCGGGACCAACTCCCGCAACTACTGCGTAGCTTTGGGCAAGTGACCTGTGCCTCATTCTTCTAACGCCTAAGGGAGACTGGAAAGTCACCTACCTCAGGAGGACGTTGGGAGGAGTCAGCTGATACGTGTCAATTAGAACAGAGCCTGGCGCACAGGCAACTTCTAAATTTGGCTATTTCTCTCCAGACATGGCAGGCCTGGGAAGAAGCCAGTTTCGGACATGCGAGGCCGGAGTATTACCCTTTGTCACCACTTTTCCCCTGTGACTTCTGGTCAGAACACACTTGGGGAGAGCCTTTGTACCAGAGGTGTGGATGGGCACCCGAGGGTCGGAGCGCGGTCTGTCCCATGGGTAACCTTCACCACCAGGGAAGGAGTTCCACCTGCGTCTTTTTCCCTCTGTGCTCCTTGGGAGGGTGGAATCATGCCTCTCTGGGATTCAGGACCTCGCAAGGGTGATGCCTGCCACATGTCCGGTGCTACACAAATCCTTCTGGAATGAAAAGCACTCCTGCGGGAGAAGGGGATGGCTTCACGTGGGAGGCCTACTCCACCATTCTGTGCTTCCTGCTTGCGTCTCAAAGTACCTTCAGGATGAAGGTTAAAAATCTCAAGTACCTGAACCATGCCCTGATCCTGGGCTGCAGGGAAGGGGCGAGTAACATTTATTATGAGTAACTCCGTTTTTCCCTGTGTGGCTTTAAGCTGATAGAAAATCTGCTAACAGCCATTTAAGAGGAAAATTTGTAACATCCTTTTCAATGACCAGGTTATAGAAATCCAATACCCAATCAATCCCCCCACTGTGGGTATCACTAGCAGCTTCCGTGGGGGAGTATGGCTTTATATTTGGTATTTTCAGCTTCTCATTCTGAGGAGTTGGGAGAGCAGCTCCTCCCTGGCACCAATTACCCTTAATTTACGTTAGTACTCATATTCTGTACAAGCCATGGAATCCCTTAGCCAAACAAATACTAAAAACCACCTCAGGTGAACACTATGCGTACTTCCAGCCCTAAGTCAGTAAGCCAGGGATCATTCCCCACAGAACAGGTGGGCTAGTCAACACGGGAGATCAGAAATTATGGATACCTTAATTCCTCGACCTTACGTGTGCACTGATTTTCCAAGCAATCTTTTGGTGAAGTCCTATGCCATTTCTTTGAGATGCCTGCTGGAGTCTTACACAGGGTAAAAGAATTGAAATCGAAATCGGGAAGGGCCGGAACCAGGAGGGCTGTCCCTCCTGGTTTAGCTCCTCTGCACTATTGCCCTTCAACCTGAGGCCCACGCATCTGGCAGCACAGGCCTGCTTAAGGGAATCTCCCCGCTCCGATTCCCCACGGAGCACCAATGCGTCTGCGGGCTCCCTTTTCATTTCAGGTGAGGAAACTGTTGACTCCTGCTTTTGCTCAGAAACCAGTTAAGACCAAAATTTACAATCTCACGTATTAGCTGATGTGTCAGGAAATGGTGAGAAATGAGGCCAAGTAAGCACTGCCTAAGTACTTTTAGAAGATCTTAGTCATATTTAGGAAGTTAAGCAGTATAGATAGATGGAAAGAGATAGAAAGGAGAAGGCCTCGATGGGCAGAAGATGGCCTAAGGCATTCAGAAAACAGGTCAGGTCATTAGTGGCAGAAATCTGAACGACCTCAAGCCACCACCTGTAGCTCTACCTCCTCCATCAGACCAGGTTGAGGTAAGAAACGGGACTTCTGCAGTCCCAGCGACTGATACAGAAGTTGATACTTGACCCCTTGCCTCATTTTACCAGTCTCCCCTTTTGCTTAAACTCGCTAGTTCAGGTGAAATTTTCTTCTCCTGTGGTACCTTATTCCCCTGTTGAGGGAAATGTGTTTTTAAAAACAGCTCGGGGGCACGTGGGTGGTGCAGTCGGTTGAGTGTCCAGCTCTTGATCTCAGCTCAGGTCACGATCTGTTTGTGAGATCGAGCCCCGTGTCGGGCTGTGTGCTGACACCGTGGAGCCTGCTTGGGATTCCCTTTGTCTCCCTCTCTGCCTCTCCTCCCAATTGCCCTCTCTCTCAAAATAAACTTAAAAAAAAAAAATCTTACATCGGAAGATGGAGTACATTAGCCAGTCTTAAGCACGTTCTGACCACTCGCTAGATACCAAACTGACCGATGCCCACAGCTAGTAGGCTAAGTCCAGATTAGTTGAATTCTACCAATTTCACTCTGAAAAATTCTTGTCAAATTAGGTGTAGGGAAAACCAGAAAACTGAGAGGAAGTGTCTGTAAAAACTCAGAGGAATTCTGTGCTTACCCTGTGTAAAAGACTCCAGCAGGCATCTCAAAGAAATGGCATAGGACTTCACCAAAAGATTGCTTGGAAAAATCGGTGCACACGGAAGGTCGAGGAATTAAGGTATCCATAATTTCTGATCTCCCATGTTGACTAGCCCACCAGTCCAGCTTTCTGGAGTTTTTTTTTGTTTTTTTTTTTTGTTTTTGTTTTTTTTAAAGTAATCTCTACACCCAACACGGGGCTTCAACTCACAACCCTGAGACTGAGTCGCATGCTCTGCTGACTGAGCCAGCCAGGCACCCCAGATCTGAAGGCTTCTACTTAGGAATCCAAGTGACACCAGGTCTTGCTCCCCCACCACAGAAATAAGCTTCATTTCTGTCGTAGCAGGAACACGACCTGCCAGCCCACTGTGCCCCAAGAAAGGCTGAAAATCAACAGCACTCTTGGCCTGGAGCCTGTTGCCACGGTCTTCTGAATTACTTCAGGAAAACGAAACAGAGCCGCTACTTTGAGCGCCAACAGCAGACTCGGCCCTACATCTGAGGGTGTGAGTGAAGACCAGCACACAAAAGGAGGAAGAGGGACCAGCAAATGATCCCCTTTGGCAATGTGTGAATGCCTGGACGGCCAGTTTAACAGGAAGGCATCACTGTCCAGCTCTTTTCTAGTTCATTTCACAAGCAGATTGTTTTATGGCTGAAATTTCTTAATCACTTAAAATATAATCCAATTAAGATGCTTTCCACAAACAGGTCAACTGTGGCTCGCTGTAGCTGCAGGTTACGGGTAGAAGAGACTGGAAAGGGCATGTGGAGATACTGAAGACGCCGACAAGCTGTGGCAGCAGAGGAAGCCCTGTTAGAAGGACGAACCCGACGCACTCAGTCCTGACAGTCCTCTCAGCTTTGTTTAACCCAAGGTATATGTGGATTCGGATCCCATCTTCCAGCCAAGAGTATGCTGGAACTTCACTTCCTGTAATTTGTATTGTGAAAATAAGTAGATTTAACGCCTTTTCAAACTATACCCTCCTCTCGTTCCCCAACCCGCCTCCCCCACTTACTCTCCCATCATAATGCACAATTTATGACTAAGGACAAAAACGCCCTGTTCCTCCTTACCAGAACAGTTCAAAGGGCAGAGAATGTTCAAAGGGTTACGTGACCAAAGCCACTACCGATGACTGACTGTAACATCTTCTGGGTAATCTAGTCACACGTCAGAAGAGCCAGAAACAAGAACTGTATGGCCAAACTGTGGAGATCATTTACATAAATACCTTACTTTCACTGGACACGCTTTTGTTCCCATTTTTAACACTGTATGATCCTACCCGGCAAAGGGCCCAAGGTGTTCGTGGTTTCAAATTTGCACAACCAGCTGAGCAGAACGTACCTGATTGCTTACAAATGCAGAGTACAAACTACATAGTTCAGTCACTCTGAAGTTCTACCATTTACCAGGATCGAACTGAAGGGTCAGAATACGAAAAATAAAGGCCATCGAGGTGACTTGGTAAGAAGGCAAACAGGTGAAGTGGTGACTCCAGCTCTCTTGGTACCCATCTGTGATCCTAGCCTTACCCGTCGCACCAATTCAGAACACACTTTGAGAAAGAAAACCTTACACAGAAAGCTTGGCTTCACAGTACTTGGGTGTTCTAAGTGATTAAGAATCACAGTAGCCACGAGTAAAGACGGCACACAGGTCATCAGTGACTGGATTACTAGTTTTCCGAAAGCTGGGTCTGGAAGCCATGTGTTCTGGATAAGGGATTGTAGACAATTAAAATCCCTCAGCACTTCACGTTACAAAAGGAGTAAATGATAAAACAAATCTCTTACAGGCTGCTTGTGTGGGTGATGACGACTATCAGTGTGCTAGGAAAAATATGAAAAATGCAAACGTTTTAAGTACCCAGATCTATTTTGGGTCGTTCAATTTCTGCCCAGAAGAACAGTGAAACTATTTTGCTACGTTCAGCACTTCACACCATGCACAAAGACCTCTCTCCTCCTGGGCAGACTTGTTTTCAAAAGGAGTATGGCTACCCTGGGAACAGAGGCCACGGCTAGTATCTTCCATGACAACATCTACTTTGACTGAATAAGCTTTATAGTTCTTAAAAAAGCCAAATCAAGTCTTTGGATGAGAATCTCTTCCTCGAGCGCAATGTACCCTTGATCACTATTTTTGGTACATGACATACCTTCTTGCTCCAAATTTGGGGAATGGATCAGAAGTTCCAAGATTCATTATTTAGAGAATACTTTATTAGTTTCTGTAATCAAACCCATGTAGATAAGACCTTACACATTTAATACAGTGCGTTACCCCTGTACAAATGGAAAAAATTGTGTTTAACATTTCTAGACCAATATGGCTGTTAATTTCTGTACAATGCCAACCCAACACGGTACGACTGGGGTAGTTTTTTCCAAAGTTGACAGCACAGCTAAGGTTTCCAAAAATTCAAATTATTTATATATATATATGTATATGTATGTATATATATATATATTTATTTATTTATTTATATAAAAAGACCAATAGCAGTATGTTATGCATCAATAGCAGCAACAGCCTTTCCAGGTTCTGCGGTCATCTGCACAAGATTATAGACACATCCAGCACGCTCCATTAATAAAAAAGAAAAAAAACAGGTAAAAAAACAAACCCCCAGAAAACAGCAAAGTTCTGTTACTGTTGTGGTACCTGGCACCATTTTTTTTTTTTTTTATTAGCTTCTCAATCATCATCTGGAAAGAAAACATTCTAGAATAACGTCATTAAAAACAGCTCTGAGAAAGCACGGTCACTGTTACGTATCATAAAGCAGGTACAAGGTATTTTACATTCACAGAGGTATGATACAGTACTGTCCTACATCTAGAATACTAGAGGATACAATTTAAAAAGGCATTATTTGAGACTTGATTCTACTTTTCCAGCAGAGGGCCCAAAGGGTGGTACAACACAGCTCTGGTAAAGAAATGCACCTTCTCAGACAGGATTTCCTGTCATTAAGGGCACGGTTCTAGGTATTCACTGCTCTTGATGAACATGAGCTAAAAAACCGTTAAAAAAAAAAAAACCACCAAAACCCAACAAACCCCATTGGATTCATACAAAGATGATGGAGTGGAGGCAAGCCAGACTCAATCTAACTAGTATTTTACCCAATCTGTCGTGTTTGAACGGTAAGAACTCCGTGGAAGAAAGGAGACGCCAAGTAGCACTTCAAAGCTTCAGGCCACAACCAAAACAGCATCATTTCAAACAGAAGCGGTTAGCCAAACCCTGCCCTCTTGGGGACGTCCAAGGGTGTGGATGTCAACATTTCATCATCTACTCACTCATCCAGGAAGAAGGGGAGATCAGTTACTGTACTTTGATTGTGTTCAACTCAATCACAAGGTTACAAAAATAGCAAGCTGCCATAATAAAAAATAAGGCTCCTCTATCCAGCACCAGTTACCTTCAGTTCTTGACCGCCAAGCCCACAAATGCTACAACCATACCCAAAGCACACAGGGAGCAAAGAGACCACACCTGACACATTAGCTGGAATCGCTGCTGTTCGGCATCAGCTGTTCCTCTGCAGGGTTATTTTCCTCTACCTCTGGTGTTTCATCTAACCGTAAGGATTGCAGTTCTAAATTCTGTGCACTCACGGGATGCGTGTGCATATCTGTACATAGATTCTGACCGAAGATGCACGGCGGTCAACCGAGTGTGCATCACATAGCAGGTGCGAGCCGGCAAAGCCTCACTTTACTGGTGCAGCAGCTGTGTGTCAGTGTAAATTGCTCCTGTGTCCCCTGTGTACCTCCAAGCTCTGGACAGGATAATGTCACAGACCATTTTACCCCTTTGGCTGCTGGCATTATCCAACTCAGTTCTCCCTCTTTCCCCGCTCCCCTCCCCTGGCCCCCGGCCCCCGGCCCCCCGGCCCGGCAATAAACCACAGCCTTTAAGATTTTGTTTCTTCTGTTTTGATCGCCTGAGGCTTGATTGGTCCAGTTCTAACAGGTTTGGTGGCTATGGTGGGCGCAGGGGGTGGCTTTTCTTCTACTTTTTCCTGACAGACACCAGGTGGGTCGGCCAGTGTTTCAGGAGGTTTACTGGAATCACTGTCCACTTTCTGGGCTTTGCCTCCTATCTGTTTGCTCTGTTGTTGTTCAGAGAAGAACCGTTGCGTGGACTGAAGAACCTCTGCTCTCTGCTTTGCCTTAAAAAATAAGAAACAACAACTGAAAACGCTGCAGCGCCACCAAAGCCCATCCATCAGTCTCCGTTCACACTCTCGTACCGACCACAAATCAGTCTTCCCCTCGCTGGTCTGGCCCAAAACCAAAAGCACCTCAATGATCTTTCAGCTTTTAACTGATAGATTTCTTCCTATCTTTGCAATCATTCCATGTGATTTTTTTTTTTTTAAGCATTTGGAAACAGGACCACCTCCCACCACCTTTTCAAAGTTTGCCCTCTTATAAGATAAGAAGATAGAAATTGCTGTTGCTCTGTATCTTTTCCGGAACAAAACTTATTGATATCAAATTCTGTTTAGGGAAGCTGCTTGCAAATTTGAAAACATATATATGTAACACTTAAAACTTCTAGTTATCAATATGTGGTCTACAATAAAACGAAAAGGAAGCACTTATATTGTGGCATTACCAACACCTAGGACCAAATGTCTTGTGGCTGAGTCCTCTTCCCACAGCTCTCTTCTGCAGGGGAAGAGCGTCAGAAATTAGTAACTACAACTTCACTTGATCACTAAGTTCTGATAGCTCCTACCACATCCTGAGCTGGTAAAATAATCTCCTACTTTTAATGGCTACGTGCCCCGGAGAATATACTTACGTCAGTCACTCTGTAAATTATACCACTGTAATGTACACAAGTAAAATTTAAGTTTCTGTATCTCTTGCATACAACAAAAAAGCCCTTCGTGTTCTATAGGAAACCTGTACTATCCAAAGATCTAAAGCAATTCAAGAAATTTTTACCCCCCCCTCCCCGTTATAAGCTCTACTGTCATTTCCAACGTGGGCATTATATGAAAATCAAGTGCCAAGGAGACAGAAGCACAAGTGGAAACCATGGCCAAATAGTTTCCAAAGATTTCTACACTTGTATTAAATATACAAGTATATTTAATAGTTATGAACAGATGGAAATCCCTAGGCACACGGCCGTAATACAAGTAGATAATATTTAACAAGAGTTTCACCGCAGAGTAGTCTTTAAATTTGATTACTCAGGATGAGAAATGAGGGATATTAATGCAGAAAGAAACCAGCCAGTCAACCAAATTTTCTAAGCGACTGATCATGAACATGTTTCTAATTCAGAGTAGAGCATTACTTTGGACACTGCCCTATTTGAAAGCAGTAAACGTTTCTTTGTTCTAGTCTGACATGATAAACACACACACACACGTAGTGACAAAATAGGCAGAATTACTAAGACCTCTAAAGTCAAGTCTAAGTAAATACAGAAATCAATGGACTCCGCTGGCTGTACAGGCAGACAGGTACAGTTTACGCTAGAAAAACTGTCCCCACACAGACTCCTAAAGGCACTCTTCTGCATCAGCAAACGTCACGTTATCAGTGCCTTTTATCGTGAAGGATCCCAAAGTGCTTCTCCCAGTCCTTCATCTACAGCTGCACCATCTGCTGTAGGACGTGCCAACTCAGGTGGCGGGCAAAAAAACGGGCATGGAAACAGCTTGAGAAGAAAACTGTACATGGATGACTCATGAAGGAAGAAAAATCAAGATAGGTAAAAATCTCTTACCCACTCCAGAGTTTTCACATAACCATGATTTATATCTTAAGTTTGGGGAGGGGGAAAGGATAAAAAAGAAAACCAAAGGGGGGAAAAAAAAAAGAAAATGGGGAAGCCTATAATAATCCGTAATCGCTTTTTTGCTCTTCCAAAAAATGGTAGCAGCTAAACTCAGATCTCCCTCAAATATGTATTTTTAAAGTAATTCATTTTGCCAGAGTTTAAAATGTCAACTTGTTTGCTAACTAAAGTTGCAAAAAAAAAAAAAATAATAATAATAATAAAAAAATTAAAAAAAAAAAAAAACAAAACGAAAAAGTGGGGGGAATAGGGAGGAAAAAAAAGGAAAAAAAAAACCAGGAGTGAATAAAAGCAGTTAGCTCGGTTAAGTCTGCTAAGACAATGAATGCCTGGGTATGTGGTTATGGTCCAGAGGCATCTTAAGACATGGTTCAGAGACAGATTCTTGCTCTGTTGGCTGTTAACACTGTACTAACCTTCATGTCTTGTTCAGCCTTCAACGCAGCCTGGGCCTGATTACCTCTGACTCCAGATAGTGATCCACAAGGACCCCTGGCTACATGTGGCAAACGAGCATGGCTCATGAGGCCTGTGGTCAGCGGAGGAGGCATCTGACTGGCCAGTGCCATTGGTGGCCTCTGAACAGGCGCTGGGAAGGTGTTAGTATGTGGGGCTCTTACCAATGGAGGGACCAGGTTAGGCTGAGAGAGAATCTGAGTGAAAAAAACAAAACATACAACATTGAACTGTTAAAAAAAAAAATTCTGCCAACTAGACCAAGGTTGGCTTATCTCAGAGTAAATCTGTGCCCATTCTGCCAGTGAAAGGAAGTGTATGGATTTGTGCCATTCTATTACAGGACCAAGAACAAACAGGCCATGCTTGGAGAATCTAACAGAAAAATTAGGCAAAGCATGCTATGGCACTTCAGTGGACTCTAGCATTTCATTCAGCTACAAATTCTGAAGGGGAGATAGAAAAGCTATTAATTAGGATATTTTTTAAAAAGATATAATTGCAGAAAAGGCACACACTTATACCAAACATAATCTGAAGATAAATAAAAATGATACCAATTCAACAAATAAAGTGTTTTTTCAGGAACAAACGCTAGTTTGTGAGAGTTACTATCGATTTTAGTCTTTCCATACGATCAGCAAAGGGAAGAGAAGCCAACGTTTTTACACATATATTAGAACATCTTTTGGAAATTTTACCTCAACTACACATAGTTATCTTAAAAAACAACAACAACAACACAACAACAAAAAATCTTTAAACCTAGAAAACTTTAAGCACTGGGACCCTTCTCTGAAAAGTCAACTTCTTCAAAAAAAAAAAGATAAAAGAAACAGGACTAAAATAAGTGATCAGAGCTGTGTGGGGAATCTTTTGACTACTTCTCTTGTCTGCTTTAGAACTCTATGGATACCACCTGTATCTAGCTAAAAATTGCAGAGAACACAGGTCACAAATTTACTGTTAAATAAGAAGCTGTTTCTCATTAAAAACTCTGTTTCTAAACTAGTTACAATATGGCAAGATTATGAAATCAGAGAATTAGCCAGATTAGCACTCATTTGCAAGGAAATAATACTCATTTCTCACTCGTATCTGCCCACCTGGGGTGCAAACTGTGTAGGAAATGGTTGTGTCATTCTCACAGTGGCAGGGGCTGACTGGAACTGCTTCTGATAGACAATGCTGTTCATTTTGCCGGACTGGCTGTTCGGACTTGTGGAAGTAGCCCTTGGAAAAAAGCCATCACTGGTCAGTACAGTAGTGCCAAATAAACAATGCTGTCAGACTTTTAGAGACGTTGCTCTTGGTAGATTCTTCCTGTGTGGTAGCTGATGAAAATTTACCACGGTGAGTTACCAAATATTATGGCAGTGGAGAGACACTGGAGGGGGCAGAGGTGAGAAAGAAAACTAGCTAGATATGCCCTGTATTTAAAAAAAAAAAAAACAACTTAAAAATACAGTATAGCAAACACATTCTTAAGAATTTAATAGCTTAACATCTCAGATACAACTATCGGAATGTCTTGTGCTTACCACAGACCTGGTGACACAGTAAGTAAGATCTAACAAACAAATCGTGCTTAAGTATCTGAAAACCCAAATGCCCATTTTACCGGAAGGGACTAGATGTTGGTGTGGTGCTTCTACCGCTGATCGGAGGTGTGCCTGGTTTTATATCAATGCCACTTCCAAAGGCTTTCAGTTCCATTTCAGACATCTGAAAAAAAAGCATAGGATAAACTCAGCATTTCTGGAATCCCATAAGCTGAATGCTGTGTTAAGTGTTCTATGTACGAAGACTTAATCCAGGAACGGTCAAAAACCTTCAGTACGCAAATGCTATATATAATTAAATTGCAAATACCATGGAATGATCAAGGCCAAATTTATGGATGGAAAGTCTTAAGAGATTGTGTAAACCCAATTCTTCCACAAAATTTGTGAATTGTTATTAGGCAAAAACCAGAGGAAGCCAAACACATTAAAAGTAAATAGATCTTTAAAAGTATATTGGGGTTTGAGGGGCACCTGGGTGGCTCAGTTGGTTAAGAATCCGACCTCAGCTCAGGTCACGATCTCAGTTTGTGGGATTGAGCCTCGTGTTGGGCTCTGCACTGACAGCACAGAGCCTGCTTGGGATTCTCTTTCCTTTTTCCTCTCCCCCTGCACCTCCCCCGCTCATGCTCTCTCCTGATCTCTCAAAATAAATAAATAAACGTTAAAAAAGTATCCTGGGGTTTGAGACTTCCTGGAAGGTGGTAAAAACCGATGCATTTTATTTATTTTTATAAACTACACAGATGCATACATCTAAACACATGGCCTTAAATTCTTAAAGAAACTGTCGGTTTCTCTTCACTTACTTTTCCCGTGGTTGCGATCATGCTATGCTGTGTTCCAGCAGGGATTAGTCCTCTAAAAGGCTGGCTTACTTGTGCAGGACGACTCAGGCTCTGGGCCTGGGCTTGCGGGGTGGTATGCTGTAATGGGGGCTGAAGAGTCTGAGGCAGAGCAATTAAAGGCTGCCCCGTAGATCCAAAATTAGGCAATGAAAGCTGAGATGCTGGTAAAGGTACCGTAACCTAGAAAATAAGCAAACAGTAACTGCAGCAATTTACTTATACCTATTGTATGTACATCCCTACAACTACATATACAACCCTTCATAAACTTTTGAATAAAATTTTAAACAGACTACGTCAGTCTGTTAATGTGTCTCACATATAATCTTTTGCTTAGTGCTATCTCCATTCTTTTATTAAAGGTGCAACATTAAGACAGATTAGTAGTACAGACGATATAACCAAAATAATTAGGACTATCTTTGAATTAATCCATGGTACATGTCTAACAACCACATAATACAATAAAATCATGGGGTATAACCTAAGAAAGCAGTGTTATTACCACTTCCCAAATAGACATTTCTATATTGTTTTCAGGTCTGGTCAAAACGACCTTTGACAATAAGAAACATAACCTTTCAGTTTTCATATAAACGGTATTTAACTTGAATGTCAATAAGGTAATAAATATATTTATGAATTTCTACCCTCCAAAGAGCCACCAAAATTAGTAATAAGAAAATGACTAATGGTCTGCCTCTCTCCTTCAGTCCTCTACGAACTTTTAAAGATTAGATTTGTGACATTGCTAAGAGACAGTACATGCCTGTCATTTACACTGTCATACTCTGCCACACTGTTCTAAGTATGACATTAACCAGGGTGATGTTCTTTAGAGCCTTCCTTCGCCTCCTAGCATAAATGGTTAAAGCACCTCTCGTGCTTTTATGTAACTGTATATCCTGAAAATGGTTTTCGAACTTTTATATTCATGGTATCCTTTGTTACAATAATGAGTACATGGAAACTCTTTTAAAACAAACAGGCAAACAGCTGAACTGACTTTCATGTGGCCAAGGAAAGGGTGTTGTGGGACCGAGCAGGGTCTACTTCCAGTGACCCCATGGAATTCTAGGAAACCTCAGAGAAAAGTCTGACAACTATCGTACCATCTCCCCCATCCTGGTTCCATTTAAAAACTGCCAAGCAACAACAAAAGCAGTAAAAGTAATAAAATAATGAAGAAAATTGAGGAAATTTACCATGCCATAGTTTACCTGCTGGAGAGCACTTGGTGACTGGGCAGTGTTATAAAAATTTGTCTGACCAGGCGGTTGTACTTGTCCAGAATAAAGATTTGAAGCCTGGGTAAGATTTGCTCTAGCCTAGGAGAAATTTTGTAGGAAAACAGCAGTAAGATTGAAAAATTTCCAATTCAGACATCAAGTGTGTAACTTGAAAGCAATTTCTAAGAATTTTAGTATTAGGTAAAAAGAGCTTTCCCCCGCCATTAAGTCCTTTAACATTTTTTCTTTGAAAACAGTTTCTTTAAGTAACCTGTTGCATAGGAATACAATGACACTGTAGGATCCTAGTTCATCTTACCTGGAGAAGATGTGTATCAATCAGCTGGGAACCTCCTAGTCCTGATGCCTGACCCAGCTGATGTTCATACAAGATAGGAATAGGTTGCGTATTTGAGGTTTGTTGAAAGGCAAGACCTGATTGTGCCTTTGCAAGTTCCTGGTGTTGCACAGCTGGAAAGTTATGGATGGCAGTACCAGAAAGGACCACAGATGGTTGTGACAGACTGCTTTGCATAAAGGCTGGCTGAGACCTACATAGGTATTGAAAAGAAAAGACTTGTGTTAGCGAGTGAATTCTATTTTGGAATCTGGGGATCTTAAGAATGGGTATCCCAAATGACCAAGCACTCTCATTAGCACAATTATGAAAAGAGAGAATGCAGATTGTGTCTAAGGCGCTTGTGTCATGATTTAGAGCCCTGTACACAACAAAGTTCTAGGAAAAGGCTTGCTCTTCCTGAGAAACTAGTAAGATTTTTCTCCTCTTGAACAATGAGAATGATTCTCTTGTCATTTGTTCAATAGCAAGCTCTTAACCAGATCTGGTTTTCTCTTTGGTATGGACATCCTTTTCAGATTGACAGCACTAATAGCTGACTTTCATTATTTATATTTCACTACTTCCCCTTATACATATGTTTCTTATAAAAGATCTCAACACTTCTATGGGATGAAGCAGAGTAGTTGTTCAGGATTACCCACAAAGTTTTGGTTTATTTTTATTGCGGTATAGTGGTCATATAACATTGTATTAGTTTCAGGTGTATTACATTATGATTCAGTATTTGGATTATGAAATGATCACCACAACAAGTCTATTTAACATCTGTCACCATACATGCACATAGTTACAAAAACACTTCTTTCTTCTGACGAGAACTTTTAAGATCTACTGTCTCAGCAGCTTTATTGTTTAATGTTTGAGAGAGCATGTGTGTGCATGAGCAGGGGAAGGGCAAGAGAGACAGGGAAAGAGAATCCCCAGTAGGCTCCGCGCTCAGCGCAGAGCCCAACTCGGGGCTTGATCCCACAAACCGTGAGATCAAGACCTGAGCTGACATCAAGAGTCGGGCGCTTAACTGACTGAGCCACTCAGGCACTCCTCTCAGCAACTTTAAAATGCCCAACACAGTATTATGACCAAAGGCTGCAAACTGCTACTTATAAAGTAAGTCATGGCAGGAGAGGGGTGTGTCTGGGCGGCTCAGTCAGTTAGACATCCCATTTTGGTTCAGGTCATGATCTTGCGGTTTCTGAGTTCGAGTCCTGCATTGGACTCTGTGTTGATGGTTCAAGGCCTGGAGCCTGCTTCCAATTTTGTGTAACTATAGTTAATAATACTGTATTGCATATTCGAATGGTTAAAAAAAAAATACAATGCTGAAATCTAACTTTAGACTACCCTCTTACCTCTGGGATAGGGGCCTTCAAGCTATATTTTTAAAAATGCTAAGATAAAAAGTAACTAGATCAAAGTAGTGGGTTAAAGACAGTATTACCCATAAATAATATTACGCTTTGTTAAAGCTGACATATGTGGCAGAAACAAAAGCCATTAAGCAGGAATGCTAGCCTGGAGTCACGACCAATTTTTAGAAGGTCTATGTTTCAAATACAAAATGGGAAAACGTAAGCATACTGTTATAAACTGCCCTGTCATGGCAGAAGTTAATTCAGGGATTCCATATTAATAAACATTATGCTGATTAGGTTGAGAGCAAGAAGTAGCAGAATGATGTAGGAATACAAACAACTGCTTTCAAAGGCTAACCTGTGCCTTCTAATATGGTTGTCATTAGCCACAATCACATACACAGCGTACATCATATTTCTATTGAACAGTCCTGGTCTTAAGAAGTACATCTTCCAAGACAGTCGTTAAGATGGGGATCAAGACACAGACCGTCAGTGCACAGCTACTCCAACTCCCACGGCTAAGGATGACATCGCTCATCACGGAACTCTTTTTTGCACAGCTGGAAAGTAGCCGCAAACTTTTCAACAATGTTTTGAGCAACTCATACCAATCAAAAGATTTCCTTGATCAAAAAAACAGTTTCTTCTATATTTGTCACCATTCTCACCACCGCTTCTGTTCTTTGACACTCTGCTCTTCTCTCTTTAATCACACCCCATCCTAAACCCTGACCCCTTACATACCCCTGTCACCTGCCAGGTCTCGGCTCACACCCCACACAGCAGGCAGATTTCTAGTTGTTGCAGCAAGATGGCAGGGAGCCTTTTTAGGTCTGTTAGCAGCTATTTTCTGTGATTTCTAATTGTTCTGGGATTGTTGTTATCCTCAACTTCAAGAAGGTTTGAGGTCTCATTTTGTTAGGTAAAGTCTTGACTGAAATTACCAGAGGCTGAGTCTCATGACATATAATCATTTAACGTACTTTTATAACAGGGTCATCCTAGCTTGGGGGGGGGGGGGGGGGAGAAGTGGGGAGGAAGGAGCAGTAGGGATATGGCAAGAAGGCCCAGCGGTCACAAAAGCATGTACCTGTACGGCTGAAGTGAGGAAGTGAATAGCTCCTGAGTCTGGGAAACGGCAGGTCCAGCACCGAGACCCAGCTGGGCCTGATGCTGCCCTTGCAGTGGCGCGTAAATAGGGATCGGAATCTGCTGAACTGAGGCTGGCTGCAATGCAATAAAAAACAATACGTGAGCACCATATACACAAATCACAACACTTGGGAAAATAAAAATTTGAGATATGAAAAGAATAAAAGAACAATGCCATGCATATCAGCTCCCTTTTCAAACGAAACCAAATGTAAACATCTAAATTTTCCTTTCAATACATTACTTTTTCTACACTGTTAATCACTAAGGTTTGGCAAATTTGGGAAAAGTGTGAAAATTTGGCCAGTACATATCAAAGTAATCGTGGATTGTCCCATGTTGTCAACAGAAGATTTTAACTTCAAAGAGGCTGTTATTTGTAGCCCAAGGTAATCATTACACCATTAGCATGCCAAGAAACAAACGTCTGTGGTATTTACCTGAGAAAGACCTGGCTGGAAGCCTTGTTGCTGAGCCAAGGATGGTGGGGCCAAGCGTGCATGTTGGGTGTTGAATAAATGACTCGTGTCCATATAGAATGCAGGGATTTGAGCTACAGACCATCAGGAAAAACAAGCAGTAGTCAGTGTCTGAACTTCAGAATTTTCCAAATAGTAACTAAAAACTAAATCTTGAAGCAGATTCCAAATTAAATGAGCCTTCTGAAAATTACTACAGCCAAGGAAAAACTAGATATGTAGAAAGATGCAAAACTTCTGGCAGACAGGTATATGCAAATTAAAACAACAAAACTCTAGTACAGCTGACCCTTGAAAAACATGGGTTTGAACCATGCAGATTTTTTTCGAATAATTCCATATAGTACTGTAAATGCATTTTTCCTCTCCTTACAATTTTCTTAGTAACGCTTTTTCTCTAGTTTACTTTATTGTAAGAATACAGCATATAATACATATGACATACAAAAATATGTGTTAATCAACTGTTTATCAGTAAGGCTTCTGATCAATAGTAGGCTATTTGTAGTTACATGGGGGGGGGGGGGGGCTAAAACTTGTATGTGGATTTCTGACTGTGTAGGGCGTCAGCATCCCAACCCTTGCATCATTCAAGGGGTCAACTGTACCTGTGATGATATAGGAAAACAGATATTCATATACTGCCAATGGGGTATAAACTAGTAAAATTTCACCTGATCTACTAAAAGTGAAAATGAACCTACCTGCTTACTGGCAAACCTACTCTAATTTTATATCTAATTAAGGAATTTAATAGTTCAAAGGAAGTGATGTTTAATAACTGAAAGAATTTGGTATAGATTCTTAACAAATTTCTATATATTATATAAACTATTTTGTGATTTGCTGTTTTTATATAATAGTATGTTTTGGAGAAGTTCCGATATTGTTTTTAATTTGTCATCATTATAAACAATATTGCAATCAATAAAAACTCTCATACATGTATCTCTTATTAATAGAGAAATTTATTCATATAAGATTCCTAAGTGTGAAAACTCTCACTACAGTTAAGTACATACACATAGAATATTCTGAGATACTTTTCTAAAAGAATTAGGTTCAATTTATACACTCACCAGCAATGAATTAAGAAACTATGAATAATACCTGTGACCCTTAAAGAAATCAATCTTCCACATAGAAAATGCCTTTCTTTGAATAGAAAGGCAAGAAATAGACTGTGCTCATTTATTTTTTTCTTCTTTGCTAATCTTAGTTTACTCTTCCCCACAAATTTTATTATCAATTTGTCAAGTTTCAGATAACAAACTTTTATAACTTGACTGGAATAACATCTAATGCAGAAGTTATTTTGCCAATTATTAGATACTAATTTGTCTAATATATTTGTAACATATGCATAAGGAACTGCTAAGAGTCCCAGAATACTTACCAAGGAGAGATAACATTAAATTCCATGAGGAAACAAATTTGCAAAGCAGATCAAAAAAATATTTAAACTTGAGGGGTGCCTCGGTGGCTCAGTTGGCTAAGAGTTCGACTCTTGATTTCAGCTCAGGTCATGATCTCGTGTTTTGTGAGACTGAGCTCTGTGTCGGGCACTGACAGCGTGGAGCCTGCTTGGGATTCTGTCTCTCCCTCCCTTTCTGCCCCTCCCCACCCTGCTGACGTTCTCTCAAAATAAATAAAGCTCAAAATTTTTTTTTAATTTGAAAAAGAGAAAATATAAGCATTTTAAAAAGTTTTCATTTTCTAAATTCCCTATACCCAAGCCCAAAAATCTTACCTGCTGCAGACTGAGACACATAGACTTGTGGACTCTGTTGTTGCTGGGCAATAAGGGAAGGCATACAGCTTAACTGTGAAAAGTGACTTGCAGAAGGTAGGCTGCTTGTCTGTAACTGCTGGGGTTTCACTTTACAAATATTAGGAGGGTCCGATGTGGTTGTAGATTTTGTACTCAAAGAAGAGGTAGTGTATGTACCAGCTCCTATACATGGGAGAGGGGGAAAGTAGCATATTTTCAAGTGCCACTGTTGTTCACTGTAAAATAACTCAAGCACCAGCTGGAAACTGGCAAATTCATGTTTATGTTCCCCATGTACTTAAGTAACAATCACCAAATGTAAACAAGACTATAAAATTTGGGGAAATATATACAATAAAAAAATACAAAGAGAAGACAATTTCAAAATACTACTCATAAAATAAGGTGGCCAAGGGCCTACAGAGTTGTTACAGTTTGGTCTCCAACTAAGTGTTAAATCATCATAAAGAAAAGGAAGGTCAAGCGCTTCATTCATTTATGGCTAGGCTAAATGTAACAAGACAGAAGGATGAAATGCTGCACCTTATGAATAATTAAGGATGTAAATGCATCTCAAGAGATCACAACTCCTCCTAAAAAGTCACGTAAACAAAAGGTTAGAGTTTTTCTTCTTTCCAGCAAAATACCTTAAGGGTAATCTTAAGAGCCGCATTCATTTATGAATATTTACAAACATCTACTAAGGTCAAGCATAGACATTAAGAATATAGAAGATCAAAGTGCTGCACCTTAAAAATCATTAATGTAAAAGGAGCCTTTAGAGATCACAAGTGCTCTTAAAAGTCATATAAACTTAAGGTTATAGTCAGTCCCCTCCCTCCTGGTATATATACCAGCAAAATACAGGTATGTGATGATACCTTAAAAACAAAGACAAATTATTAGTAAATAAGTAGAGTTATAAAACTTAAGATCTTGACGGATCAATTAGTTCTGTAGACCAGTGAGCTTTAATGACTGTAACACTGGAGGAATGACAATACTGGCATTTGATTAAAAAGTGAGATGTAATCATCATTCTTTTCAGACTTCAAAAGATGTTCTAAGAGAGGACCAAGATCAAGGTACGTTTGTTCTTCCTTCCACTTGAGTTTCTAGCAGTAGGAGTACACTTGACCCTTGAACAATACAGGTTTGAACAGTGTGGGGCGGTCCCTCCACTTACACATAGACTTCCCCCCGCCCACCCCGCAATTAAATACAGTACGGTACTGTAAATGTATTTTCTCTTATGATTTTTTTTAGTAACATTCTCTTTTCTCTTACTTTATTGCCAAGAATACAGTATGTAACACATGTAACAGACAAAGTATGTATTAATCGGCTACTTGTATCAGTAAGGTTTCTGGTCAATAGTAGGCTATTAGTAGCTCATTTGGGTGGGGAGGGGAGGAGTCAAAAGTTATACCTAGGGAAAAGGTTATCCTGGGGTTTTGTTTTGTCTGTTTTTGTTTGTTTTTTGACTGTGCGGGGGAGGGGAGGGTCAATGCCCCTAACCCCTGCCTTGTTCAAGCTGGGTCCAAAGAAAGATGTAGGAACCTTCCCAGTCCCTTTATTTCCTAATCTCCCCACCACACTCCCCTCCTGGTTGCTTTACAGTCCCAACTCCTATCCACCCAAGTGACTGGGTACAATGCTAAGTATAATGAAGATGTCTTACAAATTCATGGTAGGGAATGCTTGAAAGGGTCTTAAAGAGGGCAGAGAAATAGAATACTCTATGATTTGAATCTCTATGCTTGTCTTGATACATACTTTTGATAACACCAAAATAACTGTAGTATATTCTAAAGACCAATTCTTTTGGTATAGAATGCCAGAATATTGAAAGGCAGTAGTGCAATCACTAAATGAGAACCAAAGAAAGTAAATTATGTGCTGGATTATTTTATATCTTTTGGAAAGCAGCTTCTGTTGCTTTGGAAAACATTACAGCATAGTGGGAAAGCTTGAAATGAAATTTGTTTTCAATATAAGAAATGTGGTTATACATATGGTAAAAGGGTGTACTTTCCTAGAGTCGAGCATTTTAGAAATGTAATTACTTAAGAACTGTAAAGTCCCCAAATGAGATACAGTTTAATGAAAGGATTACATACTAGCAAAAAATTTAAGGAAGAAAAACACTTTCTAACCTGGGGTGTTCATGGACTCTCCTTAAAAACAGATGAAACAAAAAACAAAACCCACTAGATATCATCTCGTCAAATAACAGACTGGAAATTCTTTACCCCTAATTCTTCACCAGAAAATACACGTCATCACAATAGATTTAGGCCAACAATTCCTTCAAATTAGATACAGATCACAAAAATCTACAGCTCGTGTGATTCTTTGTTATTTCTGAATTGGACTATTAGCTATATATATAGGTTAAAAACTAAAAATCCAACTGTGAATTTTATAGAAAAATTTAGAGGAAAAAGATAAACATCTTTTCACCAATTACTTATTAGTACCTATGGGGGGGTTGTTGCAAGCACACAGGAGGGCATGGGGGTGGGCAAGAAGAGTTTACAAAACAGCTAATGATAAGACCTTGTGCAGTCTTAAATATTTTAAAAATAGTAGGTTTTGGGGATAGTAAACAGGAAAAGATCATAGGAAATGTTAAATAATTAAGACATTTAAAGGAAAGGTATAAAACCTTCTACCTGATAGTGATGTTGTGGGAGTGACTGAAGCAACAGGAATCTGAGGCATTGATGCACTTGAGAATGAATTGTAATTAGCAGGGCTGGGCCCACTGGCACTACTGCTGACTCCACTTGCAATTGGAGGTGCTGTGGAAGTTACTGGAGACCCCTTTTCCCGTACATTTGGAGAATTCTCCCATGCCTTACGTGCTGACTCCATCTGTAATAAAATGGACATTTTTTTTTAAGGGGGAAAAAAAGCGAATGCAGAATACACATACCAACATACACATGTGTGCATATATTTAAATTCCAAATATAAAAAATAAACAAATAAATAAATAAATAAATTCCAAATATAATCCTTCAAAAAAAACTGCAAAAATTTAAAAGATTAAAATCCTAAGGCTTTCAAACCTTTCACTTTCCCCTTTATCTTTGTTCCCTTGCTCTAACTGGGAGGCAGTAGGCTGTAATTGTGTATCTAAAGAGAGCTTGTTGACAGCTTTGGCAAAGAAGTCAGTGAAATATAAAGTCAAAGCTCCTGTATCATGTCCATAGGAGTCCCCAGCCCTCCAGATGATAAAGAAACAGAAATGTCCTGCCCCTTAGGACTGACCTAAGGCTCTGACTCCAGTTGGAAAGGCACTGAGGCCCTCCATAAATACCTATTCCTTCTGTGTAAGGCAGTTGTCAAATGGCAGATGACAGGCACCTTTTGTTTGGCTGTTTTATGTTCAGTGTTTTTTTTTTTTGAAAAAAAAATTTTTTTTTCAACGTTTATTTATTTTTGGGACAGAGAGACAGAGCATGAACGGGGGAGGGGCAGAGAGAGAGGGAGACACAGAATCGGAAACAGGCTCCAGGCTCTGAGCCATCAGCCCAGAGCCCGACGCGGGGCTCGAACTCCCGGACCGCGAGATCGTGACCTGGCTGAAGTCGGACGCTCAACCGACTGCGCCACCCAGGCGCCCCTGTTCAGCGTTTTAAAAGGCAAAGTAGCCATATAGGTTTTAGGCTTGGGTGCAGTAGAAATAGGTCTTGTTTTACACCCAGACCTCAACAAGCATTTCAGATACTGACTGCTGCCATTTGAATATGTGATACGGGCTTTACCTGTAGTCTCCTAGTTTCTTAAAATGTAAAAACAGGTTGCATTTTCATCTACCTAGACCAGTGCTACTGAACAGAAATGTAAATGCAAGCCATATATATAATCTTAAGTTTTCTAACCTGTATTTATTTTTGATACAGGGAGAGACAGACCATGAACAGGGGAAGGTCAGAGAGAGGGAGACACAGAATCTGAAGCAGGCTCCAGGCTCTGAGTTGTCAGCCCAGAGCCCGACACGGGGTTAGAACTCACGGACCGCGAGATCATGACCTGAGCTGAAGTCGGCCGCTTAACCGACTGAGCCACCCAGGCGCCCCATAATCTTAAATTTTCTAATAGCCACATTTTGAAAAACTAAAGAGGTAATACTAATATCGATAACATCTTTTATTCAACCCAATGTATCCACAATGTAAATTAAAAACTACACATCAACACAAGAATTGACATGTTTTAATTTTTAAAAATATTAACATTTCAGATCCGGTGTCTATTTTACACTTACAGCACACACCTCAACTTGGACCAGCCCATTTAAGTGCTTACTAACTACATGTGGTGAACTGGATGGCACAGATGTAGATCTTCAACAGGAAGGAACAGATACACAGATTGTGGCGTTTTTAGACCTACTGGTCAAAATACTGGGCCAAGAAAAAATGCTGAAAGTAATCTATAAAATTCGGCTGTAAAAAATCAAGTAACAATTTTTAATGCCATAGTTAAGATGTTGTAGGTCTTTGAAATACCAACTTAAAAATACTAATTTTTCCCCTTGACAAAAACTGTCAACAAAATCCATGTAATAGAACTTTTCTATACTCATATATTACCCAACTAAAGAGAGAGTCAGAAGAAGTAAAAGTAAAGAAACTAGAGAAGTTTTAAGCTAATGACATTTAATTTAAATTCATTTGAATTTTAAATGTATATTTCTTCTTGGAATGTCAAAAACATTAAGTGAAAAGCAGTGTTGAATAGGTTCTCTGAAGAATTAACTGGCCTAAAGAATTTATGATGATATATTTGCCTATGTGAAATAAGACTAGCCTTGAATAGCATACAGTCAAAACCACACATTAAGACACAGTATAAAACACAGACTGAGACAGTCCTTCAAGTGGAAAAACAACGGCTGAGTAGGAACTGGTAATAAAGAGGAAGGACTGGGGAAAGATGGGGGGGGGGGGGGCTGACACAAAGCAGAATGGTCACCTCATAAAATTTTAGTCTCAAACTTCTAGAACTGAGCATTGGTCAACATGTCTCCCCCTCTCCTGAAGACCATCAAAGATTCGCTGTCAACCAATGCAGCATTAGGAGGCCCCGCTATAGAGGTTATACTTGCCCAAATTACAGAACTGAACAAACAGCACCAATGGAATAAACATACACACTTTAAAAAACCTTCACTTTATTTCATGTCTGTGCTTTTTAAAAAAAACCTGACTAATCTGGAGGTGAGTGGAAATTGATTTAAAATTCTCAACTCAACTGTAAAAAAGCATCAGTGACACAGCTCAAAGTTATAAACACAAAAGGAGTTTTAAAAACAAGCCTAAATTTCTTGATATAAAAAAAATGTGTGTTGTCTATTATCTCTTTTGCCCTCTCATTCAAAATTATCCAACAAAAATCAAATCAAAATCACTTGTAATTACCTCATTATAAAATATTCTACTTATTACAGTGCATTCATTCAATTCACATGATTTACAGGAAAGATAGAAAATTAAGTCTTACCATTACTGGTACTTAGGATAAAAAACCATGCAACACCAAGCTAGTTGGTTTGTTTTGTACACAACTGATGTATCCAAACACTATGGTCCCTGAGAGGGACTCAGTACAAACACGGAATATAAGTGCTCTCCTGTATTTTTAACACAAAATTCGCAACCGTAACAGGCCTCACTTTAAAGTGGATTTAGAAATTAATAAAATTTTAGGGTATAATTTGACATAACTATTTCCTCAGCTTAGTAGTGTTGCTTACCACACAAAACAAGTAAAAATACCAAAAGAATATTTTTAACGTATGTCCCCTTGCACGCACTCATCAAGGACCTTTAGAGAAGGACGTTGTACATACCTTGAAGGTGAGGCTGAAAGTAGTGGGAGGAGCTGAAGTGAGGCTGGAGCTCTGTTGGATAGTCTCCCTCTTAGGGAGGGGGAGGGTGTTGGGCAGGGGCACCTGAAAAGGTAGGCAACACATATCATCATCAAAGTTGCTACAAAAGCCCCATTACGAGAATGCTAAAGTACTCTTTAAGGGTGTTTATCTTTCATCAGAGCCAACAGGAATATTTCATTACTTAGAGTTACATTGTGTCTGCAGTAATTGATATTTTTGGACATCTTAGAGAAATGTAATCTGCTTTTTAAATGCATATTATTAAAGAAAAAGATCTGTTCCAAATATAAGGCATACACTCAAAGGCAGTTAAAATTTTTTAAAATTTATTTAGAGAGAGAGAATCCCAAGCAGGCTCCACACTGGCAGCACATGGCCTGATGCAGGGCTTGATCCCATGACCAAGAAATCATGGCCTGAGCCGAAATCAAGAGTTGGATGCTTAAGCAACTGAGCCACCCAGGTGTCCTGTCTCGCATATTCTAATGTGTATACTAATCACCAGGGGATGTTATTAAAATGCAGATTATAGGGGCGCCTGGGTGGCGCAGTCGGTTAAGTGTCTGACTTCAGCCAGGTCACGATCTCGCGGTCCGTGAGTTCGAGCCCCGCGTCGGGCTCTGGGCTGATGGCTCAGAGCCTGGAGCCTGTTTCCGATTCTGTGTCTCCCTCTCTCTCTGCCCCTCCCCCGTTCATGCTCTGTCTCTCTCTGTCCCAAAAAATAAACAAACGTTGAAAAAAAAAAATTTAAAAAAAAAAAATGCAGATTATAGTCAGGTGGAGTGAGGTAAGGCCTAAAATCCTGCATTTCAAACAGGTACCCAAGTGGTGATGCTTCCTAGACCATACATTATATTACGTAGCAGAGCTCTAAGGAATATAATTTCCATTAAAATTTTCAGGGACCCATGGGCTCTATCAGAAGCATTTAACATGATAATGTAAATATTAAGAAATTAGTCTCCTTCCTGCAATTTAGTCAATACTCTTATAACTAGATTCAAAAACAAAAGTCAAATTGGGAGGAAAGTACAGAATATTGCTACCACCCTGTTACACTGAGCAAGCTGGCTCGCTCTAGTTATAACATGATTATGGCAAATATTGTCAGAAACGTGAATATATTACAAACTCTCTACACATATCTTTTCCCCTCTAAGTCTCTAGACCTTGAGATTTTATTATGTACTACAGTATGATTGATTTTGATGGTTCATTTATTCAGATAAAATGAGATGCTTAGCAAGCATTTTAAGGTAATCATTTTAAGATCACTTTGTGTGTGGTACTATGGAGTACTAACAAATTGAGAATACCATGGACTACTTAATGGAGATTACTTTATACATTTTTTAAATAGCTGTGCTAGGAATATTAATTAAAAAAAAAAAAAAAAAAAAAACCGGGGCGCCTGGGTGGCTCAGTCGGTTGAGCGTCTGACTTCAGCTCAGGTCATGATCTCGCAGTCTGTGAGTTTGAGCCCCGTGTCGGGCTCTGTGCTGACAGCTCGGAGCCTGGAGCCTGCTTTGGATTCTGTGTCTCCCTCTCTCTCTGCCCCTCCCCCGCTCATGCTCTGTGTGTGTGTCTCTCTCTCTGTCAAAAAAATAAAATAAAAACATTAAAAAAAAATTTAAAAAAAACCCAACACCTGCATTTAAATCTTCAAGACATTCAAAGATTCAAGATTCAAAATGATTGTAACATTAATACTATCCAATAAACACCAGCTAAATATCTTAAATAAGTAGATTAAGCCTTGATAAGGGGAATAAACCTTTATCAAGAATAATTTTTTCAAAACACAAAAGCTCTATGCATAAAACCCTTAAACACACTAATGAGTGCAAAAGGAACATTTCAAAAGGTCCTAAAATTTTTCCCATGTAGGACATTTTTTTTTAAAGTATTTATTTTGAGAGAGTGCGTGAGCAGGGGAGGGGCAGAGAGAGAAGGAGAGAATCCCAAACAGGCCCTGCACTGTCAGTCAGCGCAGAGCCCAACGTGGGGCTCGAACCCAGGAACAGTGAGATCATGACCCGAGCCGAAACTTAGAGCTGGACGCTCAACCGACTAAGCACTCCAGCCCCCCCTAGGACATTTGTTTTTAATGCTACGTTAGTTAAGTTCAGAATCACCACTATACTTGGCACAAATAAGCACCACTGTGAAATCACTCCAAACTGATGACCACCTGTAATTCTCCCTGACCCAAGATGATCTTCCTGTTTTCACACATGCTGTGGATACACAGCTAAAAAGCAAATGTAGACTACTTGCTCAGACACAGGCTGGGTCTCTCTCTTTTAGTTATCCTGCATGCACAAGGAACTACACTTTGATTAGCACTGCAGATCACACGGAAACCATGAAAACACTCTCATGAATATTTTCGATGACTTTTAAGGGTTCTGAGAACTTATTCATATTTCATGAACCATATTTTTAGAGGGTGGTCTGGCAGAAAGCATCATATACTTTCTTGAAAAAGTGTCATCTAAAAAAATTTTTTTTTAATGAGAGAAGACAAAGTATAATTCAACTTTATGTTGAGGCTTACTGATTCAGTATTTGATAATCAACATAGTGGTATCCACACTTATCTGACAGGGAGTCTTTCTGTCCTTTGCAAATTTCCCATTACTTCTTACAGGAAATTAAAGAAATTTAAGACTATCTCCAAAAAGGTAAGGGAAAAGGGATTTGGTGTATCAAGAGAGGCTCTATTACATGGAAAAGCTGGAGACATTACATTAATCAGCTCCTGAGGAGCTCTCCTATCACTAACAGAAAACATGCAACATACTCCTTTCTCTCTCCCTTTTCCTCAGTCCTATGGCCTGACCACTAAAGTTGGATTACATGATCCCTAATGCACTTTATGTCTCTAAAATTCTATATACTTGATGCCAGATGTAAAACTAGAAAGCACAGGGAAAAACATCTGTAAGACCTAAGATTTTTATTCTCAGAATGATAGAGTTAAAGCCCTTTGTGTGAAAGGTTTCAATATATCTGTGAAGGAGATTTTTGAAAAGAATGAGCCTTATTGTATATTTTAAAAAGAGAGCAACTGACCAAATTTCCACCACACCTGCCCTCCATAACAAGGGCCGCATGTGTAACTCTAAAATGCTCTTCCACCGCAGAGGGTTACCTAACTTGTCTGGGCTTGTAATTTTTCACCTGTCAATGAACTAGGCAAAATGAGGGACTGTAACGACTTAACATAATCTTGAATTATAACACGGCTGTTCTGGAAAACTACAGCCAAATTTACGTCACTTACTATCACTTAAAAAAAATTTTTTTTAATGTTTATTTTTTCAGAGACAGAGACAGACCACAAACTGGAAGGGACAGAGAGAGGGGGGGAGACACAGAATTGGAAGCAGGCTCCAGGCTGTGAGCTGTCAGCACAGAGTCTGACGTGAGACTTGAACTCACAAACTGCGAGATCATGACCTGAGCCGAAGCTGGATGCTCAACCAGCTAAGTCACCCTGGTGCCCCAACTTACTATCACTTTTTAACAGAGCATTTGAGAGTTTCTGAAGTACAGTACTTACACATATGTTACAGCTCAATCTTTACAACAGGAATGTTGCTAAGATACAATGTAATTTTTTTTAAGCTCAAAAAGAAACACAAGGAATCTTTGGCAACACTCTTTTTGTTTTAATTGAGTGAGCTTTCACTGCATTATGAAAGGTTTCATTTAAGAACAAAATTATCAACCAAATAAATTATTGAATCTGTAGAATGTGAAAGGAAAGAACAAAATTCTTAACCAAAACCAGGTTAACAGGATTAGTACTTATGAAACTAAGCCTAAGCTTTGACTATTTTTGGTACTTATTGTTATGAGTGCCCCAAAATACAAATTGACTAGGACCTTTCCCAGAGAGGAATTAAGTATCGGTCACACGGTATGTATCAGGTAACAACAGCAGGTCCCTGACCAAACCTGAGCGTCCGAAGTTGATTACTCACATCGTTAACCAAAGTGTCCTCCATCTTTGCACTATTAGTAGCCACAGTGTTAGGCAGAGAAGAAGAAGGTGTAGTATAGTCTGTCACAGACTCCTGTGGAGCAGTAATAGAAAAAAATACACTGTAAACTAAATTAGTGACTCATCTTCTAATGACAGCCTAACAGATGTAAAGTAGTTTTGGAGAAAGCAGCAGAGGAGATCTTAAGACTCAAATTACTCAAATCTTTAAAAGCAATAGTGTGATAAAACAAACGTGGACTCACCCCTGAAGGGGTGACATTTGAACTACTGCTGGGGTCCTGTACAGTTTTTTTTTAATGCATTGCTATACTGTACAATTACACTCCAATTACAACTTAAAAAATTTACATGCATTGCACAGTAGGAGGCTGCCAACAGTACCATTTATTTCTGCGGATTACTAAAAGAACTCTATGTGGTTCTCATATTTAATCTATAGCTTACTTTCAACTACTGTTTTTTTTTATTCTCTTCAAAATACAAGATAGATAAGTGAGTGTCAAGATCTTAGTTGTTGCACTTAGGTTTTAGGATAAACCTGTTTATCTTCATGAATCTGTTCTTTAAATATGGTAGAGTTGGATCATCAGAGTTTTTTGTTTACACGTATTGAGTTGTGTAGCAATTAAAAGGAACGAAATATTCAAATATGAAAGTTTCCACCTACCTTTCTTCTCATTGAGTATATGAACCAGAGTGAACACAAAAGGGCAGGTATAAATTTTGCCACTCCCACAAGCATTGGTCCATATAAGTCACTCAGTGTATCTTGCCATAGTGAGTATTTTTAAAGATCTGCACCTTTCATTCAATGAGGTCCCTAAACACTAGTCAATGATTTCCTCTGGTGCTCAAGCAATGGAAGTGATCTACTGCAACCCTGGAAGAAAACTGGCTATCCTGGAGTCACTAAAAATTTGATTTGACCTACTTCCCAATTTCAAAATCTTACTAGTGGGCAAGGTAAGGCTCCACTGTAACACCATTAACAAAATAAAAACATAAAAAAAAAAAGGATTGTTATCCTTTCAAAGCCTGTCAAAGCCCAATGAAAAGCATTCGAATCTTGTGTGCACATTTTTCACTTAAACTACTCAGTCCAGAATTAAGAATAAATTTCCACAGAAAGAAATAATTTATTATAAGGAATTTCTTTAGATCACAAATACATACCATGCAATAAAAGAGTCTCTGCAGAATAACCCATTAGTTTATAGAATTATATGCCTCAAGCCAAAGAAGAGGAGGAAGAAGAGGAAGAGGAAGAGGAAGAGGAAGAAGAAAGAAGAAAGAAGAAAGAAGAAAGAAGAAAGAAGAAAGAAGAAAGAAGAAAGAAGAAGCAGAAAGATGAAGGAAGAGAGAAGAGGAAGAGTATTACTGCTGTTTTCCCCACTCATTCAGACATGGTTTGCATCAACCGAGCCGGTCACCACTGCATGTTGCCTACCTTCACATTAGTGCCATATTCCGTGGATGAGACTGAAATCATTGTTCCTATTTCAGTAGACATTTCAGAAACTGCTTTGGTTTCCTTTGTTGTTACAGGATCTGTATTTCTGACTGTAGCAGCGCTTGGTTTCTCTTGTCCCTCTGGCTCCACCTGTTGGGCATCTTTCACCTTTCTATTTTTTAACGATCGCTCTTTTCCAATAGGACCTGGTTTGTGTTCTTTGTTTTCTACTGGACTCAAATCTGGAAGCTAAAAATTCAATGTTTATGACAAAAAGGCATCACGACCAAAGACAATTCATTGAAAATTAATTCAACTTTAAAACTGTTAACCATTCTCCTTTAAATGTTAGTGGCTTTCATATGAATTATATTTACCTTCTGGGCTTTGATAGGGCCTGCCCGAGGCTGCTTCTGCCGTTGTTCTTTCGGTTCAGGTATCTTGTCAGTGTTTTTTTCCGAAAGCACGGGCACAATTTCATTTTCATTCCCATTTGAAGCTGGAGCACCAAACTGAATTGTGTCAATGCCAATTTCAACTCCACTTTCTTGACCATTCTTTGTTCCCTAGGAAGAAAATATTTTAAAACTTGATTATTATCAAAGCAAACGGAGTTCAAAGATGACTTAATGATGTATGTAGCACATATTTCGTAACAGGAGGTTTGAAGCAATCTATGCATTAACTGACACTGATCATGTTTTAAGAGAACTTTCCTTTAGCCACTATTGATCTGTATTAAAAAACGACTCATAAAATGAAAACCAGGACAAGACTTACGTTTTCTAAAGTCCTGGCTTTAAGAGTTAGAAGTTTGAGTGTGGGCAAATCATAGCCTCAAGTTACTCACTCATTTATAACAAATGTAAAAGCGACAGACACACAAAGACAGCATCAGCAACAAATAAACGGATGAGGGAGAGAAGAAAGATAGGGACACGTGTCACATACTTTCCTTTAAAAGAAAATGAAATAATGTCCATGAAAATACTCTGTGTTTGGTAATAGAGTGCACACAACTTAGGAATCAAATTAAACTGCTAACTTATGTGGCATCTTTGTGCAAGGCACTAATCCGGACACCAGGAATCTAACTTAATCTAACTTGCAGAATTCGCATTATAGCATATGGAAAAAATGAACAACTTGAAAGGGATATGCAAAAATCAATACATGGTTAAGCCACTTCAGATTGGTGGACAAAAAAGGCCCTGAGGAGGTCACACCGAAACTTAATCTAAAAGACCAAATCAGGGGGAAGTGTTTCTAGCAGAGAAAACACCCGGTGTAAAGGTTAAGAATTAAAAAAAGGGTAGTGGAGGCTGGAACATAGCAGGTGTTAGCAGCTGTGGTAGAAGATGAACAAGTGGAAAGCTAGACAAAATAGGGTTTTCTAACCTAGAGAACATTTGTAACAATTACTTAATCTTTTCAGGAAGAACGAACAAACAAAACTTGGGACAAGGTTCAACTTCAGGCCTTGGTTTTACAATCAAATCATTATGTCCTATCAGCGTAGGTATCCCTGAACTTAGTGTATCAGTCAATTTCTGTGTAAGGTTACTGTTACATTTATCACTGTAACAATATCAACGGTATGAAAAGAACATGCCATTCAGATTTTATTTTATTTTGTTTACTGGGGAGAGGGGGCTGGAGGAGAATCTTAAGCAGGCCCCAAGCTCAGCGTGGAGCCTGACACGGAGCTAGATCCCACGACCCCTGGATCATGACCTGAGCCGAAATTAAGAGTCGGATGCTCAACTGACGGAGCTACCCAGGTGCCCTCAGATTTACTTTTAATATGTGAATATTCTCTTTCAAATACAGGCAAACATTATTGATATAACTTAGAATAAGAATCTCTATTTGCTTTAGTCAATGATGAAATTCTATAATCCAGTGTAAATGTACAATTAACGTTAGAAAAGCAAAATAGTACAGAAATTAATCACTGAAAGCTATTGATTTTATGTACAGAAACAATTAAGAACTTATACATAGTTTAATGAAATGCAAAAACAGATTGACAGTTAATAGCACTATTACAGAATGTGAGTTTTAGGAAGAATATCATATCCTTTGAAACAAAAAATATTTATAATGAAACTGAGATCATATTATATCACCAATCTTGATGGGTCTATTTGGTGTATCTAACATTCATAGCACTGAATGAAACTATCATAAAGAACTGTACTTCGGGGTGCCTGGGTGGCTCAAACCGACGCCAGGCTCCGTACTGACAGCGCACAACCTGCTTGGGATTCTTCTTCTCTCTCTCAAAACAAACAAACAAACAAACAAACAAACAAACAAACAAACAAACATTTAAAGGGGAAAAAAAGAACTGTATTTCACTAAAGTCATTCAAGAAATCCCATTAAGGAACACCTTCCATCCATGAAATGAATTAAAAGTGAACTGTAACTTTGCTAGCTCAAAGTTCACCATGAGGCAATATTCCAAAATCATGTGCAATGAACATCAACCAAAAAATCACATTCTATCCAGAAAACATAAAAAGGATAAAGGCGTGAAAAAAATGAAATACCACCGAAGTATCTTCCTCTGCTACCTGTCTGAAGGCAGATGTGAGCATTCTTTCAAGTATGCTTTCTACTGCAGTACTGGAAACCCATAGGAGAATGTCTACAAGAAAAATCTTGCAGCTAAGAGTGCTGAAAAATCATTCCAGTACTTCAATGTCAATTTAAAAACTGGTAACAAACAGTTTAATAAACTCATTGAATCCAGTGTACCCATCCAAAACACAAGAAACACTTTCCACCCCGTCTTTCGTGATCAGTATGAAATAGCTTGAACTTCCTATATAAAAAATGCTACGATTAATCCTAATGCCTATACCAACAGGAAGAAGAAAAATGATTAAACTGAGGATCTTAAATACTGAATGCAGTGACTCCAAATTATACTTTTCTCTACAGGCATTTTTTCCCTCCCACTTTCTCTTAAATTCACTCTAACCAGGCTTTCATGCCTACCGCTCCACTGACACTACCCTTGTCAAAGTCATCAGTGACCACCACATTATTAGTTTCAATCCTCAGGCCTATCTTACTTGACCTTTCAGCAGAATCTGACACATTCAATTTATCCCTCCTCTTTTCAACTCATTGTTCACTTAGATCCTCCAGGGTACTTTTCCAATCACAGCTTTTTATGAGTTGGAAAGCCTGAGGACTTAGCTTCTGATTCTCTTCTCTTTTCTAACCACTCTTAGAATTCATTCTCCTCTGGTGGCCTCATCCAACCGCATCACTTTAAGTGCCTACTAATGACTGAAATTCATGTCTCCAAACCAGATCATCTCCTGTGGACTACAGACTCTTCCATCCAACAACCTACCCAACGGCTCCACTTAGATGTGTAACAACCTAAATCTAACGTGCCCCAAACCAAACTCCCTCATCTTTTCCCCCAATGCTGATCCATTTTATAGCTTCCCAATCAAAACTGAAGGAAACTCTATTCCTCTTGTTCAAGTCAAAAACTTTGGAGATAAATCTCATTCTTTTTCACATACGATATTTAATCCATCAGCATGTCAGCTTTATCTTCAAATACCTAAAAACCAACCATTTCTCATCATCTTTAATGCCACTCCTTGGTTTAAGTTACTATAGTTTGGTTATTATGATAGCATCTTAACTTCTACTCTTTGCCGCCCCCCCACCCCCAACACACATACACACAGACCAGTCTTAACAAACTAATCAGAATAACCTTTTAAAATTCAGGTGCTGTCATTCTCTTGCTTAAAACTATCTATTATCTTCCTGCGTCTCCCAAAGGCCCTGTAGGGTCTGTCTTCTGTTATGCTTCTAGCTTCATCTGGTCTCTCTCCATCCCTTATGTTCACTACAGCCACAGAGACCTCCCTGATCTTCCTCAAACACATCAGCCATATCCCTCTCCCCCGGCTTTTGTATTTGCTATTCTCTGAATCAGGAATTCACTTTTCCTCAGAAATCTTAATAGCTTGCTCTTACCTCTTCTAAGTCTTTAACTCAAATGCTCACCTAAGGGGCATTTCTTAGCCAACCAATTTTAAATGATCTCCATATCTCTTGGGAAATTACTTACATACCTTCCCTACTTGGCTTTTCTCCTCAGCACTGATCACCATTTAACATACTATATGGTATATATTAGTGGTTCCCTCCCAACCACAACGGAAGCCCCATGAATACAGGGCTTTTTGTCCATTTTCAATCACACTCTCTCCCTGTTTTGTAAACCCATGAGTCAGAACACAGCCTAGTATACCACAAGTGCTCAAGAAATGTTTGTTCAATGAATAAGTGAAAACCTGCTAACCTAAATAGTCATTTACCAATACTGCACATTTGAGAAATTATGGTATAACTTCTGTAAACACTGCTTCTAAGTAATTATACTGTCTAATTAGTCAAGCAAAAACATGGTAGAAAAGTAAAAAAAACTAGTAACTGCACTTATATTCTTTGTATCACAAGCACTTTTATTAAGACTTGAATTAAAAAATGTTAACCTCAGGGCACCCGGGTGGCTCAGTGGGTCGAGCATCCACTCTTGATTTTGGCTCAGGTCATGATCTCAAGGTTTGTGGGCTGGAGCTCAAGTCGGGCTCCACACTGACTGCACAGAGCCTGCTTGGGATTCTCTTTCCCTCTCTCTCTGCCCCTCCCCACCTCACAGTCTCTGTCTTTCTCTCTCAAAATAAATATTTTTAACAAACCTAATTAAAAAAAAAAAAAAACGTTAACCTTATTCGGTCTAAAGATGAGAAGTAGCTTATAAATGTAGAGATCCAGCAGCAATACTATCACTTAGGAACTTGTTAGAAACGTATCCAGGCCTGGGTGACTGGGTGCCTCAACTGGTTGAGGATCTGACTCTTGATTTTGGCTCAGGTCATAATCTCAGTCTCGGGATCAAGCCCATGTCAGGCTCCATGATGAGTGTGAAGCCTGCTTGAGATTCTCTCTCTCTGCCTCTCTCCCCTGCTTAAGGGGAAGGAAGGAGAGGGAGAGAGAGAGAGAGAGACAGACAGACAGACAGACAGAGAGAAGGAGGGAGGGAGGAAGGAATGTATGTAGGTCTCAACTGACCTAATGAAGTGGAAAACTCTGGGCAGTGGTCTCAGCAATCTCTTTTAATAAGTTGTCCAGGTGACTGTGATGCATGCTCAAGTCTGAAAACTATTTTAAGGGAACTCCGGTACACTAACCCCAACTAAGGCCATTATTAAGTCTCCTCCTACCTCTGATGAAGTAGCTGATCCAAACGATGTTAGGGGCTTATTCCACGCACTGACTGAAGGTGGCTGTGGTGGACTAATGGGACCTACTAAAAAGAAGAAGTCACGGGAAATGAGACCATTAAAATTTAGAGCTCGATAATCCCTAACCTATTTTACCTTTTCTTTCAACAGTAGCCTGACAATAAAACAATGACTTTCACGATACACTTAAGAGAATTTTGTAGACCAAAATAAAATAAATAGATGTCCCCCGCAAACAGTGTACTTTTTTAATCAACACAAAATTGTGTCCATAAAATACGGCTGTTAAAAGTATAACACATTTGTTTTAGAAACAAAGCCTTCAAGAAAGGAAGCAAAGAAAAAAATTACTATTACTGCTTCTTACTAAGAAAAAAAAAAGGTGGCTAGGAAAATATACCAAGTGTATAAATGAAATTGAAAACAAACCTAATATTCTCATGCCATACCCCACCCGTCACTTCTCTGTTGAACTTACATTTCTTTGAGATGTCATTCAGCACAGCTGGTGGGGCCACCTTGTTATCCCATAATTCAGTTGTAAGTGTGCCATGTGACTGTGAGGTCTGGATGGATTTTCCTGTGGCTACATAATCTGTGCCATTAGGTGTCTGAGCTGAAGGCAGTCTGATTGAAGGTGGTGGCTGTTTTGAAGACTGTGTCGTAGTTTGAAGTGGACTCTGGACTGGTTTATGAGTCTGGCCCTGAGTCTGGGCTGGTGCGGTGGGGGCTGGAGCAGAGATGGGGACGAGGGCTGGAGCTGAAGGTGGGGCTGGGACTAGGGTGGGGGCTGGGGCTGGGGTCGGGGTTGGGGTTGGAATCGGGGTTGGGCCGGCTGGGGCTGAGGCGGCTGGGGTTGAGGTTGAAGCCGGGGCTAGGGCAGAAGCAAGTATGGGAATGGAGGCTGAGGCGAGGATGGGCACAGAGGCTGGGGCTGAGGCTGGGGCTGAGGTGAGGATGGGGACAGAGGCTGGGGCTGCGGAAGAGACGGTAGCTGCAGCTGAGGTGGAGGGTGGGACAGGAGCGGAGGCCGCGGCTGGGAGTGGAGATGAGGCTGCAGTTAGGCCTGGGGCTGGGGCTGGGGCTGGGGCCGGGCCTGGTCCTGGGCCTGGGCCTGGGCCTGGGGCTGAGGCTGGAGCAGGAGCTATAGCTGGAGACTGGGCCTGCTGGGGCCCTGTAGCTTGTTTTTTGGCAAATCTTGGAGGAAGCTTAGAAGTCTGACTTCTTCCCTTCTCATTTGCATTCTTTTTGTTCCAGACCTTAAAAAATTGTTAAGAAACATTTTTGTCAATAATGTAGCTGAAAGTTAACGGTCTATGAATATCTCTAACAAGATCTACTAATTTAGTCCCTTTAGTTTTCAAAATAGGTACTTGATAGAGCAAAAATATCAAAGCTGCAATGAGATTTTAAATTATGAAAACCCAAGATGTTACTAGGGACAAAAGACAAATATGTATTATACATTCTTGATATATAGTTTCATAATCTCTTTCACAATTCTAAAAGTCAAAAAATTAAGGAATTTTTCAGTGAATTCAACTGGCAGCAAAGTCTGCCCTGATCTGGGGTACCTGGGAGGCTCAGTCGGTTAAGTGTCCGACTTTAGCTCAGCTCATGGTCTCGAGGTCAAGAGTTTGAGCCCCGCATCGGGCTCTGTGCTGACAGCTCAGAGCCTGGAGCCTGCTTTGGATTCTGTATTTTCCCCTCTTTCTCTGCTCCTCCCCTGCTTGTGTGTTCTCTCTCTCTCAAATTAAAAAAAAAAAAAAAAATCTGACCTGATCTGACAAAAAACTACCTACTGGCTTCGCTCAACTTACATCTGCCACAGAAATATTAATCTGTGGGTGTGCTGGGGTCTTATGCTATATAGGATACCATTTTTACCTTAAAAATTAATGAATGAATAGACAGACAAATGAGTGAATGACTTCTGAAAATATCTAGTCCCAAGGGCTATATTCGACTGAACTCAATATTACCATTCACATAGAATTTTTACAGTGTTTCTTGTTTTTGGGCCTTCTCGTTTGTTAGAGCTTATTATCACTAAGATCTATATGTTTTATTTATTTTTATCCTGTGTCAGCATTTGGCAAAATGGGTGTCTGGGTTGATTTAAATGGGATGACTTACCTTGATGCATACTGTGTGTTTAAATGAACTAGTTTAGATTATAATCAAAACTTTTACAGGTCAAGAATCTGCAATTTATTGTATCATGGCAGGTGTCTTCAAGAGCTTCCCAAGATAATTTAAAATTAAATAGCTCTTCCATGAAGATGGGACAAATAAGATGACCAGTACTGAAACATGAAACATTCCTGAATGAAAGATGGTCTTCTCTACGGCAAATAGTGAGCTACGGTGATTACATTCTATTTAACATTTACCTCAATTCTGGTTAAAAACAATTTAAAGTTGTGACAATCAAAGCCATTTAGAACACATGAATAAATGCAGCCTTGATATTATACGTAGATAGAAACCTTTTGATTATTTGCTAATATATTTTGGGCAACAATCTAAGTATCTAGTAACAAACTGAAACACTAAACCTGTATGATTTGTTCTTCCTTCTTTCGACGTTCCTCATCCTGTAAACGTTTTTGTTGTTTTTTGGAAACCACTTCCGTAAAACCATCATCATTCAAATTTGACTGGGGGTCTTCAACTACTGTTACTTCAGGATGGTCGTCAATTATAACAACACCTATGGGTACGGAAAAAGATTTAAAATGATATTTTCTGTTTTTCAAATGAAAAGATAAACAACACATGTTTAATCCAATAGGAAAGAAAGAAAGAAAGAAAGAAAGAAAGAAAGAAAGAAAGAAAGAAAGAAAAAAGAAAGGAAGAAAGAAAGAAAGAAAATAAAAGAAAGGCAAAGCAAAAATCTCGTTCTGATAATCCACAGTATAACCCAATTCCCAAACCATAAAGTAGCCATTTGTTACTAAGATTTGAAGAGACTTAATAGATACATGATTTCATAAATAAGGTTAAAAATTTTTTTTGACTTTTTGAAGTCCCTGAATGATATGCATCTTTTTTTCCCCCAGCAATACAGTGGTGTTATCTTTTAAAACATTCTACTATCTTAGTCAAATCACAGAACCTCTACTTCTCCCAGGATCCAATCTATATCGTGCTATACGCATCTACATAGCACTTTACTTGTATCTAACCATTCTAAGAGGTGGATATTACTATTGTTTTCAAAACACGAATAAACTCTCGAGAAGCTGACATGCTAAAGGTGAGCTGGTGAATAGCCAAGCTGGTCTTATGACTCTTAATGCCTGTTTTATGCAGACCATTGTCTACAACGTGTAGTTGGTTAAAAACAAACAAAATATATGTGAAAGTTCTACGTGAATGTAAAGTAGCACAGATGTATGCCAAGTCATAACCTTGCAGATTAGTAATTCAAGATGTATTTTCAACTCATTGTCCAACTAACAATTATTTGGGCTATCTTCTTAAAACTATACATCCTAGAAAGTGTAAGAAATCTAGATCTCTTAAGTTTATTTACTTATTATTTTAGAGGGAAAGAGCATGAGTGGGGGAGAGGGGCAGAGAAAGAGAGAGGAAGAGAATCTCAAGCAGGTTCCAACATGGGGCTCAAGTAACCTTGAAATCACAACCTGAGGCAAAATCAAGAGTCGGATGCTCGACTGACTGAGCCAGCCAGGCGCCCCAAGATCCCTTAAATTTAATATTTAAAAGAAAACTTAAAATAGGTCAGGCAATGCAACTTGTGGTTGCAGGTATGTTTCCAAAATAAATATAACAAAAGGGTGAGGCTGGGAAGCCTGGGTGGCTCAGTCGGTTAAGCATTCGACTTCGGCTTAGGTCATGATCTCATGATTCAGGAGTTCAAGCCCCACATCAGGCTGACTGCTGTAAGCCCTGAACCCGCTTTTGGAGCCTCTGTCCCCATCCCCATCCCTGCTCTTCCCCCACTCATGTTCTCTCTCTCACAAAAATAAACATTTAAAAAAAGGGGAGAGTAAGGCAATTCAAGTAAGTTATGTTAATTTGTAAAAAATATACATCTTAATTGGGGAACACAAAACAAAAATATGAATTTGCTTGGGAATGATACATATACAACTCAGAAAGGTGATAACCTGTGAGGGATGGCAAGAGGGTATCATCAGGGAGTGGTTTGTCGGGAATCCACTTGCAAACAATTCTCTTTACATAGCTAAAAATTTCCACTTATGTGCGGGGCGCCTGGGTGGCGCAGTCGGTTAGGCGTCCGACTTCAGCCAGGTCACGATCTCGCGGTCCGTGAGTTCGAGCCCCGCGTCGGGCTCTGGGTTGATGGCTCAGAGCCTGGAGCCTGTTTCCGATTCTGTGTCTCCCTCTCTCTCTGCCCCTCCCCCGTTCATGCTGTCTCTCTCTGTCCCAAAAATAAATAAACGTTGAAAAAAAAATTAAAAAAAAAAAATTTCCACTTATGTGAATAGTGACAGGAAAACAAAAATACTAAGACCGGCTCCCACTTTTTAAAACCTATTACTGTTCTTGTTTTTCTTTTTTACAAAATTTTAAGTAATCTCAGGGATGCCTGGGTGGCTTAGTCAGTTAAGTGTGTGATTGACTTTTGATTTTGGCTCAGGTCATGATCTCATGGTTTGTGAGTTTGAGCCCTGTGTAGGGCTGTGTGTTGACAGTTCAGAGACTGGAGTGTGCTTTGGATTCTGTCTTTCCCTCTCTGTCTGCCCCTCCCCTGCACATGCTCACTTGCTCTCTCTCTCAAAAATAAACATTAAAAAAATAATAATACAATAATGTAAGTAATCTCTACACCCAACGAACGTGTGGTTTGAACCCACAACACCAAGGTCAAGAGTTGCACGCTCCACTGACTGAGCCAAACTGGCACCCCATGTTATTTTGCTTTTCTAATAAAACCTTGATTGGCTCTGATTTATCCATGATACTTCTACTATGTGGGGTTTTAAGTCCTTTACAAGATTAACTCTAAAATGGAACAGCACTCATTTCAATGAAAGGTCTTAGACAAGTCACTGGATGCCGTGCACTCCATTACATCACAGTGGTAAAGAGACCTTCAATTGTAAGTTCATCTCAGTCTCCCGCTTAGACTATATCGTGTGTGTGTAAAGCTTTTCTTCATAGCCAAGCCATCACTCATTACTTTAATTTTCTTGCCAAAGAGCTTTTTTAGAATCCTTTGAAGAACTCGTTTGCCCAACTACAGGCAACATCTATAGAAATCTGAATAATACTTTGTTTTCAACACCCTGTTCTTACCTGGTGCTTTGTAACATTTTGGGCTAAAGAGAAATTACTTAAATGTTATTAGGAAAACAACCTAAGGATGAGTGTATCTTAATGAGTTTTAAAGATGAATAGCCTGGGTGCCTTCGTGGCTTAGTCAGTTAAGCAGCCAACTCTTAACTTCAGCTCAAGTCATGATCTCACAATCGTGAGACAGAGTCTCACACTGGGCTCTGTGTTGGGAGTGAAGGCTGCCTAAGAGTCTCTTTCTCTCCCCTCGATCGTGTGTGCACTCTCTCTCGAAAAATAAAAATGAATAGCTCAATTTCCAACCACCAATTCAGAAATACAATGGAGTTCTCACCTTTTTAAGTCTTAAGCCAATAATATAATAGTTCTCTGGAAGACGGAAAACTGGTAAACAAGTATTTGGGAAGATAAATCTGCCATATTTTGTGGACTTTTTATAATCTTCATTTGTCATTTTGCAAATACGGTGTTTAGGCTCTCCTCTCTCTTACGGACCACCACAAGGCTGGCATCCAAACTTCCTGCGGGTCTACTTTGTTCTCTGTGTATCAGTGCTTTTTAACTTGAGTGCTATCAGCATTTTGAGCTGCCCGTCCTGTGCACTCTGGGAAGTTTAGCAGCACCCTGGGCCTATACCTACTAAGATGTCAGTAGCATGCAGCCCCCCTGCTATGACAAAATGTTCTCCAGAGATTGCCACACATCCCCCGGGGTACAAAAATCACTGCTGTTGAGAACCACTGCTTTACATAATCTAACTAAAAAAAAAATTTTTTTTAATATAACTTATTGTCAAATTGGCTTCGTAATCTAACTAAAAATTCTTAAACACACGACTAAACCAAGTTTCTTTCTTTCCTACGTGAATCCTAAAATGGTACTCTAGAACAGTAATTCTCAAATATCTGCTTACATCAGAATCACCTGGAGAACTTGTTAAAACACAGACTGCTCCAAGAATTTCTGATTCAGTACATCTGAGGTAGATTTTGTATTTGTCACAAATTTCTAGGTGATGCTGGGACCACATGTTGGGAGCTATTGATTTAGAAACGATAATGCCAAGGGCCTGGGCCCAAAGAGTTCACAGTTTAAATGACCACTAAATAGAAGAAAAGTCTAGTCTTTATTTTTAATACTGGAATAATAGTACTTAACTTTCCCATTATTACTATGTGGTCTTAGCAGATCTCAATTTTACACAATACTCCCTGCTTAAGTCTCATCTGAATGAATGGCAAATATGGTAAAAATACAGGTGTATTCCTTGTTAACTTCCTCACCAAATATTTTCTTATTACTAGTGTTATTCTTCGCACTTGATATCCTTTTACTTCGTGGCTTTCTGAAAGTATTTACCCAGAGCAACACTGCCTCCCATCCTAATATTTATTCTGTATTCACCATATCTTAGAAACCATATTTATAAAGCATACAGAACAGAATTAAGATCTTTGTTTTCTATGTTTTCCTATACCTATTTGGCAAGGTAGAGTGGTTAATTTTCCCATTAACCTTTTTTATGAAGAATAGTGAAACCCTGTGGATTATCTTTAACAAGAACTTTGTTAAGTATTCAAGGCTGTGCTAAAACCTGGTGTTACGTTAGTTCATTTTATCAATTAGTGATTCATAATCAGCCTCTGTGTCCACCTTGTAGGCCCAATTCTGGCCTCCTTTAATTACAGTGTCCACTTAAACGTAGCAGATGATATATAAATAAAAGGAACCTAAGACATACTTGCATAATTGTTGAGATCAAACTGTGACAGTGCATCTGCTTTCTCTTTGGGTTTTTTGGGGCCTGATTTGGGGTCTTCTCTTTTTTTCCCTGTCGAATCTTTGGAGTTCTTCTGTCCTGTACCATTTGGTGCTCCTTCCTGGTGGTGTGCAGAGCTGCCATTGACGGGATCAACAATAGTTGTGCCCGCAGACTGGTCATCAAATGGTCTATAAAACAGTAATTTGAGTTATTACCACCTCCACATAACCGAACAAATGAAAAACGATTACTGGCCGTTTATAAGTTTAATGTAAGAAGAAACAGTGGGACAGAAGACTCTAACTCTAAAACCAGCAAGACTTAGTGACTTTTCTTGAGTACAATGTCACTAAAACTGAGCTTCCCAATAAAGGAGATGGACTAGCTCCCATGAGTTCCTTCCAGGAATTAAACTCTAGAGTCCCAATTGTGCCCTGAAGGTTCTTATTGTGTCTATCATGGTATAAATAAGCTAATCAATATTGTTTATAGCAGAAAGTTTATGATACAAACTAGTCCAGAGGATTCACTACTGGATCTTCTCCACAAGAGGGCAGCATATGAAAATTTTAAAAAGCACTGCTTACGTGTATTTTTTTAAAAGTTCAATCAGACTTACACATTAATGTAAGTACATAAAAAACCACTTTTAATTCGGAAATATTTCACAATCCAATGCATTTCTATAGTTTTTGTTTCCTATCAAATTTTATTCTTGGATTTGTTTATTTAAATTTATGAAAATACACCACAGAAAATGGGTTCACTAATTCATCTTAGCCATTGGTATCACTTGAGATAAAAGCTTACCAAGTGCTTGGCACAAAGCATGACCTCAAATATTAGAAGAAAATCGTTTCTTATAAACGGGACTTGTTGAAAATACTGCCTTTAACTACAACCAATCAGTAACTGCTATATCTGCACGTTCAAAGTTGTTACTATCTACATGGCACGAAAGTCTTAAGTTGTTGAGATCTGCATTACACAAAAACCAGACCAAGATTTCCCTTGAGTATTATTACTCAAAACTCTAATAGTTTGGTTATAGTCAGTAACTAAACTGCGGCTACGTATGTTATCCTAATTCTTTTGACCTTTTAAAGGGAGGTTCAAATTCTGTGTTAAGAAAGTACTCAGGAAACACAGTTGGTCATACTATTTCCCTAAAATTTTTCTAAGTTATCAGAAAGCAAAAATATTTTCATTGACGGATGCAGTAATCTGAAATGCTAAGCATATTGTAACTAACCAATGCAGATGACTATAGTAATTATCTGAATAAATTTCTTATCAGCTCAGGCTCCAAAGCTAGGAATTTGGTCAAAAACCAGGACATACTATAATAATAGTTGGTTACTATATACCAGATATGTTATGCAATTCACAAATGTCATGTCTGTAATGTTTACCAATGCTTGTAAGTACTATTACTTTCTCTCCATTTTAGTGGAGAGGAAGGAGAGTTTTATACAGGAAGTATCAAAACCTACATTTAAAACTAGGCAAATAAATGAAATCAATCACTCGATCAATAAAGGTAGGCATGCTGCTACTGTAATTTTTCCTAATATTAAATAAACTGATAATTTATTATAAACATTTTAATATTTAAAAGAACAGAAAAAGCTTAACACAGTTTAGGAAAACTGTTTTAAAATAAATCCAAAGATATTTATGTTATTGGTGGCCTTGGTGATTGGGCAGGACTTTGCTTTCTGGGCCTTTATCCAGCTGGATTATTTATTGTAGGTTTGCAACTCAAGAGGAAAATATAATTTATTCTTAAGGTTCAACATTCACTTCCTAGCAACCAGTACAGAGCGATAAAACATATGGTTAAAACGTATTCATTTAAATCGCAGAGGACACGTACAAGCACCAGAGTTTTGCAAAGAAAACCCCAAAAAGAAAGGAGGGCTGCGTGTCATCTAGAAGATGACTTACCAACAGGAAGACAATGTGCAGGCCCTTCTCTAAGTGTGAAGACTCTCCTCCCAAAGCTACAAAGTCCTAAGAGGACTCTTCTGGAAAATAACAACTTAGGAGGCAAAGACTCCGGAGACCATTAACCTCTTTTGCTCAAGCACCCTTACGCTCTGAGAACAGACCAAAAAACTGGGGGAGAACAATGTCTGGGTCCTCTGTCTAGACTGGCTCCTCTGCTCAGTTCAACTTTCAGCTTCTTTAAAGGAACACAAGTTGATTACACTGAAGCCAAAGTACTCACCCTCGCTTCCCACTTTTTGATGGCGGCCCACTTCTCCTTTCATTTCTAGGACCTGAGAAATTCCTTCCAGATTTGGGTGGACCGCTGTTGCCGCGCCGATTCTGGCGATCTACGCCAGGTCTCTGGCTAGAAAAACTTCTCTTTGCTATTTCCCTTTTTGGAGGTAAAGCATTCTCTCCGGTCTTTACAACTGCTTGTGCATTCAAATCAGCATTTTTTTTTTCATCTCTTTCACGCCTCTCATTGAAATCACTGCTTTCAGAAGCTGTTTCCCATTCCTCATTTGCCTGATCTGAAGAGTTCTGATTAGATAAGTCTGGTGTCTTGTTTCCAGAAATCTCCCCAGCAGGATTAACTGGTTCTTGAACGACATTATTAACTGGGCCATTTGTGGGCACTGCCACCTCGTTGGTTTTTGAAGCAGCCTCCCTCTCTCTGAGACGTCTGAATCTAGGTGGCTTGTCTTGTCTCGGTGGCCGGGTAGGACGTTGTCTTCGGGGCCTCTCTCTAGCTGGGTCAAATTTTCGCTCAAATTTTGGAGGTCGTTTATCTGCTGGTATAGGAAGAAACTGCTCATGCCTTCTTGGTGGCTCTTCATCGTCTGGCTTAGGAGCTTCTACCTGCCTTGGGTTCCACTGATTGTCCCGATAAGCAGGTCTTCGGATGGTGGAAGGGCGTGATGGCCGACCTGCAGGATCCCTTCCACCGCGTCGGAATGTTCCCCCTCTGCCTCGCCGTGTAGGCTCTCCCTTAGGAAGGAAGCCTGGTTTAGATTTATCATCATCCCTCACATAAGGTTTTTCTAGAGGTCTATTATCTATTCGGATGTGATTTTCAGGCTTGAAAGAAGACTGAGGCTTCATGGGCTTTTTGTTTTCAGAACGCTCCTCTCTTTTGGGAAGTTTACCTTTGCTTAAACTATCCTTGTCACTTGCACTTTCATGAATTTCACTGTCTGTGTCAGTCTCTGAACCTCGCTGTCGTCTCCTTTTGGGAACGACTTCAAAATCGGAGCTCTCACTTCGTGTTTCACTTTCTTCTCGCTGTCTGAGAGGTCCTGAGGGCACATGCTCTGTCCGTGGCTTACTGTCTCTATACTGAGGATAATCTCGAGTGTGCCCTCTCCCACCACGGCCACGCCCTCCATAAGAACCTCTATAGCTCCGGCCCCTGGAATAGTATTCGCCTCGGCCTCGACCTCTGTACCCTTGATCTGGAAACCAATCTCTATCTCTCGCTTCTTTCCAATAGGTCCTAGGGGGTAAAGTGGATTCTTTTTTAACTGCTGGTCTTGAATCTGGTCGAGGCCTCTCTACAAGGTCTTTGCTACCAACTTTCTCAGGTTGTTTTTCTTCTTTGACTGTTGGTGCTGTGACAATCTGTGGGTTTACAGTTTTAGCCACAGGCTCTACCTCAACACTACTTACAGGTTCTGAGGGCTTCTCAGCATCTTGAGGTGGCTTTTGAACCAAAGTTGAAGTTTCCGTTGAAGGGAATTTCTCTGGTTCTGGTTGAGGTGGTGGTAGAGCTGACTGTGGCTGAGTTGGCGCAGCAGGCGGTGGGACTGGAGGGACAGGATCTTTCTTTTCCGTCTTCTCGGGTTTTACAAGTTTCTCAGGGACCTTTTCTCCCTTTTCCCCTTCTTTCTCCTTCCGTTGCTCTCGTTCCTCTTTCATATCTCTAAGTATTGGTTTTTTAATGGGACCCGATCTTCTCACAGGCCTATCACTACCCTCTTCTCTTCTGTTGGAGCTTGGCCTTGGGCCCCAACGAGTTTCCGATTTGGATTTATATAGTTTTTCAGGTTTTGGTCCTTCAGAAGATCGTATAAAGCCATCCTTCTTTGGTTTTTCCTCAGTCCTTTCTGTTGGTTCCTTTGGATCAGTGCATCTGCTGGTTACTTTAGGAATGCTTACGGATGGCTCACTTCTTTGCTCCTCTGACTTTTGAGTATGGTTAGAGCCATGGGAAACACTTCTTTTCCGGGCAGGCTGACTTTCCGCTCCAGCCGAAATCCGCTCTTCTGGAGGAGTGGATACAGGTTTTTGATCAGGAACATCAAAACAAGCAGACTGATTATTTGTGTCAGTATGGCGAGGTCTAATGTCTTCCACAGATCTGCTTAAAAACTTTTGTACTTCTGTCTCATTTGATTCTCTGACAAAGTCTGCTTTTGGATGAGCCTCTAATTGACTGTGTTCTACAGGATAAGCAGCAGTAATCGGTTCCGGATCCAGTGAGGCTTCAGGCCTAAAATAATGAGAATTCAGAGGCATCGCTATCAACGCAAAAACTCTTTTGCGTAAGTGTACAGCAAAACAACCTCTCTAATTATACATGTAAATGAGGGGCGCCTCGGTGGCTCAGTCTGTTAAGCGTCCAACTCTTGGTTTTGGTACAGGTCATGATCTCACGGTTCATGAGATCAAGCCCAAAGCCGGGCTCCCCTCTGACAGCATAGAGCCTGGTGGAATTCTGTCTCTCCCTTTCTCTCTACCTCTCCCTGGCTTGCGCACACATAGCTCTGTCTCAAAATAAATAAACCTTAAAAAAAAAAAAAAAAGTAAATGGATCCTAATCATAAAAAACATTTAAAAAGGATCCTAATCTTTGTCTCCTTTAAAAGTTTAGTGCAGCATTATTCATAATCGCCAAGAGGTGGAAACAACCTTAAATGTCCACTGACAGACGAATGCATTAAGAAAATGTGGTGTCAGCATGCCTGGTGTCTTAGTCAGCAGAGCATCCAACTCTTGATCTCAGCTCAGGTCTTGATTTCAGAGTTGTGAGTTCAAGCCCCGTGAAAAGAAAATGTAGTATATACATATATATACATACATGGAATATATATACATACAATGGAATATTCTGTGCTACCAAATGGACAAGAATGTTATGTTAAGTGAAATAAATCAATCGCAGGGCAAACACTGCAGGATTCCACTTATATGAGTATATAATATAATCAAACTCATCCAATCATAAAACAGAATGGTGATTGCCAGGGCCTAGGAGGCAGTAAGATGCAAAAGTTCCTATAAGATGCAAAAGTTCTACAAATGTGCTGTAAAACACTGTACAATATTGTTAACACTGTACTTAGAGTTAACAATATTGTACAAACACTTAAAAATTTTGTTGAGAGTAGATACAGTATGTTTTTTCCCTCTCATTTGAAAACAAATGAACTTCATAAGAAAAAAGAAGTTTAGGCTATGCTGATATGAAGTATTTATTTATTTAAATGATTATTCAATTTTAGAGAGAGAGAGCAAGAGAGCGAGCATGAGCGAGCAGCGGAGAGGCAGTGGGGGAGGTGGGGAGCAGGGAGAGAGAGGATTCAGAACAGGCTCTGTACTGACAGCAGAGAGCCTAATGCAGGGCTCGAACTCACAAACCCTGAGATCATGATTTGAGCCAAAGTTGGATGCTTAACTGACTGAGCCATGCACGTGTCCCATGCTGACGTGAATTCCAAGACTAAGAATTTCCACCTATAATTACAATCGAAGACTATCCCAGAGTAGGTCTATCTTCCCCGATTAATCAGAATGATAAAGCATCACAAAATACACTCCCTTGAAAACGCAGAAGTTCTAACTTCATAGCTATCAATTACTATAGATCACCAACTGTCTGCTACTTCAAAGTATCTTAGTGTTTATTTTTTAGGTAGGCTCCACGCCCAGCATGGAGCACAGCACAGGGCTTGAACTCATGACCCTGAGATCAAAACCTGAGGTGAGATCATGAGTTGGCCATCTAACCAACTGTGCTACCCAGGCGTCCCCAGGTTCCCCTAAAGGATCTTTGTAAATTAGTATTTATCCTTCTCTCGGCATTAGAAAACTTCCACAAGATACTGATAATCAAATGTCTACCATTTCTCATCAGTGGAAAAACTATATCAACACTTTAGCTAGACTACGTATCAAGTATCTAATCAACAGTAGAAACTTGCCAATTTTAACATTCAACACTGAATTTCAGTATTTAATTCAGTGTACAGAACTAGGTGACAAAATGCTCTAAATACAGAAATGACAGAAAAACAATGCATGTCCAAAAATGAAATGACATACACTACATGGGAGGAAATCAGATTTGTGGCTCAGTCCTAAACCAGGATGATCTTCAGGGACACTACCTACTTTTCATTTTACCACAATATTCAGTTTAGTCTGTTAATTTCTACCATTACCTTGCATCCTCAGGTTCTTCTGTTGCCTTGGGAGCAGTGGCCTGTTGAGGCTCCGTATGAGGATAGGGATCCGACCCCCACATCACACGAGGTTCAGAGAGGGAGACTGCATGATCTCTTGCAGATCGTGCTATATGCTCAAATGACTCAGAACTGTTTGGTGATCCTTCCATTTGCTCTCTTCTCATTAATGGCTTGGGAGGAATCATTCCTTTACAAAAGGTCAGAAAAAGATGGGGAAAACAATCACTATACACACAGAATCTGGGTTATTAATTACTATTGGGACTCTCTATACTTGAGCTACAGAAATACTTTTTGCCAAGTTAAAGTGATGAACTCAAGAAACGATCAGTGAAAATTACACAAGTTTTTCTGTGAATGAGATACTTATTGTTGCTATTAAATAGATTTAAGAATTGAGGAAGTGAAACAAAACCACAATAGCAGCTTATTTTTACTTTAAAGGAAGAAAAAAAAGCCTATAAAAATCAGGTAACACATGATGCCTCTATGCATGTAAATAAAAAACAGAGGATTACACCAACAGTGACAGACTTCCAGAGCAAATATTTCCTATAGAAAATTCCATTAATACAGTTTACTCAGTTGATCAATAATGCTATCAATTATTAAATTTTTAAATTGCAGTATATATTTTAAAATTAAGGCATGACTCTCGATATTTTTATATTATGATCATACCCATAATCTTCCTCGGTATCATTTTGGTAATGTACTATCTGGATTTATTCTGATAGATTCCACACAAGACTGCTAATTCACTGGTTTTCAGCTAACTTATGTGAAAAGTCCAGTGTCAGGTGGAGAAAATGGAAAAGCTGGAATACAGAATATATGACAAAATTCAAATGCTTAAGCACTCCAAAGAATGAAAACAATTTAGCAAATAACAGAAAGCATGATTTAAGACTCAAAAAATGTTTAAATAATATTTACAAAACTGAAAATAACTAGTGTCTTGGCCTTATCACACCGTTGCTACAGTGTCTGCCTTTAACTCATCTGTGTGCAAAGTTACAGAACTTCTGATTAAAAATCTAGGCACCCTATTTTAAATTATTACTCCATTATAGCTCTTAAAGGAATTAAGGGTACAAATGGGAGGAAGATGAAAACCTTTGGTCTCGCAGAGCTACAAGTGAGCCATGAGACAACCTCAATTTCAACTTACCAGGATGAATGGGCGGAATATCCATAGCAGGTCTACCTGATATCATTCGAGGATCCATGTATGACTGCATCATGAGCCACCTTGGGTCAAAACCCATAGAAGCCAAATGCTGAGGGTGAGGCTGCATGGGCTGGTAAAGAGGTCTGTGTGGTGGGGGAGGGACCGCACCGCTAGATGGCTGTGAAGGGACTGCCTGTGGAAGGACACCTTGCTGCTGCTGCTGCTGCTGCTGCCACTGCTGCTGTTTCATCTGTTCCTGAAAAAGCAGGATCACAAATCCAGATTTTAGGTCCATGTAATAAATTAGTATAATCAATCATATCAAAAAATAATGGGCTTTTTTGAATTCTTCAGGGAAAAGAATTCGAAAGACATTTAACAAAGAGAGGTGGTGACACAAAAGAACCAAAGAGAAGTTAGGACACGTTGCCTTAAACTTAAGAAATTAATCAGGAAGGAAGAAATCACTCATTAATTAGACTGCAGAAATTGTTTCCTAGAAAGAAAGATGGGGTCTATAAATGAAGTAGAGGGGGGAAAATGACACAGAAGTTTTTGGTAATATCCATTAGCAACAAACTTTTATTAAAAAGGGAAAGAATTTCAGGGAAAATTTGTGTCCTTTTTGTATTTTAGGTTTCATGTTATACTCAGAGTATTGAACAATAAACCTTTTCAATCACACATACATGATACAATGTTTTGGTTGTTACCTGCTGTCGCTGGAATCGAGGCGGTAAAGACTTCTGAAACTGTTTAAAATAACCAGATAATACAGCAGGCCGAGGCTGAGACCCTGATTCTGGCTCTGTTTCATGTGCCACTTGCGTGGTCTCTTTTTCACTGCGATTGCTGTCTTGTCTAATGAAAACTGGGTCATCCTCTGTCCAAAGAAAAGGTGAAAAATAACTATACTCATCTATGAGACTTAACAAACACATGATGTGTGCGCTGGAGTGAAATTACTAGATTGATATATTAAAAAGGTTAAGAAGAAAGCATCCTCAACAGTCCAGAAAACTATCCTATACTCTCATACTGGTAGCCATCAATGAGATTTACATTAACAAAACCTTACATTTCCTCAAGGCTAGATAAGCAAGAAAGAGATTCTTAAGAAAGAAAACAGGCCCAAATGCTTTACCGAGCAAAAATTTGTATTTGATATTTTGTGATAATAAAATATTTCAAATATGACGTATTTCCCATTGTTTCAATAAATATCAATCCTGTCAGTATTTACCTGTGGCTCACCAGGACTTATGTGAAAACACAAATGGCCTAAACTTAAATAACAACACAATGGTTTTTTGATCAACAGACTACTAGGAAAAAGGAAGCCAATCAAAGTCTGACAACAGAGTGATCACCAGCTATCTTCAAACATATAAATTATTATTTTATGTACAGTATATATCACGAATGATACCAAAAAGAACTATACACATACTTACTAAATAAATAACAATTTTGGATTCTAAAGAAAACCAGAGCCATATTTGTTCTAGAGAATGCCATTTGTCACAATTACAAAGCCAAGTTCATTATGAATTCTTTTCTCACAGAACTAGGGATGAATTTTAAAACAAAATTTATTTTGCCAGTGTAAAAATCATGCTCTAAAGAATCACAAATCACATTTTATTGTTGGCATACATTTGACATTAAGTGTTGTAAAAGGGAAAATAAAATATTGGAGAGAAAAAAAGAGCCAAGTAGATTCAATGCTTAAAACCAAAAGGGTACATCACGCTGAAAAACTTAGCAAAAATTAAATTGCCATCATAGAATATATATGAATAAAAATAAAAACGCCATTAAATAATGATTAAAAAGAGAAGTATAAATAATTTGCGTCGGTATAGTCCTCACTGACAGTTAAATCAATCGGGTGAATACATGTATTCACTGGCAGAACAAGGACTAAAATATGAATTTCCTTATTTCAAATCTATACTCCTTTCTCATCATCTGTTAATGAGATTCTCTGAGGTTGTTCTCTTTTAGCATCCATTAATATTAAAGTATGTCAATGATGGGGTGCCTGGGTGGCTCAGTTGGTTAAGTGTCTGACTTCAGCTCAGGTCACAATCTCACAATTCTAGAGTTCATGCCCCGCACTGGGCACTCTGCTGTTAGGAAAGCCTGCTTCAGATCCTCTATATCTCCCTCTCTCTCTGCCCCTCCCCTGAGCATATATGTGCACATGTGCATGCACGCTTGCTCTCTCTCAAAAATAAATATTTAAAAATAAAGAAACGAAATGTTTCAATACAATAAAACCAACTAAACACAAAAGACATGAAATGACAGAAAAGGAGGGGCAAAAATGGAAAGAAGGCATATAAAAAGCCAATAATACCAAAAGGTCAGAAATAAGTCCCCTCTAATCAATATTTACTTTAAATGGGCCTTCAAAAAAGGATAAACATACATGATCTAACTATATGTTATCTGTAAGAAACTCACTTAAGATCCAAGGACAAAAAGGGATTGAAAATGAAGTATGAACAAAGATATTCCATAGAAATAGTAACCAAAAGATCAAGGTGGCTATACTAGTATCAGACAAGACTGGCTTTGAAATAAGTTTTACAAGACAAAGGATATTACATACAAAGGTTCAATGCAGCAAGATATAGCAATTACAAATATTTACACATATTTAATATATGTGTGTGTCTCTAACAACAGGCCATGAAAATATATGAAGTAAAATACTGAAATAGTTGAAGGGATAAACAGACTGCTCTACATTTACATTTGGACACTCAATAATGAATAGAATAACCAGACAGAAGGCAAGTTAGGAAACCAAGGACTAAACACAATAAACCAACCAGATCTACAGAACACTCTAACAAACAGTCAACACATTCTTTTCAAGTGCACGTAAGACATTTTCCAAGATAGACCCTATGTTAGGCCACAAATCAATCAACTGTTGAAAGACTTAAAATGATAAATCTCATATGAAGTATTTTCTCTGACTACAATGAGATGAAGTTAGAAATCAAAAAGAGAAGTGAAACAGGAAAAGTCACAGATCTGTGGAAATTAGACAACACACTTTAAGTAGGTTCCATGCCCAATATGTGGCTCGAATTCATGACTCTGAGACCAAGAAACAGTTGCCATGTTCTACTAACTGAGCCAGCCAAGTGCCCCTAAACAACACACTCTTAATCAACTAAGACGTCGAAGAATAAATGACAACGGAAATTAGAGAATACTTAAGATACGAATGAAAACAAAACCACAACATACCAAAGCACACAGGACATGGCAAAAGTGGTGCAAAGGGGGGATATTGACCGGTATAAATGCTTACATTAAAAAAAAGATCTTCAATCCAAAACCTAGTATTACAATGTAAGGGAAGAGAATAAGAATAAAGTAAACCCAAGGTTACTAGAAGAAAGGAAATAAAGGATCAACACAGACATCCACAACAATGAGAATAGAAAAATTGAGAAAATTAATGCAGCTAAATAGTGGGTTCTTTGAAAAGGTCAACAAAATTGATAAACCTTTAACTAGGAAGATTCAACTTATTAAAATCAGAAATAGAAACTGGGACATTACTACCAATTCTACAGAAACAAAAAGGATTATGAGAGTATTATGGGCAGCTATATACCAAAATAGGATAACCAAGATGAAATGAACAAATTCCTAAAAACATAAGCTTTGTAGTCCCTAGTATACTAATAACGTATGACCTAAAAAAGAAATTACGAAAACAATTCCATTTATAATAGCATCAAAAAATATAAAATGCTTAAGAATGAAGCATGGAGGTGAAAGATTTGCGCAATGAAAACTACAAAATATTGCTTAAAGAAATTAAAGAAGACATAAATGGAAACACATCCCATGTTCACAGATTGGAAGACTTAACATTGTTAACATTATCAATACCACCCAAAGCAACCTACTCTCAAAATCTTAATGGCATTCTTTACAGAAGTAGAAACACCCATCCTAAAATTCACATAGAATCTCAGGGAACCCAGGATAGCCAAAACCATCATGAAAAAAAAGGTAACAAAGATGGAAGACTCACATACCTGGATCTAAAAGTATACTAGAGGGGTGCCTGGGTGGCTCAGTCAGGTAAGTGTCTGACTGCTTTTTTATATGTTTGTTTGTTTATTTTAAGAGAGAAAAGAGAGAGCACTCCCATGTGAGCATGAGCAGGGGAGAGGAAGGCAGAGGGAGGGAGAGAATCCCAAGCAGGCTCTGTGCTGTCAGCATGACATGGGGCTCAACCCCACAAATCGTGAGATCATGACCTGAGCTAAAATCAAGTGTCATATGCTTAACCAACTGAGCCACCCAGGGGCCCCAAGTGTCTTACTCTTGATTTTGGCTCAGGTCAAGATCCCAGGGTCATGGGTTTGATGGACTCCATCCTGAGCATGAAGCCTGCTTAAGATTTTCTCTTTCCTCCCTCTGTCCCTCTCTCCCACTCACATGTTCTCTCTCTCTCTTTGAAATAAAATAAAAATAAAAGCATACAGTAGTAAAAACAGTATAATACTAGCATAAAGTCAGGCAGAAAGGCCAATGGGAAAGAATTGAGACCCCAAAATAAACCATCGCATACATGGTTGAATGATTTTAGAAAAGGCTGCCAAGGGGCGCCTGGGTGGCGCAGTCGGTTAAGCGTCCGACTTCAGCCAGGTCACGATCTCGCGGTCCGGGAGTTCGAGCCCCGCGTCGGGCTCTGGGCTGATGGCTCAGAGCCTGGAGCCTGTTTCCGATTCTGTGTCTCCCTCTCTCTCTGCCCCTCCCCCGTTCATGCTCTGTCTCTCTCTGTCCCCAAAATAAATAAACGTTGAAAAAAAAAATTAAAAAAAAAATTAATGAATGATTATCTTAAAAAAAAATTAATGAGTGATTATCTTTAAAAAAAAAAAAAAAGGCTGCCAAGACCATTCAATGGGGGGAAAGAATAGTCTTTTCAGCAAATGGTACTGGGAAAACTGAATATCCACATGCAAATGAGTAAAGCTGTACCCTTACCTAACAAAATGTACAAAACTGAACTCAAAATAGGTCAAAGATGTAAATTTAAGACAAAGCTATAAAACCCTTAGAAGAAAACACAGCAAAAGCTTCATATTAGATTTGGCCATGACTTCTTAGACTTCACGCCAAAGGCAGAGACAACAAAAAAATAGACGGATTTCATGAAAATTTTAAAGGTTTTTGTGTGAAAAGAATATCCAGAGTGAAAAGGCAACCTATGAAAAGGGAGATGATATTGCCATATCACATATCTGATAAGGGATTAACATCTAGAATGTATAGCCAACTCCTAAAACTTGACAATCTGATTCAAAAATGGACAAATGACTTGAACATTTCTCCAAAGATATACAACTGGCCAACACACACACGAAAAGATAATAATACGTGGCATCACTAACTGGGAAAAGGCATGGTGAAACTACAATGAGATACCACCTCATACTCATTAGAAGGCTACTATCAAAAAAATCCCAGAAAGTAACAGATGTTGGCAAGGACATGGAGAAACTGGAACCCTTGTACACTATTGGTGGGAATATAAAATGGTGCATTTGATGTGAAAAACAGTATAGTAGTTCCTCCAAAAATTAAAAATAGAATTCCCAGATACTACAGCAATTCCACTTCTGAGTATATAAAAATTTTTTTTTTCAACATTTATTTATTTTTGGGACAGAGAGAGACAGAGCATGAACGGGGGAGGGGCAGAGAGAGAGGGAGACACAGAATCGGAAGCAGGCTCCAGGCTCTGAGCCATCAGCCCAGAGCCCGACGCGGGGCTCGAACTCACGGGCCGCGAGATCGTGACCTGGCTGAAGTCGGACGCTTCACCGACTGCGCCACCCAGGTGCCCCTCCACTTCTGAGTATATAATCAAAAGAAATGAGGGGCGCCTGGGTGGCGCAGTCGGTGAAGCGTCCGACTTCAGCCAGGTCACGATCTCGCGGTCCGGGAGTTCGAGCCCCGCGTCGGGCTCTGGGCTGATGGCTCAGAGCCTGGAGCCTGTTTTGGATTCTGTGTCTGCCTCTCTCTCTGCCCCTCCCCCGTTCATGCTCTGTCTCTCTCTGTCCCAAAAATAAATAAACGTTGAAAAAAAGTTAAAAAAAAAAAAAAAGAAAAAAAGAAATGAAAGCAGGGTCTCAACAAGGTATTTGTATACTCACATTCACAGGAGTATTCAAAATAGGTAAAATATGGGATCAACCAAAGTGTCCATCAACAGATAAAGAGATAAACAAAATGTGGTATATATAGGTAATAGATTATATACTTAAAAAGGAAGAAAATTCTGCAATAAGCTTTAATATGGAAGAACCTTGAAGACATTATGCTAAGTGAAATAAGCCCATCACAAAAAAGACAAATACTGTAGGGTTTTGTGCATCTGAGGCACTGAGAACAGTCAACATCATAGAGACAGAAATCAGAATAGGGGTTGCCAGGGGCTGAAGAGAAAGGTGAATAGGGAACTGCTGTTTAATAGTACAGAGTTTCAGTTTTACAAGATGCAAAGAATTCTGGAGATGGATGGATGGTGGTGATGGCTGCACAACACTATGAATGTATTTAATACCACTAAACTGTACAGCTAAAAATTGTTAAGATGGTAAATTTTATGTTACATATATTTTACCATAATAAAACAAACTGAGGAAAAAAGGATAATAAAGTATCCAATACAATTCAACTTCTACTTAAAAAAAAAACTCAATCACTCTCATCTGGATTACAGACCTGTATTAAAAATACACAGGGGTGTCTGGGTGGCTCAGGTGGTTAAACATCTGACTCTTAGTTGCGGACCATGTTTATGAGTTCAAGCCCCACGCCAGGCTCTGAGCTGACAGTGTGGAGCCTGCTTGAGATTCTGTCTCCAAAATAAATAAACTTAAAAAAAATACACAAACATCCACACCAGAGGTAATATGAAGCCTCGTAAGTTTCTATAAGAACAAACAAGACTAGCATACCTTTACTACAGGTGTTTTCACTTTCTGGTTTCTCTACCACAGGCTCTAAAGTAGGTTCTTTGTGTTCGATTTTCTCCTCCACTTTCTCCCTTTCTTTCTTCTCCGACTCACATTCTTTTTCCTGTTCCTTGATCTTTTGCAGTTCTTTTTCCTTTTCCTGCTGCCGTTCCAGTTCTTTCTCTTTTTCTTGCTTTCTTTCCTTTTCCATTTCTCTCTGTTTTTCCTGCTCTCTCTCCAGTTCTTTCTCCTTCTCCTGTTGCCTCTCCCTTTCTTTTTCCCTCTCCTTCTCTCGCTCCCGTTCCTGTTCTTTTTCAAGTTCTTTCTCGCGCTCTCTTTCTTTTTCTCGCTCCCTTTCTCTAATCTCCTCTGGAGATGGCTGTTTGTCCACTATGCCAAGCTTTTCATCCAACCGTTTCAGTTTCTCTGCACACGCTGCCTTCCTTTGCTCTTCCATTCTTCGCTCTTCCTCTTCGCGCCGTTTCCGAGCACGTTCCACTGCGGCAGAAAGTTCTGACTGCTGTCTTCTTCTTTGCTTCCATATTTCATCTTCATCCGGTACTTGCTGCTTGGGGGGAAAGGGCCTGGTCTTCCAGGTACTGCCTGTCGGTCTGGAGGAGGATGCTGCAACATTATGATAAATTATCAGGTGAATATGACAAATCTATTTCCGACCAACACTGGACTTCTGACATGAAGGGGGCAGGAAAAACTCCACAAAATGTCACAACTATTCCTGATAAGACACGCACATTAAAATGCAAACAAGAAGCAACATGGCAAAAATATTAAATTCAGATAATTCCCCAAACTAAGACCAGAATAATTAATCTAGCCATCTAACATTTACTGCGCATGCACCTATTTATTGTGGCAGACATTACTGCTCACTCAGAATTTGTTGAATAAAATTAGAAGCTGTCACAACATGAATTTCAAAATCTAAATTTAGACACAAAGGAAATTTAGAATGTGAGCACTTTTCAGAGCACCAACTGTCAGAGATGGAATGCCTAAGGAGGGAGAAAAGTCCATAAAGATGCAAAACTGTGTCACATGAGCCCTGAGAATATAAAGGTACCATTACAGGGAAAAAACACACCCAGAGACGCTAGGTGAAGAAGAGGAGACCCCCCTACTGCTGACATGTCAAAGGAGGGAAGATTCCTAGAAATCAGCCTGCACAGATAGAATTTTCTCCCTTTAAACTGAAAGATCTAGAAATGCATACCTAGAACCCATAGTGAAATGTGGGAGATCACGTGAGAGATTTTTATGTTTTAATGATTTACGTTTCAATCGATGTGTTCTAAAACCACTACAGTCACTGCCAGCAACTATGCAGAAATAAGCAAAATAAAAAGAGCACCTGAAAGTCTGAAATATTAAGGAGCTAAAAAAAAATTGTCTTAAAAATACTGATTTTAGTACCTAGTAGGGGAAAGAAACCTTAAAAACCATGTAACCAGTCAGAATCCTCACAAACGAGAAAATAATAGTACGACAAAAACACTGGGCTATATAAAAAAATATGATCCAGACTCTATCATTTACTAACAGTGCTGACTTAGGCAAACCACTTTATCTTTCTGGTGTTTAGTTACTTCATCTCCAGCTCAGAGATAAGCTTCAAACATAAAATTATACAAAAGTACCTACTTCACGCAGTAAACTTAAAGAACAATCATTTTTTAAAAAGCAACTTCATTGAAATAGAATTCACATAAAATGTGAGGCACATATTTTAAATGCAGGTCGGAGGAGTAGGGACAAATGATACACTTGTGTAACTACTGTCCCGATCAAGACACACAGCATTTCTGGGGTGCATGGGTGGTTCAGTTGGTTAAGTGTCCGACTTCAGCTCAGGTCAGGATCTCACGGTTTAAGTGTTCGAGCCTCACACTGGGCTCTCTTTGCTGTCAGCATAGAGCCCGCTTCGGATCCTCTGTCCCTCTCTCTCTGCCCCTCCCCCACTTGTACATACACTCTCTAAAAAATAAACACTGGGGCGCCTCAGGGGGCTCACTGGGTTGAGTGTCCAACTTCAGCTCAGGTCATGATCTCACAGTTCGTGAGTTCGAGCCCCGCGTCAGGCTCTGTGCTGACAACTCAGCCTGGAGCCCGCTTCGGATTCTGCGTCTCCCTCTCTCTCTGCCCCTCCCCTGCTTGTGTTCTCTCAAAAGTAAACAAACATTAAAAAATTAAAATAAATAAAATAAACACTTAAAAAAAAAAAAGAGACAGAACATTTCTTCACTCCTCTGTCAGTACAGTGCCCCGACCCCAAAAAACCACTGGTCTACTTCTTGCAGCATAGAGCAGTTTTACCTTTCCTAGAGTTTCATATATATGGATATATCAAGTTATATTTTCTTTTGTGTCTGGCTTCTTGTGCTCAGGATGATAGTTTTGAGGTGTCTATCAGTAATTTGGTCCATTCTATTGCTGGACAGTATTCCATCATAGGCACATCACTTCATGTGGGACGGACACGTGGACTGCTTCTAGCTTTTTAACTATGAATAAACAGCTATGGACATTCATGCCTAAGTCTTTGTGTAAATGTATGTGTTTTCATTTCTCTTGGATAAATACCAAGGAGTGAATCTGCCAGAGTCACGTGTTACGTATGTGTTTCACTACATAAGATAATATCAAAATGTTTTTCAAAGTGATTACAAGGTTTTACAGCCCCGCCAGCAACATACGAGGGTGCTAGCTGCTTTATACCCTCACCGACATTTCATGTCACCAGCCTTTTAAATTTTGGATCCATAATAAAATCTCACTGGGGTTTTAATTTGCATTTCCCTGGTGGTAAAAGATACTGAACATCTTGAGGCGCCTGGGTGGCTCAGTTGGTAGGCATCCTACTCTTGATTTCAGCTCAGGTCATGATCTCACGATTGTAAGATTGAGCCCTGCGCTGGGCGTGGAGACTTCTTAAGATGGTCTCTCTTTCTGTTCCCTTGCCCCTCTCCTGCTTGCACACTCGCTCTCAAAAAGAAAAACAAAAACAAAAACAAAAAAACAAAAAACTGAACATCTTTTCATGTGGTTATTGGCCATCTGTAGATCTTGTTTTGTGAAGTGAACGTTCGAATCATCTTGTTGGGCTATTTGTCTTATTATTAGTTATAAAGGGTTTTGTTTTGTTTTAAATATATCCCAGTACACGTTCTTGGTCAAATGTATTATTAATATTTTGTAGGACATATTTTTTCATTGTCTTAGAGATGTTTTTCAAAGTCTAACTGACATTATTTTTTTCTTTCTAATTCATGCATCCTGCATCTTATCTAAGACCATCTTTGTTGGCCCAAGTTTAAAGACTTTCTTCTACATTTTCCTCTAGAGGTTAGTTTTAGCTTGTGTGTATATAAAAATACTATAAAGAGCATTCAGTGGTTCAAAGGAAAATGACTGGTGAAGATGATGGTGACGGTTGTGGTAGATGTACCTATCACATAGGGTGATCACGGAAGGCCTCTAAAATGGTCACACCTGAGCAAAGATTTTGGTCAGAAGAAGAACCTCTGGAAAACATTCCTCTAGTTAGAGGGAACAGCAAATAAAATGTATGTTTTTGGTGCTTCAATAAACCGTGTGCGGCAAGAACAGAGAGAAAAGTAAGTAAGATCAGGAGAGTAGACAGAGACCTTAAAGACCACTGGAAGGACCTAAGCAAGAAATCACTGATCTAACATATATAGTTTTCAAGGATTATATCTACTATAGAATTTAGGATGGGGGTGGCAGGTAAGCAGGCAACAGGAGTGGAAAATAAGACCTATTAGGAACCTACTGTGGTAGTTCAAATGAAATATAACAGACAGTAGTGAGTACTCAGTGTAGGAATATATTCCAAAGATAGGGATGCCATAATTTGCTGATACATATAGGCTGGATGTATGATAAAGAAGAAAGACGATTTGTGAGTGACTTCTAGGTTTCAACCTGAGCAAATGGGTAAATGATAATGCCATTACCTAAGATGGGAGGCCCAGGGAAGAAGCAGGGCCGTATGTGTATATGGGGGTGGGAGGTGTTATTACAGTTGTTACAGTTTGGACATACCTATCAGAAATCCAAGTGGTGATGCTGAATTGATCACTAAATACATGATTCTTAAAGTTAGGGTAGGGCTTTAAGGGCTATAGATACATGTATCTGAGTACCACCAGCACATAGATGAGATCCCCCAGGGAAAGGATATGGCTAGAGAAAGGAATGAGAACACAGCCCTTAACCCTCCAACACCCAAAGGTACTAAAGGCCCAGAAGAAATACAAATTGAAGAGAACAAAATAGTGTGATGGCTCAAAAGTTAAAAAAAAAAAAAAAAAAAAGTCTTTCAAGAAGGATGGAGAGGTTAACCTTGTCAAGAGCTACGGAGATTAAGTAAAATGAAGACAAGAGAAGTGGATTCGGCAAGATGGAAATCACTACCGACCTTCATAATAATAGTTTCAAAGGTATAGTGATAGATGAAAAAGCTTGACTGTTAAGGGTTAATGAGAAAGTGAAGATATTACGTGTAAATTACTAAGACAATTTTGCCATGAAGGAAAACAGGGAAATGGGGTAGAAACTACAAGGAGATGGAGGGCAGTGAGAGTCAAAGGATGGGTGATTTTCTTAACAGTTTTTTTAAGATGAGAGACAATATTACCAGTAAGTGACAGAAGAGGGGATCAAGGGAACAAGTAGAAGGGCTGTGTTTAGTAGTGAGGACAGGAAGGGCACTGAAAAGGGAAAATGGTTGCTTCTCATTTCTTAGTGAAATTAGGAGCATGCTTATTAGTTGAGAATGAAGAGTAGCGGAAAAAAGAGGAAGAAGATACGGTGAGAGCTAAGGTAAAATCTGTAACTGTTTCATAAAAGTTATACATAAGAAACATACACTGAAATCTTACCATTAAAATAAGTAAAATCAAATAATTCATACAGACCATTAAGAAGAGTTTAAGATTTACCTGTTGTGCAAGCAATTTTGGAGGTGGCGGCAGGTGTGAAGACGGTCCACGTTCCTATTATAAAGATGAGGACAATTACAAACTAATCAGATAAAAGAGATCTACTGGAAATATTTCTGAACATACTCAATTTTTTCAGGACTACAAGATTGCAAAAAGTAAGCCATTTTCATCCTTTTCTCTTTTTCAATAAAAATACACTACTCACTGCAAAATAACTATATTCTATAAAATCACTTTGCCACTTTAATATGATTAGAACCTCAAATGAACTTTGCAGAAGGAAGAATTTTAGTGTATAAATTCTAAAATTCTACCACAAGTGATGTGGCTATGAAGTATGCCTCCAATTTTATCACTTTATTTATGTTAGCCCTTTTCTTTTTCTGAATTTTTTTCCTAATGACAAACTAAATGTATGCGATTTACCTAAAGAAAAGAAACATCTAAAACATATCAGAACTAAATATGATACACAGACTATTCACTTGCTAATACATGCATCAGTGTCACAAACACACACAAAACATCAAGACATCAAGATATGGCATAGGACATTCCTCTATTCTTACAACTATCACTCTCCATGTTAAGCCAGTAAGTTAAAAATCACACAAAACACGAATTTTATTAGAAACAGAACAAAAAAAAACTTGAAAAATCCTTTTTAAGAATTCACAAATTTACTCCCCAATGGCTAACCACTGCCTTAAGAATCAAATTCAGGAGGATGGGCTAAATGGGTAAGGGGCATTAAGAAAGACACCTGTTGGGATGAGCACTGGTTATACACAGGGGATGAATCACTGGAATCTACTCCTAAAATCACTGTTGCACTATATGCTAAGTTGGATGTACATTAAAATTGTAACTAATTAATTTAAAGCAGAATAAAATTCAAGCTTCCTTGTATAGCATACACTTATCAACTGTTACACAGCTCTCCAACTCCCCTCCTGTATCAAATTACTGGGGACTTCTAGAATGTGCCAAGCTTTCTCATGCTCCTTTACTCTGAACATGTTACCATTGCTTGAAATGTCTCTCTTCCCTTTGTTTACTGGCTAATTCTCACTTCAAGTACCAAGTCTTCTGCAAAATCTTTTCCAGAGAATTCTCTAAGAGCTCATTATGTACGCTGTCATGCCACTTATCACACTGTACTGCAACCAATGTCTGATGTCTTTTCTCTTTGTTTTACAGAGACTGTTAACTACCTACTTCTACCTCCTTGAAGGGACCAGATCCTCCATAGGTTGCATATGAATTCAATAAATACATGCTGAGTACATTATGAGTTAAGTGACTCTCTGGATGATAGCCCTTTATTATTCCCAGCTTACAATGCATTTTTTGCTATGTCTCGAAGTAGGATCAAGTGTATCTGTTTACCCACATACTTCCTTTAACAATGTTCTTCAAAATGACTCACACTTAATAGAATTCTCTACTCCTTATGTGTTATTTCCCTATTCCGCATACTATTTCACATGAATACTGACTAGGATTTACCAAGTATTTAGTAAAGCATAAAGCACTTAGCAATGTTAGTTTGGAAAAACAATTTATCCCTGCACTTTGATACGGCCAAGCTGTTATAAGGGAAAAGAAGTTAAACTTTAGTTTCTACTTGATAATTTGGGCTACTATATTGACAATTCCTATTAAAATGCAAAAAAATTATGGTTTAGATCTAAACTATTCAAGACAAAATATGGTTTCCTTTTCCTAATTCTTCTTCCAACTTCATAATTACAAGATTAATTCAACCAAAGCATATGCAGTGACAAGGATCCTGAGTTCAACAAACCTGATTAAATGAGGGTCCCTTCCCGTAGGGACCTTTTGATACTGATGGCTGGGCAGGTATCTGAGAAGACGATTTAGTGTTGCAAGCTTCATCTGCTTCTTTTCGGTTTTCAGTGTTTTCAGAGGCTTTTGAACCTTGATCCTCACTGAGGAATCAAAAATCCAGATGAAATAAAAAGTTAAGTGGATAGACTATACCATAAGTAAAAGCATTTTATCTATATAAAAAAGACTGTTTCCGGGGCGCCTGGGTGGCTCAGTCGGTTAAGCGTCCGACTTCAGCTCAGGTCACGATCTCACGGTCGTGAGTTCGAGCCCCGCGTCGGGCTCTGGGCTGATGATGGCCCAGAGCCTGGAGCCTGCTTCCGATTCTGTGTCTCCCTCTCTCTCTCTGACCCTCCCCCGTTCATGCTCTGCCTCTCTCTGTCTCAAAAATAAATAAACGTAAAAAAAAAAATTAAAAAAAAAAAAAAAAAAAAAAAAGACTGTTTCCTATGGTTTTAGTGTGAGACAGGGGGAGTATATCAAAGAATGAGATCGTTTTGTGACCTGGTGGTGCTAATTCATTCAATACGTAAACATATACCGTGTATCTTTAATAGATCTCTAATGTGTTAGTAACTGGGCTTGCCCAGTTTATCACCACAAGGTATAAAGTACAGTAGAGCAGTTGTCAAATACGCACATACAACTTGAAATATAACCTGGCAAATGAATTATAATCCCACCATTTTCTATCACCTCCACCCCAAAAGTCTCTCTCATCTAAATGCAACCAAACAGGGGTGACTGGGTGGCTCAGTTGGTTAAGGGTCCGACTTTGGCTCAGGTCATGATCTCTCAGTTTGTGAGTCTGGGCCTTGTGTCCAGCTCTATGCTGACAGCTCAGAGCCTGGAGCCTGCTTCAGATTCTGTGTCTCCATGTCTCTCTCTCTCAAACATTTTTTTTTTAATTAAAAAAAAAAATAAATGTAACCAAAAAATATTATAATTAATTAATACCTGTATTCTAGTTTACTCTGATTTAATGAAAGAGACAAGTCAAACTATGGCATTTTTTAAAATCACAAGTTCCAGGCAGCTCACAACTGATCATGAAACAGGAGTGTATCATAACGCCATGGCTAAAAAACTATACCAACATGTACATGCAAGCTCCTTATATTTTAAGAGCCTGATTTTTATGTTACGTAACCCATATATTTCTGACTGTGATGCCCCTATGTTAGAGAAGAGAGTAAAAGCTCTCATTGTCTAAACTGAAATGCTGCTTGAAATTAAAAAAAAAAAAAAAAAAAAAATCAAAGACTTGATTAAAGCAGCTGTAGTAGCCCAAGTTATTTTTCTCCAATTCTGGAAATATGAATCAGTTCGAGCAAGTAACAAGTTGGAAATGGTCCCTGATGCTGTCTTTCTAAGTACCTCCAACTAAACATCTTTTTTTCTAAATATGTATTTTATTTAGAAACATCAAAGTTTAATTCCTTCATTAGCTGTACTTTAAAAAAATTTTTTGGCTTGTTAGTCACCTTCCCAGTCAGTATATTCTTGGAGTAGAATGTAGAAAACTTATACAAAAAGAATAAATACCTATTAATGAAGCCTCTCTGCATGAATGGATGTTGTATCAATGAATTCATGCTGTTGCTTGCGGAAGGTATCACAACAGCTTACCTGCTATTTTCTTTAGGGCTACTACTTCCTTGCTCATCGTCATCGCTGAAATTCAGCTGTTCTGTATAATCTACTTCCATCTGAGCACCTATTAAATTAAAGAAAACTTAGACTGACTGTTTAAAAACATCTAAAAACTAAAAATGCTTAATTAATTTTGCCTCTTACCTGCCCAACCTTCATCAGCTTCAGCATCGAGGTTATCAAATTTATCAAGCTCCTTTAGTTCTGATGCGCTAAGGATGGAGGGGCGTTCAGGCTCAGAGGCCCATGAAGGAGGCGGGCCCCTTCCTCGAAGGCCTCTAATGAACAAAAGGTGATGAGGGGAAAGGATACAAAGTTTTAATGCTTCTAAATTAGGTAAATATGAAAAGACTGGAATTTCATTTTAATTCAACATTAATGTTTTCCACACCATGATATACACAAAATATTTTGCACTGGACATGTGTATGAGAAATTTCTAATGTATATATGTAAATTTATGACAATATTTGATACAGTTTTTTTGTAAGTATTTAATATTAGACAGTGGGCTTTTTATCACCAAAAATATTTAAAATACAATAAATATGTTAAAGAATAATATGGCTAAGACACACTAATATCAAAATGAAGAATTTTAAGAAAAATCATCATTAAGAAAAATGCTCAAGTCTTACGCTTGGCAAAAAAAGGGGGGTGGAGAAAATGGGAGGTCATTAATATCATGGAAAGAAAAAGGGATAAATGTAAGTGTCACATCTTTGTGATGATTTCCAGTTTTCAGAATCTTATGTCAATTAACATTTTAGAAGAATAAAGCATTTGTGTTCTGTCTTATAAAGGTCAATTATTTGTTCCTGGAAATTGTACTGTGAGATCAAAATAATGAATCAATCATCACAACTCACTCAAACTACAGAAAATCTTAATGAGCATATGTGCCTTGGCAACTTTAATCATTTAATAGCCTTACTTGTTCGTTTCAGATAAAGAAGGCGGAAACCTCAGAGGACCATGAAGAGGAGGATAAGCCATCCTCGGATACTGCTGAAACATCTGTATGAAGGAAACAAAATTGATAAATTTTTTAACCAAGTTATATATATATGTGTGTACATAAAGATATGTATATATACATAAAGATCACTCTACCTAAACCAGAGATTACAATTTATAGAAAAAAAGGTTAAAATAAACTATACTGTGAAAAATCAGTTTTATCGGCTAGTATATAAATCATCATTCACCCTTAACAATAAGCCATCTGTAAGACTACTGCTTGCACCAAGGCTTTACAAATAAAGGTAATAACTAGGGACATATCCTACAAAGAGCTTCTGTTATCCCATTAACAAAATTACATAAATAATTATATACTGACACAAAAAACCTAAAAAGACAACATGCATGCACTCCAGAGAACTGCAAAGCCTTAACCAAGTTGAAATATTTGAAAGGAAACAATGTGAGACTTCACTGCAATGGAGGAGTAGATTTATTAAAGGCAGATTTCTTGGTAAAGGGAAACTCCGTTCAGATAAAAATATCATCCACAACCCAAGAGAGTGAGGGAGGAGGTGGGTAGGGAGCTACTTGGGAGATTTTCTATGGGTAGGACATAGGTGAATTTTGATTCAAGTTATTATATAGATAGTCATCACAAACTGAGGCCCAAAGATGATGCTCTCTATGGGAACTTGGATTTGAAAGCTAAGTTTAGGAAAAGTTATAAGATACATTATGAAGATACATCATGAGGGATTTATCTTATGATATGAAAAGGAAGATAAGATGTCAAGGGGCGCTTATAACCAGGTCAAAATATTTATAAGAAAGAAAAGAGGAAGAAAGAGAGATAAAGAGAGAGGCAGGCAAACAGACTGTATTACCTTAAAATATATAATCTATATTCTGAGACATATTAGCTTTTCTTAAAAAAAAAAAGTTAGGTGCAGAAATTACTTTGTACTTGAAGAAAGGCTATGTTTATATGATCATGTTGTCCAAAGAAGAAATTTCTAAGTAGGGTTAGAGCAAAGTTAATTAAGTTAAGTACAGCAGCTGAAGCTCAAATGGAAAGCTTTTTGTCTGGGGAATATTCTGGAGAATTTTCAGTTACATCATCCTGTACTGAAATTAGTGAAAACACTGCTGGAGGCAAATGTTCATAGGTAAAGTTTTATTAGATCTCTCTTCTGCTAATTAGTCAGGCATAGAGATTAATTTCATGTGGTATTAAATGTTTAAAATTTAGGAATTTGCCACAAAATTAATTCTATAAACAATCTTTAAATTCTCAATATATAGTCATTATTTTTAATGTTTATTTTTGAGAGAGAGAGAGAGAGGGATGGAGCGAGCATGCGCACACACAAGCAAGGAGGGGCAGAGAGAGAGAGAGAGAACCCAAATCAGGCTCCAGGCTCCAAGCTCCAAGCTGTAAGCACAGAGCCTGATGTGGGGCTTGAACTCACGAATTGCGAGATGATGACCTGATTTGAAGTTGGGACACTTAAACAACTGAGCCACCCAGGCACCCCTATAGTTATGGTTTTAAAAGCTTTTTGTTTTTGTTAAATAGTGGAAGACATTATTCAAACAAAATGGTTGATGAAACTGGGCACAAAGGCCACATGCTCTCCCCTTTTACTTTCCCTTCTCCCATTCTACCCCCACGCCGGAAAATTCAGGGGTCTCTGGAAGCAGAATTTACAAACTACAGGAGACAAGTAGCCTGGTGTAAATAATTTTTCAAGGCCAGGTTAGCATATGAGACTCATTTTTATCATGCATGCAAATTAAAAACTAATTTAACAAGCAATTGTATTTAGACATTCCTAGAATGGTTACATAATACAAAGAATCAGAAAATATGAACAAATATGGATATTTAGCACATGAATACTTACGAATTAAGTCATAATAAAAATAAATATAGGGCACCTAGGTGGCTCAGTTGGTTAAGTGTCCGACTTCGGCTCAGGTCATAATCTCGTAGTTTGTGAGTTCAAGCCCTGCATCAGGCTCTATGCTGACAGCTCAGAGCCTGGAGCCTGTTTTAGATTTTGTGTCTCCCTCTCTCCCCGCCCCTCCTCTGCTTGCACTGTCGCTCTCAAAAATAAACATTTTATATATATATATATATATATATATATATATATATATATATATATAATATTATATATATTATATAAATTATATAAATATATATATAAATATATAAAATAATAAATGTAAGAACCAGACTATTATTCTTTTTGAGACTAATGGTCCCCTGAAAAATGTTAGTTTATTTACTTGGGCACATGTAAACTGCCATAACATTTCATAGGAAGCTGAGAACAAACAGATGTATAAAGGCACCAAATCTAAATTTTAATTTATAGGAATATATGGATCAGAAGTATATATTAAATAAAACTACAAAAATAGAATCGGCAGAATCCAGACTATAAAAACTCCACAGGTAACAAATAAATAGTAACAAATAAGCTCCAAAAAAAATCTTAAGAGAGGGAGGATAAGAAGTAACCAAAGATAAGAAGATTCCTAAGAAAAATATGAACCAATTTTAAAGAACAGATGTTATCTAGATCGTAATTATAAGACAATCAAGGAAATTAGAACACTGACTCGATGTTTTTAGAAACTTTCTTTTTAGGTGTGATAGTGCCATTGTGGATTTTCCTCCTGGTCTTTCTGTTTTAAAATCCAACATAAAATACACATAGATGAAATGAAGTATCTGGAATTTGCTTCAGTAATCTGAGGTGGTGGGAAATAGGTGAAACAGACCACAAGTTGATAAATACTTAAGATGGACAGGAGGTATGGAATAGGGGGAGGGTCACTGTACTATTATTTCTGTTTTTGCATATGTTCAAAATATTCTATAATAAAAAGTTAAAAAATATAAAGTATGTTTACCAATAAAAACTTTAGAACAAAGCACATATTAACTTTTTTGTGCCATGGACAAACCCTGTGGGCAGTCTGATAAATCCTATGAACTTCTCATAGAAATGTTTGAAAAGCATTATCTAAAACACAGAGTACTATGAAAGAAAACAATTATATTAAAATGTTGTTACTACAATGTTTAAAAAACCAATCTGAGATATGGTAATGTATGTGATTCATTACATAACCAGTGAGTCTACCCATGTGGTCTAATAACTTATTTTTTTTTTAAGTTTATTTATTTATTTTGAGTGGAGAGGGAAAGGGGCAGAGAGAGGGAGAGAAAGAGAATCCCAAACAGGCTCTATAACACCAAGGCACAGCTGGATGCGGGGCTCGATCTCCCTAACCATGAGATCATGACCTGAGCTGAAGCCAGAGGCTTAACCAACTGAGCCATCCAGGTGCCCCTACTAACTACCTTTAAGTGTGGCTGAGTATAATTATTTTGCTATATCCAAAACAATATGATGTGATATGAAAATACCTATGATCCCTATTAACGAGAAAAACTAGGGTACTCCTGATACCTCTGTGATTTATTTCCTGCATTCATAAATCAAGGAAAATTTTAGTTAGATGTTAATGCAAATAAAAACCAAAACTTTTCCCCATTTTAATTCTCTCCTTGGAACCCAGATCAAAAGCCTCTAATTTAATGGCCTGCTTCTTCGACGATACTTACGTAAGGAGGCATCATAGCCCTGTACTGGGAAGCCAGAGCAGGCTGCTGCCCGTTCAGTTTAGCCTGTGGAGGGCCACAAGCTATCCTCTTTTCCACCACTTTGAGGATGTCACTTTGTTCTGATGTTCCAGCTGTGCTTTCATCCTGCCCAGAGGGCTTTTCATCTTGGTCAGATGTTAAAGGTGAGCCAGCAGACTTCCCACCATCTCTCCAACAAGCAACATCTGGTATGGAGAGAGATAAGAAATTCAATTAGAACAAAGAAACAAACACCACTTTGGAATTCAGCACCGAAATTAAAAGGAAAAAAAAAAAGGAATAAGAAAAAAACCTGAAAATGGAACACAGTGAAATCAAAATAGGCACACTTCTAAATTTAATAAAGTAACAAGACACACTAAAAGAGCAGTGAAAATCTAATCTAGACCCTAATGCTTTCAAGGTGTTTAGTATTCAAAAACAGTGGCTTCCAAAGCAGAGCAGATGTACCTCAGAAGGTGCCATCAAAAGCAAATACTGGGGATGGGGAAGAAAATATTAGAACTTCTCTATTAAGCTTTACAGATATGTGAGATAGAGATTAAAATCACTGTTGGATCTGAGGTGCCCTGAGGGAAGGGGAGTTCTATAGTTACAGTAATGCTCAAATTTGTTTTTAGTCTAATATGGCTAGTTACATGTGCCCAAGGAACTCAGTGACTACAGTGTTTGGTAGGTAGCCTCCAAGATGTCCAAAATGCATTTCTATCTCCTGGTATTCACACCCTGTGTAGTCCTCCCTGACAGTGTACCAGAAGTGGTCTGTGTCACCTAAAGCAAAAGTGATGATGTGTCTCTTATGAGATTAAGTTATTAAAAACTGGGCTTCCATCCAGAGTGGGAATAGTCACATCTGTCTTTATCCGGGGAAGCAACACTCTAAGCAGCCCACATACAAAAGAGGCATCGTGAGCGAGCTTGGGACAGTAGCCACGTCAAGTCAGCATCAGATGATAGCTTCACTGCAACTTTCTTGACAGAGGTCCTGAGCTAGAACTCCTGGCTAAGCAGCTCCCAGATTCCTGACCCTCAGATACTGTGTGAAGTTAACTCCAGTTCAGTTTCTTGTTTCAAGCTGCCAGATTTATTATTCAGCAACAGATAACTGGTGAAAATCAACTGAACAAGAAAACACTAAAGCTAACACATCTATTTCTAATAGAAATGCATTACATAACAGCAATTAAAAATAAGATGATTTTGGGATAGAAGGAACATACTTAAAGATCATAAAAGCCATTTATGAAAAGCCCACAGCTAACATCATCCTCAACGGGGAAAAACTGAGAGCTTTTTCCCTGAGATCAGGAACACGACAGGGATGCCCACTCTCACCGCTGTTGTTTAACATAGTGCTGGAAGTTGTAGCATCAGCAATCAGACAAATCAAAGGCATCAAAATTGGCAAAGATGAAGTCAAGCTTTCGCTTTTTGCAGATGACATGATATTATACATGGAAAATCCGACAGACTCCACCAAAAGTCTGCTAGAACTGATACATGAATTCAGCAAAGTTGCAGGATACAAAATCAATGCACAGAAATCAGTTGCATTCTTATACACTAACAATGAAGCAACAGAAAGACAAATAAAGAAACTGATCCCATTCACAATTGCACCAAGAAGCATAAAATACCTAGGAATAAATCTAACCAAAGATGTACAAGATCTGTATGCTGAAAACTATAGAAAGCTCATGAAGGTAATTGAAGAAGATATAAAGAAATGGAAAGACATTCCCTGCTCATGGTTTGGAAGAATAAATATTGTCAAAATGTCAATACTACCCAAAGCTATCTACACATTCAATGCAATCCCAATCAAAATTGCACCAGCATTCTTCTCGAAACTAGAACAAGCAATCCTAAAATTCATATGGAACCACAAATGGCCCCGAATAGCCAAAGGAATTTTGAAGAAGACGACCAAAGCAGGAGGCATCACAATCCCAGACTTTAGCCTCTACTACAAAGCTGTCATCATCAAGACAGCATGGTATTGGCACCAAAACAGACACATAGACCAATGGAATAGAATAGAAACCACAGAACTAGACCCACAAACGTACGGCCAACTCATCTTTGACAAAGCAGGAAAGAACATCCAATGGAAAAAAGACAGTCTCTTTAACAAATGGTGCTGGGAGAACTGGACAGCAACATGCAGAAGGTTGAAACTAGACCACTTTCTCACACCATTCACAAAAATAAACTCAAAATGGATAAAGGACCTGAATGTGAGACACGAAACCATCAAAACCTTAGAGGAGAAAGCAGGAAAAGACCTCTCTGACCTCAGCCGTAGTAATCTCTTACTCGACACATCCCCAAAGGCAAGGGAATTAAAAGCAAAAGTGAATTACTGGGACCTTATGAAGATAAAAAGCTTCTGCACAGCAAAGGAAACAACCAACAAAACTAAAAGGCAACCAATGGAATGGGAAAAGATATTTGCAAATGACATATCGGACAAAGGGCTAGTATCCAAAATCTATAAAGAGCTCACCAAACTCCACACCCAAAAAACAAATAACCCAGTGAAGAAATGGGCAGAAAACATGAATAGACACTTCTCTAAAGAAGACATCCGGATGGCCAACAGGCACATGAAAAGATGTTCAGGGTCGCTCCTTATCAGGGAAATACAAATCAAAACCACACTCAGATATCACCTCACGCCAGTCAGAGTGGCCAAAATGAACAAATCAGGAGACTATAAATGCTGGAGAGGATGTGGAGAAACAGGAACCCTCTTGCACTGTTGGTGGGAATGCAAATTGGTGCAGCCGCTCTGGAAAGCAGTGTGGAGGTTCCTCAGAAAATTAAAAATAGACCTACCCTATGACCCAGCAATAGCACTGCTAGGAATTTACCCAAGGGATACAGGAGTGCTGATGCATAGGGGCACTTGGACCCCAATGTTTATAGCAGCACTCTCAACAATAGCCAAATTATGGAAAGAGCCTAAATGTCCATCAACTGATGAATGGATAAAGAAATTGTGGTTTATATACACAATGGAATACTACGTGGCAATGAGAAAGAATGAAATATGGCCTTTTGTAGCAACGTGGATGGAACTGGAGAGTGTGATGCTAAGTGAAATAAGCCATACAGAGAAAGACAGATACCATATGGTTTCACTCTTATGTGGATCCTAAGAAACTTAACAGAAACCCATGGGGGAAGGGAAGGAAAAAAAAAAAAAGAGGTTAGAGTGGGAGAGAGCCAAAACATAAGAGACTGTTAAAAACTGAGAACAAACTGAGGGTTGATGGGGGGTGGGAGGGAGGGGAGGGTGGGGGGTGGGTATTGAGGAGGGCACCTTTTGGGATGAGCGCTGAGTGTTGTATGGAAACCAATTTGACAATAAATTTCATATATTAAAAAAATAAAAAAAGAAAAAAAAAGATGATTTACCCAACCAGACAAGAAATGAGCCATAAGAAATATGAAATATATCAGGTTATCAGAAATAAAGATTTGTAACCATCAGTGAAAAGAAAAACCTCCCCATGTATACAGAATTCTTTGATATATTTGGTAATGACAATCGGAAACTAATACAATTCATTTAAAAATCCCAAGGATTTTATATTTCTATTTTTAGTTTTTGCTTTATAATGTACACAACTATTTCTCACTATCCAAATTTATTTGGTTCTCTGCTTTGAGTTCAGAAAACAAGGGATCCTTGAATGTTAATAGAGTAGTAAATAAATGGATATAATTTATAAATAAATATTTGCATATTAGGGAGGTTGGTCCAAAATTTTTACTACTGTAAAAATGACCATTATTAATGTGCAAAGAACTCATCCAGGCATCTTGTTAAAATGCAGATTTTTGATTTAGTGGGTTGGGTGTGAGGCCCAAGATGTACATCTCCAAACTTAAGTTCTCTCCCCACCCCCACCCTCAAACTTGAGGTCTTGAGTTCTACGAATGCTGTGTATGTGAAAACCACACCGGAATGATAGCAGTTACTGTCTGTCTTTCAAAATAGGCAAGTCACATAGAACAATAATATTGGGCAGGAAATTAGATCATTAAATAAAACACAAATATCATCTCATTCACCATTTTTATTAAATAGAACGTATTCTTACTTGGTGGACGTAAACTGGGTCCAGGTCCATAGTTGTCATCATTCGTTTCTTTTTCTTTTTTTTCCTGATCTCCAGCTGCCTGTAGGCTGGGAAATTCTTGCTGAAAATGACTATTCACCTGGATTCCTACAGATTTTTTTAAAACATTAAGTGTAACACTTATACTCAAGATAATGGAAACACCCTCCCAGGGTAGAGTTCTCTGCTTTTCTCTGATAAATTATTCCACTTTTCAATGATGACTGTTTATATCCATAAAACGTTAAAGTTTATTTAGAATTAGAATCCCTTGGAAAGTTAATGAACAGCCATGAGGAGATAAAACTTTAAGAAAAGATTCTGCCAGACACTGTTCAGAACTCATTAAAGACGACGAGGCGAGTAAGCAGTGTCACTCCTGTTTCTCTTTCATTATGACTCCTCACATTTTCAAAAAGTCAAATTCCTTTACTAGTAACTCTAAGAATCAGTTCAAATAATATTACTGAAATAGAATATATAAACAAACACTGCAACTATTCACTGTGAGGCTAAAATGCCTTCACTGAATTTACAACTGAGATACTGGTTGCAACCTTCCTAGTCACTCATTCACCCATCCATCCATCTATCTACCTGCCTGCTTGCCTATTTATACACTTCTATAAATTAAAAGATCTGATTGTATTAGTTTAAGGGCCTGGATAGGTTCCCATACAATGCTTTATAGATGTTTCCTGGTTTGCAAGTGGAAAATTTAAATTTTTCTGGGGAGTCCATCATTCCTAAGTGGGGGGAGTATTACTGTTACTGTGCTTTATGGAAACTGTCTAGCTCTTCTCTACCATGGAATCGGGAGCAGCATGTTTGAAATAGAAGAGGTAATGGGGCACACGTGGTGATGAATATGGTTTATAGCAACCTACACAGTGTCTGGGTCCTTTTATGCCTTAAAGAGCTAAAGGTACTAGGGTAAAGATAAAACAATGTGGGACAGAGGGGATTTTAAAGACTCCCTTTTAAATTCCTATCATTGGCTCATACATGGGTTTTGGCACTGAAACTTAACTACCCCAAGAGCTGAAAAAAAGACCCTTTTTAGGGCCAGAGTATATCCTTCAACAATGTTCTCCACCCCTGCCAAAACATAATAATCCACCCCTTATCTCCTGCATGGCTGTTCAGTAACCATCAAACCTAGCCAGTTTCCTCAGCTAATGTCCACTTACCATCTCCTTGCCCACCTTGCTTGTTACTGGCCCAAGATTTGGGAGCAGGTGCTACTTCTGGGGGAGCTGCAACCCCAGGTTTTGGCTGTGCTGGTGGAACTTCTGGTGTTCTTAAAAAAAACATGAATCCATTATTTCAGATATTGTATGTTCAAATAAAATAAATATTGTATTTATAGTAAATCTGTGTATAGATGGTTTTGGCTACATATTTACTCATAGGTGCATTTCCCACAAATGCTTTTCCTCTGCAGCATTCTTTTAAATAAAGTATAGCTATTTTCATCCCCTTTCATGTCTATCTTTTAATAACCCAAGAAGACAGCTTGTTTTTAATTTTGCAAAAAAAAAAAAAAAAAAAGGGAACACTCATTATTGAGCATAGCTACCAAAAGTCTGTTTTGAAAAAGTCTACATTTCTATATGATTAGAAATAACATTATAGCATACATACTGTCTGGACTGGTGGACTTGACCAGTGCTAAGTCTAAGCAAACTCTCCATCTGGCAGTCAACAGGTTCACCACTGTACTTATTAATGTTACCGGAAGCAGTAACAGCAACCTGCCTGGTACATCCCTTTGAGTAAAAGGTATCTTTAAACAATCTACAGTTTTATTCAATAATTATAATGAGTTAATGCTTGAAAATAAAAAAGATAGTAGTTAAGAAACTTAACAGATGCAATATATTTCTGGTATACTGAGACCCGTAACTAACTTGCTACTACAAAATAATTCTACAACTAAGAAACAGAGAACAATGTCTTTGACAAGCTTTATCCAAGTAAAGTCAAATTTACTATATAAAGTTCCCCAAATAGGAATACAAAAATTTGATCACAGATACAGACAAAAAGCACCAAGTACCCAATTGCTTGTATTATTTTTCCAAATTACCACTACTTCACTTGGTCATTCAATAAACTTAAGAGCCCTGCATAATCCCTGAAACACAGAATGCTAAACATGCATTGAATAAGGTCATTATTAATTCTATCACAGCCTTCCTGCTAATTCTTTATTCGTTCAAATAACATTACTTGAGCACTTAAAAATGTGCATCAGGTATAGTTTCAGTGAACCAGGCAGGCAGGAATTCTTAGTATCATGGAAATTATTTAACAGAATCAACTCCTAATTATATTCGGAGAATGCCAGATATGGTGGGGGTTTGAGGGCGCCTGACATGGTACAGAAGAAGAGTTGTGATTAGCAATTCTGTCATCTGTTGTTCTACACTGACACATGGAAACACTGCCCCTAAATATTCTCACAAAAACAAATTCATCATGGGAGCCTGGGTGGTTGAGTCGGTTAAGCATCCAACTCTTGATCTTGGCTCAGGTCATGATCTCACAGTGACAGAGCCCTGCATCGGGCTCTGGGCTGACAGCTCGGAGCCCGCTGGGAATTCTCTCTCTCCCCTTTCTCTGCCCCTTCCTCACCTGTGCACACATGCTCTCTCTCTCAAAGTAAATAAACTTTAAAAAATGAATAAAACTTTCTTTAAAAAACAAATTCACCAAAAGTTGGCTATGTAAAAGATTTTAGATGGCATGAGGTATCTAATACATGTAGCATAACGTCTAGCACGCAGGACGAACGCAAATAGAAGCTCTCTCCAGGGCACCTGGCTGGCTGGAGTCGGTGGAGTATTCGACTCTTGATCTCAGGGCTGTGGGTCTGAGACCCATGCTGGGTGTGGAGATCACTTAGAAATAAAATCTTAGAAGACAAGACAAGACAAGACAAGACAAGACAAGACAAGACAAGACAAGAGAAGTTCTCTAAAGAAAGGGGAATAGTTTCATTCTTTAGTTGAGTTTGACTCACTTTTCTTCTTCATGCTGTTCTTGTTTTGATGCCCATCCTGTGCCATCTTTAGGTACAATGTTCACATTAGGGTCATTGCCTTTGTTTTCTGCTTTGAGACTTGGGAGGTTAGCAGGTGGAGGCATACGCCGTGAAATACCAACTTTTCCGAGACTCTGTAATCCATGTCGAGCTGCAACTAAAGATCAATAACATCAACTTTCTTAGAACATCTATTTTATCGCTCAATTTATTCTTAAAACTATATAGAAAGACAACAGGAATTAATGAAATCTTGAACTATTATTTCCTAATATTTTAAAATATGAACTTCATTCATTCATTCATTCATTCATTCATTCATTCTCAAGTTAGTTAACATACCATGTACTCTTGGCTTCAGGAGTAGAATCCAGTGATTTGTCACTTACATATGACACCCAGTGCTCATCCCAAAAGTGCCTTCCTTAATGCCCATTACCCATTTTCCCCACTCTCATCAATCTCTGAGTTTGTTCTCTGTACTATACATCTCCAAACTGTATAGTTTGGAGGTGCCTGGGTGGCTCAGTTGGTTAAACATAGTATCTGCCTTCAGCTCAGGTCATGATCTCACAGGTTTTGAGTTCTAGCCCTGTATCGGACTATCTGCTCTCAGCCCAGAGCCTGCTTTGAATCCTCTGCACCCGCCCCCCCCCCCCCAACCTTCCTCCTGCTCCTCTCGCACTGGTGCTCTCTCTCTCTCAAAATAAATAAACAAACTTTAAAAACAAAACAAAACCTTTAAAAATGAGTCTCCTATGGTTTGCCTCTCTCTGTTTACATCTTATTTTTCCTTCCCTTCCTCTATGATCATCTGTTAAGTTCCTCAAATTCCACATATGAGTGAAATCATGTGATATCTGTCTTTCTCTAAGAATTTTAAAACTAAGCCACATGCCAGCAACATAACCCACAGTAGAAATATTAAACTATCGAGTTACTGAAAAGATGATTTAAACAGTTTAACAACCAACCCTATTTACTATGAAAAGGAAAAACATGGGTGAAAACATGTCTTGTAATCTTTTCAGGGAATCTATTTTAAACCCCAAATTTAGTACATATTTAGAATATGCTAACTTCTCATTCATAATGAATACTGCTAACGTACCATACATACATAATGTCCAGTTTTCACCTTTCACTGTAAACACTGGGTTCAAGTTATCAAGAAACAAACAAAACACCCCAGGACTGTCTTTATTCCATAACTAAAAGTGGTGGTAAATACCCACTAATTCTATGCCTACCAATCTCATTGAATGAGATTCCCCTTTGGAACCACACAGTTCTACTTATTGTCTGCTGACAACAAATAAGAAAATAAAAAACATATTTTAAAACACTTATAAATTTTCAGCTGTAAGATTATTTAATTCTTCCCCTGAAAAATGAACACATACACAAAGTCTAATGTACAGAGGGCTGCATAAACATGGGTTTGTCCTAGCTCCTAACAGGAATAGCTCCAGAATACCAATCACGGTAATAAAACAAAACCATGAAAATCATAAAAATATGCCACTTGTTTTTACTCACCTGTGGTTTTCTGAGTTTCTAAAGATTTACCCTTGTAAGTATTAAATAAACTGAGTGTTGCATACTTTTTCCCATCCTTTGCTTTTGTGCTCTGGCCTGACTTCTCCGACATTTCGGTGGAAACTCATCGAGTCCGAAACCTCCTGCCACACCCCTTCAAACCTTTAAGACACACATGAAAATGAAAAGTGAGGAAAATTTTAGAATTTATTAGCTAGCTTACTTTAAGAAACTCTCAGTAAATTCAAACGTTCCCAGAAATTCTGAAAAATAAAAACACTGAGAAATGAAATCAATCTTCAATAACTCATATCAACAATAATTTCAGGACACCTGGTTGCCTCAATTGGTTAGGCACCCAGCTCAGTTGGCTCAGTTGGTTGGCTCAGTTGGTTAGGCACCCAGCTTGGTTTTGGCTCAGGTCACGATCTCACGATTCATGAGATCAAGCCTTGCACTGGGCTCTGCACTGATAGTAAGTAGCCTGCTTGGGATTCTCTCTCTTTCACTCTCTCTCCCCCTCCTGCGTGCTCATGCTCTCTCAAAATAAACAAACTTAATAATAATAATTTCATACACTCCTTCAATACTGTCAAACCGTATCAATCAAAGTAAACTGTCCTGCCTTCAGTTAACACATTAGTGGTTTATAACCACTTAACTGTATCAGAATAAGAGTTTTAATCCAGAGGCTCCTGGCTAGCTCAGTTGACAGCACATGCTACTCGATCTCAGGATCATGAGTTCGAGCCCCATGTTGGGTATGGAGCCTACTTAAAAAAAAAAAAAAAAAGAAGAAGAAAAAGAAAAATTTTAATCCATACTGAAATGAATAGTTCAACTACAGTAAATCTATGGAGACTGTCTTTCTATTTAATAAACAAAAACTATTCAATTTAATAGGCTTGAGACGACAGGCATCAGTTCAAACATATGGAATGTAAATATGATACAAGGATTACCATCATTCCTCTAAATTGCATGCCTCTGTTTTCAGGCAGTATGTGTCTTAAAAAACTACAGTAATTTAACAATTTAGAATAAAAGAAACATTCTATTTTCTCTGCAAACATTTCCTCATAAACCTAAGGTACATAAAAACAGTATTCTATTTCATGGCTATGGATTTAATGTTCAAGAAGTGGTGTGAACTTGTCAAAACAAGTCTCTCTATATAAAAGAAGTTATTAGAAGAAAATAGTATTTTTATGAACACTCATATACAAACAAAAAGAATTTCATCTTTGGGGCTAATATATCCTAATCTTGTGTGTGCCTTAACTAAAAACCAGTCTATTAATAAACACGAAAAATACACAAATTAGCTTATACTATTTTCCTTCCATTTCATGGAGTTCACACATATCAACCTTACGGTTTTGTTTTATATTTAAATATGTCTTTAAGTGGTTAGGGTGGAAGTAGGGCATAAGATGGCCAATTCTACCCCCAAACCCTACACCCATCAATAGCTAAAAGCACTGAGAACTGAAGCACAGAGAATAGATACATACATCATGCAAAAAGTATTCCAAATCAAGGAATGCCTATGCAGACTCTAACATCATAAAGATCATTTTGCCTACTGGTTTTACATTTGTCAACTGTAGAATCAACATCACATGCAGAGGTGTGGTGTTACAGGTATATCAACCACCACATTCAATATATGTATAGTTCTACAGAATTTACCAAAAATTTTCACATTATCTCATTTCAGGCTAATAACTAACTGTATACTATAGTTAGTATTCTGATTTTACAGATGAAGAAACTGATGTTCACAGGTAAATGGGATTGGATTTGAAATCAAGGCTTCTGGGTCAGTCCATTATATCATGCCACCTCCTCCCCACGTAACTGTAGATAACCAGTTAGCTCTCCAGGTATACACTTAGCAAACAAGCTCTCCTTGATATAAATTGTGAAAAGGACTCACCGGCAACCAAAAGAACTACATGATATATAAATAGCTTGCTATCTGCTACCATATATGTAAGAATGCATACAATTCATTCCATTCCTAAGGTGCTAATGATGATGATGGTGTAAAGAGCTGTACTCCCAGAACCTATTGTGTTGACATATTTTCACCAATACCATGAACAAAGATGTAGGGAAAACATATATTCATCTACAATGACAAAAACAAAAAAAGGGGCAGTGCATATTTACTAGATGATGAAATTAAGATTCAAAAAGATCTCTCTTCAGGTAAGAAAAAGTAACTGATATATCAAGAAAAAAAGTCAGTGGCGACTGGGTGGTTCAGTGGGTTGAGCGTCTTGACTCTTGATTTCAGCTCAATGTGTCCCTTCCTTTGCCCCTCCCCTGTGCTTGCGCTCTCTCTCTCTCTCTCTCTCAAAATAAATAAATAAATAAATAAATAAATAAATACATAAATAAAAGTAATAATAAATTTAAAAAGGAAAAAAAAAGAAACAGTCAACTTGTTCTTTCACTCTCATTTAATGGCAGTTTAACACCTTAAACCTCTCAACCACTCCCTGCCACACTGTTAGTGGAGACCCTCACATGCCTACATCATAGACAAAACAACGTTTTAAGAAACTCCTCAAACACAGGGGCAAACCTACAAGCCCACCTGCATCTACATCCATCTTTCTCAACAGCGTCCCTGTCTCCAACTACTGGCACAGGGGTTCTCAACCATCATGTACAACTTACCAGAAATGCAAATTCTCAGGCCCCAACCCAGACCTGCCAAATCCAACCCTGAGGATGGGGCCCAGCATTCAGTTTTACCCAGTCCTCAGGCGATGCTGAGACACACACAAGTTTAGGATTTGCTGATTTATTAAAAGCAGATATATTCTAAGCCATGGTTCTTAATCCTTGCTGCACACTGGAATCACCTGGGACTTAAAATATGTCAGTATCTGTGGTTTCAAGGTGGGGCCTGGGCATCAATCCTTTGTTTGAAAAAATTCCTCAGCTGATTCTAATATGCAAGCAGTCTTCAAAATCACTGCAGTAAAGGGGATGTATCTTTCTTCCTATTCCTTAAAAAGAAAGAAGTGAAATAAAATATGCCCTTCAGTACATACTCTTTTCTCAAAAGAGGTTATTAAAATACACACTGGGTGTACTCTGCAGTGAGAAATACGGACAAAGAATCAACTTATTAGGCCACAAGAATACAGAGTAAACATGTGCTTTCATATGCTTATGACCTGCTCTTGTTTTTATGTTTTACAGTACCTACTACACCAGAAAAAAATATACATCAAATACACAAGATGGTATATAAATGAATTGAATGATAATTCCATCAAAAGGACAAACTATCACTTAATGTACCTAACTGGTATAAAAGAATATGCAGCTTAACAGGGGTTTTTTGAAGTTTTTATTTATTTATTTTGTGAGAGAAAAAGAGGGGATGGCGGGGGATGGGAGCAGAGAGAGAATCCTAAGCAATCTCCATACTGTCAGCACAGGGCCCGACAAAGGGCTGGATCCCACGAATCATGAGATCACGATCTGAGCCAAAATTAAGAGTTGGACACTCAACCAAGCCACCCAAGCACTCCACAATATGCATTTTTAAAACCAAAGAATTGGACGGGGTGCCTAGTAAGCTGTCGATTAAGCATCTCACAGCTTGTGAATTTGAGCCCCATGTCAGGCTCTGTGCTGACAGCTCAGAGCCTGGAACCTGCTTCACATTCTGTGTCTCCCTCTCTCTGCCCCTTCCCCCACTCATACTCTGTCTCTCAAAAATGAATAAATGTTAAAAATTTTTTTTTAAAAAACCAAAGAATTGGAGCCATAGGCAATAAAACTATAAATCAGAAAGGTCGATTCCACTACAGTGGTTTGCCAGTTGGTATGAGAACTTTTAGTTTAAGGCCAAAGTTTAATTTAGCCTACTTGCTTTTTGGGGTGTTCCTTCTGAAAGACTTGAGAAAATATACCCTGAAAAAGCCCCAAGTAGACTGAATCTTAGCTAACATATATCTGAAAGAAAAGCCAATGACTTGTTCAAAATTTAAGATTACTTTTAGGACAAAGTATCAAAAGAATCCAACCAATCTAGCCTAAGCATGATCAAGATTTACCTTCACTTTGTATAATGTACTTAAAAAATATTTTTTAAGTGGAATTCCTGTTTGGGTGCCTAAAATAAATCAAAGAATCATAGCTACACAAGAATTTTCTAAGAAAGTAATAATCGGGCCTGACAGGTGTACACTTTCAGCTAAAATGAAGTAACAGGGATCAGATTTACATTCCCTTACTGAAACAATTCAACTCAAAAACTGGACAAAACACATTTTTATATATACCATCCAGTATATATAGACGTGTATCTGTATATACACATATGCATATGTATAATTTTTATATGTAAGTAACACCAGAGCCTAAGATACTGCACATCAGGCAAGAAAGTACAGTGATCCCCAAAAGACAGAAAAAAGTGAATTGAGACCTACGGTTTCCTGAATTTAGTGCCTAGAGAGTTCCCAGGTCATGGCACTCAAGTGGAAGCTGGCAGACTGCCTGAGCGGAAAACTATGAAGCTGAGCTCAGGGTGCTAGGACAGAATATTTGAAAGAGAGTTATACAGAGAAAATGCTACAGACCTGAAGAGGATCCCCCTTGAATATTCAGCACAGTACCAGTGTGCAGATGTGTGTTAGGAAGTTACCAAAGCCAGGAAAGAACCTTCTTCTTTTTTTCTTTTTTTTTTTAATATTTATTTATTTTTGAAAGAGAGAGAACACATGGGGAAGGGGCAGAGAGAGAGAGAGGGAGACAAGAGGGTCCAAGCTGGCTCTGCACTGACAGCAGAAGAGCCCAAACTCAGGAACCACAAGATCATGACCTGAGCCTGTCAGAAGCTTAACCCATTGAGCCACCCAGCTGCCACAGGAAAGAACCATTTTAATCAGAGGAACAGTACATGCTATTCACAAAGGGCGGGGAATAGTGTCTGTTCTCACCAGCCAGACTTAAAAAACAACAACAACGAAACTCTTAAATCACTGGGTATTGGATAGAGTATTAACAAACACCTCATCTCAGCAGTGGTTAAAAAAAAAAAAAGTACCCAAAGTAAAAATAAACACTGATCTGGAAATCTTAAAGCAACACTCAAAAGGATCAAACTGTTGTTCCCCAGTAACCAAGTCTGAAAGAAATTTAAAGAATGTATATAAAAAAGAAGGAAAATCCAACACCCAAAGAGAGTAAAATCTACACTGTTGCATGCAAATAAAAAAAAATTACACAAACAGACACGAAAAGATGAACCACATTAAAGAATCAATCAATTGAAACCAACCCAGGTGACCCAGTGGCCATAAACCATTGTTAAACCAGTTTTTTAAAAGTATAACTGCATTCTATATATTCAACAAGGTGACTACAAATAGAGACATGAAAGATATTTAAAAATCAAAATTTATAGAAATGAAAAACACACTGGATGGGACTAGCAGCATTTTAGGCATTTTGATAAAAAAAAAAATAGCGAACTTGGAAGTCATCAGTAGATGAAAAGACAATGCGAAAAAAAGAACTTAAGAAAAAAAAGTATCAGTATGCCTTGAGACGACTTCAAGCAACCTAATCTTTGTGTAATAGCAGTCACTTAAGCAGGGTGAGAGAAAAAATAATGACCAAATGTTACAAATTTGATGAAAACTACAAACCCAGGTCCAAAGGGCTCAACAAATCCAAGCATAAAAAATATGAGGAAAATCACACCAAAAGCACATCATAATCAAATTGTTCAAAACTAAAAATAAAGAAGGGAGCCTGGCTGGCTCAGGCAATAAAATATACAACTCTTGATTTTAGGGTTGTGAGTTTGAGCCCCATGTTGGGTGTAGAGATTACTTAAAAATAAAAAAGTCTTTTAAAAAAACCTGTAACAATAAAGAGAAAATCTTTTTTTCCCAAATTTTATTTTTGAGAGAGAGAGAGAGAGAGCACAGGTGAGGAAGGGGAAAGAGAGAGAGAGAGAGAGAGAGAGAGAGAGAGAGAGAGAGAGAGAGAAGAGACAGGAATCTGAAGCAGGCTCCAGGTTCTGAGCTGTCAGCACAAAGCCTGACACAGGGATCAAACCCACGATTATGACCTCACCAGAAATCAAGAGTCAGACACTTAACTGACTGAGCCACCCAGGCGCCCCCTAAGGAGAAAATTTTAAAAGCAACAAAAGAGGGGCACCTGGGTGGCTCAGTCAGTTGAGTGTCATCATGATCTCACAGGTTCGAGCCCTGCATCAGGCTCTGTCCTGACAGCTCAGAGCCTGGAGCCTGTTTCGGATTCCAGGTCTCCTTCTCTCTCTGCCCCTCCCCCCACTTGTCTCTGTCTCCCTGTCTCTCAAAAATAAATAAATGTAAAAAATAAAAAAAAAAATTTTTTTAAGCAACAAGAGAAACAAACATAAAAATAACAACAGCAGGGGCACCTGGGTCAGCTCAGGTTATGATCTCACAGTATGCGAGTTCGAGCATCACACTGGGCTTTGTGCTGTCAGTGTAGAGTCCACCTCAGATCCTCTGTCTCCCTCTCTCTGCACCTCCCCTGTTGGCGATCTCCCTCTCTCAAAAATAAGTAAACATTAAAAAAAATTTTGTTAAGGATACTTAAAATAACAACTCTTGTTGGAAATGATGCAAGTGAGAAATGTTGCAGCCTCATGCCTGAAAGTATTGAAAGAAAAAGACCCTGATGAACTTAGAATTCTCTACTGAATAAAAATATCTTTCAAAACTGAAGAACAAAAAAGGGGTTAGGGGCTTTCTCAGACACAAGAAACCTGAAAGAATTCATCACTAGCAGGACCTACACTACAAGAAATATTAAATATTAAAGTTCTTCAACTAGGAAAAAAAATGGCAACATCAGAATCTAGATCTACAGAAAAGAATGAACCACACCAGAAAGAGAACTAAAGGAATAATATATGAGATTTTTTTTATTATTTAAGTATCTTTATCCCAGGAATGCAAGGTTGGTTTAACAATCAAAAATCAATGCATTTCACCATAGATAAGCACACGATTATCTCAATATCAAAAGGCACATGACAAAGCCAATACCTATCCCTGATAACAATTCTAAGTAAACTAGGGCTCATCTTGATAAAGGGTATGTATGAAAACCAACAAAAAAATAAAGTCTATTAGTAAAATCCAAAAACCTATAGCAACATCATACTTAATGGTAAAAGACTGAATGCTTACTCCTGTCCTCACAAAGATCAGGAATAAGGCAAAGATATCAATTCTCTCCTTCTGTCCAACACTGTACTAGAAGTTCTAGTCAGTGCAATAAGAAGAAAAAGAAACAAAAGGAATTCAGAATGGGAGGGATGAAATAAAACTCTTGACTTTGCTGAACTGATCATATTTGCAGAAAATCTAACAGGTTCTAGAAAAAGCTATTAGAGGGGCGCCTGGGTGGCGCAGTCGGTTGAGCGTCCGACTTCATCCAGGTCACGATCTCGCGGTCCGGGAGTTCGAGCCCCGCGTCAGGCTCTGGGCTGATGGCTCAGAGCCTGGAGCCTGTTTCCGATTCTGTGTCTCCCTCTCTCTCTGCCCCTCCCCCGTTCATGCTCTGTCTCTCTCTGTCCCAAAAATAAATAAACGTTGAAAAAACAAATTTTTAGAAAAAGCTATTAGAACTAAAAAAGAGTCTACCAAGGTTGCACACAAGACACAAGATCAATATATAAAAATCTGTTGTAGGGCCCCCTGGTTGTCTCACAGGTTCGGGTTCCTGTGATCAAGTCCTCTGTGTTGACAGTGCGTAGCCTGGTTGGGATTCTTTCTCTACCTCTCTCTCTGCCCCCCCTCCCTCCTCGCACTCTGTCTCTGTCTCTCTCAAAAAAAATCGACATTAAAAAAAAATCTTTTTTTAAAAACATAAAATTACAAATCATTGAAGAAGACCTAGATACATGATGCTATGCCCTGTGCATGGATCAGAAGACCCAATATATATGAGACGCGATTCCTTGCCAAATTGATCTACAGATTCAAAGAAATCCCAAACAAAATCAAAGAAGGAATTTCAGGGGGAGAGAGTGGTAGAATTTGTCAAGCTGGTTCTAAAACTCATAAAGAAATAAACAGGACCTAGAATAATCAAAAGAGCTTTAAAAAGAAAGTTGGAAGACCAAGACATTGGTCACCTGATTTTAGTACTTATCAAACAGCCATGAACACAGTGTGGTATTGGCCTAAAAAAGACTGATCAATGAAACAGTACAGAGTGCAGAAATATAAATATACACAGGCATCTGATTTTTTACAAATGTGAAGAAAATGCAGTGGATAAAGTACAATCTTCTCAACGAGTGGTGGTAGAGCAATTAGGTATACATAATATACAAAATATGAATTCTAATCCATACCTCCTACCATATACAAACAACTCAAAATGGACCACAGCAAAGAGTACAAACTGAAGTTAGAAGACATGAGCATTCCTGAGATCTAATGCACAGCATTATGGTTACAGTCAAAATGATACATTATATACACAAGAATTTAAATGTTCTCTCTACACAAAAAAATAACTATGTGATGAAAAGAACATCAACTAATGTTACAGTAATAATCATCTGGCGGTACAGAAATGCATGAAATCAAGTCAACACACACACCTCAAACTTCTACAACGTGATATGTTAATTGTATCCCAATTTTTAAAAAGGGGGGCATAGACAAAATGTAAAAACTTAAAACAAGGGAGAAAGTCTTCGCAACCCTGGGTTAAAGAATTATTTGACAGCACATTAGAATCTGCTCTCAGGGGTCTTTGTGGTGACTGAAAGGATAGACAAATATGATCATTTCAGACAATAACAAATGCTACGAATGAAACCACACAGGATAATATGAGAAAGTAAGACACAGTGGAACTACTAGTTGATCGCCAAAGGCCTCCCTGAGGGAAACGCTTCTGACTTGGATCTAATGGGGAAGGAGCCTGCTTCAAGGATGAAGAAAAAGCAAATACAAAGGCCCTAATGTCCTGACATGCTTATCATGTTTGAAAACATAAAAGCTGAGTAAGTAGAAACTAGTGAGAAAGAGAGTTGAAAGGGAAAGAGAAGTTTGCATGAGAAAGTCTATTAGAATTTTAAATGTTATCTTTAAAGTAATGTGAAACCATTTGATTCCGAACAGAGACGTATGTTTGGTTTTAAAAATATCCTGGCTACAATGTGGAGAATGGATTGTGGAGAGCCAAAGGTACAAGGTGGAAACATCATAGACTGCAACAGCCTAGGCACAAGATGCAGCTGTGGCTAAAAATTGGAGACTAGATACATGAGGTCACACATAATATCAACACTAAAAGGAGTTTGGAAGAAGTTGATTCCAACCCCTGTGGATGACCTGGAGGGGCTGAAGACTTGAGTGGGGGAAGTAACTGCAGATGTGGTGGAAACAGCAAGAGAACTGAACGAGAAGTGGAGCCCGAAGATGGAACTAAATTGCTGCAATCTCCGCATCAAACTTAAATGGATGAGGAGTTGCTTCTTAGGGATGAGCAAAGAAAGTGTTTCTTGAGATGGATTCTACTCCTGGTGAAGATGCTTGAAACAATAAAGGATTCAGAATATTACATAAACTTAGCTGATAAAACAGTGGCAGGGTTTGAGAAGACTGACTCTAATTTTTTTTAAGTTTATTTATTTATTTATTTTGGGAGAGAGAGAACATGATCTGGGGATGGGCAGACAGAGAGAGAATACCAATTCAATTGATGTGGCAAACTTCACTGCTGTCTTATTTTAAGAAACTGCAACAGCCCCCCAACCTTCAGCTACTACCACCCTCATCAGTCAGTAACATCAAGGCAAGATCCTCCATGAGCAAAAAGATTACGACTCACTGAAAGCTAAGATGATGGTTAGCATTTTTTTATCAATAAAGTAATTTTTCATTAAAGTATATACACTGTTTTTATAAAACATACTGCTATTGCACACTTAATAGACTACAATACAGTATAAACATAATTTTCACATGCACTGGGAAACCAAAAAATTTTTCATTTGATTTGCTTTATTGAGGTATTTACCTTATTACACTGGTCTGGAACTGAACCCACAATATCCCCAAGGTATGCAAGTATAGCCACAGTTGAGAACCACTGGGGGGATAAAACTAATTTTGATCTGGGATAAGTGGGTTCATGTCTGAGGGAGAGAGGCAGGAGAAGAAGTCAGAGTAGGCAGCAGAAGTCAGATTTTGCAGAGCCTAGTAGACTAGGATAGGACTATTGTCCAATTTAAACTAAATGTCATGAAGAGCCACTGGAGGAAAATTAATAAAAAATCTCAACTGCTGAGTAAACCCAGGGCTGCATTCAGCAGATCCACACCTTCAGTAACAGAACAATACAATTTACACAATCAGTAATTTATTTAAAAACCCTTGAAACAGTAAGCTCAACAGGTGCATTTCTTTTCAATCTGCCAGATTCTGACTTCAAAAACTATATTGTCACAGTTACAAAGGAACTATAGCTTCTATAAAGGAACTATATAGTCTTTTTAGTTTAAAAAATTTTTTTGTTATTTGCATGCCATTAAGAATGTATTTTTTTAACATTACTGTCTTGCTTACGATGTACCTATAAAAGTGAATCATTAAGGCCTGTGGGTCAGTCAACACATCATCCTTGCAAGGGGCCAGGCTGATCTCTGTTATGGGTCCAATTTTAGTATATGTGCTGCCCAAGCGATCACTCAGGGTCAGTCTACGAAAACAAAGCCTATGAGGGGCGCCTGGGTGGCTCAGTCAGTTGAGCATCCACCTTTGGCTCATGCCATGATCTCGCAGTTCCTGAGTTCGAGTTCCGCATCGGGCTCTGTGCTGACAGCTCAGAGCCTGGAGCCTGCTTCGGATTCTGTGTCTCCCTCTCTCTCTTCCCCTCCACGGCTCACTTGCGCTCTTTCTCAATAATAAATAAATATTTAAAAAAAAAAAAGCCTATTGAATAATAGTACACCCCTCTTTAAGGGAAGAGAAAGTAATCTTATTTTTTTTTAAGTTTTGTTTTTTTTTTTTAAGTTTTTTTTTTCAACACTTATTTATTTTTGGGACAGAGAGAGACAGAGCATGAACGGGGGAGGGGCAGAGAGAGAGGGAGACACAGAATCGGAAACAGGCTCCAGGCTCTGAGCCATCAGCCCAGAGCCTGACGCGGGGCTCGAACTCCCGGACCGCGAGATCGTGACCTGGCTGAAGTCGGACGCCTAACCGACTGCGCCACCCAGGCGCCCCTAAGTTTATTTTTTTAGTTTGAGAGAGAGTGAGAGGGAGAGAACATGCACGTGCCTGGGGAAGGGGCAGAAAGTGAGTGAGAGAAAGAATCCCAAGCAGGCCCTGCACCAAAGCAAAGTGCAGGGCTCAAACTCACGAATTGTGAGATCATGACCTGAGCCGGTACCAAGAGTTGGACACTTAACCAACTGAGCCACCCAGGCACCCCAGTGATCATATTTCTAAATTCAAGGTTCTAGGACTCTGAGCAATGATGGTCAGAAACTAACATTTTTCCCCAAAAGTAGATACACCAAAACATGTGCATTTACATTTTCAAGATTTAAACAATGAATATACATATCACCTTGTAAACAATTTTTTTTTTTTTTTGCAAAAAAGTGTTAAGATGAAATAAGTGAAGAAGGAAAAAAAGCTAGTATTTCAAAAGCAAATAGACTGTGGGGCACCTGGCTGTTTCAGTCAGTAGAGCATGCTACTTTTTCAAAAAATTATTTTAATTTTATTTTTTAAAGTTTACTTATGAGAGAGAGAGAGCAAGGGTGTTCAAGTGAAGGAGGGGCAGAGAGAGGGAGACAGATTCTCAAGCAGGCTACATGGTCAGCACAGAGCCCTACACAGGACTTGAAACTTTGAGCCATGAGATCATGATCTGAGCCAAACTCAAGAGTTAGACACTTAATCAACTGAGCCATCCAGGTACCCTTTTTTTTAATGTGAGACAGAGACAGAGAGAGAGAGAGAGAGAGAGAGAGAGAATGAATTCCAAGAACGCTCCACACACAGCATGAGCCCTACGCAGGGACTCGGGGCTGATCCCACCACCCTGGGATCAAGACCTGAAAGCCAAGGAAAGCCACCCAGGCACCCCAGAGTGTGCAGTTCTTGATATTGGGGTCATGAGTTCAAGCCTCACGCTGAGCATGGAGCCCACAAATATACATACATAATAAAAGCAAACAGACTGCTTCCAAATGGTCTAAAGGAAATTTGGAAGGCAGTAGTTTATCACAATATAAACACCAACCTTTCAAAATGAAAGGATGACACTCAACACTGGTAACAAAAAGATGGTTTTTACGAAGGACAACCATCATAGGTTGAAAATTATTTGAAAAAAAATCTGCAAAAGGTTTCCACATCAAGGCAAGATTAGCTATGATCCCTTAAATTCCTTCAGTCTCAGAAAGTGTAAGATTCTAAGGCTACTCACCATTACATAAGGATTTACAAGTATTCAATACAAAAAAACATTATTTTTAGTGACATTTAAAATCTAGCATATTTCAGTGGCGCCTGGGTGGCTCAGCGGGTTAAGGGTCCAACTTTGGCTCAAGTCATGATCTCATGGTTTGTGAGTTCGAGCCCTGCATCAGGTTCTCTGTCAGCACAGAGCCTGCTTCAGATCCTCTGTCCCCTTCTCTCTCTGCCCTGACCCCCCCATCTCAAAATAAATAAATAACAATTTTTAAAAATCTAGTATATTCGAAAAAAACCCATACTTTCACAAATTGCCAATTTGTTAAATTCAACTAAATGCCAATCATCTTTCTGACCACCATGGGCTTCTAAGTATCCAAGCTCTGTTTACCTCTCTTTCCTCATTAATCTTACGGTGAGAATTTAGTTCCTCTGGAAAATGAAGTACAATGTCCCATTGATTTAAATAGTTAACATTAAAAAGAACCTGCAGCCACTTCCAAATAAGCATACTATATACACACAGCATATGTTTTATTAAAAAAATAAAGGAAGAATCTCTACTAATAAGTAATAGGTATCACATACAAATATAAAAAGTAAAAAGATTCTATATAAACCAATTTCTTTGGTCTCTATGACTGACAGTTTTGTCTCTCTTTTTCCTATTTCCCTACATAAATGGTAACATGCTTTTGCCATCTCTCTTTACCAGCTCTCTCTATGCGCTTTCCCGCTGGCCATCTCATCTACTGTTCACTGCTTCGGTAAGGATAATTACCAAAACTCTCCTTCAAACTACAATCTTTAGCGGGATCCTGGCTGGCTCAGTTGGTGGATGGAGTGTGGCAACTCTTGATCTTGGGCTTCTAAGTTTGATCACCACAGTGGGTGTAGAGATTACTTAAAAATTACAAAACAGGGGCACCTGGGTGGCTCAGTTGTTTGGGCAACTGACTTCGGCCCAGGTCATGATCTCACGGTTCGTGAGTTCGAGCCCCGTGTCAGGCTCTGTGCTGACAGCGCAGAGCCTGGAGCCTGCTTCCGATTCTGTGTCTCCCTCTCTCTGCACCTCCCCTGCTCGTGCTCAGTCTCTCTCTGTCTCTCAAAAAATAAATGTTAAAAAAATTATTTTTAAAAATTACAAAACAAACTACAATCTGCACGCACACATTTTTAATTGTAGAACAAATGTCTTTGCTTAAGTTTCTTGACAGAACTACAACTCAAAATGCTTGATTCCCCTGTTCACTAATACAAATATTTACCCAGTGCCTACTGTACTACTATTAGGCACTACTAGGAACAAATGAAAAAGGCATGGTGTCCTCATCAACTGAGTGGAGATAACAGGAAACGTAAGAGGGTTGGAAAAGGCTTCCAAAGAACTGGGAGTGAAGACAGACAACCAGGCAAACGATGCAGTGACAATCAGTGCTGACACCCCAGGAGGAGCTGGCAACTGGGGCTATAGAATGGTCTTCCCAAGCCTGAGCAGTTTGAAGACTCTCATTATTAATGTCCAGCAGCACATCCAGGAGTGGGAAGTGGAGGGAAACACACAGCAGCTGGAACGAAAAGGAACTAGAGCTGTGCCAGACACGTGTAAAGAAAAACAAGGGAGAGGAAGACACTGCCAGGAAAATGGTCAGAGTAACATTTCACGGAAGTCTAAGCCAGAGAGTGAAGTAGAAGGTGGAAGACGATAAGGAGGAAAGCAGAAGGAAATGCCAATTTTAACGACTGATTAAAAGCCCCCCAAATAGTAATTATTAAATGCTTACTGAATCAAGCTTACAAGCATTGCTTTGTTCATTTAATAAAAACAAGAGGAGAAAATGTACTACCTGAGTGAGAAAGCATTAAGAGCTTCTGATTGGAATTTAAGGCTTCAGGTGATGACAGGATTTAGAACAGCAAATAACCAGGGAATAGGAATGAAGGAATACAGAATTCTTCATGCTACTTTTACAACTTTTCTGTGAGATTAAAATTATTCCAAAAGAAAAAAGGGAAAACAAAAAAAGCTCGTCTGCTCTCCCAAATACGTTCTTCTCCCCAACTTCACATAACCACTTTCCCTGACCTCTAGATTTAAAACCTTGAGTAATCGGGGCACCTGGGTGGCTCAGCTGGTTAAGCATCTGACTTCAGCTCAGATCATGATCTCGAAGTTCGTGAATTCGAGCTCCAAGTTGAGCTCTATGCTAACAGCTTGGAGCCTGGAGCCTGCTTCAATTCCTCTGTCTCTCTGCCCCTCCCCCTCACGCTCTGTCAGTCTGTCTCAAAAATAAATAAACATTAAAAAAAAAAAAAACCTGAGTAATCTTTCATATTTACATCTCCCACTTCTAACACGAAGAGGGATGTTAAGTTCTAGATGTTCTAATGTAGTAATGTCTCTTGAAGCTTTTTTTTTTTTTAATCTGAGCTCTAGAGATGTAAAAACACGAAATTGGGAATAAGAGCTCAGAGCTCAAGTTACCAAAATTTATCAATGAAGAAACAACTTTAAACAAGTAAAAATAACCTACCCAAAACTCCTAGATGGGGAGAGATAGGGCCAAGATTAAGTCGAAGCTTGATGCCAAAAGCCAATGCCCAAGATAACCTCACCACGTGAGAATCATAATTCAATTTTCATTATAACAGATAAACATCAAACCTTTAAAATGTAATGATAAATGTTATTTTAGGCTAAGAGATTCTAAAGACTCAAGTTTTTATTTCCAAATTTACTCCATTACAGTACAGAATAAAATATCAAGGATAAAAAATTATAGTAACAAAATACAGTAATAACTATCAACAAACACATTCCATCTGTTGTGAAAATGTCATTTTGAAGTATAATAACATAACGTAAAAAGTCTAAGAATCAGTGTGCAAAAGATCGTAAATAAGGGGAGGGGGGCACTCTGTACAGAATTGTTTCCCCTCTCAGAATTCTTACATTGAAGCCCTAACTCCCAACTTGACAGATGGTATGTGGAGATACAGGGCCTGTGGGAGATAATCAGGGTTAGCGGAGGTGATGAGGGTGGGGCCGCATAACGGAATTAAGCTCTTCCAGGAGGAGACACCAAGGCACTCTCCCAGCCACATGGAGACACACAGCTAGAAGGCGGCTGTGTGCGGGGCAGGAAGGGAGACCTCGTCAGAGCCTGATTATGCTTGGTCTTCAGCCTCCAGAACTGTGATAAATTCCTGTTAAGCCATCTAGTCTATGGTATTTTCTCATGGCAGCTGGAGCTGACAAAGACGGGATGTATTAACTCCAGAAGACAGCATTCTGTCTATAAAATTTTAAACTGAATTTTCCACTTAAAATAAAAGGGTCTTGCTCTGGGTAAGAAGTTGAACTAGTCAACTTCTAAGTTCATTTCCATCTCCAATTGTTATAACCACTTAGTGATCCTAAAGTTAGAGTGACATCAAATATTTTTAAGATCACATTTGCAGCTATCATAGAAAAGCTAAGAATACTACCATATGTTGAGTGCCTCTACTACAAATAGCACTACAGCATTAAAAATTGTCATTTTTAAAAACAAAGTGTAATATAAATAAATCTGTTGGGAGTTCTAATCAGAATGGTAGAAGGGCTCAGGCTGTTCTTAGAAACTGAAACACGTGAATTAAGTTTCTAGGGCAGAATGCCCTAAGAATTAGAAAAGATACGCAGCTATTGAATCTTCTGTACCACAAATTACTGTTCTAGCAAAGTTATAAATCTGCACATCTACCATTTACTCAATGAAGTGATTCCCAGATCACTCTTTCTGACAACTTATAATATTTTTAAAGTGCTCATATCACACAACTACTTCTCTTAAAACTGACTTGGTTAAAAAACAAAACTGATTTGGTTTAAATCCCAACTCTAACATTTGGTAGCTAGGTGTTTTCATAGCATAACTGTGGCATATGCATATTATTGGATAAGCATTTCCCTAGTCATTAAATATAATTCTGAACTTTATTTCCTCATCTGTGGGCTATATCCTCTATAGTCTACTGTGAGATTTAATTAACAAAGTACGTATAAAGCTCTGAAAATGGTGTCTGGCACTTAATAAATGGGTAACAGTGTTTTCAAAACTTACACATTACAAATAAAAACCAAAGCATAAAAGCTTCTTAATTAACTTTTTTGCAAGCAAGTCTGTTGGATGTTATAGGATAAAAAGAGACGCATTCTCTTAAAGATGTTCATTTGACATCATGAACTATCCTAAACTTCAACGAAATGGCACCATAAGGGTTGAAATTTCAAGTTTAAATTTGTAAGTGTAGAGAACCAGTTAGCACCCCTCCCTGCCAAGCACTGGCTCCACTCCTCCACCATTAAAACGTGTATCTTGAGACATGGAAGCCTACGCATCTTTCTCCTACTAACTTTATTCTTCCCATGTTTCCAATCTGTCATAAATATAACTACACAATAAAAAAATTTTCTGGTCAGGAAACCAAGCAATCAGCACTTGTAGGCTATTACTGACTTTTCTGTTCTGTTCCTCTTCTTCTCTTTCTCCGTTCCTTCCTCTCTCTCTCTCTTCCTTTCTTTAAAATCTCTACACCTATCGTGGGGCTCCAATTCACAACCCCATGTATTAAGAGTCACATGCTCTTCCAACTGAGGCAGATGGAGGTGCCTAATTTTTAATCCTTATTCAACAGCTCTTTCTTCAGCAGGAGAGATACTTTCTCTCCCCCCAATATCCAAAGAGTCCAAAGACTCTGGATCTAGGGTTGGGAAATATTTCATCTTTCTACATTCTGTATCCTAATTCTTGATGCAAGCTACATGGCTCCACACATATTAAAACTCACAGAGTGGTACACCAAAAGATCCAATTTTTATCTGAATTTCAAAAACTCATACAACAATATAACCAATCTCTACTCTGTCAAAAGCCTCATTTCAATAACACCTCTTTCCTTTAAAAACAAAATTTCTCAGGGCACTTGGGTGGCTCAGTCGGTTAAGCGTCTGACTTCTGCTCAGGTCATGATCTCAAGGTTCATGAGTTCAAGCCTTGTGTCGGGCTCTGCACTGACAGCTCAGAGCCTGGAGCCTGTTTCTGATTCTGTGTCTCCCTCTCTCTCTGTCCTTCTCCTACTCGTGCTCATGCTTGGTATGTATGAATGAATGAATGAATGAATGAATGAATAAATAAATAAATAAAGCAAACATTAATAAAATTTAAAAATTTTAAAGTAATGGACTCTTTCATCTTCCTAACCTTCAGAAGTTAATTTTATACCTCCTACATCGTGGCTTCTTCAGTTAAAATCCACATATATAGTCTGTTTCCCAGTTACTGGAAACATTTAATAAGCTACAATACTCACCTTTAAAATACACTGGATAAAGTGGACGAGTACTTGCCCAACTACTTAACCCATCTTAAAAAGTTCTAAGCTTTTTGTTCCTTGGTGACCATTTCTCCAGTCTCCCGATTGTTTTTTATTCTGTTCTAAATGTATCCTGAATAGATCTCCCCAGGACCTTTTCAGAGCATCCACTGGCCTCCACAGGGCCTTTGTGCAAATAGAAAAACATATGCTTCTGGGGAGAAACAGGAACTCCTCTGGGTGAGGTGGTGATGCACGGGGAGAGAGGGGAGGAGTGAAAGCACGATTACCCCTGGGAGGCCTAGCCAGAGCACAGGACTCTGAAAGCAGAGCCTGGAGCAGATTTCAGTCCTTGTTGTCTCCTTCAGCCCAGCACATTTGTGCAGTGCACAAACGGCACAACCACACAAAGCAGCCCTACACTTTCAGATCATTCACTAGGAAAGAGGGAAGAAAGATCAATTATTAACTTCTCTAGCCACCCATTCTCCAGCTACATATGCATCCATCCCTTACCTTGCACACTCAAATATTTGGAGGGGATCTCTCAACATCAGAAAGCCTATCCTCCCTTTACCTTTTTTAACTTTCTATTTTTCATGGTTCTCTTTTCTGTTTAAGTATGGTGAATGCTCATGTAATATCAAAGAATATTAAATTCAAAAGACACATGGAAACACATTTAATGTGATCTTTGCAACAATCCTCTGAGATAGGTGAAATGGCGATTTTCTTTATTTCACAGATGAATATACAGGTTTCCCCTGCTATGAGAGAGCAAAGCTTTCCTCTGAAACCTTGCGTAAGCTGAAATGGCTACAGCAAAGAAACAATTACCATTAACTCATATGGAAAAATTTTTGTAGCATTCCCAGACCCAACAAATAACCTCTCTTAGGCTTTTCTGATCCCTTAGGAGCCATCCTGCTAACAAATTCACACACACACACACACACACACACACACAAAAATAAAGTACAGATGTTGACAAACACAGTTCAAAGCCATGTCCCGATGCTACACTGGTAGTTCCCGAAGGACACTGGTGGCATCACTCTCACTGCCTCTATAATGGCTCACCACTGAATGCTATTGTCACTTTTTGCTTTCTGTAAAAGTGAAAATCTTCTTCAGAATTCTTACAGGGTGCCTGGGTGGCCCAGTTGGTTAAACGTCCAACCTCGGCTCAGGTCATGATCTCACAGCTCATAGTGAGTTTGAGCCCCGCGACGGGCTCTGTGCTGACAGCTCAGAGCCTGGAGCGTGCTTTAGATTCTGTGTCCCCCCCTCTCTCTAACCCCCCCCCCCCCGCTTCTGCTCTGTCTCTCTCAAAAATAAAAAAAGTAAAAAAAAAAGTTCTTCCAGTTAGCAAAAGAGGGTACTAATGTATGTCTTTCATAAAAGCAAAGTGGGATAGTACAAACCTCCAAAAAGCGGGGAATACCTGTACCTAAAATTTGAAGAAGCCATGTTACTTGCCTCTCAAGTTAACAGCAGGCACAAAGGACAAAACGTAGGTGACAAAAGGACTAAAACTAGGTGTTTTAACTCACAGTACAGAGCTCATGTTGCGCATTCAAGTCACCTAAAAATCAAGAAGTCTCACTACTTATTCCTCCCTGCTTAACCTTTCACCCTCATTACTCGACCTAAATTCTTTTAGGGTCACCAAAGATCTCTCAGCCAAATCCAAAGGCCACTTATATTTTTCTGAACTCTGCTCCATTTGGCTGTAATAATCCCCTTTTTTAGATATTCTAAATCCACCCTGATTTCCGTGGTGACTTCCTCACTTATTCATTCTTGCCTTCCTTCTCTTCCCACAGATTGTCTTCGGTATCTTGCTACATTTCAGTCTTAAGCAAATACCCCCACTTTGCAGTTTATAATGGAAATGGTTGCCCCAAGTACATGGTCAAGGCTCTAATTTAGATCTCTTCTCCTGTAATGCTGCCATTCCCTGTGATGAATCCATTCCATCCTAGACTTTCATCACTTCTCGCTTTCATTACTTCTAACTGTTGCCTAATCCTATCCAGCATTCATTTCTTGTTTTTCTTTTTTTTTCTTTTTTTAAGATTTTTAAGTATTCTCTACACCCAACATGGGGCTCAAACTCACAACCCCGATCAAGAACTGCAAGCTCTACCAACTGAGCCAGCCAGGCTCAGTTTTGTGGTTATGTCCTGAACAGTGGAATACAAGACTACTAATGGTGTATTAGATGATTTTAAATGGTCCGTAGAGGAATATTTAAAATTATGTTTATTTGGGGGCACCCGGGTGGCTCAGTCAGTTAAGCATCCGCCTCTTGATTTCAGCTCACGTCATGATCTCACAGTTCATAAAATCAACCCCTGAGGTGGGCTCCGTGCTCAATGTGGGGCCTGCTTGGGGTTCTCTCTCACCACCCCTCCCCTGCTCCCCACTTGTTCTCGCTCTCAAAATAAATAAATAAACATTAAAAATACATAAAAATCAACTTTAAAAAATGTTTATTTTGAAACATGTTGAAGGGGGGGGAAAAAACTAACACCAAGTAATCATGTATATTCTTTTAAATTCACTTACTTAGGGGTGCCTGGGCGGCTCAGCTGGATGAGCGTCCAACTTCGGCTCAGGTCATGATCTCAGTTTGTGAGTCCGAGCCCCGCATTGGGCTCTCTGCTGTCAGCACAGAGCCTGCTTGGGATCCTGTCGCCCTCTCGTTCAGCCCCTCCCCTGCTCACTCTCTGTTTCTCTCAAAATAAGTGCACTTAAAAAAATAAATTCACTTATTTAAAAGACAGTAACTTGAATTAAAGAAAATATTAAAACAGAAGGTTTGAAGATCTTAAAAGACATGAATGTCTTAAGGTTGGGAAATACTGGCCACTGGGAAATCCATGTTGTATGGAAGTTACACACTTAGGCTCTGGGTCAATGATTCGAATCCCATATACTAACTAAGTAACTTTGAAAGAATTACTTAAACCTCTTTAAATCCCAGTTTACTAGTTGTGTAACAAGGACAAAATAATCTACCTCCTAGGCTTACTGTATAGATCGAAAAAGATAATCTACAAAATTACCTTAGCTCAGTGCTTAGCATGGAAAGTGCTCAACAAATATCAGTAATTGCAATTATTCTTTTAATTTCTTTTTTAATATTTGTTTTTTTTTTTTTTAGAGAGACAGAGTGCAAGTGGAGGAGGAGCAAAGAGAGAGGTAGACACAGAATCTGAAGCAGGCTCCATCCAGGCTCTGAGCTGTCTGCACAGGGCCCAACATGGGGCTCAAACTCACGGACAGTGAGATCATGACCTGAGCTGAAGTTGGACGCTCCATCGACTTAACCACCCAGGCGCCCCAGTAATTGCAATTATTCTTGATCTCTCTTGGCCATCATGCCTTCACTTGTAATCAACTAGGCACCTGATCTATATTATAGAAATGTTCATATATGGATTTGCTGCCCCAAATTTCCCTTTCCTGCTTGTATGTCTTTATTTTTATCTTCTGGTATAAATCCAAAGATCACACGTCAGCTTTTAACATTAATCCTTAAAACCGTGAGCATCTTGGCAGTAGGAACCAAAAGCCATATTCCTCTGACTCACTATGCCTTACAAAATTAAAAGAATCTTTAACGTTTGTTGAATAAATCTAAATTTTAGAAAGGAAAATCGGATGCAAACAAATCTCACAACGCACAGTACATAAACATAAGCTATGTGAAAGCATCTTATGCTATTCTAATGGAGAGGTGGGCGGGGTGGGGGGAGGGAATGACAGGGTACTATTTTGCTCTACTAAGATATCTGTCAGTTGAATCTTAGTTGGTGGGTCTAGTCTTCTATTTTCTAATCTCATTCACTCAATAATAAAACCTAGGTATATGCCAACCACCATACAAGGTGTGGAAGATATGGAAACAGTCTAGTAAAGCAAAACACACTAATATTGGAACACAGGTAAAAAGAAAATTACTACATAATATGCTATGTAAATAATACCCAAGTGGTTTTTTTTTTATACTAGATGTGCCCCACAAATGTTAACTACATCCCATCCTCCCTTAAGGCAGAGCACCTAGGGGTGAGAACATTACATCACATTGACAGTAATAATTTTATTGCTATCTTGTGTTGACTCTACATATACTAACCATATAAAAGTTTTTGTCTGCCAACTAGACAACTGTTGAAATTCAGTAATTGTTTGATCTGATTTGCCGGCAAACATGTACACACACAGGCCCTAAAACATGACTGGCATTCTGTTAATCTAGAGCAAAATGACGACTAATGTAACTGGTGAAAAGATCAGTTTATATTTAACCTTTCTGGGACTGGGAAAAAACACTACAGAAAATACACTGAAGTTACCCTCTCGAGAATATTTTCACCCACAAAGATGTCCTGACTGACACATCAAAGGCTTTATTGAGAAATTTAAAATGTCATGACTCAGAAAACTAACATTAATTCTCAAGTTTCTAAACAACAGTTAACAGTTAACATAGACGGAGATAAGCTATCATTGCGTTACCCTATTCAGAAACTGATTCTCACTTTGCTGAAAGTGTATTAGTCATAACTCAGTGAGACACAACTTCTGGATCTCCTTCACTGTAAGAACAGGATTTGTACCAATTTGTGTAACATTTTATCAATCATCAATCCTTGTCTTACACAAATTTGGCATAAACAGCATCTGAAACAGAAGTTACTCAACTGGCTTACAAATTGAAGTGGGGGGGGGGCAAGAGGAAACCACTTGGAGGGAGAGGGGGATATAATATAATCTTCAAAGACATTTTACCAATACGGGTGGTGGGGTGGCATTAAGGGTAAGGGAGGGAATGAGTCAGAACTTCTGTATTTTCAGCTGTGCTCAGCATACTGAACCCAGGGTTACTGACTGCAGAGCATGAAGAAATCTTTAAGAACAAAATCCAGCACGTAAGTGTAAAAAGAAAGAAAAACTATTTAAATACGCAAAGAATATATACTCCATTCTAAGAATATACAGATTACTTACTGTTTATGCCAATATTCTGCCAGTCTACTATTAGTTGGCCTTTTACTGTATCCTGAGCACAGTAACAAGCCCTTTACACACATGATCTTTGTTAATCCTGCAGCAAACCTTAGAGGGAAGTACTGTTATCATCACCTCCATTTTACAGATGAGGAAATATTCTACCAACAATATAGGCCAGATCTCAAAATTTTAAGATTATGTCATACTACCTAGTCAAGGGTTTTAACCAACTGGCCTTTACTAGAAAAGGGGAGAAAAATTAGCTTCTAGCCCATCCCCAAAGTAGTTACAACCATTTTTTTTAACCTTGCAACACTTTCACCATTGTGTGCAACAATGTTTCTATACTGAAATCAAGCAAAAGAAAAAACTAGGTTAACAATGCTACATCTTCAGTTACCACAGTTCCTAAAATTACAAGAAACAGGGAGGCAGTTTGATGGCTTTACAGCATCCCCTTTCGATTTAGACAGTCTGGGTTTGAATCTCTACCGCAACACGGTAACTGCCTGTGACCTTGGTCACATTAATATCTCTGATTTTATCTCATCTGTAAAATGGGGATGATAATAAGAGCACCTCCCTCAAGTACCGGCTGTAAGATGAGAAAAGATAATGTATGTAAAGAGCTCGTTACTGTGCTCAGTACACAGTAAAAGGTCAACTAATGGTGGAGGGAAAACAGCCACATATGTAAGCTCACCAAACCAAAATATACAAGTAAAAAGCCTGCATTCTGACAAGCCCACTATAAAAAAACAAATTACTATTTGACCACACGCCAAAGACAAAATTCAAAGTCAATCCATTCCTAATTTTCCTAGAGGATCAATGCATTTGAGGTGGGCCAGAAACGATGCTGCAGTGCATCTGACACACACCTAAAAATGGCTCCAGTCGGAGTAGCATCTTAATCACCACCAGAGGAGGTTAAATCTACTTTTTAACAAACGCTGGAGTTAGGCTCGGTGGGCGCTTAGGTATCACGCCACCGTGGTTATTTGCAGGAGGAAGCTATCAAGCACTGGATCAAGAATCCTGATTTTTCTGGTGCATTCCAAAGGAAAACCTTCCAGCACAAGCCGCCTACCGTACAATTCCAAGGACCCTAGCGAGGTATGAATCTACGAGCCTAGGCTGAAGATCAGCCAATGCAGAAATCCGGGCGGCTTCGGGAGCCAGCAAACATCAGGCATGTTGGAAATCTCAAACAGATCTCAAATCAAGTCAAAACAAATATGCATCCCTTTAAAGGAACTAGACGCATTCCTCTCGGGCAAAGGAACAATTTATCAGCGTTCCCATTGGTCCCCATGCCCTTTTCTGCAAGTCCTGAAGTGGGGCCTTTACCGTAACACCAGTAACATTAACGCTGTCTCAAAGCGAGAGAGCTGCAGAGTGGGATTCACTACGCAGCTCAGGGGATGGCGAGGCCTGGGGAACGAAATGACTACCAAATCGTCGTCTGGAGTTGGGGCTGCACGTCCCTAGCGGAAGTAGGGTTGGTCCAGATTCCCCCAAGCGCCTCTCACCGAGTCAGGTCTTTAGCCCGGTCTCTCTCACACAGTGCTCGCTGCAAATTCCACCCTAACTACACACGGAAAAGAAGTAGGCAGTAAAGGCCCCAGATGAGCCCTTGGGCCGTTTGGGGGACGCTTCCCACACAGGCGGAAAAAAGCCATTATCCCAAGGACGGGAACCCCCTTCGTCTGGCCGGCTACGCGAGTAATCCCCCCGCGGGGCCTGAGCGGGGACCGGGTGGGAGAGAGACCGACGGCTCCGGAACTCCCGCTGCAGACCACATGGGGCGGGTCTGACTCCGGTTTCCCGCTCCGCGACCAGGAGGCCGAGACTTCCCCCAGACACAGACATGATGAGAACCAAAGAGAAAGCGGGGGATGGCTCGACCCCAGGCCGTCTCCCAGCGGCTCGCCAGTCTCTGCCCGCCAGGGCCGGGGTGCGCTCCCACGCCCCAGGCGGCCCCCCGCCAGCCCACCCCGATGGGGCCCGCTTTGATCACAGCTCCTACGCCCTCGCTTTCCTTACCGGCCAGGGCGAGTGTCAAGCGGAGTGTGTCTGCGCACTTCGAGAGTCTCTGCCGCGCTCTGATCGAGGGAAGGGGGAGGGGAGGCGAGGGGTGGGGGGGGATGGAAGGACCACCCGACCGGGGAAGCCGAAGCTGCGGATGGACAAACCGCCAAAGCACTTTCGCTGCTTCCCGAGAGGGAGAGAGCGAGCGAGAAAAAGAAGCAAGATGGCGGCTAGCCAGCCCCTACGTACTACGTCATGCCGCGGCGTACGTAAGGCAAATCTCCGCAAGACCGCCCTCCGGCGCAGAGACGGCCCGATCACGTGAGGCCTCCGTGGCGGCCCAACCCCGGCGGAAGGCGACGGCGCCTCCTGCTGGAAGGAGGGAGTTCCTGCAATCGGGGTTCCCGCCGCGGGGTAAGGATTTGCAGGAGCTCTCTCCAGGAATTCTGGAAGGGGCCACGATTGTACACTGATAGGCCTCAGGGAAGGCAGCACTCTTGTAAGTGGTGGATGGGTGTGTGAATCGGTTCAACCGACAGTCCGGCGCTACGTATCAACAGTACATTATGCATAATCTTTAACCTTGGTGTTTGACAGTATCTTGATATTTTCCAGAAATATGAGTACACAGTATTCATAATACCAAAAGCTGTCTGTTGACAAGAGATAAATAAATGCATTATGATACATCCATATAATGGACTATTCTGAAGCCATTAAATTCAGATTAATACTTAATGATCAGGGAAATGCTTATGCCCTAATATATTTATGCCGTAACTATGCTAGAAACACACACACATACACATATTCATTGAAAAGAATAAAAAACGTACTCTGGATGTTAATAATGGTAATGTGAACAATAGTTTTCTTAGGGCATTCAGATTTTTAAAAAAGATTTTATGTATGCCTTTCTATAATTTCCATATTTTATCATCACAAATCAGTTTTAATGTGTAATGAAAACTTTGTGAGTCATAATATTGTTATGAGACACAAATGATAAATATGTGCACACATATAGTGTATATAGTGTGTGTGTAACTGTATATGGTATTGTGTTAATTTAAGTTTCATAAAGCATTACATATTTTTTTAGGTTTTAGAATAAAACAAAAACATGTTTTGCTAAGTGCTATGTCATATGGGTAAGTTACTTAATATCTCTTTGATTCAGTTTTCTCATGTAAAATGGAGGCTATACCTACTTCTATCTGTGTCAACTATACTTCAATTAAAAAACACAATAAAATGTTTTAAAAATTAAAAAAAAATTTCTTCCACAAAAAATAAAAATACCTACTTCTCAAGTTTGTGTTATTTACTCACCAAATGTGTACTGAGCACCTACTGTCTATGCTAGGTACTGGGATATAAAGGTATAGAACAATTAAGACATTGGCCCTGGGGCACCTGGGTGGCTCAGTGAGTTAAGCGACCGATTCTTGATCTCAGCTCAGGTCTTGATCTCAGCGTGGTGAGTTCAAGCCCTGTGTGGGCTCCTTGCTGGACATGAAGCCTACTTAAAAAAAAAAAAAAAAATGACCTTGGTCCTAGGCAACAGTCTAGTGATACAGATCAAATAATAGGTTTGGATATGTGCAACAAAAGAAACAAACAAGATATCAAGATAAAGAATAACCAGGAAGAAGGGCAGGGGGAATTTATTTTAGAAAGCGTGGTCCCTGAGTACTTTTCTGAAAAGGGGCCACTGAAACTGGGACCTGAATGACAAGAAGAAGCAGTAATGCAAAGAGTAGGTGGAAAAGTGCTCTGGACCAAGTGAACTGCAATTGCAAATGCCCTGATCTGGGAAAGAGTTTGGAATGTTCTAGAAACTAGGAGAGGCATATGTCTGGAACTTAGTTAAGAGAGTGACACAAACAAGATGAGACTGGAAGGAGAGTCGAAAGCCAGATTCAGAGGAAGCTAGGTTAGGGAGTTCAGAAAGAATGTCACCTAGGAGCAGTGAAAAGCCATTTGAAGGTTTTAAGAAAAGGAGCCACAGGATCTGATTTTACATTTTAAGGAGATCGCCAGTAACTGCTGAATGAAGAGTGTGAAAAACAGATTGTGGGGAGGCAAGAAGGGAAGCAAGGAGCTCTACTAGGCAGTAATGAAGTAATTACAGTGGCGAAGAATGATAGTGGTCTGGACTAAGATGGAGGCTGTGAACTTGGAGAGAAGTAGACAGATTTGGCACATATTTTGGAGCGAAAATATACTCGCTTGTGGGAAACGATCACTTCTCCATGTAGGGAAAGAAGAAAAGAATCAATGACAACAGATTGACGGCTTGAGCAACTGGGTGAATGACAGCAGCATTTATAGAGATTATGGTGTTGGAAGAGGGGAGGAAAACCATTTGGCTGGTAGAGCAATATTAAAAAGAAAAACTGGGGCTGAGCCCAGGTAGCTCAGTCAGTTAAGTGTTCGATTCTTAATTTCAGTTCAGGTCAGGATCTCACGGTTTGTGGGTTGGAGCCCCAAATCAGGCTCCAGGTGGAGCTTGATCCCAGAGATTGTCTCCCTCTCTCTCTGCCCCTCCCCTGCTCGCGTGTATGAGTGCACGCACATGCTCACATGCACACACATGCTCTCTCTCTCTCTCTCTCTCATTCAAAATAAATAAACAAACAAACAAATAAATAAATAATTTTTTTTTTAATTTAAAAAGAAAAATTGGAAAGGGGTACCTGGGTGGCTCAATCGGTTAAGCGTCCAACTTCAGCTCAGGTCATGATCTCGCAGTTCATGAGTTCAGGCCCCGCATTGGGATCTGTGCTGACAGCTTGGAGCTCGGAGCCTGCTTTGGATTCTGTGTATCCCTCTCTCACTGCCCCTCTGTCACTCTCACTCTCTCACACTCAAACATGAATAAACATGAAAGAAAGAAAGAAAGAAAGAAAGAAAGAAAGAAAGAAAGAAAGAAAGAAAGAAAAGGAAAGAAAGAGAAAGATTGGGAAAGATTAAATTTTGGACATATTAAATTTGAGGTGTTCATGTAATGTCCAACTGTGGATCAAATATGCAGTTGACATGCATATCTAGAGAGCTCAGGGGGGAAGTCAGCATCAGAGAGAGAGAGTTGAGTCTCACAGACGTGGGTTTCATACGTGTACACATGTATTTCATAGACATGTGTTTAAAGTGGTGGAAGCAAGTCAGATCCCCTAGGGAGAGAGTAGAGAAAGAGGGAAAAATGACCAGCTCTACGGAACAGCAATACGTAAAGGTCAGGTGGAGGCAGAGAACTTAGAAAAGAAAACTGGGGAGAAGCCAGAGAACTGGAAAACCTGAAGATGATGATGTCACAGAAGCCAAGAGAGGAGAGGATTACAAGATGGCGTGAGCACTCACATATGTTAAATGCTGCTGAGAAGTCAACTCATATGAAGAAGGAGCCAGAAGTATCCACTGGGTTTGGCAACATGGAGGTTACTGGTATCTTTTACAAGAAGTTTTGGTGGAGTAATGAGGCCAGAAAGTCATAAGATAGTGAGCTGAAAAGGACATAGATGCTGAGAGAGTGGAGACTACGGATAAACAATTATTTCCAGAACTTGAACTTTGCCATAACAGGAAAACAACTATAACTGGAGGGAATCTGGAGTAAAAAGAGACATTAAAAAAAAGTTTTTAAGTTTATTTACCCATTCTGAGACAGAGAGAGCGAGTGGGGGAGGGGCAGAGAGACAGGAAGAGAGAGAATCAGAATTCTCTGTTCAGCTCTTTGGTATAGCTACTGAGAAAATAGATTCACCAGTGCTGGGTTTGACTAGGCAAGTATGATGTAGGGAAGTGATCATATTGAATTTGAACATATAGTGGGTGTGTGGTAAATGGAAACTTGTGTCCACTTTATGAATTACATATGGTATATTTTTTAATTCAAAAATTCCCTGCCACTTCTCCTGGTCTGAGCTGTCTTCCCCACCAATATAGTCAAGGAATTGTCACTGTAGCAATGTTAGAATAAAATAATAAACAGAGGTAAATCACAAGCACACCCACCCCTCCATTGATATCAATGGTCCTTTGAAATGGAAAAGTTTGGCTGATAATATGCTCATTGCTGGGGGAAGGCCTACTGACTGTCCCCAAGAGGACAGGGAAGCCTTACCTCGGTGAATTTTTCCCAACCTTCCAGGATCTAGCCTAGAGTACTTTAGTCTCAGAAATACGTTTCTTCAGCAACATAAAACAGCTTCAGCCATCAGATGAATTTACATTAACCAAGGTCATGAGAATGATACATAGATCCAGAATATTAATTTATTAATTTTCAATGTATATACCTGAAGACTCAAGACTGCAAAGCCAGTGAATTTTCTATGTAGACAAACCTACTCAGGAAACCTAAGGCATTATCAATCAGAAGGCTGCTTGATGGGCACAGATTCAGAACAAGTAGGGTTATGTGTATAGATTATTCTTGATTCACCTATCTGCATGACAGGATGATTTTGTCCCAAAGATGGAAATACTTAATTTCCAATGGTTGCAACTTTCTACATCGATCTCCAATACAGTAGGGACATCCTGGCATGCTATTGATTTGAGCTGCTTCTCTCCTTGACAGCACTTGGATGGGCACTGGCCCTGAAGTGCCTTGGATGCTTCTTTCTCTGTTTCAATGGCTACTCAAACCTCTCAGCAATATTCTTTCAATAAAAATCAAGTTACAGTCAGGTCAGGCCAGTTTGTGTTTTAAAGGTGACTTTGCTTAATTCTGGTCTTATCCATTGTGTGTCATCTTAAAGTTTAGCTCTCAGTCTCTTCTGTCTCTTCCGTCTTCTGTCTCTTACTTCCAATATCTTGGGGAAGAGTCTTCTGTCTTCTGTCTCTTACTTCCAATATCTTGGGGAAAATCTGACTGAAATCTCTAGGTATTGGTACAATGTCCAAAGCCAAATAATATTCTTTTAAAATGTGTTTTGTTTTGGGAGTGCCTGGGTGGCTCAGTTGGTTAAGTGTCTGACTTTGGTTCAGGTCATGATCTCAGAGTTCGTGAATTCGAGCCCCACGTTGGGCTCTGTGCTGAAGGCTCAGAGCCTGGAGCCTTCTTCAGATTCTGGGTCGCCCTCTCTCTGCCCCTTCCCCTGCTCACGTTCTCTCTCTCTCTCTCTCTCTCTCTCTCTCTCTCAAAAATAAACATTGAAAAAAATTTTTAAGTACTTTGTTTTGAATTATTCACATCTCTCCTAATGCCCCTTCAGCATAGGTAAATTTGTCATAATGGAAATGTTCTCATGACAGACTGAATGAAACTTGTCATTTAATTTCCAGTTTTGATTTGTAAAAATTAATTTGGGGGCTACATGATCAAATTGCCAATTAATGGTATGCAACCAAGCAAACTGTTTCTTACTCAAAACAAATTGTCCAAACAATGTGACCTATTTCCTTTGTGATTGCCCAAGTCTTATTTGCTAATGTTTTTATTGAGTTTCTACCCTTGTCATTGAGATTGATTCTATAAACCTAGAGGCACTGAAGATTTATGAGATGTTTGGTAAAAAATAAAAGAATCAATGACCACATCATGCTTTATTAGTAGTAGTGTTTCCTAAAGTTTTGCGTGCACATGACAATTTTGGTTTCTTTTCACCAATGGTCCAGCATATCATCTAGTAAAACTGTGAAACATTATAATCCTGATGTAATGAAAGCTATAGTAATGTAATCTCATTTTTTTTAAACTTCAATAGATATTGAACTTTGTTAGTAAAGAAAAATATTGCCAGTGCCTCAAAAAATTACCTTTTGCCAACTTGTAAAAGGTTATATACTAAATATAGTATATATGCCATATATAAAATATTGCATTAAATGTAAACTGGAATAAATATTTTTGTTTTGTTATCAGTCTATTTTTTGAGGGGAGTGGGGCAAAGGGAGAGGGAAAAAAGAGAGAGAGAAAGAGAGAGAGAGAGAGAGAGAGAGAGAGAGAGAGAGAGAGAATCTTAATCAGGCTCCATGCTCATTGTGGAGCCTGACACGAGGCTCGATCTCATAACACTCAGACCACAACCTGAGCCTAAATCAAGTCAGATGCTCAACCGACTGAACTAACCAAGCTTCCCAGTCTATTTTTTTTTAATTTACTTTTTTTTTTAGTAATCTCTCCACCCAACATGGGGCTCAAACTCATGATCCCAAGATCAAGAGTTGCATGCTCTAACGACTGAGCCAGCCGGGCGCCCCTATCAGTCTTTTATTATTATTAATTGGCTCAACCAACCCTTCTTATAATGGAATAAAAGTACAATCTGGTTAAAAGTGTTATTCATTTATCACAAGTCCTTTGTTAATGAAATTTGAATTAACTGGAACATGCTGTCCACCTGAAATTTCCCCAGATTTTTCTTAGCTAAGAGAAGAAACTAAATTCTTGGAGCAGTGGACCCGTCAGGAAGGTATAGTGTTGTTAACGAACACAGAACAATATTTGGGAGCACAGGGAAGAAGGGAGGGAAAGTGAAAGGAGATGGAGAGAACAGACCTGCCGAGCTCACAGTTTTGCCTGAGGCTGGAATTTCACCCAAGTCAGGAAGTGAGTAATGATAAGGGATAAGAATCCAGAGACAAACGGGAAAGAGGGTGGGTCTAGGGAATGTAGAGCAGAAAAGGTTAAAAAGGAAAGTAGCCAGGGGGCAACTGAAGATAGAGAATAGGGGATGTCTTAACTTGTTAGCCCAGAAAATAGAAACTTGACATCTTGCTGATGGATATACAGTGCTCAATAATTACCTCTAAAATTGTAACACTGGCAGCTGCTTGTAGCATTTCTCAAAGTATAAGTCACTTTTTTCCCCTGCCCAACCAATTGTATATACAGTGTACAAATGGGCTCCTGGGTGGCTCAGTCGATTAAGCGTCTGACTTGGTTCAGAGCATGATCTTGCGGTTTGTGAGCTAAAGCCCCACACCGGGTTCTGTGCTGACAGCTCAGAGCCTGGAGCCTGCTTCGAATTGTGTGTCCCTCTCTGCCCCTCCTCTGCTCACACTCTGTCTCTCTCTCTCTCTCTCTCTCTCAAAAATAAATAGACATTAAACAAAGTTTATAATGTATAAATGAAACCACACGGTTTCAAATGTTTTATTGCTCCATAGTAATTAAGAGAAGTGATATGGATAGTACATTTCTTTGTTAGCAATGGGACGAAGTATTTGTTTGCTTTATTTTTAATCAACGCATAGTTTCACACACAATATTATATTAGTTTCAGGTGTACAATATAGCAATTCAACATTCATATATATTATGAAATGCTCACCTTGATAAGTGGAGTTGCTACCTGTCACCATACACAAGTATTACAATATTATTTATTCTATTCCTAATGCTGTACTTTTTTCATCACAGTGATTTACTTATTTTATAACTGGAAGTTTATACCTCTTAATCCCCTTCATCTATTTTGCCCATCCCCCTACCCCACCTCCCCTCTGGCAACCACCAGTTTGTTCTATTTATGAGTCTGTTTCTGGTTGTTTGTTAGTTTTGTGGATTCCATGCGTAAGTTAAATCACATGTATTTGTCTTTCTGTGTCTGACTCATTTCATTTAACATAATGCCCTCTAGGTCCATCCGTGTCATGGATGGCAAGATTTCATTCTTTTTATATGGCTGAGTAGTATTCCATTATATGTATATATGTATGTATGTATGTATGTATGCACACACGCAGACCCCTCCCCCCACATCTTTTCCATTCATCTATCGATGGACACTTAGATTGCTTCCATATCTTGACTATTGTAATTCTTCACTTTTAGGCCTCTTACAGAAAAGAGACTTCCATGTGTTACAAAGTATCTGCCACCCATGCCTTGGTCAGGGTTTGTTTCTTTGTATTCTCCCTTCTTATTTCTGCTGGGTTTAATTAAACGGTGATTTCAGAATTATTTGAGTTGCTGAGTCTCAGTGAGATGATTGCTTCAAGTGGGAATTCATAGTACAATACTCCAGGGATTGGAGTTAACCTTAAGGGAAGAGTCATAATAGGAAGAAGAAAGAAGAGGAACAGTGATTGAAAGAATTGAGAAAAAGCTTCCAAAGTACTTAACAGGATGGGTATATTGCAGTGAAATGAACCTCTCTTCATTTCAGTCAGTATTGCCCATGTGAAATTTTTAATTCAAAAGTCTTAATCATTGTAATGATTAATAAAATTGTGCTACCTTTTAGGCTACGTGTAACCAGGACACTTGTCCAACTTAGAGAAGATGCTGACAGGGTAGGCGATCAATCATTCCAGTTTACATGAAACTGTCATGGTTTTATTTATTCATTTTTAAATTTTTTATTTATTTTGAGAGAGAGAGAGAGAGAACACAAGCTAGGGAGAGGCAGAGAGAAAGGGAGAAAGAGAATCCCAAGCAGGCTCCACACTGTCAGCACAGAATTTGACGTGGGGCTTGATCTCCCGCGAACAGTAAGATCATGACCTGAGCCGAAAATCAAGAGTCGGATGCTCAACCAACTGACCACCCATGTGCCCCAAGACTGTCATGGTTTTAGTCCTGAAGATCCCATGACCCAGTACACTTCTCAGCCTGGGACAAATAGGACAGTTGGTCACCTTCTGCTAGCTACAAGGAAGTGGACGCAAGGATCTTAATTCCAAGCTTCTTCCACACTGAAATCTCCGTTGGGTCCCTATTATCTGCCTGAGAAGATATCCTTACTGGAGACCACTAACAGGAATGGAGCCTCGTCTGACACCAGAGAAGATTCTTTTAATCCTGGGGGTTCATGAAGCGGCAGAAAACTCGGAAGTTAGTCCTGAAGAGCCCCCTGGCAACAGGTGGACACATCATCGTTGTGGTGCTCACCTGGTTGTCATGGGTACATTAACCCTTTCTATCCTGTTCCAGCTGTCAGTTATCTAATGCTCACGGGGGCCAGCCGCGTGCTAAGTCCTTTCCATTGCACACAACATGTAACCTGGCAAACTGCAATACGGATTATAAACCTGAAGTTCCAAGAGGTGAAATGGCTCGCTTTGAGCTCCCGGTGCCCATCAGCGCAGAGCTGGTGTTTGTACTGAGGTCTAACTTCGAACAAAGCTGATGCCCTCATCCACTCTGCCGTCTCCCACGTTGCCTGAAAACTGCATGTTCTCTCTGACCTTTCATTTAAGGTCTCTATCTCTTCATCACTTGCTCTATGACCCGGAGGTTTGGTGACTGATGCTGTCGACTAGACCAGGCTCTTTCACATGGAGCATCGTACTCCGTGACCGGTGCTGGTGGAATCTCCCTCTACTCAGGGGCAGAGGGTGATTTCAAGTGATTCTTTAAAAACCACAAAAAGCACAAGCATGAACCCATACTACGTGTTGGTACAAGATCAATAACAATGGCAAGAAACCCTGTTGCTAGAGTACTGATTTAGAAAGTGAGCTAAGTCACTGTTCTTAAAATTCCAGTTGAACTGACAATTCAGCAAGGCATTAATTATTTATCTAATTTTATCAGTGCTATGAAATGAGGACATAATGGGAAAGCATTGAAGCTTACATAGTACCATGCAAACATAAATTCTAGTTATTAGCTTGGCGTTTTGAGCTTTATCCAAGGTCAAAGGATAAGAGAAAATTTGGTCTCAGCATCATGATTTTTTTTCAGCACCCCAAGTTGCAAAAGGTAAGCTTTCCCCAGAAACAGGGGAAAAAGATATCTTTAGTGAGCTGCAGCCTGCTGCGTCTTCTCTAGCAGTGTGACCTCTGAGCCAATCAGCCAGACCCCGGTACTAGTTGAGGTTTTCAGAGCTTAGTAGGAAGAAAGGCATTGTTAACAAATCATCACTATTATCATCTTATACTAGAAAAAAATTTTCTCAAGTCACCCTAGAAGAAATTTGGCTTTAAAGAATTGGCATCAATGGGGCACCTGGGTGCCAACTTCAACTGGGGTCATGATCTCAAGGTTGGTGGGTTCCAGCCCCACGTCGGGTTCGTGCTGAGAGCTCAGAGCCTGGAGCCTGCTTTGGATGCTGTGTCTCATTCTCTCTCTGCCCCTACCCCACTTGTGCTCTGTCTCTCTCTGTCTCTCAAAAATAAATGTAAAAAATTTTTTAAAGAATTGGCATCAAGGGCACCTGGGTGGCTCAGTCGGTTGAGCGTCCGAGTTCAGCTCAGGTCGTGATCTCACAGTCTGTGAGTTCGAGCCCTGCCTCAGGCTCTGTGCTGACAGCTCAGAGCCTGGAGCCTGCTTTCAGATTCTGTGTCTCCCTCTCTCCCTGCCCCTCCCACCACTGCCCCCCTCCCCCATGCTCTTTCTCTCTCTGTCTCTGAAAAATGAATAAACCTTAAAAAAAATAATAAAAAAAAAGAACCGGCATCAATCTTAGAAGTAAGCATTGCATAGAAATTTATTAGGTCACAGAAGTGACCTAGTGACAGGGAAGAGTTCACCTTTTTCTAAGTGGATCACAGAAAATAAATGGAATAGGAATTCTTTTCTTTTTTGGAATAAGAATTCTTTTTCAAAGCTTTTTTTATTTTTTGGGAGAGAGAGGGAGCATGAGTGGGGAAGGGGCAGAGGGAGAGGAAGAGAGAGAATCCTAAACAGACTCCACACCCAGCAAGGAGTCCCACGTGGGGCTCAGATCTCACAACTGTGAGATCATGACCTGAGCTGAAGTCAAGAGTCTGACACTTAACCTACTGAGCTGCTCAGGCATCCCTGGAATAGCAATTCTTTTTAAATTTTTTTTAATGTTTATTTATTTTTGAGAGAGAGAGAGAGAGAGAGGGAGAGAGAGAGAGAGAGAGCTCAAGCAGGGTAGGGGAAGAGAGAGAGGGAGACACAGAATCCAAAACAGGTTCCAGGCTCTGAGCTCTCAGCACAGAGTCTTACACGGGGCTTGAACCCACAGACTGCGAGATCATGACCTGAGCCAATTTGGACCCTCAACCGACTGAGCCACCCAGGCACCCCTGGAATAGCAATTCTTAATGCATTACTCAAATTGTGTATTTGCTATTTGTAAACATCATGTCATATATCATAAGTCTGCATTATTTTATTTTATTTTATTTTATATGTTTTTTGATTGTTTATTTGTTTTTGAGAGAGAGAGAGAGAGAGAGAGAGAGGAGGAGGAGGAGGGGCAGAGAGAGAGGGAGGCAGAGAATCTAAAGCAGGTTCCTTGCTGTCAGCACAGAGCCCAACCCAAAGCTCCATCTCACGAACCAAGAGATCATGACCTGGGCTGAAATCAAGAGTAGGACGCTTAACCGACTGAGCCATCCAGGTGCCCCAACTGCCTTTGAATAAAGACAAAAATCTTTCTCTGAAGGCTTGGTTTGATCCCCCACTCACCTTTCCAGCTTCCTCTGGCTGGTCTCTCTATTTCTAGCCAGGGAGGCCTGGATTTTCACCAAGTTTTGTGTTGCCTTGCCCCTCTTCTTCAGGGCCTTTGCCCATGCTTTGTCCTTTCTTTCTACTACTCTTTTCTCTGTTTTTACCCCTGCTTTTACATATTCTTCACTGTGAATGAATATTTTATTTATTTTTTAATTAAAAAATTTTTTAAATGCGTATTTATTTTTGAGAGAGACAGAGACAGAGACAGAGACACAGGGCACGAGCAGGGCAGGGACAGAGAGACGGAGATGCAGAATTTGAAGCAGGCTCCAGGCTCTTAGCTGTCAGCACAGAGCCCAACGCGGGCGGGGCTCAAACTCAAAAAATGTGAGATCATGATCTGAGCTGAACTCAGATGTTCAACCGACTGAGCCACCAAGGCGCCCCTGTGAATGAATATTTTAAATAATTACTAATAAATGGTTATTCTTACTTTTTGTCAGGTTATATGCCTTGTATACATTGTATCTCTTCACCCTTACAAAACCTATAATTGGTATTATTGTCCTCATTTTGCAGGTAAGGAACTATGACTCACCCCAAATCAAGCAGGTATGAAGTGAAGTTGTTCAGTTTAGGATTCATTTGCTGCTGAATCCTTAGACCAAGATAAATTCCCGGTTCCAGCCTCCTGGGAAACAGCCTCCAGTTTTCCTATAGAATATACATTGCATTCACTATTAAAGTCTGGTTTCCCAATTAAACCGGAAGCTGTATGAAGACAGAGACCATGTGTGGCATGCATCTATGCCGGTGCATAGTAGATGTTTATTACATACTTTTTTTTTTTCTTATTACATACCTCTTGAGTGGGTATTGAACGGCTAGAAATCTCCACTTGCACTTTGTGTAGTATTTTAGCAGCGAAAGATTGGATTCCGGAGTCAAAAGGGAAGTTCAAGTCTAAACACAGCCAATATACGACCACGAGCTGGTATTTAACCTCTGTGAACCTCAATTTCTTCACCCGTGAAACAAAGATAATACTTTCCCCTCTTACAGAATTATTCTCAGGAATGAATAAGATGATGTCGAGAAGTTCCCACCGCAGGGTGTGACACGTTCTTTTGTCTTTCCAACTTTGAATGAGAAGTATTCCAGTGCAAGTATCAAACCTTGTCATCATTTTGTGTGTGTGGCATAAGTAAAGTATACAGTAGATAGCCGATAAGTAGTTACATTGAATGCCAGGAGGTATTTCTGGGAGCTAGCTGGGGTTTAAGATTTTAGTTTACTTATTTCACAAGTCAAGGGGTAAATAAAGCAAAGTTTTCTCATCACTGTCACTGTTTCGCAGTTGAGTGAGATTGTTGCTGTGTTCACAGGGTGGAATTGGATTGAGATCAGAGTGACTCTCCATCTATCTAGGCCAGACAATGCAAGATACGTACAAGGTACATGGAAGATACAGAGACCTGTAGACGGTGGAAGGGGTCAGAATTCATGGAGTTGCCAATTTCCACAGTTTGGACCTTAGAAGGTACATGAAAGATACAGAGATCTACAGACGGTGGGTGGGGTCAGAATTCACAGACTTGCCAATTTCCAGTTTGGTCTCATTTACTTATTCATTCATTAATCAAACAATTATATGAAACTACTGTATGTGGAGTGCCCCTCTAGGTACTCTGGGCAATGATTCTTACACACTTGCTGGCCACAGAATAAACTCCTGAGGGATTGTTAAGATTATAGGTTCTTGGGACACCTGGCTGGCTCAGTTAATAGAGCATGTGATTCTTGATCTCAGGGTCATGAGTTCAAGCTCCATGTTGGGCATGCAGCCTACTTAAAAAAAAAAAAAAGATACACACACACACACACACACACACAGATTCTTGGGTCTCACTTGGGGTTCCTTTTTTTATTATTTTGAGAGAGACAGAGACAGTGTGAGTGGGGGAAGGGCAGGGAGAGAGAGAATCTCAAGGAGGCTTTGTACCATCAGCGTAGAGCCTGACAAAGGGTTTGAGCCCATGAAGCCTTGAGATCATGACCTGAGCTCAAACAAGAGTCAGATGCTTAACCGACTGAGTCATCCGGACGCCCCTCATTTGGAGTTCTTTTTTTTTTTTTTTTTTTTTCTTCACTTGGAGTTTCTGAGAAAGGTCTGCGATTGTCCTGGGGACCTGTGTTTAAAAAAAAAAACAACTCTTGGGGGTGCCTGGGTGGCTCAGTCAGTTGAGCGTCTGACTTTGGCTCAGGTCATGATCTCATGGTTCGTGGGTTCAAGCCCTGCATCAGGATCTGTGCACAGAGCCTGCTTCAGATCCTCAATCTCTCTTTCTCTCTCTGCCCTTCCCCCCTTAAACAAACAAACAACTCTTGATGTGATACCCACGCACTGTTCTGGGAAAGCAAACATAGTGAAGGCACTGTTTCTTCTTCTTCTTCTTCTTCTTCTTCTTCTTTTTTTTTAACTTAACTTATTTAAGAGAGAGCATGAGCACCAGTGGGGAGGGGCAGGGGGAGAGAAGGAGTGAGAGAGAATCCCAAGCAGGCTCCACGCTGTCAGCACAGAGCCGGTCGCGGGGCTCGAACTCATCACGGACCCTCGAGATCATGACCTCAGCCCAAGTGGAACTTAACAACTGAGCCACCCAAGCGCCCCCTGAAGGCACTGTTTCTATTCGCAAAGAAGCCCGGGGGAGGGACATAGTTAATGAGGAAAACTTAATCCGGTCACATTGTTACCAAACAATCTATCTCGGCCGCTAACTCAGGAAACGGGTGAACCCCGCGGGCGCTTCGGGGGCCAACCGCTCCGTCCCGGAGAATCCCGACGGGGCTGGACGAATCGAAAGCACAGCCCCTGGCTGGGTTCGCCAACACTTGCTGAACAAACTTGTCATAAAGAGAAGCCAGTAACTCAAAAGATGAGGGTTTGGGAAAGAGAATGGGAGAAATTTATTTCCGGGGCCAGTAGCAGGGGGAGGCTGCAGGCTCAAGGCTTAACCGGCAAGATGGACCTCTGAGGGTTTGACAGAGAGAAGTTCAGGGGGGTACGTGCGTGAGAGCAGGCAGAGAGCATGAGCTCACGGGTGGGGGTTGGGATGTGTTCAGGGAATGGGAGGGATGGTGGGGTGTGGTCTTCTAGGCCTCCTGTGGCTATCAGGGCTTTTCTAGTCTGGCAGCTGGAATGTTCTGCGCCTTGCAAAACATCTCCGTCAATGCCTCAAGAAAGTGCGATAAGGAATAAGCACAAAGGGTTTTAGTTAGTTAAGCATGAGTTAAGCAGTCTAGTCTATTTCTGGTTTTAACTGTTGGGGTCTATGGTGGAGCAAGAGGGAGCACTGACAACATCCGGGTTTTTTATTTTTTGGTTTTGTTTTGTTGTTGGTGGTGGTGGTGGTTTGATTCTGGTTCTGGGTAATATGAATTTATTTGCCCATATCATCCCTCTTGCAATCTAGCCTAAGGCTTCATAGAAAGGGTCCAGCGACATTGTTTTATTCATGTTTCCATTGTTGGGGTTGAAAATGTACTGGAACGTGTGGGCTGATAGAATGAGCCAGCATACAAGTTGGTAGGAATTTAGAAGCATACATGATAAAATAAACTCTACTTAGGTCTAGTAAATTCCAGGCCAGGAAAAGATGAGACAGAATTATCTGAAGAGGGAGGACCTCCTTACCAACCAGGCTAACTATCTAGAAGAGTCAGCACTTTGCTGTGTAAACATATTGATCAGTGTCTTTCTATCAATATCTAGAAAATGCCCCATTACCAGAAATGTGCCCATTCTCACCCACCCTGTGGCCTGTCCTCCGGCTCCCCAAAAGTTGGTAATGGGAGCGAAGGAGGGGTGCTGGATGTCTTCACCCACACAAACACAAATTCAGCATGAACCCTGAATAGGAGCGTATAGATTTGGTACAGCAGAAAATGCACTGAGTGCAGAAGGAAGGTACGTGTAAGAAAAAGCATCTCTCCTACTCAGTTCCAGGATGTGGAAGAATACGTATCCCTTGCATTTTCCATAATCAGGAATTTCATGGTTGCTATGTTGGAAAAGTTTGGTTTCAACATTAAAACCAATCAAATATTACTGAGTACCTGCTGTGTATGGCAGGGTCTTTATGCCAATAGAAGAAAAACACTGTTGCTTTGACTGTGTTTACTTAGAGCCCAACATTTTACAAGCTATGTCAAAATCCCTGTGATTAGCGTCTGCTTTGACATGGAGGTATTAAGAAGAGAACTGCGGCCCAAGGTGAAGTCACTTGCCCTCAGGACAGCAAACCAAGACTTAATTGCAGTTTCAAGCTCTCCAGGGGTGGAGTTTTAAGACCATCAGTCTGGAATTTTTCTGGTCGGCACCAATGAGGTAATCTATCACGTATGCTCTCTCCCCACCCCACCCCTACCAAAGGAAGATGAAGTAATCTGCATGATAAGACCCCTGCCCTTCTCCTTGAGGGAAGATGCACAGGCCTGAACTCTCCGAACTCTGCCCCACCTTCCTTCCTATAAAAACCTTCTTCAGATAGAACTCTCTGCTACTTGCTAGGTGAGAAGCTCCCCACACTGGAGCTGCTTAGCAAAACCCATTAGGTCTTGGAATTTAGTTGGTTGAATTTTATTTTTTTTAAAGGGAGTAATTGTGGCCTGTCACCCAATTGTTGTTTATGTGTGTGTGTGTGTGTGTGTGTGTGTGTGATATTTGAATTTCTAGCCGTGAGTCTTTGGGGGCTGTTTTGTACTACCTCTGCGTGACAGATAGTTGAATCATAGGATACACTTTTTATTAGAGAGGGACAGATTGTGCACTCAAGATGAGGAGAGGGACTGAGGGAGAGAGAGAATCCTAACCAGGTTCCACACTCAATGTGGAGCCCGATGTGGGGCCCCATCCCATGACCCTAAGATCGTGACCTGAGCTGAAATCAAGAGTCGGACGCTCAACCAGCTGAGCCACCCAGGCACCCCCATAGGATACACTATTAACATAGGGCTTTTTTTTTTTTTAATTTTTTTTTTTCAACGTTTATTTATTTTGGGGACAGAGAGAGACAGAGCATGAACGGGCGAGGGGCAGAGAGAGAGGGAGACACAGAATTGGAAACAGGCTCCAGGCTCTGAGCCATCAGCCCAGAGCCCGACGCGGGGCTCGAACTCACAGACCGCAAGATCGTGACCTGGCTGAAGTCGGACGCTTAACCGACTGCGCCACCCAGGCGCTCCTAACATAGGGCTTTTGAAGTAACTAAGCCTCTCATGGCCTGTCATGGATGCAGGGTCTGACAATCACCCTACTTTAGCTTTAAATTTATCTTTTGTAAAATTTTCCATAATTGCCCTAAAAATGCTTTTTTTTTCCCCTGAAAAAAATATGATTAAATATATTAAGCTCATGTTGAATTAAAATATCAGGAAGAAATGGATAACTAAAAATAACAGGATATGATTAATGGTTTTGATTCACAGCCTATTTTTATCCTTTTCTGGAATCTGAGTGTCCAGATTTGTATTTGCAGAGCAGTACAGGAAACACTGAGATTGGAACATTTGGTTTTGAAATTCTCTTCTTTTGCATTCTTAACTTTGGGGAAAGACTATCACTTGAGAATTTGATCCATTAGTGAATACTAATAGAGTGGTTTTTCCTGGACTAGATGTTAGCCTATGTAAGAATTCATTGTTAATTTTACAGGGTGTGATGATGTTGTCGTGGTTATGTTGTTTAAAAACCCTCATCTCTTAGAGATATACATAGAAATATTTATAGATAAAATGATATACACCTTGGTTTCACTTTAAAAATATTCCAGCCGAGGGACTCCTGGCTGGCTCTTGATCTTGGGTCCTGAGCTCAAGTCCCATGTTGGGTGTGGAGCTTACTTAAAAATTTTTAAAAAAATATTCTGGCCAAACAAAACAAGGCAAGAAGAAAATGGAGAAGTATATGTAATAAGAACGGCAGAATGTTCTTCATACCTGTCAGAGTGGCTAAAATCAACAACACAAGAAACAGGTATTGGCAAGGATGTGGAGAAAAAGGAAACCTCGCGCATCGTTGGTGGGAATGCAAACTGGTGCAGCCACTGTGGAAAACAGGATGGAGTTTCCTGAGAAAGGTAAAAACAGAACTACCCTACCATCCAGCAATTGCACTATTGGGTATTTACCCAAAGAATACACAAGCTCTAATTCAAAGAGATACATGCGTCCCTATGTTTATAACAGTATTGCTTACAATAGCCAAGATATGGAAGCAGCCCAAGTGTCCATCCATAGATGAATGGATAAAGAAGATGTGGTACATATGTATAATGGAATATTACTCAGCCATACAAAGAATGAAATCTTACTATTTGCAATGACACGGTTGGAACTAGAGAGTATAATGCTAAACAAAATGAGGCAGTCAGAGAAAGACAAATGCCATATGATCTCACTCACGTGGAATTTAAGAAACAAAACAAATAAACGAGGGGAAAACAAAAGAGAGATAAACCAAGAAACAGACTTAACTATGGAGAACAAACTGATGGTTAGTAGGGGCGGGGGACTGGGGAAATAAGTGATGGGGATTAAGCCGGGCACTTGTGATGAGCACTGGGTGTCGTACAGAATTGTTGAAACTCTATATTGTACACCTGAGACTAACATAGCACTGTATGTTACCTAACTGGAGTTAAAATAAAAACTTAAAAAAAAAAAAAACAATGAATTTCAGAATGTTGATAATTGTTTAAGGCAGGTGATAGACAGTTGGGGGCTCATTAGGTTCTCTTTCCATGCATTAAAAAAAAAATCCACAATAAAAAGTTTTGAAAAAGGTTTTTCTCGGTAACACAGTATGTGTATATATATATATATATATATATATATATATATATATAATTTTTTTTTTTTAGAAATCTTTTTAGTTTTTAAATTTTTTTTTGGCAAAACTCTACATCTAGAATGTGAACACAGTGAGACTGGCCCTTCCCATTCTTTGTTCATAAACACAATTTAGCACCCATTTAATGAATAACCTATGTTTGGTGCAGTTGCTGCTGAGGCAAAAGGATTCAAAAGGAGCACATCATCTGGTCACCAAAAACAAGTCACAGTTCTGACCTTTAGTTTCCTTATTGGGAAATGAGCAAACAAAACTGGATGGCCTCAGTAATCCCCTCCCAGTTCTATGCCTCTTGGAGTCTGGCTTCTTGAGAATAAGAACCATAATGACCTTTTGGTTAAGACAGCATAAAACGATTAGACTTTAAATACATGTGTACTTAATAATAGGTGACTTTCAACCAGAGGCCTGTTCCTTCATGTGATAACAGGACATTCTTCATGGCTTTTGCCCCCCTGTCAACTCCCTTTTACTTTCTCTTCCGGTGCTAGTTTCTTTCCAAGAATAATCTGGGATTTTCAGCCAAATAGTTGCAATGCAGAACTTACCCTTCCAAAATTTATGGTATTTTCCAATAACATACTCATAAAAATTTTTGGTAACTCTGCTGAGTTTTGTTTTGTTTTGTTTTGTTTTTTTAATTTTTTTTTTTTTTTACATTTTATTTATTTTTGAGAGAGAGAGAGAGAAAGAGAGCACAAGTGGGGGAGGGGCAGAGAGAGAGAGAGAGAGAGAGAGACAGAATCTGAAGCAGGCTCCAGGCTCTGAGCTGTCAGCACAGAACCTGACGCGGGGCTCCAACTCACAAACCGAGAGATGGTGACCTGAGCTGAAGTCTGATGCTTAACTGACTGAGCCACCCAGGCCCCCCCACCCTTTTTTTTTTTTTTTTAATGTGAGTTAATGTATTTGCAAATTGAATATGGTCATTTTCCTTAGCTATGAAGAGTAAGTGAAATCAGAAACACATTTGACAGGACAAGCCAAGTGCCATCTGGTACTCAGTTATTAGGAAATTGGAAGACTTAAAACCTCAATTTTGACATCCTGTGAAAAGAGCAAATACCAGGTTGTTCTAAAGAAATGAATTTAAAGTAAGTGTAGCTATTTTAAAAATGTGTTTAGCAGAAGCAGGAGAAAAATGTGTTTACAGAGTTGAATGTTGCCCTGGAGAATTCAGAAGTTAATTACATATATATATATATATATATATATATATATATACATATATATATATGTATATATATATTATGACAGAAAAAGATAGACTCCCACAAAACCATCTTTTCTTGAAAGCTTTTTACATTCAAAAATGTTATATCTTTGGATTCTTTTGTAGATTCTTGTTGGATTATTAATTACATATAACAAATCACATATAACAAATATTTCTTTAAAAAAATTTTTTTAATGTTTATTTATTCTTAGAGAGAGAGAGAGAGAGAGCATGAGCAGGGAAGAGGCAGAGAGAGGGAGACACAGAATCCAAAGCAGGCTCCAGGATCCAAGCTGTCAGCACAGAACCTGGCATAGGGCTCGAACCCACGAACTTTGAGATCGTGACCTGAGTGAGCCGAAGTCAGATGCTCAACCGACTGAGCCACCCAGGCGCCCCACAAATACTTCTATTAAATACTGTCCAAATAGTATTTTGCTCAGGGAGGCTTAGAGATGTATTTTTGCCAACATGAGTGTGTGTTTTCTTGCAATCTTTTCTTGGGAACTGGGAGTACGCATTGCAACTGTATGCCTTAAACTTTTTTATTGGCAAGAAGGCAGGGCTAGGTTTGCAGTTACCTACAACCTTAGGTAAGTTGGTAACTTGCCTTTTTCTTCTGTCTTACAAATGAAAGAAAATGCCCGTTTTTTTACCTCCATCTCCTTCAGTCATTCTTCCTCCCTTCCTTCCACAAAAATTCATTGAGGTTTTTCTATGTGTGAACTTTTAGGGATTTAGAGAAGCAGGGATTGGGATGTGGAAGAGAAGAGGCTCTGACATTCCAACCAACCATCAAGAAAGTCCTGAATTCTAGGACAGAACTATACCCCACTTTCTTGCCAAGTCATGGCAGAGCTCTGATTCTCTCCTCAGCTCTGGAATTGTATTTCCAATTTTTTCTTTAATGTTATTAATTTGAGAAAGAGAGAGAGAGAGAGGCAGAGAGGGAGACACAGAATCCAAAGCAGGCTCCAGGCTCCAAGCTGTCAGCACAGAGCCCGACAGAGGGCTCCAGAAACAGCACAGACCCTGACACGGGGCAGAGAGAGAGGGGGACAGAAGATCAGAAGCTGACAGCAGCGAGCCCGATGAGGGGCTTGAACTCACAAACCGCAAGATCATGACCTGAATCAGAGGCTCATCTGACTGAGCCACCCAGGGGCCCCTCCAATTAAAAAAAAAAAGTTTATCTATTTATTTTGATAGAGAGAGAGCATGTGGGGAGGGGCAGAGAGAGGGAGAGAGAGAGAGAATCCTAAGCAGGCTCTGCACTGTCAGATGATCATGGGATCATGACCTGAGTGGAAATCAAGAGTCCGCGGTTCAACTGATTGAGCCACCCAGGCGCCCCTATATTCAGCTGCTTTCTAAAGATCACAACTCCTGGCTTCACCTAGTGGGGCCAATCACCAGTTCCCAACACTTCAGATAGCAGAAGTTTCTGGGAGCCCCGCCGTCTGCACTGGCCCCTCAGTTCTATAGACATTTGGGATTGCGATCTTGGTACTATAGAGTGATGAGGTAGTAAAAACGCAAGCTGTTTGCCATGGAACAGACTTGATTTGAATCCTGGCTCGGCCACTTAACTATTCTGACCTGTATCTCCTTATTGCAAAGTGGGCAGAGTATCTGTCTTACAAGAAGTTTCTTAAGAGAGTTTAAAGAGAAAATGCGTGTAAAGCTCCACAGTAATTGTTAGCAAATGATAGCTAGAAAAAATATAATTAAAAATTGGAAATAGAGGGGTGCCAGGGGGGCCCAGGCAGTTAAGTCCAACTCTTGATTTCAGCTCAGGTCATGATCTCACAGTTCGTGAAATCAAGCCACATGTCAGGCTCTGTGCTGAGTGTGGAGCCTGCTTGAGATTCTCCCCCTCTGTCCCTCTCCCCTGCTTGTGCTGTCTCTCTAAAATTAAAAAAGAAAACCATTTGCAACAATGTGGATGGAACTAGGGGGTATTATGCTAGGCGAAATTAGAGAAAGACAAATATCGTATGACTTCCCTCATATGAGGAATTTAAAATACAAAACAGATGAACAAAAGAGAAGGGAAGAAAAAAATAATGCAAAAAGAGGGAGAGGGACAGGACATAAGAGACTCTTAAATATAGAACAAACTGAGGGTTGCTGGAGGTGTTGTGAGTGAGTGGGATGGGCTAAATGGGCAAGTGGGATGGGCTAAATGGGTAAGCGGCATTAAGGACACTTGTTGGGATGAGCACTGGGTGTTATACGTAGGGGATGAATCACTGGATTCTACTGCTGAAATCATTATTGCATTATATGCTAACTAACTTGGATGTAAATTAAAAAAAAATAATGAAAACATTAAAAAAGAAGAAAGTAAATAGCTGAATGTAGATTTTTATTTTTTATTATTCATTCATTCACTTTTTTTAGAGAGAGTGAGCAGGGGAGAGGGGCAGAAAAAGAGAGAAATCTTAAGAAGGTTCCACAGAGCCTGATGCAGGGTCCAATCCCACGACCCTGGGATCACGACCTGAGCTGAAATCAAGAGTCACGCCCTCGACCTACTGAGCCACCCAGGCACCTATGAATTCAGATTTTAAATGAAACCCCTCAGTTATCAAATGACGTTATTTAATCATATACACATTTTTTCAAATGTCAGGGCCAAACAAAGCATGTCTACAGGCACCTCAACCTTAACGCCTCCATAACTGTGTTCATCTTTTCCCTTCAAACCTGTTCGTTCCTGCTCATATGGCAGTAGAGGTATCTCTAGCCACAGAATGTGTGGGGTTCAAAACTGAAGTCGTTTCTCCTTTCTCCTCCTCATCCCACATTTCCAACTTCAGAAATATCTCCCAAACCTGATATTCCTCTCTGCCCTCCCTCCTCTTCGCTCCCCCCACCCCAACTACTGTCTTTGGTCAAATTCTTATTTCTATCTGCCCGATAGCAATACCTCTTACCTGGTATCCCTACTTCCAAGCTTTCTCCTCTGCAGAACTATGGGTTAAATTAAAAAAAAAAAAAATTGCCCCCAAATCAGCAGAGAGAAAGGACACACTGTTAAAAAGTTAATTTGGGGAAAATTGGCTCACTATATAGAGAAAATAGAAATTGGATCCCCACCTAACACCACACGGGAGAGTGGATTCTGGATGGCTTGAGGATCTAAATGCAGAAGGTAAAATGACAAAGTTAATAGAAGAACATGTAGGAGAATAACTTTGTGATTTGGGGTCAGAGAGGACTTTAAAAAAAATAAAGCAAAAGCCTCAACTATAAGGAAACAAAATTGACAAATGGGATTATATCAAAACTGAGTATTTCTGTAAAAGATGTTAACAGAGGAAACAATAAGGAAAAGGCATTTGTAATATCTAAACCTACCTAAGGATTAATATATAGAATACTTAAAGATACTTCTGTAAAAGGCAGCAACCCTAATGGGGGGAAAAAAAGGACTGAGGATTAAAAAGTAGGCCACAGAAGTTTCCAGAAGAGGAAACCCGAATAACTAATAAGCATATGAAGAGAAGCTCCTCATCGGTGATCAGTGAGGTGCAGATAAAAACAGCAACGAAGGGGCGCATTCTGTCCGTGCAGAACCTGCTTGGGATTCTCTCCCTCTGTCTCTGCCCCTCCCCTGCTCGCCCTCTCCCCCCACCCCTCTCAAAATGAATAAACTCAACAGCAATGAAATGTCAGTTTACAGTGATGGGACCAGCAGGTATTAGAAAGCGTAGGTGGGGTGAGGGAGTTCAGTTACTCTCCTGCATTACTGTTGACAGTGTGAAGTGGGGTGGCTGTTTTGGAGGGCAACCTGGCACTATGTAGTCAAATTAAGTATCAGCGGGCCCTGTGACCATAATTCTGCTCCTGAGTATATATACCAAAGGAATTGTTATACAGATGTATAATGGGACACATAAGAGATGTTCTGTGAAGCTTTTTTTCCCCCCCATGTATTAGTGAGGAGTTGGGTGTTCATCACTGGGAGAATGGATAGTAAAATGTGATGGATGTACACCCCCTTTTATTTTTATTTTTTTATTTAAAAAAAATTTTTTTTAACGTTTATTTATTTTTGAGACAGAGAGACAGAGCATGAACAGGGGAGGGGCAGAGAGAAAGGGAGACACAGAATCCGAAACAGGCTCCAGGCTCTGAGCGGTCAGCACAGAGCCTGACGCGGGGCTCGAACTCACGGACCTTGAGATCATGACCTTTGCCGAAGTTGGCCGCCCAACCGACTGAGCCACCCAGGCGCCCCTGTACACCCCCTTTTAAAAAAATGTTTATTTATTTTTGAGAGAGAGAGAGAGAGGGAAAGCAGGGGAGGGGCAGAGAGAGAGGGGGACAGAGGATCCAAAGCAGGCTCTGTGCTGATGGCACATAACCTGAGCCAAAGAAGAAGCTAAACCAACTGAGCCACCCAGGTGCCCTGATGGATGTATACCCTTAAGTACGGTATAGCAATTACAATAAACAGATTGGCTATACACACTGCCATAAGGATACATTTTAAAATCATAATGTTTAGAAAAAAACAAGTAAAAGAATGAGTTACGTGACACCCTACCATTTACATTAATTAAAAATACATGCACGTTTCTATTCAATATAGGGTTCCTATCCAGAATATATAAAGGATTTATGCAACTCAGCACCAAAAACCCCACAAATAATCTAAAAATGGGCAGAAGACAAAAGAAAAAATAGGCAGAAGATACGAACAGACATTTCTCTAAAGAAGACATACAGATGGCCACAGGCACATGAACAAAGTGCTCAATATCACCAATCATCAAGGAAATGCAAATGAAAAGCACAATGAGATATCATCTCACACCAGACAGAATGGCCCAGATCAAAAACATAAGAAATGAGTGCTGGCAAGATATAGAGAAAAAGGAACTCTTGTGCACTAATGGTGGGAATGCAAGCTGTTGCAACCACTGTGGAAAACAGTATGAAGTTTCCTCAAATATTAAAAATAGAATTACCATATGATCTGGTAATTCCACTACTGGGTATTTACCCAAAGAATACAAAAACACTGAAGTTGAAAAGATATATGCACCCTTGTGTTTACTGCAGCATTATTTACAGTAGTCAAATTATGGCAGCAGCCCAAGTGTCCATCCATAGATGAATGGATAAAAAAGATGTGGTATATGCATACAATGGAACGTTACTTGGCCATAAAAGAATGAAATCTTGCCATTTGCAACAATGTGGATGGACCTAGAGAGTATAATGCTAAGTGAAATAAGTCGGAGAAAACCAAATACTATATGATTTCACTCATATGTGTAATTTAAACAGAACAGAAACAGAAACAGAACAAATAAACAAAGAAAAAAACTGACAGACCTAGAAACAGATTCTTAACTATACAGAACAAACTGACGGTTACCAGAGAGAAGGAGAGTGGGGAGAATGAAATAGGAGAAATAGGTGATGGGGGTTAAGAGAACATTTATCACAATGAGCATTGAGAAGTGTATATAATTGTCGAAGCACTATATTGTACACCTGAAACTAATATAACACTGTATTTTAACTATACTGAAATCAAAATAAGAAATAAAAGATGAGCACATTTAAAAAAGAGTTTATTTGGGGCGCTTGGGTGGTTCGGTCAGTTGAGCGTCCGACTTCGGTTCAGGTCATGATCTCGCAGTTCGAGCCCGACGACGAGCTCTGTGCTGACAGCTCAGAGCCTGGAGCCTGCTTGGGATTCTGCGTCTCCCTCTCTGCCCCTCCCCTGCTCGTGCTCTGTCCCTCTCTCTCAAAAATAAATAAACATAAAAATATTAAAAAGTTTATTTATTTTGAGAGGGAGAGAAAGAGAGAGAAAGTGAGCACACGTGAGTGAGGGAGGAGCAGAGAGAGGAGGAGAGAGAGAATCCCAAGTAGGCTCTTGCACTGCCAGCACCGTACAGATCTGTGAGATCGTGACCTGAGCCAAAATCAAGAGTCCGACGCTTAACCCACTGAGCCACCCAGGCACCCAAGATATGCACATTTTGTAAGAACACACACAAAGAAGAACACAAACACACATAAACGAAAATATCATTGCATGTTATATGATTGCATATAGTAGGAGTTAAGGGGCATGAAAGAGATGGAATATGAGGATACAAAGAGAATAAATTAGAAAGTTTTGTCTGGACAAAAAAATAATAATAGGCCATGCACGACCTGTTCAGTATGATTAACTCATCCTTGTGCATCTGAGGTCCAATAAGGATCATATTCCCCCTCCCACCCCGTACACACAGACAACGCACACAAATGCTTTCTCCTTAGTACTTCCAAAGCTAACTTTCCTCCATTGACTTTCTGTCACCTACAATTAAGTCAAATTTCATAATAAACTGTCCCGAGGTCTTCCACCTCTCCCTGAAATTCTTGCCATTCCTGAACATACCTTTCCTATTGTTTCCATCTTGAGTTTTGACTCTTATCATATTGTATTGTGATAGTTTGTTTACATGTTTGGGGGTGACTGGAGTTGAGGGTCCGACTCTTGGTTTTGGCTCAGGTTGTGATCCCAGGGTAGTAGGATTGAGCCTTGTGTTGGGCTCTGAGCTGAGTGTGAAGCCTGCTTGGGATTCTCTCTCTTTCTCTCTCTCTCTCTCTCCCTCTGCCCCATTTCCCCATACTCTCTAAAATTAAAAAAAAATTTTTTTTTAAAGAGCATTTCTTTAAAAAAAAATGGGAGGTAAAGGAAGTGGTGAAGGAAAAAAAATGTTTGTTGAATTAAGTAATTACTCAGTGAATTATCAAATCCAGTCAGCACCCCAAGGACTGAAATTTGGATCCAGTCAAATTCCCAATGTCTTCTGGAAATGAATGTTGATAGGGAGAAATATGAGGCCTCCTGACTTTCTCCTGTATGAATGATTTAATTTTTTCAGTCCAATAACTTTATTAGGATATGCCTTTTTGGTTGAGTTTTCCCTGGTACTTATTAAGTCCTTCCAGTAAGTACACTCACATCCTCATTTGTTTCAGGAACATTTTCTTGAATCTTTTGGAACTATTTATTATTGCATTATTTTGGTTTTCTTCTTCAAGGACTTAAATTGTGCAAATGTTGACACTCCTTGTGCTCTAGATAATGCTGTCTCCATTATAATCTTTATTTTAAAAAAGTAAGATCTTTATTTCACTTTTCTTATTTTTTAAAAAAAATTTAGACGGAGAGAGAGAGAGAGAGAGAGAGAGAGAGAGAGAGAGAGCGCAATCGAGGAAAGGAGAGAATCTTAAGCAGGCTCCACACTCAGCATGGAGCCCAACATAGGGCTCGATTCCACAACCCTGGGATCATGACCTGAGCTGAAATCAAGAGTCAGATGCTCTACCAACTGAGCCACCCAGGTGCTCCACTTTTCTTATTTTTTTATACTTTAGGACACTTACTGTATTTTTCTTCCGTGTCTGTTCTCCCTGTGTTTCTGCTGTCTCATCCTCACATTTGTTGGCCTTACTTTTTTCGTGTCCTTCTTTCAGTTTACATTTTATCTCCTAGGATTGTCTCATCAAGTCTTTCCAAAATTCTTGTATTTATGCTTTGCATATGTCTTCCAGGTATGCAATTACTTCATTTATATTTCTTAACTTCCTGGTGAAAATTTTGGTTATATCTCTTTTTTAAAAACAATTTCGTTCTTAACTTTGAGTATGTTTGACACACAATGTTACGGTAGTTTCAGGTGAACAACATAGTGATTCAACATGTCTATAGGTTATGCTATGCTTACCACTTTCACCGATTTCTTTTTTTTTAGGTTTTTATTTATTTATTTGAGTCATCTCTGCACCCAGTGTGGGGATCGAACTCACGACCCCAAGATCAAGAGTTGTGTGCTCTTCAGACCGAGGCAGCCCGGCACCCCTCACCTGTTTCTTGGTAGCTAGTTTTCCCCCTGGTTCATAAGTTTGGAATTATCTTCACATTTTGAAAAAGTACATTTGTATCAGTGCTGTGATAGAACCTTTTTTTTTTTTTTTTTTTACTGCCTAACAACGAATGTGTTAGATTTTCACAAGCCATCGTTTGCAGATTATTGCACAGCAAGACAGGCAGGTTAGGGTAGTGTTTGCGGGCTTATAACCCAAAGGCTCTCTCCTTCTCCGTTGCTACAAGAACTGCCCCCCACATATTAGGATTATTTTTGTGACTCTTTGGAGAGTCCCACCCTGCCCCCGAGCCCCTGGTATCCCCTGTTCTGCTTTCTCTCTTTATGAATTTGGCTACTCTAGCTATATCATATAAGTGGAATCATACAGTATTTGTCCTCTCGTGTCTGGCTTATTTCACTTAGCATGTTTTCAAGAATCGTCCACGTTGTAACATGTATCAGAATTGCTTTCCTTTTTAAGGCCAAATAATATTCCATTGTACGTATATGCCACATTTGGTTCATCAATTCACCTTTCAGTGGGCATTTCCATTGTTTCTACCTTTTGGCTATTGTGGATAATGCTGCTATAAACATTGGCATATCCTAATTGTGTATTTGTTTCTGTGTTTCATTGTTGCTTTTCTAGTTGCTTTGTGTGCTTTCCAGGAGGTTTAAGATGCTGATCTGCACAGCTGTGATTATTCTGGACATTCCTTGGAAGCTGCATTTTAAAATAAATATTCCAGAGATTCTTAGGGTCAGCCAAGTTTGGAAAACAATTTGACCCGTTTCCATTTGAGTAAAATCCAGTGAAAATAGCATCCTATAGTCTCTGAGAAGAGAAGAAGCACCCAGAAACCTGGGTAAGGTTGGTCCGAGGAGAAGCATTGATAGGAAGTGGGAGGATTGGCATGTATAAACCGGTTAGATACATAAGAACCAATTGTTCTATTAACCACCATCTGGCAGAGCTGGTCCTGCTTCCATGGGTGTCTATGCGGGCAGAGAGATGGTGGCATGGATGGGTTAAAATTGCCTAATTCCATTTCTGGGCTGACAGCACCTACAGAAAATCCCTATTTGGCTCCGCTTTCAAGAATGCCAAGCTTAGCTCAGCACTTCCGCTGTGCATCTGCTGATGCCCATATTTTGAACGGGGGGTAACCCAAATCATGTCACAGTAACTGTTAGTTCCTGTTTTAACATCATAATTTTAAGGCTTGTAGGGGCGCCTGGGTGGCTCAGTCAGTTTAACGTCTGATTCTTGATTTCGGCTCAGGTCGTGATCCCAGGGTTGTGGGATCAAGCCCTGCATTGGGCTCTGCACTGAGCATGGAGACTGCTTGAGATTCTCTCTCTCTCTCTCTCTCTCTCTCTCTCTCTCTCTCTCTCTCTGCCTCTGCCTCTCTCTCCCACTTGTGCATGTACTCTCTCTCTCCCGAAATAAAATAAAAAATTTAAAAACAAATCTTGTAAAGGTTTCCAAGAGTTATTGGCTGGTCTAAACTCACCTCTTGTGCATGTCTTAGATTTGCATCAAGGGAGTTATGTGAGTAACCCCAAGGAATAGCCTCGGTGACATAAGCAAATTGTAGTCATGGGAATATCTTTGAGGCTGTTTGTTAGTGCACTGTTGTTCAAACTCCATAAAGCAATGGCATAGCGACTCAGGTAAAACAGTTTGGTATTTTATGGCCAGCAAAGAGACACTCGGGTAGCTTTCTAGAGCGAGAAAAACATTTTGCAGGGCACCTGGCTGGCTAAGTCAGAAGAGCAAGCAACTCTTGATCTGAGAACTGCGAGTTTGAGCCCCATGTTGGATACAGAGATGACTTAAGTAAATAAATAAGCTTAAAAGAATTTTGCTAGCGGCTGCCACATTTTTATTCGTTCAGTAAATATTTATTGAGCTCCTATTGTGTTCTAGGTGTAGCAGATAAAGCAGAGGAAAAGATTTTTTAAAAAAGTCCCTAAAGTTACTGAGCTTTCATTCTGGTGTGGGAAACAGAAAATAAACAAGCGACCAAATACCAAGATCTTTCCAGAATACACAGTACCAAGTTGACCTAATTAAGTACTTCATAGTGATTGATTAAATGTATTGCAAGAATGCTTTAGATTTTGAGGCCCAGTGGCTGATTTCAATTCGGCTTTGTCTCTAAAAATACAACTTACAAACAAATCTTCCTGACATGAAATTATTTTGCAAAGGTCTTCCTCTTTCTTAAGGACTGAGAAAACATGGAGACTCATGGGTAAAGAGAACCAACAGTATCAGTAAACAATAGGGTTACGCGAAGGGGCACCTGGGTGTCCCCCTCTTGACTTTGGCTCAGGTCGTGATCTCTCGGTCACGGGATGGGGCCCCACGCGGACTACTCGCTGGTGCGCGGGGCACGTAGCCTGCTTCAGACTCTCGCCCTCCCGCTCACGCGCATGCGTCACCACTCACACGCGCGCGTCATGGCTGGCGTGTGCCTGACTGCGCATGAGCGCGGGCAGTCTCTCCCTCGGATAAAATAAAATTAAAAAAAATACATGGTGAAGGGCAGACTGGCAGTATAGATTCAGAGTGCCACGGCATTTCGCATAGGAACCGAGGGTTTCCATGGTTTTGGGGTCTGAGTGTGGAAGCTTTTGCGTCTTCAGACAGATTTCAGACTTCACCCACAATTTCTTAAATTGGCTTATCCACTTGTTCACTTTCTTTGGTGTTCCGTCCCTTAGCGGAGGGAGTGGGAGGTGAGAGGAGGCGGAGGTTATTATGTGCTGTTCCCTGTGGGCTGCCGGTATATAAAAATGGCACCGGGAGATGGTTGGGAGCGGTGCTTCTTGTTTCTAACCAGGATGGCAGGGGTTGAGGGTTTGGTGGTTGTAGCTGTTAAGGAAAATGTGGAAAGATCCCAGGTGTTAGAGTGCCTGACTGATTGTCCACAGCGACTAAGTGGAAAACGGTGCCTTTGGTCTGGGATATGAAAATCTCCATCAGAAACGAAACAGTGGTCACTCTGGCTCGATTTGAGCGGGCTAGGGCCTGAATGTGTTTCATTTGCTTTTGATAATACCACACAAATATCTTTCCTGAAATATTTAGGTTGAAAGAATGACCAAGGACGGAAAAAGGAATGCTGTCTAAATGTCACACAAGAATGAAACTGTAAGGAGTTAGAAGCATAGGAGATTAAATTGGTATTGAGCAGAGTATTTGGTGGGAGTAAAATCGTTAATTTAAGTGACATGCCACCATTGAATGTAAATTATTCTTATACAGGTGATTTTTTTTTGTCTAGATGACATGTAAACATGCATGGAATCCTCCTTTAATCATGCCTGCACTAAAGTTTTTGAATTTTATTTTATTTTATTTTTTTTAATGTTTATTTATTTTTGAGAGAGACAGAGCATGAGCAGGGGAGGGCCAGAGAGACAGGGAGACGCAGAATCCGAAGCAGACTCCAGGCTCTGAGCTGTCAGCACAGAGCCCAGTGCGGGGCTCGAACTCAGGAGCTGAAAGATCATGACCTGAGCCGAAGTCAGGCTCCCAACCAACGGAGCCACCCAGGCGCCCCTAGAATTTTATATTTTATTTTATTTTATTTTATTTTATTTTATTTTATTTTAGACACAGCGAGAATGAGGGGCACCTGGGTAGCTCTGTTGGTTGAGCGTTTAACTTCGGCTGGGGTCATGATCTCACAGTTTGGGAGTTCAAGCTCCATGTGAGGCTCTCTGTTGTCAGTACAGAGCCCACATCAGATCCTTTGTCCCCTTCTCTCTCTGCCCCTCCCCCACTCATGCTTGCTATCTCTCTCTCTCTCAAAAATATTTAAAAAAAGAGAGAGACAGAGAGAGTGTGGCAGAGGGAGGGAGGGAGAGAGAGCAAGAGACAGAGAATCTCAAGCAGGTTACGTGTCCAGTGCAGAGTCTGACGCAGGGCTCAATCTCACAAGCTTGGGATCATGACCTGAGCTGAAATCAAGAATTGGACGCTCGACTGACTGAGCCACCCAGGAGCCCTAAATTTTTAGAATTAAAAAAAATTTTTTTTGCTACGTGTGTCACTTGTAAGCTTACTCCCTTTCTAATCATATTGGGGCAAATAAGTTTGTCTGCCAAACATTAATTAACTTGAAGAAGTATGAGGAAACATTTAGGAAATAGGAACCTATATCCAAAGGAAATATAGGAAAATAGGAAACTATATCCAAAGTTTACACAATTAGCAAATGGACTTGATTTGATCTCATTTCAATTTATGTCAGGCAAAAAGAATTGCATTTTGCTTACAAACGAATTTACAAATGAGAAAAGACACATGTAGCATTCAGTCAAGTGTTCTCCGGGGAGTGTGTCATTATCTGTTTATATAATGAACTCCCAAATGAAGGCGAGAAATGACTGCACACAAATGTTCTATCCCTGCTCTACTGAAGCAATGAACCTGGAGAGGTGGGGTTTTTTTTTTGTTGTTATGTTTGGTTAGTTTTGAGAGAGAGAGAGAGAGAGAGAGAGAGAGCTTGCCCAGGTGTGCATGAGAGCAGCAGATGGACAGGGAGAGGGAGACAGAGGATCCAAAGTGGGCTCCACGCTGAGAGCAGAGAGTCCCCATGTGGGTTCGAACTCCTGAGCCCAAGTCGGATGCTTGGAACTGACTGAGGCATCCTGGTGCCCCCCCCCCCCCCCAACCCCAAGACTTTTTTTAAAAGAAGGATTGGCTTTGAAATGTCAGTGTGTCACAAGCCTGTTTGTAAAGGCTCCCCCCACCCCATCGTAGGGAGCTGGGAAAAGGCTGTAACAGCAGAGACAATTTAAGTCTCCGTAGAATGTTTAAAAATCAAAAGAGAGAAAAAAAAAAACCTTCTTTACATTAAAGCCTGACGATTAATTATGGTGATAGTTAAAAACCAAGCTTAAAAAACTTCACTTTCCACATCGCTTTTAAAATATGTTTGGAAACAGAAACCCATGGGGGGAGGGGAAGAAGAAGAAGAAAAAAAGAGGTTAGAGAGGGAGAGAGCCAAAGCATAAGAGACTCTTAAGAACTGAGCCACCCAGGCGTCCCCATAAGAGACTCTTAAGAACTGAGAACAAACTGAGGGTTGATGGGGGGTGGGAGGGAGGGGAGGGAGGGTGATGGGTATTGAAGAGGGCATCTTTTGGGATGAGCACTGGGTGTTGTATGGAAACCAATTTGACAATAAATTAAAAAAAAAATGATTGAAAACAAAATGCTTCACAGAGTTTTCCTTTACCTGGCTTGTGTTGATGGACACCGAACCAATTGGAATTGATTTTTGTTGTCTAGTTGATAATGTTAAAATTAAAAACAAAATTAAAAAAAATTAACATTTATTTATTTTTTGGGAGTCAGAGAGAGACTGAGCACGAGCAGGGGAGGTTCAGAGAGAGGGAGACACAGAATCAGAAGTAGGCTCCAGGCTCTGAGTTGTCAGCACAGAGCCGGATGCGGGACTCAAACTCATGAACCATGAGACCATGACCCGAGGTGAAGTCAGTCGCCCAACCGACTGAGCCACCCAGGTGCCCCGATAATGTTAAAATTTTTTATGATAATATTTTCATGTCCTTCTTTCCTTTCCTTAGCACATTGCATGAATGTGTGACCATTTTTCCTTTCACACTGCTTGCTTTATAATTGCAAGGGACTATTAACCAAATTAGAGATATCTTGAGGTAAATAGTAAATTATATTTACCTACGACACACATTGCCACTGAGGCATACCATAATAAAAATTGATAATCTATGAAACAGGCCTCTGAGGCTCCTTTCACAGAAGATTTTCTTCTGAAAGAGTTGAAAAAGCTTTTAAGAACGTGGATCATTTTTTTTTTTTTAATGTTTATTTTTAAGAGACTGCAAGTGGAGGAGGGGCAGAGAGAGGAGACAGAGGATCCGAAGCAGGATTTGCGCTGGCGGCAGCGAGCCCAATGTGGGGCTCATGAACCAGGAGATCATGGCCTGAGCTGAAGTCAGATGATCAACCGACTGAGCCACCCAGGGGCCCCCAAAATGAGGATCATCTTAAAATGAGTTATCATTGAGGTCAAGTCTATATCATTAACACATTAGAAGATACGTTTATGCTGGCAGGAGTATGATGGCTCTGGATAGAAATGTCCTGGAAATCTCCTGAATAATATTTATGAACCTAAAATGTACATACTGATAATTTATTCTACAAGCTTACGACTTTCTCCTCTTTCTTCTTTTTCTTCTTCCTCTCCTTTGTCTTTTCAGCTCTACAGACTTGAAGTCATTTAGTCATTGACTCAACGTGTTCTTTTTCAGTGCCTATATCAGGCACTACTCTAGGCTCTGGGAATATGGCAGTGAACGAAATATACAAAATTCCCCTTTTTGGGAGAAATCTGATGGATGTGGGCATCCAAGGTCATATCACCCTCATTGAGACAGACCAACGTCTTATATCTCCTGAGATGATGCTCTGAGGGCACACCACTTCTGTAAGATTCCTGCCCAAAATGCGTAATGTGAATCTGACCATGAGGAAAGAGACAAACACAAGTTGAGGGATATCTGCGAAAGAACTGGCCTCAACTCTTAAAAAATGTCAAGGTAAAGAAAGACCACCACGACCACCAGCAAAAGACTGAGGACCTCTTCCAGATTACTAAATGCAGTGGACCGGGTCCTGGATTAGGGAAAAAAGCTATAAAAAACATTATTGGGACAATTGATGTTATTTGAATATGGACTGTGGGAATTAGATAATAGTGTTGTATAATTGTTACGTTTTGAGATTTGGGTAATTACACCTATTACAATTAGATATGCTGTATTACATAGAAAATATAGGGGCACCTGGGTGGCTCAGTTGGTTGAACATCCAACTCTTGATTTCGGCTCGGGTCATGATCTCATGGTTTGTGGGATTGAGCCCTTTGGGCTCTGGGCTGGGTGTGGAGTCTACTTAAGATTCTTTCTCTCTCTCTCTTTCTCTCTCCCGCCCTTCCCCCTTCCCTGCTTACTCTCTCTCTCTCTTTCTCTCTTTCATAAAAAGAAAAAATATATATAACACAGGATATATACCTAAATATATAGTATATATTCGTCATGTCTTTTCTGCATATTGTGCATATATTTTTGGGTTTACTGAACAACTGAGCATAGAGTACAGAGTTCCCATATGTGTCCTTCAAACGATTTCTTTTTTATCAACATCTTTCATTAATGTGATACATTTGCTACAATTGATGAGCCAGTAGTAACACATTATTATTATTATTTTAATCTAATAATTTATTTTTTATGATTTACATCCAAGTTAGTTGGCACGTGGAGTAACACATGATTATTAACTGAAGTCCATAATGTACATTTTAGGGTTTGCTCTTTGTATTGTACAGTTTTATGGGTTTTGCCAAATGCATAATGTCATGTGTCCACCATTACTGTATTACATAGAATAGTTTTATTGCCTTAAAAATTGCCTGTTCTCCACTTGTTCAGCTCTCCATTCCCTTTAATCCTTGCCAATCACAGATCCTTCTATCTCTGCATTTTTGCCTTTTCCAGAATGTGAGGTTTGGAATTAATTATACCACATGTAGCCTTTTCAAATAGCTTCTTTCACTTTCGAAATATGCATTTAGGGGAGCCTGGGTGGCTCAGCTGGTTGAACATCTGACTCTTGATTTTGGCTTAGGTCATGATCCCAGGGTCATGGGATCGAGCCCTGTGTCAGGCTCTCAAGCCCTGTGTTGGGCTCTGTGCTGAGTGTGGAGCCTGCTTGAGGTTCTCTCTCTCTCTCTCTCTCTCTCTCTCTCTCTCTCTCTCTCTCCCTCTGCTGCTCTCCCCTGCTCACTCTTTCTAAAATAAAAAAAAAAAGAAATATGCCTTTAAGTTTTCTATGTATCTCCTTGTGGCTTGATCGCTCCTTTCTTTTTATCCCTGAATACTGTTCCATTGTACAGATGTACCACAGTTTGTTTATCCATTCACTTATTGAAGAATATCTTGGCTGCTTCCAATTTTCGACAACTGTGAAGAAAGCTGCTATAAATATCCACGTGCAGATTTTTGTGTGGACAAAAGTGTTCAACTCATTTGAGTAAACAACTAGGAGTGCGATTGCTGGCATGCTAAGTCTATGCTTAGCTTTGTAAGAAACTGCCAAACTGCCTTCCCAAGTGGCTGTACCGGTTTAATGAGCATGGGAGTTTTGACCTCCTGCATTTCTGACCTGGGCTAGCTCAGCCCTCCTTAAGCAACTTGATGGTCCCCTCCCTCCTGGGAGGTCGCTGTGTTAAAGCCCAACATGGTGCAGATACCGGATTGGCACAATGTGCTATACCGCCCGGAACTCCTAGGCTCGAGTGAAATTCCTGTCTCCAAAAGAGCTGGGACTACAGGTGTGGGCCATCGCCTCCAGTGCTCCTGGCCGTACCATGTGGCATTCCCACCAGCAATGAATGAGGGTTCCTATTGCTTCCCATCCTCACCAGCATTTGATGCTGTCAGTTCTTATCATAATGTTTGAAATTTTAGCCCCTTCTAGTCTATGTGTAGTGGGATCTCATCTTTCCTTCAATTTGCATTTTCTTAATGACATATGATGCTGAGCATCTTCTCTTGTGCGTACTTCCCTTCGGCGTACCTCCTTTGCAAAGTTGTCCGTTTAGATCTTTTGCCCGTTTGCTTCAGCTCTTTTGTCTGAGGGGTTGTAGTTTTAAATAGTGTGTTCAGAGAAGGTCTCATTGAGACTTCTGAATGAAGATCTGACAGGCTGAGGGAGGAAGCTGTTTGGAACTCTAGGGAAAGAATGTTCCAGGAAGAAGTATAAACCCCTGCAAGGGCCATGAACGAAGGGTGTACTTGGTATGTTCTAGGCTGGCAAGAGGCCAGTGTGGCGTGAGTGAGTGGCCAGGGGAGAGATGAGCAGGTAAGAACAGAGGGACTAGGGGGTATGGCTGTTGTGGCTGGTGGACGCCAAGATTTTGCTTTCATGCTGAGTGAGACAGGAGCTGGAAGATCTAAAGCAGAAATTGATGTAATCTGACTTCTGTTTAATAGGCTCCTTTTACGTGCTGTGTTGAAAGCAGACCATGGGCATTTACTTTTGAACGTCGCCTCTGCAAAGAGAGCTTTCATACTATTCTTATTTTCTAATCTCATACTCTCATAAAATTTTGCCTGCTGCTCATTTTGTGTCCACCTCTTCATTCTTCGAAGCCGCGAGACAACCAGCCTCGGTTGAGCAGTCTCCACGCTGGACATTGAGCCCAGTGCAGGGCTTCAACTCACGACCTTGAGACCAAGACCTGAACTGAGACCAAGAGTTCAGGCTACACGGACTCAGCCACCCAGGTGCCCCGTCACCATGCTTGCTTCTAATTGACTGTCTCAAATGCATTTATCCTTTCAAGTTATAATTGCTATCCAATCTCTGTTCTCCAATGGTTTCTTCGTGGAAACCAAAATGCCAATATTTTGTCATAATATTTTAACTCTTTTAGGTATTTTATATTCTTTTATTTTTTTATTAAAAAAATTTTTTAATGTTTATTTTTGAGAGAGAGAGAGAGAGAGAGAGAGAGGGAGTATGAGCAGGGAGGGGCAGAGAGAGAGGGAGACACAGAATCTGAAGCAGCCTCCGGGCTCTGAGCTGTCAGCACAGAGCCTGACATGGGGCTTGAACTCACGAGCCATGGGATCATGACCTGAGCCGAAGTCGGACACTCAACTGACTGAGCCACCCAGGCGCCCCTATTTTATGCTCTTTTAATATTTGTATTCTCATTTCAAACTTCAAAACATGTTTCTCTTCTGCCAATTCCCCAAATAAAGTGTCAAATCTAATTTACATTTCTGGTAAGTCTGTCATAATTTTGATCCAATAATATTTTAAATATAAATTTATTTCAAAAACATTCAGAAACCGTTATAATGAACAGAAGTAGCAGAAAAGTCTTCCCATGATAATCAGGATGCAAACTAGGTGAAATACTCCAAAGGCAAGAAAAACACTGAAGAGATACAAGTACAGATTTGCACTACTTTTAAGGTCTTTGGGGTTGACATATTTTGTTCTAAAGTCTATGGCAAGCCACAAAATGTTTGTTGGTGAGAGATTAAGAGTTCTCACATTTCATAGCCTGTACCTGTGTATTTTACTTATATAAACAAATCAATAAATGAACCCTGAGGGCAAAAAAAAAAAAAAAAAAAAAAAAAAGAAAAGAAAAGAAAGAAAGAAAGAAAGAAAGAAAAAGAAGCAAGCAGACCAAAGGCAGGAAGACACAAAAGCAGACTGGCTGGGAGACTGTTGCCAAAACAGCCAAGAGGTGAAGGTGACCAAGCCCTGGGGTGGTATTGATAGGAAAGATGAGAAATGATTGAATTCTGCATATATTTGGAAGATAAGGGATTTACTACTGGACTGGAATGGAGGTATGAGAGGAAGGAATGGAAGATAAAGAGAGTCTGCTAGTTAAGCCAACTGTGCTCTTTCCCCACGGGGCCTGCTGGGCCGTGGCCGAAAACAGTAGCCTCCTGGGTAGTGTACGCAGCCTGTTGCTTGTTGGGGTTGCCCTAAGGGACCTTGGAGACAGCCCTTTGCAGTGAACATTCATGTCTGGCCTCATGCTGTCTCCAATCTGGGCTCTAGACAGGTAAGCGAGGTGACTTTGGAAAGCCCCAGGGCACAGTGGCCTGGGTCCGCATTGGCAGTCGTCACGTCCATCCGTGTCAAGCTGCAGAAAAGGGAGCATGCAACTGAGGCCGGCCCTATGCAGGGCCAAGTTCAGGTTCCCTGGCTGCCGGAAGATCCACATCTCCAAGAAGTGAGGAGAAATTCGAAAACGTGGTGGCAGAGAAGCGGCTCATCCCAGATGGCTATGGGTTCAAAGACATCCCTAATTGTGGCCCCCAGGACAAATGGTGGGCACTGCACTCATGAAAACCTCGGTGCTGTCCCCTCCTTATTCATGCCCGTTGATGGATCCTACTTTCTGTCAACAACAGCAACAAGAACAAAAATAAACTGAGGTATATTAAAATGTTAAGGGTTTATTTGAGCTAACATTGATTTGAATCAGGCAGTGCCAGACTGGAAGCAGTTAGAAGCACCCTACTGGTGGGAACGAGGGGAAAGGTTTTCGGAGAGAAGCCAAACAAGGAAATGATTTCATTGGCTATAACTTAAGGAGTGTGTTACTTGGGAAAGCCCAGTTGGCGGTTTGTGATTGGTTGTTCCTCTTAACCTCGAGGCATCTGCAGGATTGACTCTGGTTTAGGTTTCAGTTTGTTTATGTAGGCCTACCATCAGAGCCACCCTCAGTCTGGTGACCTTCTTGTGTGACTGCTGTAACAGTTCTGAGTTTGTTTTGTTTGTTTTTTTTCCCCTAAGCAAGTGGAGAATAGCATTGATCTCCCTGTCACCCTAGGCCTGCACGAGGCCCTCTTTTTCCTCTTTATTTCTGATCCCGTATTCCTCATAGGCATCCGCCAGTAGGCTTGAGACATATATTATTTAGAGTGTTTTAAATTTACATGGGCTCCGTGCTACCGATTTTATTTTGTGTATCACACCTTTTCCACTTGACACGATGTCTTCAGAGCTGACCACATAGCTGAATGTATATCTGCTTCATTAATTCTGGCTGCTGCTTAGTTATGCACTGACTGCATACATTCCACTTGATAGAGTTCTTTCCCTGACCACCAGCCCCCAGCTTACTCCCTGCCACTGCAAATGGCACTGAGAGGCACACCCTCATACAGGTTCCAATAAAGACTCGCATGCAAGTTTTTGCGGAGTGTATTCCCAGGAGTGTGATTGCTGGGACATATTTAGTTGCATAATTACTGGTTGCATTGTTCACTCTTGCAAACCAAGAGCCTTTGAGGTAACCCTTGCCCCGCATTCTTACCAGTTCTTGGTATTAAACTTTAAAATTTTTATAAAGTAGTATCTCATTGTTATTTTAACTGCGCTATCTGCTTCCTAGGGAGCTCAAGCATCTTTTCATAGATTTGTTAGGCATTCTTCCTTCTGTGATTTGTCTATTCTAATTCTTTGTCCACTTTTCTATTGGATTTCCTATCAATCTATTGGATTTCCAATCAACTCTTGTTGATACATAGAAGTTCTCTCTATATTCTACGTATGAATTCCTTGAGTTTTAGAGGTGGCAAATATATTCTTCCAGGTTGTCACTTGTCTGTTAATTTTGTGTATCATGTCCTTCTTTCATAAGAAGCCCAATTTTTGTACACTCAATCTACATATTTCTCCTCTGATGGTTGTAGTTTTGAGGATTTCCTTACTAATTCCTCCAATTCATGGTCACAGAGATATTCTTCTATACTTTCCTTATCTTTATTGGTTTCCATTTCAGATTAAAGTATCTAATCTCTGGCACAAAAACAGACACTCAGATCAATGAAACAGAATAGAGAACCCAGAAATGGACCCACAAATGTAGGGCCAACTAATCTGGGACAAAGCAGGAAAGAATACCCAATGGAATAAAGACAGTCTCTTCGGCAAGTGGTGCTGGGAAAACGGGACAGCGACATGCAGAAGAATGAACCTGGACCATTTTCTTACACTGTACACAAAAATAAACTCAAAATGGATGAAAGGCCTAAATGTAAGATAGGAAGGAGGAGAAAGCAGGCAAGAACCTCTCTGATCTTGGCCACAGCAACTTCTTACTCAACACATCTCCAGAGGCAAGGGAAACAAAAGCAAAAATGAACTACTGGGACCTCATCAAAATAAAAAGCTTGTGCACAGCGAAGGAAACAATCAGCAAAACTAAAAGGCAACCGACGGAATGGGAGAAGATATTTGCAAACGACGTATCAGATAAAAGGTTAGTATCCAAAATCTATAAAGAACTTATGAAACTCAACACCCAAAAAACAAAGAATCCAGTGAAGAAATGGGCAAAAGACATGAATAGACACTTCTCCAAAGAAGACATCCAGATGGCCAACAAACACATGAAAAAATGCTCAATATCACTCATCATCAGGGAAATACAAGTCAAAACCACAAAGAGATACCACCTCACACCTGTCGGAATGGCTAACATTAACAACTCAGTCAACAACAGATGTTGGTGAGGATGCAGAGAAAGAGGATCTCTTTGGTACTGCTGGTGGGAATGCAAACTGGTGTGGCCACTCTGGAAAACAGTATGCAGGTTTTTTAAAAGAATTAAAGAATTAAAGATTTAATTCTCTCAAAGAATTAAAATAGAACTACCCTATGACCCAGCAATTGCACTACTAGGTATTTATCCAAGGGATACAGGTGTGCTATTTTGAAGGGGCACACACACCCCAATGTTTATAGCAGCACTATCAACAATAGCCAAAGTATGAAAAGAGCCCAAATGTTCACTGATGGATGAATGGGTAAAGAAGATGTGGTATATATACACAATGGAGTATTCCTTGGCAATCAAAAAGAATGAAATCTTGCCATTCGCAACTACGTGGATGGAACTAGAGGGTATTATGCTGAGTGAAATTAGTCAGAGAAAGACAAATATCATATGACTTCACTTATATGAGGACTTTAAGACACAGAACAGATGAACACAAGGGAAGGGAAGCAAAAATAATATAAAAACAGGGAGGGGGACAAAACATAAGAGACTCTTAAATATGGAGAACAAACAGAGGGTTACTGGAGGGGTTGTGGGAGGGGGGATGGGCTAAATGGGTAAGGGGCATTAAGGAATCTACTTCTGAAATTATTGTTGCACTATATGCTAACTAACTTGGATGTAAATTAAAAAAAGTAATCTAGGGGCACATGGGGTGCCTCAGTCGGTTAACCATACGATTCTTGATTTTGGCTCAGGTCCTTATCTCATGGTTCTTGACTTTGAGCCCCACATTGGGCTCTGTGCTGAAAGTATGGAATCTGCTTGAAATTCTCTCTCTCTCCCTCTCTCTCTCTCTGTCCCTCCCCCGCTCACATTTCCTCTGTCTCAAAATAAATAAATAAATATTAAGGTATCTAATCTATTACAGTCAACATTTCTATACGGTATCAGGTAGAACTCCAACTGACTTTTTCTCCATGGAGAAGACAGTGCTTCTGGCATCAATGGGTAAATGGTCTACCTTTTCTTCATTTTTAGAGATGCTATTGTATACGAAATTTCCGTGTACATGTGGGTGTGCTTCTGGATCCCTATTTTATTCCATTGATGTGCTATTCCTGGGCCAGTAGTAAATTACTTTCATTGCTGTGGCTTTGTGACATATCTTATTATCTGGTAAGAAAGGTCCTCCATCTTTGTTCTTCTTTTTCAAAATTGCATTACATACTTGTGTCTTAGTTATTCTTTTATTTTAAAATTTTCTAATGTTTATTTTTAGAGAGAGAGACAAGACAAGAGAGTGAGCAGGGGAGGGGCAGAGAGAGAGAGGAAGACACAGACTCTGAAACAGGCTCCAGGCTCTGAGCTGTCAGCACAGAGCCTGAAGTGGGACTCAAACCCACGAGCCATGAGATCATGACCTGAATCGAAGTTGGACGCTTAACCAACTGAGCCACCCAGGCACCCCTGTGTCTCAGCTATTCTTTATAATTTTTAGAATCAAGTTTGTCACACTCCTCTCAAAATTGTGTTGGAATTTGAACGAAAAATGTATAGTAAGCATGTTATTTTTAGAAGAATCTATAGGTTTCTTGTTTTTGTTAACTGTTTATTTATTTTGAAAGAGAGAGAGTGAGAGTGCACACGAGCAGGAAAGGGGCAGAGAGAGAGGGAGAGAGAGGATCCCAAGTAGGCTTTACATTGTCAGTGCAGAGCCTGATGTGGGGCTCAATGTCATGAGCCTGTGAGATCATGACCTGAGTCAGTTGCTTAACCGACTGAGCTACCCAGATGCCCAGAATTATAGATTTCTACTGGTAAGCTATTCCACGTGAATATGGTATTCTATATTTTCTGGCCCTCTTTCATGCTTTAATAGGGTTTGCAAGATGATTTTTAAGACTCGAATATAGAAATCACTACAGATATATTTAAAGAGACATTTATATGAGTGTAGTGAATGTTTGGAAACTATCTGTTCAATAATAAAGGAACGATTTAAAAAATAGCCAATAGTTTGATTATGCATTAATAAAACATTGCATCAATAAAAAACATACCTTAGGGGCTCCTGGGTGGCTCAGTCAGTTAAGCATCTGACTTCAGCTCAGGTCATGATGTCACGGTTTGTGAGTTCAAGCTCTGCATCGGGCTCTGTGCTGAAGGCTCGGAGTCTGGAGCCTGCTTCGGATTCTGTCTCCCTCTCTCTGTTCCTCCCCCACTCGCATTCTGTCTCTCTCTCTCTCAAAAATAAATAAAGATGAAACAAATTAAAAAAAATAAAAAAACATACTTTAAATGAATCTTTAATGACATGAGAAAATATTCTTGCTATAATATTGCATTATTAATTACCGAGATTACATAGACTTCAATTGTCTTTATTACATACTTTTGGGTTCCAAATTCTCTAAAATGAACATGCTTTATTTTTGTGAAAACTGTTTTTTTCTTTTCTTTTCTTTATTATTTTTAAATGTTTATTTATTTATTTTGAAAGAGAGAGAGAGAGAGAGAGAGAGTGAAAGAGAGCATGTGGGGGAGGGGCCGAGAGTGAGGGAGAAAGAGAATCCGCTTTTGAGCTGTGGGGTTCAATCTCCTGAGATCATGACCTGGGCAGAAATCAAGAGTCAGATGCTCAACAAACTGAGCCACCCAGGTGCCTTTGTTTGTTTGTTTGTTTGTTTTTTTAAGTTGTTGGAAGCAAGTAAGATTTGCATTTGCCATCTGACTGTACAGGAACATTGGGAAAATGGTTTTTGACTCATCTGATGAGCTCATCCAGCAAGAAACGATAAGTCATGTGAAAACTTCCCAGTTTGACCCCCTTCCTGCTCCATCTGCTGGCCAGTTTGTCAGGCCTCCTGACTCAGCTAAGCCTGAATAAATGTAATTTCACGCATTTGCTTTTTCATGCAACAAACATTTAATAGTCTGCTGCTGTATGCAAAGCACTCTATTGGGGCCGTTAAAGACAAAGGGATGAGTTAAATAGCCTCAGCCCTGAAGGGGCTCAGCATGGCATATATACACCTAGGGTCTGCCTGGCTGTCAGGCCCACCTTCTGTGCCAAGTCTCCAGTCTTCTGTGCTCTAGGCAAGCCAGACTTTTTTCACTGTCTTCAGGCCGTTCAGTCATTTGGAATTTCTTCCCTTCCTATAACCTATAAAAATGCTACTTATTCCTTACACATCTGTGAGGACTTCTTGGACCCTCCCACTTTTTCTGACCTTCTTCCAGCACTTCTAGTGTGGCTCATACTTGGCACGTTTTTTGGTGCATTCTTATCTTTTTAGTCATTTTTCCCAAAGCAAAGCTGGAGGCATGATTGTTGTCTGCATTAACTACTGCACGTTTGGTTGTGATGGACAGGAAAAATGGAAATTCGGCATGTATATTTTAGAACAACACACCCCACGACACTTTTCTCTTGTGATATTGTCAGCAGATAGGGAATTAAGGAAAAGAACGTATAGGACCACACTGGTGATAGATCGTCAGTGTCTCCTCAAAAGTTTTAATCAGAGAGATTGTCTGATAGATTTCACTAAAGCTGAGGGGCTATTTATTAGGGAATTAACAGACCTTGATAATTCAGAGGCCAAAAAAGAGTGGTTCCATCAAGGGGTGAGAAAACAGGGCTCAACAATGTCCCTGTGGCCCTTGCCCTGGGCTCCATCCACTTGGAGAAGGTGTGTCTAATTCTGACTTGCACAGGGCACCTTCCAAGTCCTGAGCTTTGCTCCCTAGAGCTGTGTTCCCCTGTGCAAGTGCCTCTCTTGACTTTGTGGAAAGGAGTTACAGAGGCCCACCTGTCCACAGGAGAAGGGAAGGCTCTGTTCCGTCTCCCAGACTCACCCACCGGCTCATTCTCTTCTTCTACGTGGAGGAGTGAGGTGAGTGTGGGGATGCAGACAATGTTCCTTTCACATGTCTCCCTCCTGGGATGCGGAGTTGAAATCCTCCCCGCCTTCCCCCCCTTGGATGTGTGGAATGCCCCTTACCAATCATCCTGTGTACTTACAACTCCCCGTGGTGTTCTTATTCTCCTTTTATAAATGTGTGGCAGGAAAACGGAGACAGCAACGGCTGACAGATCACTTGGAAGTTTTGGAAGAAAGAGAAGGAAAGAATTTGAGCTGCAAAAAGCACACTTCTGTTTTGTGAAAGGGGAATGTGTTTACTTAACAAGGAGAGCTCTGTTTGGAGGCCAGTAGTTCTCAAACTTGAGTATCAGAATCACCTGGAAGGCTTGTTAGAACACAGATTGCAGGTTGCACTCTCAAAGTTTCCGAATTAGAAGGTCTGGGGTGGGGCAGGAAAACTTGTATTTTTAACAAGTTCCCACATGGTGCTGATACTGTTGGGCCCATACTCTGAGAATCTCTGTTAAAGGCTAAGTAAGGCAGGGGTTGGCAAACACCCACTGATTGTGTGTGTGTATGTGTGTGTGTGTGTGTGTGTGTGTGTGTATGTGTGTTTTATCACTCATGAGTTAAGAATGGGTTTTATATTTTTATTTTTATTAAAGATTTTTTAATGCTTTATTTTATTTTTGAGAGAGAGAGAGAGAGAGAGAGAGAGAGAGACAAATGTGAATGGGGGAGGGGCAGAGAGAGAGAGGGAGACCCAGCATCCAAAGTAGGCTGCAGGCTCTGAGCTGTTAGCACAGAGCCGGATGTGGGGCTCCAACCCACGAACCACAATATCATGACCTGAGCCAAAGATGGCCGCTTAACCGACTGAGCCACCCAGGTGCCCCAAGAATGGGTTTTACATTTTTAACTGGTTGAAAAAAATCTGAAAAAGAATCATATTTTGTTGCATGCAAAATAAGAAATTCAAATTTTATTGCCCAAAGAAAAGGTTTTATTGGAATACAGCCACGCTTATTTCATTTTGTATTGTCTATGGCTGCCTTAATGCTACCACAGCCGAGTAGTTGTGACAGAGACTGTATGGCCGGAAAATCTAGATATTTACTACCTGGTCCTTTACAGAAGAAGTTTGCTGCGCCCCCCCCCCCCCCCCCCCCCAACAAGGATGGAGAGGTTAGTCATAAGGGAGAAGGGTAGCTGATCGAAGGGCAGTGTTGTGCATGGGGCAAGACGGAACACAGTTAAGAGAGAAGGATATCTCATCCTCTGAAACAGGAGGGAGGTTGGTGAGAATTAGGGTGAATCTACGTAAAATTGCAGATGGCCATTTGGTTAGAATTTGATAAAGATCAATTACTAGAAGCGAGGCGGGGAGGGGAATTGATACAATATGCTAAATTTAAAATACTTACGGGGAAATAGGGAAAACAAAAAAAGGCACAGCTGAATCTGAAGATCAGTAATTTTTAGTGGCTTTGTGTACATAATGTGTCATCATTCTTTAAAGAAATTTTTTTAGGTTTATTTTATTTATTTTGAGAGAGAGATAGAGAGCAAGCAGGAGAGGGGCAGAGAGAGAGGGAGACAGAATCACAAGCAGGCTCTGCACTGTCAGCACAGAGCCAGATGTGGGGCTTGAACTCATAAACTGTGAGATCATGACATGAGCCGAAATTAAGAGTTGGATGCTTAACTGAGCCAGTCAGGCGCCCCTAATGTGTTATCACTCTTTCCAATTTTGCTTACTGTCCCAATGTAGGAGCAGAGAAGGGAATCATAGTCTCCATATGGAATGTGAAGATAGGTGTGCCTTGGGGATGACGGTGTTCATGAAAGAAATGTGCATATGATCAACCACATGAGTACCCTGGGTTCAGAAGGGAAAAAAAGGTCAGGAAAAGGCTGATGGAGCGAAACCAAAGGTTCAAGAAGTAGAAGACTGTCCTGTAGGATTCAGAAATAATTATGGTGCTTGCAAGGCGGGGTCCACAATCAAAAGATGAGTTATTATAGTTCCAAGTTTAGTCAATGGAACAATTCCAGATGGTAACAGAGTCCAGGTCTGATCACAAGAATGAGTAGCTGAATGAAGTGGAAATAGTGATCGCTGGGGTTTTAAGAAACTAGAAAACTACAGGGTAAGAAAGGTTACCCACATGGACGTTGAAGACTTCCAAGATGATGCCCATTTACCAAGTAGTCCGAGAATGAGAGCACGGAAAGTAAGCAGATGTCACAGATAGAATAACTCTCAAAAGCATAGTGATACTTCAAGGACAGAGAGGGCCTGGAGGTGCTACTGGGAATGAGGAAGAGCTTAAACTTGCCCACCTACCTTTAGGTACATCGGCTCCGGAAATGGCTAACCCCCACAACTAGGCTGCAGCCATCTTGGACCAGAACGAGACCTTCATTATGATTAAGGGATTGAGATAATGTTCTATGAATTAGGGATGCAGAGAAGCTATGGGTATGGGAGGAAAAAAAGCAATATGGGGATGAAGGTGTTGGGAGGGAATCTATTTTGGTTGCTGGCCAATTTAGCCCACGTGATGCCTGGCATGAGCGAATGGCTATAGTGTTTCTCCGCTCAGCTCTGCGTTGAATGGCCCCTGGGTCTCAAGCACAGAGAGGGGGTCTAGACGCTGAGTCTTGTGCATGTCAAGACCTTTGATGGTTGTGCACCTAATCTCTTAGAAATGTTAGGTTGGTGCAGACCGAAGCTTGGTAAATGAAGAATTTCACAGGGAAAAATTTCCTTGCTCATCCATTTGGCAAATTGAATAACTAGGTTCCAGGCAACGTAAGATACTTAGGACACAGAGATAAATAGGGAAGGATCATTGTCTTTGTGTCTGTGAAAAGTTTAGTGTAAGAGTGTGGTAAGCAAGCACAGTGGAGTGTTGTGGAGGGTTGCATGAGCGTGCAGAGGTGCACATAACCCTGTTTGAGAAGGTCAAGGAAAGCTTCCTGACTGACGTCTTCACTGAGACTCAAGAGATGATTTGGCTAGAGGCCAAGCCGGGCAGAGTGGAGGTGCTGGGAGTGGAGAAAGGAGAAGAAATGGGGGATAGTAAGCAAAACAAAAGTTTTGCTTAGTTTCATCTAAGGCCAAGGGGCTTAGATGAAGGGGACTGCTTGCAAGGAGCTGAGGACTTGGGGGGGATAAGGCTGATGGCTGCAAGCATTTGCCAATGTCAGGTGCCCGGCAAGCCGAGTATGGTCTTTTCTGTGATGGTTTTGGTGTCATCGAGGATTTTAAGCCAGGGGATGACATGATGAAATCACCATTTAATTTAACTTAATTTAATTTAATTTTGAGAGAGAGAGAGAGAGAGAGAGCGAGCACAAGTGGGGGAGAGGGGCAGGGGAGGGAGAATCTTAAGCAGGCTCCACACTCGGCATGCAGTCTGATGTGGGGCTTGATCCCACAACCCTGGGATCATGACCTGAGCCAAAATTAAGAGTCAGAAGCTCAACCGACTTAGCCACCCAGATGCCCTGATTTTTTGTTTTGAGATGTTTCTGTGAGAAATAAGCCCACTGACCCAATCAAAGGAGGGATGCAGAGACTTGGAGTACAGTGAAGAGAGGCTTTAAACAATGTTCTTGTAAGAGCAGGTGTCTGACGGACAGGCACATCCGGGGCAGTTACCGCAGGCAGTTTACCTCCTAGCACGCAGGTCCCTCCCCTGGTTCCTCATTGGCTGAGTACTGCGGAGTTATAGCCTTTCCTGGAGGTCACCTATGCCCACCTAAGGCAAAAAGTAGTCTGATTGGAACAAACGTACATTCCCTGGGTGATGCAGAGACTTTCAGTCCCTCCTCCCTTTATTCTGTGGCACATGTTCATTGCAAAGCCTGTGACAATAAGCCTGCAAAACAGAGAGGGGAAGAAGAACCAGGAAGTGAAGTGTCTAGGGTTTGGGACTCCATTGTTTGGGGGGGGGGGGTGGGTCATACATACTTCCAATAGGTTGTAAACCTCTTGTTAACTAGACAACACAGCTTTTATTTGGTATCTTTGAAAACGAATTATCTCACTTGCTTCTTACAATTTCTCTATCTTATTGATGACTCCTCAGGATAAACATCGCAAGAACAATAAAAGCTAATGCACATGTATGCTCTTTATCTCATGCCTTCACCATTCCAAGCACTTGACTCATTGAATCCTCATTGCATCCTTCTGAAGTAGGTGCTATTATTGCCCCATTTACGGGTAAAGAAATAGAGGCACAGAGAGTCTCAGTAACTTGCCTAAGATCCATGGATAATAAATACTCTTGACCACTATGTCATGCAAAGAATGTACCAATGTTGAGCAAGAGTTAGCAAGTTTTATGTGTGTGTATATATATATAACTCAATACATGTAAATACATATATATTACTTAATATATATTAATATATATTATACTACATTATACATGTTTAAATATAGTGGTAAAGCCATTTAACATTAACATGTGATCTTTTAAAGTTTATTTATTTATTTATTTTCAGCAAGTGTGAGAGAGAGAGAGAGAGAGAGAGAGAGAGAGAGAGAGCATGAATGGAGAAGGGACAGAGAGAGAGAGAGGGAGAGAGAGAATCCCAAGCAGGCTCCACACTGTCAGCATAGAGCCTGATGCAGGGCTTGAACTCACGAACCATGAGATCATGATCTGAGCCGGAATCAAGATTTGGATGTTTAATTGACTGAGCCACCCAGGTGTCCCCAACCACAATTCTATTATTTGCTTCCATGAGTTTGACTATTTGGGATACTTCATATAAGTGAAATCCTGCAGTATTTGTCCTTGTGTGGCTGTCTTCTTTTGCTTAGCATAATGTCCTCAAAACTCCTTCATGTTGTCCCATATTGTAGGATTCCCTTCTTTTACTATACTATCAAGGCTGAATAGTATTTCGTTGTATGTGTATACCACATTTTAAAATCAATTTATCTGTCAGTGGACACCAAAGCTGTTTTTAGTTTGGTAATTGTAAACAGTGTTACAATGAACATAGGGGTGTCAATAGCCCAAGGTATGAAAAAACATATGAAAAAGTGCTTAACGTCACTACTCATCAAAGAAATGCAAATCAAAACCACATGAACCTCCCCCCCCCAATGAAATATCATCTCACACCTCTCAGGATGGCCATTATCAAAAAACCCCAAAAGACGAGTCTTGGCAAGGCTGTGGAGAAACGAGCCTGTTCACTGTTGGGGGGAAAGCAAACTGGTGCAGCCAATGTGGAAAAAGCATGGAGTGTCCTAAAAAAAATTAAAAATAGAACCACCATATGATTGAGCAAACCCACTTCTGGGTATTTGTTCAAGCGAGTTATTATTATTGTTATAGTTTTTTAAAGTAGACTTCACGCCCAGCATGAAGCCGAACATAGGGCTTGAACTCACAACCCTGAGATCAAGACCTGAATTGAGATCAGGAGTCAGATGCTTAACTGACTGAGCCCCCCAGGTGCCCCAAGCAAGTTATCTTAAGGTGAATTTCATGTTGTCCAAGTCTATATTGCTTTAACCATGTGGGTGGAGTTCTTTCAGCATTGCGAGCCCCATTTCCTTTTATGGAAAACTGCATGAACAAAGCAGAGGACTCAGACATTCTTGAGTCACATAGTAAGAACGGTCCATGCTGAAATAAAACATCGTGTTAAAATACCGGATGAACCCGAAAGTTATGTCGCAGTTTTAGGAGAAATTAATGTCCTGGAAAGACACTGGCTTGTTTCCAAACACAGTCTTATCAGCAATGGGTGTGACCCTGGCCTTTATATCATAATTATTTCCTGTTTCACTTTGCTCTCACTCACCTGAGGTGAGTCACTCTGAGAACTCAGAAATTTTCTGGGATTGCCAGAAGGCTCAAGTCGGGAATGAAAGAAACTGAAATGTGAAAGAGACCTCAAAAGAAAATCCCGTTTGCCAAAACTTCAAGCTTTGTTTCAGGGAGAAGGAGATAAGGAAATCCTGTTCAAATAATCCAGCGCTATGCTGTCAGAGCAATGCCACGCCGTCTGGATTCTCTCCCACCCAGTGCACATCAGGGTTTGTCAGGCAGGGTGACCATTACAGTGCCGATAGCGGAGTGACAGGTCCCGACACAAGCCACTCGATCTTTCTGCCCACCGTTGCAGCGATGCGATCCGGTTGGGCTGATGCCACTTGTATAAATCAACAATTTGAACTTGCTGCTACAACTGTAGAGCTGGGATGGACGGGGTCTCACGGGTCATCTAGGCAAAATGATGGGTTCAGTCACCTCAGGCTGCCCTAACAAATGACCTTAGTCTGGGTGGTGTAGGCAATAAACATTTATACCTTGCAGCTCTGGAGGCTGGGAAGTTCTGGGCACTGATTTAGTGAGGACCCTCTTCCTGGTTTGCAGATGGCCCTTTTTTTGTGTGTCCCAATGATCTAATTGCCTCACAAAGCCTTCACCTCCAAATAGCATCACTTTGGAGATGAGAATGTCAACATATGAATATTGGGGAGACAAAAACATTCAGTCCACAGTCAATGATGGTAATTTTTTTTTTAATTTTAGGGGTGGAGTCCTGTTTTTAAATAAGACTTTAAATGGACTCCTAATATAAAATGGTAACACAATTTTTTTAATGCTTATATTATTTTTGAGAGAGAGAGACAGAGAGACAGAGAGAGAGACAGAGCGTGAGTGGGAGAGGGGCAGAGAGCGAGAGAGGGAGACCCAGAATCTGAAGTAGGCTCCAGGCTCTGAACTGTCAACACAGAGCCTGATGTGGGGCTCGAGCTCATGAACTGAGAGATCATGACCTGAGCCAAAGTCAGACACTTAAACAACTGAGCCACCGAGGCACCCCAAAACACAATTTTTAAAAAGTTTATTTATTTATTTATTTATTTATTTATTTATTTATTTAGAGAGACAGAGAGTGCACGGGAGGGGTGAAGAGACAGAGAGAGAGCGAATCCCAAGCAGGCTCCACACCAGCAGCACAAAACCCAATGTGTGGCTTGAACCCACAAATGAGCCCGTGAGATCATGACCTGAGTCGAAACCAAGAGTTGGACGCTTAACCGACCGAGCCGCACAGGCGCCCCAGAAGCAAACACAACTTAATTTGCCTGCCTTTTCTTCACTCTCCTGAGCGACCTACAGAGGCACACACACCAAACACAGTATGATGACCTCCGATCTAGTTTAAATCTCTCCCTGTACAAATGAGAGGATTGAGGCCAGGGAAGAGCAGTGACATGTCTAAAGTTATTGTGTTAGTGGCAAAAGTTGTTGCCATGCACATGACTGTTTAGGACGTGGAAATGTAATTGTTCCAATGATCTTGGTCAAACATATTTTTCTTTTCTTACCTTTTTTCCTCTCTTACTTCCACACTGCACATCTTATAGTCCCTCATCAACTACCTTCAAAATATATCCAGAATCAGACCACCTTTCCCCCACCCGTGCTATGACTTTGATCCTAGTTGCCATCATTTTGCTTCTGCAATAGCATCCCAACTCATCTCTCGGCTTCCGGCTTGTGTTGATCCTACTTCCCACCTGCCTTTGCTGGTTTCACTCAACGGAGCAACCAAATCAGTCCTTTTGAAAACACTGTGCTTAATTGAATCTAAGACGCCACCAAATTAAGATGCATCATTATCTCATGTACCATTGAGAAAGCAACGCTTCCAGTCATAGAATGATGTAATGCTCTCCATCACTTACAAGTTTGCTTTAGCCTTTGTACTTGGCTCCAGGAAAGCTACCCGACCCTCGTAAGGCTGGGTTAGATGTTCCACCCACATACTCTCACAACTTCTATTTATCTTTCACTTAATACTGTATTTGAGTTACCTGTTTACTCGTCTGTCTTCTTTTAGTATGCTAAGGTATTTGAGGGCAAGAATTGTGCATCACTTATTATAGGATCTTTAGGAAATAGAACAATGTTAGTAGTACACAGCAAGTGATCAATTGATATTTGTTAAATGAATGAAATTTTTTTTTAATCTTTATTTTTGAGAGAGAGAGAGAGAGAGAGAGAGAGAGTGTGAGCAGGGGAGGGGTGGAGAGAGAGGGAGACACAGAATCTGAAGCAGGCTCCAGCCTCTGAGCTGTCAGCACAGAGCCCGATGCGGGGCTCGAACTCACGAACTGTGAGATAATGACTTGGACGCTTAACCCACTGAGCCACCCAGGCGCCCCATCAATGAATGTTACATAGGCTGATTGTACTGTCAATGTCTAACATTATATGGACACCTGAGCCCCCCAAAACTTTATTTACTGCACATGTCAGCAGTTATTCTGCCAAAGTTTGGCTGAAACAGTTCTTACTAGGGGCCCCATCATGCAGGATGACGATCTTCCTGGACAAACCACTATGGTTGGTCATCCTGTCATCATGGCATAGCACATAACTTTCCACCTTAGTACCTTTCTGTGACGTTTCTGTATTTGTAGTCACATAGTTTTGAGTTTAAAAACATTGTGCCCCGAACATGCTTAAAACTTTCTCTCCCTAAAATTATGTTTTTATTTTAAAGTATTCACAGTGTACCTGATACACTATTGTCATCTTTGACTCCCAAGATGGTTCCTTCTACACAATTACTGTTTTTAGTTTGCATGTGGCCTTTGGGTCTTTATGCATTCACACGCATATTTACAAAAATAAACTTATGGAAATATATGGTATTATTCTAGGGGTACTTATTTCTAAACATATTATGCAAATTGCCTTTAAAGGAAAAAATTTTTTTGAGAAATAAGCATTTTATTATTTTGTTTTTATTTTTAAAAGAAAAATGTTACTTTGTTTTATTATTATATTAATTTATTTATTTGATTTAAATCCACATTAATTAACATGTAATGTAATAATAGTTTCAGGAGTAGAGTTTAGTGATTCATCACTTGCACGTAACACCCAGTGCTCATCCCAACAAGTGGCCTCCTTAATGCCCATCACCCATTTAGCCCATCCCCCCCCCCCCAACACCCCACCAGGAACCCTTAGTTTGTTCTCTGTATTTAAGGGTCTCTTATGGTCTCCCTGTCTGTTTTTATCTTATTTTTCCTTCCCATATCCTATGCTCATCTGTTTTGTTTCTTAAATACCACATATGAGTGAAATCATATGATATTTATCTTGCTCTGACTAAAAATTCATTTTTAATGAGACTTCTATAGCAGCATTTACCATATATAATTAAATGCAACTAAATATAAAGGACCAGCCAGCATGGCTAAGGACCCACTTAAATGTATTTAAATTCTGAGCAGTCTGGACACTAAAAAAATATAGATTCTGAAAAAGAGATCAGGATGTCCAAGTATTAATGTAAGAATAAATCATACTTGGAACCTGGGAGGAGAGGAAAATGTCTTTTTTTTTTTTTTTTAAAGCAATCTCCACACTCCCTGTGGAGCTGGAACTCTCCACCTTGAGATCAAGAGTCAGATGCTCTACTCACTGAGCCAGCCAGTTGCCCCAATGGGGGTGTTTTAGATGTAGTGATGAGAAATGACCTCTATGGAGGTGACAGTTTCAGCGGAGGGTTAACTTATATAAAACATCATGGCAAGAAAACTTAGGGAGTGTTCCAACTGGTGAGAACAGTAAGTATAGTGAGGAATAGGAAAAGCTGGGCATGTGAAGGCGATCAGAGTACGCTACCCTGAAATATGCTACTTTGGCATGAAGATTATTTTGAGCCGAAGGCAACTGAGAAAGAGCAGATACAAGAAAAGCTGTCTATCCTGCCCCTTCGTGGCTAAGACAGGGTATCCATTACTCTTTGTGAAGGTGTGCCCGTCCCCATTCCAAACCAGAAAGAAGAAAGAGAACTCTAATCACTAGAAACACTCTTATCCCCCTGAAGCCTATGTGAGATTGAGTCTGCATAACATTTCTTACTAAAATTGCCTTTATCTTCCATTTGCTTCTGCCCTGTATTTAACTTCCTGTAATTTACCAGCCCTAGAAGCCCAAACTGCTTTCTTTGTCTTGTCACTTTCCCACAGTTTTTTTGCTCTTCGTTAAAATAGGGCAAGGGTGGAAGCAGCAAGGCTCTTGCCTTAGTCCGGATGAGGGATGGAGTGTGGGGGCTTGGGCTCGCGTGGTAGCTGTGAAGGTATTGAAAAGCCAGTTTCCATTCATGAGTTATGAAGTACACAGATCTTGTTGGTAGATTGGATGTGCGGAGTGAGTGAAAGAGAAGAACCAAGGATGACTCGTAAGTTTTTGGCTTGGGCAACTCAGAAGATGAGATGGAAATAACTGGAGGGGAAGCGGAGTTTTGGTGTGGGAAACAGATAGATTTTGGCTATGGTGGATTTGAGATGCGTATTGGACATTCAAGGGGAGCTGTTGGTTGAGTGTCCAAATCTGGGGCCTTGAGGAGAAATAAATCTTGGTGCTCACTGTACAGTTGGTAATTACATCCATGGTCTGGGTAAGTCTTGGGGAGAGTTTAGGTTTTTTAATTTTTTTTTTTCAACGTTTATTTATTTTTGGGACAGAGAGAGACAGAGCATGAATGGGGGAGGGGCAGAGGGAGAGGGAGACACAGAATCGGAAACAGGCTCCAGGCTCCGAGCCATCAGCCCAGAGCCTGACGCAGGGCTCGAACTCACGGACCGCGAGATCGTGACCTGGCTGAAGTCGGACGCTTAACCGACTGCGCCACCCAGGCGCCCCTTGGGGAGAGTTTAGGTACAGAGAGAAGGGGACTCAGAACTGAACCATGTTCAAGGAGAGAAAGACATGCCAAGAAGGGATTGGAGAGAAAGAAGTATGAAATAGACATTTGGGTGAGAGGGAAAGTGAATTTACTAGGGTGTCAAGTGAGATCACTCCACAGTGCCAAGAGCCCCATCGAGACCTGTGACCCTAATTTCCAAGTTAGAACCAGTCAGCACCACTGTGTGTTAGTTACTCGAGCCACTTTCAGCCGTCTGGGTGCAGGTGCTAGGTAGGTAGAGATTTGGTTTTCACCAGATCCAAGTTTTGCCTCCAACTAAGAAAATTGAAGAGAGGAGCAGGGCAGCTGATGGTGCTGGCGAGGAGTGAGTATCACGGTGGACCATAAGAGTACAAGCTAGAGAAATGGGTGAGGGGGGGGGTGGGCAATGCTAGACAGTGAAAATACTGGCATCAATACAGTGGATTCTGGGGAGGTTGAAGACTGACTGAGGGGAGCAGGAAATGTGGAGATCTGGGAAGTGGAGATCTCAGCATGGGAGGTCTGGAGCAAGATTCCAGAGACAGGCAGTGGTCATTGGAGACCCAGAGGTCAAGGACTTGAGAGGCCAAGTTGTTTCTTGGCTCGCATAGTTGGCTGTGCAATCTTAGTGACAGCAGCTGTGCTAAGAAGGGACATAGCAAACCAGGAGCTTTAAAACTTCAAAGAATGAGGGTGAGTAACGGGAGGTGGATGGATGGTTATGAAATGGAGAGGTAGTGGAGTCTAGATTCTAATGGCAAGTATTTAATTTGTAAAAAATTTATTTTCCTCTCTCCCTCCCTCCCTTCCTCTTTCTCTCCCTCTTTCTCTCTTTCTCTCTCTCTCTCTTCCTTCCTTCCTTTTTCCTTCCTTCCTTTCTTTCTTTCTTTCTTTCTTTCCTTCTTTCTTTCCTTCTTTTCGTTCATTCGTTCATTTGTTCGTTTGTTCTTATAGACTCCATGCCCACTAAATGTGGGGCTCAGACTCACGACCCCAAGATCAAGACCTGAGCTGAGATCAAGAGTCTGACACTTAACCAACTGAGCCACCCAGGCGCCCCTCTCTTAGCATTTTTATCCGCAAGTTAATAGTGACACAGTCCTGGATTTCATTCTGTCTTTTACACATTGTCCCATTCAGCAAAGTACTTCTTTTTCCACCTCTTGGGACTTTTAGTTTTTATCAGATACACTGGGTATATCCCTGTACCCTACTCTGACCCACATAGACTGACCTGGTCTATTCAGCACATTTGGCTAAAGTCTATTGCTCATAATTGCTGCTTGTATGATCATAAAACCAAGTTTTTAATAAAATTAAATCAGAAAACATGCTTAAAATGAATTTAATATGGTCTGTGCCAACATTAAATAATAGACAATAATTTTGATGAAATCACTGGCAACTTAGGCTGGTTTAGTGAGTCTGCCTTTTGTTGTAGACGAACAGCAACAACAGATTAAAATTCATCTAAATTACTAAGTAACAACTTCTTTTAGCATTTTTTTTTAAGTTTATTGTCAAGTTAGCTAACATACAATGCAGTCTTGGCTTCAGTAGTAGATTCCTGTGATCCATCACTTTTAACGACAACACCCAGTGCTCATCCCAACAGGCACCCTCCTCCATGCCCATCACCCATTTTCCCCATCCCCCACCCCCCACCGCCATCAACCCTCAGTTTGTTCTCTGTATTGAAGAGTCTCTTATGGTTTGCCTCCCTCTTTATTTGTACCTTGTAAATTAAGCATTACTGCTATAGGATGATTCATGCACCTGGTTTTATTGAAAACAAACACTGCTTCCCCTGATTTCTTTCTAGAGGAATTTAGAGAAAATCCATTTTTTTTCAAAAATATTTTATTTTTAAGTAATCTCTACGCTTAATGTGGGACTTGAACTCACAACCCCAAGATCAAGAATTGCATGCTCCCCCGACTGAGCCAACCGGGCTCTCCTGAAATCCATTTTTTTAAATAGTTTCTTTGCCACACGAGGATGACAACCTACCTAGTGAGCATCCCTGGCCCTAGCCCTCCCAGCCATTCCCTACTTTGAACTGGTGTGGTGTGATGGTTAAGAGAATGAGCTTTGGAATCATCAGTTGGACCTCGATTTCAATCATGGCATGCCATACACAAATTTTATGTTACTTAACTTCTTTGAGCCTCAGTTCCCTCATCTGTAAAAGAGAGATGGTGATACAGGAGCTAATTTGATATGGAATTTGAGAAGAAAGGATTTAATAAATTGCTCTGCTTTTGAATAAAAACATTGGAAAAAAATGGATCCAACTCAAAATCCTCCTTCTTATTTTCTTAGGAATAGAACAATAGACGAAAACCAAGTAAGGAAATCCACCCTAAACCTTTTTTCTGACTGAGAACACCCTCACACAGCATGGCCCCAATAAACAAATTGTCTAGTGGAAATCTTCTGCCTCTAGGATGTTCACGACTTGTGGAATAGTGGCTTTAATTTGCAGCACGTGCTGGTATTTTAACCCCATTACAAGGGTCCCATCTGGTTGGACTTAAAGTTTTGTCTATTCCAGGGGCGCCTGGGTGGCGCAGTTGGTTAAGCGTCCGACTTCAGCCAGGTCATGATCTCGCGGTCCGTGAGTTCGAGCCCCGCGTCAGGCTCTGGGCTGATGGCTCAGAGCCTGGAGCCTGCTTCCGATTCTGTGTCTCCCTCTCTCTCTGCCCCTCCCCCGTTCATGCTCTGTCTCTCTCTGTCCCAAAAATAAATAAACGTTGAAAAAAAAATAAAAAGTAAATTAAAAAAAAAAAGTTTGGTCTATTCCATTTCCGAAAGGTCAGTTCTCCATTCCTCAGATTATAGACCTTGAATTCACTAGTTGTGAAATCTAAAATGCCGGCCAGTCAGTTTTCTCCTGGACAAATTCCAAATTGGGGTCTCTTGGGCAAATGGTTTACAGGACGAGCCAGGGAGAATTAGGTATGGCTCTTCCCATTATTGGCCACCATCTAATTCATCACCTTTTGCTGAAATCTCTTTCCTAAGCACACAGTTATTTGCAGTTTTTATTGATCTTTCCTTGGCCTTTGCCTCTGTGGTCAGGAATCTATTCTGAACTTAGCCGTTTAACTTCATAGAATCCCCAGAGCTACTGAAGCTAATGTAGAACCTGTACTTTAATAGCATCACAAAAATCTGGGTCAATAGATAAATTTAATTCAGCTGGAAGTAAAATGTAATATGATGAAGTCCGCACCTTCCTTTTAAAGCAGCTCGTCTGTAATGGCTTGACATCATCTCTCCCTGAGCTGGGTGGATGGCCCCTTGCTAAGGAGATAAGCACTCCCATCTGCTGATACCACGCTTTTATTATCAGGAATTACTGTAATCTCTTACTGTAAAAAAGAATGTCTTAGATCAGCGTTAAGGAATCCAGTAACACTTGTGTGTGGATTTATGGGAATTTAGCATCTTAAGGGTGGCATTTCAAAGCCAAGAGGAATGATGGAGTGTTTGATAAACGCTATTGAGAAAATCAGTCATTATTTAGAAAAAGAAAGAAGTTTATTCATATCTCACAGCGTGCCCTGAAATAAATTCCAGATTGTTTAGAGGCCTAAGCGTAAGAAACTATGCTATAATGTGTCAAAATAAAACAAAGATTTTCTTAGTAATTTTTGTGAGGGGAAGGCACAGGTAAGACACCAAACGTAGGAACCCCAAAGAAACAGAGAACCAGAAACACCCCTGTAAAATTAAAAGTGTTTTCATGATGAAAGTGACCATAAGCAAAGTAAAAGATAAGAGGAAGACAGGGAGAAAATCTGTGCAACATATACAATAGGCAGAGAGTTAACATTTATACAACAAAAAGAGCTCCTGTAATCGTTAATTAAAAACAAAACAAAACAAACCAAGCCCAAACAGTGGTAATTGTGGAACCACAAAGGAAGAAATACAAGTGGACCATTTGCTTAAAAAGTTGCTAAACGTTCGGCATCCCATTCCAGTGGGTGTGGAGAGAGGGTTTTCCCACACCACCACCGTCAGCAATTCTCTGACACCAGCTGGGTGTCCCACAATTCAACTCAATGCTGGCAGCATCTACCAAGAGCCAGCCTCAGATCGCCCCGGCGAAGGGCTCAGGGTGCAAGATTGCCCCCCTCCACCCAGCTTCAGATGCCAGTCACCAGTCCCACGTTGTTGCCTGTGCTTCTGATCTGTTGGTTGTAAATCAGAGGTTTCCACGTCCCCCTCCTTGGGTTTGATTAACTTGCTAGAGTGGCTCACAGAACTTAGAATCATTTTACTGACTAGATCACTGGTTTATTATAAAACGATGTAACTCGGGAATAGCCAGAAGGAAGAGATTCATAGGGCAAGGTATGTAGGAAGGGCCTGGAGCTTCTACACCCTACCAGAGCATACCAGTCTCCCCAAAACTCCATGTGTTCGCCAGCCTGGAAGCTTTCCAAACCCTTTCCCTTTGGGTTTTTAGAGAGGCTTCATTACATGGGCACGATTGATTCAACCTCCACCCCTTTCCCTTCTCTGGAGGTCAAGGAATGGAACTGAAAATTCCAACCTTCTATTCAAGTAGGTTCCCCTAGCAACTCCCAACCTTAGGTGCTTTCCAGAAGTCACCTCATCAACAGAAACCCAGTTGTGGTGGAAAGGATCTTTTAAAGAACAAGACACCCATCTCATTTTTATGGCTCTGTAGCAACTAAGTGCAGGAGACCAAATATTATGACAAAAGATGTTCCCACTGCTCTTACTGCTGAGGAAATTCCAAGGGTTTTGGGAGCTGTGAGCCAGGAACTGTGGATAAGACCAAATATATATGAGAAATATATATATTTGGTCGTCTGAATGACCAGATATAAATATTTCTTATAAATCATAATATCACAGTTGCTCAGCCAAGAATCAGGTAGATGTGAGATCAGAATAAGAGCTGGCTTTTCACGTTTATTTATAAATTAAAATATAGGAGATAGAAATTGTACGAGGGGCCAATTGAGAGAAAAGATTGTTACTGGTAGAAGTGAGCACCATGCCTCAAGCTGGATGGGCTTCTGAAGCTGGTGGGCTTTTCTTGCATGAGGTGGGAGGGCACCCTTGAGACTCCTGACCAGGGAAAAATCTTGGCTACTGACATACTGGGGGAAGGTAAAGTACAGGCTGTAGTTTACCACTTCCTGCAAATTCCTTTGCCTCTCTCTGACTGTACTGTGAGTCCAGGGGGAGATATGGGAGATGCCCTGAATGCCAGCTACCTCCTGCCCCGCTTCTCCCCCGTGTGATGCTGCTCATTTTCTCATCAATATGGCCTCACTGCCCAGTGTCGCACTGCCTAAATTACCCCAATTCCACGGAGTTCATGTCTTTGGCATCAACAAATACCAAGGCTGGGACTGGACTGGGCATCACACGGGAACAAATGGCTGCAACATCCTACCCTTCTCTATACTGTCTTCTGTATCTTGGAAGCCTGGAACTATACAACCCGTCCCAAATTCCTGGGAAGAGAGCAGATTGGAACATGGCACTCCCTGGGTCGAGGCCTGCTGGGAGCAGTTTCTTGGAATTAGAAAAGACAGTTCGGAGAAGGGGACAAATCACTCTCCTCCACTGCAGGAAGCCATGTTTGGGCAGTGTGTTTGGGGACTTAAGTTTTTCCACATCTTCCAGCCCCACCACCTGCCAACTCCATTTGGATGTGTATTTTCCTTATAATTTTTTTTGTTAAGATTGATACTATCTAGGTTTGGCAAGGGTGTGAAGGAAAGGACACTGAACGGTGTTTGGCAATGTTACAAACAAGACAGCAGTCCCCAAACGGAGTCATGTATGCTAAGCCCATGTCATTAAACTGAGACTTACCTTAGTTACAGTTTCACATCTCCCGGAAATGGAATCTTAAACCAGTCAGTCAGGAATCATTTGATCAGCATGAGTTAGGCAATCTGTCTGATAGACCCCTGCCATTCTCTAAAGGAAAATGACCTTGCAATAACTGATCAGCTTTTCTGTCCAGCATAACTTCCTTGTTCCTGCTCCCTTCTGCCTATAAAAGTCCATTTGTACAGCTCCTCGGAGCTCCTTTCTGCTAGATTGGATGCTGCCTGATTCATGAATCATTGATAAAGCCAACAAGATCTTTACAATTTACTCAGTCGAATTTTGTTTTTTAACAGTATTATCTATTGTTTTATCTACCGAACCAAAAATTCTATTTCTAGGAATCTATCCTATAAATTATTATTCATATTATTCATTATTATTCATTGTCTTTGAGCTCTAGACCCCTATTTCCATTTCTTTTTAATTTTTTTAATTTAATTTTTTTTATTTTGAGAGACAGAGGGAGTGCATGCACGTGTGTATGTGTGTGTGCACGCACGCGCACAAATGGGGGAGGGGCAGAGGGAGAAAGAAAGAGAGAGAGAGAGAATCCTAAGCAGGCTCCCTGCTCAGCTTGATCCCACAACCCTAGGATCATGACCGGAGCTGAAATCGAGAGTCGAATGCTCAACTGACAGAGACACCCACGCGCCCCCTATTTCCATTTCTAATTAATCACTGGCTAGCTCCATTTGGATGTCTCACAAACATCTCAAAAGCACACCTCCCATCCTATTAACACTGAACTCATGATGTTTCCATTCTCAAATAGGACTCGCATCCCATCACCCTCATATCAGAAAATTGTGTCTCTAATCTGTTTTCATGCCAAAAAGTCACGAGTATCTTTGATATTATTTCCTTCATATCAAATGTCCAATCTATCACCAAGTCCAATGGATTCTATCTTCAGAATATATCTGAAATCTGTTAGTTCGTCTCCACCTTCACTGCCCCCATTAAGACTAACATCTTTTGCTTGTATTAGAGCAATAGCTTCATAACTTATATACTGTTATCCCCATTTATTCAATTTATTTAAAGTTCCTATATAGTAAGAAAATGAAGAGATGAGGCACAGAGTGGCAGAATATATTTACAATCATATAACTGATCTAAAAAACTCATATTCAAGGGGTGCCTGGATGGCTCAGTCAGTTAAGCGTCCGACTTCCGCCCAGGTCATGATCTCGCAGTTTGTGGGTTCGAGCCCCGTGATGGGCTCTGCGCTGACAGCCTGGAGCCTGCTTCGGATTCTGTGTCTCCCTTTCTCTCTGCCCCTCCTCTGCTTGCACTCTGTCAAAAATGAATAAACATTAAAAAAAAAACCCTCACATTCAAAATATATAAAGAACTCTTACAACTCAATAATAACACAAACAACCCCATGAAAATTGTTGTTGTTGTTGCTGCTATTGTTGTTGTTGCTGTTGTTGTTAGTAGACTTCATGCCTGGTGCAGAGAGCAACATGAGAGCTTGAACTCATGACCCTGAGATAAAGACCTGAGCTGAGATCAAGAGCCAGATGTTTAACTGACTGAGCCACTCACGCGCCCTCAACCCCATTTAAAAAACAGGCAAAAGAGTTGAATGAATTCTTCACTAAACACTGTATACACAGGGAAATGAGCACAGAAAAGAAAAGATATTTGACACTATCATTCATTAGAGAAATGCAAATTAAAACCACAAAGAGAGGGGCGCCTGGGTGGCGCAGTCGGTTAAGTGTCCGACTTCAGTTCAGGTCACGAGCTCGCGATCCGTGAGTTCGAGCCCCGCGTGGGGCTCTGGGCTGATGGCTCAGAGCCTGGAGCCTGCTTCCGATTCTGTGTCTCCCTCTCTCTCTGCCCCTCCCCCGTTCATGCTCTGTCTCTCTCTGTCTCAAAAATAAATAAACGTTAAAAAAAATTAAAAAAAAAAACCACAAAGAGATATTACTACCCACTCACTAAAATGACTCAGAGAAAAAGTCAGACAACAAGTATTGATGAGGATGTAGAGAAATTGGAAGCCTCATGTGTTTTGGGTCAGCATGTAAAACCATACGGCCACTTGGGAAGACAGTTTGGCAGTTTCCTAGAAAGTTGGATAGGAACTTTTCATAGAACCTAACAATTCCATTTCTAGGAATCTGCCCAATAGAAATAAAACATATGTCCATACAAAGACTGGTAGATGAATGTTCACAGTGGCCTCATTCTTAATAGACACCCCCTGGAAACAATCCAAACGTGTACCAGCTGGTGAATGGATAAAACATGTTATATGCACACCTTGGAATACTACTAAGGAATAAAAAAATAACAAACTGCAAATACCCACAATGCCACTAATGAACTGCAAAATTGTTGTCCTCGATGAAACAAGCCAGACACGAAAGCCTACATAGCATATGATTCTATTTATATGAAATTTCTAGAAAAAACAAGACCATGGAAACAGACATCAGAGAGGTGGTTGGCTTGGGCTGGTGGGAATAAATAGGTATAAAATGGGCAAAGTAAACTTTTTTGGGTGATTGTAATGATGGCTGCACAACTGTATAAAATTTATCAGAACTCATCAAACTGTAGGCTTACAGTGGATAAACTGGATGGTAGGTCAATTATACTTCAGTAAGGCTGTTTACAATAAAAATGCCTCTAGTACTTCTTGTTTGCAATACTTAGGTAAAAGCAGACATCTTTCCCATGACCGATAAGGTCCTGATTTATTTGGCTTGATTGGCTTTGATTCTTCCGAATCCTCCTTTTTACCCATCTTGCTCGCTGATAGCTAGTCCATAGGACTTACTCCCAGAAATATGCTCTACGGTACTCTCTTCTGCCCCAGGGACTTCCTACTTCCTGTCCTCTGCCCGAAATACCCCTAATCCCTCACTCTTCAGTGGGGAGCTATTACTGCTTTTTACATCTCAGTTTAAAGGTCACTTCCTCAGAGAGCTTCCTTAACACATCCCTTCACAGCTGCAATTAGGTCACTCTGTCATTCTCTCTACCTGGACTCTTCCTTCAAAGTGTTTTTCACCATCTGAAATGATATATTTATTTTGGGGTGATTCGTTTGATTTCCATCTTCGCACTTGAATGTAAGCTCTGAGAGGGCAGGGGCCACACCACTTTTATATACTCATTTTCAGGAGGTGTCCTCCAACATTTAATTGGTTTGCATACAATAAACAAGCAGGTCAATTCATGTAATTACCCAGGATTGCATATTGCAGTTAGAATATCTTGAAGGGTTCATCGCAAAGTACACTGCTAAAATTCAAATAGAAACACTTTATTGAAGTCTTATTGTTATTATTATTTTTCCTTTTTACCACTTGTGCGGTTGGCAACATGAGCTCGGGTTAACGTTATTATAGACAAGCTCTATGGTATAAAAATTTGGGTCCTCATAGCTGTCGACTGTTTCTATATATGTCGGCAGGATTGATTGTCCAAGTGCAGACACTCCCTTAATTGAACACATATCTGTAGAGAGTTGAGCTTTTGCCAAACGCACATTTGGGAAGAATAATATTCTGCAAAGGTTTCTACAGAATATGTGTAATCTTTGCAAAACATCAAGTTCTTTGCTCATTTGTACTGGGCTATTTTGGTCCCTCTCAGAATTGCTTTTAGTGGCTTTTACTACCAGTCAATACACAGAACAACATTTTCAGAAATACTCCTGCTGACTTTATTGCAGAAATGCAGTGTTCTTTCTCAGCAGAGGTCTCCTTATGAGAACACACTGTCTCTCAGGAGCGCTAGACATGACTGTCCAACTACCCACGAGGCATCGCCGCTTGGATGCAGACCCAGGAATGAGAGTAAGCAAGATGACTGAGTGTAACATTTGCACATAGAATTCTTTTCTATTAGTAGGAATGAGTGGCTTCCAAATTTTTAGCAGGGCATCATTTTCCTTAATAAAATCTCACTGGGTACTCCAATATATAAAACCTAACAAAGCAGGAGTGGGAGTGGGGTTGTGGCTAAGCCATGCTTCAGTTTTTTTTCCTGCATTCAAGTATCTTTGGTCCTCTGAAATAGGTAACAGGGGAGCCAAAAATCCACTGATCTAGTCCCATCGATCCATGTGGGATTGTGTCCCTTACTAAAACGCAGAGGCACACAATTCATTGAATGAAATATAGACTCTGTAAATGGCTCCTCAGGAAGATATAGGAGAAAATTTCCTCAAATGCATGGCAGATATTAATGCATCCTACAGTGACAGGAGGCCGCCCAGGAGTAATATATATGTGTAAGCTGGACCAGTCAGTATTGTAGGACGATTCACTAAATGTCCATCGATCCCATCTCCAGGAGGGTGACTTTTGAAAGCTTCTTTAAGGATGAGGTCAGCAGGGGGAGCTGTTCGTTAATGTTTCCGTGTTTCCGGCGGGGCTTCTCAAACTTTCCTACACGACTGTTCATGCATTAATACTACTAAAGGCCTGGGCACTCAGCAAAGTACTTCTGAGGGTTGGGAGCAAAAGAGCACATAGAAGCAGAGCCCCCACATGGCCCAGTTTCTTTGAAGTCTCCGGATTCATCTCAAACATTAATGCAAATACTGTATTTTGTTCCATAAGTTGTTCACGATTACATCACTGTTAAAACACTGTTTGAGGGGCGCCTGGGTGGCCCAGTTGGTGAAGCTTCCGACTTCAGCTAGGGTCATGATCTCCTAGTTCATGAGTTCAAGCCCCACCACGGGTTCTCTGTTGTCAGCACAGAGCGCACTTTGGATCCTCTGTCTCCCTCTCTCTTTGCCCCTGCCCCTCTCGAGCTCTCTCTTAAAAATAAATACACATTAAAAAAACCCCATAATGTTTGATATTATTTGCCACCTAAGTGATTACTATGCTTCATCTCTCACATCCCACCCTACCCCAACTCTACTCTTTGAGTTAAATGAATGCTTCTGAAAGATGGGTGATTCTTCCTAAGATCGCCAGTGTTCTCCCACTCAACTAAGTCTAACACCAAATCTCTGTCTTCCTGTTTCTGTCCATCCTAGCAGCCTTTGACAAGTTGACCTCGTTCACATTCCAAAGTACTTTCTCCTCTTGGTTCCCTGAGAAGTCACGTTTACCTGGACATAACCCACCTCGTCTGCAGCACTGTGCTCTGAACACAGCCCTTCTCCCTCTTGTCTTGTTTCTTCTTCTCCTTCTCCCCATTTCTATTGAACTCTCCATAGATTATTCTACTTGCTGTCAGGGCTTCAGGTACTTTTATAAGCTAATGAATCACCATTTACATCTCTAATCTTGACTTCTCTCCGGAGCTCTCGACTCTCGTATCTACCCTCTATGTGATATTCTCACTGGTGTTGGTAACAGCTGCTCAAAGTTTGTGTATCTACACAGAACTCTGTTGTGCTTCACTTTGAGAGTTTTTTCATTCATTGTGTTGGGTGCTTAGTGGGCCCTTCCGGTCTGGGGCTTCAGTTTGGGGAAGAAAATTGTATTATTTCTTTGAAATAAGTAATGACAAGAATTGCTATTAAGATGCTCTGAAAGTCTTGGGGCGCCTGCATGGCTCAGTTGGTTGGGTGTCCGACTCAGTTTAGGCTCAGGTCATGATCTCATGATGTGTGGGATCGAACCCTGCATGGGGCTCTGTGCTGACAGTATGGAGCCTGCTTGGGATTCTCTCCCCCTCTGTCCCTCGCTTGCTTGTGTGTGTGCACGTGGGTGTGTGCGCTCTCCCTCTCTCTCTCAAAATAAATGAATAAATAAACTAAAAAAAAAAAGATTCTGAAAGTCTTATTATCATGATGTTAGGTTTCCTAGGTGCATCCTCAAATTTTCTTAGTTTTTTTTATTATCCATAATTTTCTATTTTTTTGTTCCACTTTCTGTGAGGATTCCTGATCTTTATCTTTCATTCTTATTTTTAAACTTCTATAAGCCCATTCCTATTCTATTTTTCCTTTTTTTAAAAAAATTGTTTAGTTTTAAGTAATCTCCATACCCAGCGTGGGGCCGAACTCACAACCCCCAAGATCGAGAGTCGCACGCTCCACTGACTGAGCCAGCCAGAATGCCCTCTATTTTTCCTTTTTACAATAATATTCTGTTAATTGTTTCATGGAGTCAATACTATCTTTTATCTCTCAGAGGACCTGGATTCTAATTCTTCTGATGTTAACTCATGCATTTTTTTCATTTCCTACAACTACTTTTCTTCCGTGTCTGTTTTGGTCTCTGCCTTCTGTATTAGATGATTTTCTGAAATGAGTGTCAGCCCTTGATTTCTCTTCATGTTTCAGAGCTCAGCACCAAACCGTTGATTTGTGATTCTATAGGCTTATGCAGGACTTTTCAACTGGTGAGATGGGTCATGGAGTAATCAGGCTGGGATTGTTAGGATCCCCCCTTTTTTTGCTGGGGAGCTTCTAAAAGTTAGAATCCAGAAGTTTTTCTTCAGAGTTGTTCAGATTTTCTAGAGAGGAAAGTGTCTGTCTTCTTCTGGGCTGCTGGAATTCTGGATACAAGGCACAAGAAGGGATGTCTGGGGCTCATTCTTCAGAGTGGAGACGTTTAATCTTTTTCTTAAAATTTTAATTTTAATTCTAGTTAGCTAACCCGTAGTATTATATTAGTGATCCAGCAATTCCATACATCACCCAGCGTTCATCACAAGTGCACCCCTTAATCCCCATCACCTATATCACCCTCCACCCCCTGACCTTGTTCCCCTTGGTAACCATCAGTTTGTTCTCTGTAATTAAGAGTCTGTTTCTCGGTTCTCTCTCTCTCTTTTTCCCTTTGCTCATTTGTTTCTTAAATTTTACACATGAGAGAATCACATGGTATTCACCCTTTCTCTGACTGACTTATTTTGCTTAGCATTATTCTTTTTAGCTCCACCCATGGTGTTGCAAATGGCAAGATGTCATTCTTTTTTTTTAATTTTATTTTTTATTTTTTAAAATTTACATCCAAATTAGTTAGCATATAGTGCAACAATGATTTCGGGACTAGATTCCTTAGTGTCCCTTACCCATTTAGCCCATCCACCCTCCCACAACCCCTCCAGCAGCCCTCAGTTTGTTCTCCATATTTATGAGTCTCTTCTGTTTTGTCCCCCTCCCTGTTTTTATATTATTTTTGTTTCCCTTCCCTTATGTTCATTTGTTTTGTCTCTGCAAGTCCTCATGTGAGTGAAGTCCTATGATTTTTATCTTTCTCTGACTGACTAATTTCACTTAGCAGAATACCCTCCAGTTCCATCCACATAGTTGCAAATGGCAAGATTTCATTCTTTTTGATCACTGAGTAATACTCCATTGTATATTATATATACCACATTTTCTTTATCCATTCATCCATTAATGGACATTTGGGCTCTTTCCATACTTTGGCTATTGTTGATAGTGCTGCTATGAACATGGGGGTGCATGTGACTCTTTGAAACAGCAAAGAGAAATGCCTAGTAGTGAGATTGCTGGGTCGTAGGGTAGTTCTATTTTTAATTTTTTGAGGAACCTCCATGCTGTTTTCCAGAGTGGCTGCACCAGCTTGCATTCCCACCAGCAGTCAAAAGAGATCCTCTTTCTCCGCATCCTCGCCAATATCTGTTGTTCCTTGAGTTGTTAATGCTGGCCACTCTGACAGGTGTGAGGTGGTATCTCATTGTCGTTTTGATTTGTATTTCCCTGATGATGAGTGATGTGGAGCATTTTTTCATGTGTTGGTTGGCCATCTGGATGTCTTCCTTGGAGAAGTGTCTATGCATGTCTTTTGCCCATTTCTTCACTGGATTATTTGTTTTTTGGGTGTTGAGTTTGATAAGTTCTTTATAGATTTTGGATACTAACCTTTTATCTGATATGTCATTTGCAAATATCTTCTCCCATTCTTTCGGTTGCCTTTTAGTTTTACTGATTGTTTCCTTCTTTTTATTTTGATGAGGTCCCAGTAGTTCATTTTTCCTTTTGTTTCCCTCGCCTCTGGAGATGTGTTGAGTAAGAAGTAGCTGCAGGCAAGGTCAGAGAGGTTTTTGCTTAATTTCTCCTCAAGGATTTTGATGGCTTCCTGTCATTTAGGTCTTTCATCCATTTTGAGTTTATTTTTGTGTCTGGTGTGAGAAAGTGGTCCAGGTTCATTCTTCTGCATGTTGCTGTCCAGTTTTCCCAGCACCACTTGCTGAAGAGACTGTCTTTATTTCATTGGATATTCTTTTCCACTTTGTCAAAGATTAGGTGGCCATACATTTGTGGATCCATTTCTGGGTTCTCTATTCTGTTCCATTGATCTGAGTGTCTGCTCTTGTGCCAAAGATTTCACTCTTTTTTATGGCTGAGCAATAATCCATTGTGTGTATATATATCACATCTTTATCCATGCATCAGTTGATGGACACTTGGGCTGCTTCTATACTTTGGCTATTGTAAATAGTGCTGCTATAAACCTAGGGGTGCGCGTGTCCCTTTGAAGTAGTGTTTTTGTATTCTTTGGGTAAACACCCAGTAGTGCATTTGCTGGACCGTAGGGTAATTCTATTTTTAACTTTTTCAGGAACCTCCATACTGTTTTCCAGAATGGCTGCATTAATTTGCATTTCTACCAACAGTGCCTTTCTCCACATCCTCAGCAATACCTGTCGTTTCTTGTGTTGTTGGTTTTAGCCATTCTGACAGGTATAAGGTGATACCTCATTATAGTTTGATTTGTGTTTCCCTGATAGTCGGTGATTTTGAACATCTTTTCACGTGTCTGTTGGCCATCTGGATGTCCCCTTTGGAAAAATGCCAATTCGTGTCTTCTGCTCATTTTTAAAATGTTTATATCTTTTTGAGAGAGAGAGAGAGCAAGAGCAGGGGAGGAGCAGAGAGAAACTGGGACAGAGGATCCAAAGCAGGTCCGTGCTGACAGCAGCAAGCCTGATGTGGGGCTTGAACCCGTGAACCGTGAGATCATGACCTGAGCCAAAGTCGGACACTCAACTGACGAGCCACCCAGGTGTCCCATCTTCTGCTCATTTTTAAAGGAAATTATTGGGGCGCTTGGGTGGCTCAGTTGGTTAACTGTCTGCCTTTGGCTCAGGTCATGATCTCGGTTTGTGGGTTTGAGCCCTGCGTCGTGGGTTTGAACCTGCTTTGGATTCTGTGTCTCCTTCACTCTCTGCCCCTACCCCACCCCCTCAAAAATAAGTAAACATTAAAAATTTAAAAAAAGTTGGGTTTTTTGGTTTTGGGTGTTGAGTTTTTAAGTTCTTTATATATTTTAAATACTAACCCTTTATCAGATATGTCATTTGCAAATATCTTCTCCTATTCTGTGGGTTGCCGTTTAGTTTTGCTGCTTGTTTCCTTTGCTGTGCAGAAGATTTTTATTTTGGTGTAGTCCCAATAGTTTATGTTTGCTTTTGTTTCCCTTCTTTCAGGAGACAGATCTAGAAGGAAGTTGTTCCAGCTGATATTGAAGAGGTTACTGCCTATATTCTCCTCTAGGATTTTTATGGTTTCAGGTCTCACATTTAGGTCTTTAATTCATTTTGAATTAATTTTTGTGTATGGTGTAAGAAAGTGGTCCATTTTCATTAATTTTGCATGTTGCTGTCCAGTTTTTGCCAACAAAATTTGTTGAAAAGACTGTCTTTTTACCATTGGATATTCTTTCCTGCTTTGTCGAAGATTAATTGACCATACAATTGTGGATTCATTTCTGGGTTTTCTGTTCTGTTCCATTGATCTATGTATCTATTTTTGTGCCAGTACCATACCAGTTTGATGACTACAGCTTTGTGATGTAACTTGAAGTCCGGAATTGTGATGCCTCCAACTTTGCTTTTGTTTTTCAAGTTTGCTTTGGCTATTTGGGGTCTTTTATGGTTCCATACAAATTATAGGATTCTTTGGTCTAGTTCTGTGGAAAATGCTGGTGGTATTTTGATAGAGACTGCATTAAATCTGTAGATTGCTTTGGGTAGTATAGACATTTTAACAATGTCTGTTCTTCCAATCCATGAACATGGAATGTCTTTCCATTTCTTTGTGTCATCTTCAGTTTCTTTCATCAGTGTTTTATATTTTTCAGAGTATAGGTCTTTCACCTCTTTGGTTAGGTTTATTTCTAGGTATCTTATTTTTGGTACAATTGTAAATGAGATTGTTTTCTTTTATTAAAAATTTTTTTTTCAACGTTTTTATTTATTTTTGGGACAGAGAGAGACAGAGCATGAACGGGGGAGGGGCAGAGCGAGAGGGAGATACAGAATCGGAAACAGGCTCCAGGCTCTGAGCCATCAGCCCAGAGCCCGACGCGGGGCTCAAACTCACAGACGGCGAGATAGTGACCTGGCTGAAGTCGGACGCTCAACCGACTGCGCCACCCAGGTGCCCCGAGATTGTTTTCTTAATTTCTCTCTCTGCTGCTTTGTTACTGGTGTATAAAAAGGCAATAGATTTCTGCACATTGATTTTGTATCCTATGACTTTAACTGAATTCATTTATCAGTTCTCATAAATTTTTGGTGGAATCTTTAGGGTTTTCTATATCTGGTATCAGGTCATCTGCAGATAGTGAAAGTTTTTCTTCTTCTTTACCGGTTTAGATGTGCTTTGTTTCTTTTTGTTGTCTGATTGCTGTGGCTAGGACTTCCAGTACTGTGTTGAATAAGAGTGGTGTGAGTGGACACTCTTGTCTTGTTCCTGACCTTAGGGAGAAAGCCCTCAGTTTTTCCCCATTAAGGAAACTGTGGGTTTTTCATATATGGCCTTTATTATGTTGAGGTATGTTCCCTCTAAACCTACTTTGTTGAGGGTTTTTATCATGAATGGATGTTGTACTGTGTCAGATGCTTTTTCTGCATCTACTGTAATGATCATATGGTTCTTATCCTTTCTTTCTTAAAAAAAATTTTTTTTAATGTTTATTTAGTTTTGAAGGAGAGAGAGACAGAGTGTGAGTGGAGGAGGGGCAGAGAGAGAGGGAGACACAGAATCCGAAGCAGGCTCTAGGCTCTGAGCTGTCAGCACAGAATCTGATGTGGGGCTTGAACTCACAAACTGTGAGATCATGACCTGAGCCAAAGTCGGATGCTTAACCGACTGACCCACCCAGGTGCCCCAGTATCCTTTCTCTTTTTGATGTGATGTATCACGTTGGTTGATTTGCAAATATTGAACCAACCTTGTAAACCAGGAATAAATAAAACTTGATTGCGGTGAATGGTTTTTTTTTTTTTTTTTTGAAAGTATTGTTGGATTCAGTTTGTTGAGGATTTTCACATCTATGTTCATCAGAGACATTGGCCTGTAGTTCTCTATTTTTATAGTGTCTTTATCTGGTTTTGGTATCAGGGTAATGTTGGCCTCATAGAATAAATTTGGAAGTTTTCCTTTCTCTTCTATTTTTTGGTTTAGTTTGAGAAGAATAGGTATTAACTCTGCTTTAAAATATTTGGTAGAATTCACCTGTGAAGCCCTCTGGTCCTGTGCTTTGGTTTGTTGGGAGTTTCTTGATTACTGCAGAATGGAGACTTTAAACTAACACACCTGGTTATACCTATTGTCCCATCTCTGCCTTTTGCCATGCTGGGTGCCTCTATATCCTGAGCATTTCTTTTTAAGAATTTTTTTAAAAAGTTTATTTATTTATTTTGAGAGAGAGAGAGATAGAAAGAGAGAGAGAGAGAGAGAGAGAGTGCAGGGGAGGTGAAGAGAGGGAAGGAGAGAGAGAATCCCAAGCAGGCTATGTGCTATCAGAATGGACCCTGACCCAGGGCTCGATCCCATAAGCTGTGAGAGATCATGACCTGAGCCAAGATCAAGGACCAGACCCTCAACCGACTGAGCTACCCAGATGTCCTTAGATCCTGAGCGTTTCAAAGGTGCTGTGGCTTCTTGTGATATGTCTTTCGTGAAAATAAAGAAAACCTCCTTTAAAATGGAGTCGGAGGGGGGCGCCTGGGTGGCTGAGTCCCTTAGGCGATTGACTTCGGCTCAGGTCATGATTTCCGCGTTCATGGGTTCGAGCCCTGCATCAGGCTCTGTGCTGACAGCTCAGAGCCTGGAGCCTGCTTCGGATTCTGTGTGTGTGTGTCTCTCTCTCTCTGCCCCTCCCCTGCTTGCGCTCTTTCTTACTCTCTCACTTTCTCAAAAATCAACAAGCATTAAAAAAATTTTTTTAAATGGAGTTGGAAGCCCAAGGGGGAGCTCGAATGTATGTACGCCTTGTTGCAGCCAGCATAACCAGCAGGGCGAGAAGATCATTATTTAGACAAGGGAGGGCTCTTTTCACACAGGACTTTATCTCTTGCCTTTAAGAAAGGAAAGGAAAGTCCTTCCCTCTCTTCCCCAGAAACAAAGCACTAACCACCACTGCAGCCAACGAGAAACCGAGAAACCCCCAGAACCTCAAACTCTTGTTCTCCGATAAACTTTTGTTCAAGACAATCCTCTCCAGTTGCCTTCTAAAACCTAATAAAACCTGAACTTCCCTTTGTCTCTTCAGACTTGCCATGGTTCACCAACTGCAATTCTTCCGTTGTTCTTGAGTAAACTCATTGTTATTATTTTTACTTGAAGAAAATTACTCTCTGCTCTACTTAAAGGGGACAGTGTCTGGGATAGTTTAGGCTGTAAACTTCCTCCATTTTGTTAGTCATTACTTTTCCATCTGCTTTTCGTCTACTTAAAATGCGATGACATTGTCCATTAGCTCTTGTCTCCCACTAGTTTTTGTTTTCATTTACTGCTGTTTTGGTGGGGTTTGAAGGAAATGAAAGAAACATAGTAACATGTGTTCCATCTGTCATGTTTAACCAGAAGTTTTAGTAAGACTGGTTTTTATCCAACACCCTAGAAAACACTTCAAAATGAAGGTTCCTTCTCTTGAGCAGTAGTCTCCTTAGGTTAGCCATGGCACCCTTTCTCTAGTTTTTGAACACTTTGGGGGGAGGAGCAGAGAGAAAGGGAGACACAGAATCATCTGAAACAGGCTCCAGACTCTGAGCTGTCAACACAGAGCCTGATGCGGGGCTTGAACTCATGAACCGTGAGATCATGACAGAAGCCGAAGTCAGACGCTTAAACAACTGAGCCACCCAGGCACCTCCACATTTTATTTTTAATTGAAAGGAAATTTCTTAGTTTGTCTTTATATCTTTTACACCCATGGTGGGTTCTTGACTTTTAGCCAATTTCAGAAACCAAATTTCCTCTCAGAAGAAGATGATTTAGTCTGTCTAATGTGTCTTTTTTTTTTTTTATTTTTTTTTTCAACGTTTATTTATTTTTGGGACAGAGAGAGACACAGCATGAACGGCGGAGGGGCAGAGAGAGAGGGAGACACAGAATCGGAAGCAGGCTCCAGGCTCTGAGCCATCAGCCCAGAGCCCGACGCGGGGCTCGAACTCACGGACCACGAGATCGTGACCTGGCTGAAGTCGGACGCTTAACCGACTGCGCCACCCAGGCGCCCCTAATGTGTCTTGATTATAGGACCAGGCTGTTATTCAGCCTCCCCTTCCCCCCCCACCCCCCCGCCGCCAGATCATTAGAGAGGCTTGGGTGCCCTCTGCCACAATGGCTCCAGAAAGCTGTGATATTGTGGTTGACTGGTTTTCTTTCAAGTTAGCGGTGTTCCCCAAAGTTGTGGAAAATGGTTTAATTCTCCCACACGACTCTAGAGTACTCTACCGTTGGAGTTGGAGTTCCTGCCTCTCCCTGTCTTCCTTCTTAGTTATTCCTCTTCTCCGCTTTTGTCCATTTCTATTTCTATTTTATTTTATATATTTTTTGCTTCTATTATTGTGTTGGCTGTCGCCAGTGGAATGATTACGTCTGATTTGTTGACTGTTGTTCATCCGTAGGCACCTGGAAATTAACTGAGGGTGGTAGAGGGAGACCAGATGGCCTGGTGTGACTGAAGGAAGGTCACAGGAGCTCTATGCATACGTGGGTGTGCATATAGTTCTGTTTCTGTTTTGCAGGGCGAATGGCAAATTTGCCAATGACTCTCAAGAGTCGACTTGAAGAGCTATAGTGAGCTCAGCTTGGAGAGGGTCAAGATGTTCGAACTTGTGTGCCTAGGGTAGTCCAAGAAACTAAGTGCTTTATTTATTTCCTCTTAAGTTAGTATATGTACTGCTTTTAGGCTAGAAAATGCAGTCTCTGAAGCTTAGTCTTTTTTTTTTTTTTTGTTAAATGATTTCTCCTTCACTTGAAGGATTTCCTTTTGGGGAGATAAATGTTCATAAATTACCTAACAGAAGTATTGGATTGTAATGCTGAACTCTGAACACATTTTATTATTGGGCAAGAGACCTCTACGGCAGGTTTGTTTGTTTGTTTATTTATTTATTTAGAGAGCAAGCTGGAGAGGGGCAGGGAGACAGAGAGAGAATCCCAAACAGGGTCCATGCACAGGGACCAGTGTGAGGCTCGATCTCATGAACTATGAGCACATGACCTGAGCCAAAATCAAGAGTCAGATACTTAAATGACTGAGCCACCAAGGCGGCCCCAGCAGGTTTATTTTTAATTTCCTTGAATGACCTTGCAAACTGTGCTTTGCCTCATAATGTTTCTTAATATTACATTCTTTCACATAAATTATACTTTTATATTTAAAAATATAAATTATATAAGTGATAGAAGATAAAGTGACTATAATAATATTTTTTAAATGTTATGGAATTATGGATCATCCCTGGAACCTGTGTTTCATTCTTTTAAAAAAATTTTTTTTAAATGTTTGTTTATTTTTGAGAGAGATAGAGCATGAGTGGGGGAGGGGCAAAGAGAGAGAGAGGGAGACACAGAACCCAAAGCAGGCTCCAGGCTCTGAGCTGTCAGCGCAGAGCCCAATGCGGGGCTTGAACTCACAAACCATGAGATCATGACCTGAGCCGAAGTCGGCTTCACTGACTGAGACCCCCAGGTGCCCCCCTCATTCTTGACTGAGGAAGTGAAAAGACCCATAGCTGCTGCTCTGGGGGAAAACTGCTTCAGCATCAGCTGGAACCATGACCCCTTAGAAAGGATCAAGTCCAGTCCCAGACTGTATCTGTCAGTTGCGTCTCCCAGGGAATTGCGCGCACCGCACACACAGCAGGTCGGGCACTTCACGAGTCCTTCCCCATCTGTGAGATCTGATCAGGAATACTTGATCAGCAAGACTCAGACCAGGGCTGGGCTTCTTCTTTTTCTTAATGTTTGTTTTTGAAGGAGCGAGAGCATGAGTGGGGGAGGGGCAGAGAGAAAGGGAGACACAGAATCCGAAGCAGGCTCCAGGCTCCGAGCTGTCAGCACAGAGCCCGACGCGGGGCTCGAACCAACGAGCCGGCGAGATCATGACCCGAACTGAAGTAGGACACTCAACTGCCTGAGCCACCCAGGTGCCCCTGGGCTGAATTTCTTTAAGTGGCTCTCAGTTTCTCCACTGTTAGGATTCAAGGCTTCCTCAAATTAGATTCCAAGCTGCACTGCCAACTTAGGTTGCCAGAGTATGGCCTGCAGGTCACGCTCTGTTCATAAATTGCAAACGTCTGCCAGAAAGAATTTTGCAATGCCGGATGAAATGTTTGCAAAGTCTCATGAAGGTAATGGTTCACCCCCACCTGTTTACTTAGGTGAGTTGCGGGTGTCTTATAAAGGAAAAACACTCTTCTGGGTCTCCCCTGTTCTCAGTGCTCTTCCACTCTTCCTAACTTCTGACACCAGGTACGTTGGCTCTCCACACATCAAGCAATTCTGGAACCTAAGACTCCTGCGCCCCACCCCCCAATATCAGAGGCCAATCTCCAGTCTAGGTTGTCACCCATGCTTCTGACCTACCAGCTATAGATGGGAGGGTCCCATACCCCCTCCTCAGGTTCTGTTAATTTACTCCAATGACTCAGAGACCGCAAGAAAACAGTTTACTTGCTAGATTGCCAATTTATTATAAGAGGATATAACTCAGGAACAGCTAGATATAAGAGATGCATAGGTCAAGGTGTGGATTTTATTGGCCAAGGACAGGCTGCCCCCAAAATGTGTAACTGTGGCATATTGATTATTAAAAAAAATTTTTTTTAATGTTTATTTATCTTTGAGAGAGAGAGAGACAGAGTGCAAGCAGAAGGGGCAGAGACAGAGGGAGGCAGAGTCTGAGGCGGGCTCCAGGCTCTGAGCTGTCAACAGAGCCCAATGTGGGGCTGGAACTCACCAAAGGTGAGAAAATAACCTGAGTCAAATCCGACGCTTAACCAGCTGAGCCACCCAGGAGCCCCTGGCGTATTTGATTATTTTAAACAAAAGTTACTTAAGAAATAATCAATGTGAAAAGAACACTCTGACCTCAGCATTCCCCTTTGACCCCAGAAAGCAAGAAATAAATCTCCCATGTGAAAGGTACCCTCCCTGTACCAGGAGGTAAAGAGACATCCTTATCACCAGAGATAGAAAAGTTAGAGCCCTACTAATTCACTACCTTAGCCCAAATTCTGTTTAGAATTCCTCATGAAATGAAGCTCCTGAAGTTAAGTTTTCTCTGTCCTGCCAAGGGACACATGCACCCCCATGTTTAGAGCAGCACTATCAACAATAGCCGAAGTATGGAAAGAGCCCAAATGTCCATCAATGGATGAATGGATAAAGAAGATGTGGTATATATATACAATGGAGTGTTACTCGCAATCAAAAAGAATAAAATCTTGCCATTTGCAACTACGTGGATGGAACTGGAGGGTATTCTGCTAAGTGAAATTAGTCAGAGAAAGACAAAAACCATAGGACTTCACTCATATGAGGACTTGCAGAGACAAAACAGATGAACATAAGGGAAGGGAAACAGAATATAAAAACAGGAGGAGGGACAAAACAGAAGAGACTCATAAATATGGAGAACAAACTGAGGGTTACTGGAGGGGTTGTGTGTGGGGGGGTGGGCTAAATGGATAAGGGGCATTAAGGAATCTACTCCTGAAATCATTGTTGCACTATATGCTAACTAATTTGGATATAAATTTTAAAAAATAAAAATAAAAAAAAACAAAAAAAGAAAATTGGAAAATAAACATTTTTAAGGCAAAAAAAAAATCACACGTCTCTAATTGACCGTTCATACAAATTATTTTTATTTAAATTTTGATTTTTCTCCCCCAAATTTGTATATGTTAAAGCCTGTATAAGAAGGCTAAATAGGGAGAGCTCTTAGGTTATTAATAAATAGTAGTAAGTCCTTACACTCCTTGGAATAAATTGCTAGGCCACTCCTGCTGGGTTGCCATGTTAGCAAACTGAAACTTAGGTAAATCTCATGTTTTTGTAAATGTTCCACTTGACTGGAAACAATATATCCAGTCAGCCAAACCCCAAATACCAAGGCGACTCTGGGCTCTATACTTATTTCCTTGTTCCTACTCATCTTAAACAAAGTTGACTACCGGGCCCAGCCAACCAGATGTTTTCTATTTTTCTCTTCCTTGTTCTCTATTCTTTAGCCTAGAAAAGCTTCCTACCTTCTGCCTTGTTTTGACTTTTCCCAATGCAGAATATCTGCTTCATGTATTAAAGTTTGTATCACCTAAATTGTCTTCTTTGGTCATTTTTAACATATTTGAAATGATTTCATTAAAAAAATTTTTTTTGAATGTTTATTTTATTTTTGAGAGAGAGAGAGAGAGACAGAGACAGAGAGAGACAGATAGAGACAGAGACAGAGACAGAGCATGAACAGGGGAGGGGCAGAGACAGAAGGAGACACAGAATCCGAAGCAGGCTCCAGGCTCCGAGCTGTCAGGACAGAGGCCGATGTGGGGCTCAAACCCACAAACCATGAGATCATGACCTGAGCCAAAGTTGGATGCTCAACCGACTGAGCCACCCAGGTACCCCAAATTGATTTCATTTTTTAAAATCCACTTGCAGAAAAAAATATATATCTAGAGTAGTGGAATGATCATTCTGACTGTGGGAAAATATTTCTAGTTACAAACGAAAATCATTTCTCTGGAAGAGTCAAGCTGAGTAAATGTTGATCTTGATCTGTAACTTAGGTAGCATTATGTACGAGTAGCGGTAAGAAACATATGTAGAAGGAAAGGAAATTGGAAATGGGCCCAAGTTCCAAAGTGGACTCTGGAGAATGGTCTCAATTACAGAGACTGATCCACAGTGGGTGGGTGGCAAGCTCATACTCAACAGAGGCAGTGGCCAGCAGTGGAGTATCCATTTTACTGATGGAACTCAGCCTGAAGAAATTAAGTGACATTTAGTCCTTGGGGGTCAACCAGTCAGGTGACTGCCATTACGGAAGTATGCCACTGTATGTGGTCAGAAAATGTTTTGCTTCTAAAGAAGACTTATTTGAATTACTGCAAATGTTCAGAGGAGGGTTGAACACCAGTTAGAAGGGCAGAGACTGTAAAATTTGGAAGAGGAACAAAAACTCAGTTCCACCCATCCATGCATCCATGCGCCTATTCATCTTCAATTGCTTGTTTGCTTGGTTAAACCAACACATATTTATTGAGCTCTTTCTTTGTACCACGCATTGAGCTAGGTGCTGGGGGTATAATGGAGAGCAAAGCGGATATGGTCTGTGTCATCCTGGCACTTACAGTCAAACGGGTGTGATAGAGGTAACTAACAATCATAAATGTATGGCCACAAATTGTGCGAAGGGTCTGAAGCAAGGACACACAGTACTGTGAAAAAAATAGTAGGACACTTGACCTAGTCTGGGGATCAGGGGAGCTCCCCTGATGAAGAAGGTGTTTGAACTGAGATCTGAAAGAGAAGGAGTTACCAGGTAAAGAACAGGAGGAGAGTGAGCTGGCTGTGCATGGGTCAATTGTAGGTATTTCCTCCAAATTCCACTTTCAGGTTGGTGGGTGGGGTGAAATCAGCCAGTCACGGTGGGAATATTTGCATCATGAAAATCTGCAAGCACTACAAATGGGATTTTCTTTTGGAAAGCTAGTTGTGAGACATTTGTTGGCATCCCCCTGGGAGAAAGGGAATGTAACTGACATTGATACTAATCACCCACTAGGACTCAAGTGCTAAGATACTGGGTATATCACTTCACTTAATGCTCACACTAAGTCTGTGTTGTAGAAATATTTACCCTCAGTTCCTGGACATGGAGTAGGAGTTAAAATAAGAAAGTGAGTTTCCTCAAATTGTTGAGCTGGAAGGTCAACAAGGTCATGTTTGAACCCAAGTCTGCTGGGCTTTAAATAAACAAAAAAGAACTTTTTAGAAGAGTCCTTGTAAATGGCTCACTCCTAGATGTGTAATTTGCAGGAGTTAAAAGTAACCTTTTTTTTTTTTGTTTGTTTTTTGCAAACATAGAGGGGAATCTATGTCAAAGATTTAGTCATCTCATTAATTAGTGAGGGAACCAGTACAACGGTCAAGCCAGTTTAAAGAGCCTTTATGGAAGTTTAAGGCACTTTAATAAAGAAATCGTAGAAAAAATTATCTGGGTCAGAAACAAAACTGGTTAATGTTTTACAGGGCAATAAACCATAACCTTTGGGATTATTATCTCTTCTACTAGAGAGAAATCATTTGCATCTTTATTGGACATAAATCTACAAATTAACATAACTTCACAGAATATGGGCCCCTAATTAGTAGTAAACAGAAAAGTCAGAAAATGGTAACTCCTCCAGAAAATGAAATAATCCTTGAGAGGATTGTCAAATAATGCTTCAGTGTGACATTGCAAGGGCACACAGGCATTCTCTTGGTTTTATTTCTGTGTTTTGAATAATTTTTCTTTCTTTAAAAATTTTTTTAAAACTTTATTTGAGAGAGAGAGAGAGAGAGAGAGAGAGAATCCCAGGCAGGCTTTATGCTCAGCAATGGAGCCCGATGTGGGGCTTGATGTGGGGCTCGACGTGGGGCTCGATCCCATGACCCTGGGATCATGACCTGAGCTGAAATAAAATTGGATGCCCAGCTGACTGAGCCACCCAGGAGCCCCTGTATAATTTTTCTTAAATGTGAACAGGTAACTTTCATTCTAACCTGGATATCTAACTTTAGGGACACATGACCCTAAAATGTGGCACCCAGGCACATTGAATATCTTAAGCTGAAACAATTTGAGAAAACAGCAGGTATAGGAAGCTTACTCTGACTTCTCCCTAACCTCCTTCTCCTTCCCTGATACAGGTGATGAGCCTCCCATGTGAAAGTTACCCTCTCTGTACCAGGAGGAAGGAAGACATTGTTATCACCAGAGACAGGGAATTTGGGGCTTAGAAATCTATACAAACAAACCTTATTAAACTAAACCTTATCTTCCTAGCTACTTCTTCACCATTTACTATTCCTAGCCCAAACCTCTCCATCTTTTCAATTCTTTACATATTTACTGTTTCTTTGTCCAAAAGGTATAAAAGCTTCTTGCTCTGGTCACTTCGTCAGGCCTTCATTCTCTTGTAAAGGCTCTTGTGCACATGCAAAAATTCAAAATTTGTATGCTTTCTCTCTTGCTAACCTGTCTTTGTCAGTTTAATTTTCAGGCTCTGCCAGGGACCCTAAGTTTTTCCTATCCCACAGTGATATGTAGTCAAGTGTGGGACTCTAGAAGGAAATCTGCCCTGGTTCCATCCCTTACTAGCTGTGTGGCTTTGGGTGACTTAAGGAACCTCTCTTAATTCCTCAATTTCCTCTTCTGTGACACATCTGTGTCAGAATAATTACCCCCTAGGTTGCTGAGTGGATTAAGAGGTGATGGTGTCTGGGATTAGGGTGGGCCTATCTAGGCTTCCCCTGTCAACTTTTACCAGCAGCTGCTCTCTGTTTCCAAGGTAGGGTCAATGGAGAGGACGTTGTTGGGCTAACGTATGTTGACAACCCTTTAAGGTGAGAAGCTGATAGAACAATAAGCCAAGAAATAGAAGGGAAGGAGTGTGATAGTAAAGGGAGTTTTATTTGGCATGTTGATGATGTCCTAGCAAAGTATGTAATTGCAAAAGAAAAGCCAGAAGTGGGACTTAGAGGTACAGTTAAAAGGCAGTTTGCTAAGGTACAGCATTGGGGTCTCAGAGTCTCCACCCGTAACTAGCACCTAATTTCTTCACCTGGGTTCTGGACAATTTATAAAATAAAACAAAGAGTGAAGATTGAGTCCAAAATGCTCATTTGGTTATGGACAGAGGTTAAGCTGGACTATATGGGTCTATCAACGGAACTTCAGAATTAGGCGACTTCCCCACCCAATGCCCGGGGCAGAGCAGAACATATGCTTTCTGTGGGCAGGCTCGCTCCCACCAGAATGCCCGCAGAGCTGATGGGAAACCAGTTGTTCTCCCTGAATTTGTCAGATACGTCATTGTACCTGCCCTGATCCATAAGCAGGATGACTAAGGGGATGGAGAGAGGCCCAGGGCTATGCTAATTCAGGTCCTTTCATAGGAAGGAAGCATTAGGAATGGGGAAGAAGTGTATCTGGGCACATACAGAATCTGAAAGGAGAGTGATACAGGGAAGTTACAGAGATGGTGGCCCCCATGTGGGCCACCACAACTCTCTGTCTCCCTATAAGCAGTATTTCAAGAAGAGTCAACTCCTGGACCCTGTTTGGTCAAGTTCGAGTTCAGTCTTATCCTCTTCTGGGTAAGTTTGAAGTTTTGGAGTATAAGAAAGCTATTTTTAGTGAACACTGACCATTGACCTCTCTTTTCTCCTGCTGACCTAGGAGAACTGATAATGCATTTCTTGTACCCAGAGGTACAGACATTGAAATTGCTAACGGCCCAAAGACCTCAGTCCCAGTGCTCTAGTCCTTAGACTGTTCCCAGAGCCTACTGAAAATAAATCTGTGAGACATTGAGAAGCCTTGTTAATCTAGGGAAGCCCAATTCAATTCAATGAACTGCTTTATTGAACTGCCCTTATTTTTTCTTTTTTAAATTAAAAAAAATGAATTTATTTATTTTTGAGAGAGAGAGAGAAAGAGAGAGAGAGAGAAAGAGAAGGAGATTGAATACATGCAAGTGGGGGAGAGGCGCGGGGGGGGAGAGAGATTGAGAGAGAGAGAGAGAGAGAGAGAGAGAGAGAGAGAGAGAATCTTAAGCAGGATCCTCGCTCAGCTTGGAGCCTGATGTGGGGCTTGATCCCACGATCCTGGGGTCATGACCCGAGCTGGAATCAAGAGTCAGATGCTTAATTGACTGAGCTGTGTGGGTGCCCCTGAGTTGCCTTTCAATCAGTCTACTTTCTGTTCAAAGAGTGCATAACTCGGAAGGATGTGAAGACATAATCACAAGTCTTTTCTTGTCTGGGGATTTGTTATCCAAATCTCGGAAGTTACAAGACTATGTAGGAAAGTGACATTGTCATAGTACAAAAATATTCACTGAATGTTTTCCTACTGGTGTGCATTTCCTTTCACTCTCTTTCCCCATCGCTTCCACTTTGCCACATTTTCTCCTTGTGGGTATGCTAAATACAAAGCTTCCGCCCACTATGCTGAAAAAATTGATCTCATCAGCTACCCCCCCCCCCCCCCCCGCCCCCTGTTTGGCCAGGTGAGACAGGGGCAACCGGAGTGCCTGTGCAGGACCCTGAGACGGAGAGCAGCCTGACAGCATGCTCTGCCTTGTCCCCCTCTAGCGGCAAGTGTGATGCGAGGGTGCTACGTTTGAGCTGAACCGTCGGGCGTTTACTTTAGCAGGGCCTGTAGAGTTTGCCATTGTTCACCGTGGACAAGGGACTGTGGACTTGCTAGTGAAGTTGGTGGGGTGAACGATCAAAGTGGTGTTGGTGGATGAGGTGTTGAGGGGGGTGGGGGTTCCTGGCAGGTGCAGCTCCCAACCGAAGGTTGAAATTCCTACTTTTACATGCAACAGCTAATTCTGTGCATTTGTGGCCAAATGTGCTCTTTTGGTTTCGCCTCCAAACTGCCTGGGGGGTGAATGCTCTTATCAAGCATGCCCCTTCTACTAATTTGAGCTATGTTTTTTTTTAAAATATATTTTTTAAGTAATCTCTACACCCAACATGGGGCTCGGGCTGACAACCCTGAGATCAAGAGTCAGATACTCTACCAACTGAGCCAATCAGGTACCCCAATTTGAGCTGTCTTTTTTCGAATTATTTGTTTTGAAAAAATTGGAATGGACTCGCATCTATTCTTATAATACAAAAACCTTTCAATGTTACGATTATCAGTGAAAGAAAAAAAGGAGGTGTTACAGTCTTTAAATATTTCAACTGTAGGGGCACCTGGGTGGCTCAGCCAGTTAAGCATCTGACTTTGGCTCAGGTAGGTCTCATGGTTTGTGGGTTTGAGCCCTGTATCAGGCTCTGTGATGACAGCTCAGAGCCTGGAACCTACTTCCGATTCTGTGTCTCCCTCTCTCTGCCCCCCCCCCCCACTCATGCTCTGTCTCTCAAAAATAAAATGTTAAAAAAATAAATAAATATTTCAAAATATTCACATGGGTGGTATCCTTACTTTTTGCAGGTACTACTAAGGACATTTCAAGAGTGACTTCTTCAAAGAGGTCTTGTCTGAGCACCCAGTTTAACCCCCCATCACTGTCTGTCTCTTAAACTTACTCTATTTTTCTTCACGGCACACCTGTCACTATCCACCACTTTCTTGTTCATTTTCTGCCTCTCATACTTGATTATAAATTCCATGAAGCCAAGGGTTTTCTTTCTCGTTAGTCAATTCCGTAGTAGCATCATGGTCTAGAATAGTGTTTGGAACATAGTAGGTGCTCAATAAATGTTTGTTGAATGAATTCATGAATCAGCTGACCACTTACAATTTTATTTTCTCTCAAACACATGTACTTACTCAATAGGAGAGTCTACCCTGGGTATCATTTTCACGAATGTCTTTGTGATCAGTCGCTAATGATCATCTGATATCGCATACCAGACAAATGCAAAATATGTAACAGCAAGTGAAGTGACAGAACCTTCAAAACAAGAAGGACTTCATGTACTTCATAAAGACAATATGAGAGAACTGCTAAGCCATTGGCAAATCTAGCAGAGTTATGTCAGGTAAAACAATTTGAGATTGAAATAGAGGTAACTCACAAGCATAATGACAAGACAGGAGTTTCAAAAGGGAATGATTTAAATGCCAAAGAATTAAGAGTTACATGGTAAAAAATTAAAAAAAAGATGGGGCGTCTGGGTGGTTTAGTCGGTTAAGCGTCCGACTTCAGATCAGGTCATGGTCTTGCAGTTCGTGGGTTCTAGCCCCGCATCAGGCTCTATGCTGACAGCTTAGAGTCTGGAGTCTGCTTCAGATTTTGTGTCTCCCTCTCTCTCTGCCCCCTCCTCCACGCGTGCTCTGTCTGTTTCTCTTTCTTGGAAAGATAGATAAACATTAAAAAATTAAGGAAAAAAAAGAGTTACTTGGTAAAATCAATGAAAACTTTGGAAATTTTTACAAAATAACCAGTCTTGTAATTTTGCTTTGGAAGTCAAACGTGAAGTAAAAAATGTTAGGAGAACGAATGAGGTGGAAGATGTTCTAGCTTGCTCTTTTATAAATTGTCAGATAACTAGGCAATTCTTCTTAGTGCATAGTTATAATTATAATAAAATTTGGTTAAATACAAGGCTAAGAAATTTATTTCTCTAATTTCTGGTTTTATTTCTCAAATTTACCTCTTGATAAAACCTAAATTCTTACCTCCCCCAACTATTTACTATGACATTTCGATTCCTGTTTAAAATGATTCACTTGCAGTGGCCTTTTATTTCTTAAATTTTTTTTTACTTTTTAAATTTTTATTTATTTATTTTTAATTTTAAATTATTTATTTATTTATTTATTTATTTATTTACTTAATTTTTAAAATTTACATCCAAATTAGTTAGCATATACTGCAACAATGATTTCAGGAGTAGATTCCTTAATGCCCCTTAGCCATCTAGCCCATCCCCAACCCCTCCAGCACCCTCTGTTTGTTCTCCATATTTAAGTCTCTTCTATTTTGTCCCCCTCCCTGTTTTTATATTATTTTTGTTTCCCTTCCCTTATGTTCATTTCTGTGTCTTAAAGTCCTCATATGAGTGAAGTCATATGATATTTGTCTTTCTCTGACTGACTAGTTTCGCTTAGCATAATACCCTCCAGTTCCATCCACATAGTTGCAAATGGCAAGCTTTCATTCTTTTTGATCGCTGTGTAATATTCCATTGTATATATATACCACATTTTCTTTATCCATTCATCCATTGATGGACATTTGGGCTCTTTCCATACTTTGGTTATTGTTGATAGTGCTGCTATAAACATGGGGGTGTATGTGTCCCTTTGAAACAGCACACTTGTATCCCTTGGATAAATCCTTGGATAAATTTTGGATAGTAACCCTTTATCTGATATGTTGTTTGCAGATATCTTCTCCATTTCCATTGGTTGCCTTTTAGTTTTGCTGATTGTTTCCTTTGCTGTGAAGAAGGTTTTATTTTGATGAGGTCCCAATAGTTCATTTTTGCTTTTGTTTCCCTTGCCTCTGGAGACGTGTTGAGTAAGAAGTTGCTGCAGCTAAGGTCAAAGGGGTTTTGGCTGCTTTCTCCTAGAGGATTTTGATGGCTTCCTGTCTTACGTTGAGGTCTCTCATCCATTTTGAGTTTATTTTTGTGTCTGGTGTAAGAAAGTGGTCCAGGTTCATTTTTCTGCATGTCCATTTCCCCAGCACCACTTGCTGAAGAGATTGTCTTTATTCCATTGGATATTCTTTCCTGCTTTGTCCAAGATTAGTTGGTCATACGTTTGTGGGTCCATTTCTGGGTTCTCTATTCTGTTCCATTAATCTGAATGTCTGTTTTTGGCCCAGTACCATACTCTCTTGATGATCACAGCTTTGTAATACAGCTTGAAGTCCGGGATTGTGATGCCTCCTGCTTTGGTTTTCTTTTTCAAGATTGCTTTGGCTATTTGGGGTCTTTTCTGGTTCCATACAAATTTTAGGATTGTTTGTTATAGCTCTCTGAAGAATGCTGGTGTTATTTTGATAGGAATTGCATTGGATATGTAGATTGCTTTGGATAGTATTGACATTTTAACAATATTTGTTCTTCCTATCCAGGAGCATGGAATCTTTTTCCATTTTTTGGTGTTGTCTTCAATGTCTTTCATAAGCTTTCTATAGTTTTCAGTGTACAGATTTTTCACCTCTTTGGTTAGATTTATTCCTGGGTATTTTATGGTTTTTGGCACAATTATAAATGGGATGGATTCCTTGATTTCTCTTTCTGTTGCTTCATTGTTGGTGTATAGGAATGCAATCGATTTCTGTGCATTGATTTTACATTTTGCAACTTTGCTGAATTCATGAATCAGTTCTAGCAGTTTTTTGGCGGAATCTTTTGGGTTTTCCGTATAGAGTATCATGTCATTTGCCAAAAGTGAAAGTTTGATCCCCTCCTGGCTGATTTGGATGCCTTTTATTTCTTTGTGTTGTCTGATTGCAGAGGCTAAGAGTTCCAATACTATGTTGAATAACAGTGGCGAGGGTGGACATCCCTGTCTTGTTTCTGACCTTAGGGGGAAAGCTCTCAGTTTTTCCCCATTGAGGATTATGTTAGCATTGGGTCATTCATATATGGCTTTTGTGATCTCGAGGTATGATCCTTCCATCCCTACTTTCTGGAGGGTTTTTATCAAGAAAGGATGTTGTATTTTGCCAAATGCTTTCTCTGTGTCTATTGAGAGGATCATATGGTTATTGTCCTTTCTTTTATCGATGTGATGAATCACGTGAATTGTTTTGCGGCTATTGAACCAGCCCTGCATCCCAGGTATAAATCCCACTTGGTCGTGGTGAATAATTTTTTAATGTATTGTTGGATCCAGTTGGCTAATATCTTGTTGAGGATTTTTGCATCCATGTTCATCAGGGAAATTGGTCTATAGTGCTCCTTTTTAGTGGGGTTTCTGTATGGGTTTGGAACCAAGGTAATGCTGGCCTCATAGAAAGAGTTTGGAAGTTTTCCTTCCATTTCTATTTTTTGGAACAGCTTCAAGAGAGTAGGTGTTAACTCTTCCTTAAATGTTTGGGAGAATTCCTCTGGAAAGCCATCTGGTGCTGGACTCTTGTTTTTTGGGAGATTTTTGATTACTAATTCGATTTCTTTACTGGTTATGGGTCTGTTCAAATTTTCTATTTCTTCCTGTTTTAGTTGTGATAGTGTACATGTGTCTAGGAATTTTTCCATTTCTTCCAGATTGCCCATTTTATTGGTGTATAATTGCTCCTAATATTCTGTTATTATTGTTTTTATTTCTGCAGTGTTGGTTGTGATCTCTCCTCTTTCATTCTCGATTTTATTTATATGGGTCCTTTGCTTTTTCTTTTTGATCAAACTGGCTAGTGGTTTATCAATTCTGTTAATCCTTTCAATGAACCAGCTTCTGGTTTCATTGATGTGTTCTACAGTTATTTTGGTTTTTATAGCATTGATTTCTGCTCGAATCTTTATTATTTCCTGTCTTCTGCTGGTTTGGGGCTTTATTTGCTGTTCTTTTTCCATCTCTTTAAGGTGTAAGGTTAGGTTGTGTATCTGAGACCTTTCTTCCTTCTTTACGAAGGTCTGGATTGCTATATATTTTCCTCTTATGACCACCTTTGCTGCATCCCAGAGGTTTTGGGCTGTGGTGTTATATTCATTGGCTTCCATGTACTTTTTAATTTCCTCTTTAACTTCTTGGTTAGCCCATTCATACTTTAGTAGGATGTTCTTCAGTCTCCAAATATTTGTTACCTTTCTAAATTTTTTCTTGTGGTTGACTTTGAGTTTCATAGCATTGTGGTCTGAAAATATGCACTGTATTATCTGTATCTTTTGTACTTGTTGAGGGCTGATTTGTGTCCCAGTGTGTGGTCTATTCTGGAGAGCGTTCCATGTGCACTGGAGAAGAATGTATATTCTGCTGCTTTAGGATGAAATGTTCTGAATATATGTGTTAAGTCCATCTGGTCCAGTGTGTCATTTAAAACCATTGTTTCCCTGTTGATGTTTTGATTAGATGATCTGTCCATTGCTGTGTGGTGTTGAACTTCTCTACTATTATGGTATTATTATCAATGGGTTTCTTTATGTTTGTGATTAATTGATTTATATATTTGGATGCTATCACATTTGGTACATGAATGTTTATAATTGTTAAGTCTTCTTGGTGGATAGACCTCTTGATTATGATATAATGCCCTTCTTCATCTCTTGATACAGTCTTTATTTTAAAGTCTAGATTGTCTGATATAAGTATGGCTACTCCGGCTTTCTTTTGTTGACCATTAGCATGATAGTTGGTTCTCCACCTGCTTCCTTTCAATCTGAAGGTGTCTTTAGGTCTAAAGCGGGTCTCTTGTAAACAGCATATAGATGGATCTTGTTTTCTTATCCATTCTGTTACCCTATGTCTTTTGATTGGAGCATTGAGTCCGTTGACATTTAGAGTGAGTACAGAAAGATATGAATTTATTGCCATTATGTTGCTTGTAGAGTTGGAGATTCTGGTAGTGTTCTATGGTCCTTTCTAGTCTTTGTTGCTTTTTGTCTTTATTTATTTGTTTGTTTGTTTGTTTGTTTTTTTTGTCTTTTCTCCCCTCAGAGAGTCCCCCTTAAAATCTCTTGCAGGGTTGGTTTAGTGGTTACAAACTCATTTAATTTTTGTTTGTCTGGGAAACTTTTCATCTCTCCTTCTATTTTGAATGACAGCCTTTCTGGGTAAAGAATTCTTGGCTGCATATTTTTCTGATTCAGCACATTGAATATATCCTGCCACTCCTTTCTGGCCTGCCAAGTTTCTGTGGATAAGTCTGCTGCAAACCTGATCTGTCTTCCCTTGTAGGTTAAGGACTTTTTTCCCCCTTCTGCTTTCATGATTCTCTCCTTGCCTGAGTATTTTGTGAATTTGACTATGAGATGCCTTGTTGATGGTCGGTTTTTGTTGAATCTAATGGGAGTCCTCTGTGCTTCCTGGATTTTGATGTCTGTGTCTTTCCCCAGGTTAGGAAAGTTTTCTGCTATGATTTGCTCACATAACCCTTCTACCCCTATTTCTCTCTCTTCTTCTTCTGGGACCCCTATGATTCTGATGTTCCTTTTTAATGAGTCACTGATTTCTCTAATTCTTAAATTGTGCTTTTATGCCTTAGTCTCCTTCTTTTTTTTTTTTCTGCTTAATTATTCTCCATAAGTTTGTCCTTTATAACATTGATTCTCTGCTCTGCCTCATTCATCCTTGCTGCCATGGCATCCATTCAATATTGCAGCTCAGTTACAGAACTTTTTATTTCATCTGGACTAATTTTTACTTTTTTATCTCCACAGAAAGGGATTAAAATCGATTTCCAACTCCAGCTAGTATTATTATCATGATTCTAAATTCTGGTTCAGACATCTTGCTTGTATCTATTGGTTAAGTCCCTGGCTGTCGTTCCTTTCTGCTCTTTTTTGGGGGGTGAATTCCTTCATTTTGTCATTTTGAAGGGAGGAAAGGAATTAATGAGGTAAAAAAATTAAAATTAAAAAATTAAATAAAAAATATTAAAATTTAAAAAATTAAACACACACACACACAGACACACACACAAAATAGAGTAAATGATGCTAGATCTTAGGTGTGTTTTGGTCTGGGTGTTGAAAGAGATTTGATAGATTAGAGAAAAAAGGGGAATAAAAAAAAAACAAAAAGAAAAAAAGGAAATCTTTTGAAAATTTGAAAAAATGAATGCAGTTAAGTAGAATAAAATGAAATGATGGAAGTAAAATAGAATTTGAAAAAATTTATACAAAAGTAAAAAATATGGTAGAAAAAAATTCAAGAAAAATATATATTTTTTATTTTTTATTAAAAAAAATTTTTTTGGGGGCGCCTGGGTGGCGCAGTCGGTTAAGCGTCCGACTTCAACCAGGTCACGATCTCGCGGTCCGTGAGTTCGAGCCCCGCGTCAGGCTCTGGGCTGATGGCTCAGAGCCTGGAGCCTGTTTCCGATTCTGTGTCTGCCTCTCTCTCTGCCCCTCCCCCATTCATGCTCTGTCTCTCTCTGTCCCAAAAATAAATAAACGTTGAAAAAAAAAAATTTAAAAAAAATAAAAAAAAATAAAAAAATTTTTTTTTCAACGTTTATTTATTTTTGGGACAGAGAGAGACAGAGCATGAACGGGGGAGGGGCAGAGAGAGAGGGAGACACAGAATCGGAAATAGGGTCCAGGCTCCGAGCCATCAGCCCAGAGCCTGACGCGGGGCTTGAACTCCCGGACCGCGAGATCGTGACCTGGCTGAAGTCGGACGCTTAACCGACTGCGCCACCCAGGCGCTCCAAGAAAAATATTTTTAATAAAAATAAAAATAAAAATAAAAATAAAAATTTTTCTCTTTCTGTATTCAAGAAAAAGAAAAGAAACGAAAAAGAGAAAAGAAAAAAAAAAGAAAATTGAATAGATGGACCGGCGAACATACCGAAATACAACTGAAATTACTTCAATTTCCCCAAGAAGTCAAACTATGAAGCACTTTATAGTCCATAAAGTAAGAAGGCGGAGAAACTTGTGTTCCTGAAGCGCGAGGTTGGCCCTGTTGGCGGGGCTTAGTGTAACGGCTCCGTTCTCCACTAGATGGCGCTGGTTAGCTTACTGGGGTGGGTTGTCCTGCCGCTTGTAGGTACGTATGCGCATGCGCATGCGCGGGTGTGGTGAAAATGGTGTCGCCCAGATACCTGGTCCCTAGTATGGAACTCCCTTCTCCGGGACTAGCTTAGCAATTGTGCACCTGTCCTTTGTCTTCAGCTTCCCTCCACTCCCCACTTTTACACCATCTGCAACCGAACCCCAGGCAGCACCTCCCTCCTGAGTTTTATCTCAGATGCGGCTGTTTTTCCCGACCCCTTACTTCTGAGGGACTGCGGCTTTGACCTGTTCTGCTTCTCTGCGGGAGGGTCTCACTGAGCGGTGGCCGGGTGCCGGCTGCACCCAGGAACGCTTGCTGGCTGCTGCTGCCGATGCCCAGATACTGCAGCCGGGTGCCATCCTGCCCCAGAGAAAGTTCGCACGATTGTGTAGCAGCGGCGTTTCAGGGATTATGGAAAATCACAACACGCATCTGGCACCGGGCTCCGCCCCCAGCGACCTTGTTCCAGCACCAGGTTGTTCTCCCGGGTCCATTGGGACCTTGCCTTTGGGGGATCCACACAGCCTCTACCAGCTGTCCCGGGAACCACCTCTCCCGTTCAGTCTGAAGACACCCGGACTCCTCTCTGCTCCTGGAGATTTGCCCTTCCCACCCGAGCCCCGCCAGGTATGGTGCTGCAGAGTTTCAGCCTCTGAGCTCCCCCTGTTTATAGTCTTAATGCAATTTAAGCCCTCTCCTTTCTCCCTTTTTAGTTAAGTCCCTGCGGCTGTTTCCACTTTTCCACCTTCTCTCCAGCTGCTTTGGGAGGGGTGCTTTTCCCGTATTTCCCCCTCCCCCCGTCTCTGTCCTCTCCACACGGAAAAACAGCATCCTGCCCTCCCGGCTTCTGTCTCCCCCAGTTCACCTCTCCGCGCCGCGCCGTGTACCTGCTGAGTTCTGTGGTTCAGGCGGTGCAGATTGTTGTGTTAAACCTCAGATCAGTTTTCTAGGTGTGCAGGATGGTTTAGTGTTGATCTGGCTGTATTTCATCAAAAACTTTTCATTTAAATGTTTGTTTATTTTTGAGAGAGAGACGGAGCACAAATGGGGGAGGGGCAGAGAGAGAGAGAGAGAAACCCCAAATCTGAAGCAGGCTCCAGGCTCTGTGCCTGGATGGTCTGATGTGGGGCATGAACTCATGAACCATGAGATCATGACCTGAGCCGAAGTGGGATGCATAACCAACTGCCCCTGCAGTGGCCTTTTCATGATACATTTTTTTTTTTTTTTTTGGGAACTAGGGTCATGGCATGTGATAAGTAGAATATTCAGAAGTCTATTCAAGGTTCAGGGAGGAAATGTCCAGCTTGGAATGTCATCCATAAGCAAATCAAGGTGCTAAGGGGTGAATTGGAGGAGTTATCTCTCAAGGCAACTCAATCTCAAGGCCTTAGGGTTGCATATGTTTGGATTCAAATCTCTGTTCTGCCTCTCCCTTGCTCTGTGAATCGGGGCAAATTACTTCTCGGAGTTTGCTTTCTCATCTAAAAATTAATACATGGAAAAATAAATCGCAACATTACATGTAATGAGATAATAAAGACATCTCAGTTCTGCTTTCTCTTTCAAGAACTTGGGCATAGATAAATATGACATTGCTCTTGTTGGTCAGCTTTGAAGATTTGGAATTAGGTGTCCCTTCTACTAGGTGATGTTGTTAGTAAAAATCCAGACATATCAACAAGTTATGTCAGGGGCTCCACTCCTAATGATTGAGAATGATTCCTCCTTTGCTGACGTTTCCCTCTGCATTCTGGGGGGGCCACCGGAGTGGGGTGTGTGTGGTGATGACGGCAGCCATGATGGTGGCAAGGGGCCTCAGTGATTTGGTGGGGGTCACGAAGACAAAAGAGTGATCTTAGCTGGAAAGTGCTACCAGGGGATTCATGGAGAGCAAAGGCCATGCTTTCTGATTAGGCAAGAGGGAAAGGAGCCGGGCAACAGGTTTCAAATCCTTTAAGTCAGAGAATTGAAAATGTCCTCGGGCTCATCAGCTATTGATAGTTAATTTACTGGGTAGCTAACATCCTGTATTGTCTCACTGTTTGCTTTTAAGGTAGATGCCATTATTACCTTTCTCCTCATTTTCCGGATGAGGATACTGAGGCTTAGCCAGGCTAAATCACTTGGCCAAGCCCTCACAGCTCATGGCAGAACTGGGATTATAATCCAAGTCAGAGAGGGTGCTTTCAACCAGGACACATGGTTGCTAGTTATTGTATAGCCATATTGACTGTATTTGCCATATGGATTTCTTGCTGTTGGTGAACTGTTCTTGTTCGTTTGCATGGCTGAGGGAACCTGAGGATGTTTATCATGTTGGCAGGAGAAAGAATCTGGGTAGGAGAACACAGACAAGAAATGTCAGCTGGTGAGGCAACTGGTAAGCCACCAAATATTTATTTAGCAATATTTTGGATCAGGCAGTGTTTTAGCTGAACAAGACACAACTCACCTCAGTAACTTCTCATTTGTTAGGAGACAGACACAAAAGAACGTTACAGTTGATCCTTAAACAACACAGCACTTCCCAGTAAAACATCTGTATAACTTCTCATTCCCCCCAAATCTAACTCTACTAGTACACTAATCACCTACTGTTGACCGGAAGCCATCCTGATAACATAAAGTCAATCAACATATATTTTGTGTGTTATTTGCAGGATAGACTGTATTCCTATAAAGTCATAGAGAAAAGAAAATGTTATGAAGAAAATCGTAAGGAAGAGAAAACATACTTATAGGACTGAACTGTATTTATTGAAAACAATTTGCATATAAGTAGACCCATGCAGTTCAAACCTGCATGGTTCAAGGGTCAACTGGACATGACAGTAAGAAAAGGGCAATCACAAAGCAGTACATGAAGGGCAGTCGTTACGAATGGGAGGTCGACTCTGCTTTAAGGACCCAGGGAAGGCTTCACAGAGGGAGATAATCGATCTGTCTCTCGAAAGAGAGTTGGGGTGGATTCGAGTTCCCAGTGGAGGCAATGCCTTGTGCCAAAGAGAGGAGGTATGGCGCAGCTGACAGTTCGGTAGTGTTGGATGGTAGGTCCAGAGTGGAGTGGGGGAAGCTGTAGGACAGGACTCTGGCGACCTGGGCAAATGCGGTCAGATCACGAAGGGTCTCCTCTTCCAGGTTCAGTAATTTGGACGATTATCTCTAATCAAAGGAGAAATTTTGAAGGATAGTAAACAGTCTGCACTGGGTCCTTTCTGTCTGCCCTTCCATATATGCTCTCCATTGTCTTTGCTCCGTCTGTACTTTAGGAGGCCGACTTCCGTGGATGGCATCAGTCGGTATGTTAGTTTCCTAGGATTGCCACCACAAAATACCACAAACCAGGTGGCTTGTTCATTCACCATTCTGGAGGCTGGAAGTCTGGAACCCAGGTGTTAGCGGGATTGATTTCCTTGGGAGGTTCTGGGGGAGAGTCTGTTCATGCTTCTCTCCTAGCTTCCAGTGTTTGGGCCATCCTTAGCTTGTGGATGCATCACTCCGACCTCTGCTCGTCTTCACACAACATTTTCCCCCGTGTCTCTGTTGGTGTGTCTTATCCTCATTGATAAGGACACCAATCATATTGCATTTAGCTCACCCTACTTCAGTATGATCTCATCTTAAATTGATTACATTCACAAAGATCCTATTTTCAAACAAGGTATAGGTACCAGGGGTTAGGACTTGCATATAACTTTTTGAGGGGCACAATTCAATCCACAATAGTTGGTAACCTTGCCCTTTGAGTTTTGGCTGAGTTAGGCCATTGGGGAGCATGGGCAGGGGATCAGAGGGAGGGAAGAAAATAAACTTAGGGAACGTATTCCCAAGCTTTGCACTTTTGGGGTCACCATGGACTGCCTTCATCTGTCAGCTGAAGGCTGTAACTCTTGAGGTGTAGCCCTCTCCACAAAGAAGTCTCTCTGTCTCATTTATAATTGTTTTCTCCTCTTGCCTCATTAGGCCTCAGAATGGTAAAAATATCTCATTGTTACTAGTCTGGGAATATTTCATTATCCCTATGATTTCCTTACAGTCTGCCCAAACCTTTTGTAGTAATCTCTATATTAAAATTTCCACCAAATTAACTAATTTGAGTGTCATCTTATTCCAATCAGCATTTTTATGGAAACAATGACAATATTTTTATATTACATAATTGCTTAGGTAGCAGAGTAGAGTATGGATTGGAAAGGGAGGCAAGAAAGGAGGCACTGAGACTAGAGAGGAAGGCAGTAAGTATAATAATTCAGGTAAGAGATGACTGGACTTGAACTTGAAAGATAGCGGTTATGATGGAGAGGAGAGGAGGGATGCACAAATATTTGGAGATAGAATTAATATGGCTCGGGACAACCCTTGTAACCAATTAGATTCATCCTCACCAAATACTTACTGGTAAGAGGAAATTCTTGCACCAACTTCAGAAAAAGTGAAGATTTACAGATCAGCAGAAGAGAGGCAAGTAGGATAGGTACCCCCCAAACTTTTAAATAATGTGACATGGAGGCAGGCTTGGTGGAATCAGGGACGATTCGAGTTTTTAAGGGTTTCAGTGTCCTGTCCCATTGGGTCAGGATGGCATTTCTGGCTCCATCCCATTTCCCAGGTCCCTTTAGGCGGTACTGGTAAGGAGTACACGGTCCAAAGAAAACTTCCCAAGCGAGTCTGGGATCCTTGAGGAACAGAAATGGGACACTGGGCTTTGTGCCTATGCATGCGGCAATGTCATCCATGTAGGTGATGTACTCAAGTTTGTCTTTACTGATGTCTTTCATCACACCCCTGCAGGGGAAAAAGATGGATCATTTTTCAGTTTCAAGTTATAAGTCACCCTTCCTCCCGCCATTTTGTTTCTTTTTATCACAGTCAAGCCATGTTTGGGAATGTTTTTCTATGTTGCAAAGCAAAAAAAAATAAGAGTTTATCTACAGAAGGTATTTGGGAAGGTAATTTTGTTAAAGGAGATGGTAAAAGGAGGCAATTGGAAGAGCAGTTCTAGATAATGTTTTAGGTTCTTGAATTTGATATAAGGGTAAAATCTCATCCAGTCTCAATACAGCACTTATTGAACGAATGAACATGATCAGAAAGCATCACATATATGGCCACCTAAATTATTGTTATTGACATTAATTGTGAGTTGAGAGAGCCATACATGGGGCCCTGAACATGACACAGATGTGGGTATCATGTATATGAAAGCTTTATTCCTATCTATTTCTGTGGTTAGTAAACTTTCATGATGTCCTAATGACATTCATTCATTCATTCCTTCAATAAATATCACATGAGGCATCATGCTAGCTGCCAGGAGTCTAACAATGAATAAAACAAAGTCTGTGTTGTCAAGAAGCTTACCTTCTAGTGAGGAAATTAACAGGCTATAAAAACCCTCAGCCAAGCAGATATATAATAAATCAGGTGGTAATAGGTATTATGAAGAGATATAAAGGAGGGGGGGAATGCAATGAAGGGATTGAGTAGGCTGCCATATTTATACAGTGTTGTCAGAGAAGGCTTCTCTTAGGAGGCGATATTTGACAGTGAGCCTGTAGGTATGGGGGGAGGGGAGGGGAGAACATTCCAGGCAGAGGTTAGAGTAAGTGCAAAGGTTCTGAGGGGGCTAGGTTTGGGCTGTTTGAGGACCAGGGAGGAGGCTGCCTCGGACTGGAGCAGTATGGGTGAGGTGGGAGGACAGTAGGCAGTGAGGGCACAGAGATGGCTGGTTGCTCTGGAGCACTGGGGAGCCCCAGGGAAATTTCTGGGAGTGAAATGGGGAGCAATCAGAGGGTTTTGACCAGAAGGACAATGTGGCGCTCCTCACTTCTGCCGCAGTGTCAAGACTTGACACTCCCTGTAGAAGAGCAGAGAGGAGGCCGGGAGACCAGATAAGTGGTGACAGCCAGTGTCCTAGTGAGAGGTGACAGTGGCCTGGTCTGGGGTGGCTGTGGGGGTAGCTAGAAGGGTCTGGATTTCTGCCTTCTGTTCAAAGGTAGGAGCTGACAGTATTTGCTGATGTGTGGTATGGCGAGAAAAAGAGGAGAAAAGGATCACTCAGGGGTTCTGGCTGATCACCCAGAGTGAGTAGCCAGTGACTGAGAAGGGGAAGAAAAGTCTCAGAGCAGCCCGGGTGCAGGATGAGTGGGCAGGTGTTAGAGGGCTAGAGTTCATTCTTAGCTGTATTAAATTTGAGATATCTAAGTGGTATCCAAGTGGAGATATCTAGAGGGACTTGGATTAGGAGTTGGAATTCGAGGGCGAGACTTGGGAGTCATGACTATGTGATGGAATTGAGAGCCACAGGCCTGGGTGAGGCCGCCTAGGAGTGGGTGTTCGTAGAAGTGAGAAAGGATCTGAGGATTAAGGTTGGGGTTCACCAATTTTTAGGAGCGAGGAAGAGGTGACACCAGGAATTGCAGAGAAAGAGCAGCCTAAGAGACACAAGAACAAAGACACAAGGGGGTTCTGGGGGCCAAGTGAGCTCAAGGTTGCCACCTGTTGGGGCCCTGGCTCTGTATTCTGCTGAGAGGAGCTGGTACCCCCACCTAACACATCCGAGACCACACATCTAGTTGGTGGAACAGTTGGGATTAAAAGCATATTCTTCTGGCTCCGATGCAGGTTTGTGGGTACAGAAATACATTGGTAGGTTTTCCCGAAGAAGTTGCATGTCATGTCATACCTTTCTATGAGCTGCTCCTTTTTCGTAGCCTCAGCCATCAATTTTGGAGACGGAGGTATCTTACAGAGTCCTGTGAGAAACATCGGAAAGAACATTAACGTCACATGTGCCTTTTCCTTTGCGTTCTCTTCTCCCTCGTTTCTGGTCCCCCACTGCTCTATCCTTAGGACGTGTAATAGTCAAAGCTTAGACTGGAACTAGAGGTAATTTCTGGAAGCATAATGCCCCTCCAAACCCACTTAACCAGGGTTCGTGGCATTCTACTGCCAGAATTATGAGGAGGGACGCCCCTGTCATCCAGCCCTCAGCCTGCGCTGACCCATCGGTCATCGGTACCTGCTCCAGCTCATTTACCCGCTTGCACATTACATATATTCATATATACTGTTTGTATTGTATTGTTTGTATACCCCTGTTTGTATTTGTATGTGTGTGTTAAAGCTATTTGTGGGTTAAATGTAACTACTTAAAATGACCTTGTTTTTATAACCCTGCTTTGACATGTCTTCACTCCTGTTGCACCGGAAGCCTCGTGTGTGGAAGCGCCTGGTGGTCCCTCAGCCTCACAGAGAGACTAGGCTCTGACCTCTTGAGTGGTTGTGGGCATGTGTTCCTTCTCGGTCTCTCTCCTAGACGGTCTCAGCTCTTGGACTCTGCTCTTCCGACTGGAGCCAAGTGCTGGCCCCAGGGTGGGGGGTTAGTATCCGCTTGAGATAGGTCTGACTTAGCCCCGTCGTGTGCTTGCCACTAGAGTCACTTTACCCTGTAAAAAGTGGGCAAGACTTTACCTAGTGGTTCTCAGATTGCATCTGGAGGCTCTCTGGAGAAGCATGTAATTCCTCCTGTGGCGTCATCTAATTGAGTTTTGTTTTGTCAGCTCTATCATTCTGGTGAGCATTTTTGAGCTCATTACAAAACATTAAAAAAACCCCAAAACACCACGTACTTAAGAGTCTTCTGAGATTTTAATATAACCAGATAATGTTGTGAAAGCACTTTAGCTGGCCTTAAAGAAAGAAATATTTGTGATCATTTAATGAAAATGTGCGGAATCCAAGGTTTGTAGAGGGTGAACGAAGTCGACACAACTTAGTACTGTGTTATATACTGTTGATAAATTACTGGTGATTGTTTTTATTCATTAATGACACAATTCTGCGAAAGAACACCTGGTTGGCTCAATTGTGATTGCTGTTTATGGTTAAAAAATCAGGGGCGCCTGGGTGGCTCAGTCAGTTAAGCATCCGACTTTGGCTCAGGTCATGATCTCGCACTTTGTGAGTTTGAGCCCCGTGTCGGGCTCTGTGCTGACAGCTCAGAGCCTGGAGCCTGCTTCGGATTCTGTGTCTCCTTCTCTCTCTGCCCCTCCCCGGCTCACGCTCTGTCTCTTCCCCTCTCAAAATAAAATAAAATAAACATTAAAAAAATAAAAAAAATCATGCAAATGCAATTCTTTAAAATGCTTACTAATCTAAAACCTGCCCTACTTTGGAGAGGTATGATAGTAACAGCAAGAGTAAGAATGCCAGTTTCCAATGAGTAGAGTTCACTGTGTGCCAGGTACCACGATAAGTGGTCGGCAGACATTATCCATCTCACAAAACTGTTGTGAAAGAGGTTTTATTATCCCCATTTTACAGACGAAGGGGCTGAGATTCAGAGAGGTCCTCACAAAGATAGTGAGTTTTAGAGTCGGGATCGGACCCTGGTAACCCCGACTCCATCATCTGTACTCTTACTGTGAAAACTGACAGCAGTTAGTGTCTAGTGTCTAAAATATTTTTTCATAGGCATTACTCAAAGGTTACCATCTCCTCAGAACTCAACTTTATTCACAGTCTGCATTATTCCAGCAACTTCCTTTGGAAGGGATATAGAGTTCTACTTCTAGAAATAAATAGAAAGATTTAGAAGTAAATAAGCTAGAGTAGAACAGAATATAGGATCCCAAAGCTTCCAACAATTTCAGTTAATCTGAGAAACATGATTATATCTTGCTGTGCAAATTAATCCCATCCACACAACCACAACCTTTTTTCCACCGTCACGTTAGTGACATAAGCACACCCATGACAATATTACTCATATATGAAATTAAATATTTACTAAACTTGAAATATGGTACTTTAGCTCACATCTGTTCCATTTTGGCTGAATCACAAGACACTAATTGGAAACTCAGTTGATCACGTAGGGCTTTAAATAGAGTCAAGGTACCTTTGAATACTCTTGTGGCCCAACGTGCCTGGAGCTCTGTGCCTGATAAGATGGATCCTTTAAGGCTGATGAGGCCAATGATAGCTAATGTTGCCCTCTCCAGGTTTGAAGGAAAGACCTGCTTATACAGGAATATCTTCTTTGTACAAAGGCTTTTGAGAGGCTCTTCCAGGAAGGGAAAAGAAAATGTGTATCCTGTCGTAAAGATCACAACGTCGAGGTTTTCCTCCACTGTTCCGTCTTCAAAGACAGCAGAGGTTTCCGTGAACTCCTTCACGCTGGTTTTCATAGTGACCGTCCCACAGAGGATACAGATTGGCAGTTCATCATTCACAATGAATTTTGGTTTTCTCCTTTGACACAGAAGAGAAAATTATTCATTGTAGTTGTATCTGTGAGATGGTTGAGCAAATTATTTATTTGGTCAGCTCAGGGGAATTATCTGCTAAGCCAAGGGAGTGAATTGACCAATGTCTAGTTCAAAGTTGTCTACCCAACTTACTGTTTCAATAGCATCTTTTGTTTTTCTGCTTCCAGTAGAAGGCATGTGGAAAATGGCTAAACCTATTCTTTCCTGCCTGGGGTTTAAAATTCTCTGTCTCTTGAAATTCATTTCTGGAGCAATGCTTTTCTCAGAATTAGGACGGAGTATACAGCAATCCATTTAAGAATCAGGTCTCACATCACCCAGGCCTCAAAGGGTTGACGTTAGACAAAGAGGAAATTAGCAAGAAACTTTTTGGATAAAAATAAAAAAATCTGAACCAAGTTATGCTGAAAAATATTTTTTATTACGAACATCATTCCATCTAATCATGGCACATATAATGTCTTTATAAAATTGACATATCAAGTCATCCACTGCTGTTAATTTTCTTTGTAAGTTGAGAGCTGTCTTACGAAAAAAAAAAATATTTGGGTCAAGCATAAAATAGAAGTCACATTTAATGACCTTACATTCATTTCAAAAGTTTTCTTTTCCTTGCCATGTGCAGCTTCATACAGATGCATGTTATATTAAAATGTTTAATTTTAGGAACTCCTATTGGAAATTCATCCTCTAATCATTCAGCCAGAGAATCATTGGCAAGAGCTGGCCATCTGTACTCAAGAGGCTGCAAATATTCCATTTGTAGATGGTGCCCATTTCAAGACTCCTCAAAGCCAATTTTAACGTCCTGACTTTCAAGCTAACATCCTGACTTTTCAAGAAATGAAAAGTTTTTATCTTTCATTATATTCTAGCCTCATGAATTACTACTTTTGTTACCAGACAGAGAATATTCCTATTTGTGGTACCTGATGGACATTGTCTTAAGGAACTAAGCCCAGAGCAGAATAAATAAAGGCAGCATAATAATTACTGAAGATTTGAGTTATGAATAAAGTAGAATTAAAAATTATTGATTGTTTTTTAAAAATATGTTTATTTAGAGAGAGAGAGAGAGAGAGAGAGCACGTGCATGCACCTGAGTGAGTGGGGGAGGGGCATAGAGAGAGAGGGAGAGACAGAATCCCAAGCAGGCTCCATGCTGTCAGTGGAGAGCCTGACTGGGGGCTTGATCTCATGACCTTGGGATCATGACCTAAGCCGAAATCAAGAGTTGGACACTTAACTGACTGAGCCACCCAGGTGCCCTAAAATTATTGGTTCAATAATTTTCCCATTAAATAAAAAATTTAAGTACCCCTTTGTAATACTTAATCCATAATTCTCATGGTTAAATCTTTTATTCATTTGCCTCTCTTGAATCCAGTTTAGTACACACGAGGGCAGAACTTGCGCCATAAAATTAAGGTATCTTCTTGTAATCACCATATTATAGGGGTAGCCCCCATTTGAACAGCGGTGGATAACCCAGGCACCAGTTCTAGTACTGAGAAGTACCTAAAAAGTAAGGAAGGATAAATATATGTACATCATTTTGTAGTATGTTTGTTTGATGTGCTTCAAATGTTCTTATAACTTCTGTCCTTTTTAAAGAAGTTTTTATCTTAATTCCAGTTAATTAACATCCAGTGTTATATTCGTTTCAGGTGTACAATATAGTAATTCAACCCCTGCACACATCACCCGGTGCTCATTGCGACAAGTGCACTTTTAGTCCCCATCACCTATTTCACCCATCCCCCCACCTCCCTCCCTTCTGGTGCTCTCAGCTTTGTTCTCTGTGGGTAAGAGTGTGTTTCTTGGTTTGCCTCTTTTTCCCTTTGCTCATTTGTTTCTTAAAGTCCACACGTGAGTGAAATCATAGGGTATTTGTCTTTCTCTGACTGACTTATTTCACTTAGCGTTATACTCTCTGGCTCCATCCATGTTGCAAATGGCAAGATTTCCTTCATAGCTTCTGTTTTTAACTGGTGAGTTTGTACATAGAACTACAAATGACTGTTTCTGTTGTTTTCGTTTTTATAAGTCACTTTTACCTGATCTATATATCTGTTAAGTATTTTTATCATGTTCACTATAAAAATTATAGTGCTAGTAGATATGCGCACTGTTGACCTGGCAATCTTTTACATATAAATAATACAGAATGTAAAGTGGAGTTTTGGGAAAGCAATTTTAACTGAGTTCAATAGAAATCTTCAACATCTCTTTCCCGAATCTAATAATGTCCTATAATATATGTTAAAGTAGAACAGATTTCTAATTTGCGAATCTATGCTTGGACTTTCTAAAGTCATTCTGCACACTTCGTGGGCAAAGTGAAGGCTGTTTTTATCTGAAAACAAATTCTAAATGTGACTTCTAATAGAAAATTTGGACATGTTCAGAAAATAACTTCCATTTTCTATTTTTATATGGGGGTTTCGCCAGAATTATGAAGAGAGAGTGTAAAAACAGATCAGTGGTCTGGGTAGAGTACTTTATTCATTTGGTCTTGTTCCTGAAACAGTGCCTCTGAAAAAATGCCTCGTGGTCTGGCATCCACACAGTGTCCTTGACCCCTCTTGGAGATGTTTCAATTCTGTTATGTGTGGATTTTTTTTTTCACTCATGTTGGGTCCACATGATTTAGCAATCGGCCAATGTGCTTTATAGTCTTGTATCCCTCTCTCCAGCCACCAGAAATGATGATGGGGTGGGGGTGTGGATTCACCCTTGTGTACCTGAGCTGCCGTTCGACTGAGTTCCACTGCCACGTCCCCTCCAGTGTTCCCAAGACCGATCACTAACACGCGTTTGCCTTGAAAGCCTTCTGGGGTCTTATATTCCTGACTGTGCAGGATCTGGCCTTTAAATTTATGAATACCTGAGGGGAGGGAGGGATCAGAAAGTCAGAAGCATCTAAAGTTTTATAACTCCCTAGTATGCAGGCATAGGGTCTGTAGGAAAAGGAACGTTCCAGAAATATGTCAGCCCTTTGCTCCTGCTGCTAATTGCAGGACATAGAAGCCATGTATCATTTTCTTCTCCCATTGGATTCTCTGAGCCTGGGTATAGCTTTAGTACAACCTGTAGGAGATTTAAAAATACGGGAGAATTTAAATTCCACATGAGTGCTCCCTTTTAAAGCAATTACCTGGGGAAATCAAGGTCACTGCAGACCCTAAGAAACATCTCATGCACGACCCTGAACATCCTAAGCAAGAAGTAGATCGCCGATGCATGTTATTTTACCCAACAGATATATTCTATAAGAAAATGGTTTGTGTATAGAACATATTTACAAGTGAATTTTAATTCAATTATAATTTTCCACAAAAGAAATTTTGTGGCAAGTTCTCTTATACATAATGACTTTTGTGGCTTAGGCTTGCTACTTATACTCTATGCTTATTTTATGTTATTCTTTATTATAGGCTTAATGCTTTATTATACCATATGCTTATTTATACTCTATTCTTGCATTATTTACATTTGTGTTACTGACTGGTTTTTCAAGTTCCGAACACCGTTGATACAAGTATCACTCTTATGGTATTTGTATACATGAGAAGGACTCATGTATCCAAATATTTCTTCTCTTGATTTATTTTTGGTAATTATGTCCTTGGCACGTATAAAAGACATAAGCCATGGATTCATAAAAATGAAGACTGGTCGCAACAGCGGAAGTAGAGGGATTTCCAGCGGTGGCTGCAGAAATGGACATTATGAGGTGGCAGAGGAAACAAGAGTGATGGGGACAGTGACCATCAGTGAGATGAAACTCTGATGAAGAATCTGGAAGGAAACCCTGCAGTTTAGAGAGTTTAAAAGCTTCTCACCCCAGTACTTCAAGTACATTTGAAATTTTAATATAAAAAAATGAACCTGTCTCCTAGAATATATCAATCTTCTATCACAGTGATTGACTGATTCATTTGCTCAGTAACATTTATTTATTTATTAAAAACAACTTTTTTTTTAAATGTTTATTTTTGAGAGAGAGACAGAGACAGAGCGTGAGTGGGGGAGGAACAGAGAGACGGGAGACACAGAATCCAAAGCAGGCTCCAGATTCCAAGCCATCAGTCCAGAGCCGGATGCAGGGCTCTCCAACTCATGCACTGTGAGATCGTGACCTGAGCTGAAATCAAGAATTAACAGACTGAGCCATCCAGGAGCCCCATGATGCCAATTTTTGTTTCAGTAGGCTTCATGCCCAGGGTGGAGTCCAACGCAGGGCTTGAACTCACCGCCCTGAGATCAAGACCTGAGCTGAGATCAATAGACACTTAACCGACTGAGCCACCCAGGTGCCCCTGATGCCAACTGAAAGGAACTTTGCATAAGACAGGCATCTATCTGCCCAGGCAATGAGACCCTAAAGACAGTCTGTGTGGAGATGACTGAGGGAGGAGCTAGGGTTTAAGGAGCTGTGCGTGGTCAGCGAGAGGGTGCGACCCATGCTAAGGGGCTGCACTGAGAGATCCCCCTTCATGGAATGTCCCACTGAAGCAGAACCAAGAAAGCACCCTGCAAAGTGTCAGTCTTAGGCACGTCTGCGGCCAGAGAAAACTAGTGCCTGCTTGGTGCCAGTCAAGAAAGACCCTCCCTGCCCCCTGTGACTCTAATTCTGGAAGGGTCTAGGGTTAGAGACTGTAGCTGGTGGGTGACGGGTTTGGCAAGAGGAGGCACTGGGAGAGGAAGGGGGAAAGCCATGGGTGCCTCCTGTTCCCACTGAGCGTCCAGCCCAAAGCAGGCTCCAGCCGGGGGAGGGGAAGCCCCACCGTTACATGCGGTTGCAAGTTTTGACTATTCCACGAGGCACGATGTTTTCGTTAGGAAAATGAGAATTTTCTTGGGTGATTTTAAAGCGATGAGAGGGCTTGCCGTGATCTGACAGAAAAGCGGTGGGAATGGCCCGAGATTGCGCGGCGGGGGAGAGGAAGGGCAAGCCCCACAGAGCAGGCCTGCTCTGAGAGACAGAGAGACAGAGAGAGAGAGAGAGACAGAAACAGAGATAGAGCGTGAGCGGGGGAGGGGCAGAGAGAGAGGGAGACACAGAATCGGAAGCAGGCTCCAGGCTCTGAGCTGTCAGCACAGAGCCCGACGCGGGGCTCGAACCCACGAACCTGAGCTGGTCAGACGCTTACCTGGTTAAGCCATCCGGGTGCCCTGAACTCATTTAATTCTTAAACCACTCTCTAAATGGAATCACTGGGTTAAGTTTGCCCAGGATTATGCAACTAGTGCTGGCATGTGGTCCGGGCTTCCAGACTTTAGACCTTTGCTCCTAGGGGCACCCGGGTGGCTCAGTCAATTAAATGTCTGACTCTTGATCTCTGCTCAGGTTTTGATCTCAGGGTTTTTGGGCTGGGCATGAAGAACTTTGTTCATAACTATTATGTTAAATGCCACTTATCACCAAGGGCCAATGTCCCCGGGGGAACTGTAGCAGACCAGGACTCTTTGGAAACCTGAAAGCATGCCTACTCACCAAGATACCCCATGCTAGGAACACAGAGGACATTGGAATATTTGGCCTGGTGTCCTCCTGTGACAAATCCTTCTGAAGTCTGGTCTTAAACTAAGACCTCCTCAGGAGGAGTCTCTGACATCTGTATGTGTGGATTTCTTCCTTCTCTATAATCTGGGTTTTGTGGCAAAAGAGAAGGACACACCGATATTTCTACTGCAGTCAGCTGCACCCCCCTGCCCCAGAGATCATTAAAGTATGCAGAAATGTTTGCTCTTGTATTGATCCCAAACTCCCTTGTCATTCTCCTTTGTGTTTGCCCAGTCTCTTTCCTTAGGAACAGCTCTCCCAGATTACGTACATTATACTGCTGCAAGGATCCTCGCCTCTCAGCTCTTGGTTGATCTTTTGCAACAGCATCTTTTACTCAGAGTCTAAGTACAACTGAGGGTGAGCCAACCCAAACCTGACAAGATACTGTATTCCAAAACATAGTATCACATCTTGTAACACATCTCCCCATAGAAACATTGCTATAACAGGCGGTTCTATATTTCTTTACTGCTGTGCCATTTTGGATTGAGCCCCCAGGCTAGCTGCAAGCTGGACCATCATTTACAATATTGCTTCTTTGCAATAGTATGCATTGAGGTCTCCCGCTGGGTCTCTAAGACATTTTTTTGAATACGATATTTTGTTAATTTGATTATGAGATTACGTTTATAAGGTTTACATTTCATTTTCTTCATTGGCCCAGGTTTACAAGCTTTATTCTTCATAGTCTTCCTTGAAAGCTAGCTTTCTTTCTTTCTTTCTTTCTTTCTTTCTTTCTCAAATATATATATTTAAAGTTTATTTATTTATTTATTTTTTATTTATTTAAAAAAAAATTTTTTTTTCAATGTTTATTTATTTTTGGGACAGAGAGAGACAGAGCATGAACGGGGGAGGGGCAGAGAGAGAGGGAGACGCAGAATCGGAAACAGGCTCCAGGCTCCGAGCCATCAGCCCAGAGCCTGACACGGGGCTCGAACTCACAGACCGCGAGATCGTGACCTGGCTGTAGTCGGACGCTTAACCGACTGCGCCACCCAGGCGCCCCTATTTATTTATTTTTAAAGAGAGAGCATGGGAGGGGCGGTGGTGGGGGGAGAGAAGCCCAAGCGGGCCTCACACTATCAGTGCAGAGCCTGATGTGGGGGTTGAACTCACAAACCGTGAGATCATGACCTGGGCCAAAGTTGGACGCTTAACCAGCTGAGCCACCCAGGTGCCCCAACTGCTATGTTTCTTAAAAACAAATCTGTTAAGTTTCTTTATTCTCTCACTTTGTTTGTTTGTTTGTTTATTAATTAAGTTATTGATTTGCAGTTTACTCCTGACTCAAATGACCTGTAATTCCATGACAGAATTCAAAAGCTTGGCTTTTTTTTTTTTTTTTTTATGACACATCTGATAGGGTTATGTGATCACTGAACTTGAATCAGATCAGGCACGATAAAGCTTAAATAATAACAACAGCATTTATATTAATAAGTAAGTAATAAGGCCTGACACCTCCATAGCTTCCTACCTTTCCAAGTTATTTTGTACACACTTTTTCTGAGGTTGAGCATCAAGTCACTTATAATCATCATGAATTATTTCCAATGGCAAATAAACAACTTTCTTCTAGAATAACCCAGCAGAGTAGGCAAGATCTCGGGTACAAGTGACTCACCAGGAAAGGACTCCAGAGGCAAGTGAGGATTCAGGAAATGTCCAGTGCAAACCATGACAGCATCAAAGACACCTCGGTCCCGCTTTCCCTCTGTCTCTGTGACAACATCCCACTGACCAGTTTCAGAGAAGTCTGGACGCTTCGTGACACTGCATACTGTGGTCTGAAAGTAAAAGACATGCACTCACTTAAAAAAAATGTTGTTTTTGGGGCGCCTAGGTGGCGCAGTCGGTTAAGCATCCGACTTCAGCCAGGTCACGATCTCGCGGTCCGTGAGTTCGAGCCCCGCGTCAGGCTCTGGGCTGATGGCTCGGAGCCTGGAGCCTGTTTCCGATTCTGTGTCTCCCTCTCTCTCTGCCCCTCACCCGTTCATGCTCTGTCTCTCTCTGTCCCAAAAATAAAATTAAAAAAAAAAATGTTGTTTTTAATGTTTATTTATTTTTGAGAGAGAGATAGAGAGAGACAGAAAGAGACAGAGTATGAGTTGGGGAGAGACAGAGAGAGGGAGACACAGAATCCGAAGCGGGCTCCAGGCTCCGAGCCATCAGCACAGAGCCCGACGCGGGGCTCGAACTCACACACCGTGAGATCATGACCTGAGCCGAAGTCGGACGCTCAACCGACTGAGTCACCCAGGCACCCCCAGACACTCACTTTCTATCAATCACCTTTGGACTTCATGTAATGACTGGTATGGCAACCATGTTTGTTACTTCAAGCGGGCTGAGTGAGTCTCAGGATAGGAGGTCTGTCAATATTGGTTTATCTCCCCCCTAAAGAAATTAAGCAACTTGGGGCACCTGGGTGGTCAGTCGATTGAGTGTCTTACTCTTGATTTCGGTTCCTGTCATGATCTCATGGTTTGTGAGATCAAGCCCAGTCTCGGGCTCTGTGCTGACAGTGTGGAGACTGTTCTCTCCTCATTTGTGCTCTCACGCGCTCTCTCTCTAAATAAATAAATGTTAAAAAAAAAAAATTAAGTAACTTGTACAAATTCTCAAAAGTAGTCATAGAGAGCATGACCCAAAACATCTGAATGACTTCACTGGAAGGAAGAAACATTCAGTTTTTTACTCCCGGCGAGAAGGAGGTGAGTTACAACACTGGATGACTTGGGAAAACACAGGAAGATGAATTTTGGCTCATTATAATTTCTGTGGTCCAGATTCCTAGTCACTTCTTCCCAGTGGGTTTCATGAGCAAAATTTATTTTTCCTTTCTTTTCAAAAAGAAAAACATTCTAAATTTCATCTTGAATAAGAATTTGGATTCAGAAGAGGAACCAGGATATTCAGTATTTTAATGCCTTGAGTAAAACATGAGAAGCAGGAGAAGTGAGGAGTCTTTATTATCTGTCTTGTTCATATAGAGATAAAATCAGGAATGAATTTACTTAAATATCCCATTTCCATTAGATTGCCGAATGAGCAGCCCCCATTCATTAACCTTCCATGACCCAAGGTGTCTTACCCTAAACCGAATGTATTTCAGAAGGTCAAAGTGCTCAGCAAATTCTTGGAGATAGTCCCAAAATTTTCCTTGGTTCATGTAATTTGGATAATCTTCTTGGAAGGGGAAGTCGCTGTAACATGACATCTCTTTGCAGACGTTTGTCACTAATGACCTGTAGACCCTGGTCATCCCATCTTTAGAAGTTTCCTGTGGTGAGAGCACAGTTAGCTTGATGGGGTGGGGGAGTCAGGAGGAAGAGAAAAGAGATCGTTAGCAGTCAGTGTTCCACTCACCATTCCAAAGAATTCCACGGAAATGCAGCACTGGGTCTCTATGCTATAGTTATCAGAAATCGTTGTTGGGATTGGATTTATTAAACATAGTATCTTTATCAAACTACAAAGAAGTTAACAAATTTAACAGGGTTCTCCAAGACTAACAATGCCATTAAGCGATTCCATGAACATGGGGCCTATGGTCTCCCTTGCTTATTTTTTCCCCCTTCTTTGCCATCCTCACTCCCTCAACTCATGCCCTAGACCTCTTTCTCTTGACTTTACTCAGAGAACTCCTCACTGATTTTTGTATTTATCGTCTATGTATATTTTCAATCACTCTCTCTTTATTGGCTCCTTCCCATCAGCACTTAAAATACTGAAGACTCTAATTTTTAAAAACAAAACAACACTCCCTTTCAACCTATATCTATTCCCTTTCCAGCCTTGTCTCTCTGTGTCCTATATCAATCTTCATGAAAAAAATCATCACATACTGGCAGCCTCTGTTTTCTCATTGACTCTTCAACTCACTGTTGTCTTGTTGCAACCTCACACACTCAAAAAAACGTACCAACAAAACAAAAACATGCATATTAAAAGCACCGATGGGGGCACCTGGGTGGCATAGTTGGTTGAGCATCTGACTCTTGGTTTCACCTCAGGTCATAATGCCAGGGTCACGGGATGGAGCCTCACATCGGCCTCCGTGCCGGGCATGGAGCCTGCTTAGGATTCTCTCTCTCTCCCTCTCTCCCTCTCTCTTCCTCTGCCCCTTCCCCAGCTTGCATGCTCTATCAATCTCTCTCTCTCTCTCTAAAAAATAAGGCCTCAATGAACTTCTGATGGCTGAAGCTAATCTCTATTTCTCTTTTAAGTATCTTTCTTAGCTGTCAATTTCCATAAGACGCCGTCTCTAAGGTAGCTGTTCCGGCCGCATAGCACCCTGCACTCTCAATACAGCCCTGATCACATTGCACTGTAACAATGTGTTTTACTGTTTTTGTTCCCTACTAGACTGTAAGGAGGGCAGGGTCCTTGTCTGTTTTGTCCCCATCCTGGTAGAGGGACATTATAAGCACAGGTACTCAGGTACTTGGTGAATGGGTGAACATTAATACTATCACTGCATTTTTGAAAAAGAAATAGTATATATGTGACTGAAAGAAATTACATTGAAATTTATTATTATTATTATTTTAATTTGAGTATAGTTGACACACAGTGTTACATTAGTTTCAGATGTACAACATACAGAGAAATTTTAATAGTGCAGGTATATAATTCTCATGGGTATTGATATTATATTTAATTTGTACTTTTCTTTTTGTTTAACTCAGTATTATTTTCTAAAATTTATCTATGTTACTTTATTTTTTTGAGAGAGAGAGAGAAAGAGAGCGTGTGTGTGCACGCATGCACACACAAATGGGGTGGGCCAGAGGGAGAAAGAATCTCAAGCAGGCTCCACACTCAGCACGGAGCCCAATGCGGGGCTCGATCTCACGACTGAGATCACGACCTGAGCGGAAATCAAGAGTCGGACGCTTAACTGACTGAGCCACCCGGGCTCCCCTATCTATCTTACTTTAGGGGAAGAAAACCAAACAGACTGTGGGGTCAAATAGCAGAAGGGACACAAACCAGACTCAGTGTTTTCTGTCCACATTGACATTTGGCTCCATTTGGTTCCATCAGGCTCACGGTACAACAAAAGAAACTTTTCTCCCCTAGTACACTATAATCACAGGGCTGTGACCATTTCCGCTTACATACATTTGCTTATTCTGTTTTCTTCATCATCTGTCGATGAATGGCAAATGCCACCTCCTCCATGAAGGCTTCCCTCATTCATACCAGTTTGAAGTACTCTCCTCCATGCTGAGCTCCCACTGAATGTTGCTTTTCTCTTCCCCCCAAGGCCTCCTATCTTCTGACATTTTATACCTCACTGCTGGGACAGATCCCTAGGTCCCTGCCGAAGGCCCTGTGATGCCCAGGACCAGCCAGAGGCAGGTGGTATTGAGCCACTTCCAGCCCCTACTTCTGTTGCTCAAGTCACCTAACAGCTGGCCTAACCCTAAGCATAACCCCCCAGGATGCACACCCCTCTCCTTAGAAGGATTGATCAGCATCTCGACCTTTTTTATTCTGATACTGCTGTGAAAGCTACCCACCCCCAACTCTACGAGGTCCGGATTCTTGCCTCACTCTTGCCAGTTCTCTTCCCAAAGACCCAAACAATGCCTGGGGGCTGGGGCTTCACTCCCTGAGGCCAACCTCCGTCCTTCTAAAAGTGTCATTGCTCCATATTCACCAATGCCATTCAGTTTAACCTATGTGACACTTTGTTCCTTTGCCTCAGAATGTGGTCCAGAAACCACTGTAACTTCCAATACTATGTGTAGCGGACTTAACTCTTCCTTCTTCCCTCCTCCAACTGTCCCTGCCCTGCCCTGCTAAGTCTCCGGGTTCATCACCTGTCAGACTGCATCCTGCACAGTATTGGCACCTTACATGCACAATCCCGTGTTGTTGTAGTGAGCTGCTTTCTTTTTTTGTTTTAACGTTTATTTATTTATTTTGAAAGAGAAAGAGAGAGAGAGAGAGAGAGAGAGAGAGAGAGAGAGAATCCTAAGCAGGCTCTGTGCTAAATGTGAACAAGAGCCTGACACGGGGCGTGATCTCACAAACTGTGAGATCATGACCTGAGCCAAAATCAAGAGTCAGCCAGCTTAACTGACTGAGCCACCCAGGCTGCCCACCCCCCACCCAGTGAGCTGCTTTCTTATGTGGTCCCCAAGATAGGCTGAAGTCACCATGCCTGAGCAGGGACAAAGCCGACAGCCGGATTATGATTGATAGAGGTGGGAGGGTACGAGCTACGCACAGTAAACTTCCATAGTCCCCCGATGTCGTTACTTCTCTCAAAGCAGGTAGGCTCCAGATCCTCATCCAAGCAGCACTTGATGGAGGACAGGCCGCTCACACCCGCCCCAATCACTGCGACTCGCCTGGCCATGGCACCCTGTTGGAAGAAGGGTGGCCTGAGCGTCCTCCTGTGACAAAACTGGAAGGAGCCTCCTGTCGTAGCATTCAACTTTCATGGTGGCATACACACCCTCTTGTCATCTTTGATCTGGGGCAGACTCACATTGTGCTTAAACATGAGGGCTTTGAAATGGGACTGTTCTGGTTTAATTCTTTGTGTCACTTACTAGCAGCGTGACCTTGGGTTAGCTTTTTCTTTTTTTTTTTTTGTCTCCGGGCCTCGGTGTTCTCTTTAGTACAGTGGGGACGGAAATAATAATAATAGCTCTTAAATATTTGTTATGGAATTAAATGATTGATATGTCGGAAGGATTGTAGAAGTCTGTTTCCTACATAGTAAGTGCTCACTTAAATTTAGTTCTTATTAACTAGTATAGTCAGGACCTTGATGCCCTTGGGACTTTAGATCCCCTCAATGAAAAGGACCCTCTGCTTCCACTTTGTCTCTCTGGACCCGAGGAATTGTGGCTAGCAAAAAAGATTAGTTTTTATTCATAGCCTCTAGAGTCCTGAAGAACGGCTGGTCATGGGTCATCCCCTACCATGCAATGGTGATATTACACGAATCGAGTGGGGGGTTCTTAACCTCGCACAGAGGCAAGACTGGCTGACCATAACGCAGAACAACGTCCCCAAGGAAAGCTACATGGGGCATTCTGGATGAGGTCTTCTGGACATGGGGATGTCCGTGGCAGTCAGTAGAGACTGGAGGAGGTAAGTGTCATAGGGATTGAGAACCAGTTTTTCTTGGTACTACAATTTGGGCTTCTGTCAACACCAACGTAGCTTTTGCTTTGACAGATGGGCGAACTACTCAGTTGATTCCAGCAAATCAGACATATGTCACGCTGAGGCCCTCGACACGTCAGGTGGATTCAGTAGCCAGTGCTGCCTTTCCCTCAGCACCAACCCCCCCCCCCACCCCCGGCCAGTCCCAAACACACACAGAGTAGTCAAGACGTCAAAGTATTTGTTTTATAAAAAATATATATGTATAATTGATTTGGCTTTGCCTTTGAAGACATTGGTATTTTTTTGAGGGGAGATCTTGCTGTGTAACCCTTATGTGATTTTTGTAGCGTGATGCTGCTTATTCTAGTGCTATTTGCCTTGGGGAACCAAGAGAAAAAATATTTATTGAGACCTGAGCGCCAGTAAATGAGAAAACAAAGAGCGTCATCGTGTGACATGATTTGCGGCCACACTGCTAGTAAGGGGCTGGGTCTGCAGCGACTCTAGATCTCTGACTCTGAGGTTGGATGTGCGCATCTCGTTGGTCTGAGAGGCTAAGGTGTCCTGTGGTTCCCATTAGTAAGCCCCTTCCCTCACCTGTGCTCAGGTTTGCTGTCACATTTTTGTGATGGACTTGGGGGAATGTGTCGTATGCCTTTGCAGCTTGCCTTCTAGATCAAATCAGAGTCCCCAGGCAGAGTCAAAGTGTATTTATCAACTTTACAGGGGGCAGAGGAAGACTTCTGAGCCCTTCAGACCCTCGAACTCACCTGGTCCTGGAGCAGATCTAGGGACTTGCAAGGAGATACAGAGGGATTTCTTAGGGCTGTTGCCAAATCTTACTTGCCAACCTGCCCTTTGTAGGGTTGAGACCTCCAGGTCTGGCTTCCATTATTTACGACAAAACTGACACTTCTTCCCCTGAGACTGTTGGTTGACTTGGGAGTCTCTATTGAATTGAAAGAGCTAGGTAGGCTGCAATCAGAATGGACTTAGAGGCAACAGAACTGGTTTGAACCCTGTGTCTGCAACTGATTGGCCATGTGACTCCAAACAACCTACTTGAACACCTTAAGATTTATTGCTTATAAAATAAGAAAAAGAGCTATGTAGAATTGTTTGAGTTTTAAACAAAGCGACATTACTCACACAAAAGTGCCCAGCACCAAATATTTATCAGTGTTCATTCCCTACCTCCCTAATTATCTCCCTCACTTCCTCTCTTTTCCCTAGAAAAGACAGCTCACACAGACAAAAGCAATCAGCAAGTTTGGAAATAAGGAGGCATACATACCTGTAGCTTCCTTTGGGGTGAGGAGTAGGATTTTTAGACAGCTTTCAAACAGACGTAAATGGCCTCTGCCAATGAGGACACTGGAATTTCTAGGCCACTAGGTAGATGGCTGAAGTCGGTAGATCTCAACTGTGTTCTGTCTTTGCAATCAAAACACAAAAGAAATGGTCGCTGATTGAACTGGCAAAGTGCAAAACATGCTCCAGTGAACAGGCGAGCAGCAAATGAATCCATTCTGTTGAATGGATGGATGCACCTGGGTACCTCGAAGTGCAGTTAGAGAGCCAAGGGTGGGGACCCAAAGATGATGAAGGCCCAGTGACTAAATAATAGTAATAAGAAAAGACCCTGTAACAGGAGACGCTGCCATATGGAGAGATGTGGACACACATGACATCATGTGGTGCGTTCCTGTAACGGTTGTGTGCTCCAGGTACCAACGTTCGCAGGCCCTGTTGGGTTGTTTGGCTACACAACACAGCAACACAGAGCAACACAGAGCAACAATGTCTCTGTTGGTTAGAGACACAGAGTGGGCTGTGTTTTTCCAGGGCAAAACACCTTGTCCTTTATAGAGCCACTTAAGAAACTGTACAGGCAGCAAAAACAAGTTAGGAATTTACACCTCTTGGAATTACACAACACTTGCAGATTATGAATTTCTGAGTGGGGACAGCCATTTAAAAAATATGCTTCAAATAAAAAAGTTTAAATAAAAAAAAGGGGGGGGGCGCCTGGGTGGCCCAGTTGGTTAGCGTCTGGCTCTTGATTTTGGCTCAGGTCATGACCCCAGGGGCGTGGGATCCAGCCTCGCATCAGGCTCTTTGCTGGGCAAGGAGCCTGGTTAAGATCCTCTCTCTCTCCCTCTGCCCCCTCTCCTCCCGCATGCACACCCACATACTCTGTCTCGTTTTATCGCTCTCAAAATAAATACGTAAATGTAAAAAGTATGCTTCGAGTCGATGAGGGGAGTTGGTGAGTGAACTAGAAATAGGAAGATCTGGGTTCTGGTTCTGCCTCTGGCTCTGACCGGCCGCAGGAACTTAAAATTCTTTATTTCACCGTGAGATTGTTCCTGCATTTGTAAAACAGAGGGTTCTAGTAGTTTTCCCTCTGTCCTCTTCCAGCCCAAGAGAATTGCTTTTAATGTCTGAATGCCAAGTAATTGGTACCAAAATAGGTGTGATTTGAAAGGGAGGAGAGATTCCGCAGGCATGAAGGGCAGGGGGAGTGGTGGGACATAAGGTGTGTGTATGCTCTCTCTAAACTATAATGTGCGTTATGACTGTAAGGTCCTCTGTAGCTCAAAGGTTGCTTCTAATCGGAGTTCTTTGGTAAATGAGCCCTAGTCTATTGAACTGGACTTTTGAACGACATGAAAACCCCATCCCAGACCTGCCAGACCAGAAAATGTAGGAATCATTTCTGAAATATGGAGAGACTTGGGTGATCTGCAAATCATGCGATCGATCATGATTCATTTGGGTTTGGAATTTGATCTGTTTATATTTCTTATTATCACTCGCCAATGCTATAGTATTTCCTAACACCTGTGGAGTATTTTATGTTTCCCAACGCTTGGCACTCCTATGTCATCCGTAAGATGACATCAGAGGGGAGAAGAGAGTTACAGAAAGTCCTGGGATGCTGTTATTCTCACTGACAGCTTTCTTTCAGAGGGTTGCTCCCAACAACGTAACTTTGTTTCCTTACAACAGCTCCTTTGCTTTCTGACTTTCTCCTTAATTCTGTTGCTTTCACCCTGATCAAGAGGCTCCTGAAGAAGACATTCATCCTTAAGGAAGGCACTCAGCAAGGGGAATATTCATCCTCTGCAAAAGAGGTTTCTGGAAACATTTCCCCATTTAAAAAAAAGAAAAGAAAAAAAGACAATGACAATGAAGAATAGCCCAGCACACTTACCTTATTGGCACAGAGCAGATACTCTGACAACTTATTTCTCAAAGCAAATAGACAAGATAGTGCTTGCCTTAAAAAAAAATTCGCATCTCAAACTCTTTGTTCTAAAAGAAAAACAACAACACAGGAATGCAGACTTTGATCAAGTTCTCTGTTTCCAGTCTTGCTGGTGACAGCAGAGAGTATCGTCCTCACTGAGGATGAAAAGTTGTGTGGGACAAGGGCTTGCTACTTCCGCGATATGAGGGGAGGGCAAAATGACGAGTTAGAGTACTGGCTCTGGATTCGAAGAACATACACGACCTCTGCCCCCCTCCCTCCCAAACGTCACACTTCCGGCAAAGCCCGAAACTTAAAGCACGTGGTAAGCGGCTGCTTTTCTCACAGTAGCCTTTAGAGGGCGCCAGAGTCACCGCCAACATCACAGCCCTGCGTGAAACAGGCATTCTGCTTGCTAGATTCTTCTGTGTCATTTAGTCCCCGGAGCCATCCTAGGAGCCGTCCAAACGACAAAGTCATTTCGGTGACTATCACCTCGCCAAGTTCTTTCATGTCTATAGGTCTCTAACCCGAGAAATATGATTTTAAAATCCAGAACTTGTAAGGAATTTAAATACTGTCATCCTTTCAGAAAGGGTCAGCCGAGAGAGCTGGTAAAATGAGTTTGAGAAACCACAAAATTAGTCTTAGATCTTAGCCTAGAGCACAGTGAAAACAATAATTCTAGAAGCAGGAACAGAATACTAAATAGGCACCATCTTTTTGTTTTTCCTTTTTCTTTTTTTTCCTTCTCCATTGAGTGCTTAGAAGCTAGCATAAAAGGCCATCTTGAGTTCGCTGAACCCGTTTCTGGACCCAGAGCTCAAATGCAAATGCCCACAGGGGTCAAGAAGGTAACTCAGAGGAGGAAAGAGGGCCAGGTAAGACTGATCGGCAAGCACATCTCCTGTCTGTTAGGTTCAGGTATGGTGCTTTTTGAAAGCATGAGTCCGAAATTGCATTTTTAGGCTTTTTTCAATAGAAAACGAAAATCCAGATTTTTACATGATATCTTCTGTTGGCCACAAGTTAATTTTTTCCTTTTTAAAAATATTAAGCTCATAGAAAAGTTGAAAGAACAATTTTGTTAATGAAGACCAATATATCCTTTCCCCCCTCCCAAACGTGTCCATGCGTGCACGTGCGTGCGCACACCCACGCGCACACACACGAGTGTAGTCTTTAAACATCAGGATGCCATCAGGATATTTTAGCATATATCTCACAAGAATATGGGCATTTGCCCACACAATCACATTACCATTACCACATCTAAGAAAATCAATATAAATTCAGTAATATTATCCAACACATTCAGTCTACTTTCAAATTTCTCCCGTTGTCTCCAAAATGTTCTTATCCAATGGCATGCTGAGGCTGGCTTGTACAGTGACAATGTGTGCATCTCTTCCAACTTCAAGTTCAGTGATATAACAGTAGCTTGACATTGGTCATAGTGGGAATATTTATACCATGGAAATTGGCAATTACTAGAAGTCTGAGATCCTCCCTACCCCTGGCTAGTTGTTAAACAAAATTTAATGACACACCATTCTTCCTTTTTTTTTTTTTAACTTAACAGCATATATATACACATATATATATATACGTATATATATATACACATATATATGTATATATATATACGTATATATATATGTATATATATACACACACACACACACACACGCACACACACAAATTCTACATATATTTAATGAAGGTAATTTGACGAGTGTAGATGTATGCAATATGCTTATGAAACCATCACTGCAATCAAGATAATAAACATACACATCACTTTCATTAAGTTTCCTCACACCCTTTCATTTGTTTGTTTTTGGTAAGAATACTTGATGTAAGATCTACCCTTTTAACATTTTTTTATGTGCACTGTTCGTATTTCAACTGTAGGCACTGTGTTGAACAGCAGACTGTCAGAATTTATTCATCTTGCTGAACTGAAAGTTTATATATATTGAACAACTCCCCATTTTCTCCTATCCCCAGTCTCTGACAACCACCATTCCACTCTTTGCTTTTTTGAGTTTAACTATTTTGAAGAAGAATCATATGATTTTTTGGTGACTGGCTTATTTCACCTACCATAATGTCTTCTCCAGGTTCATCCATGTTGTCACATATGGCAGGATTTTCTTTTCTTTTCTTCTCTTCTCTTTTCTTTCTCTTTTTAACACTGAATATTCTGTTGTATGTGTATAGAACATTTTAGGTATTCATCTGTCAAGATCCTGATTTCAATTCTTTTGGATAAATATCCAGGAGTGGGATTGCTACTTTTCATTTTTTGAGGACCCTGCATACCACTTTCCATAGCAGGTGCCCCATTTTATTTTCCCACCGACAGTGTACAAGGGTATTAGTTTCTTCACATCCTCATCAAACCTGTTACTTTTATTGTTTTTGATAATAGCCATCCTATCAGGTATGAGGCAATATCTCATTGTGTTCTTGGTTTGCATTTCCCTGAGGATTAGTGATGTTGAGCACCTCACCTTTTTATGTATCGGTTGGCCATTTGTATGTCTTTTTTAGAGACATTCAAATACATTGCCCATTTTTAAATAGGATTATTTGCTTTGTTTTGTTTTAATTGTAGAAATCTCATATATTTTGGATATTAACCCCTTATGGGGAATATGGTTTACAAATCTTCTTCCCATTCTGTAGGTTGTCTTTTCATTCTGTTAATTGGTTTCTTTGCTGTGAAGAAGGTTTTTAGTTTGATGAAGTCCCACTTGCCTATTTTTGTTTTTATTTTCTGTGCCTTTGGTGTCATATCCAAGTGATCACTGCCAAGACCATTGTCAAGAGGCTTTTTCCTGGGGTGCCTGGATGACTCAATTGGTTAAGCATCTGACTCTTGATTTTGGCTCAGGTCATGATCTCAAGGTTTGTGAGTTCAAGCTCCACATGGGGGCTCTGAGCTGACAGCATGGACCTTGCTTGGGATTCTCTCTCTCTTTCCCTCTGCTCCTCCCCTGCTCATCCTCTCTCTCTCTCTTTCCCTCTCCCTCTCTCTCTTTCTCTCTCCCTCTCTCTCTCTCCCCGCCCCCCCCCCCCCCCCAATAAATAAATAAATAAATAAATAAATAAATAAATAAAAAAGAGAGGCTTTTTCCCTATGTTATCTTTTAGGGGTTTTATATTTTCGGTCTTATGTTTAAGTCTTTTTTTTTTTTTTTTTTTTTTTTTTTTTTTTTTTTTTTTAGTGTTTAAGTCTTTAATCCATTTTAAGTGATTTTGTGTGTGTGGTGTAAGGTAAGGGTCTGATTTCATTCCTTTGTATGTGGATAGCCAATTTTCCCAGCACCATTGTGTGCTCTTGGCAGCCTTGTTGAAGATTAATTTCTGGGCTCACGATTCTGCTCTGTTGGTCTATATGTCTGTCTTTATGCCAGTACTCTCTCGTTTTAAGTGCTGTAGTTTTGTTTCTTAGTTCTAACAGGGTTTTTGTTTTCGCTTGTTGGAATCTTTAGTGTTTTCTATATTAAGATCATGTCATTTGCAAACGTATTATTTTATTTCTTTCTTTCCAGTTTGGCTGCTTTTTATTTCTTTTTGGTGCCTAGCTGCTGTGGCTAGGACTGCCAGTACTATGTTGAATGTAAGTGGCAATAGTGAACATTCTTGCCTTATTCCTGATCTTAAAGGCAATGTTCTCAGTTTTTCACCGTTGAGTATGACGTCAGCTATGGGCTTGTCATATATGGCCTTTATTATATTAAGAGAAATTCCTTCTCTACCTAGTTTGTTGAGAGTTTTAATCACGAACGTGTGTTGAATTTTGTCAAATGCTCTCTCTGCATCTACTGAGATGACCATGCGACTTTTATCCTTCATTTCGTTAATATGGTGTATCACTTTAACTCATTTCCATACGTTGAACTATATACCGCTCTTTACAGTTATATTTTTTCCTGATTAAACAGCCAATCAAAGTTTACAAGTTGCATTTACCTGTTAGGCCTCTTTAGTTTGTCCTATTCTGTAGCAGTCTTCCAGCCTCCAAAGGGCCCAATTTAAGATGGGCCGATATTATCTAGTTTGCTACCACAGAAACTATTTTTCTGAAATAGCATTTTATTTAAAAAAAATTTTTTTAACATCTTATTTATTTTTGAGACAGAGGGAGAGAGAGAGAGAGAGAGAGAGAGAGAGAGAGAGAGAGCGCATGAACAGGGGAGGGTCAGAGAAAGAGGGAGACACAGAATCTGAAACAGGGTCCAGGCTCAGAGCTGTCAGCACAGAACCCAACGCGGGGCTCGAACCCACGGACCACGAGATCATGACCTGAGCCAAAGTAGGCCGCTCAACCAACTGAGCCACCCAGGCGCCCCTGAAATAGCATTTTAATTAGTCTCCTTTCATTTGCTCCCCTATAATCTATTCTCCAGAAAGAAATCTATTCTTTTAAAATCATAAATTAGATCATGTCACTCTAATACACAGAAGCGTTTGCTGAATGTGTGGTCAGGGAGGGTTTTCAAAAAACAGGAATATTATACCACGTAGAAACTTCCTTCTCGGTTCACTGTCAGACGAGAAAATAGTAACAATTCGAGGGGAACGTCATCAGATCTCCCTGCCACCAACTTCCTAACCCACCTGCCACTGTGCCCATAAACTCTCTTTCCTGTCACCAAGGGTGACTACCTATGCTCTGATGGGCAATTCCGGCTAGTGTTCTTGATTTCATCCTTTTGTACTTACCCAAGAAGACCTCTCCCATAATTTGTCCAATTTCTCTCCCAAGTTGCTGATCTTTCTCTCGCTCTCCTGGACCATCCTTCACAATATATAAATATGGATCGTACACTTGATTTTGAAATCACTGAGAATTATGAGAGAAGTTAGGGTGAAGAAAGAGACACTGAGGGGCGCCTGGGTGGCGCAGTCGGTTAAGCGTCCGACTTCAGCCAGGTCACGATCTCGCGGTCCGGGAGTTCGAGCCCCGCGTCAGGCTCTGGGCTGATGGCTCAGAGCCTGGAGCCTGTTTCCGATTCTGTGTCTCCCTCTCTCTCTGCCCCTCCCCCATTCATGCTCTGTCTCTCTCTGTCCGAAAAATAAATAAACGTTGAAAAAAAAATTAAAAAAAAAAAAAGAAAGAGACACTGAGTCAGAGATCTGTTCACGCTTCCACGCAGCTCTGAGCCTGAGGATACTAGCTCCTCCCCCAGCTCCAGGTGTGGGTCGTTTGGTCAAAGGAGAATCCTGTCCCCTATGCGATGCAGGCTGTGAGGACTTGAGACACGAGGAGAGCTCTGCTGGAGACTTTAGGATACATACCTATTAGTAGTGTGAATGGGAAGCTGACCTAACAGGCTCCTACGCATAGTGGAACGGATAAGACAACATTTTATTTCTCTGTCATGTAACAATCAGACCACTCTAGGCTGGTAAGGCACCCAGGTGCAGGGAAACTTGTTGCTTCTATGTTGTTACTTAGTCATCTCTGAGGAGTATGGTTGAAGCTGGTTTGCTTCGTGCTCCATTTCCATGGCACCCTCTTGCAGAAAGGAGTGAGGAAGTCCTCAGAGTAAGCAGTTCCCTTGCAAGTAAAGCAGGGATAAATGACACACATAGTTTCCATTCACATTCCATTTGCAAGAACTTGATCACATGGCCACACTAGCTGCGAGGAAGGCAAGGTGGGCATATGACCTGGAAGAGGAGTGAAGCAGACTCTATGGATACGAGTTGCCGTCTGCCATTTTCTGCTTCTGGAAGAATTCTGGAAGCACTTCTCTCCTTTTCTACAGGTGGTAGTCTGGAATTGGAGCCACCATCCCCTTATCGTGCTGAGGATGATGCTGGCCTAGGGATAAGAGTGGATCAGGGAACCATGGAGAGATGGCATTGAAACGCCTGGATTCGGTCCACCCCGAAGCCCATCTCACTGCTGGACTCCGGTTACATGAGCCACAGACTTTCCTTGTTGTGTCAGTTTCGGTTGAGTTTCTGTTTCTTACAGTTGGGATGTTCCACAAATTATGTAACCATTCTGCTACTCTCAGTGCAGTGTCTTTTTGCCGTTGTTGTGAACAATGAGATAACCGTCCTCACATACGTATCTTTGAACGCACGACTGTTTCTACAGGATGGATTCTGAGATGTGTAATTGCTGTCCCAAGGGATATGCACATTTAAAACTTTGGTAAATACTGCCAAGGTGCCTCAAAACGCACTTAATAACATTCTCATTCCACAATCACTATCCTCCTCCTCTGATGTCTTGCGACATCTCCCTTTGCCTTCTTCTATGTCCTGACTTTATAAAGACCATTTACAGAAGAGCGTTTGGGGACATGCGTTCTCTCCCCTGATGACATTTGCACTCAGCTTCCTTCCACAGCCACATGTTGCCCCTGCTGTTTCTGGCCGGATCTCTAATTCCAGCCACTCTCTTTATAAAGGCTGCTTGCACTTTCATGGAAACAGATGCCGCAAATAACAACATCGCATATTTAAATAGCATAAATTTTACTTTGTAGGGAAATTTGATCAATTGTCTTACCCTAATGAAACAAGTTGATCATCTCATGTTTTCCCTTTTAGCTTAAACTTGTTAGGTTTGCTTTCAAATGTCTAATCGAGTTCTTTTTTGTAGAGAAAGAACTAAGTGCAGACTTTTTAAAAATCAAAATGTTCTGGAGTTAGGCTATTTACTTTATTAAAACATTTTAAAATGTTTATTTTTTTTCTTTTTTTTTTCTTTTTGAGAGAGGGAAAGAGTGAGCGAGCGAGCCAGCAGGGGAGGAACAGAGAGAGAGGGAGACACAGAATCTGAAGCAGGCTCCAGATTCTGAGCTGTCAGTGCAGAGCCCGATGCGGGGCTCAAACCCACAGCAATGAGAGCCACCCAGGTGCCCCTGAAGTTAGACTTAAATAATGTAAATTATTCTTAAATAATGTATCCTATCTTACTAAGGACAGGACAACTAAGGACAGGACAACCCTGAAGGGTGTTGTTTTTTTGTTGTCTACGGCTTCCGTGGGAATCTTCCTAAATTGGGAGAGTATTCAATGGAGCATTTTTTCATTATGTTTCTATTTTAAGGGTTTTGTACCCAATTCCAAAGTGTGTGGGAGGTTTTTTCCCTACATTGCAACGCAATTCTTGGACACCAGTTGGGTATCCTACAACTGAACTCAATTCTGGTCCTTCCTACCTGGAGACAGCATCTGATTGTACAGGTTAGGGGCTCAGTCCTACGAGGTGCCCCTCTACTTGAGTTGCCTGCCCAGGGTGTCACCCATGCTTCTGATGACCAGCTATAGATGGAGGTTCTGTGACCCCTCCTTCGGTTTGATTAATTTGCTACAGTGGCTCACAGGACTCAGAGAAACATTTTGCTTGCTAGATGATCAGGTTATTATAAGAGGATATAACTCAGGAAAAACTCGATGGGAAGAGATGCATAGGACAAGGTATGTGGGAAGGAGGGGTGCCTGAGTGGCTCAGTCAGTTGAACATCCAACTCTTTAATTTTTTTAAGTTTTTAAAAACTTATTTTGAGAGAGAGAGGACATGGGGTAGGGGCAGAGAGAGAGGGAGAGAGACTTCCAAGGAGGCTCTGTGCTGACATAGTGAAGAGCCCAATGCGGGGCTCAAACTCACAAACCATGAAATCGTGACCTGAGCTGAAATCAAGAGTCAGACCTTTAACTAACTGAGCCACCCAGGCGCCTCAAGCATCTGACTTTTTTAAAAAGACATTTTAATTTTATTTAATTAATGAATTTATTTTCAGAGAGAGCAGAGTGTAGATGGAAGAAGGACAGAGAGGGAGACACAATCTGAAGCAGACTCCAGGCTCTGAGCTATCAGCACAGATCCCGAGGCAGGGCTCAAACCCATGAGCTGTGAGATCATGACCTGAGCTGAAGTCAGATACTCAACCGACTGAGCCATCCAGACGCCTCAAGCATCTGGCTCTTGATTTTGGCTTAGGTCATCATCTCATGGTTTGTGAGTTTGAGCCCTCATGGTTTGTGAGTTGGAGCCCGATGCAGAGCCTGCTTGGGGTTCTCTCTCTCTCTCTCTCTCTCTCTCTCTCTCTGCGCCTACCCCACTTGTGTGCTCTCTCTCTCTCTCTTTCACAATAAATAAATAAAGACATTGGGAAGGGGTGTAGAGCTTCATGTATTCTCTGAGGACATCACTTCCCCCCAACTTCTCTGTGTTCACCAATCTGGAAGCTCTCTGAACCCCATGGTTTTAGTGTTTTATGGAAATTTCATGGAGGCTGGCTCCTTGCACTGGTGGAGGGGGTATTTTTCTGTGGGGTAGATCTGATCTGTATGGTCACTGTGCCAGCTGGAGCACCCCATTTTGTTGTATAGGGCATTTTAGGGGAATAAGCACTTACAAGCAGGAACATCCCTTTACTTTTATTAAGAAATTATCTTTCAACATAGTGATTCGATGATTACATACATTGCAAAATGCTCACCATAAACATAGTTACAGTTACGTCTGTCAGCAAAGTTGTTATAATATTACTGACTACAGTCCCCATCCTGTACTTTTTACCCCCATGACCTACTTATTTTATAACTGGAGGTTTGTGCCTCTTAATCCCCTTCTCCTATTTTGTCCCTTCCTCCAACCCCCTGTCCCTCTGGCAACCACCTGTATTTATGAGTGAGTCTGTTGCTGGATTTTGTTGCTGTTTTGTTTGTTCTTTGTTTTTTAGATTCTATATATAAGTGAAATCGTATGGTATTTGTTTTTCTCTACCTTTTTTACATTCTTTTAGAAACATTCCAGTGAGTTTACTGAACCCCCAATTCTTTTATGGTCTTTATGAATAGATACCTCATCCCCTTATCTCTTTCCCCCTACCTTTACCCCAACTTGTAAAAAAGAGGTTAAAAGACCACTTGAAACAATCAGTTTTGTTGGTTTTTTTTCCTTTCTTTTTATTTTTAATTATCTGATATCACAAGAGGATTATTTTAGTACAACCAAATCTTTTATGAAGTAGGGAGTTTTAGTTGAGGCCCGTGAAAATAGTTTATATGAGAAAGATAGAGGAAGGCTCAGAGGGCTGTCTTTAATAGCTCTCTCTTGTAAAATGAACCTGGAACCTTCCAGCAGCCTTCAAAGGCATCGAAATCTTGGTTATCTGCCTCTAGCACTGGAAGCAGGGAGAGCCTCGAGACGCCCAGGAAGACCGGCAGGAGGGGACAGGAAGTGGCTTTCACCACTTGCACATGGCTTATGGCTGTGAATGCAATGTTGTGTCAATGGCAGAACAGAGCACTGTAAATCTGCAGTGTGCATCTGACGAGCCATTTGGGTAATCTTTTATTTATAGGAAAATTAGGAAAATGGCCATAAGCAAAGCCAGAAGGCTTAAGAGTTTAAGTAAGCTTGCAAAGGGAGATGGGGATTCTTGTACACTTCGAGTTTTGGTGACTTTGAATGTTCGATCCCACTGAGTCAAGATGGCATTTCTGGCTCCTTCCCATTTCCCTGGGCCGGTCAAGCGGAACTGGTACGGTGTGGATGGGCCGAAGAAGATGGTCAAGCCCAGGCGTGGGTCCGTCAGGAACATAGAGAATAGGTTGGGTTTTGCATTGATGTAGGTCAGGAGTTCATCTATGTATGTGATATAATCTTCTTGTAAAGCTTTGCAGTAACACAAGCCAAACCTTTATAAAAGGAAAATGGGGGATAAAGAGAAAGACACAAAGATAAAATAATGATAACCCAGAGCAAGTCAACATGCCAAAAGTAAACAATGATGCTAGAAAATTTGAAATGTTCTCTTTTCCTTTTCTTTTTTATTTGAGAGAGAAACAGAGACAGAGAGAGAGAGGAGCTGGGGAGAGGGGCAGAGGGGGGAGACAGAGAGAATCCCAAGCAGGCTCCATGCTCAGCACAGAGCCCGATGTGGGGCTCGATGCTATGAACCTGGGATCATGACCTGAGCCGAAATCACGAGTCAGATCTCAACTGATTGAGCCACCTAGGCACCCCTGAAATGGTTTTTGTATTATTCTCTCCAAGCCCATAGCTGTCTAATGGTCTCATTGCATTTTTTTTTTAATACAAGATGAGCTCCTTGACAAGATACTCTATGCATATGGTGCTCCAAATGCTTAAAATGCATCTAGTATTTCTCTGCTTCTTTTGTCAAATATTTAGGAATTTCTAGAAAAAAATTTATTTACATAATTTCACTATTCCTAAATTTTTCTAAAACTCAGTTATTGCTAGATTTATATAATGTAAAGTCCACAAGAATCAATAAGGTGGAATTTCCTGTAATGCTGGTGTTGGTCCTAAAATCACCAGCTGACCTATGTGACAAGAAGCTTTTCCACTGTGCAGCTCTAATTAATTATCTATGTTATAGGACAATTCCATAATGGAGATCAAATCACATTCCAGGTTGAGGGTGAAAAAGAGGCATCTAAAATGTTTTTTTGTTATTTTGGGATTTAGCACTTTGACAAGGATAGCTCAACATGAAGTTTGGAAATATATTTAAATTAGAGAAGTGATAAAAATAATAAAAAAATAAAAATTATTTTTTAATGTTTGTTTATTTTTGAGAGAGACAGAGGCAGACCATGACTGGGGGAGGAGCAGAAAGAGAGGAAGACACAGATTCCAAAGCAGGTTCTAGGCTCTGAGCCATCAGCACAGAGCCTGAAGCAGGGCTCAAACCCATAGACCATGAGTTGAAGTTGGACGCTCAACCGACTGAGCCACCCATGTGCCCCAGTGATAAAAATGTTTAAATGCAGTGATTTATTTATTATTATTTTTTAATTTTTTTTAATGTTTATTTATTTTTGAGACAGAGAGAGACAGAGCATGAATGGGGGAGGGTCAGAGAGAGAGGGAGACACAGAATCTGAAACAGGCTCCAGGCTCTGAGCCATCAGCACAGAGCCTGATGCGGGGCTTGAATTCACGAATCGCGAGATCATGACCCGAGCTGAAGTCGGACACTTAACCGACTGAGCCACCCAGGCGCCCCTAAATGCAGTGATTTAAAAACTTTCTTTTGGTATCAGAAAGCATTTTTCAAGTGATAATTTATATTAAAGCCCAAAACAGACTAACAGTAAACAAAACCAGAGATGTTTTAGTTGGGTTAGGAGTGAGGATGAGAGTCGGTGGGGTTGGGGGGGGAGGCCAACACTCCTTTCTTTTCTGCTGCTTCCCTTCTGTAATCCCTGGTCCTTGAGTGTGAGCCAGAGAGCAGAGAATAAGTGGAAACTTCTCTAGGGAACAGAGTCAACAAACTTATTCTGGCGAAAGGTCAGATGGTAAGTACTTTAGGCTTTGAGGGCCATGTTATGGTCTCTATCTCAACAACTCAAAAGCAGCTACATGTAAATATGTACATGAATGAGTGTGGTTAGGTTCTCATGAAATTTTATGTATGGCTACTGTGATTTAAATTTCATATGAGGCACCTAGGTGGCTCAGTTGGTTAAGCGTCTGACTTCGGCTCAGGTCATGATCTCATGGTTCGTGAGTTCAAGCCCCATGTGGGGCATTGTGCTGACGGTTCAGAGCTTGGAGCCTGCTTTGGATTCTGTGTCTCCCTCTCTCTCTGCCCCTCCCCTGCTCATGCTCACTCTCTCTCTCAAAAAATAAGTAAACAAAAAAATTTTAAAACAATAAATTTCATATAATTTTCACATATCACAAAATATTCTTTTATTCCAACTCTTAAAAAACATAAAAGTTCAAGTGGTCAGCAGATTTGACCTGCAGGACATAGTTTGCAGAATCCTGACTAGAGTAGAATCTAAATAAAACAATAGAGTTGAATACAGATTGGTTGAATGAATGAATAAACAGACCCTTCTAGCATCAGAGGGGATAAACACAACTGTTTGCCTGCTGATTATGAAAAAGGCGTGGAATAATGTATCTGGTAGATGGGAGTTAATTGTATTTGGTTTAGAATCCAGACTCCATGTGGCGCTAGATAATTATGGTCTGAAGTGACGATTTGGGGACCTTTAAACTTTTCAGTTCCCCTTCTCCCCACTCTCCTTAACAGGCTATGCTAGTTCCCCCCCCTCTAAATCTCAGGCGCTGCCTCATGTCTCTCTGCTATTGTTTTGCCAATTTGAGTCATGATTCAAAAAGATGCATAAGGAGTTAACTAAGTTAACTCACCCACTGGGTTTGTTTTCTTTTCTTGCATTGACTTCCTCAATCATGACACTTTGCGGTGGTAACTTATTTATACCTGTGAAACAACAAAAAAGGCAATTTAACTTCAGGCCTGCTTGCTTAGTGGGTGAAGATGTTTTATTACTGCTTATCTTTATTCCTGGTACCCAGCGACTCATCTGTTCTCCTCCTAAAAATATTAGCTGCCTACAGGGTTGATGGTAAGTTTTTGGTAATAATGCTACCAGCAGAAAAGTTATAAGCATCTGGTCATCTCACTAGTTATCTGATACAACATAACCTCAGAACTGAATTCTGTCACTTGATTGAAGTTTTATACTTTAATTGAACCAGTTAATTCAGTGAAAACAACAGATAGACACAACTTGTATTTTTTTGACCCCCGATTTATCTTTTGTGCCGGTAATGGCTCAAATTCATTCTGATAGTGTAATTCCATGAAGAATAGAATAAATCCTGCTTTTAAAGATTCTGTTGTTTGAGATAGGAGCTGGGGATGCTCTCAAAATTTCTAGTATCCAAAATAACATAGTAAACAGAAAACATATGCCCCGAAATTTCTCATGCATGTACCTTTTAGGACTCGAACAACCCATCGTGCTTGGGTCTCTCCAGTGGGTATGATGGAGCCCAAAGGTTTGATGAGGCCAATAACAGCCAGGGTTGGCTTTGGCAGATGTGCAGGGAAGATGTACTTGTACAGTGATGCCTGGCCATTTTCGACTTTCACTACGGACTCATCAAGGAAGGGGAAAGCAAAGGTGTATCCAGTGGCAAAGACAATGATATCAATGGGCTCTTCCTTTGGGGTGTTGTTAAATATGACAGAGTTTTCCTTCACCTCTTTTATGCTTGGCTTGATGAGCACTTTCCCAATGATGATACGGCCTGGGAGTTCATCATTTAGCACAGGCTCTCTCAGCTGTGTCCTAAAGAGAAACATGGGCAGGGAAGAGATGTGCCGGTGACCAGTGTGGCTGGCCCTTCCACCTCCTTCCCTTCCCTCCCTCATTCTGGGGCTCTCCCCTTGGCCAGGCAGGAGGTGCCAGTCTTGGGAGAAGTGGCACTCGGTAGGGAGCTGTGTGCCCTCAGTGGTGGCTTGGGTACACCTGATCCATGTTGGTTCAGAGTGGAACCTGGAGGAAGATCAGATGAGATCTCTGGGCTATGATGCCAACCCCGGGAATGGAGTATCCTTGTACTGACTCAATGAGAAAGTAAAACCGTCTATTCTTAATGGGATAAATTGTAGGCTGTAACTCAGATACAGACTGAGTTAAGTACAGACTGAGGTCAAGGTCGTCTTGACAAGGGCAAGAAGGCACTGCTGCTGGAGAGATGGGCAGGGGCCACTACAACATTTGATTCTTCCCACACAGGGAAACAAGCCAAGCGTGTTGCTTCTACCAAAAGAGTTGTAGACAAGTCATTGTCTTTTGAGCGCTGCAGCTGAGAGCCACGTAACCTGCCTAGGTCATAGAGCTCACTTATCACTACATGAGCTTGGGCAAGTGGCTGAACTTTGCCAAGCCTCGGTTTGCCCACAGTAAAAAGAAGATTAAGTAAGACTTTAAAAAAGGGTTGTTGACAAGATGCAATACCTAGTTTCACTTACCAAGAACTCAAAATAGCTAGCTATTAGGAAATACACTGGGATGAAGTTTTCCTTCACGTTCGGTCGATATGATGTGTTGTTGCCTGGTTTGGAGGTGCCAGTGGAGGCACAGAGCCTCCTCCTTACTCACAGCCCTCAGCAGATACCCTCCGTTTACCTGTCTTCCGGTACCAAGCCGTAATTTGCATGATGGAACCAGCTGTTCATCTTTCTTGCCAGCAGCCAGTTCACAATTGGAGTTGGGAGAGAATTTGTGAGCATGTTCTGAAACCGAGTCGTGAACACCATGTCCCACGGGTACCCTGAGTCGAAGACTCGACTGATCACCCACGCCCCACCGGTGGTGCTGAGGAACACCTGGAAGCAGTCAAAGAAGCCACTCAGTTTGACACGGTGAGCCCGGCTGGCTTCGCCAGAGAGTCAAGAGGTCTCATCGTTGGAATAGCGCCTGAAAGTCTCCCTCCCTCAAAATACATCCTCCACAAGATGGTTTTGGCTCCTCTGGCTCCCGCTGTAAAGTTATTCATTTGAGATAACGGTTTGGGCACTTAGAGTATTAAAGTGCCTTCGAACATATAACTGAGCCCTTATTATCTGCGAGACACAGTGCCAGACACCTCAGTGAGTGAGCTACTGTGGCAACCCAGGGCGAGCTCAAAGTCTCGTGTGAAAAAGCAGCGAGTGGGTGGGTACAGTTTTGCATGCTAGTAATTGTAGGGCATAAGAACAAGGTGTGGCAGCAGGTGAATCTTGTCTATAAAGGGTTTCAATAGAAACCACTGTTTGAACTGACAATAAATTTCAGTAACACAGTTGGTTTTGGTGAATTCCTTAAAAAACACTTTTTTTTTTTTAACAGGTTAGCTGTTTGAGTTCACCAGCTGACTGAGTTTGAAATTTCCACATGATAAGAGAGATAGAAATAATATGAATGGAAATAGAATATGCTACCCACATGTCTCCTGTGGGGGTCGGAGTGGATGGGACTGTTAATTTTTATTTCAGGACCTCCTTTCTCTTCTCTCAGGATGTCTCCACCAAACTGCGAAGTCTCTCCAGATCAATCAACCAGTCAATCCTTTTTTTGAAAGTTCCCGAAGGGAATATCAAAATCACATTCCCAATCCTTTTCCTTCATAGCTATTTTTGCTCTTGCAATTATTATTTTTAAAGATTTTATTTTTAACTAATCTCTATATCCGACATGCATCTTGAGCCTACAACCCCCAGATCAAGAGTTGCATGCTCTACTGACTGAGCCGGCCAGGCACTCCTCACTCTTGCATTCATTCATTCATTGATTCATTCATTCATTTATAGAGCAAGAACAAGAGAGAGAGAGAGAGAGTGCACAACCCAAGTGTGAGCACAAGCGGTAGAGGGGCAGAGAAAGAGGGAGGGAAAGAGAATCCTAAGCAGGGTCTGCACTGTCAGTGTTAAGCCCGACATGGGGCTTGAACTCACAAACCATGAGATCGTGACCTGAGTTGAAATCAAGAGTTGGACACTTAACCGATTGAGCCATCCAGGTATCCATGACCTAATTATTTATACTTATTTAGTTGGCATCTGTGTCCGCCTCAACTCTATGCTCCATTATGGCAGAAATCTTGCTTTTTTTTTGAGAGAGAGAGGGCTCAAGTGAGTGAGGGGCAGAGAGAGAGGAAAAGAGAGAGGGAGAGAGGGAGGGGGAGAGAGAGAGAGAGAGGTGGGACTCTCACCTGATGCGGGACTCAAACTCAGGAACCTTGAGATCATGAACTGAGCTGAAGTCAGATGTTTAATTGACTGAGCCGCCCAGGTGCCCAGAAATCTTGTTTTTATTGTATTTTTCCGTGATTCCCCCTGTGCCTGGCACAACGTTTGGCACATCAGAAACCAACAACTAATATGTATTTGTTTTTAACAAGTGCCAGCTGAGGAACGTTAATTACAATTATTACATAAACTTTACTAGGGAGAGATCACTGTGTTGGGGCAACATAGCTGGGGAGGTACAAGTGGATTGTAATCAAGGGGAAAAGAGCACCGAAGGGAGGGGTGTGGTATGAGCAAAGGGGAAAAACACAGGAATTGGAAAAGGCTCAGAGTAGCGGGAGATAAAGTTGAAATGGCACATTTGAACCAGATTAGGGAGAACTCTATAAAGCAGGGCTAATCCATCTGCAATTTATTATTATTATTATTTTCGCTTTTGTTGCTTTTATTTTATTTTACTTTATTATTTTCGTGAAAAGAGTTTCCCTGTACATTTTGGCAGGATTGAGGAGCCAGAATAGCTTTTCTAGCTTCTGTTGTTTCACAAAGTGATTAAACGTGGCCTGTGCTTTCTCAGATCTGCCTCCTCTGCTAACAGCACAGAGACTTTCTCTCCCTCTCTCTCTGCCCCTCCCCTGCTCGCTCTCTCTCTCTCTCAAACAAACAAACAAATAAACATTAAAAAATAAAATTAAAAAATATGGTTTTTTTGTATGTGTGTGTATCTTAGGCATTTTATTTCTTTCATCTTTTGTCACTGTTTGCCTGAGGCATGCATCTTAAGCTACAGTTTTTCATTAGGTAACATCAGGGTACCTTTTCTGCCAGGTGGCTGGCCTCCACAGCAATGTCTGTGCCCGAATTCCCCATTCCAACCACAAGGACTCTCTTGTCCTTAAATATATTTGGGTATTTATACTGTCGGCTATGAAAGTACTGGCCTTTAAAGGTATTTATACCTATAGAAAAAAAAAGTCAAATGAAGAATTTTATAGGATCAGTAAACGAAACATATGTATTGCTCCATTAATAATATCCCTTTGATTGGGGTGCCCGCGTGGCTCAGTCGGTTGAGCATTTGACTTTGACTCAGGTCATGATCTCACTGTTCGTGGGTTCGAGCCCCACGTTAGGCTCTGTGCTGACTGCTCAGAGCCTGGAGCCTCCTTCAGATTCTGTGTCTCCCTCTCTTTCTGCCCCTCCCCTACTCGTGCTCTGTCTCTGTCTCTCTCTCAAAAATAAATAAACGTAAAAAATTTTAAAAACATATCCTTTTGATGGATTATTTTGGTTGTTTTTAATAGCATGCTCAATTTTAAGAAAATCCAAAATGTGAATACATGACTTTGTAAGACACAGAAATGAGTGATTATTTATTTAATGGAGGTACTTATTCCATCTCACTAGATAGGTCTCTGGGTTTATTTGCTACTAAGTTGAAATATCATGGCATAAAGATTAATTAAGCCATTATTACCAATTTTATTTATTTATTTTTTAAAAATTTATTTTTTTATGAAAAAATTTTTTTTTCAACGTTTATTTATTTTTGGGACAGAGAGAGACAGAGCATGAATGGGGGAGGGGCAGAGAGAGAGGGAGACACAGAATCGGAAACAGGCTCCAGGCTCTGAGCCATCAGCCCAGAGCCTGACGCGGGGCTCGAACTCACGGACCACGAGATCGTGACCTGGCTGAAGTCGGACGCTTAACCGACTGAGCCACTCAGGCGCCCCTAAAAATTTATTTTTAAGACAGAGAGAGACAGAGCATGAGCAGGGGAGGGGCAGAGAGAGAGGTGACACAGAATCCAAAGCAGGCTCCAGGCTCTGAGCCGTCAGCACAGAGCCTGACACGGGGCTTGAACTCATGAACTGTGAGATCATGACTTGAGCTGAAGTCAGAGGCTTAACCAACTGAGCCACCCAGGCGCCCCTATTTATTTTTTTAATTTAATTTTTTATTTTTTTAAATTTACATCCAAATTAGTTAGCATATAGTGCAACAGTGATTTCAGGAGTACATTCCTTAGTGCCCCTTACCCATTTAGCCCATCCCCCCTCCCACAACCCCTCCAGTAACCCTGTGTTTGTTCTCCATATTTATGAGTCTCTTCTGTCTTGTCCCCCTCCCTGTTTTTGTATTATTTTTGTTTCCCTTCCCTTATGTTCATCTGTTTTGTCTCTGCAAGTCCTCATATGAGTGAAGTCATATGACTTTTGTCTTTCTCTGACTGAGTAATTTCACTTAGCATAATCCCCTCCAGTTCCATCCACGTAGTTGCAAATGGCAAGATTTCATTCTTTTTGATCGTCGAGGAATCCTCCATTGTGTGTGTGTGTGTGTGTGTGCACGCATATATATATATATATATATATATATATATATATATATACACACCACATCCTCTTTATCCATTCATCCATCGATGGACATTTGGGCTCTTTCCATACTTTGGCTATTACTGATAGTGCCGCTATAAACATGGGGGTGCATGTGTCCCTTCGAAACAGCACACCTGTATCCCGTGGATAAATGCCTAGCAGTGCCATTGCTGGGTCATAGGGTAGTTCTATTTTTAGTTTTTTGAGGAACCTCCATACTGTCTTCCAGAGTGGCTGCACCAGCTTGCATTCCCAAGCCATCATTACCAATTTTAAAGTTGATGGAAATCAGTGATAGAATTAGTTTGTTCTATTTACTAATATTTGACTATCTAGAGCTTCTCCCAAGCAAGGAGCAAGAGCAGAGAAGTTAAAGGGAACTATGAGTCAGCGCCTCCACTCTTTTCAGCAAACTGTTTTTGGCATCTATGTGCTTGGACTTGGGCTAAGTTGATATTAGAGAAATAAGATAAACAAAATGTGGTTCCTATTCGAAAAGATCCATGTTGGCTGGGGAAGTTCACCGATAGCTCACCTTGGTGACCGACTATAACGCAGACTGAGTTTGCTGAGGCAGCAAGAGTTGGCTCTGAGAAAAAGGGATCATGTTCGCCACGCTGGGTTTAGCTCTACTGTTCTAACCAGAAAGGATATCTCAGGCGGTTGATGCCAAATGTCTCACTGAAACATTAAATGTGAATGGAGAGTTTTGGAAAATACTCTCAGGGTTGCATAACACAAAAGTTAAGAGGTGCTGTACAAAGAATCTTTTTTTTTTTTTTCCAGGAAAAGTGATAAGACACCTAGATTCTCAGGGGATAAATATCGATGCTTGTGGCAAACAGCCTTATTAAGGTTTGGTTCACCCTTAGTTCACCTTGAAACATTAGAAATCTGACATGAATCTCAGTTAAAACCCACCACAATCCTGAGCACTTAGAATTTAATAATCGTGCAGCCAAGTTCAAATATTAATTCAGACAGGACTCATCACAGATCAGAGAATGGCTGACAAGGGAGAGCTAAGCAAGTTTAAGGAAAATCATAGAATTATTATCCCTGGATGTTAAATTACCTTAGATTTTTCTCCAGATCAGGGTCTTTTGGATCAGAAATGAACAAAAATGAGACTGTGTCTGAGCCACCTATCACACTAATATTTCCCCCCCTTTTATCACAGGAGGATAGAGCAGGCACTTTTTTTAGGTGAATGTGGTTGTGTTAGTAAACACACCAGAGTGTATATATCTGAATGATTGATTACAAGTAGTTATTTTGGGAAGTTGTACATTTATTCTGTGAAGTTATGCATTTATTCTGTGATACCTATTATTTTTACTAAGACTTTTTGGAACATCTTTGGAATTGACTCCAGACAATGTGCCTCCAGGGGTACCTCAGTGGTTCAGTCTGTTGAGCGTCTGACTCTTGATTTTGGCTCAGGTCATGATCTCATGGTTTGCAGGATCAAGTCCCCCATCAGGTTCTGCGCTGGTGGCGTGGAGCCTGCTTGGGATTCTCTCTCTCTCACTGCCCCTTCCCTGTTTGTGCTCTCACTCTCTCTCAAAACAAACAAACAAAGAAACAAAAAAGAACAATGTACCTCCAGACACATGTTTTCAAATGTCTTCAGTAAATCTGAATTTTTCTAATAGTTAATGATGACCCCAGGAATTACGTACAGACTAAGTAAGTCTGTTGTGAGGCAGAGAGAGAGTTTGTGAGATTTCGAGGACTCTTTTTCAAATCTAAAGTCACAAAACCTTAGAACTCAAAAGCTCCTTAATGGTTACCTACCCAGGGATTTCAAATGGCCAATTGGTAGTAGCCGGTGAGATATTGAAAAGGTCTGCAAGTCCCATAGAGCTCCGTTTGCTTGATTTGTGATGTATGCTGTTGGATAAGGTGGTCAATTTATTGGCAAAACCCCAGAGGCTTAGAAAGGTTAACCGGAAGGCCCAAGGTTGTATAGCTTGTTAGCTGTGTAGCCTAGAATCTGTACCTCCTGGGTCTCGAGCCCATCCTATTCAAACTGAGGACACTGGTTCAGTCGCTTTCTGGGTACACCTTATCCTAATCTGACCTGACTTGAATGATGTCTGGAGGGCAGACCCAGCACCAATGGATGTACGTGAGTTGTTGTAAAATAAGCATTTGTATCATTTGCAGGTCATGTGTAGACTGTGATTCCTCTGCTGGACTCCTACAAAACTCTTTTCATTCCTTCCAGACAGGCTACATGTTGTCATATCCACCCCTGTATTTTTAGCACTTTGTGTAATATGGCACTGTTGGTGCCAAATAAATTCAGCGTATTCTCTATGTCATGGAACTTTCTGGATTCTTAGGGTGATCTAGTACCAGGCACTCCTTCCTAGGAGTTTGGAGGGGCTTGCCTACTTAGGGATTTTCTCTGTGGACAAGAGCTGAGAAAGGATTGGGTTGTCTTGTGGGGTGGCTATTGATCCTCTCTCAGGGATGTTGGGGAATAGTTCCTTATATCGTGGACTTGGGGCTTTTTGATTCAAGATTCAATTCCACGGCAGTTTTCAGGATGTGCTTCGTCCTAACTTGGCCGGACTTGCATAAGCTCTTGGGGCATGGGAGGTGTGTGAGTTTATTGTAAGACGAGACTTGAGATCACTCCAAGGCATATTTAGATGATGAAGAGAAAAATTTCCTAAAGTTTTAACTTCTTGAAAACTTACTGTGGATAAAATAAACCAAATCATTGTGTTTTTTATTCCCTCTGCATTGTAATCCAATGGAAATTTGACATAGATTAACATGAATCGTGTTTGCAAAAACCAGATAAGGAAACTGGGACTCAAAGATGACTTAACTTGACTTCTAAGATTCTTTTCTCTGTTAACTACTGACCCAGTGCTGTAAACGTCTGATCTAGCTAAACCTCTATGGAACAAACGAACAAAAATCACACTACTTTTTTAAAAATTAATTCACTGATCGACCTTTGTGGCCTCTAAACTCAGCTTTGGTTGTGTGCTACTGCTGAGGCTAACAACTTTGTAAGCATCCAGTGTCTTAGAAGACTTTCTGAGTGTTGCCCATCGCTTAAGGACGGACATTGAACCCCAGTGAAGCATAAAACTGCTTGCAAGTAATTTGTTCTACTCTTTGGCACTTATAAATTGTTTGGAACAAATGAAAGTCAAAAATTGGCCAGAAATGCTGGTTAGAAAAAATCCCCGTTACCTTACAACTTTAACTATTTAACGGAAGAACCATAGAAATTCATTCCTGGACCAAGCCAGTATCAGGATGGCTCCCACGAGACGAATTAAGGTCAGTTTCAGAAAACCGTACCTGGGAAAGAGTCCAGTGGCAAATATGGGTCAGTAAGATAACCAGTGCAGACCATGACGGCATCAAAGATGGCAGACTCTTGCTTTCCTTCATGCTGAGTGACCACCTCCCATTGGCCAGTGACAGTAAAATCTGGGCATTTTGTTACACTGCAGACTTTAGTCTGAAAAAAAGAGTCATAGTCACAATTAATTGTTGTCAAGCTTCTAGTAAGGGCTTGCTGGCCAGGGTACCAGTTGACACTTCAAATGTTCTAGAGCATAGGCTAAACATAATCAATAAGCATAAACTTAGAGATAGAATCAAGTTATCAGATTAACCATAATTTTCTGGATGGATGTATTCTTTTTAAAAAATATTTATTTTTGAGAGAGAGAGATTGAGAGAGGGAGAGAGAGAGAGGGAGAGAATATGAGTGGGGGAGGGGCAGAGAGAAAGGGGGACAGAGGACCCAAAGCGGGCTCCACCCTGACAGCAGAGAGCTGGATGTGGGGCTTGAATTCACCAACCGTGAGATCACGGCCTGAGCTGAAGTTGGATGCTCAACTGACTGAGCCACTCAGGCACCCCTGGATGGATGTATTCTAAGGGTTGTAGAGGGTTACTTAAGAGAAGTGATGCAATCCAAAAATTTTGAGTGATTTGTTCAAATTCTCATAGTAAGTGATAGAACCAAGCATCGCGGTCTTCTGAAGTCTTTTTCATTTTTTTTTTCTGTTACGTCTATCTCTCATAAAGCTGTGCTTTAATAAAAACATGGATGATATAAGTTGGAAATATGAATTTGGTCCCAAGTATCTTACCTTATGAAAGGTCCTGTAGAATATGTTGTTGACATTTTCCCAGATCTTGATAGCTATTGATAAGTACTAACTTGATGGCCTGAATGATAAGTACTAACTTGATGGCCTGATAAGTACTAACTTGATGGCCTGAATGTACTAACTTGATGGACCATGGGAGTGGTCCACATGTCAGTCTATTTTTTGTTTCAATAGAGTATGTATATGTTTATGCATGCTAGGTTCTGATTCAGAAAATATATAAAATAAATTTACAAGACAAATTTATTAATTTACTTATTTATTTATAGTTTATTTATTTTGAGAGACTCAGAGAGAGGCAGTGTGCACAGGGGAGGGGCAGAAAGAGAGGGAGAGAGAATCCCAAGCAATCTCCGTGCTGTCTGTGCAGAGCCTGATGTGGGGCTTGATTTCACAAACCATAAAGTCATGATCTGAGCTGAAATCAAGAGTCAGATGCTTAACCACCTTTGCCACCCAGTGGCCCCCCTAGTCAAGTTTAAAAGCATAAATGCTCCACTGGCCAAGAGACTTTGCTGCTTTTCTTTCCTTTTAAGTTTTCAGAGAAGACAGGTGTCTCAAGTCTTACCTCATGGGTTCACAATTTGGTTTATAATATTTGAAGTGCTTATTCCATTTCAACATTTGTATTAGTAACTCTTCCTTTTTTAAATATAAATTTTCAGTTAATTAAAAATTAATTTCAAAGTAGAATTTACTTTCAACTTAAAAATAAGAAATGTTCATAATTAAAAATTTGGAATGCACAGAGAGGAAAGAAATCTCTTATAAACAGCTGCTTGTGTGTACTCTCTTAAAACTTTGGTGAACATCTAGCTTTAAAGGTTTTTTTTTCAAGGTGGGCCTGGGTGGCTCACCCAGTTAAGTCAGCATCCAACTTCGGCTCAGGTCATGATCTCGCAATTCGTGAGTTCAAACCCTGCGTCAGGCTCTGGGCTGACAGCTCAGAGCCTGGAGCCTGCTTTGGATTCTGTGTCTCCCTGTCTCTCTGCCCCTCCTCTTCTTGTACTCTCTCTCTCTCTCTCTCTCTTAAAAATAAATAATAAAACGTTAAAAAATTTTTTTCAATTATTTTAAAGCAGGCTTGGAGCAGCACCTACTAAAGAAAATGCTTCAGATTCAGGAGCTCTGATGCATTAAAACTACTTCTGTGGATTATGCCCATTCACTATGGTACTGTTTCAATTTTACTGTGTCCCTTGAAAGATATGGGAGTGGGGTAAAATACTCTTTAGAAGTTTTTAAAAAATTTTTCTCCAGTTTTTTTGAGATATAATTGGCATATAACATTGTATAAGTTTAAGGTATACAACATAATCTGATATATGTATATACTGCAAAATAATTATAATAAACAATAAGTTTAGCTCACATCCATCACCTCACATAGTTATAATTTTTTGTCTTGTGATGACAACTTGTAAGATCTACTCTCTTAGCAACTTACAAATATACAACACAATAGAGTTAACTATATTCAGCATGCTGTGCATTATATTCCCGGAACGGATTTACCTTACAACTGGAAGTCTGTACCTTTAGAGCACCTTAACCCATTTCCCCAGTCCCTACTCTTCACCCCTGGTAACCACCAATCTATTCTGTTTATATGAGTTGCTTTTTTTTTTTTTTTTTTAAGATTTCACATACAAGTGAGATCCTACAGTCTGTGTCTTTGTCTGACTTATTTCACTTAGTATAATACCCTATAGGTCCACCCATGTTGTTGCAAATGGCAGGATTTCCTTCTTTTTTATGGCTGAATAACATTCCAGTATGTGTGTATGTGTGTGCCACATTTTCCTTATGCGTTCTTTATGCATATGCCCATCGGTGGACACTTAGGTTGTTTCCATGTCTTGACTATTGAAAATAATGCTGCAGTGAACATGGTGGTGTAGATACCTCTTCAAGATAGTGGTTTCATTTTTATCAGTGCTTTTAAGGTTGTGAATATGAATCTTATTTGCTACTAGTGTTGGTCATTCATGTTGTTTTCAATTCCCTAGGAATTCCTTACTATCCCCATCTGTAGTAGGGAGAGGGGAAGAGAGGAGAAAGAAAACATGTGGATTTTTCATGTTTCTTGGAGAGGGGAAAAAAAGAAGATATATTTGTCCCCATCCTTCTACCTTCTTCCTGTCTCTGTTCTTGGAAATGGGAAGGGAGGTGGTAAGGCCTCTATAAAGAACAATATTCAAAGATCTTTCTATTCCCAAGGATATCTAGAAAAGATTTCCTTCAGATCGTGGGGTTCTCTTATGTGTGGGCCCCTGCACATGCTTATTCCTATAGAGGGATAGTCCAGAGGAGAGTGCCTAGGTATGGGTAGAAGTCATCAGTGTCACTATGTGCACTTGTTCCGAGCTGAGAATGTAGCCTGATATTTTTAGGTCCCTTTGGGTACTTGGGTGAAATTATTGCCAACTAAAAATTTATTCATGTGAATCCTTACTGAAAGTATCCATTTCCACCTCCAGATTTACTTAAGGCGGCGGGGGTGGGTGGGTATGAGTACAAGGGGAAAAGGAATCCAGCCAGCTGTCAACAATCTTGCCAGTTCATGATCTCATCTGCAGAGCCAAGGGCTAGGCTATGGAGAGAAATAGGAAATTGGTAGGAAATACTTCCTGACTACTAACTCATGTTTTGTGTCTTACCTTGAACTGAATGTGTTTCAGAAGGTTGAACCGGTTTGCATACATTTTGAGATATTCCAGGAATTGAGAATTTGGCACATAGTTTGGATAATCTTCTGGGAAAGGAAAGTCTGAGTAACAAGACATCTCCTTGCAGCTGTTGGAAACCACAGACCTGTAGAGGCTGGCTCTTCCTTCTTCAACATGTTCCTGTACAAACGGTACACGCACATGAGTGTGTCTGCATTCGTGCATGTGTGTGCACACACATGAAACGGATATTGATTTTTAGACATTTCAAACATTGATAAAGATTAAGGTTACCCTTTATCTTTTTGTTTCCTTTTCTTTCTTTCTTTCCTTCTTTCTTTCTTTCTTTCTTTCTTTCTTTCTTTCTTTCTTTCTTTTCTTTTTCTTTCTTTCTTTTTTCTTTAATTTAAAGCATGGAGCTTGAACTCATGACCCTGAGATCAGGACCTGAGCTGAGATCAAGAGTAGGATGCTTAACCAACTGAGCCACCCAGGCACTCCAAGATTACCATTTCTTTTTTTGTTTGTTTTTAAGTTTATTTATTTATTTTGAGATGGGAAGAGGGGCAGAGAGAGGAGAGAGGGAGAGACAGAATCTCAAGCAGGTTCTGTGCTGTCAGCACAGAGCCTGAGGTGGGGCTGGAACTCATGAACCATGAGATCAGGACCTGAGCCGAAATTGAGGGTCGGTCGCTTAACCGACTGAGCCCTCCCAGGAGTCCCCCAAGGTAACCCTTCCTAATGGGATTTGTTACCCTGCACTTGAGATAGGGTGAACACTGAATACTTAATTTTATGATCAGAATTACTATTTCATTCACTACATGTTAACAAATAAACCCAGGATGAACTCCCTTGTCCAGATTGATATGGCATCACTTCAAAAGGTAGGAAAATATGGAAATAGACCAGAGCCAGGAAGTACTATCTGGATGATGGACAATCGCTAGGTAGTTTGGTTTCCCAGGGTATTGTTGAAAGAATCACGGAGAAGAGGGTTCAGATTATTGAAGGACTCTGCATCTAAAGTTAAGGAATTTGCATTTTATAGGAAGGTTATGGCAGTCTTCTGAGTTTTTATGTGGAAGTGATTCATATTAAATTTTGGAAAGATAATTCCAGTTCCACAAAAGAAATAGGAAGTCTGGAAAAGAACGAAGGAGGCCAGTGAAAAGCCTAAAACACAAATCCACTTGATTGCTAATGGCAGCCCGAGCAGAGGCAATGGTGGTTGCCACAGAGAGGCGAGATTTGTGAGGTAGCAGTAAGTCAGAATGCGCAGCATAGGGAAGCTGTTTGGATTTAGGACTTGGGAGAAGAAGCACGTCAAAGGTTTTCAGAATGGACAACTGTGTACTTAGTGAGACACTAATTTCCCACTCCTAGTTTTGACATGAATAACTAGCACATGTCAGTGTCTCAGACAACTACAACCAGGTTGAGTAATAAGCACTTTTGGTATATTTAGTCTTTAATATACATTGCCTCTGTGTTTTGAATGTATTATGGAGGATTGTTCTGATATTAATGGGAATGTGGTCCTTAGTATTTTAATATTATTTACCATTTTGGATATCTACAGTTCTTTCTTTTTTTTTTTTTTTGTCCTCTGTGAAGCAAAAATTCTTTTGTTTGTGTGAACAAGTGGAAAGACGAATGTAAGCCTCACCTATGGAGAAGGGCTCACTTCGTTCCCTCAAAGGGAAAGGTATAGTGAGCACAGAGAATAAACTTATAAACATGTCTGTGTGGTTTGAATTAATGTTACTGATCTCATCAACTAAGGAGCAAGCTGTATCTTGTTTGTCTGGGGCCTCACCTCTGCCAGTCTCATTTATACAGCATAAATCTAGAAACCTGGAATCGAAAGGCTTCTGAGAAAGATGACTATTTAAATCCTGATCTTTTATTCTGCAGGCAGATCTAAAGCACTGTTACTCAAAGACATATTGCTCGACGAGCAATATGGAACTGGATTCTTTGTTAATCCTCTATGACGAGTACAGAAATTGAGAGTAAGCATCTGGAAACTTTACTAGCAATACTTCACCATTGCTCAGTATCCAAGCACGTGGACTTCCATGTGTTGAATGGGACTTAGATCAGTCTCAGTGTTGCCTTAACTCGTGTGATGAGTGGCCTGGGGTTCGAACTGTGTGCGAGTCATGGATCACTGATGTTTTAAGGTTAGTTTGAAAACTGTTAGCCAGAAATGCATAAAATTTGTCATTATTTTCTTTCATTGAAAGATAACTGGGGGCACCTGGGTGGCTCAGTTGGTTAAGTGCCCGACTCTTGATTTTGGCTCAGGTCATGATCTCATGGCTTGTGAGAGCCTGCTTGGGATTCTCTGTCTCTTCCTCTTCTCCCCCTCTTTCTCTCTCAAAATAAATAAATAAACATTAAAAAAAAAAAGAATCACCTGGGGAATCTTACTCACATGTAGATGCTGATTCAGTAGGTCTGGGTGAACTTGAGATTCTGTATTTCTAACAAATTCCCCTGAAGATGCTGTTGGGCACAGACCATACTTTGAGTAACAACACTTTGGAGCAGTCCTACCAAAGTGGAATTTGGTGGAGGCCACTTATGGTCTTTAAAATTTTCTGGCAGTCATATTTAAAAAGGTAGAAAGAGCCAGGTGAAATTAATTTTAACAGTATATTTTATTTAACTCAACATATGTCAAATTTTATACTTTCAACACGTAATCACTATAGATATTACTAATGAAGTAGATTATATTCTTTTACTCATAGCAAGTCTTTCAAATATCAGTGTATATTTTATATTTTATTTATTTGTTTAAAAACTTATTTTTCTCTTTTTAAAGAATTCATTTAAAAGATTTGTTTTATTTTTAGAGAGAGAGAGCATGAGCAGGGGAGAGAGGCCATGGGAGGGAGAGAGAGAGAGAGAGAGAGAGAGACAGACAGACAGACAGACAGAGAACCACAAGCAGGCTCCAAGCTCAGTGTGGAGCTCTCTATGCAGGACTCATTCCCACGACCCTGGGATCATGACCTGAGCTAAAATCAAGAGTCAGATGCTCAACTCACCTGAGCCGCCCAGGTGCCCCTTAGTGTATATTTTATACTTCTCAATTCAAATGCCAAATTTTTATTGGAAAAAGGGGATTCACATACCCAAACTGTTAGCAAATATGCTTAAAAACACTCCAGTAACTGAACTGAGTATTGGTTTTAAAATTAAAATTAATTACAATTAAGTGAAATAAAAAATTCAAGTTTTTAGTGAACCAATTCCAATATGAACCAATTCCATAGTTACATGCAGACAGTGGCTACTTTATTGAATAGTAGAGCTTTAAAGTTGAAGCCAGCTATTAGAACAAAATTTAGTGTTGGTTTTATTTAATTAAAAGTGATGCTTCCTCTGGGTTACAGGATAAAAAGAGAATAGGAACAGCTATAAAGAGATGTAATGTGGAGCAGTGAGAGCAAACAGCAGGGGAAGAAGCTATAGTACAATAAGAGAAACATCAGTTATGAATGTTTTGGGGTCAATTAGGCCAAAGCTCCCTCACTTTTCTCTAGCATCTGAAAACATCACATAGTGAATCATACTTGGTTAATACCGGCAATTTCTAGTTAACAATAATAAAAGGGTAAGTTAGGAATATATACTGTTTTAATAGGGGAAGAGATGTGCATAATACATGTTGTAAAGATTTCCATAAAAATGGCTCAAAAAGTTTTTTCCGTACGTTGGAATGGCACATTTAAACAGCAGAGAGTAATGGGGCTCAGTGGAGTTGCATAAGCCAGGAACCATGTATTAATGGGACTTTAGAACAGATGAACAAAGAAATATAAATAGAAAAAAATGCTGTTTTGTAAAACTCTGGGAGATAATTGTAAAGGCAGGGAGAAGAGAGTCTTCCCGGAAAACCTGAGGCCTATCTTGAAACAATGTATCACAGATGTTAGCCAAGGAGGCGCTTAGCCCTTAGGGCGGAATCCAAGACCAACTCTTCGCTCTTTTCTTTCTTCCCACTGATTGTTCCTCCTAGAAAGATACAGAGAGTACTTCTGTATGCGGCTCCTGCCGCCTGCCCTCCTGTGTTTGCCTCAGTGATTCCAAGGTCCTGTTGGGACTTCCAGCTATACACTCTTGGCATTGTCCCTGCGTGGGTCTGCCAGTTGCCCTGGTGCTCCAAGTCACATGCCTCACAAATTGGTGGGGCCATGTCGGGGAAAGGTTTTTGTTTTGAAGGGAAAAGTGGGAGGGGAGGAGGGATGGACGGGGACTGAGAGCAAAGGCTAAAAGCATGCGCTGAGCGGTTCTGGCTTCCCAGTCTACTTTGGTCCTGCAATGTAATGAATGGAAAGGCCACAGTCATCTGCTAAGACACTTGGGTGGGACTCCCTGAACTGTCCAGAATTTACATGCTCTCATTCTTGAGCCAGACTCTGGAAATGCATGAAGTACAGTTCTTGACAGCACAGACCCAGACCCAGACTGCCTAGGTTCATCTTCAAGCTCTACAGTTTTATCTGGGTAATCTTGGGAATTTTCTTTTTTAAAGTTTATTTATTTTTGAGAAAGAGAGAGAAAGACAGAAAGAGAAAGCACGCACAGAAGCAGGGGAGGGGCAGAGAGAGATGCAGAAAGAGAATCCTAAGCAGGCTCCCCACTGTCAGTGCAGAACCGGGCAGAGTCGGGGGGCTCAAACTGAAACTCACAAACCTTGAGATCGTGACCTATGCTGAAATTGAGTCAGTTTCCTCAGCTATAAATAGGTATTATAATAATAGTGTATATCCCCTAGGATAAACTGAAACGATAGCTGTAATGTGTTTAAGATAGTGTCTGCTAAGCTCTCAATAAATGTTAACTGTTACTCATACTATTCCTCCATGATTATTATGGAGATTTACTTTCTGAAGCTTTGTGTCCCTCAGAGAGGATAATAGGTGATGGGAAGAAAGCTTTGACAGTTCAGATGTCTCTCCTGTCTCATATTAAAAACAAATGTAAAATGATAATAAAAGTCACTCCTAAATAGAGACATTCTCTCTGTACAGGACATTCATACCTCTTGCTCTCCAAGAACAATTACTGCCTTCTTTTCCTCTCCTTTGAGCAGCCAGAATCCGTTTTTCTTTGTCTCCTCCTCTCCCTAGCGAGAGTTGGAGTCTCACTGGAGGCCAGAACATCATTCTGGGAGGGTTAGTAGGCCCTGGAATATGTTTCAGGGATGTGAAGGATGAAGCCGAATGTGTTTCTACCAGTATAATATAATTTCCTCTAGATAATGTCAGTGTGGTTCTATAGGAAGGCTATCCCTTAAGATCCCTTCCTATACTAAAATTCTCTGAGTAAAATTCATTTTGAGTGATGGGACAATTCCTCACATTTTATTTCAATGTTACTTTATAATTGAAGTAATCAACCTATGGTGTTACTGCCCTAAGCCTCCCTTCCCTCTTAGGAGCCTAAGAGAATTGGTTGTAAGATAGACTTTCCATACATCTCGCTCGCCCCCACTTGAGTTAGTGGACAGAAGTGGGCTCTTTACCAACGTATCCCAATTATTACCAATTTATTTCTTACTAAAGATCACCACCTCTCTCCCACCCCAAGGAATGATGTCATTTCTTTTCCATTGCAACCTTTGTTTCCTCTTTGCTTGAGGCTATGGTAGCTGGAAGAGGCCAGAGAAATGGGTATCTGAGTGTCAAATTAAGCACAGTGGTTTCTAATCTCTATAATCTTTGGGGGTGTCTCCCTATTTGGAAATGGAGGCAGTCTCCATATGTGTTGTCTTGGGTTTCTGCAGATGGCTTGTCCATTTTTGCCCGGTGATCCCCGATGCCCAGAGGGGGAACTAAGGATCCCCTATGGGCTTTCTGGTAAGCACAGCCCTTGGTTGAGCACTTTATTTTTTTCATTTTAAAATTTTATTTATTTATTTATTTATTTATTTATTTATTTATTCATTCATATTTTAGAGAGACAGAGCAGGGGAGAGGGGCAGAGGAAGAGAGACAAAGAATCCCAAGCAGGCTCCATGCTAAGCGTGGAGCCTGACATGGGGCTCAGTCCCACGACCCTGGGATCCTGACCTGAGCGGAAATCAAGAGTCCAGCACCCTGGAGCAGACACTTTAATCTGCAAGTTTTGAGTTGGCCACTTGCTTTGAGTGCAGAGACAGAGACACCCTGTAACCAAGCCTGTGTGCGGATGTGCACGTGCGCTGAAGTAGGAGGAGAGTGGGATGCCTCTAGAAAGACTCAAGGCTCATGGCATGTTGGAGCTGAAAGGTCCCTTTAAGGGCACCTTAGTTTAGGGATTTTCTCTCAGGCTTTCGAGAAATCTCAAGGTGGTACAGTTATCTCAAGAGGCCACTGTGTCAAGAGAGGGCTGCTGAATGAAGGTGGGGTGGTTTTCCTGGCTCCCAGTGCCCGAGCTTTTATCTATATTTCAAATTGGTTCTGTGTTCTCATTGAAGACAGAAAGCAGTGGGGCTGGAAGGACTTGTTACTTGGGCTTCTTCTGCTGTATTATCCTCTTTGCCATCCTTTCGATGCCCTATCATGTGCTTCGAGATAGGTTTCCCCTACCTTCTCTATTTTTCTTACTTCCCCCCTCCCTTCCCCACTCCCACTCCTTTATCCTCCACAGAGGCCGTATTTTCCTGATGGGATCGAGGCCTCTCCACCTTTCTGAGGCAAACCCTTCTGCTGGGCCTACAACGACACCCCTTCCCTTGTCTGTAGGATCTTGTTCTAGTTTGGGCTCAAGTAATCAATAGTCCCCCCCACCCCCCTACCTCCCCTGTCCAGGTAGCTTCTCTTTGCCTGTAAACATGTCTGGGTCTTCCCATCATGCCAACATAAGCAAATCGATACACTAATAAAAAGTACCTCCTTTATTGCATTCCTCATTATCGATTGCTTTCTAAATAATACCTTGCCAGAAAATTCAGCCACCCTCATCCCCTCCCATTATTTCTTACGCACGCCACGTACACCAATGAGCTATTTTTATTTTGCAAGCCTGCTCAGTACCTTTTCTGTACTGGTTTCCTCCCTGTAATCTCCCACTCAGTCTCGTCTGCCTGTTGAAATCTTTCCATCGCACACCGTCTCCCCCATGAAGCCTTCCCTGACTTTCCTCCAGTGGATACAATCCTGACCTCATTTAAATACCCACAGCACTGTGTCTAATTTGTAGGATCCTACTCTCTTCTCATTACCCTGGCAGCAGCCTGGGGGTTTGATGTATTCTCATTTCTGCGTCCCCCACGGTGCTCATGCATAGGTGTTTGACCTGCCCAAGTCACACGGCCAGTTGGGCACAGCTGGATCTGTAACTCATTTCTCTTGATTCTTAGATCAGTGATTTTTACATGTGAATAATTAAGTGTCTGTGACCTATATAAGGTGCTGCTTTTTTTTTTTTTTTTTTTTTTTTTTTTGTCCAGTATCCTCAGGTCTCTGGGCTTTTTTTTCTTTCTGGACTCACCTTTGCTTTGACTGAAATTCTGCTATTTATCCTTTTAACTGGGAACTTTCATCTTGCAAGCCAACTCCCAGCTGTGATAGATTGATCCTATTTATCGTGAGTACGTGTTAAGAAGGATTCTGAGGCTTATCAGGGGAAGTGTATCATGCTTGACTAGCAAGGTCTTCAGTGGGCACAGGAGGGGAGAGGTACAGCAGGGGTGTTAGGTTTCTGCTGTCCTAATGGAAAGTATGCACTTTGAAACATGGGAACAGATGTGCTCTTTCACTTAGTGCCTTTGGAGGAGGTTTCTATGTATCAATGGTCACATTTCAACACCTGCAGTTCTTTATGTGGGCCAAGCGGACCTATGCTAGGAGAACTGCAACTAACCAGCAGCCTTGGCCTCTCGGGAGCTTTGCTCACAGAGTTAGGAAATCCTTTATTCCAGTTCCAAATTCTATTCTTCTAGGGTAGAGGAGTGCCGCATCTTTCTCTTAGCCCCTTATGGGCTCCGAGGCCTGGACGTCTGACACCTTGCTCCTTTTCACTATTCCCGACAGCTTTCTCATCAGCATGTTTAAAGCTCTAGAAAAGGAGGGCCAGGAGGAGGCTTGGGAACTCTAATGCAAATGCTTCCCTGCTCAGACACAGGACTCAAAGGGTTTCAGTGGCCCCAGCAGTGCCGCTGCGGTCCCCTTTGGCCCAGGCCAGCCAAGGGTGGGCTGTAGAGTCCCCTCTTCTCCTTCTTCACCCCATTCTCCTCTCCAGTCTGGACGGTAGCCCTGCTGAGACTTGAGGATATTACTTTCTTTGCCTCAGGGAAAAAAGGCGCCTAACTCACATTCTTTACTTCTGGTTGTTCTTGGCATAGATTGGCATTGCTTGGACAGCAGCACCTTGAGTATAGAACTCATCATCCAGCGAGCCCTGCGCTGTTTCACGTCAGGGGCAGCAGGACTGGGGAAAAAAGAAGGTGAGCAGTTCTGCCCAGCAGGTGGAGGCCAGCATCCCTGCGCTGCTGGGTTCATATGCTTGCCGCAAACACTACAGCCTCTGGCCTCACTTCACACCCCGGCTCCTGCTCCCCTTGTTCCGGACTTTCCTGGCTGTCCCAGCCACTCCATTCTCTCCCACCCTTTGTGGGCATCTTCCTTCCTCTTGGCTTTAGATAAAGTTTGTAGGCTTGCTTCCACACTCCCCACCCAAGCTCAGGCTGTGTCCTGCCTCTTTCTTTTAACAATTTCATTAACCCTCCTGGCCCCTGTTCAGCAGATGCTTCTAACTCATCCCCCCGCCCCAGAGCAGCCTTGGGAGAAATGCTTTCACACCGTCCAGCCTTATCCATTAGACACATCGCACAGCTGCTGAGACCCCTACTTACGGTGAACCTCCACAGCCCCCCGAGGTCGTCACTCCTCTCAAAGCATGTGGGCTCCAGGCCTTCCTCCAGGCAGCACTTGATGGACGCCAGGCCACTGACCCCGGCTCCCACAATCGCAACTCGCTTGGCCATGTTCCCTGGTGCAGGGGAAAGCAAAACTGAGCCTTTTATTCACAAGTGAAAGCCCCACCCCAGCTTGGCTGCTCTAGCCAACCAGGAAAAAGAACTGGGGAGGTTAAGAAATTTGCTCCATTTGATCCCTCTGTGGCTGGCCTCTGGTGTTGTGAGTGCAAAAAGAGAAATGGTGGGGCGCCTGGGTGGCGCAGTCGGTTAAGCGTCCGACTTCAGCCAGGTCACGATCTCGCGGTCCGTGAGTTCGAGCCCCGCATCGGGCTCTGGGCTGATGGCTCAGAGCCTGGAGCCTGTTTCTGATTCTGTGTCTCCCTCTCTCTCTGCCCCTCCCCCGTTCATGCTCTATCTCTCTCTGTCCCAAAAATAAATAAACGTTGAAAAAAAAAAATTTAAAAAAAAAAAAAAAAAAGAGAAATGTTCAGGTCCCTGGTTTAACCCTGTGCTCATTAAGTCCCTGCGCCTACACTCGGAGCTCGTGCCTGATGTTAGCACATTTGTTGCCAAGACTGTGGCTTCTGGCAGAGTGGCTGAAATTAGACCCTCTCGTGGAGAGTTTTGCATTCAGGATGGGGCTGCTGCCTCCGGCCTCCCTTCATGGGTCCCAGAATGGCATAGAGTAGTAGACCAGAAAGAATCACCTGGTCAAACATGTTTTGTTTTTTAAGTTTATGTATTTATTTTGAGAGAGAGAGAGAGAGAGAGAGAGCGAGCATGCAAGCGTGAGCACACAAGCAGGGAAGGGAGAGAGAGAGAGAGAGAATCCCAGTGTTAGTGCAGAGCCCGATGTGGGGCTCGATCTCACAAATCGTGAGATCATGACCTGAGCTGAAATCGATAGTTGGAAGCTTAACTGACTGGCCACCCAGGTGCCCCTAACATGTTTTTTAAATAAACATATGAAACTGGAGGTCAGATTAGCGTGGTGCCATGAGACAAGGCCACATGGCGGTGGTGGAGCAGAGTTGGGACTAGAAGCCAAGACCTGTGGCCACTGCAGGTGCCACGACAGCCCTGGGAGAGTCCCAGCCCCTGGCATACCGCAGGGTCCCGGCTCGGTTGCCCATCCTTCTCCTATCTGCGGCCAGTGGATGGGTGAGGGTGCGAGGCTTTGTGTGGACATTCATCCCTCCTTTCCCCTTCAGATACTGATGCAGCTCAGGGAACATGGCCCTGTCCCCACTGGCACAGGTGGAGGGTCATCTGTCCCCAGGCCATGCAAGAATGCTGAGAGGCAATATAGTGCATTGGTGAAGCAACCAGGCTCTAGACCAGATTGCCTGGGTTAAAGCTCAGTTCTTCCAGTCACTGCCATGTGATCTTGGGCAAGTTATTTAACCCCTCTGTGCATCATAAAAATTGAGGAAATAGTGGTAGTTTCCTTGTAGTGTTTGGTGAGAATCAAGGGAGTCAACACGTCAGATGATTTAGAACTGTTCCTGGCATGTAACAAATGCTTAATAAATATAAGCTATTATAACTATGAAACCATTTCCCAAAATTGGTGTCCTCCTCTGCCTTTCCCATTAGTAAGTTTCTGCTCTTTTAATTCCTATAAGTTTTGGCCAGTTCATCCACATTTAACAGTGAATCATGTGATTTAGAGTTGTTCCCTAATACATTTTTGTGACAATTGTATCTCCTCACTTTAGTGAGTTTTGAAAGCGCATGGGTCCCAGAGTCAATGTAAGAAGTGCCCCCGAAGGCATTGTTTTCCTGAACATTTGCTATTTTCTCGTTGCACAGATGAGCTTTTTCCACAAAACTGGACATACATCTTTCGTTTTTGAGAGAAATAGCTCAACTATAGAGACTTCATCTGCTTTGCTCTCTGCTGGGGCCTCTGTGGCCAGGGAAGTCCTTGGAACAGAATACAACAGGTGCTCAATAAATAGTTCTAGAATGAAATGGAAAGGCCCATTTATTTTCAGGTGTTATGTAAAAGTTTCTTCCCCGAAGCTACTAGCTCTGATTTACTGGGAGAGAGCTGGTAGGTCCCCTTTAGGGGAAGTCACGCTCTAGATCCTAATGGATACCATAGAAACACAACCTCATACAATTTTCCCTGCCTTGCGTCCTAGAGAAATAAAATGACCCTACATTTAGAGAGACAGCTGATGTAATGAAATGAATATGGGTGTTGGGACCAGACACATCTATTTCAAATCCCTGCTCTATCAGCCTGGCGCATAGGAAAATATCCCCTCTGGGCCTCACTTTCCTCATTTGTAAAATGGGACATCATGCTCTTCATTTTTGTGAGACATAGTAGACATTCAATGAAGAATATCCACTTTTTAAAAAAAGATTTTATTTTATTTTTTCCTTTTTCAAGTTTTTATTTAAATTCATTAGTTAACATACAGTGTATTATTAGTTTCAGGTGGTGAATTTAGTGATCCATCACTTACAACACCCAGTGCTCATCACAAGTGCCCTCCTTAATCCTGATCACCTATTTAACCCATCCCTCACCAACCTCCTCTCTGATTAAACCCATCCCCCACCCACCAGATTTTATTTTTTTATTTGAGAGAGAGAGAGAGTGCATGTGCACACAAGCAGGGCGGGGGGTGGATGGGGCAGAGGGAGAGAGAGAGATTCTGAGGCAGGCTCCAGGCTTGGCACGGAGCCTGATATGGGGGACTTGATCCCATGAAATGTGAGATCATGACCTGAGCCAAAATCAAGAGTCGGATGCTCAACCAGCTGAGCCACTCAGGGAGCCCCAAGAGTATTATGGGAAAAATGACTCTCGGAATGAAGAGAGGAATTGCATATATCACTATGATATCTGCAGCTGTGTGCAGAAGCATGCTGGCTCTGTAAAGACAGCAGGTCTGATTATAATGGGATACTCATGCCCTCAGCAAGGGACCAGGAAACAAAGCAGTTTCCTTTTGGAAGGGGAGAGGGCAGAGCCATTTGCAGTAGCTGGATTGAGAAGGAAGGTGGGGGAAATTTCCCTAGCATGGCTCCACTGAGACTAGAGGTCAGCAGGTGGAGATCAAATTTCTCCAGAGAGAGGCTAGTCAGTGTATATTCTGCCATGTTTCCAGGGTGGTGTCCCATGGAGGAAAAATGGGCTTCTGGTATGGCAAGAACCAGTGTGTATGTTTCCTTGACTAGGATGTTGTAGCTTCAGGTACATGTTGCTGAATGAAAGCACCAAACTGGTTCTATAAGAAGAAAAGGACCCGTCACGTTGTATGTCAATTATATTTCAATAATAAATTTTGGAAGGAGAAGAAAGAGGAGAAGGAGGAGGGGAAAGAAGGAGAAGGAGAAATGCATCCACTCCAGCTGTTAGCCTGGTCAGAGGGAGGGCCAGCCAGGGACCTGACTCCCTGTGAGGTAACTGTGGAGACCTTGGGCAAGGAAATCAACTGCCTTGGGCTCACTTTGCAAAAAAGGATAACCATATCAACTCTTAGTCCAAGGGCCTGACCCAGTACTGTAAACATTTGCCCCTAAGCATTTGAAGGATCGTTGCAAACAGAAGGATTAGATTTATGGGAAATGGTGGAACTGAAGACGTTACTTACATGAAGGCAAATTTTAGTTCCATATAAGCACTTTACAGCATTTCATGCTCTGATATTTGTGCAGAGTCTGTAAGATTATTTTTTGGAAATATTGTAAGTAGGAGAGTAGTAGGTAATGTAAAGGGTGGAATCAAATGCCCTTTAGGATTCTGTTAACTCAGATTCCACGATTCATTCATGGATTAGTCTAGCCGTCAAACACTCAATGAGGGGCTTCTGTGATCCGAAGCCCTGGGCGAGGTATTGTGAGTATGAAAGATGAATAAGGTGTGATGCCTTCTTTAGAGTAGCTGTCCCTCTGGCGGGGAAGTCAGGATGATAAATAGATCATTGCAGTATTCTGTGTCACGCGCTAAGACAGAGTCGTGTCTTATGTACGCCTTGCAATAAGAGCATGAAGGAAGAGGCTCATACTGTGACTTTGGGGTGATAGGAAAGCAATACTGAGGAATACTAGTTGCTTCAGGTTTTGAAGTTTGAAAAGAATGCCAGTGGGCAGAAGAGGGAAGGAAATGAGCTATAGAGATAGGGAGCAGCAAAAGTAGCCGCCAGAGACGGTCAATGGACGCCTCTACGACTGCCCAGCTCCCCAGTGAGCTTGAAACTTACAGGAAATAGCATGTTCCCCACAAGAGGAGACTATCACGGTGTTGATTCACTGGATCAGGTCTGTTAATCTTCTCTCTGCTCAAGGTTATATGTTTGCCTAAAGTGGGGGCATTTCCTTTGACTCGTTTCTTATTTTCCCTTTCTCTCTCTCTCTTTTTTAAAAGTTTATTTATTTTGAGAGAGAGAGAGAATGAGTGTGGGAGGGGCAGAGAGACAGAGAGAGAGAGAGGGAGAGAGAGAATCCCAAGCAGGCTCCACACCATCAGTACAGAACGTGACATGGGGCTTGAACTCACAAACCCTGAGATCATGACCTGAGCCGAAGTCGGACGCTTAACCGACTGAGCCACCCAGGCGCCCCTCTTTGTCTTATTTTCTATAGTGAGTGGCACACTTGGTCTGTACTAGTAGTTGCATAAACACTTGGCAATGAGTTGACTTCCTGGTGGGTAAAATGAATGAATTCACCACAGTATATCCTTTTTAATAAAAAAAAAAAATTAACTGAGCGAATATTTACTGGGAGCTAATATCAGAACACGAGGCTGGACCTGCCATTCCCCAAATGGTGTGCAGAGGTGCTGTGAATGATTTTAAAATATCCAGGAAAACACATGTATGTTGAATTCGGAGCAAAGCTGATGGGTAGTTGATAGTTTTAATATCAGTTAGAGCTGTGTTATGTTAGATGATGTCATATTTTTGCAAAGCTGGGTTTTCGGCAGTTGCAATGTTAAAAAAGCAAGTACTACACAGAAAGTGCTTGGATACCAGCACTGAGTGCACAATGATACAATATCATTTTCTTAATGTTTATTTTATTTTTGAGAGAGAGAGAGAGAGAGAGAGAGAGAATGCGCGTGCAAGTGCGCGTGCACGTGTGCATGAGCGGGGGAGGGGCAGAAAGAGCCGGGGACAGAGGATCCACAGCTGGCTCTGTGCTGACAGCAGACAGCCCGATGTGGGGCTCAAACTCATGAAGCATGAGATCATGACATAAGCTGAAGTCCAACCCTTAACCGACTGAGCCACCCAGGTGCCCCATGATATAATGTCCTTAAGTGGGCCGTGCATTTCAAGACTAAGAAGAGACAGTAGATTTAGCTGGATGGATGGCAGTTGGGGGAGGGGTGAAGGTGCCTCCTTGGCCCCTGGGAACAGATGAGCACAAGCTGGTAAGAAACTGAGGTCAGAGCAGGGCCGTGCTTTGTGATTCCTGTGTTCCCGCAGCTGTTCCTCGCCTGCTCAAGCCCATTCCTAACCACATAAGAAAAATTCTGCTAGGATTTAAATTTATCTTGTCAGTTACAAGGCCACAGAGTTTCCCTAGGCTGGAGGAGAAATGAAGAAGTAATGAAGGACTGAGACTCAGCTCCACCATCTGTAAATCAGAAGACATTAAACTGGGTATCTATAAAAGATTTCCAAAACCTTTGAGAGTTATAGTGAATTCATCTGGGAGTGGGGTTAACAAGAGAGATCTGACCATAGAAACTCAAGAAACTTTGTCACAATGCATAGAATGGAGCACTTTTAACAACGGGAAAAGGACAACTCAGATGCCAACGGGGGGTTACTTATCTTTCCCAACTTGTGCCAAATGGGAGGTAATTCTGTCCTGAAGCACAATAACAAAACAGAAAAAATCTGGGTCCCACCTCCCTAATTCAAAGAAAGCAGAGATTATATCTGGTTACTTACTTTATGTAGTTACTTTAATGTACTGGAATTCCCACGGTTCCCACTATAGTTTGGACTCTGGAGCCAGCAGGAATTGAAATGGATGAGCACAAGCCAATGTTGTCCTAGCAGGCCCTGGCTCCGGATGAACTGGGTCTGAGAGATAAGGAATGTTATGCAGAATTTGGGACCTAAGGTTAGTCTTTGCTTACATTTTAACTTGATTAATGGTACAATCATGCTAAGAGAAAAACATTGCCTGGTGGGTGATATGCCCTTTAGACTCACACTTCACCCTGCAGAATAGAAATTAACTTAGTGAGTCACAGCGGCATCTTAACTGTTCATCAACTTCGCTGTTCAAAGGGAGCAAATAAGACAATCATATCAATAGCTGCTATACCAAAGGTTCACTTTCAAAGTTTTGATCCATTTAACATTGTTTTTATTTATTTGTTTTTTTTTTAATGTTTATTTATTTTCGAGAGAGAGGGAGCAAGTAGGAGAGGGGCAGAGAGAGAGAGAGAGAGAGAGAGAGAGAGAGAGAGAACCCCAAGAAGGCTCTGTGCTGTCAGCACAGAGCCCAATGAGGGAATGTTGAACCCACAAACCATGAGATCATGACCTGAGCCAAAACCAAGAGTCAGACGCTTAGCTGACAGCCACTTGGGTGCCCTTCACATTATTATTTTTAAACCATACATCACCCACATTGTTAAATTCATTTTTAAAAGACTTTTTAAGTACAGATGATTGCCCAGACATTTGGGAAATGTAACAAACATCTGGGTAGATCATGACCTTTGGAGTCACAAGTCCTGGGTTTGAGTACTCTCTTCACCAGTTATTACCAGAATAATCTTGGGAAAATTATATAACTTTTTAAAGCTTCAGCTTATTCAATTAAAATAAACATAATAATACCTAACTCAGATGGTTGTGGTGGGGATTAGATGGGATAATCCACGCAGAAATTTTTTTTTGCATAGTAAACACTGAGTGGCTGCAATGAAGGTGATAACGATGTCATTGCCAGGACAGATAAGGTGTCTTGGTTATGGACTTGTGGTATTGAAATGACTCCCACAGGCACAGAGAGTAAACGTCAGGACCGATTGGTAAGATTGAAGCAGGGAGAAGGTTCTGGAAGAATAAATCTTTTTCTTGATTTTCATTATGGTATAACCACACCCTTCAGCTCTGTATCTAGACAGCCTTGTGTATCACCCAGTCTGTTGCTGGCTCATTAGGCTTACCCTTTACCTTGCTTCTGGCAAAAGACTTGGCACGGAGACAGCACTGTTAGCTGTGTGGAGTTCAGCTGCCTTCCTGCAGCTATGAGGACAATATTTGAATCATTTCAAAGTTTAGTTTTTACCCAGAAAGGGAGCCCTCAAAAGTGGTATTAGTTCAAGCATGTTTTTAAAAACCAGAGTATCTTTGACGTCAAGTCAGGGACACCTTGAGAACTAGGGCCACAATTAGTGTCCCAAACCCCAGTACTTAGGCATTTACTTCCCCCACCCCAAAGTTTAGTTAAATTCGAGTTAACTAACATATAGTGTAATGTTGGTTTCAGGAATAGAATTTAGTGATTCATCACTCATATGTAACACCCATCATAACAAGTGCCCTCCTTAATACCCATCACCCATTTAGCCCATCCCCCTCCCACCTCTCTCCATCAATCCTCGGTTTGTTCTCTATTGTTAAGAGTCTCTTATGGTTTGCTTCCCTCTCTTCCCCCCCCCCACTCATATGTTCGCCTGTTTTGTTTCCTAAATTTCACATTTGAGTGAAATCATATGATATTTGTCTAGCTCCATCCGCATCATTGACAATGGCAAGATTTCATTCTTTTTTAAAAAAATGTTTATTCACTTTTGAGGGAGGAGGGGGAGAAGGGGCAGATAGAGGGGGACAGAGGATCCGAAGCGAGCTCTGTGCCGACAGCAGAAAGAGCAAGGCAGGGCTTGAACTCACGAACTGTGAGATCATGACCTGAGTTGAAGTCAGATGCTTCACCAACTGAGCCATCCAGGTGCCCTAAGATTTCACTCTGTTTGATGGCTGAGTAATATTTCATTGGATATATATACCACATCTTCTTTATCTGTTCATCAGTTGATGGACACTTGGCGTAGGCACTTACTTTGATATGTACATGCATCTTTGGCACATGCCTAGTAGTAAGGTCACTAGGCCTTACCAGGCATGCTGCTGACATAAGTAGAAACAAAGAACTTAAAACGTTGCTTGAGCCTAAACATGATCATTGATCAGATCATCTCATTTTTCTTAATTAGCAAGAGACTTGTAGTAATTAAAAATGAGAAGATTGGCTTTCAGTGACACCTTTACTTTCTGCTATTTTTAGGGCTTATTGTAAATTAGCTGTGCTTGAGGCCATGGAATGGAGAAAGCTATCCAGGCCCTTTTTGAGCCCTAGGAAGCCATATTGGTAGACAATCATGCTTTTTAGGAAGTATTTTGGACTTTCTGCCTTCTGGGTGCATGGTAGGATAGAACTTCTTGGTCTCTTGGTGTTTGGCTGGGAACATGTGACTAGTTCTGGTCGGTGAAATGTGGGCCAAAGTAACATATGTCCTTTCTGGGCTCAGAGCTGTTAATTGCCAGTGTAAGACCAGAGAGCACTTTCTTTTTCTTCACGGTGGCTATAGCTACTTTCAGACTTTCAACCAGGCTGTTCCATTAGCCTGGATGCCTGAGTGACTCTGATGAGCAGAACCTAGCCTCCAGTAGATACATAACGTGAAAGAGGAAGGATCTTTGTCTTATTTCAAGGTTTTGAGCTTTGGGGATTGGTTGTTAGTGCACCATACCTGGCTTCTATTGATGGATGCACTAGAATGATGTTTCTGGCTTCTTCACTGTATTTCTAAATTATCTTCTGAAGTCTCTCCACCCTCCCTCCCCCACCCTGCTCTGATGCGGAGCGGAGTTGAAAGAGAGTGTAGAATTTACTTAGCTTTAGTAAATTAGACCCACCCAGTGCAATTTTTTCTTTCTCCCTCTAAAAATTAAAGACAGCCACAAGTCCTACCCCTCAGCTCTCCCACTCCCCCAGAAGAAAGCATCAAGAGGCTCCACAGGTGCCTTTCTTGATGGTGATTGGTTGAGTGATATTCCTAAGAGTGGGTAACTCCCTAAGTCCCTTTCACATTGAGGTTGTTCTTTTTCTTTTTGTGAGAACACACCTGCAGACTAGTAGTGCTGAAAGGACAGGTGGAGAGGGTACCGTGCCTACTGAAGGTCAAATATTTTACTTGGAATGGGTCCTTTCTCTGCCAACAGTGGTGAATCAGTGACTAGTCTTGTTGCTTTTAGGTTTTTTTTTCTCTACTCAGAGTCCCCCTTAAAATTTGTGACTGGTTTAGTGGTCACAAACTCCTTTAGTTTTTTCTTTTTTTTTTTTTTTTTTTTTTTTTTTTTTGGTCTGGGAAACTCTCTCTCTCTCTCTATTCTGAATGACAGCTTTGCTGGATAAAGAATTATTGGCTGCACATTTTTCCCATTCACCACATTGAATATTTCTGCCATTCCTTTCTTGCCTGCCAAGTTTCTGTGGACAGATCTGCAGTGAACCTGATCTATCTTCCCTTGTAGGTTAAGGACTATTTTCCCTTGCTGCTTTCAGGATTCTTTCCTTGTCTGTGTATTTCATGAATGTGGTTAGGATATGCCTTGGTGATGGTTGGGTTTTGTTGACTTTCATGGGAGTTCTCTCTGCTTCTTGGATTTTGATGTCTGTGTCCTTTCCCAGATTAGGAAAGTTTTAGTGATAATTTGTTTGAATAAACCTTCTGCCCCTTTTTCTCTCTCTTCATCTTCTGGGACTCCTATGATACAAATGTTATTCCATTTAACAAGTTGCCGAGTTCCCGAAGTCTGCCTTCACGATCTGTTACCTTTATTTTCTTCTTCTTTTCAGCTTCAGTATTTTCCATAATTTTATCTTCTGTGTCACTGATTCACTCCTCTGTTTTATCCCTCTTCATTTTTATGGTCTCCTTATGGGTTTGCATTTTCAGTTATAGCATTTTTAATTTCAGCCTGACTAGATTTTAGTTCTTTTATCTCTGAAGAGAGGGATTCTCTAGTGTCTTCTATGCTTTTCTCAAGCCCAGTGAATCCTTATAATCATTATTTTAAATTATAGTTCAGACATCTTATATCTGTATTGGTTAAATCTCTGGACATGAGATCTATTTCCTGTTCTTTCTTTTGGGGCAAATTTTCCATCTCATCATTTTGTCTAGGAAAAAAATAAGGGAAGAAAACAAAAACAAAACAAAACAAACACACACACACACACACACACACACACAAAAACAAAGAAAAAAACAAGGAAAAAAAATTAAAAAACCCCAAAAAGTAGATCCTGGCTGTGTTTTGGTCTGCTTTTTAAAACAATCTATATTGCCCCCCCAACCACCCAAAAGCAAGGCGGAGTCCCAGGAGTGACCGTATGGACTGAGGATCCCCTGGGTCCCAAGAAGAGTGGGTGGCTCCAACATGCTGCACTGTTTATTATAGATAAATAAAATGAAATGAAATGAAAACAAACAAAAAATTTAAAAATATATATATAAATAAAAATTAAAATAATAATAAATAAGGAATAGAAAAGAATAAGAAAATAAGTGAAAAAAATAAAATAAAGAATATAAGTAAAAAGGAAGTGAGATCCTATTTCCCCTAGAGCTGAAGATTGCAGCACTCTATGATCAGTAGACTTGGTGTGAGTGAGTTGTTTGTGTTGGTCTTCTGGGGGAGGGGAATGCTGGGCTCATTCTCCTGCTGTCTTGTTCAGTGGAAATACACCTCCAGGGCACACGGTGGGTGAGGCTTGGTGTAGGTAGCTTAGGCCTCCACTAGGTGGTGCTGATTTGCTCCTTGAAGACTTTCAGCGCTGATGGGTGGGATGAATATGGTGGTGCCACATTCTTCAGCTCTGGAGCTGAAAGTTTGTGCCCCCCCACTCTTTGGGGGAACCCTCACAGAAGAACAATCAGTCATCCCTCTTGTGTCCCTGGTTTCTGTCAGGACCCTGCGTTCACCCTGCCTGTGTCCGATCTTCTTTTATCGCAGGCGTGTGACTGAGTTTCAAAACTCCAAATTTTAGAAACTTTTGCAGCCTGGACCAGTGCTGTTCCTCTGGGGGAGGGTCTTGCCATACTTGTGCAACAGCACAAGTGTTTGCCAGCCCGTGCTAGGAAGTGATCACATGATCATGCAGTGGTTCAGAGTTTATAGCAAAGTAGAGCAGAAAGCTGGCACCCTGGCTCACTGCCCTCAGCCAGAGTCCCTGCTCCTGTGCCTGGGAACAGTGCAGCATGTGGGAGCCACCCATTCTTCTTGCGACCCAGGGGATCCTCAGTCCATACTGTCACTCCTGGGACTCCGCCTTGCTCTGCCACCCGAGTACCTTTAAGTCAGGCACGTCCCATGGTAGTGGACTTCTAAAGACTCAGACTTTGTGCCCTGCTGCTTATAATACTTTGTGGTAGTCTCCATGAGCAGGGCTCCCTCCCCACTGGTGTACCCACAGTTATATCTCCCCTGAGTCAACGCTCAGCACTTCCTGCCTTCCGAAAGGTGGTGGCTTTTCTACTTGTAGACCACCAGTTTTTGTTCTCTCAGACGTCTGATTGATTTCTTGGGTGTTCAGCATGCTTTGATAACTATCTAGCTATGCTAGAGGGATGCACCAAGCTTAGGGTCCCTCTATTTCTCTGCCATCTTAATTCCTCCTCCAAGAATCTGCACTTCTAGAAGCTCCCTGAGATAGTCTGTGGGTTGTAGTTTGGAACAAACTATCCTAGGTGATTTGTCTGGGATAGTTTCCTGTTTCAGGGTATATAGAGGCAGAAGAATAAACTTGGATGAGTCTTCCTTAGTGAATCTCAGACTCTGGAAATGAACTATTTATGTTTTTAAAAAGATTTCGGAATATTTGGAAAGATTTCAAGAGATCATCCTCTTTCTAAAACTTTCAAGGTTATACATTTAATAATAATTTTGTCCTAATGGAGCTATTTTCCCCACTGATTCAGTATCAACCTGACACTTGTTTCTCAATTCGTTCCACTGTAAAAGTAGGATAATAACCATAGTTACTTCCCTGGTAGTGGTAACGATGAATGAAGCAAGTTATGAAAAATAATTGGGACGACAAAGAAATTGGCAGACTTTCTCCCTAAAGGGCCAGATAGTAAAATATTTTAGGCTTTGTGAGTCCTACTGTTTCTATCACAGCTGCTCAACTCCGCCATTGTAGCTTGCAAGTGGCCACAGACCGTCAATGTATGTTGTGACTGTGTTCCAATAAAACTTTATTTATAGAAATAGGTAGTACACTGGATTTAACCTACCGGAAGTAGTTCACCTTCTCTTGCTATACAAGATTGATAAATTCTATTATTATTATTAATGATATAAAGGCTTGCAAATAATCTTTAATAATTAGCAAAATAATCAGTTTTTAATCAAGAAGTATACATACCATCTGCAATTTTTTCAAAGGAAACTGCTTATAGGAGCAATGAAAACAAATGTTGCATTTAAATGGTGGTGTTATTTCAATGGACTCTAAAGAAATAAAGCTTCCACTGATAGCGATTGTCATTACATTGCTCTAGGCATTTCAGAAACAAATCCAGGCCCAAGTAAAGAACAGTGTCCACAAAGGCTTTGGAAAAGTAAGAGGAGACATTTGTCTAAATCTCTAATCTCTGACCTTTTCCCTCTTCAGAAGGCCTTCATCTGGGTTTAGGGCATAGTTTATCTCCCAAAGCACACTTCATGGAAAGAATGGCTGTAGTGGACAGATAAACTGGATGTTTATTATGTTGCTCAAAGCTTACTGACATTGAATTGCTTGTGTCTTTTTTTAGATTTCAGTTCCAAGAAAATGTGTCTCCTAAAAAACTGGTATGCTTCCTTTCATCAGATGACGGAGATTACATATTGTTTTGCTTTTGCCTTGATTATAAAGTTAGAGCTATATACAAGGCTCAATCATTATAATGCTTTTCATCTACTTGGAACATATACTTCTTCCTTGGTGCTTATTTTTTCAAAATGTCAGTGGCTATTTGAAATGTTCTTGTATAGGTGTCTCGCACTGTTAATCCCTTCAAATGCTTTTTAGACCTAGCTTGACTATAAATCAAATATTATGAATCAATTAATTGGGGGTGCCTGGATAGTTTGGTTGGTTGAATATCTGACTCTTGATTTCAGCTCAGGTCGTGATCTCACAGTCGTGCGATCAAGCCCCACATTGGACTCCACGCCAAGTGTGGAGCTTGCTTAGGATTCTCTCTCCCCTTGTGCCTCTACTCCTCTTCCCCACTCATGTACTCTCTCTCTCTCACTCAAAAAAAAATCAATTGATCATATTTGCAAGAAGAGTGCTATTATCTGTGTTAAGTTCCTCCCAAAGCAACATATATATGATTATAAAGAAAATAAACTGTTAATAAGTACTTGATCAATAATAAGGACTTTTGTCAATAAGTAGATTCTAGAGTCAAGCAAAACTGGGTTCAAATCCCAGCTCCACGACAAGACCAGCTGTATGGTCTTGGGCATGTTACCCAAATGCTCTGAGTCTCAGTTCCATCATCTGACAAGTGGGTATGATAGCCACACCCATCTAACAAAATTATCACAAGAATTAAATGAAGTGAATACTATACTGTGCACTTAGCACAATGTCTGGTCAATGGTAAGTACTAAATATGTATATAGCTATTATGGCATATTTATTTTTATTTTTACAGTGGTTTTATGTCAAAGTATCAGAAATGTGGCTATTGGCTCAGCTTTCAACATGAGGTGCTAGAAGTCTGTCACATCATTGCCATCGTTTTTTGAGTCTATCCTCTCATTGTCATCTCCAGGATTTTTGAGCAATGCCCCACTAAGCAAATGGAGCATGATGTAACACCCAAGGACTTTGTTACCAAATACAGTCTGGGTAAGGGGACTATTAAGAGCATCACGCAGGGGATTAGATATTTACTCACTGTTGAAATTTTCCAATGTTTTAAGCCATGGGGCCTGCTTTTCATTCTGTGCATTTCTGTTTTTTTCCACACAACTGTGTTACATAAGGGCTGGCAGCACTATGTACATGGCCATGTTATTTGTCCTTTTGGACAATCTGGCGAACTTGAGGAAAGGTTGGAATGGCCAAGACATTTCATGACGCCATTTTGGTGTTTTACACGGACCTAATTCTGCTAATTCTCTACAACCACCTCTCTGTTCCTATCAGCTCTGAAACATAGAATCTAGATTTAATATTTTTTCTTTTAGCCTTTTTTGTTTTTAAAGAGGAGCTGACTGACACTAAAGTCAAAAGCCTTACTCTGACAGATTAGAACCACTGAAGCTGGAAAAAAAAGGCCATAGAAATAGCAAGAAGCCCCAGGATTTTCAACAGGAAGGAAACTAGGAAATTAGATGAGGTTGTTAGTGCCTGTGTCTTTAAAGGCTTCAGTATCCTCTTTTTCTGAGTGATAATGGCACTTCTGGCTCCCTTCCACTGCCCAGGCCCAGTGAGCCGGTACTGGTAGGAGTTGCAGGGTCCGAAATAGAGCTTCATGGCCAGTTTGGGATCTTTTAGCAGGAGAGACAGGACGTCTGGCTTCGCACCTATCTCTGAAGCGAGCTCGTCCAAGTAGTCGATATAATCGGTCTGCAGTGTCTGACTCTGACTCTTTCCAAACCTTAATGAAGAACGTAGAGAGGGCAGATTCACAAAATGTTATAAGTCACATAAGAACAGTAGCTGTTCGAGGGCTGTTGAAAGAAAGAAGGACTGAGTGAATGAATAAATGAGTTTTGAATAAATCGCCAGTGGAAGGTGTGAGCTTATCTCATTAGAAGGCCCAGATCTCAGATTGAGAGTAGGCCGTGAAAGAAATAGTCATGAATTCATGGCAGTTCTGGGAATGTGACAAGGTTTAAAACCAGGATTATTACTTGGTATTTAATGAGTAGCTTCAATTCTCCAGGCAAGTACAAATTAATCAAGATTGCTGCAAAGATTCATGAGCGAATGCAGATGAAATCTGAGCTCAGTGTCTTGCACAGAAAAGATACTTAATATTTACCTGCTAAATTATGAAAGTACTTGGCACTGTGGCTGGAACGTAATAGATGCTCAGTAAATGTTAGATTAATTAGAATTTAATCATGAGAAAACCCCTATATATGAGGCCCCCAAGTCAGCTGTCCAAGGGTGCTTGATCACTACTGAACCCCATTCTACCGTATCACAAAGTATGCTTCTTTGAACTTTCGCTTCAGATCAACTCCTTTTATAATTTAGTTTGATAGGACATCCCCCAGCCATCCTTCCAGAGACAGTCAGGCCATTGTCACCATCACTGCCCCATCCAATTTCCTCTCCAACCACAGAGAGCGGGCAGCCTGAGAAGATATGGAATTGAACACAGGCATCACACAAAGCCAGATAAAATTAAGTCCAGGAAAAATGTCCTGATTTGGTAACACTTGTAGCTTTACGTAGTTGGTTCTTAAACTAATATGTATAAGAATCACCTAGGGAGAACATAAAAATACAGGTTTCTAGTCTCATCTGGAGGTTCTGATTCAGTTGGTTTGGGTTGTGACCCAGGAAATGTTTAAGAAACAGCTAGGTGGTTCTTGTGGGTAGTCAGATCACTATGCTTTGAGAAACACTGCTCTGTGTAAAGAATTAGAAAAAAAATTCTTACAGATCTATTCTTTTTTCATTCCTCTTGATAGTGTCTGCCATCATAGTCTTCTCTGAGGGCAAGGTACACAAGCCTAGAAATAAAAGGCTGGTTTGAGTAGTGGGTTTGGTTCAGTATCCTTGCTTTATCTAGTACTTGATTCCCACCATTAAACTCTGACCCCTGTTACGCCAGTCAGGGCTGCTGTGTTGTTGAACTTTGGGGTGTGCTGCTCTCTTCTTGAGTTCTAGGTGATGCTGCCCATAAGGGGAGCATGGGCTACTGTGTGAACTCTGAGGTGGAGGGAGTAAGAGAAGTGGCTGGAGAAGGAAGGTGAGCCTGAAGAGCTGGAAGCCATGCCAGGTGGCTTGAGCTGTATCCTGAAGGTGATAGGAAGCCATGGGAGGATTTTCTGCAGGTGGTGACAAGATCAGATTTGCCTTTTGGAAAGATTCTTCTAGCTGCTGAATTTTGGAAAATGGGCTCCAGGGAAGTGAGATTAGTGGCAGCGAGACCAGTTAAGAGGCTGTTGAAGTAAGCCTGGTGGAGGTAAGGTTGAGCAGTGGGGACAGAGGAAGTAGATTGATGTAGGAGTTATCACTATGTGCTTGTGATTACATCTCTGTCCACGGGTGTTCTCGGGCATGTTGAAATGGTCAGTCTCCCCTGGATATGGCTGGTCATCAGACATACCAGAGTCAACGAGTCCATAACCAAGCGTGTCATTAAAGCCCTCCTGGTCAGACTTACATCTTCTTCCACACGTCCTCTCTCTTCCCTTCTTCTTCTTCTGTTCTCTCTATTCATAGCTCTGCTGTCCCCCCAGTTCCCATACTAGAGATCTGAGAGTCATCTGTGATTCCTGTCTCTCTCTCTCTCTGATTTTCTACATTCAGCTGATCATTATGTCCTGCGGATTTTATCCCTAATTATTTCTCACATTTCTATCACCTTCACTACTTTCTCTCTGCCTGGCTCAGCTGCATCGTGTTTCAGTAGAGACTTGCAGACCAGCCTTCTCACTGGTCTCCAAGACCTCATTCTTTTCTCCTTTCAAATCTATGTTCCACACTAATGCTGAACTAATCTATTGAAAATGTAAATCTGATAATGTCTCTTCTTTGCTTATAACCTCTCATTGGGTCCTCTGGCTGCAAAGCTTTCTAAAATGGAGATTCTAGGTCCTCAAGCCAGACTTAATCAGGGTCCCTAAGGGTCCACCAGATGATTTTTATGTGTAGCCAGATTTGGAAAGCGCTGACCTAAGTTTTGTATTGTAACCTTCTTAGCATGCCTTACAAAGGCTCCTGTGTCCTGGCCACTTCTCCAGAAAGAATAATCTCTCACCCCTCTCTGCCTCATGTGTCAGGTTCTGGGAACAACAGACAGCTTATAATTCTCCACATCCATCATGCCTCTGTGCTTTGGCTCAAGTGATTCCCTTTTTTGCACCTGAGAAACCTGGTCATCTAGGAAGTTTTCCTTGACCACATGCCCTCCTTTACCCCACTCTGCTGCTGCTAAGCATCCTTTCTCTTCTTCCTATACCTTCCATGCATTCTTCTACCAAAGCATTTTTCTTAGTATGTGGAAATGATCTGTTTAAATTTCTCTCTAGGGTTGCCTGGGTGGCTCAGTTGAGCATCTGACTCTTCATTTTGGCTCAGTCATGATCCCAGGATCATGGGATCAATGGGCTTCATGCTGAGCACCGATCCTGCTTAAGATTCTCTCTCCCACTGCCCCTCTCCCCCACTTGTGTGTGCTCTCTCTCTCTCAAATAAAAAAAAAATTTCTCTCTATTCCACCAGGTTCCAGCACAAAGCTAGGTATTCAATGAGTTTTGGTTGAGCTGAATTTGAACCCTGGGGTCAGGGAGGAATGCAAAAGGCTGTACAGATACTTAGAAAACTTTCAATAGCTTTATGACTTTGTAAGGACCTGTGAGGTTGAGTTTCTTAACATATTAAGGGATGGGGCACCTGGGTGGCTCAGTTGGTTGAGCTTCTGACTTCGGTTCAGGTCATGATCTCACGGTTTGTGGTTCGAGCCCCACATCAGGCTCTGTGCTGACAGCTCAGAGCCTGGAGCCTGCTTTAGATTCTGTGTCTCCCTCTCTCTCTGCCCCTCCCCTGATCACACTCTGTCTCACTCTCTCTCTCAAAAATAAATAAACATCTAAAAAATTAAAAAAAAACATACTAAGGGTTAATTTGGAGTTAATGCAGAAAGGCCCTGGGTCTCTGGATTTGCATATATTCAGAGGAATTTATAAACATCATCTAGGTAAAACTGGGAGTCATAGATCTTTTTTTTCTCAACTATTCTCTCATGATTCCAGGAAAGGATAGTATGTACTTAGCTTTATGACAATTGAAATTCGATGAACTTTCTAATATTTTTAAAGGATGATTGCAGATATTTAGTATTATTTTATCTCTGTATTTGCTACTTTGAAAATTCTCCACTAACTTTTTAGGATGTTAATCTCATGAGAGCAGCCCAAGTTTGGCCACATTCTTACTGGCAACCTCTGTGTCTAAACTTACTATTGAGCAAGCTCCATCAGTTGTAAAACCCTTAGCCCCTCATTTGGCCCCTCACGTACCTTTGAAAACTCTGGTTGCCCAACGAGCTTGAAGTTCAACAGTTGGGAAAATGGAGCCTAGGGGCTGGATGAAACCAATGCATGCCAGAGTTGACTTCTCCAGGTGAGGAGGGAACATGTACTTATACAGTGAGACCGTATTATCCTTTACTTTAACAAGTGACTCTTCCAGGAAGGGAAAAGAGAAAGTATATCCCGTTGCAAAGACAATGACATCAATATCCTCCTCCACTGTTCCATCTTCAAAGATGGCGGAAGTTTCTGTGAGCTCTATCACTCTTGATTTCACCTTGATGGCTCCATAGAGTATACGACTTGGAAGATCATCATTTACTACAGGTTCTTTCATGAGATGTCTGAAACACCCAGAAGAAAATACTTAGAAGGAACATTTAACAAGGAGTCCTAGAACTCTCTTGATATTTTATGGGGTTGGGCTCTTTGAGTGAGGTTTCTCAAATATCCACAAAACTTTCTTTCTTTTTTTTTTTTTAAAGAGAGAGAGAGAGGAGGGGGAGGAGCAGAGGGAGAGGAAGTGAAAGAATCTGAAGCAGGCGCCACACCCAGCACAGAACCCTATGTGGGTTTGGATCTCACAACTATGAGATCACCATCTGAGCCAAAATCAAGAGTGAGATGCTCAACTGACTGGGCCACCCAGGTGCCCCTATCCATAAATCTTTCTAACTTAACTAGTTGGTCTACCCCGAACCTTACTATCTTGATAACTTTATTCTTATATCACAAATCTCTCCCTCAACAAAGAAGGGAAGGCATGTAAGTGATGTGGGTAAAAGACATTTAAAAAGAGGAGGCATTCCCAAGGACTTAACCAAAATACCAGGGTCAGTCCCTGAATATTCCAGTCATGATTATCCCATTGATATTTTCACTATTGTTTTATGTTATCTGCCTTTAATTATCATGCTGTTCCATTTAATCTCTATCTGATCATAAAGTAAGAAAGGAGAATTTAGTTAAATCCCCATTCGTTTTGAAACTTTATTAAGGGATTAGTATTACAATTAATGTATAAACTGAAGTTTGGGAATATTTGTTCATCCCAAATATCCACGGAGTCTCTGTATGTGATAGCATGGGTGATAAAGTCTGGTTGTATTTCTGGAATTCCTTTTTGTAGATTTGAGAAACATTTTTTTAATATAAGAAAATACATGCTACATGTATTAGATATCAGAGCTGAGCAGTCATATGGTGTTTGTTAAAAGATTCCGAAGCTCTTGTGTTTTGTGTATATATATATATATATACATTTTTATGTAAGCTTCACACCCAGCATGGAGCCCAATGCAGGGCTGGAACTCACAACCCTGAGATTAAAATCAGAGCTGAGATCAAGAGCTGGATGTGGGGCACCTGGGTGACTCAGTTGGTTGTGAGTTCGAGCCCCATGTCAGGCTCTCTGCTGTTAGCACAGAACCTGCTTCATATCCTCTGTCCCCCTCCCTATTTGCCCCTCCCCTTCTTGTACTCTCTCTCTGTCTCTCTCAAATAAATAAACTTAAAAAAAAAAAGAATTGGATACTTAACCAACAGAGCCACCCAGGCACCCTCTGTTTTTGTATTTTTTTTAAAGGGAAGGAGCCCGCTATCACTAAAGAAAAACAAACATTCATAATGTTTGCTTGTGTTTATAAGATCAGCGATATATAACTTCGAGCTCAATAGAGATTTATTTTTTGGCAAAGAGATAGTGAATATGTTCTCAAAAGCCACTCATAGGAAGAACCCTTATGGTGTACAGAGTTAGCAAACAGTAGTTCACATGGAGAATTTGGGACACATGTCCCACTACACCCTTCTGAAAGGAAGGTCACAATCTCTTAGAGAAGCCTTTTCCAAGACAACTGATGGGATGGGAGAAGATATTTGCAAATGACATATCGGATAAAGGGTTAGTATCCAAAATCTACAAAGAACTTATCAAATTTAACAGCCAAAAAACCAAATAATCCAGTGAAGAAATGGGAAGAAGGCACAGATACTTTTCAAAGAAGACATCCAAATGGCTAACAAACACATGAAAAGATGTTCAACATCACTCATCATCAGAGAAATACAAATCAAAACCACGATGAGATACCACCTCACACCTGTCAGAATGGCTAAAATTAACAACTCAGGAAACAACAGATGTTGGCAAGGATGTGGAGAAAGAGGAACCGTTTTGCACTGCTGGTGGGAATGCAAACTGGTGCAGCCAATCTGGAAAACAGTTTGGAGTTTCCTCAAAAGATTAAAAATAGAACTACCCTATGATCCAACGACTGAACTGCTAGGTATTTATCCAAAGGATACAAAAACGTTGATTCAAAGGGGCACATGCCCCACAATGTTTATAGCAGTGCTATCAACAATAGCCAAATTATGGAAGGAGCCCAAATGTCCATTGACTTATGAATGGATAAGGAAGATGTGGTATATATACAGAATGGAATATTACTCAACAATCAGAAAGAATGAAATCTTGCCATTTGCAACAATGTGGATGGAACTAGAATGTATTATGCTAAGTGAAATAAGTCAGCCAGAGAAAGAAAAATATCATATGATTTCACTTATATGTGGAATTTAAGAAAGAAAACAGATGAACATAGGGGAAGGGAAAGAAAAGATAAAAACAGAGAGGGAGGCAAACCATGAGAGACCCTTGGATACAGAGACCAAAGGGAGGATTGCTGTAGGAGCGGTGGGTGGGTGGGAGGATGAGCTCAATGGGAGATGGGCATTAAGGAGGGCACTTGTTGGGATGAGCACTGGGTGTTACATGTAAGAGGTGAATCACTAAAGTTTACTCCTGAAAACAAAAAAAGAAAAAAAAAGGTAATTAAGGTAAAATGAGATCATAAGGGTGGGGCCCTGATCCAATAGGATTAGAGACCTCATAAGAAGAGGCATAAAAGAACCAGCTCTCTTTCTCTCCCCCCTCACTTGAGCACACAGTGAGGAGGCAGCTGTCTGCCAGACAGGAAGAAGGCTCTCACCAGAAACCAAATCTGCTGGCACCTTGATCTTAGACTTCCCAGCCTCCAGTACTATGAGAAATAAATGTCTGTGGTTCAGACCAAACCAACCAAACAAAAGCCAACAAACAACAACAACAACAACAACAACAACAACAAAAGCAGCCTTTTCCAATGTTGGACAGCTCTGGGTATTAGGAAGTTCTTCCTATGATCCTAGTTCTGCTTTCTGAAGCAGCTCTTAATATTTCCTTTTCTTTTTTTAATTTATTATCCAAGTATAATTAACATACAGTGTTATATTAGTTTCAGATGTGTAATATAGCGATTCAACAATTGTACACATTTCTCGGTGCTCATCAAGATAAGTGTACTCTTAATCTCTTTGGTCTATTACATCCATCCCACCACTCACCTCCCCTCTGGCAACCACCAGTTTGTTCTCTGCATTCAAGAGTCTATTTTTTTTTTTTGTTTTGTTTTTCTTTCTTAAATTCCACACCTGGGTGAAATCGTATGGTATTTTTCTTTCTCTGACTAACTTATTTCATTTAGCATTATAGTCTCTAGGTCCATCCATGCTGCTGCAAATGCCAAGATTTCATTCTTTTTTATGGCCGAGTAATCCAATTAAAAATTGGCAGAAGACCCGAAAAGATGTTTTTCCAAAAAAAGACATAGATGGCCAACAACTGCATGAAAAGATGCTCAACATCACTAATCATAAGACAAATTAGAACCTCAATGAGATATCATTTTATACCTGTCAGAATGACTAAAATAAAAAACACAAGAAATACTAAGTGTTGGTGAGAATGTGGAGAAAAAGGAACCCTAATACAGTGTTGGTGGGAGTGCAAATTGGTGCAGCCATGGTGGAAAACATTATGGAATTTCCTCAAAAAATTAAAAATAAAATTACCATGTGATCCAGTAATTCCACTACTGGGTATTTGCCCAAATAAAATGAAAACACTAATTTGAAAAAAAATATATGCACCCAATGTTCATTGCAGTATTATTGACAATAGCCAAAATATGGAAGCAACCTAATTGTCCATTGACAGATGAATGGATACAAAAGATGTGGTATACGTACACAACGGAATATTACTCAACCATAAAAAAGTTCATAATATTTTCTATTTCATCTCTTTAAGTATTTACTTTTTAAAAGGTATGCAGCACAAATTTGGAATTCAAATCCTGGAATGTCTATAATACCCATACTGTTAGGTTGTAGTTCGAAATGCTGTGTTAGCAATTTGGCTCTTTACCAAGAGGCACCTCTAACACCCTTGCTTTATCAATGAGTATAACATGAAAAAGCAAAATGACTTTACTTGTTTTGAGGCTGAAGGCCATAATTTGCATGGTTGAACCACCGATTCATCTGCTGTTCCATCATCCATTTTCGAATTATTTTGAATCGTGACAGGACATTTCGGAGCATGGAGATAAACCGGGTGTGCAACACCATGTCCCAGGGATAGCCGTCTTCGGAGATACGGCTCATGACCCAGGAACCATGTCTGGTGCTGATAAAAACCTGGTAAGCAAAAAGGAATGCTGTTGAAATCAGGGCATTGTCCCTTGTGGGAGGAATCTACTGTGTAGGTGATATATCACATATATGGCTCAGAGAAAAAGACTTAACTCTGGGTTACATGGCTGATTAATGGCAGGGCTGGGAGGTAAACCTTGGCTTCCTGACTACCAGGTTTTTTTTTAATGATACCGCACTGTAGGAACCAACTAACCAACTAATCAGTGAGTAATGGAGCTTTTTGGTTACGTGGCTGGGGTTTTCCAATATGTCCTTCCTCCCTTCCTCCATGGTACAAGATAAGCAGAGAGCATCCCACCTGAGCAGCCTTCTTACTCAGCTCAACGGCAATATCTGAGGCCGAGTTTCCTAGTCCAATCACCAGGATGTGTTTCCCTTCAAATCCCTCTGGATGCTTGTACTGGCGGCTATGGAAATACTGGCCTTTGAACTTCTCAATACCTTCAGGGGAAGAAGAGAGAAATCCATGAACCACGTACATTTCAGTAAAAGTGCATTTTCAGCTTTTCTTTTCTGGGGTCAGTTATTTATTTTACCTCTTCCCCTCTTAGGGGAGTTGCAATGGCAAGACCGATTGGCAGACTCAAAGAATTAGGTATAGAAGAAATGCTAGCATATGGCACAGGACCAAAAGAGTTGATTTCAGAGGCTGCAGCTTATATATTTATTAGAGAATAAACAAATGGCTTCAATGAATACAGCAGAGTCGGATGCTGGCTTCTCACTACCCATTATCCTATTTTTTTGTTTGTTTATTTTTTTATTTTTGAGAAGGAGAGAGGGAGAAAGAAAGAGCAGGGTAGGGGCAGAGAGAGGGTGACAGAGAATCCCAAGCAGGCTTCGCACTGTCAGTGCAGTCTGATGCAGGGCTCAAATCCATGAACAGTGAGATCATGACCTGAGTCAGAGTCAGACGCTCAAATCGACTGAGCCATCCCTATCCTATTGGATTGTATAGTGATACTTTAATATCACTTAACACATGTATTCTTTTAAATGTTATTTGACATATTGTGAAGTGCTATTATTGTAGTTGTGTAATAATTGAATAATATTTATCATTCTTATTTTGCAAAAGCAAACAAAAACGAAAATAAACTAAAAACAGGCACCTAGAAATTGAAGGACACTTCCTACATTGCGGTAAGTCAGTAACTCACTGGACAAACCTTTTTGAAGACAAGCCTCTCTCTGTCTTTCCCAGGAAAATATGACTTTATTAAAGTATTTGTCTTTGATCGTGGGTTGCTTGAAAGAACCTTTAGATCATTAGTTTTCAAAGTGTGGTCCTTTGGCCAGCATCATTAGCTGGAACCTGGAAACTTGTTGGAAATGCAAATTCTCAGCCTCATGACACCGTATCTACTGAGTTGGAAATACCAGAGGTGGAGCCTAGCAAGTTGTGGTTTTAAAAGCCCACCAGGTGATTCTGTTTGCTTTGGGGTAGAAGATCTTATGCCTGGCTGTATATTAAAATCACTTGAGCAACCCTTAATTGATCTAGGCCTACCTTGTATCATTTGAACTTTTGGGGGTCATTAGGATGTTAGAAACTCCACAGGTGGTTTGAGTGTGAGGTCTGGACTGTGAACCACTGTATTAGACATTCCCCTGAGGGCCTTGAGAAGGCAGTATGCTCTCTGAGAGAAGGGCCTGTGAAGTACCAGGAGAGATGGATGTGGGGTTCCATTGGCTACATCCCTCTCCTTCACTCTCTCTGTGTCCATCAGTGTCCTGTAGGAGCACTTATTGCCAGGAAATCTCCTCAATATCCCTGTCTGTGGGCATGGCTCTGAGGAAAAGTCTCCAAGGATATAACAGAGTCACAGGGTTTGGTAGGCTAGATAAAGGCCAAGGTAGGCACATGGATATAAGGGCCTTGCCAATGGAGAACCAATGTGGGTGAAAGTTCTCTGAAATCCCAGGGAAGATTTAGTGACTTTGGAGGAAGTTGGCCGAAGTCCCTGTGTCATGAAGACCCAGAGGTCAATGGGAACAAAGATGGCGTGTGGAGCTTTTCATCTTTCTGGCTCTATCCAGATCTTAATATTATGTCCCGTTGCAGTAGCTAATTTTGCCTGTCAATCCAATCTGCATATAAAATACCTGGACACTGTAGGGCAGCCAAATTCATCACCTCGAAATGAGCCTCCTTGGCATGTGAATTATTTTAAGCTAGTAATTTTTAAGGAACAGAAGCCTCCTTAAAACAGAAAAACCTTTGACTTCCCCCGACTGCCTAAAAGAATTTAGACAGAGGACCTGCTCCTGGGAGGGAGCTGTCACTGTCGATAACTACAGTATAATATGAACTAGGGGAGGTAGACAGGGAGGAACTTAGCAAAGTCTGTTTGTTAAACTTCCTCTCTTTGTCCCATTGTTTCTGGATGGGCCATCAAACAGAAGGCTTTTTCACCTTCCTGTGAACTGACTTCCTTCCCTTTAAAGTCCTTAACCCATGCCCCCTTCTCTTTAGCTCAAAATGGCACACAAGCCTCAATTGCCTGACTGCCTGTGGACCTCATGTTCTTACGGAGTCTCTATATGCATAATTAAATTAAACTTTTTTCTCTTAGTCTGTCTTGTCAATTTAACTCTGAGACTAGCCAAAAGAATGTGGAAGGGTCGAGGAAAAATTTTCCTCCCCAACAAGACCTACTCCAAAAAGCTGGGAATCCCCGCAGGCCTCACCTGGAAAGGAGTCCAGTGGGATGTGAGGGAGGATGTGATGGCCGCTGCAAACCATAACCGCGTCAAAGACAGCGCTTTGCTTCTTGCCGTTGCTCTCAGTAACAACCTCCCATTGGCCAGAGGATGAGAAATCTGGGTGTTTTCTCACACTGAGGACGGTTGTCTTGAACGAACACAGAGAAGGCATCATTGAGCATTCCTCTGGCATAACAGGGGCTTCATTCAGTAGTACCCTGGGAGTGGGGATGGGCAGACTCCATCTCGGTTCCATTTGAATCCATTTCAACTCACTGAAGACAGAGACTGCGAAGCATCCCCTTCTCATTCTTATTTGGCAGGGAGCTACCAAGGATACGGTACTTTGTGCAAGAGGCCTGACTCAGCAGTGAGAACCTGTCTGTTAAGGACTGAATAAGGACTTGAGAGAGACAGACAAGTTCTGGGCAAGATACAAAACACATGTTTATTATTCAAGTGATCGTACAGTCAGTATTGATTAAGAAACTTTTATGTGTCCACCTCTGTGCAGAATCTGTGCTAGAGAAGACATCTCGTGTGAAGCACTTTGCATGGTGCCTGGCACATTGTCAGCATCCCATGAATGGTAGCTGTCCATATTAATTATTTTTAAAACAGAGTACATCATTATAGCAATATAGTTCATGATCTCATTTGGATGAAATAATTTATGTTCATTAATTTTTTAATAGGAAATCCTTTTTTTAAGTTTATTTTTGAGAGAGAGAGAGAGAGAGAATCCCTAGCAGGGTCTGCACTGTCGGCACAGAGCCTGATGTGGGCCTTGAACTTACAGGCCATGAGATCATGACCTGAGCTGAAATCAAGAGTCAGATGCTTAACCCGACTGAGCCACTCAGTCACCCCCATTAATTTTTTTTTTTTAATGTAGCTCACTGGAGGTCTATGAATTTGTAAATGCCCATAAAGGTTATACATCTTTGGTGTTTAAGAAACAATGTCAAGTGGAAACAAAATTTTTCTTACTTCTAGAGTCATGGCATGCTTCTCTTGCTTACAAGTATTTGAGTCCCATACACCTACTTTTCAAATTTTCAGATATCTAAAAAAACACTGGGTTGGCAATTTTTGAAGCTGTGCCAATTAAGAAAATATATAGACTATTAGTATAAAGTTTGCTAACGTATTATAAAATGTCTGGGCATTGTTGGCTATGAGAAAAGATTCAGATTTGCAGTTTAAGGTAGTATATTAGCTAAAGCACTGTGGGTTATTGCTACTAAAAATGTGCTTTGGGAACTAACACCTTCAGTGCAACTCAGGAGGCTATTAGAAATGAAACAGAGCTTTTATAGATCGAGTGGAGCCCTAATATCTTATGACTTGTACCAAGAGACTAATAATGGAAATGAGTGTTCCTAACCCCTCTCTAATCTCCAGGAATCCAACAGCAGTAATGCAATAAACAAAAGAAACAGCTCCCTCGCAACTTTAACATGACCTTTCAAAGAACACATAACACAAATGATATCATAAGAGGGCAATATATCTGTTAAATAAATTGATAGTCAAATGGGCAAAGACCTATTAAAGCTTCTGGTACAAAAAAATCTGTTATTCATAGGATGGTTCTGCCAGGCATTGGGGAAAACTACATCAGATACATTTTCATGGTAGTTACAAATATAGATTTCCACCACAATCAGCTACTATAAATTAATAGAATGCAAACCTGGAACAAAAATGAAATTACTGAGAAAATGAGATTTTTTTTCTTGTGTTACAAGAAAATAAGCTCACTCACAGTTATTTATCCAGAGGTATAATTTAATTTTGTTTCCTAAGCACAGTTACTAGTTTTCAGAGTGTAGGTTATTGATAAAAATCCAGCATGTATAGTGAGAATATTGTTCTTGTTGATTATTTGTTTTTGAGGGAGCACAGGAAAGGTGGTTCTAATTGTATCTAAAAATGATCCAACCAGCCTTATGTTGCCAGAGAATGTGCCATGCCTCCCCCCCCCCCAAAGACCAAAAATAGTTTCTACAGGCTTATGAAATGAATGGAGAGTGTGAGTTTATTTCATACGTATTTCTCAGCAATTCCATTTCTACAGAGAAGATCCAAAAATGAAATAGCAGTTTGATTTTCTTCTTCTATTCTTTCAAGGGAAATGAGGCTAGGGGTCTGCAGGGGTTATAGATATTAGCTTAAGTGCAGTTTCATGGTCAATATCATCATTATTCAAATCCTTAGTTTTAACAGGTGATTTTCCTCTTCTGCTAATGTGCATGTAATCTATAATATCGGGGTTAGTGACACTACCTTTTGGGCTTTCTATCTTGCTCTTATCTTTCAGCAAAGAATTGGATTGAAATATTTTGTTTTCTTCACTTTTTCTTAATTACCAGAGTAACTTCTCTAAATGTGAGCTGAACCCATGTGGAGAAAGCCATTCCCCCCAAAATACAATACCTGGAACTGAATATATTTTAGAAGGTCAAACTTTCTGGCAAAAATCCTGAAATATTCCAGGAGCTTAGAATTGTGCAGGAAGTTTGGAAAGTCTTCAGGCATTGGAAAGTCACTGAAACAGGACATTTCTTTGCTGGTGTTGCTGATGACAGATTGATAGATACTCGCTCGGCCATCTTCAACATTTTCCTAAAGAAGAAAATTTAAAAAAAGTGATAATCATGTTACGTTTAAAATGATCCCTTGGTGTTTTACTCTTCTTCCGAGTCAAACCCTTGGGTTATGTGATCGTCTTTCACTGCTGCAGAGGGACTACAGTGTCTGGGTGCTGAGGTGCGGCTTATATGTTCCATCATCCCGTGTGAGAGGGCCTCATTGGGGCCCTCCAATGTTGTTCACTGGAGGGGCTATTGCCCCTGGTGGATAGGAGGTGGGGACAACCCTCGTTTTGGCACATTGCAGGATATTGGGCACCTCTCTACCTGCTTAATGCCAGCCATTGTGACAATTAGCCCCATTCCGGAACTCCCTCTGGAGAGCCTATCTCCACCTTCCACCTCTTTAGGAACCAACAAACTCTGGGATACTGGTGAGGAAGTATTCTGGAGAATTGTGCCTAAAATGAATACTTCTGGGAGCAGGTAGTTTTCACGTCTTAGTTTGAATGCCCCACTTTCATTTTACGCTTTATGGAAACCAACCTTCCTCAAGTGCTAAAAGTGAACAGCATTAGCATCCATCACATCTTCGACTTGAATCTAAATCTTAGCCACTATACTTTGGTAAAACCGCAGACAGCACATGCTATGGTTGAGTTTATAGTTTCCTCTAAGCGCTGTGCATACTGATAATGTTCTTTATGTTAAATTATGTAAGAGCTAAGTGTGGTGATTCAATGTCCCTGAAATCGGCATGTTATCAAAGAGGGTTGCTCAAGAAAATTTAAATGGTGCCACCCAGGAACTCCTCAATTAATGCTTCTGCAGACTAAGGCATGATTCAGGCAAACAGTAGTTGTTATTATGATGCAACGTTAGGGTGCAATGTAATGAAATGGAAAAGTTGCAGGAACTCGTGAATTAATTGGAATAGATTACTCAGTGATACAGAAACAGCACTCTGTCGTTTCCACAGAATAGTAAATAAAGGAAAGTAAATATTGAACTCTAGTCCTGCCACCATAATAACTCAGTTGTGCATGTTTCTCTCTCATCATTATTCATGAAGAATTGTTACTTTCCTGCCAAACCTTTAGATCCAGCCTCCTTAAATCTTTGGCAGCACTGAAAGAGGCAGCCTGGACTAGCTGAAGGAATCTGGTTGTTGGAGTTAGACACGGCTTTGAATCCATCTCTCTTTAGACCGTGCGGCCCGGACCAGTCAGTGCAGTGAGGTTCAGTCTTCTCATCTATAAAATGGGCAGCTACTGGATGCTCAACAGTGTTGTTATTGTCTGTGTTATTAAGGAAGCTACAAGCTTCAGCAAAGCTGTTGGTTAAAACTCCCCATTCACCGCAGTACATGAAAGGCACTGAGGGTAGCTTTTCTAGCAGCGAGATAACCGACACAGGCACACTCACCATCACACCTGAGTTTTCTGCACAAGAGGTTGGATTTGATTTCAAAGACTTAAAGAAGAATAAACTGTGGGACCTTTCCTCTTTTATCAGCAAAGCTCTTTATATGCATTGGGCCTCACTGTGTCCTAATTTCAGGATTATCAGTACGAATATGAGTTACCAAAGCTAAAACAATGTTTGTGCTCAGATCATGTCATTTAGGAGTGGTATGTAGAATATTTGCTAACTAAGTCTACGTTTTGAGGATCCATCTCCCTCATGCATTCCTTCTATCTCTCCTCATCCATCCATCCATCCATCCATCCATCCATCCATCCATCCACAATTCATGCCTGCTATAGGTCAGGAGCCAAATGCCTTTTTGAATGTGAACAATGTGTTTACCTTTCCTAGTCTGGAATCAAGGCTCAGATTGTACCGTTATTTCAGTTTCAAATGGCTTGATAAAAGCTAGTCAGTTTAGGGTCAGCCAGCTTTCTAGGTGATTACAGTTTGGTGTGATGTTAACTGTATGTAAGTGCTTGAATGTCAAGGGAGTTTGCGTTAGAATATGAAGTGGTTTCTGCCTCATACACAAGGATACAACGACCCTGAACTCTGGATCAATAAATCATTTTAATTTTCAAACACTAGCTTCAAATTGTATACGACTAGGGTCAAACTGATATTTCTGGATGTTTCAGCATGGTCAAGTACAATGTCCTTGGTAAGACTAAATGTCTGACTTTCTTATCCAGCCAAATTCTCAAACTTGGAAATATAGTTGACCCTTGAACAACATAGGTTTGAACTGCATGGCTCCATTTATACATAGGTGTTTTATAGTACAGTACTTATGATTTTCTTAATAATCTTTTCTTTAGCTTGCTTTAGTGTAAGGATATAGTATATAATACATACAACATACAAGATATGTGTTAATCGACTGTTTATGTTATCAGTAAGGCTTCTGGTCAATAGTAGGCTATTAGTAGTTATGTTCTAGGGCAGCCAAAAAATTTGTTTAAAGTTTATTTATTTATTTTAAGGGAGACTGTGTATACTGGAGGGGCAGAGAGAGGAGAGAAGGAGAATCCCGAGTAGGCTCTGCACTGTCAGTGCAAGGAGCCTGATGTGGGGCTTGAACTCAGGAACCCGTGAGATCATAAACTGAGCCAAAATCAAGAGTGGGATGCTTAACTGACTGAGCCACCTAGGTGCTTCAAAGGAGGAGCCAAAATTTATACACCGATTTTTGACTGTGTGGGAGTCAGTGCCCCAACCCCCATGATGTTCAAAGGTCAACTGTATTTCGTGAAGCAAAGAGATACCAATTATTTTTTCCTCAAGATCAGATAATTTTATAAGTGGCACAGAGGAAATGTGAGAGCTCTGAAGTCAAACTGGATTGATGGCCTGATTCTACCACCTCTAATGGCTTTTTAGCCATGGGCAAGTTACGTAAGTCAGTTTCCTCATTTTCTCCTGTAAAATGGGGTTCATTAATAATTCCAACACTGGTCAATTGTTATCAGGCTGAGATTAGGTAAAGTGCTTAGCACAATGCCTGTCTCTAAATAAGTGCCCAACTCATGTCTGCCTCGATTGTTATTATTATAGGTCATGAGGATTAATCTTACTAAACTAGTCATAGTTTGACTAGTTTGACTCTTGAAAAAGCTAAACTAAGATTGTTATAGTGTAGCCAACATGCTGGTTTTTTCATGTGCCAATACAGTGGCTTTCAAATGTGGTTGGCTCCTCTGTCAGGTCAATTTTAAGGGGCTCTGGAGTCATGAGAAGGACTGCTTGTGATGTCTGAACCGCTACAGAAGTTTCAGAGCCAGGGCAAGACTCTCCTCTGGGAGTTCTAATGGTGTCAGCATTTGTCAGCAATCGATGATGACATCACAAGTTTTCCCCTGAAGATCAAGTAATAATCTTTATTATGGTTGATTGGTATATAGCTGTTAAAAAAAGCTTTGTTTCTATGTTGGCTTCCTCCTGTGTTGGCTGAAGCAGATGTCTATGTGTTTAGATGAATCTGGGTAAAACCCTTTGCTGATGGTTGAGAAGGGAGAATGATTCTTATTAATAAACAAATACATATCAAGTATCTCTCCTGTCCAGGCCCTGAGCTTTGAGTTAGGGACTAAATGCAAACAGGACACAGAGTTTCTGTCTCCAGGGAGCTTGTTATTACATTGAATAAAAAGGCATTTGGTGGCACAAAAACAGACAATCAGTTCAATGGAACAGAATAGAGAACCCAGAAATGGACCCACAAACGTATGGCCAACTAATAATCTTGGACAAAGCAGGAAAGAATATCCAATGGAATAAAGACAGTCTCTTCAGCAAGTGGTGCTGGGAAAACTGGACAGCAACATGCAGAAAAATGAACCTGGACCACTTTCTTAAACCATACACAAAAATAAACTCAAAATGGATGAGAGACCTAAACATAAGACAGGAAGCCATCAAAATCCTGGAAGAGAAAGTGGCAAAAACCTCTTTGACCTCTGCCGCAGCAACTTCTTACTCAACACATCTCCGGAGGCAAGGGAAACAAAAGCAAAAATGAACTACGGGGACCTCATCAAAATAAAAAGCTTCTGCACAGTGAAGGAAACAATCAGCAAAACTAAAAGGCAACTGACGGAATGGGAGAAGATATTTGCAAACGACATATCAGATAAAGGGTTAGTATTCAAAATCAATAAAGAACTTATGAAACTCAACACCCAAAAAACAAATAATCCAGTGAAGAAATGGGCAAAAGACATGAATAGACACTTCTCCAAAGAAGACATTCAGATGGCCAGCCGACACATGAAAAGATGCTCAACTTCACTCATCATCAGGGAAATAGAAATTAAAACCACAATGAGATACCACCTCACACCTGTCAGAGTGGGTAACACGAACAACTCAGGCAATAACAGATGTTGGCGAGGATGCAGAGAAAGAGGATCTCTTTGGCACTGCTGGTGGGAATGCAAACTGGTACAGCCACTATGGAAAACAGTATGGAGGTTCCTCAAAAAATTAAAAATAGAACTACCCTATCACCCAGGAATTGCACTATTAGGTATTTATCCAAAGGACACAGGTGTGCCGTTTTGACGGGGCACATGTACCATAATGTTTATAGCAGTGCTATTGACAATAGCCAAAGTATGGCAAGAGCCCAAGTGTCCATCAACAGATGAATGGATAAAGATGTGGCATATATATACAATGGAGTAGTAGTCGGCAATCAAAAAGAATGAAATCTTGCCATTTGCAACTACATGGATGGAACTAGAGGGTATTATGCTAATTGAATTAGAGAAAGACAAATATCATATGACTTCACTCATATGAGGACTTTAATATATACAAAACAGATGCACATAGGGGAAGGGAAGCAAAAATAATACAAAAACAGGGAGGGGGACAAAACATGAGAGACTCTTAAATATAGGGAGCAGAAGGTTGCTGGATAGGTTGTGAGGGGGTGATGGGCTAAATGGGTAGGGACATTAAGAAATCTACTCCTCGGGGCGCCTGGGTGGCTCAGTCCGTTAAGCGTCCGACTTCAGCTCAGGTCACAATCTCGCGGTCCGTGAGTTCGAGCCCCGCGTCAGGCTCTGGGCTGATGGCTCAGAGCCTGGAGCCTGCTCCCCATTCTGTGTCCCCCTCTCTCTCTGCCCCTCCCCTGTTCATGCTCTGTCTCTCTCTGTCTCAAAAATAAATAAATGTAAAAAAAAAATTAAAAAAAAAAGAAATCTACTCCTCAAATCATTGTTGCACTATATGCCAACTAACTTGGATATAAATTAAAAAAAATTATAGATAGATAGATAGATAGATAGATAGATAGATATTTGGGCTCTGAGGATGGAAGAATGGAGACAGAATAAGATGAGAAGCTTTCCTCTCAGCCAAGACAAAGACAGGGAGACACAGCTTTCAAAACATATAAATGTAACTCATATTTATTTAAAATAGAAATAGTACCTACAAATGATATTTAAGCACAAATACTGATAGTCTGAATTTCCTAGCAGATAGAATTTGCTACGATTTACCTAAGAGAAATGGTCATATGATGAAGTATTTTCCTAATGTAGAATTTTCTGAATGTCAGAAGACTATTTAGCAAAATAAAATTAGTTCAGAGAGCACTGATTTAGAATTTATGATATTTTGATCATAGATTAGACTGAAGTTTATCTTCCATTGTGTAAGAATAAAAAGGTTGCAAAAACTAAGTTTAAGGAAGATTATAATGGTAATATTTAACCTACTAAAGGGAGCAAACTTATACAGTGAAAATAGATTCAACTTATTATAAATGTGAGTTACAAACACTTATAAATTAGTCATTTTCATTGTGATACATTAGCATATTGACCTCGACCAGTAAATATTTGTTCTCTTGGCTAGTTGCTCTAAGCAGTTGGAAATAATAAAATTGTATTTCTTAAAAAATTTCTACCACTCTCCAAATTTTCACTCTTTCCGATGGAACTTATAGCTATCTGTTCCGTTGCTTGAAATAAGTACAACTGAAACTATTTTTATGTTCTTGTCCTATAGTTAGGGGAAAAATTGTGGTTCCCAAATGCCATTCATGGATTATTTCATGATAAGATTTCAGGAGAGCTTTGAAAAACATAAACTCTGAGCAGGTCTGGTTTGGGTCCATTAATGTGTATTTAAGACATGCTTCCCCAGCTGGGGTGCCTGGGTGGCTCAGTCCCTTAAGTGTTGGACTCTTGGTTTCTGCTAGGGTCATGACCTCATGGTTTGTGAGTTGGAGCCCCAAATTGGGCTCTGTGCTGACAGCAAGGAGCCTGCTTGGGATTCTCTCTCTCTCTCTCTCTCTCTCTCTCTCTCTCTCTATCTCTCTCTCTCTCTCTTCTCCCCTGCTCATGCTCTCTCTCTCCCTCTGTCTCAAAAAAATAAACTTATATAAAAAAAGTGCTCCCCAGCTGATTCTTATGCACATGAATGTTGGGAGCCACCATCTTTATTAGACCGTTACTGCATTCTGCTATCCCTCTATTAGGTTGGTACCTCCCTAGATCTCTGGCTTTGCTCACTGATAGTGACCCCCATTTAAACTCCCTGACTCCAATATTGCCTACTTTCTTTACTGCCTTCACGGTAAAAAGTATACTTGTTGGAATGGGACACACGTTCTTCATGATGAGACCCTGACTATTCTCTCCAGCTTCATCAATTTCTATTCACCCACCTGCCTCCTTTGTTCTAGCTGCATCACGTGACTTTATCTTCTCTAAGCGTGTCAGGTTTCTCAAGCTCCTTTGCACATGCCATTTACTCTGCCTAGAACACTGCCTAGAACACAGGCCTGATCTCTGCTTATTGTCAAGACAAATGAAAGCATCTCGTCGTGTAGGAAGCTTGCCCTGTTCTCTACTGCATGATGTTCTGTGCTTTCCATAACACTTAGAGTAACGGCCCTTATAAAATTGCACTCTGATATGGATTTGCTTTAGTATTTCCTCTTCTGAACTATGAGCCCTTAGCCTGCAGGGACTGTGCATTTGTGCCTGTTTAGTACTGTGAAAATTAGTAACAGTAAACGTCACTAAAATGGAGTTGGGAAGTTTTGGCCCTACCACTCATAGTCAATTGCAGACCCAACAGGAAGAGATGGATTTGACCTTGCATATGGACACTACTTTATTCTTCTATTTGGAGGAAGAGACACTTTCCTCACCTCCCCCCCGCCCCCCACCCTGTCCTGGACAACAGCTCAGCCAATGAGAAGCCACCATACCTCAAACCCCAAGTTTATTCCAATGGGCTTTTAGTTTATAGCAGCCTTCCCAACTTACCGTTTTCTCCTTTAAAAAGCATTCCTTTACTTTGTTCCCTGGATTGCACACAGTTTTGCTACAGCTTGTTTGTCCCAGACTGCGATTCTCTTCTATTCCTCAATAAATCTGTCTTTTGCTGGTAAAATGACTGTCAGTTTTTAAGGTTAATGGTACCTAGTATATTCTGGGGACATGCATGGTGCAAGATGAGCTAATATGTTTGGTGAAAGAATGAAAGAATATGTAATGTTAACTAGAAGCATTTTACCATCACTGCAAATAGGGCTTAATGATAGTAAAATGGACAGTCAGTGGTATAGTGGGAATGAGTACTTGGTTTTGCTAGTCGTCCGCTGTAAACTTTTTTCCTTTCTTCACACGTAAACATTACTTTAAAAATATTGTGGCAAGTTAACCAATATATATCTTGAACTACTGGTGAACAGACTTAATTGAGACCCATCCACAGTATTTTATATTTCACTGCCTGGAGAGTTACAAATATCTAACGTGTTAAATTTGGTTATTAATAAATTTGCATTAATTGGGCAGCAAGGTACAAAAACCTAAGTTATATTGAATTACGCTGCGATAGATTCTTGGGATAAGCTTACCTAAGAGAATGCCTGGAAGTAAAACAAAGGGAAGGTGGTTATCTCTTCTGGAGAGGAAATGGCTGTTCGTTCTAAACCAGCAAAGAGGAGCAGAATTTGCCACCCTCGACTATGTCTGTTTGGCAGGGGGATTATTTTAAACTGGTTATTTTTTAAGAAACAGCAGACATAGGTAGGCCTTGAAAACTGAGTAGAAGTTACCTTTCTGTGAGAGGTATTTACTTGCATAAGGGAAATCTCTTGCTTGCATAAGGGTGTCTCTCTCGCTGTGCCAAGATGAAGGGGATGAGTCAGTGTCTAGAAACTCCTATCAAAGAAGAAGGCAATGGCTTAAATCTACACAACAACCTCACTCTTACTGCTTTTCCTGGGTTACCTCCTGGAACTGACTCCCTACCCTCAACATCTTCTCATGTCTTTAGCTAAAGGTGGTCTTTAAGGTGATGGCCATTTTGGGGAGTTACTCAGTTTTCCTGAGTCTATCCCAGGTATACAAGATATATACATGTTATTAAATATTTGTTTCTTTTCCCCTGTTACTCTGTCATATAGCAATTAAATTATTAGACCTGTTACCCTGTCATAGATCAATTAAATTATTAGACCAGCCAAAGAACCTAGAAGGGAAGAAGGGAAAACTTTTCTGCCCCTACATTAGTCTTGTATAATGTTAAACTTCAAGTGCACAGAATGTGCTGTTAAAAAGAATAAGCCAATCGACACAAAAGAGAGTTTGTGGTGCACAGGAAAGATAGGAGTGCAGTATAGAGATAGATGGTGCCACCTGGGAAGTTCCATTTGGTGATGTCCCAAGTGTCTGTTTCATATTTTTATCTTCCTATTTTTAACATTTAAGTCAAAAACATTGACGGAGACAAATACAGGTGATCAAATTTGCGTATACCCAAAGTAGAGAACCGAAAGAGCTGAGTAAGAATAGACAGAATTGAAATTTCAAATGAATATTTCTTGACCAAAGATAAAACCAACTAAATGCAGTTGCACATGCCCAAATGTGAACTCCTGTAAGTAGAATTAACAATTCAGTTTCAGGGGCACCTGGGTGGCTCAGTTGGTTGTGTGTCTGACTTCGGCTTAGGTCATGACCTCGCGGTTCGTGAGTTCAAGCCCTACGTCGGGCTCCGTGCTGACGGCTCAGAGCCTGGAGTCTGCTTTGGATTCTGTGTCTTCTTCTCTCTCTGCCCCTTTCCACTCATGATCTTTCTCTCTCTCTCTCTCAAAAATAAATAAACATAAAAAAAAAAGACAATTCAGTTTCATAAGGGTAGAATAATAGTGACCTGGATCATCAGTGCTTCAAATAGAAAAGATCCAGAACTTTGATTGATCCTAAGCTCAGTATAAATGATTGGAGTTATGTGAGACAAAGCATGACGGAGAGCCTATATGTATTTAATCTCAATATTGTGGCTAGTTCTAAGATCTAACACCTACTATTTATTTAGTCACTATGGGAAAGCCACTTACCCTTGGTTTTCTTATATTTAAGTTGAAATTAATAACAAATAATGTAGGAGAGTATTGTGAGTATAAAATGAGATAATCCCTATCGAAATAATTATATGAATGATAGCTTTAATTTTGCAAATGCAGAAAAAGCTAATGCAGCATTAAATTGTTTTAGCAAAGGTAGACCATCCAGGCCTACTGAAACATAAGTCATGCTGGGCAATTGTTAGACCAATTGATTATAAATTCTTCAAGGGGATTTATCCACATTGTCTAAAGCAGTGCCAAGCACCCCTTTGGTTCTGAAAAAATATATATGTTGGAAAAATAAATTGGTTTGGAATATTGGATCTTGTGTGAATCACATTTTAAGAGAGAAACTGGTATTTCAGATTGAATCTAGAGGAAGGATGGAGAGACATTTAGAGAGTATTATATGAAGATTAAAACAATTGAGTATTTGTAGCTGGGAAAAGATCTATTTATAACCAAATGTAAAACAAACAAACAAACAAACAAACAAACAAAAATGCGATATATGTTGGTAACTTTCCTGTGAACGCTGGTATTAGGAACAGTGAAGGAGGCAGAGAAGGTTAGTGGCTAAAGGTAGATCATGCTTTCCTCTCTTGACACCTCAGTAAGATTATTAGGTGTGCAGGCTCAGAAATCTTATAGACCTTCATTTTGTGCCTTTCCCACTACCTATGTTCCCCTGGAGAAATTGTTCATTCCAAAACTCAGCTTCTTCTTGATATGTCCACGAGGATAATCATAATACCTACTGAAGGATCTCAGGACAGACCCTCTTCCCCCCAAAATGTGCCACTTGGGCATGTGGATTATTTTGAACTGAAGGCACTTGAGTCCTTAGGGGCTCAAGAGAAACTTTTGTCCTCCCTTTACCGTACACAAGAATCTAAACTGAGGGTCTTTCCCAGAATAAGGGTTATTAACAGAGAAAAATTTTATGTGAGTGACCCATCTGAATGACAGAGCAAGCATCCATTCTTATTGCCGTGTGAAGGACATTCCTTTCCTTTAAAGTCCCAGAACCTACCCGCTTCTCCTTATTTTAGAATGACGTATATACCTCATTTTCCCTGTTTTTGGAATTTCTATGTCTATGTGGATTCCTCAGGAACATCTATTAACTTTGATTTTCTCCTGTTAGTTTGTCTTATGTCAATCTGATGCTTAGTCCAGTTAGAAGGACTTTTGAGGGGACAGGAATTCTTGCTCCCTGACACTGCTTTTTAGGAGTATTATGAAGAAAAAAAATAAGATGATGCATGGAAAGTACTTTTCCATTGCTGGAAAAGTGCTAAAAATAGGTTCATGATGCACCCCGCCCATGTTGCAAAGCTGCCACTAAGGGGTGCTGGAGAACCTTCTGGAAAAATCCAGCACCTTCTGAGCAGGGCATGGGGCAATGATTCTTAAATTTTGTTTTAACTTGTCAGCACTAAATATGTTAGGTGATCTTAGAAGGACTATGTGTAAATATAGAAATTAATGAATAAACTATTTTCAAAATTGATTCTTGATGGTAGAGTAGCGAAGAGGTGAAGCTTCCTCGGGAGTGGGTGTGGTAGCTCCCAGCATCCTTTTCGGTGCCTCCTCCCTTTGGCAATCAGTCTGTTGGTAATCAAGACCCTCACGCGGCCTCATTGGCCACTTGGGATATTTTGCATACTGTATATTTAACACTGCAGGGAGATTACTTGTCTTTTTTGGGTTGAGAAAATTGTTTGTTTCTCTATTGGACGTAGTTTTGAGAGGTTTGAAATGTGATATTGTTAAAGGTTTCAGGAACTTATATACTTCACCATTTTATATCTAATGAGGTTTAATTAACTCAAATTTTAATCTAATTTTTCCTTTCTAACCCATAGGAAGGTATCTCTAATTCTGAAATGTTAAACACTGGCAACTGGGATTAGGACAGCAGGAAAAGTATTTGGGGGCAGGAAGAAACCTTCCTGGAATTCATCAAGTCATATTTTTGACAGACCACATAAAAATATGTGGTCTATCAGGGCTTCTATCACCAAATTGATGATAATCATATAAGGGACATTTGGCTTTCTAATTTTTTTTTAAGTTTATTTTTTGTTTATTTTGAGAGAAAGAGAGAGAGAGAGAGAGAGAGAGCAAGCAGGGGAAGGGCAGAAAGAGTGGGAGACAGAATCCAAAGCAGGCTCTGCACCATCGACACAGAACAAGATGCAGGGCTTGAACTCACGAACCCATGAGATCATTACCTGAGCCAAAGTCAAGAGGCGATCACTTAACCGACTGAGCTGCCCAGGCACCCCTGGACATTTGGCTTTTAGATATTAAGTCCCAAATCAGGTAATAAGACACTGACAAATTTATATTTAATAATAAATTTGTTATAACTTCACATTTATTCTTTAGATTAAAAATCTCCCGGGGCGGGGCACCCAAATGGAACCTAGAGTGAACCTAGAGTCAACAAAAATAATACATCTTTGGTTAAGACAGGAATGACCACCTTATTATATCACCCTCTCAGGAAAAGCTATAATGTTTCTTTTTTTTTTTTCTTTAATCATCTTAGAGATGGGGGGGGGGGGAAGCAGAGAAGGATGGAGAGACAGAATATTAAGCAGGCTCCACGTTCAGCATGGATCTCGACACGGGCCTCAACATGGGGCTCGGTCCCATTACCCTGGATCATGACCCTGGGATCATGACCTGAGCAAAATCAAGAGTCTGGCGCTCAACCAACTGAGCCAGCTGGGTGCCCCAGGAAAAGCTGTTTCTAATGACCAGTTGTTAGTAAGAAATGAATGTGATTCAAACTGTTTTTCCAGTTTCCTCTCTGCAAGTTACCTGTCCTATATAAGGATCAATATCTCCATCATTAGCTCTGATTATGTTTGCATAGTTGAATGAATAGATTTTTATTTGGTATTTGTGCAATTTGCTGGCTAAATTTGTCTCATTGTAAGATTCATTGGAGACTCCTGTTAAAAACAGATTCCCCTCCTTAGAAGATTTTGGTTTAATAAGTCTGGGTTGGTGTTAAGTATCTTTAAAAAACCCTCTAGGTATGTCTTATAGTCATACACATTTGAGAAGCCCCAGGTTAAAAAATCCACTTTGGCATAAAATTCAGTTCGAACTTGCAAAGCACATGTGCTAGATGCCTGTGCCTTCCCCCTAATTGGTCAGCTTGTAGGCAGAGCCCTTTTGATGGTCTCTGCTAATGTCAGAGTCTGCTTTTATTTAAAAAAAAATTTAACATTTATTTATTATTGAGAGACAGGGAGAGATGGAGCATGAGCATGGGAGGGGCAGATAGAGGAGGAGACACAGAATCGGAAGCAGGCTCCAGGCTCTGAGCTGTCAGCACAGAGCCCAACGTGGGGCTCGAACTCACAAACCGTGAGATCATGACCTGAGCTGAAGTCGGACGCTAAACCGGCTGAGACACCCAGGTGCCCCTATTTTTATTTATTTTTATTTGAGAGAGAGAGAGAGCAAGCCGGAAAGAGGGGCAGAGAGACAGAGAGAGAGAGAGAGAGAGAGAGAGAGAATTTTAAGCAGGCTCCATGCTCAGCATGGAGCCAGATGTGGAGCTTGATCCCATGACCCTGGGATCATGACCTGAGCCAAAATCAAGAGTTGGTCGCTCAACTGACTGAGCCACCCAACTGCACCTTGGAGTCTGCTTTGAGTGTATTCGAACCTTTTGCTTCTGTTTAGAGTGTTCGCAACTGTTTACTCCCTCACTTAGATGCACCTGATACACAATCCTAAAGTTGTTGCACAGGAGTTCTGAGCTAGCACTTCTGTTTAAACTTTCTGAGAAAAAAATGCAAGTTAGGGCATGGTTATAAGTAGGGGGCTAGCCTGTTTAGAAGTCATAGAGACCTGGGTTTGAATGCCAATTCCAGCTACGTGACCATGATCAAGTTACTTAATCTCCCTCAGTTTCTGTTTGGTTGTCTGTAAAATATGTAGCTATTGGAGCTGACATTTATTGTGCTCTAATTTCTTTACATAAATTATCTCCCTTAATCTTCAAAACAGCACTGTGGAGTGATTACACTTTTATATTATTATTCCCATTATACAGCTGAGAAGGCTAAGACACAGAGATGCCAAGAGCTTGCTCAAGATCTCACACTGAGGAGGTGGCAAGCTAGTATTTAAAATCAAAACACTGTGGGAAGGGATAATTATGAATCTCTGCAGTTGTCTATCTATGTATCTGTTTAAATTTTATATAAATTCTGATGAGTGGAGAGCATTATCAATATTTAGGTTTGGCTAATAGAATGAACTCAATGAATGTGTTTAATAATACCTTTAAAGCGTTTCCCAGAAGTTACCCTAGAGTGTCATCAGTAATGCTAAGCAAACAGACATGATTTGTCAGAGAAAAGGAAAGTCAGCACACCCTGAAAAAGCACTTGCTCAGTGTTTGGAATAGATGTGGCCTCTTGAAAAGAATTCCTGTCACTTCTATTTTGTAAAATGTCCTCCAACATTAGTATGTTGCTTTGAGAATCACTAGAATGTGGGCTGTGAGACAGTTGCAGGATCCATAAGAAAAGGTCCTTTATGTGCCTGGGTTGGCCATCTGGGTTAGGAGAGTCATGACCTGGGAGAGATGACAGCCTATTTCTATAGCTCCTGTGTAGCTGCATGAAATAGGTCTGATCAAAGTCGCTTAGGAGATCCTTCAACAAGGCCCCTCTGCAGCTGTGATTTACTCTGAAAGCAGTAGAGTCTGCTCAAGAGAAAAAAAAAAAGATGTCACTTACTTTGAACCTCCACAGCCCTCCAATATCTTCAGTCCGCTCAAAGCAAGTGGGTTCCAGTCCCTCATCCACACAGCACTTCAGTGAGACCAGGCCGCTGACTCCAGCTCCAATCACTGCCACCTTCTTTGCCATGGTCTCCTGTCGAGGAATTGATCAATCAATGCTGCTTCACTGGTAAGAGAGTCCTTGCAGTGTGGTCAGTAATCAGCTTTCAATAACGCGGTAGCACTGGCAATATACTAAGCAGCACTAATTGAATAAAATTCCTCATTAGTCAAATCCCAGACTTCTCATCCCCTTCCTGGTAAAACCAAGTTGTTTTCCCAGACTTGGCTACAGAATTTGTCTAGGATTTAAAAGCAACCCATTTAACAATGCCAAACAATTTAATAATATAGCACTAGGTATAGGAGCCAAGTTTCATGACATAATTTAGCATGCTGAACTTTTCCTTTTCAGCTACTATCCCCAGCTGTGATTACCCTTACCTTCGTCTTGCCTTTTGGTGCTGTCTCCTTGACACAATGGTTTTTTTTTTTATGTTGGTTGTGGGCTGGGAAGCAGTCAGAAGTGTTCTAGTTGGAGGAGGCTGTGAGGAGTGGGAGGAGCTTCTCACTCCTTCAGCATTTTGCAACCTGAAACTCTCAGGACTTTGTTAGGAGTTCTGAAATTAAGCAAGAGGCTTATATTTTGAGGTCCAGGGTAATGATCTTCACCGTAACACCATTATATACTTACACATATCATACACATAGTATAAAATTCCTTTTTATAATGGATGTGACCAATGGTCATTAGCAAAGTAGCAAACATGGATAAATTAAAAGCAGTTAAATTATCCCTAAGCCCTCTGTATAGAGATAATTATAACCAACGTGGACACTTTGGTGTATCTTTCCAGATATTTGTATGTATACACATATACACACATTCCACAAAAGTGGAATGGCACTCTAAGTATAATTTCCAATTTGATTTTTCACTTTTCAGTATGGCAATACCTTTATACGTATAGCAGCATTTTAAAAATATTTATTTATTTATTTATTTATTTATTTATTTATTTATTTATTTATTTACATTCAAGGTAGTTAGCAAACAGTGCAACATTGATTTCAGGAGTAGATTCTAGTGATTCATCCCTTATGTATAACACCCAGTGCTCATCCCAGCAAGTGTCTTCCTTAATGCCCCTTACCCATTTAGCCCTTCCCCCCTCCCACAACCCCTCCAGCAACCTTCTGTTTATTCTCTATATTTACGAGTCCCTTATGTTTTGTCCCCCTCCCTGATTTTATATTATTTTTGCTTCCCTTCCCTTAGAGATCTTCTTAAAAGTGAAGATATGGATTTAATAGCTATGGGATAGGCCTGAAATTATTTTTAACAAGCTTCCAAGTAAGGCCAATGTTGCAAGTCCTTGGATTACATTTGAGTTGCAAGTATCTACTATGTTTTGCCAAGTTGCCTTTCAAGAAGCAGATACACTTGAATAGTATTTCACCTTTACAAAATGTTTTAATGTGTAAACAACTTTCACACAGATTAATTCATTTTGATTAGTTTAGAACCATAAGCATTAGCATCCATCCTTGTTTTATGGACATGGGAACAGGCTTAGCTTGGCTACTGGGAAGTTTAAGAATAACCAGGATGATAATGAGCATAAAACCTTGTCACATACGGAGCCACTGAAGAAACTTCTGATATTTAACCTAGAGGGTATATGTACATGATAATTGACTGCAAAAGGCTGTTATATGGAAATGTTTATATAAGTCTATTTTGGATGGACAGAAAAGTCTATCTAGGACCAAGTATGTGAATGTTACAGAAAAGGTGAATTTGCCCCAGAATAAGGAAGACCTTCTGGCTAACAATGGTGTATAAATATGGACCATACTGTTTTGTAAAATAGCGAATTCCCTATCATGGCAAGTATTCAAACAGAAGTTAGGTAGCCGCTTGTTGGAAGACAATAGGAGGATTCATGAAGGCAGGGCGTTAGAGTGAAGTAAGGTTGTCACTAACTGTAATATTCGCGGGTCTGAGATCTGAGATTTTATCTTTATCAATTAGAATTTTATTATAGGTACAAAGTTGTTGAGAAGACTTTATTTTTTTTTAATTCAAAACATGTTTTATTTATTTTTGAGAGAGGGAGAGAGAGAGAGAGAGAGAGAGAGAGAGAATGCTAGCAGAAGAGGGGCAAAGAGGGGGACAGAGGATCCAAAGCGGACTGTGTGCTGAGAGCAAACAGCCTGATGCAAGGCTTGGACTCACAAACCGTGAGATCATGACCTGAGCTGAAGTTGGAGGCCTAACCGGCTAAACTACCCAGGTGCCCTGAGAAGACTTTAGATTGGATTTGCAAGTATGACTGAGGCTGTTGGCACTGTATCACCCATCCACATGGTTTGTGCCTTGCAGTCACTCCCCTCAGACATTGCTAGAAGAGTTCAAGCTCCCTTCATTATGGTTACTCCCATGAAAACAAGGTGTATATCATCTGGTATCTCTTCCTCCTTCAATTTTAACTTTCTGTTTTATGTTTCGACTGAAAATTTCTTCGTAAAACCATGCTTCTTAGGCAACACAATAAGCCACCTGGACCTAACAGACATATACGGAACACTGTACCCAACAAAAAACAGCATATGTATTCTTTACAAGTGCACATGGGACATTTTCCAGAACAGAGTATGTGTTAGGCACCCATTAAGTCTCAATAGATTTAAGAAGGTAGATACGATACAAAGTATCTTCTCTAACCACAGCAGAATGAATTTAGAAATCAATAACAAACAAAAGTGGAAAACTCACAAAATTGTTGAAATCAACACAGTTTAAACAATGGCTCAAAGAAGAAATAGCAAGGGAAACTGAATATACTTACAGACAAATGAAAATAAAAACACAATGTAACAAAACTTATGGGACAGAGCAGAAGCAGTGCTAAGGGGAAATTTATAGCTATAGATACTAACGTTACCAAACAAGAGAGATTTCGAATCAATAACATAACTTTACAAATTAAGGAAGTAGAAAAAAGAAGAACAAACTAAAAAAGAACAAACTAAAAAAGAACAAACTAACAAAGTTAGTGGAATGAAGGAAATAATAAAGATTAAGCAGAGATAAATGAACTATAAATGAAAAATGAGAATATTAAACAACCGAGAAAAACCAATGAACACAAAATTTGGTTCTTTGAAAAGATCAACAAAATTAACAGCTAGATAGACTCATAAAGAAAAAGAAAGACACAGAGAGAAAACTCAAATTACTAAAATCAAAAATGAAACTGGGGACATTACTATCTATTCCACAGAAATAGAAAATTGTAAGGTACTACTATGAACAATTGTATGCAAAAAAAAGAGGTAACCTAGATGAAATGGACACATTCCTAGAAATAAAAAAGCTACCAAGACTATATCACAAAGAATAGACAATCCAAATCTAATTCAAGGAGATTAAATAAAAAACTGAAAATGTCTCAACAAAGAAAAGCCTGGAACTTGATGGCTTCATTGGTGAATTCTACCAAACACTTAAAGAACTAATCCAATCCTTCTCAAACTTTCCCAAAAAATTGAAGAGGAGGGAGCACTTCATAATTCATTCTATGAGGCCAGAATTACCCTGATACCAAAGTCAAAGACACTACAAAAAAGAGGAAACTATAGATAAATATCCTTTATGAACATTGATGCAAAGATCCTCAATAAAATACTAGCAAACAGAATTTAGCAGCATATTAAAAGGATTATACTCCATGATTAAGTGGGATTTATTCCTGAAATGCAGGGATGGTTCAACATATGAAAATTGATCAGTGTAATAAACCACATCAAAAAAAGTGAAGGAAAAAACCCTCACATGATCATTTCAGTTGATGCAGAAAGATTATTTGACAAAATTCAACACTGTTTTATGATAAAAACACTCAATGAGATAGGAATAAAATGGAAACTACCCCCACATAAGAAAAGCCATATATGAAAAACCTACAACAAACATAATACTCAACTGTGAAAGACTGAAAGCTTTTCCTCTAAGATCAGGAACAAGGAAAGGATGCCTGTTTTCACCACTACTATTTAATCTAGTACTGGAAGTCCTAGTGAGGGCAATTAGTCAAGAAAAAGAAATAAAAGGCATCTAATAGGAAAAAAGTAAAGTTATTTCTCTTTGCAAATGATATGATCTTACATATAAAAAATCCTAAAGACTCCATAGAGAAGCTGTTAGAACTAATAAATGAATTCAGCAAGTAGCAGGATACAAAGTCAACACACAAGAATAGATTGTATTTCTATATACAGTGAGCCATCTGAAAAGGAAATTACAAAAATAATTTACTTTATAATAGCATCAAAAAGAATAAAATAATGAATTAACCAAGGAGATGAAAAACTTGTACAATGAAAACTATAACACATTGCTGAAAGAAATTAAAGAAGACACAAATAAGTGGAAACACATCCAATGTTCATGGATTGGGAAGACTTATATTGGTAAATTCCAATATTATCCCAAACAATATGAAGATTTACTTCAATTACTATAAAAATTCCAATAATGTGTTTTTTTCAGAAATAGAAAAATTCATCCTAAAATTTATATGGAATCTCAAGGGATCCTGAATAGCCGAAACAATCTTGAAAAAGAACAAAACTGGAGGACTTACATGTCCTGATTTAAAAACTACTACAAGTCTACAATAATCAAAGCAGCATGGTATTGGCATAAAGACAGACATACAGACCAATGGAATAGAAGAGAGAGTCCAGAAATAAACCGTTGAATATATGATCACATGAATTTTGACAAGGATGTGAAGTCCATTCAATGGGGGAAAGGAAAGTCTTTTCAACAAGTGGTGTTGGGAAAACTGGATATCCATATGCAAAAGAATCAAGTTAGATCCTTATCTAACACCATATATAAAAATTAACTCAAAATGGATCAAGGAATTATACATAAGATCTAAAACAATGAAACTCTTAGATGAAAACATAGGACAAAATCTTCACAACATTGGTGTTGACAATGATTTCTTGGATATGACACCAAAGGCACAGGCAATGAAAGAAAACATAGACAAATTGGACTTCATAAAAATTAAAAATTTTTGCATATCAGGAGATACTGTCTACAGAGTAAAAAGGCAACCCACAGAATGAGAGAAAATATTTGTGAACCTTATATCTGATAAAGGATTAGTATCCAGAATATATAGAGACTCCTAAAACTCAACAACAAAACACACAAAACCTAATTAAAAAATGGGAAGGACTTCATCAGACACTCCCCCAAAGAAAATCTATGGATGGTCGATAAGCACATAAAAAAAAAAAGCCCATCATCAGTAATTATTAGGGAAATGCAAGTCAAAACTATGATGAGATACCATCTCACAATCAGTAGGATGGCTACTATCAAAAAACCCCAGAAAACAGCCAATGTTGGTGAGGATGTGGAGAAATTGGAACTCTTGTGAACTGTTGGTGGAAATGTAAAATGGTATAGTCATTGTGGAAAACAGTATGGAGCCTCCTCAAAAAATTTAAAATAGAATTACCATACAACCTAGTAACTCTGCTTCTAGGTATATAACCCAAAGATTTGAAAGTAGGGTCTCGAAGAGATATTTGTTCACCCATGTTCACAGCAGCATTGTTTACAATAGCTAAAACATGGAAGCAACTCATGTGTCCGTTGGATGATGAATGGATAAGCAAAATGTGATATATATATATATATATGTGTGTGTATATATATATGTATGTACATATATATATATGGATATAAAGTGTGTATATATATATAGTGATATAAGGTATATATATAATGCATATATAAAATGGAATATATATTATATTATATTAAACTGGAATATAATATATGTAATATATAATGGAATATTAAAATGGAATATAATATATATATATAATGGAATATTATCTAGTCTTAATAGGAAAGAAATTCTGCAATATGCTACAATATGAAAGAACCTTGAGGACATTATGCTAGGTGAAATAAACCAGTCACAAAAAGACATATATGAGTCCACCTATATGAAGTATTTAGAGCAGTCAAATCATAAAGACAGAAGATAAATGGGGGTTGCTGGGGGCTGGAGGGGAGAGAGAATGAAGAGTTATAGAATTTCAGATTTACAAAGTGAAAAGTGTTATGGATGGTGGTGATGGCCACACGATGTGAATGTACTTGATAGCACTGAACTGTACGCTTAAAAATAGCTAAGATGGTAAATTTTATGTTTATTTTAACTCATGAAGCAAAAACAAAGACAAAAACTAAACCATGTCTCACTCTTTGAGGACAGCAATTACTGAGCCAGGAGGACAAGTTCTCTCATTAAGTGACTCTAGACCTTAGGCAAATGACAAGCAAAACTAGTTTTATTGTCCCTTGACTATGACTCAGTTTTTTCTGTCTGAGTGAACACATCTGTGTCTCCTGTGTGATGTATATAGTCCCATCACTTCTATGTGTTCTGTATTTTCTGAGGCAGGTCCAATAAGGAAATGTTCCATGGATCAGATTTTTGTTGTTGTTGTTGTTGTTAAGTTTATTTATTTTTGGGAGAGAGAAAGTGATAATGCATACGCACAATGGGGGCAGAGAGACAGGGAGACACAGATTCCGAAGCAGGTTCCAGGCTCCGAGCTGTCAGCACAGAGCCTGACATGGGACTCGAACTCACAAACTGTAAGATCACGACCTGGGCCAAAGTCAGATGCTCAACTGACTGAGCTACCCAGGCGCTCCTGGGATCAGATTTTTTAAAAATAGTTTCATATGATATATAATTTGGCCATTTAAAATATGCAAATTAATAGTTTTTAGTATATTCACAGAGTTGTGTAACCATTACCTCGAGCAAATTTAGAACATTTTTATTAGTCCCCAAAGAACTGTACCCATTAGCAATCACTCAAACACCCTTGGTCACAGGCAACCACTAATTTGTTTTTACTTTCTCTTGCTATAGATTTTCCAACTCTGAACATTCCATAAAAATGGAATCATGTATGTTTTTGTGTGCGTGTGTGTGTGTGTGTGTGTGTGTGTGTGTGTGTGTGTGTGACTGGCTTCTTTCACTTTAGCATAACATTTTCAAGGTTCATCCATTTTTAGCATGTATCAGTACTTCTTTTTATTGATGAATAATATTTCATTGTATAGTTACCACAGCTTATTTATTTATCCATTCATCTGTTGATGGACATTTAGGTTGCTTTTACTTTTTAGCTATCATGAATATTGCTGCTATATGCATTCATGTGCAAGACTTTGCTTATCTCTGGGCCAGATTTTGATGAAGTTTCTGGAAGGTGGAATTAGGATGGGATCATCTTGATAAGCCAGAGTAGAAGCCATGGCCTAGAACACACAGGAAAAGGATGGAGCAGGGATGGGAGGTATCCTTAACAATGAAGGCTATGAAAACACTATCCTACCTATTGTTTATTGATAACCAAGCCTTGTTAAGCAATGCTTCATTGTTACAACAATCTTATGAGTGAATAAATCCTGTTACCTGCATTTTATGAGAGAGAAAGCAGATACACAGAATTAACTAAAATGCTGGAAATTATGCAACAAGGAGGCCTTTGAATCCAGGCCATCTAAGTCCTCTTTCGATCACTGAACCAAACTACAAGCCCTAAACTCTGCTGTGGTCAGTGTGGGGAGTGGAGTAGATTGTGGGACATCGATCAAGGAAATTAATTCAATGAAAGCCTATGTAACAGCTGAGCTGGTTCTTCTTCATGTTTCTACCCATCACCTTCCAGCATTGAGCCTGGGACCAGCAGTATTTGCTTCAGGGTTAATTCTAATTGATGGAGCAAAAATCAAAAGCCTGTTTATTCTCACAGTCTATTGTATCCCAGCACTCTTCCTAGACTTTATTCCCACATAACTTTTTGCCATTTCCTCAAACAGCCTTTTGCAGAGTCCCACAGATATTTCTTCTGAAAAACATACTCTGACATTTTAATTGGAATGCTCTATCTATTTCATTTGATCTATAAGTCTTCCATTTTACCATTTGTATTCTATTTGCCTCACCTATTCTATTTTTCTTTTTGTCCTCTTGTGCTTACTCTCCAATTAATGAAATGTATTTATCCTTCTTTCCCCATTAACTCATTTGTTGAGTTGTCTTTTGCTATTCTGTTAGGAGTTTCCTTAGGGATCACAGTATACATCCTGGGCTTCATAAAGTTCAAAATATATTTGAATTCTTACCACATCCGAGACAATGAAAGGTCTACATAATACCTAAATTTATTTACTACCCTCATACCTTTTGTAGTACTATTGTCATATATATTTAATTCTTCATATATGTAATATCTCAGACGTTTTGGTTGTGGCTTCCTGCCATCAATATTCATTTAAACTTACACACATATTTACCTATTCATTCCTTAGTATTTCCATGCTTCAATCTGGGATCATTTTTATTTGCCCAAAGAACTTTGATTTTCCGTTAGTGTGGGTCTGCTGGTAACTATCTCAGATTCTTTCTCTATTTTTTAATGAATTATTTTACTTTCATTTTTTAAAATTTTATTTAAAATTTTTTAAAAATTTATATCCAAATTAGCATACAGTGCAACAGTGATTTTAGGAGTAGATTCCTTAGTGCCCCTCACCCATTTAGCCCATCCCTCCTCCCACAACCCCTCCAGTAACCCTCTGTTTGTTCTCTATATTTAAGAGTTTCTTACATTTTGTCCCCCTCCCTGTTTTTATATTTATATGCTTTTATATTTTTGTAATATGGAATGTAATATGCAATATATGTTTATGTATTTTTGTTTCCCTTCCCTTATGTTCATCTGTTTTGTCTCTTAAAGTCCTCATATAAGTGAAGTCATATGATTTTTGTCTTTCTCTGACTGACTAATTTCACTTAGCATTATACCCTCGAGTTCCATCCACGTAGTTGCAAATGGCAAGATTTCATTCTTTTTGATTGCAGAGTAATACTCCATTGTATATACATACCACATCTTCTTTATCCATTCATCCATCGATGGACATTTGGGCTCTTTCCATACTTCGGCTATTGTTGATAGGCTGCTATAAAGATGGGGGTGCATGTGTCCCTTCAAAACAGCACACCTGTATTCCATGGATAAATACCTAATAGTGCAATTTCTGGGTCATCAGGTAGTTCTATTTTTAGTTTTTTGAGGAACCTCTGTACTGTTTTTCAGAGTGGCTGCACCAGCTTGCATTCCCATATTTTACTTTCGTTTTTGAAGGACATTTTCATAAGGTATAGAATTCTGGATTGGCAGTATCAGCATCCTCCCAGCACTTAGAAAAAATTATTTTATTGCTTTCTGAATTCCATCATTTTGATTGGGAAGTCTCCTTTTGATTCACCTGTTGATGATCTTAAAATATTATATTTGTATTTGGTTTTCATCAGTTTTATTTCCAGGTCCATAGATTATCTCTCTGGGTGCTCTGGAAGGCAGTTAGGCTGGGTTTGGCTCACTAAAATCTTTTGATTAGTCTCAAAGACTCTGGATATTTTCAGTCTCCCTTCCTCTTGGAACTTTAATTTTTACCTCCTTAGCTCCTTGGGGTTTTAAAAAATCCAGCCTCTCATTTCTTTCTATTTTTTTAAAGTTTATTTTTTTATTTATTTTGAGGGGGGGGAGGGGCATAGAGAGGGAGAGAGAATCCTAAGCAGGCTCTGCACTGTCATTGTGGAGACCGATACAGAGTTTGAACTCGTGAACCATGAGATCATCACCTGAGTCAAAACCCAGAGTTGGACGCTCAACCTACTGAGCCACCTGGGTGCCCCCAGCATCTTGGTTTCTACTTTCTAAATGGTACATGCCTCAAACACACAGTGAAGCTGACTGTCTGGCTCACCCTCAGTGAGCTCTCCTTTTTTCCAGGTCTTGGTTTTTTGCTGTCTTGGTAGCTCCCTGATACTTTTTAAACAAATATTTAAAAAAAAAGTTTTATACTGTATTTCTAGTTGTTAGTGGGAAGACTGGCCTAGAATAAGCTAATCAGTCATAGCTGGAAGACTTCAGTGAATTTCAGCTATTTCTGATAGTTTCCTAAGATTTCATATAGGTCCAGAAAAAAAAAATCATTTAGTTGCTTCTGCTCTTTACATCTTGCCAACATTCTATTGCTGAAGGCCTTGTGAGAGAATGCCTTCTTGGCCTAGCTCTTCCTCTTTGCCCAACTTTGTATGCGCCCTCTCTCTGAGACCACTTTGCCCTAAATCCTAAATTGTACTGCAAAGATGGAGATGTAATTTTTTAATGCTGATAAATACATTACAAAATATTTAAGACATATAAAAAGTATAATATGAGTACACTCATGTACTTACCTCCCAGTTGAAGCCTTCTTTGTGCCCTGCTTGATTTTATCCCTTTCCATGCCTGTCAAAGGTACCCAGGCTCTTGAATTTATTATCTTTTTTTGTGTATTTCTTTATACTTTTGCTATAGATGCATAACTCAAACATTATACTATCAGAAAAATGTATCATGCCATGTAAATGCTTGAGCAACTTGTGTTTCTGCTCAACACTATCTTTGTGAGATCTATGTTTTCTAAATCTAAAAACCTTTATTTAATTCCTTGATATAAATATATTGCAATTCATTTAATTCTTCTCCACTGGTGAATATTTATATTTTTTTCAATTTTTTTCTATGACAAACAATCTCAGAATCCTTCACCACACTGACTCTTTGCTTAGCTTCTACCAGAGGCTAATCTCAGAGTCCAGAACTGGCCACCTCCAAAACCCAGAGAGAAAATCACCACTGCGCAACTCATTTGCTTCCTGAGAATTATCCCTTTCTCAGTACAACTGACAATAAGAACTTAATACTATTCTTGGAAAATTCATGCCCATAAAGAAGGGTATCTTCTATCTTCACGATCTGAACAAACCATAATACTAGAATGACCATATAGTAAATAACAGTAGACTGTTAGAATGGCAGTAGAGCTATCCCAAAGCTGGAGTTATGGAGTTCGACACCATGTGGGCAACCCTGACAGTTGGGGCATATTGTGCCACTGAGACCAGTATCTTTCTATTTTACTCTTTCCTCTCAGGGAAGGACTGCCTGAATGTTCCTTTTTGCTGTATTCTCATTTCTACATTTGTATGCTGGAAACCGAATCATAAATAAACAGAAGGTCACATAATCGCCCAACAACTGGTTGTAAGCCTAGGTTGGTCTAGCTCCAGATTTATGAAAAAATCAAAACAAAGCAAAGCAAACCCCAATGCCAAACATTTCACTAGTTCCAAAGGGTCATAGCTTTGCTAAAACACCCAGTTTTTATTTCTAAACAAAACATTTAATCCTACAAATACAGTTGAATAGTAGGTGAAATGATTTGTGTACAAAATTACTCATTGAAGAAGCACGGAAGAACATTGAAAACAATCAAAATGCCCATAGGAGACTGGTTCAAGAAATCACATTGAATAGTATGCAGTTTTTAAAAGGTTCTCTGTATACATAGTGCCAAGGTATATTATTAAGTACAAAAACAAGGTATAGAACAGTGTATATATTTTGCTGTACTTTGTCTAAAACAAGCGCAAATAAGAAAGTACATTTTAATTTTCCCATACTTTCATAAATAAACCATGCAAAATTATTCAGGACATTAATAAAAGTGACTACCTGAGGGGACCAGGGAGAGGGTGGGAACTAAAAAGAAGGGAATCGGGACCTGGGAAAATAGAAGTCATGGGTGAAAATAAGATGTTTCACTTTTTATTTTAAAGTTTTTGAACCATGAAAATATATAATTATTATAACAAAATAAGCACACACAAGCACAACACTTGTTATTAGTCCATGATCAACACAACATCTTCATTTGGGTGACTTCCTCCAGGCTTGCCTTAGTAAGGTGTGAACACTTGTCTTGCATGGTCATTGCTGAAACAATAGGGTGATGAAGTAAAAGCCAAAGGGAACAGAGAGGGAGTGTTTGCCTCAAAAGGCAAATGATAGTCCCCATTCAGGAAGACAGAAGATGATTGTATCTATCAAAATAGATAGTTTTTTCAGTTTCAAAATAGTCCGAGTTGTAGTCTTGGCAGAACACTTGTTACAAATAAATGGTAATGATTGATCACCTCGTTTGGAATGCCCAGCCTCCATTTCCATCTATCAAACTCCTACCCGTCTTTGGGGTCTTCGCTGATCATCCCAGCCAGAGGCTGGAACTTACTGTTGCTACGTTGAAGTGTAACCTGCACAACCTGATATACAGTACCTGTTACGATGCTCCTTTACAACTAATCACCAACCCCAGCTGTTTCTATCAATCTAGTTTGTCTCAAGCTTGTCCTCTTATCTCCGTTATTCCTGCTACTATCATAAGTTGGATTGTCATCACTTCAAACTGAAAGTCTCGATTGTCTCCCTACTCTCCGTCTTAGCCCATCCCACCAACCACCTTAGCCACCTCCCACCCCTACAGATTCATTCTTCACACTACAGGTGTACTTGAGAAAACTCCAGGCTAAATATGGTGGATTGAAACATATTTTTTTCTCTCTGCTACCTTTTGAAACCTCACACAAATGAGAATACAAAATAAAAAAGTCATAAACTTAAAGGATATAGAAAATCAGAGAGGAGATTAAAGTAGAGAAGAAATATCAGCACATTTTCTGAAGACAGGAAGTGAGCTGATGAGTCATCAGAAATGAGAGTTAACACTGAGCTTGCAAGGGGGATGCTAACATGTAAAGGTGAATTTACACCAGATGAAGTCAGGGGGTGGTGGTTTAGGGACTGGACACATCAGGAACTGCAAAGGTATCAGTAAAAAGACACAACATGAGTGGCTGAAAGTTTGTTTATGGAACAGATATTTCTTACTTCCATGTTGCACAACCACCAGGCTGACCTTCCTTCATCTTGGATGGATAACTGGAGGTTTGATCTTTGTAGAAACTGAATTGATGAAGTTTCAGACCTGGAAATTTGAAAAGACCCCAAACCAGGCATTTCACCATGAAATTTCAGAACTGCAGGGATTAAAAAGAAAGCCCCATCACCTTCTAGAAAAAGAAATACAAGTCACGCTTAAAGGGCAAAGAATGGAAATGACAATGGGCTTTTATAATACAATAGTAGAAGGCAATGAGGCAATGACTTCAAAAGTCTAAGATAATTTGATTTTAGGCTTGTGATTTTATATCTAGCTGAACTACTTACTAATCAAGTGTGAGGATGACACATGAGAGATATGACATACACTGTTTAATGGCTATCCAAGAGCTTCCAAGTTCATTTTTCCCATTCTGCCTTGGCTGGGAAAGATGATTATTTCAGATGCCCTTGCACTTAGGAGTCACCATGCATTTTCAATTCTGGCCAAGGAGACATAAATAGAACTTTTCCAGTGGATCTCTGGGAAAGGATTTTGTTGTCCTTCCTTCATCCCTTCCTTCCTTCCTTCCTTCCTTCCTTCCTTCCTTCCTTCCTTCCTTCCTTCCTCCTCTCCTTCCCTCCTTCCTCTCTGTTCCTTCCTTCCTTCCTCCCTTCCTTCCTTTTTCCCTTCCTTCCCTCCCTCCCTCCCTCAATCCCTCCCTCACACCTATCTAGCTATCTACCTATCTATCCATCTATCTAGACATAGCATAACCTTCATCTTCTTTATTTTTATGATATTGAGATGTCTTATTAGATTCCTCATTTAATGGTGTCCTCTTCTGAAGGAATAGAAAAGTTCAGGTATTTTACAGTTTGCTTGTTTGTTTAATTATGGTAGAGGGGTTAGGAGTCCTCCAAATTTTGTGGTTCTTTTCTGTCTTACAGGACTCTCCATTTTACCTTTTCTTTTTTTCTTCTTTTTATTTTACAACGGACTTTCCAAAGTGCCTATCTTCTTTTCTTTTCTCCCCTAGAACTATGCATTTCAAGGACTGTCTCATTGACTGCCGTCAGTACGTTTATGCCACGCACCGCCCCCCCCCCCCCTTCATATTGTGCCAATCCTTTTAAATGGTGTCTGGTTCTTCAAACTCCTAGATTTGAAATTCCTTCCCAGTAGTCTGTGCTCTGACCTGCCTTGATGCCTTTTTTTTTTTTTTTTAAGTATTTTCTAGTGTATGTAGCCCCTTTCGCTAGCTTCCCTGTCTTTTCTTCCATGAGGTTTTTCTTGGCCATCCTCTACCCGATCTTGCAATAGAATGAGGTGGGTGGCCAAGTGAGAGACGATACACTGTAATTTGGTGAGTTTTCTCTTTAATTCCAGTTATTTTGCAGCTTTGGCACTCTGTCTTCAAGTTATACTGAGGAGCATGTTTCAAATCATTTGATGAGGAGATCCAGCAGGATGGGTCACTGTACAGCCATCACTGTCCCCAAGTAGTCTAGAGTTTTTGCTGATATATGTACTTGTGTATATGTATTCATTTAGATAATAAATTCTTGGGAGACAGGATCTAGTTATTTTTTTCCTTCCTAGCACAATGCTCTGCATGTACTAGTTGCTAAATGGTTCTCTTATTCAAAGTCAATGAAATGGTCTCTTAACTACTAGGATGCCTTAAGAGTTGTTGATATATTCCTACTAGTTTTGAATTTAAGGCAAAGAGGCTGACTAGTAGTTGCCTTTCATTAGTCTCAGTGAAAACTAATGAAAAGTTAGAATAATGATTAATTTTCAAATAAATGCAGTATGATTACTTCCATAGGTGGCAAGAACCTTGGAGCAGGGACTTCTTTGCAAAGAGATCATTATTTATAATTGCCATAATTCTTATTTTTGAGGATTTTGTGTTGCAATAGCACATGATTAGTCTGTTTTCTTAATTAGGGTAAGTGTTCCTCACTGAAAGAGTGTTCACTTTATTCATTTGCTTTTCAAACTTAAAAACGAAAGTCATCATTGGCACAAATCAATGTTAGCTCACACTCTGTGACATTGTGCATTCTATATGGAGATTGAGTGAGATTTAAGGAGGACTATTACCTTTATAAAACCTCTCAGAAAAGCAGGTGCTGAATTTCTTTTTGGTGCTCATTCTTTTGGCTGTCCTCACTATCAGGAAGTTCTTTAGTATGTTGAACTGAATCCTTCACGTTAACAACAATACCTCCAATAAGAAAACAAACATACTTGAATTTTTGCTGGTTATCTTTTCTGCAGACACATCCATAACTCTTAATCCTACTATATTTGTGTCACTTAAAGTTATATAGTTTAACTTTAAAAGTCAAAGATAATTTCTGGCCTGTTCTTAAATATTCTGAGATTATAGCTGGCATTATAGCTTGTACTTTATTCTATGAGAATATTTCAAGGGTAGAATACTTAAGAATATTTCATGGGTAGAAATTAAGGTGGGGCATAAAGCTGGTCCACTGGTATAACATCTGAATGAGGAGCTATTTTTAAAAAAATGATTTAAAAAAATGATATGTCTATTTACTTAGTAAATATTTATTGAGTATAGAGTGTGGACCATGTATTGCACACACTTGTACCATTGGACAAATTGTTGCACAAAGTCTTTCAAGAATGTACTTAAACAAGAAATTGTTTATAATAGCACATTGTCATGGGAATGTGATTGCTTCCAAATATTAAAGCATTTTGTACTTTATAATAGTTAAAGCTGTCTGTTATGATTTTGTTGATAGTATTAAAGTTCATGAAACTCCGCTTTTATAGATAAAATAAAGGGACACCTCAGCCATAACTTTTTTGGAATTATCACAACTTCAGAACTGTTGAAAATAGGCCTAGATTTTCACAATGCTTTTTAACTCATCTTTGTATTTCTACTCTTGCCCACTTAGAATAAATTCTCCACCCTGATGCCAGATTATTTTCTCATATTGTTAATTTAATTTATACCACTTCCCTGGCTAAAAGCCCCCACTGGTCTGGCATTAAATTTTTTGAGTCTTCTAATATTTGTTAAAAATATTTTAGATCTGGGTCACCTGGGTGGCTTAGTCAGTTGAGCATTTGACTCTTGATTTTGGCTCAGGTCATGATCTCAGGGTCGTGGGATGGAGCCCCACATTGGGCTCTGTGCTGAGCATCGAGCCTGCTTGAGATTCTGTCTGTCTGTCTGTCTCTCCCTCTGTCCCTTTCTCCCACTTGCATGCACTCTGTCTTAAAAAAAATATTTTAGATCCATTGCATTTTGTCAAGTGTAACATATTTATAGAACAAAGGAATATTATATACATGTAAATGAAACAGTGAATCTGACCAAAAATAAGCCCTGTCACAACCAGATATTTATTTTTTTAATGTTTATATATTTATTTTGAGAGAGAGAGAGAGCAGGGGAGGGGCAGGAGAGGGAAAGAATCCCAAGCAGGCTCCACACTGTCAGCACAGAGCCCAATGCCAGGGGTGGACGTGGGGGTGGGGAGCTCAAACTCAGGAACCATGAGATCATTAACCTGAGCTGAAATCAAAAGTCAGATGCTTAACTGCCTGAGCCACCCAGGCACCCCCGTCACAACCAGATATTTAAAAGGAATGCAAACACCTCCATAAGTTATGAGCTTTAAGGTAAACAGAGACCCAGAATTATAACATATCCAGAAAAGAAATGTGGAGAAAACCCCTACATTTTAGAACAAAATCCAAGCTTAACCATGGTCTTCTGGGCAGTAAGCTTTAGAAAGAAGGAAAAGCGACTACAATTTTCCTCTTTGTTGTGCCATTTCTCTTAGTTGAAAAATGCTTCTTTGGGGGCTCTTTTCACCTTTTGAGACTGCCTTTGATTTCCCCAGACAGGACACAATTATGAAACGTGTGGAAATGTGCAAAGGTAGTTGCTATGGAGTGATTCACAAACATAGACATTAAGGATCTGGTTATGCTTCTTTTTATACAAGGTAAGGAAGGGTAGTCAGTCTAAGCAGAAGACAGTTGAATGAGTTTGGGCCACTGTAGTTCAACGTAAGAGGTAAACTTTAAATTGCACAAGGATTTCAGTTATCACTTCCTTGTGGCTTTAAAAAACGCTCCCCTTAGTATTTATTGTGCCATCAACTATTTTCTTTTTACTAAAAGCCACATTAGGACATTGCATTCAGTTACGTCTTTGTTGATTTGCAAGGTATCATATTACCAGGTTGTGGTCTTATCTCTTTAAAGAAATTGGTAGACACATCCCAGCATGTCATGTACATAGGGCTGCTCTTGGTCTCTGTAGCAGCATGCTGGTAACTCGATCTCTTCGTTCCAGATCTTCTACTCAAAGCACAGATACTTGCTAGATTTCAGAAGGAGAATCTCTCTTCCACTGGAGGGTCCTGTTTTCTTCTCCAGACTCTCCCTTGCCTTTCCCCTCCAACTCCCCCTGAAGTCATGAAGGATTTCTGCCGCTTCTTCAAATGTGCCCTGCTTGTTCATAGCTCCAGAACTTTGCAGACAGGGCTCTCTCAGTAGGGATGATTCCCTTTATTCCCTCCTGTGGCCCTTTTTTTGTTCACTTCCTTTGCTGATTTTCTTCTGAGGACTGTATGTTTTCCTGGACCATTTCTTCTGACCCATTAATCTGTGTGTTCATTCATACTCGTAGCAATACATTCACAATATTGTATCTTTATACTATGTTTAGACACCTGACAAAGCATTTCCCCCCCTACTTTTGTCTTCCTCGAAATTTTCTAGACTCCTTTTTCTCACGAATTCTTACGGATAGATTTTGAAACTGTCATGTTAATGAGCAATTTTTGGGTTTACTAACTCCTTGACACTCCTTTTCCTGTATTCCAGCATATTATCGTCTCCCGGTTTTCTCTTCCACGGTTCCAGTTATTTCTTTTTTTTGGTCTCCTTTTACTTTTCCGGCTGGGGTTCTCTCCTTATTTTCTTTTCATTCTCCTACATCTCCTTCCTAGCTGATTTAATCCATATCTATGGCTCTGTTGACCTTAAAAGTAAAACAGTCAGTTTACTAGAAGAATGGGTTTATTCAGAGATAGCAGAGGATCTGCAGTTTGGAACATGCCAGGTATAGCAAAAGCCGTAAGGCAAGTCTGCAGAAGGAAGCAGGAGAACATTCCCTTTTAGAGTGAGGGGGGGTGTCGGGAGGAGTTGTTGTAAACAAGAAATCCATTGGAGCAAACTGAGAGTTCCAAGGGTAGTGGCTTTTCATTGGCTGAGTTGTGCGAGTATCTCATTGGCTGGGTTGTTACTGGGGGAGGAGGAAAGTCTTTCTTCCTCCTCCCCTAGTAGCAAAGTAGACTTTTTTTTTTTAATGTTTTTATTTATTTTTTGAAGGAGAGAGAGAGAGAGAGAGACAGAGCATGAGCGGGGGAGGAGCAGAGAGAGAGGGAGACATAGAACCCCAAGCAGGCTCCAGGCTCTGAGCTGTCAGCACAGGGTCCAACGCGGGGCTGGAACTCACAGACTGTAAGATCATGACCTGAGCCCAACGAAGTCGGTGGCTTAACCAACTGAGCCACCCAGGCACCCTGCAAAGTAGACTTTTTCCTGTTGGGTCTGTGAAGGACTAGGTCTGTGGATGGCTGCAATGAGTGATAGGATGTGAGAGCTCCCTGTTTCAGACTCCACGACTCCATTTTATTTTATTTTATTTTATTTTATTTTTTTTAATGTTTATTTATTTTTGAGAGAGAGGATGCAAGTGGGGGAGGGGCTGAGAGAGAAGGGGACAGAGGATCTGAAGCAGCTTGTAGGTTGACAGCAGAGAGCCCCACGTGTGGCTCAAGGGCAGGAACTGTGAGATCATGACCTGACCTGAAGTCAGGACCTGGGCACTTAACAGACTGAGCCACCCACTCACCCCATAGTTTGTCTTTTCATTCTCTTAATGCTGTCTTTTCAAGAATAGAAGTTCTTAATTTTGATAAAGCCTAATTTATACATTTTTTTGGATTTTGCATTTGATATTGTCTAAGACCTCTTTGCCTAACTGAAAGATCTTCTCTTATGTTTTCTTCCAGAAGTTTCATAAGATTTAGGTTTTTAAAATTTAATTTAATTTTTAATTTTTACTTTTGGGGGCGGGGAGGGACAGAGGGAGAGGGAAAGAGAGTCTTAAGCAGGCTTTGCACTGAGTGTGGAGGCTCCATCCACACCCCTACATGGGGTTCGATCTCACAACCGTGAGATCATGACCTGAGCCAAAATCAAGAGTCAGATGCTTAACCAACTGAGCCACTCAGGTGCCCGAATAGTTTTAGGTTTTACATTTAGTTCTAGGATCCATTTTGAGTTAATTTTTGTATAGGATGCAAAGTATTGATTGAATTTTTTTCATATATGTATATATCCAATTGTTCTAGTACCATCTGTTGAAAAGACCATTGTATCTTATTGAATTCCCTTAGATAAAATGAACTAATTACTTAGAAGACACATACTACCAAAGCTCTCTCAAGAAGAAACACATGACCTGAGTAGCCCTATCTATTAAAGAACTTGAATTTGTAGTTTAAAAACTTTTACACAAAGAACTTTTGGTCAAGATGGCTTCACTGGTGAATTTTACCAAATATTTAAGAAAGCAATAATGCAAATGATAGACAAACTCTTCCAGAAAATGTAAGAGGAAGAATACTCTCCTATTCATTCTATGGGACTGTCATTACATTGATACAAACCAAGAGAAAATATTACAAAAAAAATACAGATAAATATCCATCATGCAAAAATCCTTAACAAATATAATCCCACAGTGTATAAAATGGATAATATATCATGACCAAGTGGGGTTTATTTCAGCAATGCAAGGTTGGTTTAATAGTCAATGTAATTTACCATATTTTAACCCAAACCATCTCAAAAGAAGCAGAAAAAGCATCTAACAAAAGCGAACATCCATTCCTGATAAAGACTGTCGGCTAATTAGGAATAGAAGGAAGCTTCCTCAACTTAATAAAGGGTATTTATGAAATATCTATAGCTAACATCATACTTAGTGGTAAAAGACTCAATGCTTTATTCCTAAGATCAGGAACAAGGCAAGGATGTCTCATCTCACCACTTCTATTCAATATTATACTGGAGTTTCAGTGCAATAAGTCAAGAAAAAGATAAAAGACATCCAAGTTGAAATTGGAGAAGTAAAGCTATCTTTATTTTTAGACAATGTGATTATTTACGTAGGAAGCATTATGGAATCTACAAAAAAGTTACAGATGATTCAACAAAAGAACAAATGATCGCATTTCTATATGTTAGCAATAAACAACAGGAAATTAAAAAATGTTAAACTACCATTTATCATAACATCCAAAAATATGGAATACTTAGGATAAATCTGACCTAAGATGGGTAATATCTATACACAGAAAACTACAAAACACTGCTGAGTGCAATTAATGATCTAAGTAAATGGAAAGATATACCATGTCGTGGGTTGAAAGATTCAACATTGTTGTGATGTCATCTCTGCCTATGATGAAACACCCTTAAGAAATTTATTAAACTTTGTTCATCCTGCAAACCTGTGCTCACTCTCCTTCATCCCCCTTCTTCCTCATCTCAAGCATCTCCAAATTTGCCCATTCAGCATGTGAAAAGCCTTTTTAGAGTATAGATTCTCATCAGAAAGGGAAAGCCCGAGTATTTTCCTTTTTTTTTTTTCAGCCTTTGAGTCAAATGGGCCAGAATTAATTTTTACATCTGCAGGAAAGCAAAGAGCAGCTCTGAGATTTTATGTATGCATATGTGTATATACCTATAATTAAGCTACATACATATCTGAATAATTAAACTTCTAGGCTAAACTCTGAGATGTAAAGGACTTTCTCATTAATAAAATGTAAGCCAAACGGCTAGCAAAAGCACTGGGAATGAAAGAATTCTGAGCAAATTATAAAAGTGCTGGGGTCTCTGAGCTTTCCCTACAGCTCTCATCCTGGTTGGCTTTACTGTCCTGTCCCATTGGGTCAGGATGGCATTTCTGGCTCCATCCCACTTCCCTGGTCCCATCAGTCGAAACTGGTACGGGCTGCAGGGACCAAAGTACACCTCCAAGGCCAGCTGGGGGTCAGTCAGGAAGAGCCATGGTATGTTAGGCTTGGCTCCTATGAAGGAGCCCAGCTCGTCCATGTACGTGATGTAATCTGTCTGCAAAGTCTGGCTCTGGCCAAACCTGAGGAAAGAAAAGAACATATGGGAATGAGGGGCACAGTAAATAAAGCACGAATTTCTTATTTTCTAGCTCAGAAAATAGCATTTTAGTCGGCAGCTCCAGGATTATCCCATTCCTCCCTTTTTCCACAACAATGAGTTTATCATTTGTTCTGTGGCTATAAATGTGTCGATTCATTTTTTTTCCTCCTTCCTAACCTCTATCTAAATTTGATGTCATTTGGTCTTCTGTGGCCTGGAGTGAAAGGACCCCAGGATGCCAAGGTGACGGATCAACTCAGTTTATTCTTTAACACATGACTATTCTTTACATGACCTTGCTTGGGATCTGCCCCAGTGTTAGATTTCTGGGGCATGGCCTCATTTACTTTTAGGAACCCTGAAGAGCAGGCTACCATTTAAGAAATGCGGTTGACTTCGGGGCTTCTCCTTTCCTTGCTTCTTATTCCTATTGGCCTGTAATATAAAGGCTGGTAAGGAGAGTGAGTTGCGTGAATGGTGAATAGGCGCGTCCACTTCGCAGAGCCGCCCTGTGAACTGGATGAAATGCGGGAGAGATTTTGTTGAGTCTGAAGCTTCCACCTCTACTCTCCTCTAGGTCCTTTGCCAGCAACTGTGTGGCAGAACTCAGTGAATGATGTGTTAGAGCTTGAAAGAACAATCTTCTTACATAGTCACCTCTTCATCCGAATAGGATTCATTATCTAATTATTCTTCCAACAGATTTTAATATAAAATTGGAAAAGAATTGATTTATATGGAAGTAGCTAACATAAAAAATACATTTAAATATGTGATGACTAGCCATTTGAATGACTTTCTACAAATCCCATTTATGGTGTACTTGAGAACACATGTTTGGATGAATCAGAAAGGAATGTTCTTTTATTTTTTATTTTCTTTTTATTTTTTGAGAGAGAGAGAGAGCACAAATGGGGGAGGGACACAGAGAGAGAGAGAGATAGACAGACAGACAGAATTCAAAGCAGGATCCAGGCTCCTATGTGTCAGTGCAGAGCCCAATGCGGGGCTTGAACCCATGAACTGTGAGATCATGACCTAAGCCAAAGTCAGATGTCCAACCGACTGAACCACCCAGGTGTCCAAAATGAGTATCTTTTTAGAAGAAAATACTAGGGCAGGTGAACTCAGTTTGGTTCTTCATTTGGTTTTCTGATTACAGTGCTGCCACTGCTCAGTTCCCAGCTAGTTAACTTGCTGGCAGACATGTGGCTGATGGGAAAGGACTTCTTGGAGACATTTGAGCTGGATAATATTTTGTTCAGGAGGCCTGTCCTCTGCATTGTGGGATGCTTTGCGGCATCCTTAGTTTCTACATATTAGATGCCAATAGCATGCCCTCCCCACTTGTGACAACCAAAAATGTCTCTGGACTTTGCCAAATGTTTCCTGGGGATCAAAATCACTCCCATGGGAGAAACTACTCTAGAGTGTAGTTTGTACTCTTCTACAGGTGACGTGTAATGACTACTATTTTCCTATCTCATACTGCTTGATCATAGCAAGTGTTCTGAAAATGTGAATTTTGACTAGTAAAAATATTGTAAAATATATCAACATTTTCCTACATATAAAGGAAAATCTTATGGTTTGTTTCATTAGCAAGTACAATCTCTTACCACTTGAGTTTTTTCCCCATTTTCTCATCAATGTCATCCATCATTTCATTTGTAGTTGGCAAGGTACATGAGTCTAGAAGAGAAATGGGGAAAGAAGTATTAAAAAATATTTTAAAAATCAGAAATATATAATGACACATGATGATTTTTTCATAATGTTTTTTAAAATTTCTTTATTTTATTTTTTTAATGTTTTTATTTATTTTTGAGAGAGAGAGAGTGAGTGGGGGTGGCCAGCAGAGAGAGGGAGACACAGAATCCGAAGCAGGCTCCAGTCTCTGACTGTCAGCACAGAGCCCGATGTGGGGCTCGAACTCACAAGCAGTGAGATCATGACCTGAGCTGAAGTCAGACACCGAACTGACTGAGCCATCCAGGCACCCCTGATTTTTTTGTAGTATTTATGAACTGTATCCCTAAAAGATTTTATATCAAGAGGAGCTGCCTTTGGTATCTTTAGTAGAATAACAGTTTATAGAAATAAAGACTTGAGAAGTCAATGAACCCCCCTCTATGAATAGCAGGGCTGGCCTGCAGTGAGACAGTGGCAACAAAGAAGTTTGTAGCTTCAGATCACCTAATCTCATATTTCTGTAACATCCTGGAGGACCTAATCCCCAACATGCCTTAGATACACTTTATGTATATTAACATCATAACAGCTTCTTCATACTTCTTATTTGCATCCTCTTATTAAGAATTCTCTCCAGAAGTAATCTTCACTCTAAGGTACATGCCTATTAACATGGAACAGTGGAAAGACGCATGGGTTTTCCAGCATTAGCCTGCGGCCAGGAAGCATCAGAAAATTTTAGAGCTTTGCAATACGTTATCAGTGGAGGGGTCATCTGATTGCTGACTGTAGCTCTTTTGTCTTTGTCACCATGGCAGAAAGCTATTATGACATTCACAGTGCATGAATACTTCCTAGTCATTGTTAGCACCTTACCTCTCCTGGTACGGTTGTGGTCAGATGTTGGCTAGAATTTTTGTCTGCTTTGATGTTGTGTCCCAAGTGCCAAGATGGAGCCTGGCACATAGTAGTTGCTCAATAAATATTTGCTGAATGAATAAATACCATCTTTTGTTTCATATACATTTCTTGGGCTTATGAACTGTAGCCTTTTTTTTTTTTTTTTTTTTTTTTTTTTTTTTTTTTTTTTTATAAAACCCCAGGTACTTGGCACTGTTGTTCCTTTAAGAGGAAAACACAATGGAAGTATTTTACAGAGGAACAACCTTGTAAAGGATTTCATAACAGGGATTATTTCAATCATCATTTGTGTACATTTGAAATAGAAGCTTACTTACCCACAACATTTTTAGAAAACCTCCATTCTAGGATTGTAACGTTTTCTTCCTTACCTGTAAATTTATTACCTAAGTTTTTACGGACAGTATGTTAGGTAAGGTATACCTATGTTGGCCAAGGTTTTCGGACCCTTGAATAAAAAGACACTTTAATAATAATCAATATGACTGAAGTAAATTAAATCTATATATTTGAGACATTGCCTTTCTCCATGTAATCCTCATGTTCTTGATTTCCTTACATAAGCATACTTGTAGACCCTAGGATCTGGATTGGAGGGGGAGGACAAGATGGTGCATAGAGTAGGAGTGGCCTGCCATTGTTATTCTGAAACAGTTTGATGCCAATCGGGTGCCCGCAACATCCACCAGGGCCCTTCTGACCTTCACAATGTATCTTGACATTGCAGTTATCCACTGCTGTCTTTCTCTTGCTTAAAGCCTTGCAAACTCCCTCCAATAGTCCCTCCAATTTCCCTATGAGCTCTTTAACACAGCTCTTAAGGCCGTCCGTGTTCTAGTCCATCTCTCTGTTTCTTGCCACTCCCTGCCTCTGATTTATATTCCTGTACAGAGCATCCTAAAACTTCCCCTATTTTAGCATCCCCCTGGCTCTATTTTAGGCTATCTAAGGTCACGGAGTGTGTCTTGTTCCTTTTAGATCCTTAGCACCTAGGACAGTACGTGGCATATAGAAGGTACTCAGTAAACGTTCACTGACTAAATGGATAAAAGACAGAATGGTCGACCTACTTGCAAACACTTTAGCAGCCCAGCGAGCCTGGAGGTCAGCTGTGGGGATGGCAGCCCCAAGGGACTGGACAAGGCCAATCACAGCCAAGGTTGGCTTCTCCATTAGTGGGGGGAAGATGCCTTTAAACAAGGTGACCTCATTGTTTCTGCTTTTGATGATGGAGTCATCAAGGAAGGGGTAGGCATAATCATAGCCTGTTGCAAAGATGATGGAGTCGATGGCCTCAAACACAGTCCCATCCTCAAACACAGCCGAGGTCTCTGTGAACTCCTTCACATTGGGCTTGATGGACACAGTGCCACACAGGATGCGGGATGGGAGCTCATCGTTGAACACAGGCTCTTTCCGCAGGGAACTGTTCAGAGACAAGAGACAGACTTTTGCTGTAATGCACCAATTCCAAGAAATATCTGCAACAGTCCACAGCACTGGAACCAGATTTGAGGAGCTAAACATTAGCATGAGGACCTCTGAACTCTTCTCTTGTGGCAACTTTGTTTTTACTATTGCCTGCAACAATCCTTAAGAATTCTGTCTGAGCTGCCTCTTTGGGTCCTTTGCAACTTGAAGATTCCCTTATGGGTACTTATACTATTTGGAGATTGGCCAAATAGATGACAATCAAACTAATTCCTAGACATAATCAGTGGTTAAGAATGCAGACTCTGGGAGACACCTGGGTGGTTCAGTCAGTTAAGTGTCTGACTTCGGCTCAGGTCATGATCTCATGGTTCATGAGTTTGAGCCCTGTGTCGGGCTGCGTGCTGACAGCTTGCTTGGAGCCTGGAGCCTGCTTTGGATTCTGTGTCTCCCTCTCTCTCTTTGTTCTTCCTCCGTTTGCACCCACTCTCTCTCTCTTTCAAAAATGAATAAAGATAAAAAAATAATAACAGAAAGGTTTATAATCAATCTCCATCTCTCACTAGTGACTACTCTGTATTTGTTTCCTTATGTATAGAATGGGGATAGCGATAGAATCTACCTCATACGGTTAGAACTAAACGAACAATTACCCATAAAGCACTTAAAACAGTGCCTCTGCCTCATGCAAGCGTCATTATTATACGTGAACTATTATTATAAGTAAGGTCTTTGATTTGAGCAAATCAAACTGGCTGTGGCGAGCTGTTACACTGTCATGTGTGGCTTCCTTTCCACAGCTGTGGTCCTAAAAGAAAGTGTAACAACTTTAACACTGCACTTTGGTTGCTAAAATTCTGGGAGTGATGTGCTTTGCGACGACATTCTTCATTTTGACTCACGTTTCCTTTCGGGGCGTTTTGGAATGTACTCCAAGTATCTCAAACACTCAGAAAGTTTATAAATCTTAGAATGTGCCTGTATACTTCCATATCTTTCTCTGCCTCTATCATTCTGGAACTTTGTCTCTTACCTTACCAGGTGACAAAAAGTAGGTCTCAGTAAAACCTGTTTTTATTCCCCCCACTCGAGGAAGGAGTGAGAAGGTGTTATCAAAACCTTAGGGTACTTGGAACCCTTTCTGAGAGGGAGCTTCATTCTTAGAATGAATGGATTTCCAAACCTATGTTTCGTTGTCTAAAGGGCAGAGTCAGACTGTGATTTGCAGTTACTCTTACAAGACCAAAAGTCTTCAGCAGCTCATGCTTTGGAGTGTCTATTGCATTAAACATAAGTTTAAATGCATGAAATCAACGTTTTTTGTTTGTTTGTTTGTTGGTTGGTTGGTTTTATCTTTAAGGATATAGTAGTCTGCCAGACTAAGTAGGATAAATGCTGTGGAGTGAGGGTCTGACTCTTAAACCTGGCATTTCCTGTTTCAATTTACGGTTTCCTCTTACTCTGCCTTACTTGATTCTCTAACACAATGAAACCTTTCTTTGAAACGTTTTTAAGGATTTTATTTTCAAGTAATCTCTATACCCAACACGGGGCTCCCACTCACAACCCCGAGATCAAGAGTAGCATGCTCGCTGACTGCACCAGCCAGGCGCCCCCCCACAATGAAACATTTTTGCTAGCATGGGCCAAGATGAAATTTCTTAGTGAGTCCTTTCTTGTCTTAGCCACTCTAATATTTTTCTATGGACGTACTGATTCTTCTACTTAGAGTGCCTTTCTAATTAGCAGGTGTCAGGCTCTGTCTCTACAGAAAAATAAATAAACCAAAGCTTGTTAATTTTACCGGCTACATCAGTTTTGTGAATCTCCACTGCTTTACATGTTCCGTGCCTCCTGACTGTCCTGCTAACATTCCAATCTTTCCACGGTGGAAGAGGTGTGTACTTTCATTCTGAGATTTTCTACTTTCTGAGACATGTCGATTAATACCACTTGGTTAATTGCTCCTTACAAGCGTATTAGAATATCCGAGACTAGTAAGAACCAATATCTGTAAAGCTTTATAGTTTACAAAATGCCTTATATATTTTTATCTTGCTGCATACCACAATAGTCTTGAGGAATAGGTATTAAAATTGCGATCCCCATTCACTTGCAAGCACTTTTGAGGTATTTCTCAAAAGAACAATTCATGAGACGGTTCTGCCCTCAAAATTCTATGCTTTAGCTTGGAGCTACCATAAATGAATCTGTCATGTCAGGGGGATCTAGTGCCCCGCTCCTTGGCCTTTTGTATTCTCCCATATTTCTTTCCCCGCCAGAGACATTTCAATAAGATTTTCAACCCATACATGCTCTCTGGGTATACTGTGCCACTCATGCAGTCCTCGGTTTCATCTCAACAACCTCAGTGAGACAGCTAAAGTAAGATCTAGAGAGAAAGAATTCAACTGAAGCCAGTGCCCCGCTTTTTTAAGTGATAAAATACATGTTACTTGTAGTACCCATTTAAAGGCATCAGGCCGAAGTTCTCATGCTTAAACCACGTGTTCATCTTCTTCACGTATAACCAGTCAGAGACAAATGAAGGCAGGGCATTCCGGAGAAAGGATGCAAAGCGGGTAACATACACCATGTCCCAAGGGTAGCCATTGTCCCAAACCCGGCTCATGACCCAGGAGCCACTTCTGGTACTGATAACGACCTGGTGGGGAAGGCAACATAGACTTCAATGTCACACTGTAGGAAACAAGCAGATATGACACAATGGATATGTTTTATGGACATCTCTGTGCATTGCCCTCAGTATCCAGGCGGAAGCATTTTTATTTTTATTTTTTAATATTTTTGGGGGTACCTGGGTGGCTCAATCGGTCAAGTGTCCAACTTTGGGTCAGGTCATGATCTCGCGGTTCGTGAGTTCGAGCCCCACCTCGGGTTCTGTGCTGACAGCTCAGAGCCTGGAGCCTGCTTTGGATTTTGTGTCTCCCTCTCTCTCTGCCCCTCTCCCACTTGTGCTTTCTCTCTTTCTCAAAAATAAATATTTATTTATTTTTTAAATAAATAAACATTTAAAAAAAGAAATATTTTTAAAGTATATATATGTGTGTGTGTGTGATATATGTATATTCACACACATACACATACACAAAGAGAGAGACAGAGAGAGAGAAGGCACATAGGGTAGGGACAGAGAGAGAGGGAGGGAGAATCCCAAGCAGTCTCCTCACTGTCAGCACAGAGCCCAGCCCCATGAACCTTGAGGTCATGATCTGAGCTGAAACCAAGAGTCAGCTGCTTAACTGACTGAGACTCCTAGCCACCCCTGGAAGAAGCAATTTCAGAGAGTTGGGTCAGGATGAATCGCCTATGACTGAAACTAGGTAGAGATGGAACTACTCTGTCTCTCCACCCAAGAGGGCGAGTGCATAGTTCTTGAAATAATGAGAACCTGACAGCCTGGAACAAGAGAGCTGTGTATTCAGTTGTGACAGGTTTAATCTTCACAGACTCAGAGACATAGATGGTAGGCCTGGTGGGGACCAGCCAATCCAGGGCCTCAGTGGGGCGGGTGGTTGAGGGTGGTTGCTGGGTTGGGTGGGAGAAATATAGCTAAATCTCTACCTGAAATTAGGCTGAGGAGATGTCAAGAAGTTAATTCTGTTCTTTGTCTGAAGTTTTCTCTTCCAGTCCTTCTGTGCTTACTTCATGACCTCGTCTGGGCACTCAGACCATGGCAGCTGCCTCAGCCCTGAGAGCTACTTGTCTCTTATGCCACTTTTGTGATAACCCGAGGGAGTTTGACACCAAAAATGTCATTAGGTTTTATTCTGTTTAAGAATTTGTTTACTAAGGACCTATTTCCTTAACAATAGGTTAAGCTCTTTAAGGTCTGTTGGTCATGGATGATTCAGCATAGAGTCCTCTGGGAAGCCTCCCTTGACTTCATGCAGGCTAAGTTAGGTTCTATTTTCATGGTGCGGCCACACCTAATGTCACGGAAGGCTTATTACCTCCGTTCGTGAAGGTCTGTGTACCTGTCCTCCCACCTCCACCCACTGACAGCTCCTGGAAGTCAGAAATAGTCTGACTTATTTCCGTGTTTATTGCTAGTCTGACATAGTTCTGGCATATAACATGTGCCCAGTATTTGTTGAGCACTGGCTATTAAACGGATAGAAGACGGTGGGAACAAAATCTTCCATATCTCAGACCTCCAGAATGATAAGCAAAACACCTTTTGCATGGTAAGAACTATGATAAGAACTACTGCTAAACAAATAAAGGCAGATCCTGACTAGCAACCAGTTTGCTTGGAGGTTAGCAGAACATAAAATTAAAACAAAACAATGCACTCACGTATGTCTACACACGTACTCTTACCTCTGGTTCCGGTAGAACGCGCTTCCTTGCTAGCATGGGCCACGTTACCTTGCCTCACAGGGACCATGTCTCTAGTCCTCCTCGATTCAATGGGCATATGCCACAGGTGGATCCCTTGTAGTATGACATGTGAGCACGAGCCTCAGCGCCCAACCTGTTGATTTAATAGCACACCCGTACCCTAAGTTTGTTTCCCGAAGTGTACCTGTGTAGCCAGACGGCTGAGCTCGACAGCAATGTCAGATCCTGAGTTCCCCAGGCCAATGACAAGGACCCTCTTCCCCTTGAAGGCGTCCGGGTCTTTATAGTCCCTGCTGTGGAGATAGTGGCCTTGAAACTGGTGTAGGCCTAAGTGGAACATGAGGAGGGATTTGAGCTGATTTTCAGAAGACATGGTGAAGACTCACTTTTTCAATTTTTTTAAACTCCTGTTATCAGTCTTAATTTTGAAAAACAGTTTCCTAGTTGAAACGCATTTATCCTTTTTGACACTAACCCCCCAAATAAGTACTTACAGTGCCTTAAAAACCTATGATATGGGAACTTCTATTTTGATAATAATGATAACTAATATTTATTGAGTGCTTACTGTGGGTTAGGATCTATATGCTTAAACAAACACTTAATCTTGATAACATCTCTGTATGGCAGATATCATTATCTTTTAAAAGATAAGGAAGTCGAGACAAAGAAGTTAAGTGACTTGTCCAAGATCATATGCTAAGGAACTAGTGGAATAAGAGGTTGAGCCCAAGTGTTCTAAGCCTAAATATACTGCCTCTTAACCTTCATGCTTTCCATCTTCTATTCTCCCTGAATCTCTACTTATTCATGTATTTATTTATAAATATTTTCTAGATTTTATTTTAAAGTAATCTCTACACCCAATGTGGGGCTTGAACCCACAACCCCGAGATCAAGAGTCACACATTCCACTGACTGGGCCAGCCAGGTGCCTCTGGGTGCCTCTTAATTTTTTTTTTTTATGAAATTTATTGACAAATTGGTTTCCATACAACACCCAGTGCTCAGAACTCTAATATTTTCGAGTAGACCTGTGTTCCTATTGTAATGAAGGAGGAAGGAAGGAGAAAGTGAGGTTACCTGTGTATTATATTTATTTGATGTTTGGTGCTTTTGCATACTGATGGAGTGTGCCACTATACACACACACACACACACACACACACACACACTCACTGAAATTTCTAAAGTGAATTTGCAAAATGTGGATATAGATGACATTTAAAAACCCTTCCTCTCTAAGGACCTGCATCGTCAACTGATCTCTGACTTGCAGCTTCTTGATTCTTTTAGCATAAGGGTTCAGGAGAACAATGATTTCTGTATTTATCATCAGACTTAAAAATTTGGTTTTGAAATCTTTGGAACCTTAAGAATAATCATTATGGACAATCTATGGAAAGATCTAGCTCAACCCTTGGTGCTTGTGTATAAATCCCCAGACTATTATACGTTTTCCAAACTTACCAGGAAAGGAATCAGTTGGTAGATTGGGGTATACATGATGTCCTGAACAAATCATTATAGCGTCAAAAATAGTAGATTCCTGTTTCCCATCCTTTTCTGAAACAACTTCCCATTGTCCAGTGACTAAGAAGCTGGGACATTTCTTTATGCTAGAAACCAGGGTCTTAAAGAAAACCAGAAAGAAATTCCTTCTATTTACAATTCTGTAGGTTTTAATTTTCTTGCAGTGTTTCTGCAGAGGAAGTAATTGTTATGAGCTTGCCTGATTATTGAGAAATATAGGGAGGACATTAAAACAAGGAGTCACAGTGAATCTTCAAATCTTCCAAGGAAAATCACTCACTGGGGCCTATTTACTTTTGTGACATCTAGTTAATAGATTTGGGGTAAATTACACTGAATCTTGTGAAAGAGGCCATGTCATTTGCTTCCTGCCATCCTCTACTGAAATTCATGGCCTCTTTCTCTCTGACCTCATTTCCTATCAATTCCATAAATGTGGGAATGTCTCAGGGTTCAATCCTTATTTCTCCGTGGTGACATACCCTCTCCCTTGGAAATATTAGCCACTTCCATAGTATGACTATTTATGTAAATAAGTGTGAAATCATATTAAATTAAACATAATAAAATAATCATAGATAAGTGAAATTGTATTAAACGTAATCACAATTCATGATATGGTTGATTATTTTTCTCACTACATATATGTGCTTTGGATTTCACAGTCATGAACCGAGGTTAAGACCTGTGAGCAAATATGAAGTATTATTGTTATTTGCAGAGAGCGCATCTCTGCCTTAACTGCTGTGTCTGCTCATCTAAGAAACTAAGTGGGTGAAGGATGAGGGCAATGGCTGTATTATTCATTCATATTTTACTCTCCTTATAATGGCAGAACTTCTGAAGAATGGCATGTTTTCTTGAACCTCAATTCATCGGCCTTGAACCCACAGAAATCTAAATATGGACTAGACAGTCTGGGATTGTTTCTAACACGTGACAGTGTATGGGGTGGAACATATGCTATGATAGTATAGGCTTCTTCAGTATTTGCGATGATATTCTAAAAGTTCTCGGACACTAGTGGAGGACATTTTTAGGGGGGAGAAAGCATAATGCATGAATACTTTATAATCCAAACCAACATTTGATTGGTGAGCTGTCCAAACATTGAGCTCTGATTTCTGTAACGGAAGTCTGTATCCTTGCTTCCCACCCCTTTCCAACCGATAAACATACTGGGATCAACAGCACAAGGTGTAAGACCCTTACCTCAAACTGTATATATCTTAAAAGATTCTTCTTTTGAGCAAATGTCTTTATGTATTCCTGGAGTTTGCTGTGGTGCATGTAGTTGGGGTAATCATCAGGATAAGGGAAGTCTGGAAAGCACATCATCTCTTTGGAAGAGTTGGTGAACACCGACTGGTAAATGCTGGCTCTGCCCTCTTCGGCATGGTCCTAGGAAGAGGAAGAAAGCTTAAAAAGGAGGCCAAGGATGATGTTTCCCTCAGTGAAAATTTAAGTTTTGGTCGACTGAAACCGTTTTCATGTGTATAAAAAAAAAGACATGAAAACAATTCACACTTCCCTGTGAGATGCAACAAAGAAAGCCTTTAGCATAGCACCTGGCGCAGAGCTGGGACCCTACACCTTAGTTCTCTTCCTCGAATTACCCCCATGTTACATCTGTGTTTATAGTCCCGTAGCGTTTTCTTCCTTTTTCCAGTCACAGCGCTGGTTCTGATCTCATGGTCATGTTAAAAAAACACAATTAAATGGTCCAAAGGAGGGTGCAGTTTTTAGTCTATTTGATCGGCTGTTCGATTCGAACACTTCACTTGAAGTGGAGGGTTTATTCATTTGGCATAATCAGGCCCCCTTAGATTCCTGCATGCCACCTCGTTCACCTCCTCCCCGCCCCCCAGGATTTCTGGTTCAGTGTGTCTAGCGGGGAGCCTGAGAATCGGCATTTCCGATAGTTGCAGGCGATGCTGATGCCGCTGGTCCGGGAACTGCACTTTGAGAACCGCTGCTCTCTTGTAGATGAACTCCGTGCTGGCGGACCTCCCTAACCACCAGTTAGTGGCACTTGCTCCTCACCGAAGAGACACAGGAAACCAGGAGCCTCAGAACTTGTATCAAATCTTGCCACTTCATTATGGAGCCGCTATGTGATTGAAAACTGGCTTCTTTTTGAGAAGTAGTTGAAGGCTAAATGGAAAACAAACATTTCCTCTCTGCTGTAAGGGCAGGATAAAAATTCACACAATGTGCTGCCTTGAAAGTACATTAAAAAGCTGGCAGCCTCCGCTTCCCCCAAACCCAAAGGAACCTTCATGAAATGTGGGAACGGGATAGAATGACATGTTCCTGCTGGATTCAGGACATCTGTCATCCTCCAGCCCCAAACTGACCTCTGGAAGATACAGACCAAAAGTGCTGGAATGGTTGAGAGGCTTGGGGCTGGAGCTGGGGTGGGGGTGGGGGTGGGGACGGGGGCTGCCTGAGGCCCCTGTTTGGCTTTAGGTTGGGACGAAAACTTCCTCTATTCACGGTTGCTGTGTTTTTCATAAATAGCCAGGCTCGGAGATGTTAACGTTCTTAAGCCTCACTTTGAAATTTCTGCGACGATCAGAAAAAGGGTGACAGCTTGTGCCTGGCGGATTTTCAGGTTTGAGTCTTTCCCGTTCACCCACAGCGGTACCTTTGGTTGGTTGTTGTGAGAAGGAGAAGTGAGCAGAAGGAGTGAGGGGAGGGAAGGCAGGCTTCAGGCGGGGGTCTGGTTAAAAAAATGTAAGACTCCGCTCTGGGAAACAGAGTGGATAAGACCTTGGATTATTTCCATCATTAATGAATTTCTGCTCTTTCGCCTCCTGACCCCAGCCCATCGTAACAGAGAGAAGAGTATGTACCCGACAGCTCCTTGGAATTTCCCCTGACAGGCTGTTCCACAAACAAAGGAAAACGCTTGTGTTATATAACAACAGACAATTGCTCCAGAGAGCTCGTATTTCCAGTTTCTGCTTGTGGCATAGTTTAAGTGGCTAGTGAGCAAGTTAAGCTCAGACTCTGCCTCTGGCTGAGAGGGCTTGCCCTAGACCCAGAGATCCGAGCAGCTGCGGTCACGTTGTCCCACCCTGTGTTGGGTTATAACTGCATCTGTGTCTCATCTTTCCCGCTAGAACATAACCAACCGGGGGGCGAGGTCAGAGGCTAACTCGAGAATGTTGTGCACGCATGTCAAGCAGTCTGGCTTGATCTTCTTTCAGACTCTGCCTGTCAATCCCACTTCTGCTTGTCTAAAGATACCCTCAAGGTCCAGCTCCAAAGTTGCCCCCTTCGTCATGCCTTTCCTTGCCTCTCTCTCACCAACCTGAAGTCATCCCTACGTCTACCAAGCTCTGATTGACTTTACTGCCCTAATCGCATATTCGCATATATTACAGTCATTCTGAGACTTGTTTTCTCTGGTTTTAAAAAGCTGGCTGCCTGCTGTACCTCTTATCTGCAGCTGTACCTAACACTGTACCCTATCCATAGTGTACTCTGAATGTATTTGTTGAATAAATGAGTGGATGAGTGGAACAAAAGTCCAGGGAGTTCTGGTTCCATTGTTTTCCCCTTTTGCAATCAAAATAATACCCACCTATTGTACACGGCTTGTTGAACAACTTGTTAATTAATCTTTTGAGGACACAAGGCCTTAATATTGGAGAATATGAAACTAAAACATGCTCGCATTCAGCCTGCGAGTGTTTAAGTCTCATTTGGTTTCTGTTTTGCAGAAAAAGCACGTGGTGAAAAGTTCAGAATTATCAGGTGTCTTTTTTCCAAAATACCTTCTGCCTGACAGGACTTGCAAGATAAAAGCTTATGTAACACATTCTTCAAAAATCCCTTTCTAAACATGCATCGAACCCGGTGGGTTTTCTTGGAAAAGAAGAGAAGGGTTCACCTTTTGGCTATAAGGCGAATGGTGCAGATACAATGTCTTCATGCCAAGTATGTATCATCTACATCCAATCACAATGGCCGAGAAATTCAGGACAGAAAGATAGAAGTTTCCCCGACCTGTCTTTCACAATTAGAGTATTTTTATGTATTTACATCCCCACGGGGTCTTTGAGTATAATTCTTATAACCAGTGACCTATGGAAGAAAGATACCCATCTTGTGGATAACCTGGAGACTGATTTTGCATTTTACTCATCTATCATATATTGCTTCCTTAAATAAATGTTGTGATCTGGCTGCACTGGTTAACTTACAAATTCCTGGATATACCATGTTCACTGCCTCCCCATGCCTTTCACGCTGGTCCCTTCTACCGAGAAACCTCTCCCACCGGGTACTGGCACACTGTTGGTGACCGCATGTCCATGGGGTGCCGTTCACAGACTACAGTGGAAATGGCACTCTGGAGTTATGTCACATAGTGGTCCTCTACGTTCCTTGTCTGAGAACACCCTTCAAGTCTCAGCCAAGTACTCTCCCTGCAGGAAGTGTCCCTTGACCTGAGAACATTTCAGTAGCCGCTCCCCACCCCATCTCCTAAATCTCAAAGCATTTGTTCATTAAATTGACCATCACCAAGGGCTGTCTCATTGTTGTAAAGTATTATAATCTCTTATTTGAAATTCATAGGGCCAGATATATTTTGGAATCTGTAGATTTTTGGATTTTTCTCCATAACATTTCTAGTGAGAAGTGGGACAGCACCCTATCATCAGACACAAGAAAATTTCTGCAGTGAAACACAAAGTGGGACAAATAAAGATTATAACTAGCCCAATGTCAATTCAGCTCATGTTTTCTGATCTTATGACTTCAGGAAAGGTTTTGCCATCAAATGAATTTTTGCCTATCTTTCTATCAAAGGATTGTGGACCTGTGTTATGGCTTGTTTCACCAAATGGATTGGAAACCATTTATGTAAAGTAATTATGTCATGCATTTGTCATCCCAGTACCTAGCACAAAACTCTGCCAAAATAGATATTCAAGCAGCATTTAATTGTTGCTAATGAGATCATGGAGAACCATTTCATGATTTAGGCTAAGCTGGTCACATCTCCCTGAGCAAATGTAAATAAAGATAATTGAATCCTTAAAAAAATAACTTTTGGGGTGCCTGGGTGGCTCCGTCTGTTAAGCACCTGACTCGATTTTCGCTCAGGTCATGATTTCACAGTTCTTGTGATCGAGCCCCATATTGGGCTCTGCCCTGATGGTGTGGAGGTTGCTTGGGATTCTCTGTCCCCCTCTCTCTCTGCACCCACCCTCTCAAAAATAAATAAATAAACATTAAAAAAAAATAATTCTTGATCATTTCCTAATGGAGATGATCTTATATCTCATATAATACTTTCAGGATTATAGGACCTCACAAATTAAAAAAAAAAAAGACTCTTGAGATGAATACAAAGATGTCCTAAGTTAGAACTGGTATATTCTACTAGAGCAACCTGTTGTTGTAGGTTGGGCAAGCACTGAGACCAAGACAGAATTTGGCTATAAGGTGAATTTGGCTATAAGGTGGATATAACGTCTTCATGCCAAATATATATCATCTATATCCAATCACAATGGCTGAGACATTCAGGACAGAAAGGATAGAAGTTTCCCCAATGTGATTTTCAAAATTTAAACATGTTTTGTATAGTGAATATTTACTAATTATATCATTTGTCCAACCATGAGCCTGAATGACAAAGACAAATCAGTTTTTTTTTTTGGTTTTGGAGTTGGTTGGAGTATTCAATAACCACACACACAACACGCACAGTCATTGTTTATCATAACTTACAGTGTCTTCCTGATAGACATGCGGTAATTCTAGAATCACATCCCATTAGAGTTGGAAGGCATATTAAAGGAAACTTAATTTCCAGCCTCAACATCTGACAAATGAACATTTGAAGTCCAGAAAGAAAAAAGCGACTTGCCGAAAATTAATCTTTCTGGAAAACCTAAGAGTTGAAACTAACTGAGAACTTCTGATCTTGGTCTACCTTTCTCCTTTTCTTTTTCTTTTCTTTTTTAATCCCCTTTATGTTCCTAGGATTTCTGAGCAATAGGGAACAGGGATAGATTCCATTCATTTACATGGGGGAGGCAGTGGTGCGTTTTTGTTTTTGTTAGAAATTACCGACATTAGCACCCTTTACAGCCTGGAGATCTGGACTCTGTTACACAGGTAACATTGTTTTATGAGCTGGTATGAAGTAGTTTTGAGTGATTGGACATTAGCATGATGGGAGAGAGAAGATTTTACTTTCCAGATCTGGAGCTTTTGTGACCTTCCTCCCAAGTCTGAATAGAACCGATCAGATTTGGTTTGCAGAACCACCCATCTCCCTTCTGTTGATATTCCAGTGCTTTCCCACTCACCAAGAATTTCCACAGGCCTCCAATATCATTGCTCCTCTCAAAGCAGGTGGGTTCCAGCCCCTCTTCCAGGCAGCACCGGATGGAGGCCAAGCCACTGACACCAGCTCCGACGATGGCCACTCTCTTCCCCATGATCACCAGGAGGAGAGTCTGGAGATAGCTTCTTCAGAAGAGTGTTCCTGAATACTTAGGATTTTTCGGTAGGAAGAACCAGCCAAGGTTTATGGGTCAGGATCCTCACCTTACAACAAGAAGACATAATGCACATTAACAATTTATACTCACTAATTTTTTTACCACTCTTGCTATTGTATGATACTAAATCTGGTTTCTTCTCCAGCTTATTCGAGATGCCCCAAACAGCAGAATCAGGGAATGCTGGAGCAGGAAGGACCTTAAAGTTCATCAGTCTAATGCTCTCAAGTACAAATGCAGCAATAGTCACTCCTAGAAGACTAGAAATTGTTCCTTTGACATCTTGCAGCTAACAAGCAAAGGAGTTGGAGTCAGAACTCAAGCCTTCTGCATGAAATCCACTATTCCAAATCACCCCTACTCACTTTGAATGCTTGGCTCTAAGGGGTTTAGTCTCAATGCACTGCCTTCCTTTCCTCAGCGAGCGGGCAGTGCTTTAAATGTAGAAAAAAATGGCTTTTAACATTGTCTTTTCATGTAAAAATTGAGGAAGGGGGAGGAGTTATTAGTCTTAAAGTAGAAATTCCTTTTTTTTTTATTTTTCGTGACGTAGAACCCTGCTAAAGAGGAGGACTGAGTGTGGTGGAGATAGCAGAAGCGGGGAGAGGGGGTAGAGGAAGAAAGGGATTGCGGAAGGGCAAGAATGAGGTCCCTGGCCCAGGTTCCAAAAAATAAAATAGTAACTGATACTGTCACGGAGGCTGTAAAGTGAAGCCTCTGGAAGATTAACAGAACAATGGTTCTTTTATTTATTTTTGCTTTGGAACTTCAGAATGTATAAACAAATACTATGCACCTGGACTATTTGTTATGCCAATGGTGAAAAAAAAAACCTCATTTTTTTTTTAAACTTAGGAGGGTATGATTTGAGGAGCTGAGCTAACCCTTGGAGATGATGGATTTGTAAAAACTAGTGAACTCAAGGACAGAATTGTGAAGTCACTTGAGTCTTGTCTCTGTCTCTTTCCCACTTCCTCCCGCCTTTCCTGCTTCTATACACCTCCTTCTCCCCCTTCTTTCTTCCCACCCTTCCTTCCTTTTGTCTGAGTGCCTACCTTATGTCTTGGGGATTCAAAGGTGAAAAGATCCAGTGCTTTCTATCCAGAAGTGTATAGTCTAATGGAGAGAGAGATGATCCATCAATGTCACCGTGGAAATTTGATTCGGTGAGTGCCGGCCCTCAGGTGGGAACATCTGAGTCTGTCTGAGAGAAGAGTAAAAGAGGATTCAAGAGGAAGGGAGCCAAAAACTGAGTGTTGAAGGAAGAATAGATGCCTGCCAGGTAGTCAATGAGCAAGGAACACATGATGGGCATGGAGGAAAAAATGGGCAAATGCACAGAAAAGAGGCCTTGAGTGATCAAGTTACAATTACTTCAGTGTTGCTGAGCAGAGGTGATGGGGATAGCAGAGGGTAGACTCAACATGCAGGGCCCTGATTATGAAGGACTTTGAAATGCCACACTCAAGGGTTTGGATACCATCCTCTAGGTTATGGTGATCCATTCAAGAATTCTGAACGAGGAAGTGACAAGGTAAGAAAAGATCAGATTCATATGGAAGCTAGCCAGACAGCTGGATTCATATGGACAGTGGCTAGGATCAGGGATACCAGGATGTAATTTCAATAGTCTAGAACAGAGATGCTGAGGGACTAAAATAGAGAAATGTCAGGGGAATGGAGAATAGAGAGACATAAGAGATATATAGGACATAGATGTTCAGGAAGTTGTTGGCTGATTATAGACTTGATGCTTCAAAGAAGGTCTTTGAGATTTTATATTGTGATTTGTATGCATATCACTTTTTTTATTAAAAAATTTTTTTAATGTTTATTTTTGACAGAGAGAGACAGAGTGTGAGCAGGGGAGGGGCAGAGAAAGAGTGAGACACAGAATCTGAAGCAGGCTCCAGGCTCTGAGCTGTCAGCGCAGAGCCTGACACGGGGCTCGAACTCGTAAACCATGGGATCATGACCTGAGCTGAAGTCAGAGGCTTAACCAACTGAGCCACCCAGGCGCCCCTGTATCACTCTTGATTTAGTATAGAAAGCAGTGGCCATCCTGTTTCACAAAGAAAGGGACTTAGTACAGGAATTAGGTGCATGTAATAGAGGGAAGGACTGGAGGAGCAACATCCAGGGTTCTCCCTGCCAAAATCAGGGCCTTGTAAGAACACATGACTAGAGCTACCATCCAATGGGCAGGAACCACTGCGGTTGCCACAGACACTTCCAGAGGGTGGGACGCGGAGTTTGGCTGATGTAAACATACCTGTTGGAACATGTTTATGGATCAATGTAGTCACCAAAATTCAGCCTCTGCCTCCCTTTGTCTTCCAAGCCCAGATATCTAAATCACTGGAAAAACCTAAATTGCCTTCAAGCCCTAACTACAAGGAAGTCTTAGAAATGTAGTTTTTAGCTTCCAGTCCTTGTGATGCAGGAGGGAGTCCAAGGGGGAGGGATGGTATGCCAAGAGTCCCTAGGCAGCATCTAGCACCGTGGGTTACATGGTATTAAGTGGAAGCCACTCCTGCATTCTTAGGATACCTAAACATACTCCTATTCTTCTCTGATACCAATACGGTAAACACTCAGTGCTTTACCCTTTTGGTTATATATTTTCTGATAATTCTTACAGGACTTCAAATCTCTCCACTGTACAATGAGCAAATTGAACTAGATAATTGCTAAAGTCCTTTCAACATTCCATGAATCTCTTAATTTACTGACTAGGCTTCAGCAACCCTTTTCAGAAATAGAAAATGTAAGCCAACGATGACACAAATGCATGGAAATTACTTAAGAGGATTTTTCTTGTTCTATGTATCCCACTGTCAACAAGTCAATTTTATTTGTTGCTGAGACCCACTTGTTCAATGGGAGGTGTCAGCTAATAGAACTTAGAATCTAAGAGAGTCAAGAACATAGAGCATGAGAGAGAATCTTTGGGGTAGACCTCTTCGGAAAGAGCTGTTGGTGTGTTGCGTGTGCCATTTTCCCATCAAAGAAATGTAATCAAAAGACCTGGTTCTTGAGATAAGCATAAGGGGAGGGGCTCAATCCCACCATTTGGGGAGCAGTTGGGTGCTCTGTGGAATTTTTGTCCACCTGACCTTTCCTGGAAAATCTAGAGGATGGGAATTGGGCTGGCTAGCTGTGAAGGGGAGTTGTGTTTATGTTGTGTTTGGCCAGCACTCCCCGAGTTTATTGAGACGAAGCATGTGTTAGGGTTTCCTGAGGGATGGATGTGAGCCATCGAAAGAGAACTAATATGGGGTCATATTAGGTCCTGTCCACTAGGGCTATGGAAGTGTCTGCCAGAATAGGGTCCATTCTTCTGAGTCAAGAGAACTGTTGGGGAGAGGCCACCATTGTTTTGGGGTGCCAAGACATCCATATAAGTAAGAACTAGTTTTATTTTTTTTTTTAATTTTTTTTCAACGTTTATTTATTTTTGGGACAGAGAGAGACAGAGCATGAACGGGGGAGGGGCAGAGAGAGAGGGAGACACAGAATTGGAAACAGGCTCCAGGCTCTGAGCCATCAGCCCAGAGCCTGACGCGGGGCTCGAACTCGCGGACCGCGAGATCGTGACCTGGCTGAAGTCGGACGCTTAACCGACTGTGCCACCCAGGCGCCCCAAGTAAGAACTAGTTTTAAACATCTACCAAGCTCAGAGATCTAGAAGCCAGAATGTTATAATACCAATTAAATTAGATGTCTCCCCCATCTCCGCCTTTTTTTAACCTCTCTCTTCTCTTCTTCTGATCCCTTCCTGGACTTTCTGAAAGAATCAGAAACCTCCCTGTCGACATCATGGGGAGGAAGAGTGGACACACAGGTGATACAGAAGAAAGGTTTCATGCCCCACTTCCAAAACCTTAGGTCTCCCCTGCTGGCAGGCCGAGGGAGAAGTACTAGAGAGAAGATTAGAACTTTAAATAAAGTCCAAGGCTTTGATTATTACACGAGAGACTGAACCTTCCATTTTCTGAATTAAGTCAGTGGTTGTGACTTAACAAGACTGCAGAAGTATCTATTACCCAAAAATGATCAGGAGAGTCATGAGCTTGTGGGTCTTTCCCTGTAAGTTCCCACAGCTTGACAGTATCTTTAGAGAGATAAGTGGAGGTACTCCAGGTACTTAATCAGATGAGCGAGAACATCCCCAGAGTTACTTGGTAGATTAAAGAAGGCAAGACGGAGAAGCAATGGGAGAACGTTTTCCGCCATGCCCTGGAGATGCCTCTTCAGCTTTGATCTTGGGCATGATGGAGGACCAGGAGGCAGAGACATGTTAAGGCCAGGGAGAAGGGCAGTCATTACCAGGCTCCTTCCATCTCCCCATGAGTTGGGAGTGTACCTCCTGCTTGGTCCCAGCTCTCCCTGTCCTCAAAGTGCCATGCTATTTTTTTTTTTTTTGCAGCCCGGAGCTCTCCAAGCTCAAACCACGGGGGCTGGCAGCACCCCGGGGTTCACACTAGGCTTTTCCAAGAGCCAGATGAAGATCAGATTGAGATTAAGGAACATTCTAGAATACTAACAAATATTTATTTATTTATTTATTTATAAAGTTTTTTTTTTAATATTTATTTTTGAGAGAGAGAGAGAGAGAAAATATGAGTGGGGGAGGGGCATAGAGAGAGGGAGACACAGAATTTGAAACAGGCTCCAGGCTCTGACCTGTCAGCACAGAGCCTGCCATGGGCTCACAGTCACAAACTGCGAGAGCATGACCTGAGCCGAAGTCGGACACTTAACTGACTGAGCCACCCAGGCACCCTGAATACTAACAAATATTTAGAACATGTTTTGCATTTACTATCTCCTAACTCCCTTGCAAGATAATTAGGATCAGGATTCTCGGTTTACTAATGAAGTAGTAACAATGAACTGTTCAAAATAATGAAACCAGTAAAAATTTATGACTTTATGGTGTATGCTTTTTTCCAATATCTTATAAAATGGGAGTAATGAGAATACAAATATTGATTGAGCGCTTACAGTGTGCCAGGCATCGTCTGAGACCTTGGAATGCCACCACAGCAGAGTACTGTCCCCTAGAAATGCGTTTAGTGTGGACTCCAGGATACGGCACGTGGGATGCTTCACACTGCGCCTGGCACTCTGGAAGTGACGTGGTGGCATTGAGGGACAGCATTCATGATAACGATTGTTGTTTGGGTCGATTGCTCACTTGCTGTGTACCAGGCATGCATTTTAGGCAAATTATCTCAGTGATTTTTGTAAGGGCCTTGGGCGTCAAGTATTACTATCTCCATTTTACAGGTGAAAAACTGAGATTCAGAGGGGTTAAGCTGCACAAGGTCACGCAGCTAACACGTGGCGGAAGAAAGGTAGGGGGAAGGGAATGAACGTGCACCGAGTATTTATTAGGTGTCAGGCCCTGCGGTGGAACACGAAGATGGCAGGAAGCCACACACGTTGCCGACGATGATACAATTTTGATGATGATTAGCACAATACCAGAGGCTTACAAAAGGGTCATTCGAACTCAGAAGAGCGAGGAGTTTGTCCTGCAGGAAGGGACTAGAGAGAGATTTGCAGTTGCATCAATGTTTGAGTGAGGTCTTGAAGAATGGGAGGAAAAAAAGTGTGGTTAGAGAGAGGGGAAACACCTGTCAGCCCTGGGACCACAAGATCAAGGCACACACCTGGGAGACTGCACAGGGAGGGTGAGCCTGGTGCGGAATGGGTGTGTCCCAGGGAGGGATATCTCTAGGTAGCCACACCTCTTTGCAAGGGATCTGACACTTTGCAAGGGATCTGACAGTCACATGGCAAATCATGAACAGGGAATTTGGCTTTTGAGAGAGAGCAATGTCTTAAACCAAGGAAATATATTTCTAATGGTGGAAGATCAACCACTAGAAAAAGGTCAGGTTGGTAGAGAGGATGGTTTTTTTCATAAGCAAGTGGCCATGCATCCTGGTTTACTTCACACGGTCTCAGAACATCAGTTGTGCTGGCATCTTTATGAATAGAGCCCTCTCTCACTCTCGAAAGTGATCTAGTTTGATTGGAAAGTGATGCGCATTGCAGCCTCTACAAACACCACAAACTCTCTCTCTCTCTCTGGTGGCTACTGTCTTGGATTAGATGTGTGGCATGAGTCTATTTTCTGGAACCCTCTTAATGTAAATGAAAGATAGTCTTCTGTAAGACTCTTACTTATTGAGCTGTTCTCCTTTATAAGAAGACAAGTCTATCGAGGAGAACCCTTTTCTTAAATAATGCGAACATCTTCCCTTGATTGTTTCCCCAAGGCTCTGACTCAGAGCAAATGCTTCCAAATGGGCCTGTTTCCCAGCGTGTTTAGGGTTTCCACTCATCTAGGTGGTGATGCGCTGTGAGTGGCTGTCCCCAAAACTCCAGTTTCCACCAGGCTCTCCCTTTTCTGACCCCCTAATACTTCTCTAGTCTGTTTCACAGCATTCCGGACTATTGTTTTTCATTTACTGTAAGAAGTATACTTTATTCCTTTTTTAAATGGAGGTATAATTGAAATACAATATTATAGGACTCTTAAAAACTGAGAATAAACTGAGGGTTCATGGGGGGTGGGAGGGAGGGGAGTGGGTGATGGGCATTGAGAAGGGCACCCGTTGGGATGAGCACTGGGTATTGTATGGAAACCAGTTTGACAATAAATTTCATATTAAAAAAAGGAAATACAACATTATATTGGTTTCAGGTGTATGATGTGATTTAATCTTTTTATATATTGCAAAATGATCACCACAATAAGTCTGATTGACATCTGTCACCACATATAGTTACAAAAATTTTTTCTTTTAATGAGAACTTGTAAGATTTACTCTTTCAGCAACTTTCATATATACAATACAGTATTATTAACCAAAGTCACCATGCTGTATATTACATACTCAAAACTTACTTATTTTATTTTATTTTTATTATTTTTTTTTATTTTAGAGAAAGAGAACATGAGCACGGAGGGGGCAGAGGGAGAGAGAGAATCTTAAGCAGGCTTCACACTCAGAGCAGAATCCAACACAGGTTCAATCCCATGACCCTGGTATCATGACCTGAGATGAAATCAACAGTCAGACACCCAGCCACTAAGCCACCCAGTCACCCCACCTTATTTATTTTATAACTGGAAACTTGTACCTTTTGATCCCTGCTCCTGATTCCTCATTTCTGGCAAACACCAATCTATTCTCTGTATCTATGAGTTTTTTGTTTTTTGTTTTTTTTCTTTTAAGATTCCGCATATAAGTGAGATAGATCATGGTATTGGTCTTTCTTTGTCTGACTTATGTCACTTAGTATAATGCTCTCAATTTCAATCCATGTTGTCACGAATGGCGAAATTTCATTCTTTTTCATAACTGAGTAATATGCCAGTGTGTGTATGTCTCTCCCTCTCTCTCCATATATATGTTTATCCATTCATTTGTCAGTGAACTTTTGGTTGTTTCCATATCTTGGCTATTGTAGGTGCTGCTGTAACGAACATGGGGGTTCATGTATCTTTTGGAATTACTGTTTTCATTTTCTTTGGGGAAATACCCAGAAATGCATTGCTAGATCATATAGTAGTTCTATTTTTCATTTTTTGAGGAACGTCCCTACCATTATCCATAGTGGCCACAAATGTAAATGCTCAACAACAGTGCACAGGGGCTCCCTTTTCTCTACAGTCTTGCCAATACTTTTTGATAAACCATTCTGACAGGTGTGATATCTTACTGTGGTTTTGGTTTGCGTTTCCTTGATGGTGGGTGACGTGGAGCATCTTTTTAGTAGCTGTTGATTATCTGTTAGTTTTCTTTCTGTTCTTTGTGCACTGTTTCAACCATTAGGTGGTGAGCTTTTTTATCTCAAAGACCATGACTGACTCGTCTTCTCATCGCTCTTCCTAGGACACTGATAAGCACATAGTAGGGGTTCAGTAAGTGTGTTTTTATCAAATGGCTAATTAACAAAATGTGCTTTGGAAGTAAATCCCTATCTCTTCATAGGGGTTGGAAGGAATTTAAGAGGGTTGTAAAATCTGTCCTTTGCTTCACAGTGACTATATTATGACAAGATGGGGCAGCACAATTATCTGGTCAGGCTCTTGGATTTTGTATTGACTTCAGTTCTCTATTTCTCAAATTCTGTAAGTGATTTATGGTTTGAATAGCAAGCCGGCAGGAGCGGTTTACACAGTAGGCCTGTTATTTGGCTTCTCTGGGCAACAGATTAGGATTTTGGAGGGGACGAGAGAATTTGGAGAGTGTGGGAAGCCTGGTGCTTGTCGCAAAAGCTGATTGATGCAGAATGTGAGAGGAGTTGGGGAGATTAAAAAAAATTTTTTTTAATGTCTTATTTATTTTTGAGAGAGACAGAGACAGAGCGTGAGTGGGGGAGGGGCAGAGAGAAAGGGAGACCTAAAATTCAAAGTAGGCTCCAGGCTCCAAGCTGTCAGCATAGAGCGAATGCGGGGCTCGCACCCACGAACCGTGAGATGGAGACCTGAGCCGAAGTCGGCCTCTTAACTGGCTGAGCCACCCAGGTGCCCCTGGGGAGATTTTCTAGATCACGTTACAACCTGTAATTCTCATTATCATATTTTGCTGGATTTAAGGGAGTTTGGGGGTATCTACAAATGTATCCGGAGGCCTTGATTTATTATAATTTCTAGATCCCTGGCTTTATCCGATCACGTCTGCAGGCCTGTTCTTACCACAGAGATACTCCTATGCACCCTTGTCTGGGCCCAGGCCTAGCTGGTTCTGTCTTATCCCAGGAATCGAAGGAGGGAGACGGGGGGGGGGGGGGGGGGGGGGGGGGGGGAAGATTTGGCCTTCCCTTTCCTGAAGTCTCCTTCAATAACAAGATATTACAGCACATCACCTTGCGGTGACCCCTCACGTTGGCCAGGAGGATGCTCTGAGCCACGTGAGGAAGGCCAAAGGGCCAGAAGGGCAGGCTCCCCTTTCCTTTCTCCAGTGACTGCTTCCTCTTCCTGACACCACCCTGCCCTGTCAAGTGAACTTTAGCTCAACCCCGTTCTAGCTGTGACGATCTTTTGCTTGTAGCAGTAAGTGTCTTTCTCTTTCTCTTTCTTAGGGATCCTTCTTCTAAAGCTGGGGCTTCAAAGGGTGTCGGGAACTCGATCTTCCTAATCCACCGTGATGTCAAGCCCCTCTTTAGGGGTTGACGGTCGTGCCCCGCTGGCATTCACACGGCCTTGCTTTTTACCACTGTCATCACCGCCCTGCACATACGCTGCCCGTCAGCCTGTCTGGCACCCTCATGCCCACCAGGCACACTACATTCCTTCTCCTTTTTCTGCCTGCCACAGGCCTCTGATACTGGGAGCGGGGGCTCTTCCACTTTCATTTTGTCTGTACAAATCCTATAGATGGGGCCAAGACCCTGAACCGACTTCACTCTCCCCAGGAAGGCTTCCTAGCACCTGCACACTTTGCTGCTGAGTTCCAGAGGTCAATCACTGTGTCCCACGCTGCTTCCCACCGCAGACTTCCCCGGATTGTTTGCTAATTGTCTCATGAATGTTAATTACCTCTGTAGACAGATTTCATATTTCCTATCAGAGACTGTCATGTATACTTTAAAATTTTATCTTCCTCAACACCTAGCGGAGAGCTGGGTATCCAGTAGGAGCTCCATAAGTAAATGTTGATTTTACCTGATGACCCCGGTCTAAGTTTTCTTATTAGTGACACAGAACAGTGATTAACTTCGTCTGCCGGGGTATTATCTGGCACCGCAGGATTTGGAACAGACTTCACCTCTTTCCACAGGAATGCTTGGAGCCATTTTTCCTTTGGTTTGAATAAAATATGCTATATTTATCTTTCGAAGCAAGTCTGTGCCACATAAGTTGGTTTTTTGGTCATTAGAATTGGTTGCAAAACACATTCTCTACATTCATTGTGTTATGTGAAACTAGCTTCGGGTTTTGGATCCAGTTAAAGCCGTGAGATTTTGGCATACGTCTCCTTTCTGACATGGTCAGGGGAGCAGTGGGGAAGGTGGTGATTTAGATGCTGAGAAGTTTCCTGAGTTTTGAGATTAGGTGAGTCACTCCACAAAGGTGGCTTACTGCTTAACCAAGGCATTCCCAGATTCAGAAACCCCCGGTGTCAGGCAAGCCTGGTTTCCCCAGCCTGCTATTCAATTCAGTTAAATTCACTCATTAACTCAGCCATTCATTAAAATATATGTGCCAGGGTGCCTGTGTGGCTCAGTGAGTTAAGCATCCGCCTCTTGATTTTGGCTCAGGTCACAATCCCAGGGTCTTGGGATCGAACCTTGCATGGGGCTCTGCACTGCCAGCACAGAGCCAGCTTGGGACCCTCTCTTTCTCTGGCTCTTAAAATAAATACATAAGCTTAAAAAATATATATGCCTACTATGTGCGAGGTCCAGGGGTAGGCACTGGGGATCCAGTAGTGAATAAATTTGACAATGATTTCTCTATTGAGAAATCGCAGGAGATATGGATACATGAGGCACTGCTCCAGCATTCATGGATCCTCTCCCCTCTGTGTGTGTGTGTGTGTGTGTGTGTAGGAGGATGATAGTGGGGAGGGAGAGACTGAGATGAGTACAGGCATCACCCTAGCAGGTTGTCAAGGTTGGTAACTATCAACACTATATGTTTCCTGGGTCACTTTGGTCTAAAGTTAGAGGATTGGACCAGATCACTTTTTAAGCCCTTCATTCTTGATTTCCAGTCTTCCTTTCATTCTTTAAAAAAAATTTTTAATGTTTATTTTTGAGAGAGAGAGTGTGCAAGTGAGGCAGGGGCAGAGAGAAGGGGACAGAGGATCCGAAGCAGGCTGAGCCTGATGTGGGGCTTGAACTTGTGAACGGCAAGATCATGACCTGAGCTGAAGTCGGACACTCAAACAACTGAGCCGCTCATGTGCCCCTTTTATTCTTTATTAATTATTGTTATTTTTTAAGTAGGCTCCACACCCAGTGTGGGGCTTGAACTCACAACCCTGAGATCAAGAGTTGGATGAGCCCCCCAGGCACCCCACTGAGCCACCCAGGTTCTACCGACTGAGCCACCCAGGCACCCCACTATATTTATATTTAAAATAACATTAAATATAATATGTAATTACAACTATTGTACATATAGTAACATTAACTATAATAAAATATTTAACTCTTTGTTATATTTAATATATTTAATATTTAAATGTCTATTATGCTACGACATTTAAAAAATTAATATGCATATTTGTTTATTGATTGTTTTCACCCAGTAGAAGGTAACTTTTTAAGGGACAATGTCTATTTAATTCACTGTTAGACCCCCAGAGCCTGGGATAGACTCTAGCATGTGATAAACATTGAATAACTGTTGATGGAAAGTATGAATTCTATTTGTTCTTAACTATTATCATTTTTACTGAACCTTTTGGACTGGAGAACCCGATTTTGGAGCTGGAAGCATTGGCATTGAAATGCTTTTTGCAGCACAGCAGCAGTCTGGGAAAGAAGCCGATTCCGTTGTCCCCAGTATTATCTGTTTATTGTTCTCCAGGAAGAAGACTGAGAAGAGGTCAGGGGAATAGCGTGAAACACTGGACAGGAGCAGTGTTATCTGAGAGCAGGCAAGGGACGCAGCGGCATTTAGATAGGGGTTTGCCACTATCTTGCTGGAAACTTTTCAAGAAGTCCTAATTTTCTTATTTGAAAGCTCCGGGTCTTACATTGATAGTTTAGAGTCCCTCCTTAATTTACATACATTTGGGAAAGGAGGATTAATAATGAGCAGTTATGCTCTCACACAGAGGCACCTGTTCACCTCCACACAGAGAATTTTCAGTCTGTTAAATTTGCTGCCAGTCTTTGAGCTAATACGCCCAGGGTGGAAAGTGCACGCTGGCCAGCTGTGGGTTATGAGTCTCGCTTCGGTATTACCATCGGATAGAAACTCTTCATTCTTGTGTCATGACTCAGATCATGATCTCATGGTTTGTGGGTTCGAGTCCTGTGTCAGGTTCTGTGCTGACAGCTTTGAGCCTGGAGCCTGCTTCAGATTCTGTGTCTCCTCCTCTGTTTCTGCCCCTCCCCCTCTTGTATCTCTCTCTCTCTCTCTCTCTCTCTCTCTCTCTCAAAAAAGAAAAAAAAAAAAAAAAGAATGTGACTGTCGCTACCAGTGAGAAACTCACTGCCTTGTGATCATTGTTGCTAAGACCAAACACTCAACTTGTCCTCCTCTTGGATATCAACTATGAGTTGGTCTAAGTTGGACATGGGAATTTTTACTGCTGGCCCCCTTTCTGGGGTCTTAGTCCCGGAATGAACAGATTGGTTGCATAAGCCTGTGGCCTGCGTGGTTTGGGGCTTTGTTCCCTTCACACCAGCCCATAGCCGATGTCCTAGCTTCCCATGTATCAAAAGCTAGAGTTCCAATAATCTCAAAGAGATATTGAAATATGATCCCCCTAGGAGAGGTTACATTTTCAGCTATTTTCAGTAATCCTTATTAAGCGTGAATTATAATCTCAATCCATTTATTGAGATTAATGGAACAACAGAAGAAATATGAAGGCAGTGGATATTTGTGTGACATGGAAAATACTCTAAGGAGCACAAAAGCAGAAAGGGAAAGCCAGGAACTTCCAAGTAAAACCTCATTACCACCATAGTTTTTTTCCAGTGTCAGGGAGTGCCATGGGCTTTCTATATACCTGTGTCATGAACTCAACACAGACAGAATTGAAAGCTCTATTTGTCAGACATCCACCCTGTTACATAACACACAGGAGGCTATATACTTCCATGTGGTAACATTATATTATTACAGCTTAATCCTTTTGGTAATCAGAAGTGGGCAATTACCCCGACCAATCTATGTCTACAACTTAACAAGCTCTTTATTTTCAGGGCCTCAATCATACTTAAACTGATAACCAAGTCTGTGAGAAGCAGTTGTGAATACAGTAGGAAATACGGTAGGAAAAGGTTGGAGCAGTGTAGGTACCCTCTAAGGATTAGAAAGCATAGTCAGAATTTCCTTTGGTAAATAGCGTTATCTTAACCTGAGAGAACTGTCAACAGAGAGATGTTTTTCTAGATTATACGTGCTTCCCTTCTATGCTTTGCCATAAGAATTAGCCAGGGAATTGGAAGATCTCTGGAAATAACGCTACTTCTTTGTGTATATATTTCCTTGTCTGTAATCTGGGCGGGGAGAATGTTCTGACCGGTTTACATGCTGTTCTTTTTTTTGTTTTGTTTTTTAAGATCAAAGATTTATTATCTCTGTTGACAAGTGCAATTACAAAGCAAGCCTCAAAATCAGTGTCGCCATGCCATCAGTGGAGAGCTAGAGCTGAATGGAAACTGCAGATCTGAGTTTACATCATGATCCCAAACACTTGCTATGAAACCTTCGAAAAATTGCTTAATCTCTTTTCGGCAATTTTCCCATCTTTCAAGTGGGGATAATAATACTTGACTTGGAGAGTCGTTAGGAAGATTCAATGAGAAAATGGAAGTGCCCGTCATAGTGTTTGATACACAATAGGTATTCTATAAATATTAATTTCTTCACTCCATTTCCTCTGTTCCCAGGAAAGACTACAGTCTTAAAATCTGACATAGTTAGGGATGTTAAGGCTCTTATAAAAGAAATGATAGGGACACACATTTTATTAATTGCACTATGAGTTATTTCTTTTGACTTTAAAAACTTAGAATGAATTCATCACGTTGTATAAAGCACAGAAATATCTCCAGTTGGAAGCTGTTAATCCATTCATATCAATTCAGATTCATTAACAAGTCATATAGTTTTTAAAATGAGGAATGTGATCAGATTATGGTATCAACATTTTTTTTTATTTACATCCAAATTAGTTAGCATATAGTGCAACAATGATTTCAGGAGTAGATTCCTTAATGTCCCTGACCCATTTAGCCCATCCCCCCTCCTACAACCCTTCCAGTAACCCTCAGTTTGTCCTCCATATTTATGAGTCTCTTTTGTTTTGTCCCCTGCCCTGTTTTTATATTATTTTTGTTTCCCTTCCCTTATGTTCATCTGTTTTGTCTCTTAAAGTCCTCATATGAGAGAAGTCATATGATTTTTGTCTTTCTCTGACTGACTAGTTTCACTTAGCATAATCCCCTCCAGTTCCATCCACGTGGTTGCAAATGGCAAGATTTCATTCTTTTTGATTGCTGAGTAATACTCCATTGTGTGTGTGTGTGTGTGTCTGTGTGTGTGTCTGTGTGTGTGTGTCTATTATACACATATTCTTTATCAATTCATCCACCGATGGACATTTGGGTTCTTTCCATACTTTGGCTATTGTTGATAGTGCTGCTATAAACATGGGGGTGCATGTGTCCCTTTGAAACAGCATACCTGTATCCCTTGGATAAATACCTAGTAGTGCAATTGCTGGGTTGTAGGGTAGTTCTATTTCTAGTTTTTTGAGGAACCTCCATACTGTTTTCCAGAGTGGCCGCACCAGTTTGCATTCCTGCCAGCAATGCAAAAGAGATCCTCTTTCTCCGCATCCTCACCAACATCTGTTGTTGCCTGAGTTGTTAATGTTAGCCATTCTGACAGGTGTAAGGTGGCAGCTCATTGTGGTTTTGATTTCTATTTCCCTGATGATGACTGAAGTTGAGCATCTTTTCATGTGTCAGTTGGCCATCTGGATGTCTTCTTTGGAGAAGTGTCTATTCATGTCTTTTGCCCATTTCTTCACTGGATTATTTGTTTTTTGGGTGTTGAGTTTGATAACTTCTTTATAGATTTTGGATACTAACCCTGTATCTGATATGTCATTTGCAAATATCTTCTCCCATTCTGTCAGTTGCTTTTTAGTTTTGCTGATTGTTTATTTCACTGTGCAAAGCTTTTTATTTTGATGAGGTCCCAGTAGTTCATTTTTGCTATTGTTTCCCTTGCCTCGGGAGACATGTTGAGTGAGAGGTTGCTGCTGGTGAGGTGAAAGAGACTTTTGCCTGCTTTCTCCTCCAGGATTTTGATGGCTTCCTGTCTTAGGTTTAGATCTTTCATCCATTTTGAGTTTATTTTTGTGATTAGTGTAAGAAAGTGGTCTAATTTCATTCTTCTGCATGTTGCTGTCCAGTTTTCCCAACACCACTTGCCAAAGAGACTGTCTTTATTCCATTGGATATTCTTTCCTGCTTTGTCCAAGATTAGTCGGCCATACGTTTGTGGGTCCATTTCTGGGTTCTCTATTCTGTTCCATTGATCTGAGTGTTTTTGTGCCAGTACCATAATGTCTTGATGATTACAACTTTGTAGTATAGCTTGAAGTCCGGGATTGTGATGCCTCCTGCTTTGGTTTTCTTTTTCAAGATTGCTTTGGCTATTTGGGGTCTTTTATGGTTCCCTAAAAATTTTAGGATTATTTGTTCTAGCGCTGTGAAGAATGTTGGTGCTATTTTGATAGGGATTGCATTGAATATGTAGATTGCTTTGGGTAGTATTGACATTTTAACAATATTTGTTCTTCCTATCCAGGAGCATGGAATCTTTTTCCATTTTTTGGTGTCTTCTTCAATGTCTTTCATAAGCTTTCTATAATTTTCAGTGTATAGATTTTTGACCTCTTTGGTTAGATTTATTCCTAGGTATTTTATGGTTTTTGATGCAACTGTAAATGGGATAGATTCCTTGATTTCTCTTTTTGTCACTTCATTGTTGGTATATAGAAATGCAACCCATTTCTGTGGGTTGATTTTATAATCTGCAACTTTGCTGAATTCATGAATCAATTCTAGCAGTTTTTTGGTGGAACCTTTTGGGTTTTCCATATAGAATGTCATGTCATCTGCAAAGAGTGAAAGTTTGATCTCCTCCTGGCTGATTTGGATGCCTTTTACTTCTTTGTGTTGTCTGATTGCAGAGGCTAAGACTTCCAGTACTACGTTGAATAACAGTGGCGAGGGTGGACATCCCTGTCTTGTTTCTGACCTTAGGGGGAAAGCTCTCAGTTTTTCCCCATTGAGGATGATGTTAGCATTGGGTCATTCATATATGGCTTTTGTGATCTCGAGGTATGATCCTTCCATCCCTACTTTCTGGAGGGTTTTTATCAAGAAAGGATGTTGTATTTTGCCAAATGCTTTCTCTGTGTCTATTGAGAGGATCATATGGTTATTGTCCTTTCTTTTATTGATGTGATGAATCATGTTAATTGTTTTCCAGATATTGAACCAGCTCTGCATCCCAGGAATAAATCCCACTTGGTCGTGGTGAATAATTTTTTTAATGTATTGTTGGATCTGGTTGGCTAATATTTTGTTGAGGATTTTTGCATCCATGTTCATCAGGGAAATTGATCTATAGTTCTCCTTTTTAGTGTGGTCTCTGTCTGGTTTTGGAATCAAGGTAATGCTGGCTTCATGGAAAGAGTTTGGAAGTTTTCCTTCCATTTCTATTTTTTGGAACAGCTTCAAGAAAATAGGTGTTAACTCTTCCTTAAATGTTTGGTAGAATTCCCCTGGAAACCCATCTGGCCCTGGACTCTTGTTTTTTGGGAGATTTTAATTACTAATTTGATTTTCTTACTGGTTATGGGTCTGTTCAAATTTTCTATTTCTTCCCGTTTCAGTTTTGGTAGTGTATATGTCTCTAGGAATTTTTCCATTTTTCCAGATTGCCCATTTTATTGTCATATAATTGCTCATAATATTCTCCTGTTATTGTTTTTATTTCTGCTGTGTTGGTTGTGATCTCTCCTCTTTCATTCTCAATTTTATTTATTTGAGTCCTTTCCTTTTTCTTTTTGAACAAACTGGCTAGTGGTTTATCAATTTTGTAAATCCTTTCAAAGAACCAGCTTCTGGTTTCATTGATCTGTTCTACTTTTTTTTTGGTTTCAATAGCATTAATTTCTGCTCTAATCTTTATTATTTCCTGTCTCCTGCTGGTTTTGGGTTTTATTTGCTGTTGTTTTTCTAGCTCAAGGCATAAGGTTAGGTTGTGTATCTGAGATCTTTCTTCCTTCTTTAGGAAGGCCTGGATTGTTATATACTTTCCTCTTATGAACTCCTTTGCTGCATCCCAGAGGTTTTGGGTTGTGGTGTAATCATTTTCATTGGTTTCCATATACTTTTTAATTTCCTCTTTAACTGCTTGGTTAGCCCATTCATTCTTTAGTAGGATGTTCTTAGTCTCCAAGTATTTGTTACCTTTCCAAATTTTTTCTTGTGGTTGCTTGTGAGTTTCATAGCGTTGTGGTCTGAAAATATGCATGGTATGATCTCGATCTTTTTGTACTTGCTGAAGGCTGATTTGTGTCCCAGTATTCTGAAGACTGTTCCATGTGCACTGGAGAAGAATGTATATTCCACTGCTTTAGGATGAAATGTTCTGAATATATCTGTTAAGTCCATCTGGTCCAGTGTGTCATTCAAAGCCATTGTTTCCTTGTTGATTTTTTGATTAGATAATCTGTCCATTGCTGTGAGTGGGGTGTTGAAGTCTCCTACTATTATGGTATTACTATCAATGAGTTTCTCTATGTTTGTGATTAATTGATTTATATATTTGGGTGCTCTCACATTTGGCGCATAAATGTTTACAGTTGTTAGGTCTTCTTGGTGGATAGACTCCTTGATTATGATATCTTCTGCATCTCTTGATATAGTCTTTATTTTAAAGTCTAGGGTGTCTGATATTAGTATGGCTACTCCGGCTTTCTTTTGTTGACCATTAGCATGATAGATGGTTCTCCATCCCCTTATTTTCAATCTGAAGGTGTCTTTAAGTCTAAAGTGGGTGTCTTGTAAACAGCATATAGATGGATCTTGTTTTCTTATCCATTCTGTTACCCTATGTCTTTTTATTGGAGCATTGAGTCCATTGACGTTTAGAGTGAGCACTGAAAGATATGAGTTTATTGCCATTATGATCCTTGTAGAGTTGGAGTTTCTGGTGGTGTTCTCTGGTCCTTTCTAATCTTTGTTGCTTTTGTATGTATGTATGTATGTATGTATGTATGTATGTATGTAAGTATTATGTATGTATGTATTTATTTATTTTTTCCTCTTTTCTCCCCTCAGAGAGTCCCCCTTAAAATTTCTTGCAGGGCTGGTTTAGTGGTCACAGACTCCTTTAATTTTTGTTTGTCTGGGAAACTTTTTATCTCTCCTTCTATTTTGAATGACAGCCTGCTGGATAAAGAATTCTTGGCTGCATATTTTTCTGATTCAGCACACTGAATATATCCTGCCACTCCTTTCTGACCTGCCAAGTTTCTGTGGATAGGTCTGCTGCAAACCTGATCTGTCTTCCCTGGTAGGTTAAGGACTTTTTTCCCTTGCTGCTTTCATGATTCTCTCCTTGCCTGAGTATTTTGTGAATTTGACTATGAGATGCCTTGTTGATGGTCGGTTTTTGTTGAATCTAATGGGGGTCCTCTATACTTCCTGGATTTTGATGTCTGTGTCTTTGCCCAGGTTAGGAAAGTTTTCTGCTATGATTTGCTCACATAACCCTTCTACCCCTATTTCTCTCTCTTCTTCTTCCGGGACCCCTATGATTCTGATGTTCCTTTTTAATGAGTCACTGATTCTTAAATTCTCTCTAATTCTTAAATCGTACTCTTTTGCCTTAATCTCCCTCTTTTTTTTTTTTTTTGCTTCATTATCCTCCATAAGTTTGTCCTTTATATCACTGATTTTGTGTTGTGCCTCATCCATCCTTGCCGCTGTGGCATCCATCTGTGATTGCAGGTCAGTTATAGCATTTTTTATTTCATTCTGAGTAGTTTTTACTTCTTTTTTCTCTGAAGAAGGGTATTCTAATCTATTTTCGACTCCAGCTAATATTCTTACTCTCGTGATGCTAAATTCTGGTTCAGACATCTTCTTTGTGTCTGTGTTGTTTAAGTCCCTGGCTTTCATTTCTTCTGGCTCTTTCTTTTGGGATGAAGTCCTTCATTTCCTCATTTTGAAGGGAGAAAAGGATTTAATGAGGTAGAAAAATGAGAATTAAAAAAATTAAAATTAAAAAATTAAAATTAAGAAATTAAAAACACACACACACAAAATTGAATAAATGATGCTAGATCCTAGGTGTGTTTTGGTCTGGGTGTTGAAAGTGGTTTGATAGATTAGAGAAAAAAAGGGGGGCAGCAAGGAAATCATTTGAGAATTTGAGAAAGTGAATACACTGAAGTAGACTAAAATGAAATGATGGGAGTAAAATAGAATTAAAAAAAATTACACAAAAGTAAAGAATATAGTAGAAAAAAATTAAAGAAAAATACTTTTAATAGAAATTGAAAATAAAAGTGACGTTTCTCTTTCTCTATTCAAGAAAAAGAAAAGAAATGAAAAAAAAGAAAAAAAAAGGAAATCATTTGAAAGTTTGAAAAAATTAATACACTGAAGTAGACTAAAATAAAATGATGGAAGTGAAATAGAATTTTAAAAAATTACACAAAAGTAAAAATATATTTAAAAACATTAAAGAAAAATATTTTCATAAAAATTGAAAATAAAAATGAATTTTTTCCCTTTCCATATTCAAGAAAAAGAAAAGTGAAAAAGAGGGGAAAAAAAGAAAGAAAATTGAATAGATGGACCTGCTAAGAGATTGAAATAGGACTGAAATTACTTCATTTTCCCCTAGAAGTCAGACTATGAAGTGTTTTATAGTCCATAAACTAACCAGGCGGTGAGACTTGTGTTCTTGAAGAGAGAGGTTGGCCCAGTTGGGCAGAGCTCAGTGTAATGGTTCCATTCTCCACTAGATGGCACTGCTTAGCCTACTGGGATGCATTTTAGTAGCACTTGTAGGTGCGTATGCGCATGCATGGGAGCAGTGAAAATGGCGTCACTCAGCTACCCAGTCTCTAGTATCGAAACTCTGTTCTTCCCATTCAGCAATTGCGCACTGTCCTGTGTCTTCAGCTTTTGTCCATTGCCTGCTTTTTCACTATCCCTGACCAAGCTCCAGGCAGTACTTCTCTCCTGAGTTTTGTCTCAGATGTGGCTGTTTTCCCTTGCCCCTTACTTCTGAAGGACTGAGGCTTTGACCTGTTCTGCCCCTCTGTGGGAAGTGTCTCACCAAGCAATGGCCAAATGCCCGCTGCACCCAGGAACGCTTGCTGGACTCTGCTGCTGCCGGTGCCCTGAGACTGTGGCCAGGTGCCAGCCCACCCCAGAAAAAGTTCGCAAGATAGTGTAGCAGCAGCATTTCAGGGATTATGGAAAATCAACGCACATCTGGCACCAGGCTTCACCCTTAACAACCTTGTTCCAGCACCAGCGAATGTGGCCATTCTCTAGGGTCTGCTGGGACCAGGTGGTCTCAACAGTGTCTAGCAAATGTCCTTCCAGGAGTGGAACCGCTTTCCCTGTGTGGCCCAAGAGCCTCCCGGATCCCACTCTTCTTCTGGGGATTTGCCCTTCCCACCAGAGCACTGCCAGGTATCGAGCTGCAGAGTTGCAGACTCTGCACTCTCCTTGTTTACAGTCTTAATGGAATTTAAACCCTCTCCTTTGTTCTTTCTCCCTTTTTAGTTTAGTCCCTGTGGTTGTTTCCAATTTTCCACTTTCTCTCCAGCTGCTTTTGGGGTGGGGTGCTTTTCCCATGTTTTCCCCGAGTCTCTGTTCTCTCTGCCCACAAAAGTGGCTCCTTGCCCTTCACGGCTTCTCTCTCCCCAAGTTCACCTCTCTGTACTGTGTATCTGCTGAGTTCTGTGGTTCAGGTTGTGCCGACTGTTGGGTTAATATTCAAATCAGTTTTCTAGGTGTGCAGGATGGTTTAGTGTTGGTCTGGCTGTATTTCATGGACGTGAGACACACAAAAAACTTCCATGCTGTTCCGCCATCTTGACTCCCCTCCGTGGTTTTGATTTGTATTTCCCTGATGATGAGTAATGTTGAGCATTTTTTCATGTGTTGGGTTGGCTATCTGGATGTCTTCTTTGGAGAAGTGTTTATTCATGTCTTTTGCCCATTTCTTCACTGGATTATTTATTTTTTGAGTGTTGAGTTTGATAAGTTGTTTATAGATTTTAGATACTAGCCCTTTATCTGATACTAACCCTTTATCTGATCATTTGCAAATATCTTCTTCCATTCCATCAATTGCCTTTAGTTTTGCTGATTGTTTCCTTCACTGTGCAAAAGTTTTTATTTTGATGAGGTCCAAATAGTTCATTTTTGCTTTTGTTTCCTTTGCCTCCAGAGACACGTTGAGTAAGAAGTTGTGCGGCCAAGATTAAAGAGGTTTTTGCCTGCTTTCTCCTCGAGGATTTTGATGGCTTCCTGTCTTACATTTAGGTCTTGCATTCATTTTGAGTTTATTTTTGCGTATGGTGTAAGAAAGTGGTCCAGGTTCGTTTTTCTGCATGTCGCTGTCCAGTTTTCCCAGCACCACTTGCCGAAGAGACTGTCTTTATTCCATTGGATATTCTTTCCTGCTTTGCCCAAGATTAGTTGGCCATACGTTTGTGGGTCCATTTCTGGGTTCTCTATTCTGTTCCATTGATCTGAGTGTCTGTTTTTGTGCCAGTACCATTCTCTCTTGATGATTACAGTTTGTAATACAGCTTGAAGTCTATATGCTGTTCTTGACAAAAGGATGATAAGGTCAAGAAGAAGGTGCTTGGAGAGCAGTGTGTGGCCTTCAAGAACATGTTATCTTCTAGAGATGGTGATAATAGCGAAGCAGGTTAACCATGTACTTCTGGACTTCATGTGGCAAGTCAATTTGCCACATGACTTAGTAGCATGTGTTTCTTTTCATTAGTTGACTTTTAATCCCCAAGGATTTTGAAATTTCAAAATGAGTAATATCTTTGACTGGAATAACTGTAACAAAAAGCATTGTTTTCAAGAATATAACTGCTTATGTCGTTTAGGTATTCCCATTAGTTTTAATTTATTAAAAAATTTTGTTTTAGTTTTAATTATTTATTTTGAGAGAGAGAGTGAGTAGGGTAGGGGCAGAGAGAGAGGATGAGAGAGAATCCCAAGCAGGCCCCATGTTGTCAGCACAGAGCCTGATGCAGGGCTCAAACTCATGAACCATGAGATCATGACCTGAGCTGAAATCGAGTCAGACACTTAACCAACTGAGCCACCCAGATACCCCCCCCCCCCAATTACTCTTATAAATGTGAATGTATTAAGTACAGTTAAAATTTGACTTTAACCTGGTCTTTCACCTGGCATATTTTAAGTCTTTTTTTCAAGAATAGTAGATTGGGAGCACCTGGATGGCTCAGTTGGTTAAATGCCCAACACTTGGTTTCAGCTCAGGTCATGATCTCACAGTTCATGGGTTTGAACCCCACATTGGGCTCTGTGCTGAGAGCACAAACCCTGCTTGGCATTCTCTGTCTTACTCTTTCTCCCCCTCCCCCACTCATGCTTTATTTCTCTCAAGAATAAATAAACAAACAAAAAAAGAATAGTAGATTGGATATTAGAAGAAGGTGCTTCAAAAGACATAAGATTTATTGATTTAATATTAATTATTGACATAAGTTGTTATGATAGGTTGGTTTTGATACTAGTCTTGATACAAGGCAACCATAATACTTAGGAGCAATAAAAGTAAATTTATATTGTTTACCCAAACTCCAATGGATGTATCATTTTATATAATGAATATTTCACAATTTGAAGGTAAGTAATGAACAATACTATTTATTTTACTGAATAAAATGACATTAAAAGGAACATATTAAATAACTTTTTAAAAGTTAATAACATATATTAAATATATGCTTACATGAAATGTCAGTATACATGCAGATTTGTTGATTACTTTAATAAATATTCAGTAAGTGTCCACTATGCAAGGCACATTTGAGGATATATCACTGAAGATATAGTGAAGCATAAAATAGGCAATATTTATGTTTATATCCCAGTTAGGGGTGAGAAAGAGGATGATAGATAACAACAGTGAAAAAAATGAATAGAAACAAAAGTTCCATGAAGGACAAAAATAGGATGATTTGAGAGAGGGTTGTGCTGATGTAAACTGGGTGGCCAGGAAGGCATATCCTTTGTCTCATTTTTGGAATTGTCCTGTGTAAATTGAGATTTGCATATAAGAAAGTGCTAGCTGTGCAAGGATCTTGGGATAAAGCATTTCAAGCAGAGAGAGAGAGAGAGAGAACAAATGTAATTGCTCTCAATGAGGAGTGAGTTTAGTGTGAAAGAGGGCCAGTCTCATGGCAATATGGAAAAGGAGGAGAAAGGTGTCCAATGGGGTTGAAGGTAAAGTGGGATCTTATAGGACATGGTGGACTTTGTATTTTATACTAATTGCAATGGTTAACCATTGTAAGGGTTTAGCATGGTGGTGACAAGATCCTATTTGTGCTTGAGAAAGGTGGTGAGGTGTTATGGGATGAACTGTGTTTCCCCCACCCAAATTTCTGTATTGATGCTCTAACCTGTAGTATTCAGAATGTGACTGTATTTGGAAATAGGGTATGTAAAGAAGTGATTGACTTAAAATGTCATCTCAGGGTGGGCCTAATTCAATATGACTGATGTCCTTATAAGGAGAGGCAATCTGGATACAAACAGACACAGCAGAAGGACCATGTGAAGACACAGGACAGAAAAAGTCATCATCCACAAGCCAAGGAGAGAGAGGTCTCAGAAGAAAACAACCCTGCTGATACCTAGATATTGGACCTGAAACTTCCAGGATTGTGAGAAAATACATTTCTGTTGTTTAAGACACTTAGTCTGTGGCATTTTGTTATGACCATGCTAGCAAACTAATACATGAGGCAAAGAAAGAAATGAAGGAGTATGCCTGGGGTTTGGGCTTGAGAAGCTGTGTATCTAGAGGTCTCATTACCAGAATGAATAAGGCTAAGGAAGACACAAGTTTGTATACACATGTGTGTGCGTGGTGGTGGGGAGTTTGACTAGATAGTTTTTATGTTTCGATGCCTATCCACATCCAAGAAAAGATACCATTTAGGCAGTGGTAGGTATAAACCTAGTGAATTCACAAATTGTTTCATAAATGATTCAGAAAAGGAAAGGAGAGTCTCCTGTCTATTCCCAGTCACTTCTGGATACCAATGCAAAGAGGTGGACTTATGGATCTAGTGTTATTTATCAATGTCAGTGAGTTGGACTTTCTATTGTTTTGTATACATGCAAGATAACCTTTTGCAAGATTCTTGCTGTTGAAATGGGGCATTGCATTGAATTGTGCTGATTCTAACATCTTGAGCAGAGACGCCACTTGGCCCAGACTCATATTCCCTAAAGGGCCTCGCATTTCTACTTTGGATCTCCTCTCCCGACAAGATGAAACGTAATAGAACCAAAGGTCATCTTGCAAATATACATACAATATGATGCAATCATATTTTTTGTTTCAAAGTTTTACTTTGTCCTACATAAATATTTAAAATAAATTGTAATTTTTATAATTTTCTGACCTTTCTTCATTAAAAAAATATTCTGATAGAAAAAAAAGTCTCCAGCTTCTCATGACCTCTGAGAGGGCCTGGTGATAAGACCCATGTCAGGGTATTATTCTGAGGATTAATTAAGCTTTAATACTTTAATTAAATCGAAGATGGTAACAGGTACAAGTAATTTCTAAAAATCTTGGGTAATTGAGGGTACAGAGACTGGATTTTTATGAAAAAGTTATTGCTTACTCAAAGCAAAGTTAGATATTTTTCAGTTCCCTGTTACACTGCAGACTGTAACTGACTGAAGATAGGGACCATTCTTTCTTTTGTTTTTGTTTTTTTTAATTGAACTTTATTTATTAGAGAGAGAGAAAGAGACCACATGAGTGGTCGAGACAGACAAAAGGAAAGAGAGAGAGAGAAAATCCCAAGTAGGCTCCATGCTCAGCATGGAGCCCAACGTGGGGCTCAATCCCACGACCCTGGGATCATGACTTGAGCCAAAATCAACAGTGGGACACTCAACCCACTGAGCCAACAGGGACCATTCCTATCTCTGCTTTTTTGTCCTAATGTCTAGCATGGTGACTCAGCCATAATAGGCTACCAATTAATGTTCGGGGAACTGGTCTAAGAGGCCGGAAAAGAGAATTTATTAATGAAACATTGTCATTTAAAAAAAATTAACATTTATTTATTTTTGAGAAAGAGAGAGACACAGTGTGAATGAGGGAGGGGCAGAGAGAGAGGGAGATGTAGAATCCGAAGCAGGCTCCAGACTCTGAGCTGTCAGCACAGAGCCTGACGTGAAGCTCGAACTCATGAACCACGAGATCATGCCCTGAGCCGAAGTCAGACACTTAACCAACTGAGCCACCCAGGTGCACAAAAACATTGTTAATCTTGTTGCTGCCATCGTTGCTAGGAATGACAGCTAGCTGACTTTTCAAAAATTTTAATTAAATGTCACATCTGATTAAGACTATCTTTAGATTATCACATAGTAATGCACAGGCCTGCAGAATCAGAAGATTTATTCGAAGAGAAATAAAACATTAGCTAAAAATAACAACTGTTTATTGCTCAAAAGTGTAAGCCTCCTGAAAAGGAGTAAATGTAAATATAAACTTGTCAATGTCTGTTCTCACCTCCGAGCTATAAATTGCATGAAAACAAGAAAGCATTTATCCCACAAAGAGCTTCCTAAGTGTATGTGGCACACATGACTTGAAAAAAATTACTTTTATGTTTTTTTAAAGTACAAACCTTGGCCACCAGAGGCTTCTTTTTGGCCTCGGCAGGCAACAATGGTAATAAAGTGGTCACTTGGAGGGCAGAATGCAGTATCCCAGAGATGTGGGGGACATAGAGGACACTTAATTCCTTATTATAGACGATTGAGATGTTTCCAATTTGTTAGTAAGTCCTACAGAATAGGGTCATCTGGGTGTTTCAGTCAGTTAAGCATCCAACTTCAGTTCAGGTCATGATTTCGTGGTTAGTGAGTTCGAGCCCCACATCAGGCTCTGTGCTGACAGGATGGAGCCTGCTTTACCTGCCCTTCCCCATCTCAAAAATAAATAAACATAAAAAAAAGCACTATAGAATAGGCAAAATTAATTGAAATTGAAATAAAATTAATTGAAATGAATTAAAACACTCAGGGAAAGTATCCTGATGAAAGGACTTTGTGTATATATATTTTATTCAAATAGATGAAAATTAATTTTATAGATACAAATGCTTAAATACACATAGTTTTGCAAGACCTTTCACTTGGAGTAACAAAATAACCCATGTGTGAAAGGCCAGTGTTAGATGTTTACCTTTTAACTAATTGTCTTGAGAGCGGATGGATTTCTACCAAATCTCCTAGTTTTAAGACAGATATCAGGGGTTTCCCAGACTCTTGTCGTCAACTGCTCCAGCCCTCTGATGGCCTCTGCCACCACCCTAGGCTCCAGGGAGCTGACTCTGCCATTTCACTTCAATCCCTGTCATTTGGCTAAAAGGAATCCTTTCCTTCTCTAGGTCTCCCTTCCCTGGGTCTTCCTTCCCTAGGTCTTTCTTTCTCTAGATCTTTCCTTCTCTGTGTCTCCCTTCTCCTGGTCTCCCTTCTCTAGGTCTCCCTTCTCCAGGTCTTTCCTTCTCTGGGTCTCCCTTCTCCTGGTCTCCCTTGTCTAGCTCTCCCCTTCTGTAGCTCTCCCTTCTCTAGGTCTCCCTTCTCTACATCTTTCCTTCTTTAGGTCTGCCTTCTCTAGTTCTCCATTCTCTAGGTCTTTCCTTCTCTAGGTCTCCCTTCTCTAGGTCTGACTCTTGCCTCCCCCTTCCAGCTCCAACCCAGGGCAGATTTGACCATTGTATTAATCATGTCTTTTTAGTCTGTATTTTTTTTTTCATTTTTATTTTTTATTAAAAAATTTAATGTTTATTTCTTTTTGAGGGAGAGAGAGAGAGAAAGAGAGACAGCACAAGCAGGGGAGAGCCAAGAGAGAGGGAGTCACAGAATCTGAGGCAGATTCCAGGCTCTGAGCTGTCAGCACAGAGCCCCACATGGGGCTCGAACTCAGAAGCCATGAGATCATGACCTGAGCTGAAGTTGGATGCTTAACCAACTGAGCCACCCAGATGCCCCTTTTTAAATTAAAAAAAAATATTTATTTACTTTGTATTTTAAAAAAATTGTTTACTTATTTTTGAGAGAGAGAGAGAGAGTGTAATCGGGGTAGGGGCAGAGAGAGAGAGGGAGACAGCGGATCCAAAGCGGTCTCTGTGCTGACAGCAAAGAGCCCGACGTGAGGCTTGAACTCATGAACTGTGAGATCATGACCTGAGGTGAAGTTGGATGCTTAACCAACTGAGCCATCCAGTTGCTCCCCATTCTGAGTAGAGATGCTCAGCATCTCTGATGCTTTTAATCTTGGAGACTTGCTAGCTGTGTCAGGCTAGCTTGCTTTTCCCAGGGCAAGCTAATCTTTAGAGAGAGCAAAAACTCACCTGGCCCAGGGAGTGTGACTTTCATAAGCAAAGCAACCAATCCAGAGCCCATGCCCACAACCCTTCTTCTGCTGGCTCTCACACTCCAGGTACCAGACAACTGGGGGTATCCCCCCCAGCCTAGAGTCTGTTCACATTACTCAAACCAGCCAGTCCTAAACCTGCTTACCTTGCCTCCCCTGCTCCTTCTCACAGAAAAAATAATACTCACAGAAATAATAATACTTATGTTTGTTAAAAAAACAAACCTAAGGAAACAAAAAAACCCCAATAAAGTCTTTTACCCATGTTTTCCCTTCCCTCTGCCTCCTGTCTGACCCTGCTGACTCCTGTGTAGACTCATGTAGTGTGGCATGCCTCCTGTTCTTGGAATCTGTGAGTATTAACAACCCATAATCTCCTGATCTGTTGGCTTTGCCATACCTGAACAATAATAACATTTTAAAGGAACAACCCCTAGCAAAACACTTTCTTATCCCCTTACCCTTAAATGCTTTGTGTCTGGAAGTTTTGACTGAGACTGAATAACACCTGTTTTCAAAGAGAATAGCTAATATTTATTGGCTGCTTTCTAGGTGCCAGATACTGTTCTAAGCACTGGGGGAACAGCCATGGACAAAATGTTTCTGCCCTCACAGAGCTGGCTTATAGTGAGGGGACAGACCACTCACAAACACAAAGCGACTGTGTCAGATGCCACAAGGAAAAACGCAGGACAGGAGGCAGAGAGTGACAAAGGATTGTATTTTTATACAGATTGGCATTTGAGCAGTGACTAGAATGAATGGTGAGGTTAGGTCTCATGTAATGTTGAATTTGGTTAGATAGTTGCATCTGGGGGAATATGCTCACTTTTTGAAAGACCACTTGGGGTAGCATCTGGGACACCATCCCAGAAGACCCAAGAGTCCTTCAAAGCGAATATTCCCACCTCTGATCATTCCTGCTAGAGGAGAAGGCAAAAGAAAGAACAAAGAGGACAAAGGAAGACAAAGAAGTTAGAGAAAGAAAAAGGGAGAGAGAAGTAAGAATAATAACAAGAAAGAAGAGGAAGATACAGAGGAAAGAGCAAGGAAGGAACAGAGGAATGAGGAGAAGATTGGCAGATGTATACACTGAAGTTTGGCTTTGGCCTCGGTATTTGGCTAAGCTTGAAATCTCTAGAAGGCTGAAGAGCCAAAAGTCCGCTTCAAAGTCCTTCCTCCCATCCTGAAAACTGGGTGTGATCATGCAGATTAGCTTCAGATCTAAGCAGCATAGCTGCACAAAGACAATTTTTAGCTGGTTGTATTTTTTTAAGTGCATTTGTTTTTGAGAGAGAGAGAGAGAGAGAGAAATATCCCAAGCAGGCTCCATGCTGTCAGCACAGAGCCTGATGTGGGGTTCAGTCCCATGAACCCAGAAACCATGACCTGAGCCAAAATCAAGTCAGACGCTTAACCAGCTGAGCCACCCATGCACCCCTGGTTGTATTTTTAATATCTGACTATGCACTTTTAAGTCCTGGTAAGAAATTTGAGATACAACTGGGAGTAAAAGATCTTTTGGCTCCATATGTTCAGATTGTATGTCTGTTGAGGTATAAATATATATTTAATTTTATCAGTAAAGCATGCAAAAATGAATGATTGAAAATCCTTACTGTTATGTATAGAAGTAAGACATTGGCAACAGTCCAATTTAGTACGGAAGTTGATTGACGTTAATAGCATAATTTAGGGAACATGTTGGCTACATTAGCTTAGGAAGAATATTGTATTCTTTATGAGCCCTTGATGTTTACATAAATTAAAAAAATTTTTTTTAACGTTTATTCATTTCTGAGAGAGAGGGACAGACTGTGAGTGGGGGAGGGACAGAGAGAGAGGGAAACACAGAATCCGAAGCAGGCTCCAGGCTCTGAGCTGTCAGCACAGAGCCCAACGCGGGGCTCGAACTCACAGACCACGAGACCTTGTCCTGAGCCAAAGTTGGACGCTTAACTGACTGAGCCACCCAGGTGCCCCAATGTTTACATAAATTTAAATAATCATATGAGGAAGAATAACAGAAGTTGGATTATATCAATTTTATCTTCAATTTATTTCATGTAATAGCATTGATAACACCAAATAACATAAATTCTATGGGCTATATTTAATTTTTAAAAAATGGTTATTTATTTTTGAGAGAGCGAGAGAAAGAGAGAGAGCATGTGAGAGGCGGAACAGGGGCAGAGGAGGGAAACAGGACTGAAGCCGGCTCTGCGCTGACAGCAGACAGACCGATGTGGGGCTCGGGCTCACCATACCTGGAGTTCATGACCTGAGCCTAAGTCAGATGCTTAACCAACTGAGCCACCCAGGCACCCCTCCATGGGCTATATTTAATTTTTAGTTATTTGATTCTATTGAGGCCACACGGTTTTAAGAAAAGTTCTATTTCACTTGGGAACATTTGAGAATATTTCACATCTTGTGAGAAGACCTTAACAGCAGAATGTTACTTTGCTACCTTAAACAATTAGGGTAAGGGATATATTTAAAATGGTTTTCCTCCTTTCTCATTGCCAAGTAGTATTCCATTGTGTACATAAACCATAATTTCTTTATCCATTCATCAGTTTCTACTTGGCAATGAGAAAGAATGAAATATGGCCTTTTGTAGCGACATGGATGGAACTGGAGAGTGTTATGCTAAGTGAAATAAGTCATACAGAGAAAGATAGATACCATATGTTTTCACTTTTATGTGGATCCTGAGAAACTTAACAGAAGACCATAGAGGAGGGGAAGAAAAAAAAAAGTTAGAGAGGGAGAGAGCCAAACCATAAGAGACTCTTAAAAACTGAGAATAAACTGAGGGTTGATGGGGGTGAAAGGGAGGGGGTGGGTGGGTGATGGGCATTGAGGAGGGCACCTGTTGGGATGAGCACTGGGTGTTGTATGGAAACCAATTTGACAATAAATTTCATATTAAAAAAATAAATGGTAGAATTCAAAAAAAGTAAAATTATACTGTAAAAAAATTGTGTGCATCCATGATAAATCTTAGATCCAAAGATAAACATATAAAGAGAATTAAAAATAAAAAGAACAAAGTATTACAGAAAAATGTGGTCTCCTGCCCCTTTCTTACAGATCTCTATCTCTGTCTCTGTCTATCTCTATCATCTCTAACTATCTCTATTTCTATCTCTATCATCTCTATCTTTATCTAGCTATATCTATAATCTATTATCTATCATCTATCTATAATCTATTATCTATCATGTATCTATCATCTATTATCTGTCATCTAGCTATGTATTTATCTATCATCAATCTATCGTCTATCTATCTATCTATCTATCATCTATCTATCTATCTAATCAATCATCTATTATCTATCACCTATCTATCATCAATCTATCATCTATCTATCTAATCAGTCATCTATTATCTATCACCTATCTATCATCAATATATCATCTATCTATCTATCTATCTATCTACCTAATCAATTATCTATTATTTATCATCTATCTATCTATCATCAATCTATCATTTGTGTATCTATCTATCATCTATCAATCATCTATTATCTATCTATCTATCTAATCAATTATCTATTATCTATCATCTATCTATCAATCATCTATTATCTATCTATCTAATCAATTATCTATTATCTATCATCTATCTATCATCTATTATCTATCATTTATAATCTATAATCTATCTATCTATCATCTATCTATCTATCTATCTATCTATCTATTATCTAACATATATCTACTATCTTGCCATTCCACTGTCCTCAGAAGTGAACATGTAGTAAGAAATAGGTGGTGTAACCACCTATAGAGGCCTCTGGTAACTGATGACACTGCCAGATTATTTTATCTACTCTATAATGTCAAGCTTAAAACTTCTAACTATTAAAATTTTAGCTATGAAATCTAATAATACTTTTAAAAATAAAACTTTAACACTTATTTATTTTTGAGAAATAAAGCATGAGTGGGGGAGGGGCAGAGAGAGAGGGAAACACAGAATCCAAAGCAGGCTCCAGGCTCCCAGCTGTCAGCACAGAGCCCGAAGCAGGGCTCGAACTCACAAACCATGAAATCATGACCTGAGCTGAAGTCATATGCTTAACCAACTAAGCCATCCAGATGCCCCTAAAAAGCAAAACTTTAGATTTATGCTGATACTCCAGAAGCTCATGTTATAAAGGCAGTATTAAATTTTTGTCATGACTTTGGCTAAATATTTGAAGACTTTTCATTCAGCTAATGGTATATTTGGTGTTCTACTCCTTGTTGTATTATTTTGCTGCTATGTTTGTGTCCTTGTTGAGAATATAAATATGATGAGTTACTTCTTGTTAATTTTCATTATAAACCAGGTGTCCATGCTATGGAGGCCCAGGAACAGGACATATTGCCTGGAGGATATGGCATAACACAAAAATAGAATTAATAGCCAAATTCCCTACTTGAGGCTCCTGCAAATGGTTTGTAGAGGTGGCCTGAGAATATCACAACTACTCTGCTGAATTTGCTCTTTGTTTAGATTTGAAGTATGTATTTTAAACCTTGTGTAAAGGAGAAGAGGAACTATGTCAAAATGTTTCAGGAGACAATTGAGGTTAGAGATGAAGACCATAGTTCTGATTATGAAATGTTAGTGGAACCTAAAAAGAAATGATTAATGCTCTCTTTAGGTCATGGCATGCTTCTTAAAGAGGCTTATTTAAAAGCCTAGAAATAGTACTGCTTTACTGACTAATGCCTGCTGAATAGGGAAGTAGGAGGTGTGAAATTCTTAATTTTTAAATAGAAAAGTTCCCCGCCCCCCGCCCCGCCCCAGGTATTCTCAGTAACTTTCAACATCTTGGGGAGAATGATCATTGGATCCAAGCCAGGAAAATAGCAACAACCAGAATGGGAAGAGCAAGAAGCCTGACCCAACGGCAAAGCAAGCAAGGCTTCAGGGGGGTTCCAACCGCTCTTGTCCTCATGGGTTTCAGGGTCCGGTCCCACTGGGTCAGGATGGCATTCCTGGCTCCTGGCCACTTCCCTGGGCCCACCAGCCTAAACTGGTATGGGCTGCAAGGGCCAAAGAAAACCTCCACAGCCAATTTGGGATCTGTGAGAAACAGCCACGGGATGTTGGGCTTTGCCCCAATGAAGGAGGCAAGCTCATCCATATAGTTAATATAATCTGTCAGCATAGTGTTGCTGGTGCCAAACCTAGAGGTGGGAGAGGAAACAGGTCTGTGGATACTGAAGCTCTATGTAGGACGTCTCACAGGAACAAGAACAGGGGAAAATGCCTTACAGCTTTTTATCAGAGGGACTCAATGTCAATCCCTTGTGTTGGTAAGGGGACCTTGCTCATTTATTCTGTGCTTTGGTAGCTTTCCAAGAGACTTGCATACCGACCTCAACTGGACATTTCCCAAGACTGCACAGCAACTGAAAGGCATTTTTATCCCTGTTCATAAGTGGAAATTGTCTCTTGCTCATGAAGTTCATGCATGGCCACTGAGCTAATTAGTGACAGAGATAGGACTAGAGCTCAATTACCCTGATTATTCTCATTTGCTGACTCGTGTTCATTAGAGCCATCCATTTGGAGGGCATCCTCTGTATCTTACAGGATTTATAGACTGGAGAATAGGAGCCCACATTCATGCACTCCCAGACTCCTCTGATTTCTAATCCTTTCTGGGTCTTCTTTCTGTGATATATTGAAGGAGCCATGGAGGGATGGATTAGGACCGAGTACCATGTCAGGTGCAAAGGAAATCTTCCATAAATACTTGTGGAATGGATGAATTTAACTCATAGCTGTCACGCTAATGACCTCACTCTGGACCATGTAAGACTAGAGTAGTTCCAACTATTCACATTTTTTTTCTATGGAAACCATAGACCCTCTTTACAATAGATGCTCTTACCATTTGCGCCTTTCCCTCATTTTTTTATCAATATCATTCATCATGTCTGTTATAGAAGGCAAAGTGCAAGTTCCTAAAACAAAAGAAAAGATAAAGGGAAAGATATGATAATAGTTAAATAAGTCTGGCATAAGATCAGCCTGCAATGTTTTCTTCTTAATAATGGGTTATGAATCACATCAGTATTTCCATTTTGGGGGGTTCATTGTCTAGCAAAGTAAAATCTTGAGCCAATCAACAGGCGGTCATTTTGAGACAAATACACAAGTCATTTCCAGTCTTCTCAGAATTGAGGTGTCACATAATTAAAAACCAAGAGCCATGTAGCATTTTATCTTTGTATCTTTGCTGTTAAACAAGTTAGAAGATGTTTAAAATCAGTTTCAAGGATTATATTCTAGTCTCTCAGCAGTATTTTTTAAAGAATGTTATCTAATAGTTTATAGCCAAAGGTAAATTGGCATCTCTTTTTTAAGGTATAAGAAAATAAACCTTCATAGGAAACTATCCTCCTTTGTCAGAAAAAGGAATTTCCAACACATAACATGTAGAATTTAGTCAAGCCCCAAGTTTCTCTCTGAAGAGCCAACAGTTCCTAGGTGAGACGGAGGATATGGATTATGCACAAGTCACCAAGAACATGGGCAAGCCCCTAGAGACCAGATCCGAGTTGGGACTGCTCTAGGATTTCAGGCTCATTCTGGAATAGTTAGCACACTTCTCTGAAACCCATACCAAAACATTCTTTTGTGCCCAGAGATACTTCAAATTTAGGGTGGTTTCTTTGGTAATTTTGGGATCACCTTGAACAAGACTAGAATGCCCAGATCTGATTGCTCAGAAACATATCATGATTGCCTAACTTCCTGTTCCTGCAAACCTTACAGATAGGGTCACTTGAACAGCCTCTTTAGGTATGACTTTGTTCCAAAACTTGGAACCTGTTCTGTCCTGGGCAGAAGGAAGATCAAGAAGGAAGAGCTTCTGCTCAGTAGCCCACCAGCTACTATCATTGGGTTGCCTGTAACTGGCCCCTCTGTCCTGGTACTTGGGTTCCCCCAAATTGAGTTATTTGCTTTATCATTCATTTCCCCTTAGACTGAGTGTTTGCCTTGGATCATTGCCTCCTTTCATCAGAGCCCAGATTACAACTTATCTTAACAGAATAAGTGTCCTACCCTCTAATGCCAGTCTCCCTGAGCCTTGAACCTTAAGCTCACTTTATTCCTAGTGGGAATTTTTGTCATCACCTTCCTGGCTGCTGCCTCACTGCTGCAACATTCACACTGCAACATATTTCTGCCTTGGATGAAAGAGTGAAGGAAATTTAAAGAGATCACTGATATGCATGACTGTAATGATGTGGATGACAGCCTGGGGGATGAACGGTGTCTCAGTATACCTAGTGGAAGGTTCCAACCTCCTGTATAAAAGAACATTTAAATTCCAGCATGTCAAGTAGGACTGGAAGCCTTACATAGGGCTTCGAAGGAAGTAGGCCTGCTAAAATCTCTTTCCAGAAGTTTTATACCTCTAGGACCAAACAAACTTTGCACATTCAATTTCTTTAACCCTGGACTTTTGGTTTTATGATTTGAATCTTCGCACAACTGCATTTAAACCTTAGTGGGAATCTGATCCTCGTATCTTCTGCTGGAGGATGCTGACTGCTTTCCATACCTGACCCCAATCAAGTTTGTTGTTGTTATTATTATTTCTTAATACAGGAACTCAGTATTTCCCTACCTTAGAGACTGGTCATCTACTACATCTAGTACTTTCTGCTTCTAATGATCCATTGCTTGTTCTTATCTGACACACGGCAGGGAAAAAGAACAAAAAAAACACTGCCTTTCCAGCAATCATAATTTCTTCCATGAGTGTGGATATTGGAAGCTGGATGGATATTGGCTTGGAAACATCTCTTATGAACCTTTTAAGCAATGTCATTCAATTGAGTTTTGAAATCATAATTTTATAAAATTGTCATGCATTTAAGACCAAAAGCTCTGGTGTTCTTAAGTTTAATGAAAGTCAACCACTTTAAGGAGTTATAAATCACAAAATACTCCCTGAATAATATCTTGTACTATTGCATATGATAATCCAATGTAATATTTTTTAATTGCTTGTAAAATACAATACTAAAAATATAGAATTATAGATTCAAAACCAGATGGGACCTAGAATTTTCCCCTTGTTATTAGGATGATTGCTTTCACAAAGACTCAAAGGCGTTTTTATCGGCATCCATCTTCCCCATTAATGATCTTGTTTGTCTACTTACCTTTTTTTTTTTTAAAAAAAAGTTTATTTATTTTTGAGAGAGAGACAGAGACAGAGAGAGAGCATGAGCCAGGTAGGGGCAGAGGGAGAGGGAGAGAGAGAATCCTAAGCAGGCTCCTTCTGTCAGCACAGAGCCCAACATGGGGGCTGAGCTCACGACCACGAGACTGAGACCTGAGCTGATAGCAAGAATCAGATGCTCAACCAATTGAGCCACCCAGGAGCCCCTGAATACTTACCTTTTACTACTTTTACTGCCCAGCGAGCTTGCAGGTCAACTGTGGGAATGGCAGCCCCAAGGGACTGGACCAAACCAATTATTCCCAGGGTTGGCTTCTCCAGTGAAGGAGGGAAAATGTCTTTAAACAAGGTGATCTCATTGTTTCTGCTCTTAATGATAGACTCATCAAAGAAGGGGTAGGCATAACCATAGCCTGTTGCAAAAATGACACAGTCGATGGCTTCAAACACTGTCCCATCCTCAAAAATGGCCGAAGTCTCTGTGAATTCTTTGACATTAGGCTTAATGGACACTGTGCCACACAGAATGCAGGCTGGGAGCTCATCATTAAACACAGGTTCTTTCCTCAGGGCTCTGTATGGAAAATAGAGACAGCCACTAGAACGGTAATATTTCCTCTTTGTTTTATTGGTCCATAATAATTAATAATCAATAAGGAAGGAAAAACTACACAAGATTTTTTTCTTGTGCCATGGAGTGTTACCAATATGACTGGAGAACAAAACTGAAATAAGGCAATGTTGTGAATTAAGAAAAGTTGCCTTTGCCACTCCTTTCTCTATTTCCTGTGATCTTTTCTCTCCCACAGAGCTTCAGATCTCAGAATTAATCACCTGGGCCCTATCCCCTGTGAAAGCTTTGTCAGGAAAGATCCTAAATCAGAGTCCAGGGGTATTTGGATTTTTTTCTTCACTTCTTATTAACTGTGAACCTTGATCAAATGAAAGTTTCTTAATTTATCTTGCTTCATCTTTCTCATCTGGAGCAGCAGTAACTGTTATGCCCACCTCGGGTCATTGGGAGATGGAAATAAGACCAAGATCCTGGCCGGGTTTCTAATAGAGGGTGAGGTATGAGCCTCCTGCTCTTGTCAAGGCCACCAAGATCCTCAAACTGCCAGATCCAATGATCCATTGTCACTTGTCATCTTACTCAACTTATCAGCGGCGTTGGACGCAGTTGATGGTTTCCTCCTTGAAACACTGCCTTCATTTTGCTCCCAGGTCATCACTCTCTCAATTCCCTTCCTATCCACCTGCTATTCTTTATTACTGTCTCCCACTGAACTCTCCTCTTCCTGACCTCTCTCTGAACAATGACATGCCCCAGGACTCAGCCTTCAGACCTTTTGTCTTCTTCATCTACATTCACCTTTCAAGAGATGTCATCTGGCTTCATTTCTTAAAGTACTATCTATACTCTGGTGAATCTGCATTTTTAACTTATGGTTTGAGTCTTTCTTGTCTTGTGAATCGCAAGCCTGCTCAACATTCTTCTACAATGATGACTCACAATGACTCATAGGCCTTTCAATTTTGAGATGTTTCAAACTAAACTTTGCTTCTCCCACGGTCTTCCACATCCCATAAAAACTGTCAACTCCACCCTCGCATCCTTGCTCAGTTCAAGAGTTTGGAATACATCTCCGAACTCTTTTCTTGTTCTCACATCTGTTAGCCAACCTAACAGAAAATCCTATTTGGGTTTACCTTTAAAGTATATCCCAAATCTGACCATTTCTGAGCACTTGCTGCTAACAAGCCTAGTCTAAGCCACCAGCCTCTGTCATCTGGGTTTTTGACAATAGCCTCTTAACTAGTCTTTTTGCTTCCTTCCTTGACCTACCTCTATACACTGAATGATGACCACAGGTCCACAGTGATTTCTTCAAATTAACTTGGATCTTGTCAGATGCTTGTTATGGCTTTCCATTGCATTTAGAGTAGAAGCCAGTGTCCTTACAATGGCTTACAAGGTGCAATGCCATCTGGCCATTTTGATGTCTTTTGGTTTTATTTCCTACTACTCTTACTCTCCCCATCCTCTTTTCCCCATGGAGAGAAGTCCATTGAACACGCCAGTTTGTTGAACATGGCAGTCATGGCCCTGAAGAGGCAATGCCCTAACTATTTCCTCTGGAATACTTTCCCCCAGACACTCCCCTGGCTCAGTTCCTCAGTTCCTTCAGGGATTTACTTAAAAGTCCCCTCCTCAGTGAGGCCTCCTCTGGGAATGCTGGCAGCTCTCCCCATCACCTCTGCCTTCTTTGTTCTTTTCTTCACAGTACACATCAGCATATGGTCTTCTGCTATCTGTCTCCTGTCTGTTTTCCACTGCCAGAAGGTAAGCTCGTGAAGACAGGGATTTTGAATGTCTTTTCATAACTACAGTCATGGGGCTCAATATAGGACCTGACACACAATAAACACTTAATAAATATTTGTTGAATAAGTTAATTTTGATGTAAACAGTTTATAATTTGGATTTTTCACTCCATGTCAAGGTAATTTCTTATGTGTCCGAGGGTTATATCTAGGGGGATATGATAGGGAAGAGTGAGGAGGAGGCTGAAGAGGCAGACATTGTGACCACATTGCAGTGGGAGGACTCTGTTAAGGGTGGGTGATGAGAGTGCAGCACAGGGAAAGCCCTGCTTTGCTTAACTGAACTTTTCCATGAAGTGAGAGGCAGGAGAGCAAGGTGGCTGAGAGCGAGAAGCTCTGGAGTCAGCAGATCTGGGCTCATTTTGAATACTGCTTCTGCCTTCTGCCTATGGGACTTTGGCAAAGTTAGTAACTACACTGAACCTCAGTTTCTCATCTTTAAAATGGGCATTATAATAGAGATGTAGTAATTGTTGTGAGGATAAAATGAGATAATGCACGTGAGAGCCTTGCTGGGCTGCATTAAGTGCTTAAAACATGTCAAATATTATCGTTACTCTAGGGACTAATTCTCTAGGGACTCTAGGGACGTGTATAACTTTCCAGCTGTGCAAATATGGGAGGGAGGATTGTGAAATGGGAAATAACTCCAAATGTTTTCAGTTCTTCATCCTCTGAAATGTGAGACATGATTGCTTCACTAATATTATTTTGGTTGGTTTTGGAGTTACAACAACACACATTGTGAATTGTTGACACTGAAATGCAAGTAACAGGCATATCATATTTAACTCTGCTTTACCCATTTAAAGGCATCAAACCATAGTTCTCGTGCTTGAATTTTGCATTCATTTTCTTCTTGTACCACCAGTCAGAGATGGCTTTTGGCAAGTTGTTCTTGAGGAAGGTTTCAAATCGATTGACCAACACCATGTCCCATGGATAACCATCATCCCAGACCCGGCTTATCACCCAGGAGCCACTTCTGGAACTGATGATGACCTTAAAAAAACAGCAATTTTTAACCATTAGAGCAGTGACTGTTTGTAGTGGGTATTGTGGTGTGTCCCTCGGGTCTGAGGGGAGTTGGGGAGTTGTCACAGCAGCTAGTGTGAGTGTTGTCTCATGGCTTTCGGCTGTCAGCCCTTTTTGAGAATTGCTTTGGTTGAAAAGAGGGCCTCACCCAAAGTCTTATGCCCTTTCTGTATTTCTTGCCTTCAGTGACTGTTTGATACCTGGTCTCTCATCCCAACTGGAGACAAGTCAGAAGTGTAGCTTTGGAGTAGTGTAAAGGGAAGCATCCTTCCTTTGGCTCTCTCATCTCCCAAGTAAATTTCCTGCGTCTTATCTACATCTCAGGACCAACCACCCTGTCATCTCCTCTGATGGAGGTGCCCAATACCTAAATTCTCATCCCATTTCCTCTAGTGCTTAGCTGGTAACCATTGTCTACAACCAAGCAATTATGACCCCCGAATAGGCATTTCGACTTAAAATGCCTTTCCCCATCCTGAAAGAAGGCAAGAAAGACATCTGGCATCTGAAAACCATAGGCTCAAATCTTGGCTCTCCTACTTACTAATAATGTGATTTGTGGCAAATTCCTTTAACTTCTCTAATATTCAGTTTCCTTATTTGTAAGATGAAGATAATAGGTACCCGCCACATCAAATCTGTGGGAGAGCTGATGCAGTGTGCTAGCCATGCAGTACGACCACCATTGCCTGACATGGAGGATGTATTCCTTTCCTCCCCTTCTGTCATGATCATCCCTAATGATATAGTTTTTCAGGCATTTTTACAGAATTTTTTTATCGGGGCACCTGGGTGACTCCATTGGTTAAGCATCCAATGTGTAAAAAAAATTTTTTTAAATGTTTGTTTATTTTTGAGAGAGAGAGACAGAGACAGAGTGTGAGTGGGGGAGGGGCAGAGAGAGAGAATCCCAAGCAGGCTCCTCCCTGTCAGCTCAGAACCTGACAGGCGGCTTGATCTCATGAACCATGAGATTGCAACCTGAGCTGAAATTAAGAGTTGGCTGCTTAACTGACCGAGCCACCCAGGCGCCCTGCAAGAACTCCCTTTGCTACCTCGTCAACCATATGACTCATAAATATCCTTCAAGGACTGGTGCAGGTCTGCCCACTTGGTGAGGCCTCCAGTTCCATGATCAGAGCAGTTAGTTCCTGAATCACCGGGGCAGCCTTTGTCCTGGTGGCCTCTTGTGCTGTTGTTAGGTTGTTAGGCTTTCCACTTAACTCTTGAGGTTATGTTTAATTTATATATATTGAGGTATTATTTTCCCAAGCACATTTGAAGTTCTTGGAGGAGAGGGGACACAAAGTTGACTTCTCTGTGTCTCTATGCTGTCTAATATAGTGCTTTGAGCAGGCAAATAGGAATATATTTTTATGCCATTTATCCTGTCATGACCTCCTTGCTTCACTCATGGCAATACCATCATTTAAAATAGACTTATGTTGAGGATGCTATCACATCAGTAGGCATAGCATCTAGAGAGAAGATTCCTGTCTGTGGGAGCGCCTGGGTGGCTCGGTGGTTGAGTGTCCGACCTTGGCTCAGGTCATGATCTCGCAGTCTGTGAGTTCGAGCCCCGCGTCAGGCTCTGTGCTGACAGCTCAGAGCCTGGAGCCTGCTTCGGATTCTGTCTCTCCCTCTTTCTCTGCCCCTCCCCCGCTCATGCTCTGTCTCTCCCTCTCTGTCAAAAATAAATAAACATTTAAAAAAAAAGAAAAAGATTCCTGTCTGTGGGCTTCTAGAATCTTTCAAGGCTAGTAGGCAATGTTTGTTCAAACTCCTTCCCGTGACCTTATGGGCCCTGTATCACCTCTACTCCATCTCCTCTCCAACCTCTCCTCCTACCATTCTTTTCCAGACCCACTGAGTTGCAGCAAAGGGGTCTTTCCTCAGTTTCTTGAGACTCTAAGCTTCTTCCTGCTTCAAGGCCTTCTTCCTGGAATCCTCTACTTCTTTTTTTTTTTTTATGTGAAATTTATTGTCAGATTGGTTTCCATACAACACCCAGTGCTCATCCCAACAGGTGCCCTCCTCAATGCCCATCACCCACCTCCCCTCCCTCCCACCCCCCATCAACCCTCAGTTTGTTCTCACTATTTAAGGGTCTCTTATGGTTTGCCTCCTTCCCTCTCTGTAACTTTCTTTTTTTTTTCCCCCTTCCCCTCCCCCCTGGTCTTCTGTTCCTGGAGTCCTCTTCTGACACTGAGCCCCTTCCTCAACTTTTAGTCCTCAGCTTCAATGTCATCAGCTGAAAAGAGCCTTTCCACTCTTGTCTGAGGCAGCTCACCCTGATTATCCACTCTTACAGCATGCTTTTTCTTTCTTTACTAGCACTTTTCACAATTTTCAAATTATTTGTGCATTTACTTCTTTAATGTCTGTTTTCTACCCTAGACTCAGTTCTGGGGTGGGTGTCATGCCTGTTTTGTTCACCACTTTCTCTCCAGCACCCAAGCCAGTGCCTGGTTAAGCATTTGCTGAGGCACATAGTAGGCCCTCAACAAATAACTATGGGGATGACTGTATGCATGAATGACTATAGAACTCGGTATTGCTGAAATCATGTTTAAATGCTTTAACTCCTGCGGTGCTTGGGTGGCTCAGGCAGTCAGGCATCTGAGTTAGCTCAGGTCATGATCTCACGGTTCGTGGGTTCGAGCCCCGTGTCAGGCTCTGTGCTGACAGCTCAGAGTCTGGAGTCTGCTTCAAATTCTGTGTCTCCCTCTCTCTGCCCCTGCCCCCACTGGCACTCTGTCTCTCTTTCAAAAATAAACACTTTTAAGGAATTAAATGCTTTGACTCCTTACCAAAATCGCAAAGTAGATTCTCTTTTTATCTGTTTTATTTATCTTTATGAGAAAACTGACACTTGGAGGGATTGAAGGACTTGACCCAAGAGTATCAGAGTCATGACCTTAACCCTACATCCACACTAGCTTTGGAGGAATTGATTAGACACCTGTTAGACACCAAACGTCCTGACGAAGATGACTGTTGAATGACCTCACTCCCTGCTGATGATCTGCCTTTGTCAGACCAAACTATTGAAAACCTCACCTGTTGTGGAGGGAAGCTGAGATTAAAGAAACACTACTTAGTCTTCCTGTCAAGAACCCTGTGCACTGCTGCTTCCCCTGCCCCCGGTTTCCTAACACGTCTTTCCAGTGTAACTACTTCTGTTCCTTTAAAGATAGTTCCCCGAGTACCTGAGAAATAGTACCTGTTTAGCTGTGCGGCTGAGTTCTGTGGCAATATCACAGCCCGAGTTTCCCAGGCCAATCACCAGGACTCGCTTCCCCTTGAATATTCCTGGTTCCTTGTATTCCCGGCTGTGGAAGCATTTGCCTTTAAAAAGTTTTAGTCCTGAGTGAAAAGTGGCAAACATATGAGTCATTTGGTTTCCATTTAAAAATCCGCTATAAAAGGCTTGTAGGTGAATGCAGTCAGAATGATATGGAACTTCAACGCTCCAGGAATATTACATATAATAGAAGCATATGTTAATTTAATCATATATATATATATATATATATATATATATATATATATATATATTTAAAAAGCATGATCAAGATAGTCATTCGTGCCAAATGTATAGATGGCAGCCTAAATTTCACCCTTACCTGGAAAGGACTCTTTTGGTAGGTTGGGGTACACGTGGTGTCCAGAACAAATTAATACAGCATCAAAGACAGTGGATTCTTTTTTACCATCCCTTTCAGTGGTAACATCCCATTGGCCGGTGACTGAGAAATCGGGACGTTTATTTACACTAGATACGAGTGTCTAAAAGAAATAAAGACAGGGGTGCCTGGGTGGCACAGTCGGTTGAGCGTCCGACTTCAGCCAGGTCACGATCTCGCGGTCCGGGAGTTCGAGCCCCGCGTCGGGCTCTGGGCTGATGGCTCAGAGCCTGGAGCCTGTTTCTGATTCTGTGTCTCCCTCTCTCTCTCTCTGCCCCTCCCCCGTTCATGCTCTGTCTCTCTCTGTCCCAAAAATAAATAAACGTTGAAAAAAAAAATTAAAAAAAAAAAAAGAAATAAAGACAGACTTCTTTTCTATGCTAACAGTTAGATTTGGCACCAACTTGATAGAATAGTATGGAAAAAAATCGTTAACATTGGATTAGGAAAAATACTTAATTCATTCTTAAGGTACATATTATGAATTTAAAATTCAAGAAAATCAAACATTAAATGGTAAATACATATTTTTGTCCTCACATGGCTTCTTGTGCATAACCAATATGTTCTGCAGACCAGAGTGACTCCCCTCTTGGAGATATGATGTGAATTTAATCACAGCTTACAACTGGCGTGTATCACACATACTGAGTAATCTAGTGGATGATAGTTTTTGTTTTTTTGTTTTTATTTTTTTAACGTTTTTTATTTATTTTTGAGACAGAGAGAGACAGAGCATGAACGGGGGAGAGGCAGAGAGAGAGGGAGACACAGAATCAGAAGCAGACTCCAGGCTCTGAGCCATCAGCCCAGAGCCCGCCACGGGGCTAGAACTCACAGACCGCGAGATCCTGACCTGAGCTGAAGTCGGACGCTTAACCGACTGAGCCACCCAGGCGCCCCAGGATGATAGTTTTTGTAGTAACAACTACCTCCTAATATACCTCTTCCATTTTATTTTTTAATATCATTGTTGTCTTGGAGTGAAAGATACTGTCTATATTCATAGCATAAGTTCTCAATTTTAGTGTGCACAAGGATTCCCTGGAAAGCTTGTCGAAGTACAGACTCCTGGGCCACATTCCTAGATATTCTGAATTAGTAGGTCTTGCACAGGACATGAAAATTTGATGTTCTGACAAGTTCCCAGGTGATCTTAATGCTATTTGGCCCATACATTGAGTCGCACTGGATTAGATTATCAATAAATATTTATTCACAGCTGAATGGCTGCCTGTTGGTTGGTATGTTTCCTCTTCAAATTTTTTTTTCAATTCTTCTGGTTATATTGGAAAGAGAATCTCTATTTGATATGAATTGTTCTTTTTTCTTTCTTTTTTTTAAAGTAGGCTCCACATCCACTGTGGGGCTAGAATTCATGACCCTGAGATCAAGAGTTGAATTGTTCTTATCAACTTTATTATGTATAGCATCTCATTCATATTAAACAATATGTCTACACATATCTGTATAATATCTTTGTTATTTATGAAATATAACAAAAGCACTTATAAATTCATGAGGTCTTGCATATCATTTGTTTAGAATAACTCTGGGATTATGAATTTATTTATGGTTCCTTTTTGGGTTATATCTTCTGTTTGTTGCAGCTGGTTTACAGAAATGCAACTGATCTGTATATATTGATCTTATATACTACCACCTTGCCCAATATTTTTATATTAATTGCTATTAAACCTAGTAATTCATCTCTAGATTCTTTTGGGTTTTCCATATAGAAAGTCATATCTGTGATGAATGCTGTTTTTTTTCTAGTTGTCATTCCTTTTACTTATTTTTCTTTACTTGCTGTACTGTTTCTTAAGACTATTGAAAAGAAGTAGTAATAATAAGAATCCTTGTTTTGTTCTGGATTTTAAAGGAAATGATTCCAACTCTGCACTCTTTAGCACAGCACTGTCCAGTAGCAATATAACATGAACAACATATGTAATTAAACATTTTCTAGTAGTCACATTAAAATAGAAAAAAGTGTATAATTTAATCCAATCTATCTGATGTTTTGTTGTTTTAATAAGTAACCTACATAAACATTGTTAATAGGTATATTATATTCTTTTCCATAATAAGACTTTGATATCCAGGGTGTTATTTTATGCTTCTAGTACATCTCAATTTGGGGATAGTGATTACTATACTGAACAGTGCAGATTTAAGATGTTTGTATGTTTCCATGGGTCAAGAAAATTCCTTTCTAATCTTAGTCTGGTGAGGCTTTTTTTCTTTGCTTTTCTCTTTTTTCTTTCTTTTAGGTAGAAATAAATGTTAAATTTTACTTTTCAGAATTTGGTAAATATATGGTTTTCTTCCTGTAACAGGGTTTTATACTGAATTACATGTTTATATTGCATGATATTAAAATTCTCTGTATCCTTAGCCCAAACTGATTTCAATGAAGATAGTTAATTTTTAAAAATATTTTGCTGAATTCATTTTTTAAGGTTTTTTTTCCCACCAATTTTCATGGGGAGCTAGGCCTATAATTTTCCTATTTCCTATTAATCTTGTCTGCTTTTGATGTCATGGTCATAATGTCATGGGATAAGTTTGGAAGTCATACTTTATTTTTTAGTCTCTGGAAGAGTTTACAAAATATTGAAATAGTTTGTTCATTGTAAATTTGGAACTACCTACAGAATATTTTTTTAATGGGTAAAATTTTAGTTTCTGAGTCAAAAGAACTCTAAGTTACCAAAGGACTATTCAGACTTTCTACTTATTTTTATGCGAGTTTTGGGAAGTTTAAAATAAAAAAGATTTTCAAATTTAACCAATTTAAACATTATTTGGCAATGCTTTTATAGTTTTCTTATTATATATTTTTTTCATCTGCATCAGTTTTATCCATTGTTTTTGTTTCTAATATTATTTGTTTGTATCTTTGTTCCTTTTTCCTCAAACTGTCAGCTATTTGTTTTTGTTTGTTATTTTGTTTGTTTTTTTGGCTTTTCGAAGGATGAATTTTCAATCATCATAAGATGTTTTTAAAATTTCATTAAGTTCTCTTTACTACCTTGTTCATTCTATGTCCTTTTGGGCTTATTCTGTTTTTCTTTTCCTAATTTCTTTATCTTGTTAGTTTTTCAACTTTCTTATTTTCTAATATAATCATTTAAGCTTATAATTTTCATTAAAGTTTTGGTCTCTATGCTTTCCACAGTGTTGATATGTAGAATTTAAGTTATCATTCAGATCTAAATATCTTAAAATTTCTATTTTAATTTCTTCTTTGACCCATAAATTGTTTAGAAAAAAAGGAGTTTTTCATTTATAAATTCACGGCTGTTTTACATTTATTTTTCCCTTTATTAATATCTAAGTTAATGGCATTTTAGTCTAAATGTGGTATGTGGTATTTTGTAAATTTCCAATGTATTCTCTAAATCTGGGGTCAGAGAGGCCACACTCTTAAAAATGTTGACAACCGGGGCGCCTGGGTGGCGCAGTCGGTTAAGCGTCCGACTTCAGCCAGGTCACGATCTCGCAGTCCCTGAGTTCGAGCCCCGCATCAGGCTCTGGGCTGATGGCTCAGAGCCTGGAGCCTGTTTCCGATTCTGTGTCTCCCTCTCTCTCTGCCCCTCCCCCGTTCATGCTCTGTCTCTCTCTGTCCCAAAAATAAATAAACGTTGAAAAAAAAAAATTTAAAAAAAAATGTTGACAACCAAGGGGCACCTGGGTGGCTCAGTAGGTTAAGAGTCTGACTTCAGCTCAGGTCATGATCTCATGGTTCGAGATGGTCATGATCTCATGGTGAGTTCGAGTCCTGCATCAGGCTCTGTGCTGACAGCTCAGAGCCTGGAGCCTGCTTCAGATTCTGTGTCTCCCTCTCTCTCTGCCCCTCCCCTGCTCATGCTCTGTCTCTCTCTCAAAAATAAATAAAAAAATTTTTTTAAATGTTGACACTAAGAAAGAGATACTGAAAAGAACGAGTAAGAATCTGATAATAAATATAGAATTCCTCACAGTTATGCCCCTATCTAATCTTTTGATAGCATCTTACCTTAAATTGTATGTATTTCAGGAGGTTCTTTTCCTTGGCAAATACAGTGATATATTCCTGGATCTTGTTGTTGTGCATAAAGTTAGGGAAGTGATCGGGATATGGGAAGTCTGAGAAACACATCATCTCTTTGGAAGAGTTGGTAAAGACAGACTGGTAAATACTGGCCCTGCCTTCCTCTGCATGGTCCTGTAAATGTATAGTTTCAAATGAAAGAGAGTTTGTAAATAGGTACACTTACCATGGTCATGGCCAGTTCCAAATAATTATCACTCCTTTAAGTCACCTTTACCCACAAGTAAATTCAGGAAGATGAGGAATAAATTAACTTTATTTAAACAATTTGACATCAATCAAAGGAACTTACAATATGGAGAATATATATTTCTTAACATCTTTTCTAAGGGAAACAAATTTTAAATTTAATTATGTCTTTTTAGGAATATATAATGAGAATCAAAGAAGGAGAATTTCTGATACATTATGATATGCATTAACTTTGAGGACATTATGCTAAGTGAAATGAGTCAGTCACAAAAGGATAAATACTGTATGATTCCACTTATATGAGATATCCAGAGTTATCAAATTCATAAAGACAGAAAGAATAGTGGTTGTCTGGGGCTGGGAAGAAGGAAGAATGGGGAGTGATTGTTTAACTGGTACAGAGTTTTAGTTTGGGAAGATTAAAAAAAGTTCTGAACATGGGTGATGGTATGATCATACAACAATGTGCATAAACTTAATGCCACAGAACTATGCATATCAAATTACATATCACTTTAACATTTCATGAGATAGTTCTGGTTAATTAGATCATAATATTTTCTCATGTATGTAGGGCATAGAAAACTTAGGTTATGTTTATAATAGTGTTTTCAAATGTTTTTAACCACAACCTGTAATTAGTAATATATTTTATATTGCAACATAGCAAGCACGCACACACACACACACACACACACCCCAAACGTTTTATGAATAAATCATATCCAACTACTTGAATTGCATCCTGATATTTTCTAGTCATTCCATTTAAAAATGTAGTCTGATTCATCTTTATTTCATACCACACCAACGGGTCATAGTTTCCAGTTTGAAAAACAGTGGTTTAAAAAAAATGGAAGGGTGATATTTGGAAGATTGGGTAGAAGAAAAGAGAATAGAGGCAGGAAAGAGGTTGATGTAAATCACCTAGGTCTTCAAGTTTATTCTGTGGGCTGAAATTCCAAGATTAATATACCTCAGATAAAATTGAGGGGAACACTGAGGGCAGAGGGGCTTTTGTTTTCACATTTGAAATTTTGGTGAGATTTCACTTAGTTTAAAGGCTCTGCCTGCACCAATCTGATAAGGGGAGGTTGACACAGTAGTCAAGTAGCAGTGATTAGGAAGAGGTAGGATCTTAATTTAGTGCCCTGAAGCCCATTCAGTTTGAACAGAATATAGGAGTTCCCACTTGCTCCCAAAGAGATGCAGAATTTATCTGAGACTCTTAGCAGATAGTCTACCAGAGAGTTGCCATGGAGAGGGCTAAGTGGAATATGAATAGACAGCTATAGAGTGGACTCTTCGGGTCAGGAACTCAATGGGAAGACTGGACCTCAGGGAGGATCATCTGATGTGCTCATAATAGGCAAGTGGGATTTCATCAGCAAGGAGGGCCACTGGCCTCTGACTAAGCTATGAGAGGCCAGTCTCCAAGTTCATTAACTACTGTGTTCAATTTAAGATTCCTAAAGGATAAGCATGAATGATAACCAAGCAAAACAGGAACACCAAGAGACTAGAAGGGCCAGAGAACAGTCCCAGGACCTGTGTTTGAATTTGAGAAAGTTTGGCTTTCCTCCGCCCCGAGTCACATAAGTCCTTTTTCTCCATAAGTCCAGATCCAATCTTGGAAAAAGCCAGAGGTTTTGGGTGATCTGAAAGACTGAGTATGATCCAAAAGAGACCTGGAGATTGAGCTATGAAAACTTGGGGTACTCCTTTTGTCTTGGAATGCTTTTATGCTTCTCCCTATGAAATTTTGGATATTTGTTTGTTGTCCTATTTATGCTAGATATAAAAAAGTAACCTGAGCATTAATAGTCTAGTTAATGCTTACGGTCTAGGCTATTAACAAACATTAATAACCTCCACTAGTGCTTATGGATAAAACATGCAAAATATCAAAAACTCCCAAGATGAGAAAAGATCTTCTAGGACAGAGCAAGGGTTTTAGGGTTGGTGATATGCTTCACTCAACAGTCTTACGATTGTTCCCTCAACTTCTAAGTCATGTGGTAGGCAGAATTTTAAGAATGACCCTCAGTGTCCCTCATCCCTGTGTAGTCCTCTCCTCTTTGAGTGTGGGTGACACCTATAAATATCTTATCACTCCCCTGACTACGTTGTCATGCGGGCTTCATCTAAACACATAATCTCTTTAAAAGCAGAACATTTTATTTGGCTGGTAGCAGAAGCCAGTTCAGATCATGAAAAGAATTCAGCTTGCTGTTCTTGCCTTTGAAGATGGAAGTAGCCACATACCAAAGAGCCTGACAGCCTTTAGGGGCTGAGAGGAATCCCCAATACGTAGCCAGCAAGGAAACAAAGACCTTCGCTTAACATCATCACGAACCTGAGTTCAGTCACAAACGTGTATGAACTTGGAAGCAGGTTCTTTTCCAGTGCCTCTAGATAAGAGCCCAGCCCAGTCAACACCTTGGTTTTGGCCTTGTGAAACCTTAAGCTGACAATCCAGCATACTGTGCTTCTGACCTACATCATTGAGGATAATAAATGGGTGTTGTTTTGAGTTGATGAGTTTGCAGTAATTTGTTACACAGCAATAGAAAGCTAATACAAGGGTAAAGGTGAGGTACTGGAGCAAGCCAATGTTGGGAAACATTAGGTAATGTTACACTAAGGGAGGAGTTTCATAGAAGAAAAATAATGCAAACCTTTGAGACAGGTTGGGGGTGCTTTTGCAACTTTGGCTGCCCCAAGATAATCAGTCTTCCTGGAAATGTTTAGCTGGTTGGTCTTCAGTTTTTCTTAGGTTCCCCCAAAGCCCCGATTACTGAGAAAAAAGTTGCAACATCAATTAAATACGTGATTTGTGACTTGCTCTTTTTTTTTTTTAAACTTAATGATGGATATCTTACTGTTCCCACTCAGTGTTATAAAGTGCATCTCAGAGCTCATGTTTACAGACTGATTATTTTAAGTTGATCAGGTAGAAAGTTCATGAGAACTTTCCAGAGTTCTTATGGCTCCAGAGTCAATAATTGCATATTTAAATATACTAGGGGTTTTTTGAGGGAGTGGTCAACAACGAGCCAAACTCTGCTTATTTATGGAAGTAGATTTGTTCTTTTCTTATTACAAAAGTAATTCAAGCTTCTGATTAAACATGACAGATTATATAGATACATTTAACTTTTCTTTCACCCAAAACTTTACTAAAAGGACTGTAGAAGTATCAGAGGTCTGAACTCATGGGTGGGGGGGAGGGTGGAAAGAGAGAGAGAGAGAGAGAGAGAGAGAGAGAGAGAGAGAGAGAGAGAAAATTAAGAACAAACAAAACCCAGCAATCACATCTTGGAAGATACAACATAGATGAATGATGACAACTGACTTAAGAAACCTAACAAAGCCAAAAGCTAAGCCTTGGTCAAATCAAATGGGAACCCAGGTCCAATAATGATATTATAAGACATTCAAGGTAGTCTTTTATTTCACATGTATGATTTCTCAGAGAACTACTGGAGGATGTACTCTACTAAAAGGAGAGAATAAATTAAATAGTAGCACAACAAGGGAAACAGGGTTGCCCAGGTAATGGCAAGGTGGCCTTGATGAGGGAAAGAAGATGGCCAGAAGAACTATCCTTGATAGTTGAGAGAAGAATTAAGCTGATGGACTCGCTGATATGTTTAAACATACTGGAAGGAGAATCATAATTCTGTGGGAGAGTGTGGCGATGAATTAGAAACAGTATTTGTAAAATTAAACAGGGGATACAGGTGATTATTAACTCCAGTGAAAACAAAAAGTGTTCAAGAAAGAAAATGTAATCAGAATCCACTAAGTGGCTCAGCAATGACCAATGTTTCCATTATAACAGTATACACATGAAGGTTTGCTTAAACAAAAAGGATCATGAAACTATATGAAGAAGGAGATGAAAAATTTTGTAAATGGGGGTGACTTTTGTTCCACATAATTTAAGGGATTGCTGTTTGTACATAGCATCAAGCCATGACAAATTTTATAGGTGTAGAGGAAGTTACAAGAGATGAGTGAAATGGGCAAAAATGAATATGGTGAAACAGAGAATTTAAATTTAAGCTATAAGAGGCCAGTTATTACTATGAGTAAGGGAAGATTCAGTGTTGCCTGATTTTCTGATTTGTTCAAAAGAAGACAGATTTCTAGATTTTTATGTAAAATATTAGATTAAAATCTTAAAAACTGTATAGCTAAAATAAAATAGATCAGCTGCAGTATAAAAGCAGCCAGTTTGCTAACTCTAAAATATATAAAAATGATTGATTTTTGTCTAGTAATTTTGTGATTTGTAGCTTTTGGTGAGGTTAGAAAGCTGGGTAGTCTCAACACAAGGAGAGACTAAACATTAAAAAAAAAAAATGATCCAGAGTAGAATAAATTCAGGGGAAGTGAACAAAGGGTTGTGTGACCAGAAAAAAAGAGCCTTTATTCATGAAACCTCAGGTCCAAATCCAGACAATTTACTGATGTATTGTTTGGGTATCTCCTGAGACAGAAAGAGATTTCCCCTAGACCTGTGGCCTAGTCCTAAAGTACTTAATTCTCTCAGTGATCAAAACAGGTGAGGGAAAGACATTACTCTGGCTTTAGAAGGACCTAGGGAAGTGATCCAGGAAACAGCTACAAAAGTTTGACTGATCTGTACCATGATTTTTTCACACTTAACAAATGTTTGGATACCTCTCAAAGGAAGACAAATGCTGAGAGAATATATAATGCTGACTTTAAAAACTAAAGGTAATGAAAATACAAAATTAAAATGACTTTATGATATAATTCCATAATATGAGTTCAAGGCATACAACTGTAAGGCTTTTAGTGGTATTTGAGAAACATGGTAAGCGATGCTGTCATCTGCAATGTGGGCCCTCTCACAGAGGTAATTAGGGAACTCTGAATAACCAATGTATTAGTTTCCTGTGTACTGTTATAAATTACCACAAACTCGATGGCTTACAATAGCAGGAATCTATTCTCTCACAATTCTAGAGGCCAGGTGTCAGAAATCAGTATCACGGGGCTGAAATCAAGGTGTCCATAGGGCTGTGTTCATTTCAGGGGCTCCAGGGGAGGACTCATTCCTTGCCCCTTCCAGCTTCTGGCAGATGCCAGCCTTCCTTGGCCTTTTCAGGGCCTAGAGGCCACCTGAATTCCTTGGCTAATGGCCTCTTCCTCCATCTTGAAGGTGGAAGTCACAGCATAACATCTTGAAAGCTCTCTTTCTGCCAAGGTGATCACATTACCTTTTCCCTTCTGTCTCTGGGTGTCAAATCTCCTCTGCTTCTCACTTATCAGCATATATGTTATGGCATTTTCAGCTCACCTAGATAATCCAGAATAATATCACCATCTCAAGATTCTTAACTTAATCATATCTTAGTTTTCCTTATTAGGGACATTTGCAAGTTCCAGGGATTAGGATCTGGTGTCTTTGGGGGCACCATTGTTCACTTGGTCAGCCTACCACAGTCCACTGGCCCATAAAGATTCATATATATCCCACATGCAAAATTCATTCACCCCATCTCATCACCCCAAAGTCTCAATCCATTGCAGCACTAAATCAAGTCCTGAATCTTATCTATATATCATCAGCTCAAAAGTCCCAAATCGCATCATCTAAATTATCTCAATCAGATATGGATGAGACTCCGGGTATGATCCACCTGCAAAATGCCTTCCCCTCTGTGGACCTGTGAACTAGAAAACAAGTTCTCTTCTACTAACGTACAGCAGTGAAACAGGCATTGGGTACCAGTTATAGATGTTCCCATTCCAAAAAGGAGAGAATGGGAGGAAGAAAGGAGTTACCAGTTCCAATTTTGAAGTCCAGTAGGGTCAATGTTATTGGGTTTCAAGACCTGGGAATAACCCTCTATGTTTCAAGATTCCAACCTCTGGGCCCGCAGTCTCACCCTCTGAGGTTTTCATCTTTTTCTTTTTTTAAAAAAAAATTTCTTTTAATGTTTATTTATTTTTGAGACAGAGGGAGACAGAGCATGAGTAGGAGGGGCAGAGAGAGAGGGAGACACAGAATCTGAAATAGGCTCCAGACTCTGAGCTGTCAGCACAGAGCCAGATGTGGGGCTTGAACCCACAAACCATGAGATCATGACCTGAGCCGAAGTCGGATGCTTAACCGACTGAGCCACCCAGGTGCCCCCCACTTTTTTTTTTTAATTTTAAATGTTATTTTCATCTTTTTCTTGAAGAGAAACATATGTTTGCAGCTGAGTAGTTTATCATTCTATGATGGCAGGATAAAATTTTAAAGGCTTTCTTGAGCAGCAAGAGATGTGGCTGCTCTCAAAGGCTGTATCATCAGTGTCTATCTTTAGCGATGTTTTGCAAAGTAAGTTGGAATACAAGGATTGGTTAAGATTCCTGTAGAAATCCTGCCAGCTCAATAGGCCACATGCTGCAATTGTGCCACACAGTTTACCGAGGGGTTAAGCACTCAGGCTGGAGAGATAGCCAGCTTGAATCAGGATCTTGTCTTTGCCATTTACCAGCCATTTGCCATTTCCTTTCTTTTCTTTCCTTTTTTTAAGCTTCAGATTCATTTATGAAAGGGAAAAACTCATACCTACCTTATAGCGTTATTGCAAAGATTGAATTAAATGGGAAAAAGCATTTGGCATATAGAGAGTCCTCAATAAAATTGCCCTAAGAGTCAACGGTATGCTAATCTGAAGCCCTGTCAGCACATTTCATCAACATATATTAGGCTCCACAACGTTATACAAGATTAAGCAGTTTCAGTAATTCTTTACAGCCCAGAAAATATCTGTATTAATAAGAATAATTTTCATGTCCTTATAATATTTAAAGAGTTGTCATAGACACTGTCTCCTTAAATGCAAACTTTTTTATTGAGGTATAAAATATAATACCAATTTTGCACTTGAGGAGAAAATAGTAGCTTAAAAAGGGTTATTGCTCTTCTTAAATTTGCATATATGAATGGTTTATTAGAAGAAGACGAAGAAGAAGAAGAAGAAGAAGAAGAAGAAGAAGAAGAAGAAGAAGAAAAAGAAGGAGGAGGAGGAGGAGGAGGAGGAGGAGGAGGAGGAGGAGAAAAAGAAGGAGAAGAAGGAGAAGATAGATGGAGTAGGCTTAGTGAGTGTTCCTAAGTTGGAGACGGTGAAGGACCTGGGGCACAGGAAGGCCCTCACACCTGCTGTTATGGTTGCTAGGCAACACAGAAAGTGATTTAATGGCTGCATAGAGGCATGTCTGCTGGCAGAGTCCTTATTATGAATGCACAGAGACAAAAGGATATTGAAGAACTTGAAATCAGTGTATCCTTTTCTTGGTTCTCCTATAACTGTCTCATTAATTATACGGTTTTGGCAAAGCCAGAGTTGGCACCTGAAACCTGAAAATCTGTGGTCTGAATCACTAAGTGGACCTTTGGTAACCTCAACAAAAGAATGGGAACAGTCATTGTTTTTTAAGTGAGGAACTCATGTGATTATATTACATAAATCTAACCAATATTTGCCCTCAGATTTTATTTCTGAGTGGCTCAGTTATTAATGGTTTATCAGGGGTCAATTCTGTACACAGAGATCTTCAAAGCTAGCCCATTATCTCATTTACTTCTGAAGTAAGCAAGAAACTTTTCAACCTGCTTCTGATGCTGTGTTTTGTAGATTCCAACCTAAGAGGGATTCTAACTGCGGGGCAGTTGGTTTGGAGGCCTGTGCTCCAGAATTGTGTTGTCACACACTTCCCACCCCACTTCCTGGTCTGCTGCAGTGATGTCCCACTCACCGAGAATTTCCACAAGCCCCCAATATCTTCACTCTTCTCAAAGCAGGTGGGCTCCAGTCCTTCTTCCAGACAGCTTCTGATGGTGGCCAAGCCACTGACACCAGCTCCGATGATGGCCACTCTCTTTCCCATGGTTGCCTATGCAAAGACCCAGGGAACATTTCTAGCAACAGTATTGCTGAAAACTTTTTTTTTTTAATCACTCTTTGGCCTAATAAGAACCTTTGTTTTGCACTAAGAAAGCAATATTAAAAAAATAGATCAGAACCTTTTTAAGTAATCTAACTACATTTTGCATTTCTCTCTGATTTTTAAAGACAATGTTTTGTTCCAAAAAAAGAAGCGCTTTGCTTTTAGTCAACTCCCCCAAATTAAGAGACTGATGGTGTAGTATATGTATTTATCCTTTTTGCTTTTGCCCTTTTGTCATTTATTTTCTACCAGAGACAGTGAACATGAGAAAGATAAGGAGATTCACAACTAAAACACATATGCACACGTCAATACCCACAAACATGTATGTATATATGAATGAAGAAACAAATATGCACGTGTATGTGCACACGCACACACATTAATTTCTTTCTACTTTTACATAAGACTGAATGAGGAAGAAAGTCAGGGCATATTAATATTTTAGTATGCCAGGCAGTCACCTCATTCCCCCCTACAATGTTCTTCACCTTCTCAATTAAAAAAAAAAGTCTGGTCTCTTATCTAACAACAACTTCCTTCCATTAACTGCCACCCCAAACCTCCATTCTCTTTTTTAAAAATTAGATTTCCTAATCTTTTCCTGATTCTGACACTATCTTTAGGTCTTACTATTACTTCTATTTTTTTTTCTTTTTAGACAAAATCACATAGATATGCAGTGACATAGACTTGGATGACAAGAATCATAATTCTTAGGAAAAAAAGATCTACACAAATTAGACATCATTCTCATTCTGGCCACATTTGGTATGAACTATAGATTCCCTTCTCCATTTACCCATCCCTCCCACCTCCCTCTCTGCCCATTATAGTATCTTCCTTTTCCCCTTTTCTACCTTTTTCTTTATCTTCCCTTCTCCTCTATGTTTCAGTCCTGTCCCAGGTGTTTGGGCAGTTTGGAAGGAAAAATGTTTTCCCTGAACTAGCACTCCATGGAAGCTATTGGCAAATGGGAGGAACTGCTTTTATTTATTTAATTTTTTTTTTTTTATTTGGGGGGAGGAACTGCTTTTAAAGAGGAACTCACTTAATGGCCCTCTTATCAATTCCCTGGGTGGGCTGGGCTCTGCCCAGTCTCCTGGCCACCTGGCACCTGCTTTCCCTTTAGTCAAGGTAAATATAATCCACCGCTTACACTCCTGGATACTCTGCTGGGAGTCAGACACTTTTTCCCAGGTGACCGCAGTTTTCTGCTCTATTTTATTGTGTTTACTTTATTTTACTCGGTCCTAATTTTAGTGGGGGGGTATCTCATAGTAGTGCCCCCTAACACTGTAGAAACCTAGCTGCTTAATTGAGATATCCCAGCAGTGAAAATGGGTGTTCTCTGCTCCTTCCTCCCGTTCTCTCTTTTGACCTTTGTGGTCAAAGGCTTGGATTTCACAAATTTGTATTTCTTTGATTCTGGGACAGTGTGCCATCCTGGAAAAGATCAAGTTTAATAAATTGATCCATTACTACCAGGTAAAATTATATTGGCTAGGACCAAGCAAGCTAACTCCCACTCATGAAATACAGTGAAATTGCTAAAAATTGGTTCCCCATTGAGCATTTTCTTATATCAACTAAAATTATGACACCTCAATTATTCTACCCAGGTAATCCCTTAATTGAGCAGGTGATACTTAGCAGAAACTGGCATATATCTAATTTTTTGAGGAGCTGCTTTTTTATGTCTTTTGAAGATGGTAGCAGTGCTCATCTGTAAAGTAAACGTGGTTAACTGGACGGAGAGACTTCAGATCTTCATTCTGTCTCTTACAGCTGTTTGGCTTTGAGCAAGTCATTTAACCCCTCTAATTCTTGGTTTCTTCATTAATGAAATAGGGATACTTCACTACTACCATCTGTATTGCTCAGTTGTTGCAAGGATTACAGTATATTTATGTATATATGTATATTTATAGATGTATATATATTCGTACATATACACATATGTGGCATGTAGTTAGCAATTACTAAATGGTAAATGTGGATTGTTGGTAAGTTTTTTTTTCTTTAAATCATGGGGTTCACTAAATTTTTTAGGGCTACAGTTCGGACCGCGTGGTTTTATCTCATTTCTCATACAGCTCTTTTCAGTTTTCATGCCACATAAACTATAGTGCGAGAAAAGACTGTGGCTCTCTTTCTCAGGAACGTTCCTGTAGCCTTATTCATCTAAGGAAGGGCGGGACACACCCAATTCCACCTTGGCCTCTGATGTTGTTTTCTTTCTCCAGGAGGTGAAAAAGGCCACTCTTCCCCTCTCTGCCCTTCGCAGGAGTGTATATTCTGTCGGTGGAGGACACGTTTATTGCCCCCTGTCTCTCCTGGGCACCTCATCCTAGCTTTTCTTGCTTCATTGCCCCCTCTTTTCCAAACCTTTAATGCTGTTTCCTTCCTGTTCTCTGGAACGGGGCCAGCTAGAGAGAATATTTGATAGAGCAATTTAGCTCAGGGTATGGCACTCCATGGAGGGACGCATATTGGGTATGTCCCCAGTTTACTCTTAATTCCTGGCTCCATTCCCAATGCACTAGTTTGACGGCTGTTCTAGACCCACAGTTTCAGGTTTCCAGGTGGCAGTTTGAATGTGAGTGCTTCAGTGAAGAGGATTGACAACCGAGATTTCCTGAAGGAATGTTCGAGTTAAGCAATGAGACTACCAGCTCACCGTCTTTTCTCTGTTTCCTGACTTGTTCAGTCTCCTTAACTGCATAGAGATGTTCATTTTGTATGTACCCAGGGGGATTCAGTGCCTGCTTTCCTCACATAAGGTCTAGAGTTGGGACTGACAAACTTTATCTGCGAGGGGCCAGATAGCAGATGTTTTAGCTTTGTGAACCATATAGTCAGTCTCTGTTGGAACTACTTAATTCTGCCGTTGTAGCTGAAAATAGCCATAGACAATATGTAAATCAATGGGCAAGGATGTGTGTGTGTTTGTATGTGTGTTTTTAATGTTTATTTATTTTTGAGAGAGAGAGAAAGAGGCGGGGGGTGGGACAGAGGGAGAGCAAGAGAGAGAATTCCTAGCAGGCTCTTTACTGTCCGCACAGAGCCCCTGTCAGGGCAGAGGAGCTCAAACTCATGAACCATGAGATCATGACCTGAGCTGATATGAAGAGTTGGAAGTTTAAGTGACTGAGCCATCCAGGCACCCCAGATGGGTTCTAATAAAACTTATGTGTAGACTCTGAAGTTTGAGTTTCATGTAATTTTCACATCTTATGAAATATTAGTCTTCTTTTGATTTTTCCCCCCAACTGTTTGAAAATGTAAAAGCTTGTCTTGGCTTGCAAGTCATACAAAAACAAATGGGGCCAGATTTGGCCACAGGCCTGCCCCTTCTTTGGAGAAACATTATTCTAGCGAATCATTGTTCAAGGTATTGCAGGTCTTCTGTGAGGTGGTCTTATTAAAAAGCTTCAAAGTATGAACAGATAGTTCTGTTTTTAAGGAATTTTCTAGGGAAGAGAATTTCCAAGTAAACATGCCTCTTGCAAATTCAATTTGCCCACCCTGATGGATCCCCCCTCTAGTAAGTGCTCACCACATTCCCGCCCACCTCAGAACTCAGGAAAGCCAGAATTAACCATCAGTGAGTGGAGGCTTGTCTGAGAACTACACCCATTCTCCAGGGCTACCATTTAGTTATCATTTCCATCTGTTTATTCATCTGCTCACATACAGAGATCGTAAATCTCAGTGAGGTACAATAATGACCAAGAATGATGTAAAATGAAAGTTTAAAAGTCCAACAAAATACTGACAAATCTAAGTCAAGCAACTCCTTAACTAACCAGTCCCAGTTATATAAATTTCCTTCAAAAGAGTTTTACACCCGAAAACGAAATCCTACTTCATGAGAGATCATTGATTTCTAACACTGAGTATTCTTATTTAAACGTGTGAATAAACAGAAGAGCAAAGAAAAATTTATGTTTCTAGATACATTTAGATCTGAGTCAGAGTGTTTGTTGAAGATCAAATGTAGGAAAAAATTTTTTTCTTGAATAAATGAATGTTTGACACTTCACATACACAGAAAAGTGCATCTCATAGATGGTAAATTATCAGAATTACCCTGAGGAGGAAACCAAGGTGACATATGGCTAGCACCTAGCCTAAAAGGGATTGCAGTCACAAGGGTCAGAACTAAGGAAGAGTTCCTACCTAATGTGTCAACAAGTAAAGAGAATCAAGTCAAACTCTGTATAAATCAGTAGAGATCAAGATAACAAAGCCAAAATGAGCCACCAAATCTAAAGGCAGGAATGGGCCCCAACAGGAGGAAAATCAAGGATTCTGAGCTAGATGTAAATGAAACAGAACAGAAAGGGCCCATCAGGAAAGGGAGAGGTTCTCAGAAATTAATACTACTGAATAAAATGTCTACATATTGCTTTTATTGCTTAACTTGTGTGTGGTACTTGAGTGTACTGTTCTCGCCAAAGTACCACGTGTAATACCAGTGTTGCAAGTATAGTTGACCCTTGAACGATGTCGGGGTCAAGGGCACTGACCTCCTGTGCAGTTGAAAATCCTTTAGTAACTTCTGATTCTCCAATATAACATGACTCATACTATCCCTACATATCCAAAAGCCTTTTTTTTCCTGAATAATATACAACAATATGTGAAATTATCCCAAATCCAGGTAAAATAAGAATATATACTTCAGGTAACTGAAGAATCAGAATAGATATTGAGATAAAATTGGGTCGCCTCCTCCTTCAGGATCAAAGGAGGTGGTACTTACGATCTGTTAATAATATAGTAATACTATATAGTAATATAGTAAACTTATGATCTGTTAATAATAGATTAATTGATGGTGAAATGTGATATAAAACTGATAGGTAAGTTTTTGTCATGCTGATAAGATGATTAAGTCTTAATCATCTGGAATTAATGGAATACTTTGTGTAAGTTCTGGTACTCAAGGGTGGAATGGGGAAAGTTCAAATTTTATAATAAAGGCTACTGTAATAATAAAGGATGCTGTGGAATAAAAATTTTACTAATTGTCCATTGACCAGAATATATTAATTTAATAATGATAACTATTATGAGAAGTAGAGATGTGGTAGCTTGTTTGTTATTAGGAAATATTTAATGGATACTTCTATGAATCATGGACTATAAGTTTTAACTAGAATTGGAATGTGGTTTATTATATTTATCTTGAAACAAATTTAGATTATTAATTAGTGTGAGCTTAATATAATGATTATGGTATTTGTAATAATGGTAAATAATATAATACTAAAGATAAGAGAGTTTATTAGTATGGGAAGAATATAAACAATTTTGGGGGTATTGGCCCTATAGTGTATTCAGCTGACCGTAACATAGAATATGATGTATTATGGTAACATGGAGAGTTTTGAATTCTTAGGATTAGGTTCAACCCCTATAATGCTAGAAATAAGGGGGTTTAAGCCTCTGTTATTTACTCTATCAAAGCAATTCTTTTATCAGACATTTTATTATTTAAAAAATTTTTATTTTATTTTATTTTATTTTATCTTATCTTATCTTATCTTATCTTATCTTACCTTATCATTATTATATATTTTTAGAGACAGAGCACAAGAGGGGGGTGGGGGCAGAGAAGAGAGAGAGACAGAATCCCAAGCAGGCTCCATGCTCAGCATGGAGCCTGATATGGGGTTCAATCCCATGTCTTGAGATCATGACTGAGCCGAAATCGAGTCAGACGCTCAGTTGACAGAGCCAACAAGATGCCCCTCAGACATATTTTTAATGTTTGTGGTGGGACATTTGCTATAATAATGGGAGTTGATACATATCATATGCATAATGCTAACATTAGTATAAGAAATTTTTTTTCATATGAGATGTGTAAGTTGGTCATATCAGAAAGAAGAAAGGTTTCGATAACGAAGTTAATTGTATACATTTCTGGTATATAAGGATTGTGAAATGCTTCTAGCAAAAGAATTGTTAAAGTATTTATTATGATAATGGTGGCATATTTCTGCTAGAAAAAAAAATAGAGCAAATGGGCCTGCTACATATTTACACTGAAACCAGAGACAAATTCTGATTCTCTCTCTTAAGGCAAAGGGGGCCCAGCTGGTTTCTGCTAGAGTTGAAATGAATCATATTATGTCTAGTGGTCATGATAAGAAAAAAATTAATCATAAACACTCTTGAAGGGCCCGTGGGTGGCTCGGTCGGTTAAGCTTCTGACCTCAGTTCGGGTTAAGATCTCATGGTTTGTGAGTTTGAGCCCCTCATTGGGTTCTCTGCTGTCAGCACAGAGCCTGCTTTGGATCTTCTGCCTCCCTCTCTCTCTGCCCCTCCCTCATTCTCTCTTTCTTTCTCAAAAAAAAGAAAATACTCTTGAGTAATAATTAAGGTTGATGATGTAAATGATACATTTACTAGTAGTGCTGATAATAGAATAATTGCTGGTGTTACTTCATATGAAATTGTGCTACTGCTCAGCCTACACCAATTAGGGCATATTTTGCATTTGAAGCTCATTCCAATCAGAGAATAGAATAAACAGGTAGACTTGCTACAGCTGATACGAATAATACACCTAGATTTATGTTGATTAGTGGATATAGTATGGGTAGCGAAATACATATTGTTAAGACTACTGTAAGGGCTAGGATTGGTGCTATGATATAATTATTGATGATGTCAATGATTGTAAATATTCTTTGATAAAGAATTTGAAGGCACTGGTGATGGGTTTAAATAGATGATGAGGACCAACAATATTTCGTCCTTTATGAAGTTCTACATAACTTAATACTTTTCATTCAGTTAATATGAAAAGAACTATAGCAAGTAAAATAAGGATGGTTAACAGAAGGCTAACTTATTTCTTGAGTATAACACCCTGTAGTTCCATCACATTGTTGCAAAATGGCAAGATTTCATTCTTTTTCATCACTGAGTAATATTCTATGATATGCATGTATACCACATCTTCTTTATCCATTCATCAGTTGATGGACATTTGGTTTCTTTCCATACTTTGGCTGTTGTTGGCAGTGCTGCTATAAACATTGGGGTGTTTGTGCCCCTTCAAAACTGAATTTTTTAATCCTTTGGATAAATTCCTAGTAGTGCAATTGCTGGGTCATAAGGTAGTTCTACTAGTAATTTTTTGAGGAACATACATACTGTTTCCCAGAGTGGCCGCACCAGTTTGCATTCCCACTGGCAGTGCAAAAGAGTTCCCCTTTCTCCACATCCTTGCCAATATCTGTTGTTTCCTGAGTTGTTAATGTTAGCCATTCTGACAGGGGTGAGGTGGTATCTCATTGTGGTTTTGATTTGTTTTTCCCTGATGATGAGTGATGTCGAGCATCTTTTCATGTGTCTGTTTGCCATCTAGATAGATGTCTTCTTTGGAAAAGTGTCTATTCATGTCTTTTGCCCACTTCTTCACTGGATTATTTGTTTTTTTGGGTGTTGAGTTTGGTAAGTTCTTTATAGATTTTGGATACTATCCCTTTATCTAATACGTCATTTGCAAGTATCTTTTCCCATTCCATCGGTTGCCTTTTAGTTTTGTTGATTTTCCTTTGCAGTGCAGAGGCTTTTTATCTTGATGAAGTACCAATAGTTCATTTTTGCTTTTATTTACCTTGCCTCTGGAGACATGTCAAGTAAGAAGTTGCTGCGGCCTAGGTCAAAGAGGTCGCTCCCTGTTTTTTCCTCTAGAATTTTGATGGTTTCCTATCTCACATTTAGGTCTTCATATGTGGAATTTGAGAAACTCAACCAATGAACGTAGAGGAAGGGAAGGAAAAATAAGATAGAAACAGAGAGGGAGGCAAACCATAAAAGACTTTCAAATATAGAGAACAAACTTAGGATTGCTGGAGGGAGGGTGGATGGGATGATGGACTAAATGGGTGATGGGCATTAAGGAGGGCACTTTTCAGAATGAGCACTCGGTGTCATATGTAAGAGATGAATCACTCCTAAAGCCAAGACTACACTGTAAGTTAACTACTTTGAATTTAGATTAAAAAAAGTGGGGGGGGGGAGAATAATTAACAGGAGATTAATTATGAATATACCTTTTTAAACATTTTATTTATTTTGAGGGAGAGCGAGACAGGAAGGGGCAGAGAGAGAGGGAGAGAGAATCCAAGTAGGTTCCACACTGTCAGTACAGAGCCAGATTTGGGGCTCAAACTCACAAACTGTGAGACCATAACCTGAGCTGCATTCGGAGGCTTAATTGACTGAGCCACACAGGGACCCCATGTTAAGAAGAAGATTTGAACCGCTAGTTATAAAGGTTCAAGTTTCATGAGGTTACCCGACTTCCACTTACCCAGACCAAGAGCAGGGCTGATAGAAATTAATTAGATGAAGAGTATATCATATATTCAGTCGAAGGCACTTTTCTCAGGTTGGCCTCATTTCTTTTGTCTTTTCCTGGGGGGAAAATATGAAATAGAAATCAGTCTGGATTGCTCTAATTTGAACTCAAGTCATATGAAACTTTAATCATTGAACAGAAGGACCATTGATAGTAGTTACAACATTGGGATATTCTGGTCTGGCATTGAGGTTGTCACCTTATTGGCACCTTATTGTCAATAAGAACTCTAAATATTTGCCTTTTAAAGCAACTGTGGATTTGTAAATATTGTAAAATATTGTAAATATTGTAAAAACCTCTAAAGAAGGTTATTTCCCATGTCCTAAGAGCTGTACCTTTTTTTTTTTTTTTAATTTTTTTTTTCAACGTTTATTTATTTTTGGGACAGAGAGAGACAGAGCATGAACGGGGGAGGGGCAGAGAGAGAGGGAGACACAGAATTGGAAGCAGGCTCCAGGCTCTGAGCCATCAGCCCAGAGCCTGACGCGGGGCTCGAACTCACGGACCGCGAGATCGTGACCTGGCTGAAGTCGGACGCTTAACCGACTGCGCCACCCAGGCGCCCCAAGAGCTGTACCTTTTTAAATTAACATTTAAATTTATGTAGGACTTAATACTTTTTTGGGTTATTTTATTTTATTTTATTTTATTTTATTTTATTTTATTTTATTTTATTTTAAATGTTTATTTTTGAGAGAGAGAGACAGACTGTGAGTGAAGGAGTGGGAGATAGAGAGGGAGACACAGAATCCAAAGCAGGCTCCAGGGACTTGAACTCATGAACCATGAAATCATGACCTGAGCTGAAGTGGGACACTTAACTGACTGAGTCACCCAGGCGCCCCATACTTTTTTGGGTAATTGTAAAGTTGAACTAATTTGGGTAATTTTATTTTATTTTTTTATTTTTGAGAGAGAGAGAGAGCGTGAGCAGAGATAGAGAGGGGGACAGAGGATCCACAGCGGGCTCTGCGCTGACAGCAGAGAGCCCGACATGGGGCTCAAACTCTCAAACTGTGAGATCATGACCTGAGCAGAAGTCGGATGCTCTATTGACCGAGCCACCCAGAAGCCCCTGGGTAACATTGAAGTTGAACTGGAGAGTCAGCTATCTCCCAGCTCATCAGGCTTTTTACCTGTGTTTATAGATCTTGTCACTGTTTTGCCAAATAGATGAGTTTGTTCCTTAAAGTGTCTGCAAGTAGCAGTCTGATGTTTTGACTTAGGCTCTCTTTGTCAAAATTGTTCTAGTCAATTCATGATGCAAAAGATAAATGGGCAAACTTTGCTCTTTACTACTTTAAACACTTATTTCATCATTCTCTTGCGCTATCTTCTCCATAGCACCCATTAAGATTCCTCTCCCCTATATTCGCCTTTGTAAATAAATGTCTTGTTGCATTTAAATATAATTGTTAGGTTTAGTTAAGTTTTGGCTGGCTTTAGTTCAAAGCGGTCATCTTAAGATGAAATCTCCGGAGGGTAAACCAAGTGCTTTATTTACACCTTGGTTTGTCCAAACACACTTGTCTTTTTTCATGTGTTAGATAATTATAAATAGTCTTAAAAAATGAAATTAACATTTGAGGAGGGTGATGGATGATTGTGCGCCTGCCTCGTGGCCTAATTCAATGAAGCTCTCTGTTCTTAATTTACTACTAACTCCTCCTTAGTCTTCAGTTTCATATAGGCTTTTGCACGGTATTTAATCTTCTCGAAGTGGAGTAAATGGCCCATTCTTTCCACCTCGTAAGCTATGGCTTGACCTATATTTCTATGTTGATATTTTTGCCTACTATCATTCCCTTTTAGGGTTTGCTGAGGAAGGTGGTTCATGGTCTGGATTAACAAGAGGTGGTGAGGTTTATCTGGATTTATAAATTATAGAACAGGCTTCCAAGTTCTTAGAGTTTTAAGACATTGCCAGTAGTGCTCTGGAGAGTAATTTGTTATATTAATTATCTGGGTGTAGGGTTGAGCATTGTGGAGTATCTAATCCCAGTTCAGATCTCAGTTAGCTATTGTGTAACCAGAAATATCAAAGTCATTTCTGCAGGTTGTTTTGATTTTAGTCGCAGCTTCTTATAGTTTAATCAGAATTTAACTTTATTATTAAATTTTCTTAAACATGCTTTACCCCCAAATTTTATTAATTTGGGTTAATTGTATGACTGCGGTGGCTGGCACAAAATTTACCAACTCTAATAGTAAGCTAATATAAATTAGTCAAACTTTCACTTATAACAATTTTTATCACTGCTGTGTTTCATGGGTGTGTGGTTAAGCAAAGCATAATGAACTCCTTGTTATTGACCTTGAGGCCTGTTCCTTTATCTTCACAGATCTGGAAGGCATTCTCACTGGGATGCATATACTTGCCTGTGTAATTTGATACAAAATTAGTAGAAATAGTGGGACAAAGCCTATGAGTTTATGGAGTTTTATAAACTCATCTAGGCATTTTCAGTGCCTGGCTTTAATTGTTAAGATTCATTAACTAAATCATATCTAGAAAAATTCCTTTCCAAATATTTCATTTTCAAAATACTAACTGCTGTATCAGTTTTTCAAAGGGGTGAGATTAAACTTAATAAAGAATAAAAAATAATTAGCTCATTAAGCCTAATATTTGGAAAATTTTTAGTGTCTTAAAATTTTATTTAATTAGGAGTTGGGCTAGAATATGTTTTGGTTGAGACTATAATTGGAGAAAATATACAAATTATGGAATAATTAAGATTATTTAGGCCTTGTATGTTAGAGAGTCTTATTTTGGGAGTTTGGCAAGATAAACTTATATATTATTTACAGTTAAAAGTCTATTGGGGGACGAGGAGGTTTGTTAAGCTAATTTTGTTTGATGATAATATGTGTACAAATTTATAATTAAGTTTTTACATATCCTACAAGCATTAACTAATTAAAACCATAGGGTTATGATGTTGGTAAGTAATATTCAATTTAAGCTCAGCTACAAGTTGCTTGACTGTGTTGAGGCCTTTGACAGCCTCCCCAAATTAAAAAATACCAAATAAATGGCACCACAGTTGTGTGAGCATGAGATGATTAGTCACTGGTTCGTTGGGATGTCTTATTTAAGGTAATGAATAGACGATTTTGGGTGGAATTGTCCTGAAGTAAGAACCAGATGCCAGGTATAGTTTCCCATTAAAAACCCCAACATATTATGGGGCCAGAGAGGGAATGGGTATAATGTGAGTAGGTTGCTAGTTCCTCAACACTTGGTGATTAAGACAATGGCTATGATAAACATGGTGGCAAGGATTAATTTGACTCAATTGGCTCTGGATGCTCAATAATGTGATATCCTATGTGATGTGAATGGTGATATGTAGCATATACTATTCATGTTGTCTGGGGTTTTATGTATGATATGTATTATGTAAGATAAATAGTTTAATGTACATGGTTATGTGAATGGGGCAGGTAGTTTAATGTACAATTACATATAGTATTATGTATAATTAAATATGTATATGCTGATAAAATAGTATGTGGTAGATCGCATAATGCATGATGTACATAGTGGGTGAATTTTTAATACTTTTCCTCAATATCAACATAGAATAATGGTTCTTGTTTACATATAACCATACAAGGAATAGTTTAAGTAGAATTTCAACTCCGGGTGCTGATGGTGGAGCTGAGGGCTCCTTCCTTGATGGCCGTGGGGAGAAATTTGTCTCCATTTCTGGTTTGGAAGACTGGAGTAATAAATATACAAGGACTTGTAATTTAAGAAGGTTACATCCAGTTAAGCTTGTAAGCGGTATAGTCACAAGGATAAGAAGAAGATGTAGATTGTGGCTAGTTGGCCAATAATAATAAAGGGATGCTCAACAGGTTGACCTCCAATTCACGTTAGTTTTAAGAAGTCTGCTACTAGAATCCAGAATAAGCATTGACTTAGAGGTCATCATATTATGCTTTGCTGTTTGGATGTATGAAGTCTCAGCGTAGTGGCTAAGATTAGGACGGAACAGATTCGAGCTAAAACATGTCTTTGTTTGCTGAGAGTAGATAGGATTGTGTGAGTGGGTCAGACTGTGTTAAATTGTCCTACACATTTTCCCTACCAAACGATGTTACACACTGCTACTTGGATGATGACCCTGGAGTGCCCTACTAAAAACTACAGTGGCATATGTCTTCAGGCGTTCAAGTCTTCTGACACAGTGCTGGGGGGAGCGCACAGGCTGGTTTGACCGGCTTGCCCCGAGCTGTAACTTGCTGAGGGTCAGCTGGATACTGGGAGCGCTGTCTGTTCCATTGGAGTTGCAGATACCATCATCAAATCTACCTCTGCCAACTAGTACACAGGGATGCATATCTGGTCCCATCAATCTCTCTAACACTTCCTCAGAGAGAAGCAGGATTTGCTCTGTATTTCAAAGACATTTTGTTTTTGCCTTCAAAATGATTCACAAGAGATGTGGTGGGTAAGTCTGGTGATGCCATGTCGTCCTTAATGGATGAAAGGCTTGTATGAAATGACAATGGCCTTTGAAAATTCAGACTGGATCCCTAGTGCTCCTGTGGAACATTCCAGAGATAGCAGCCTCTTCAGTGTACATATTCTGAAGCTAACATCTCAAGTCAGGAAGGGACATCTTGTGCAGGCAGTGTGAAGTTAGGCTGAGGCAATCCATTGTACTTGAGCTACAAACTTAAGAAGTGTTCTGTATTTTAAGTTTCACCTCCACAGCAATGCTGTGTTCATTTCCAAAGATGTATGTGTTTTCCTCTGTTTTCTATCTGTTTCCTATATCTGTAGGTCTTGGATCAGTGATGTAAAATTATATAAAACATTTCCTTTATTGGGTTTATCATTTGTTAACTTCAATCATGATGATAAAGTGCTCCCAGTTTTTCTTTTTTTTTAAAAAAGATACATCGTGTTTGATCTAGCAATTTTATTCTTGGGCATCTATCTTAGAGAAGTGAAAACACAAGCACGTTTCTACATATTGTATGAAGAAGTTTATTTCTGTATTGTCAAAGTGTCAAAAAACTGAGGACAAAATAGATGCTTATTGTTAGAGAGGTGGATAAGTTATTTTATCCCTTCCATGAAATTTTTTGCAGGTACTAAAAGGTGTGAGTTAGAGCTATAACAGATGACTTAGAGAAACACCCCATAAAGTGTTAGAGAGCAAAGCAAACAAACAAAAAAACCCAAAAACCAAACATAGAAAAGTGCTTATGACATGGTTCTAATTTGAAAGATAAACCATGATTTTTAACAATTCTGTATATGTATGGACACACACACACACACACACACACAATTACTCATGTAATCTGTAATGAATTTTGATTAGGGAGAGAAATATGAATGGATATGTATCAAGTTGGTAATATGCTTTTTCGTGTGAGGTAATCATATGTGAATGGATGAAAGAGCTAGGACCAAATCAATCAATCGATAGACGAAATTTAAAAAATAAAGAAAACTGAAGTGAAAATATTCTGATCAGGAAAAAAAATTAAGTGTTCTGCAACTTAGGAAAAAGACTGTACATTTCATCCTGGAGCTAACAAGCAAGTGAACATTGGAACAGGAGGGTGAAACGGAGTTTGGCTGTGAATCACTGTGATTTTTGACTCTTGGATGAACTGTTGAGAAACACTGACTTAAAAGTCAGATCTACCCACAGGCTCTGAGGGGTTGATCCCTCCCCCTGGTGTTTACCTTTACAAAAGGGCAAGGTCATTATTCTGCAACTACTATCATCCTAGGAGCCGGACAATCAAAGGGCTGTGATTACGTGAGGAAGAGCTTATCTTACACAAATTACAAATAAGTTAAATCACCAGGAAAATGGCAGCAATACCAGAGCCTTCTAGAGCAGGAGGCTTAGAGAATAAGGAAGATCAGTTTTATGGCTCGTGAGAGGAAGATTCCTTGTCTTGGGGGCTTTGATCGACATTTGGGGGTGAAGGGATTAGAGATCCTTTTGGCCCTATTGCATTTCCCAGATCCTATCTACTGGAATGAGGTTAGTATACAAGGGCGAGAAAAGATTTCCCAGGCTAGTCTGGGATCCCTGAGGAGCAGGGGCAGTAGTTCAGTTTCACACTAGAAAAACTGGCCTTTTCATTCATGTAGTCCACATACTGTATCTGAGAGCAATGTGCCAGGCAGGAGCATACCTGAAGGCAAATGGGAAACAAATCAGGAGCCTTATTAGCTGATGTTAACTCGATATTTGTGTCTGCATTTTGAAACAGTAATGTTTAAAATATTACAATCATAGAGTTTCAGAACTAGAAAAGACTTTAGGGAATGAAATTCTGAATGGCCTCATTATGATATTTTGGGCAGAGCAATTCTTTAGTGTGTGGGACTAGCCTAGTGATTGCAGTGTATTTAACCTGCCTGCGACCTGGTCAGAAGGGCCAGTGACACCTCTGTGGCATTAGGAAAACAAAAAAGCTGTCTCCGTACATTTCTAGATGCTCCTACCACATAGTGGTTCACTGAGAACCACTTATAGATCAACCCACTTACCTTATTTTTGGACCAAAAAAATGTGAACGATGTTAAAAGATTTATTCAAACTGTCGTTGACTAGTTCAACAAATATTCATGACTCTTATATGTCAGGCACTGAGCTAGTTGCTAAAGATATAAAGATTTATTTATTTGTTTGTTTGTTTTTAATATTTATTTATTTATTTTGGAGAAAGAGAGCATGAGCCAGGGAGGGGCAGAGAAATAGGGAGAGACAGAGAATCTCAAGCAGGTTCTGCACTGTCAGCTCAGAGTCTGATGCGGGGCTCAGTTTCACAAACCATGACATCATGACCTGAGCTGAAATACAGAGTAGGATGCTTAACAGACAGAGCCACCCAGGTGCTCCAAAGATATAAAGATTTATATGACACCGGGTGCAGAATCTAGCAGAGGAGGCAGACACATAAGTAGGTAATTTCACTTTTACACACACACACACACGCACACTGTTCATTCAGTGTGCAGAGTCGGATGACATTAAATAGGCAGAAGAGCAAATAGGTAAGGTTCACAGAGCTGGTTGGAACTTATAACCAAGGAGAATGATGCCTTTCATTTGTATCTTGAACTACAGTCATGTGTACTTTTCACAGTCATTAATCTAGTAAATGAACGCCTACTGTGCACCAGCTAATGTTCTGAGGATCAAGGAACAATTCCCTCATGCAATTTCTATTCAAGTGATCTTCTTTGTGGCTACTTTCCAGTTCTACTCCTAACTGACTGCCATCAGTGGTATATCTTTAAAATTTAAGATATCATTGGTAAGTTTTCAAATAAATACTCTTCCATTTCCCTATCCCTCCCAAACCCGGTCACATCAAGACAAGACCCAACACTTACTGGCCCATAAGCAACACAGAAGCCACTTTCACAGAAGTCATCATGTGAAAACAAACAAAAAAAGAAATTGAAATTGCTTTTGAAAGCTTGAAGATTATGAAAATGTTACATATAGTGATGAAAATGTTATAGTGGTGATTACTGTGGATTTTATCTGTGGATCAAGTTGGTTTGAAGATTAGCATGCATTTACTTACACGAAACCTAGTGTACTTGTAAACTAGTTTTGCTGGCTCAACTTCTGAAGGTTCTACAAGAGATCCAAACTGTCTTTGATCTTATCAGCAGACAACAAAAAGAACCCTGTTTAAGCACATAATTTAGCACTTTCTGGCATGATAAAAGTCAAAGTTGTTATAGTACAGCTATTTGATAGTAGAATGATTTTTTTCCTTTTCTTTGCAAGGACTTACTTAGGCTCAAAGAAGCACCTGCTTATTTTGATATCTCAACTTTCGCTGTACTGATTATCTACTGTCAAAAGAAAATCTAGAGAGCTTTACCTGATATGAATATCTTATTGAGTGAGAAACAAAATAGTCTTGGAACAGGGAGACTTCAAACCCAAAAGTGGCCTGAAGCTTAGAGACATGCTGTTACAGGGTGATTTATAAAGTGCGAGCAAGGAAGTTGTTTAACCTTTACAATGATGATGATGGTAGTGATTATTACAATGATTATTACAATAGAAGTTTCCAGATGGCAGGGGATTGGTTAAAAGTGATTGACATACCATTTTAGGAAGATGACAGGTTTCATTTATGATTAGTAGAGACATTTACAAGAAATAATCCAAGTTCAGTTGCCCTTACATTCATGAAGTAAGCTAGGTTAACAAATAAGTGCTTAGCTGTTTTTGTCTGCTCAGGGGATCTTCAAGCCTGACCTTCATCTTATTTTATTTTGACACAATTATGCCTTAGTTACCATTATCATTGTCATTGCATAATGATATTTCATTTCTAAAAATTCATTGCAGAATGTGGGAGTCATGTTTTCTGTTCTTCCTTGGATTCATCTTAGCACAACTCTTAGCCCAATGTCCAATGCATAGTATATTCTCACCAGGTTATTTAGTGAATGGTCTGAAGTTTTAGAAATGAGGTCCAATCTTAGAATCAGAAGCCCAGGACAGCAGAAGAGACTATGGTCTTTAGCAGTCTGCCTTACAGTCAAGCCCATTTAAAGTTATGAAACTTTGACAAATATTGTACTTCTTCTCACTGTCCTTCTCTCTCTTGATAATATCATCCATGGTGACATTATTGCTAGGGGGTTTGATTGGATCTGGAAAAAAAAAAAAGTCCAGTAACAGAAAGATTTTCTTTCTAATTGGAGACCTTGTATTCCTGGGAAATACATCAATGTTTATAATAAAAAGCAAGCATTTAAATTTATGATTTATAGTAAGAAATATATAATTTAATCTTCATCCTCATTCTTGGCACAGAGTTCCTAAGACCCTTGGAACTTGCTAAGAGGTGAGAGTGGTAGTGTCTTTTGTCATGTTAAGGAAGTGACTTTTGGAAACCCCTTGGCCACCTAAAAATGGCAGCAAGTTGCCCGAGGAGCCAACCGTGTATTTAGAGGGTCGGAATTCTTGTTCTCTTACCTCCTGGGAGGGGAGAGGGGCTGGAGCCCCCTATCAAAGGCTAATGACTTAATCAATTACGATGATATAATGAAGCCTCCATAAAAGGCCAAAAGGACTGGCTCAGAGAGTTTTGGGTTGGCAAATAAGTGGAGATTGTGAAGAGTGGCATGAAAGTTCCACACTCTGTCCCCTATCTTGCCTGATGCATCTCTTCTGTCTGCCTGGGTTATATTCTTTTATAATTTAGTCTTCTTTGGTAATTTAGTATGAAAAACGTTTCTCTCAGTTTTGTGGGCTGCTCTAGTAAAACATTGAACCCAAGGGGGGAGTCATGGGAACCTCCAATCTGTAGCCGGTTGGACAGAAGCACAGGTAACAACCTGGGCTTGTGACCAGCCTCTGAAGTGGGGAGGTGGCAGTCTTGTAGGACTGAATTCATAACCTGTGTGATCTGATGGCCATCTCTGGGGAGATAGTATCAGAATTGAATTGGATTGTAGGATACCCAGATGGTGTCCAGAGAATTGCTTGGTGGTGTAGGGCACCCCCTCCCCCCAACAAATGTGGGAATTGGTCTCAGAGCCATAATTAGGTAGGAATAAGGTGAATGAATAAACACTAGATAATATTTATGCATAGTCTCTAAAATGAAAGGCAAAGTTACCAAACAGCAAACTTGTTCGTCTTTTTAGTGTGCATCAAACCAATGAATTCTCCAAAGGCTCATATATAAGCTGAAAATTCTAGGTAGGAATCTACCTGGCACCAAGTTTCAACTTCCCTAGCCTTCAGAACCAGGAATAAGACTCAGAGACACCTGTGGGCAATACGATGGGGCTCAAGACATGGGCAGGAAAGAAAATGAAGACCAAGAGGAAAACATCAAAGGAGAGTGATTTAGAATCACCCAGATCTGGTTTGAAACTCAGCTCCAGCGTATATTAGCTGCATGACCTTGAGAAAGTTATTTCTTTCCCAAATCTTTTTTTTTTTTTTTTAATCAGTAAAGTAAGAACGGACACTACTGCAAAAAGTGGCCACAGGGATAAATTAGCTGATGTATATGAAACAGAGGCATATGCTACTTGGCAGACAGTATTTTTGCACACATACTCATTGAGCAGCAAAGCATCTTTCTGGAAGAAAGCACAGCTGGTAAGGAAAATATAGGCACCAAAAAATACACTCTTCTGTTTAAGAGGAGCTTTCTTCGGTTAAAGCAGTGCATTTTGTAGGTCTTAGTGGAAATGAGCAAACAGCTTGAGAAATCAAGTGATGAATCGCTGAAAGTGGCCTTTATTTCATCACTTACACCGAAGCTAAACCTAATCCGTTTTGCCCTGAAACATGCTTTAGGGCATTAAAGGTTCTTAAACATGTGTGAACACCAAAATGAACTTGAAGGGATTACAAAAGAAAGCAGATTCCCATGCCCAGGCTTCATCCCAAACCTACTGGGTCAGAAGCAAAGGGTGAAGTCCAAGAATGAATCACACGCCTTGTAACGCCTTACTCCCCCACTGGCTCTGAAAGGAAAGAAAGCAAAACTCTTCCCGGGGCATGAGAATTGCTGAGTTTAAGGATCATACAAACCAGACCAGACCACACTAGATTTGGTCCCTTGGTTACACAGGCTACTTTGACCAGCTCCTCAGCAGGGAGCAACTGCCCATTCACATAAAGACCCTGCTTCCTGTCTTGTAAGGTAGTGCTACTTGTATTTATGCTTAACTTAGCTAAGGGAAGGCCATCTGGTTCTTATTCCAGAGTGTGGGTTTGAGATACTCTGAAGTTCTTGAGTGACTTGCATAAAGTCTAGAATTAAAAAATTGTTTCTTCTAGCTACTGGATGTTTGACCTTGGGCAAATTACTTAATGTTTACAAGCTTCTGTTTTCTCTTTTATAGAATGGGGATATTAATAGCAGCAAACTTGATAGAATTGTGTTTTCATAGTAAATTCCTACATTAAATGGCTATTTTCTATTATGATCAAGATTCTGAAGGCTCAGACGAAACTCAGGGGAACAGCAGTAGTTACATAATGCTAATTAACAAAGCTTGTTGCCATCTAGAAATGCTTAGGCTGTAAAACCACCTGGTACAGAGCCCGGCATAAAACAGGTTCTTTTATTTTTATTTATTTATTTTTTAATGTTTATTTATTTTTGAGACAGAGAGAGACAGAGCATGAACAGGGGAGGGGCAGAGAGAGAGGGAGACACAGAATATGAAACAGGCTCCAGGCTCTGAGCTGTCAGCACAGAGCCTGACGCGAGGCTCGAACTCACAGACCGTGAGATCATGACCTGAGCTGAAGTCGGACGCTTAACCGACCGAGCCACCCAGGCGCCCCAACAGGTTCTCAAAAGTACCAGTTCCCTCTCTGACTCTCTTTCCCCAACTTGTAGCAACTTTTAAAAAATTTTTTATATGAGAGAGAGAGAGAGAGAGGGAGAGAGGGAGCCAGGGAGAGTGGCAGAGGGAGAAAGAGAGAGAATCTTAAGCAGGCTCCACACTGAGTGCAGAGCCCAACATGGGACTTCATCCCATGACCCTGGGATCATGACCTGAGCCCAAATCAAGAGTGGGACGCTCGGCCACCTGAGCCACCCAGGCACCCTTCTTGTGACAACCTTTTATGTTCTGCCTTGCTTATTATTTTGCACTGTTATTACTATCTTTTGCATTATTATTTAATTTCCTGTTTGTCTTGTTTTTGCAATTACCCTTTAAAATCTTCAAAGGAAGGGAATACATATACTCATGATGATATACTCAATGCCTAGCACAGTATCTTGAAACAAAGAGTACTCAGTAAAAGTGTTAATTGATGTAGGACAAAATCCTAAACAGAGTGACAGAGAGGAGAGGCAGGAGTTTGTGGCGAGTAGAGTTTAGTGCATCAGATGCAGAGTAGTGCTGGTGTTGGGGGTATTTAATCTCTTCCAACAGTTGGGTTGTGGCTTCTGCAAAGTCCTATCTTCATCTTTCAAACTTTGTTTATTTAATCATTTAATTTGAAAAGCATTTACATATTTGAAAAGCATTTAAATAATGGAAATAATCTTAAAAGATACATATTTGTAGATAAAATAAGGACCAATAAGTTTAAATTCATGTGAATTTGGTGAAACATGACTAAATCTAATAGATTGGACCCGGGATATGCAGACTAGCAGATGCGGCTACACTTGCTACCCCGTCAGCAATGAGTGGCAGGAGGATATTGTGTGAGGTCGCTGAATCACATGTCTTATTTCAGAGAAGGGGAAGAGCCTGATTCAGATCCAATTTGCTCATGAAGTTGGATTATAAAAAGTAGGTAGGCTCACCACTAAAAATTTTAATTTCTGAAATGTGCTTTCGTTTTTAGCCAGACTGTCAAAACAGAAAAAAGTTGAAAAGTGAATAAAAAAAAATCATGTCTTTGAAGGAAAAAAATTAAAAAGAGGAATTATGGAGTGTCCGGTGGTTAAATCTATCCAGTTATAATGTTGAAATCTCTGCCCAAAGGGGAACACAAATCTCCTTATTAATGATGTAGCATCTGATGCATGTATAAACATGTTTCCTAAGTACACGTGAGCAACCTTATACCCACCTTTACGTGTGGTGACCAAACTCCCCTCTTGAATGTTTATCCTACCCCTAAATAAAAGAAACCCACTCACCCCCCACTCGGAGCATCACAGCTTTGGAAGATATTACCCATGATTCCTTATTTGCATCCAATAAAGTATCCTTTGTGTGACGATCCCAGCTAGTGTGGTCTCTTTCTGTATCTCACCGAGGAGCAAATTCACAATTAGCTCAGTTACACAACAGGTGAATTAATCCAAGACTTGTGTTTTCTTTAGATGGGTCGACAGCAGAAGAGTGGTGGAATTGTGTCTTTTGTTAGGAAGGTTGCTGAAGTGGAAAACAAGAGTCCTTGGCCTTGCAGAGAAGGAAATGATGTGAGAGGATGGTCTCAAGAGTCTGAATGTCCCAACAGATTGGGAGACCTGGTGTGGTAGGAATGACGGTTATGGGGTGAACTATGTCCCCCCCAAATTCCTTTGTTAAAATCCTAACTCTCTATTTGAAGACAATTAAAGTTATGGGGCACCTGGGTGGCTCAGTCGGTTAAGTGTCTGACTTCGGCTCAGGTCACGATCTTGCCATTTGTGGGTTCGAGCCTTGCATCAGGCTCTGCACTGACAGGGTGGAGTCTGCTTGGGATTCTCTCTCTCTGTCTCTGTCTCTCTCTCCCTCTCTCTCTCCTCCTCCCCCACTTGTGCACATACATGCATGCACTTTTTTTCTTAAAAATAAATAAATAAAACTTAAAAAAAAGAGGGGGAGCACCTGAGTGGCTCAGTCGGTTGAGCGTCCGACTTCAGCCCAGGTCATGATCTCATGGTCTGTGGGTTCGAGCCCTGCGTTGGGCTCTGTGCTGACAGTTCAGTCTGGAGCCTGCTTTGGATTCTGTGTGTCTCTCTCTCTGCCCTTCTCCTGCTTGTGCTCTCTCTCTCTCTCTCTCTCTCTGTCTCTCTCAAAAATGAATAAACATTAAAAAAATTTTTTTGTACAAAAAAAGATAATTATGGTTAAATGAGGTCATTAGGATAGGCTCTAATCCAGTATGAGACTGTAGCACAGACATATGCAGAAGAAAGACTGTGTGAAGACAGAGAGAAAGCAGGCGTGTAGGTCAATTTTTAGGCATCAACTTGCCTGGCATAAGTGATGCCCAGAGAGCTGGTAAAACATGGTTTCTGGGTGTGTCTGTGAGAGTTTCTGATTAGCACTGCATCAGTAAAGTGAGTGAAGATCCCCCTCACCAAGGAGGCCGGGCAGCATCCAATCCACTGGGGGCCTGAACAGAACAGAAACAGGGGGGAAGGGTATATCTGGTCTCTTCCTTTTGGAGCTGGGACATCCAACCCCTTCTGCCCTTGAATATTGGAGCTTCTGGTTCTCAGTCCTGGCTCTCCAGCTTGCAGAAGGCGGATAGTGGGGCTTTGTGGCCTCCAGAATTACTGAACCCAATTCCTATACTCTGTTATATGTGTCTCCAAATGGCTCTTCGTTCTGTTTCTCTGGAGAACCCGACTAATCCAGCAGGGAGAGGCCTCAGAAGAAATCCTCATCTTCATCTGGGACTTCCAGCCTCCAGAGCTGTGAAGAAATAAATTTCTGGGTTTTTAGCCACCTGATCTGTGGTATTTGTTATGGCAGCCCTACGAAAGTAATATAGGAGGTTCAGGGTTCTGGAAATATAAGAGGTGGAGGTCCCAAAGCAGGATTGCTTGAATTTAAGATACGAGTGGTGGAGTAATTCCTGGTGATGACAGGGTCCAGGGCGTAGCTGTGGGAACAAGGGCTAAGTGGTGAGGAGGTGAAGGTTACTAGATACAAAGAGAGCAGAGCACACACTATAAAAGGGAAATGACTTAAGACCAGTTTCATAATGTCATAAGAAACAGAAATTCAACCTGTTGTTGGCAACTGAGGGATCCATTTACAATAGGCTTTGTAAAGGTCTTTTCTAACAAAAATGCTCATGAGATAATCAATGTGCAAGTGGCTTTTTATTTCAAACCATAAAATAAAATCTCCAAAGCTTGGTATACATGAATATAGGCCTGTTAAAGAATAAATGCTCTCTAAAGAATGATCTGATTTATCTGCCCTACAAAATGCTTTCGCCCCATGACTTTTCCTCCCCTATAAACTCAGTTTGATATGGCAATGAAATTATATGGGTGCACAGTTCCCAGGGACGGCCCAGAGCCTGGCATGCAAAATGGTGTGTTTGTTGAACTGGTAGTACTTCTGCAAAGGGAGAGCCATCCAATTCATCCTTCTAGTGGTGAGCTTGCCCAATTGCCTGAACCTCCCAAGATAAACAACCTTGGCAATAACAGGATATCACCAACCCACATAGGAGAAGTCCTCCCTGGAACTTCTACAAGCCCCCATGTCACTGTTTTTCTCAAAGCAGGTAGGCTCGCGTCCTTCGTCCAAGCAACTCCAAGAAGAGTAACTCGTAGCCTTGATCTCCAGTGGTAGGGACAAAGCAAATCAGTCTTGCTGTGAAGCATCTAGCACCGAGGTGGCCTTTTCTGGTTTTACCCCCCGGACTTGTGCAGAGTTGGAGAGGCTCCTTGGAACAGCTCGCTCTCACCCACATTTCTCCCCTTCCCCTACTTTATGGTTCCCCACAGAACTTCCCATGATCTAACCTTTATTTATTTGTTTTGTTTATTATCTATTCTTGCCTTCTGCTGGATATAAGGTTCATAAAGGCAAAGACTCCTTTCGATTTTATTTGCTGCTGTATCCTCAGCACTTAGAACAGTGCCTGACGCACCGCCAGGCACTCATTAGTAATAATGTGAGTCGAAAACCCTGGTAAAATGGATTGTCTTTGCCCCAACTCTGCCTGAGTCCGGTTTTGACCCATTCACCAGGAAGTTGGTTTGGGAGCTGGTTTTTTAATTTTCTTAGAGCCCAGGGAAGAGTTAAACCAAGTGAGGATTTTTGGTTTTTTGTTTTTTAAATTTTATTATTTTTTTTAATGTTTATTTGTTTTTGAGAGACAGAGAGAGACCAGGAATGAGCGGAGGAGGGGCAGAGAGAGAGGGAGACACAGAATCGGAAGCAGGCCCCTGTTTTGAGCTGTCAGCACAGAGCCCAAAGTGGGGCTCGAACACCAAACCGTGAGATCATGACCTGAGCCGAAGTCAGACGCTTAACTAACTGAGCCACCCAGGCACCCCAAAGTGAGGGTTTTTGGAGTTCTTAGAGGACTACTAGTTAATAGGCTGTGCAAATCCAGGCCACAAGGCTACCGGAAGCTGTTTTCATTTACACAGCAATACGCTTCCTACAGCTACCTGTGAGCATGTCAGGGCTATAGTGGGAAATTAGAAGTGTCTGTGGGGTGGGTGGGTCACTTCACTCAGTCTTGGTTTCTTTCAGGGCAAACTAATGATAATAACACCTACATCACAGCAACGTGCTGCAGATTCAATGAGGTCTATGTGATAGTGTCTGGTTCCCCTTAAGTATCCATTGTAGAGCAACAATTTTTGAGTTCCTACCACGTATTGTATAGGCATTGCCTCTAATCGAGTCCTATAAGATAGACGTGACCTTTTCCATTTTACAAATGAGCACCAGTGCTCAGAGGAGGTTAAGTGACTTCCTAAGGCACATAGTTAATGTTAAATCTCGACACACTAAGCACAGATATTTTACATGAACTGGGCTGGCCCTAATGTGACTCAATACTACTAAGCCACAGATAGCTTAACTTTTTTTTTTTTTTTTTTTTTTTTTTTTTTTTGAGAGAGAGACAGAGAGCAAGCGAGGTAGGAGCAGAGAGAGAGGGAGACACAGAATCCCAAGCAGGCTTCAGGCTCTGAGCTGTCAGCACAGAGCCTGACACGGGGCTCAAACCCACGAACTGTGTGATCATGACCCGAGCCGAAGTTGGACACTTAACCGACTGAGCCACCCAGGTGCCCCCACAGCTAGCTTAACATTTAACATGGATCGCAAACTGTGACAACATATGCATGATGATCTATCTGTGTCTCCCTCCTTAATCTGGGCGTTCTCAGAATAATATTCCTGGGTTTGGAGAATTTTTCTCCATTGCCTGGTAACTGTTATCAGGATTGCCGAAAAATTCTTGAATGTCTTCCAGAACAAGCAGAGAATGAATCTTAATTATTTTAACACAGGCTTTGTATCATTTGGGCAGCTGTTTATTCTTTCTCAGTTTATTTCTGTTGTCTTCCTCCACCAGAGTGTGAGGACCATGGAATCCAGACTGTGCCCCCAGTTTCTAGAGCAGCGCCTCGTGCTAGTAGATACATACTTAATTGAATAAAAAGAAAATGAGTGAATAAATGAAGATAAGGAGTCTTTTCTAAAAGTATATGGCTCCATAGTTCTAAATTTATGTTCCATATCTGCTTTTATGCTGTTAAGGGTAGGGATTGTAATGTCATCTTATGGGCTCACATACAACATTTTCTTCTGGAAGCATCACAGTGGTTTGTTTTCTCCAACAATTACAGGAACCAGTGATGGATTTCTGCCAAGTGTCAGAAGGGCCCGACAGGCTTAGTAGTCGTAAAGCAAACACACTGCAGGCAAGATGCGCACTATTCTGACATGACATGTTCTGACATTAATGATCTCATTCAATGCCCAAAACAACACTGTGAGGGAGGTATTATGATCATCTCCAGGACACAAATGAAGAAATTGAGGCACTAAAAACAATCACCCAAAGTCATACCGCTAGCAATTAGTGCACAATTAGCAGAGCTGGGATTTGAACCAAGCCTTCAGCCTCCAGAGTCTAAGTGCTTAATTACTTCTCTACAAAGCCTCTTGAAATCAGTGAATTCACAGTAAATATGAACAGCAATAATAACTATATAGCGGGACAGTATTTTGATATATTAAAGAATTTAGTTGTTGCTCTCAGTATTTCCTGAACTGTACAACCCTTTCCCTCCTTCAAATCTCAGTGATTTAGTATCTTCCGGGGGCATAGAACACAGGACAAAAAAAAAAAAAAAAAAAAAAAGTAAGCTCTGTGCATAAACAAAAGCTTTGAAAGAATACCATTTTATCTCACCCCCGGGCCAGGTGGGCTTATCTTCTCATTGGAGGAGATAGAACTGGAAATTGTGGTGCCGGCTTCCCCTCCCTTAAGTTCTCTTGATGGGAGAGAGGGAAGAAAGTACTGCAGGGATCTGCAGGTGTGAGACCGAAAGGACCTGAGCCTCCCGCCCATCCCTTATAGACCCAGGGAAACACCAGGAGGCTGATAAGCACCCTCCCCCCACCCCCCCAAAGTCCCAGGCTTCCCTGGTCCAGCATGAAATGGGGACAGTGGAATATAAAAGGCAAAGTGCCTGAGGCAGCCCCATCTAATTTCTCATAGTTGGTGTTTAGAAGAAGGAACAGTCTTTCTCATGGATCAGAGAGGCACGCGTGGCAGAGACAGCTGATTGTCGTGAGGTCTTGAGGTGGGAACGAACAGGGCCCAGGGATGACTTAGCGGATGAATGACAGAACACCTGACAGACATGAGGTAGTGTTAGCAGATATCACTGTGGTGATGTCGAGCAAGAACCAGCTGCATCAACCTTCCTGTCCCCCGAGCACCTTGATGGCTTGGTGCTAGGGAGCCATTCAGCCTCCCCCTGCAGGATGGAGCTGGGGCCACACTGGAACTGACTGAGGAGGCTTCTGTTACCAGGCAGAAAAGGGGCTTGTAACAAAAATTATTATAGGAAAATACAATTAATATAGACAACTTGCATATTAGAATTCATGCTTGTGAATCATCTTCAGTAGAGCAGGTAACATTTATTGTTTGCTACATGCCAAGAACTGTGCCAGTACCTTGCATCGGGTCCTCAGGCTTTATCTCGTTGGAGTGAAATAAAAGAGCAGAAATTTGGAATTAATGTTTATCATCTTGTTTCTCTCATCCTTTATATTCAATTTCCAAGACCTATGGCGTCTACATCCAAAATACACATGGACTCCATCCACTTTTTATTTTGCCTGGTACCACCATAGTCTAAGTTACGGTCAAAGCTGCCACGTATAAAGACCAGGAGAAAACAGGCAGACTGTGTAAAGCTGAAAGAGGACTGCCTTGACAACCTTTGACAGTGTCTTAAAAGGGGGGGGGGGGTGGCTAGGGAAAGGTACCTACACATTCTGGAGGCTGGGGTTATCAAAGGGAGGTTTTAAGACAGAAGAAGGCAAGCAAGTTCTTGGTTAGAATGTGTGAACTTGGCAGGAGATGCTGGTCTTCTCTTGGAATCTGTTAAAGAACAAAAATTCAACGGAGTAAATTTGAAGATCTAATTGGCTCTATTCAACAACTCATGCGCTGGTCATGATTGCTTCTAGTAAATGGAGGGGCATGCTGAGGAGTTGTACAAAATGGAAGGATTTTGTAGACTGGAACAGAGCAGTTGGGACAAGGAGGTTATTAGCAAATGAAAAGAAAGGACTATTTCAGGCAAGATTAACTTCCCTTAAAGGAAGGTGGTAGGAGGAGGGGGTGGGGGGAGTGTTTTACCGTGCAGATTACCTAACTAGTGCTGGTCAGAAAATTCCAGACTGAGTGCTTTAAAATTCCACTCCTGGGAGAGGCTGACATTGCAGTTACCTTAGGTATTGAATCTAGTAGAGCTTACCATAAGTGACTCCATTTGGGGCCTGTTTTTTGTTTTTGTTTTTGTTTCTGGGTTTTTTTGTTTGTTTGTTTTGTTTTAATTTTGTTTCTGGTTTTTGTTGTTGTTGTTGTTGTTTTAATAGAATACATGGGTCTGTTCAGAGTTATTTGTGGTCTTCTCTTGGTACAAATGGATGGGTCTGAATGAAGTGATGGTAAAATTATTTGAACTTGTTTAGTGCCATACATCATGGTTTAGTATGGTCTGTCTCGGTATAATTTGTTACTACTTCTTTCTTGGCCTTGTGCAATGACCCAACTAGTTTCCCTGCTTCCACACTTTTCCACCTCGATTTCTTTCTTGACAAAGCAGCCAAAATGACCTTTTTAAAAAGCTCAACTTGGGCATCATTTTCCTGCCTAAAATGCTTCATTGGCTTCCCACTGGACTCAAAATAAAATCCAAAATTCTTGGTGCAGCCTGCACCCCTGTCGATAATTCCAGTATCATCCTGTGCAACCCCCCACCCCCAGCTATGTTCCATTAACCCTGGATTCGGGATCTTTGCCTGGATCTCCAGAACCTGAAGTGTGTCTGAGATGACCTGTGCTTCTGGGGAATGAAGGGCACCACCCGTGTTCAGGCCAGCTTCCTGCAGCTCTTCGAGGGAGGTGACCAGAGGATACAGCAGCTTGACAAGATGGTATCGGAAAAGGCAGGATTTAAGGGTTTTCATCACCATACGGCCGACCTGATGTGGGCAACAAAGGCAAGTCGAGGGCAAAGCACAAGCTAACAGTTGTCCCAGGTGGGATATGTGTGACATCCCTCAGGCACTCCTGGCTGCCCAGGAACAAAGGAAAGGGAAAAACCAATGGTTAACTGATAGAGGTCACAGTCATGCAGGACGTGAGTCTCCATCGGTTTGCAAATGTCTTAATGGTTTACAAGGAAAAAAGCAATTTTATCAACAGCCAAACTTCCAGAAACCTATAGATTCAATTTCCTGGGACCTTGATGTCACCCTGCCCCCCATAGGATAGAGAAAATTCTTAATATAATCAGTTACTTCTTACACTTATAATGCAGCTCTTTCTGCCCATGGGTCCTGTCCTCAGGCTTTTATGAAGCCACCTTTTTTGTACCAAAGATGTCTCAAGAATTCTTTCCTGACCGTGGGCTCCGAACCCCAACACTATAGATTACATAGTTTTGGTGTCCAACATGGGGCTTTGAGTCTTTTCATCTGGACTCTGAGCCTTGGTGCACATGTGATGAGTACTTCCTCTTCTCTCCCTTTACTTTCATTTCACGGGCTTTTCAATGAATATGGTCTTATTTGAACACTTTCATGTTGATTGCTCAGGCTGCAATCCTCCAGCCTGTGGCCACTCTAAAAAGTAGCCTGCTTTTTGGCTGGAAGCTAGTACCTTGGCCAGAATGGTAGTAAGAGCCACAAACTTGATGCCCTCTCTTTATTCCTGTCCTTATCCAAAGTTGTCTATTTAGACACGGGACCGTCAACTAAGTGACTAGCATGGCTACTGATCTTAAGACTTCTGTGTAAGGTTTCCTCCTCACTGGTCTAATGTGATCCCCTTTATATCTCTGGTCTAACTGTTTCTGGCCTAGAGACCTCCACTCAGAGTGGTGGAAACCAGTACTTGATTGAATTAAAGCCCAACTGGGGACCCTTTCCTAGGGAGATTGGCTGTAAAGACTACATGTGCTGGAATGTCATTTAGACCATGATGGATTTCTTAACTGACTGAGCCACCCAGGTGCCCCTAGACCATGATGGATTTCAATCTTTACCGTTCTCTGTCAGTGTCCTCTACTAACTACTTAAACTACAAAATTGTAATTTCCCCTTGTAAAACTTTTCTAGTGTTTTCTATAAGGTTAAAAACAGCGGGTTCTTCAAGGTAAACTAAGGCATGGTCTTTTATGGCATGGCCTTCAAGGCATGGCATGGTACCTTGGTCCATATTTTGGCACCCATTTCGCGGTCTAGAATGCAATGGGGATGTGAGGGGATGTTAGCCTCCCTCCTCCAGGGCCTTTAATGGCAGGCAGTGATCATAGCAATTTCATTTGATTTCAGGTCACTTTGACACCAGAAACCTCTTACATATCCTTCGTGGGACACTACCTGGGAGGCAGGGGGGATTTTCTTGGTAATGGACCTTCTCTACTTTTCTAGGAGCATAGGAGCTTCTTCTTCAGCCCCCAAGGATTCTTTCTTGGGATGCCTTTTAAACCACTGGAATCAATTTGGATTGCAAGATCTAAGGAAAAAAGAAAAACTGATCTTCTTCTGTAACATTTCCTGGTCTCAGTACTCCTTAGGAGAAGAGGAAAAATGGCCCATTAACAGGACATTAAGCTTCAATATGATCTATCAGATGTCTTCTGCAAGAAGCAGGGCAAATGGACCGTGGTACCCTATGCTCAGGCCTTCATGTCCCTAAATCAGGATCCAGACCTGAGGTCCTCTTGAAGAATTTTTCTAGCCACCAACCAGGTTAATAAAATCCCTCTGGACATACTGGATGATGATGTCTATATAGGCCCATTCCTCCTAATAAAGCTGGGCTTAGTGGAGGAATCACCAGTCAGTCCAGACAAAGAAGATACTGGCTCTGTTGCTATGCCTTCTCCTTATAAACCCAAGACCTCTCTGCTCCCAGCCCAGCTGGGACTTAGTTGGAGTGGGACTCCCTGTCTTCCAGAAGACCCACCTAAATTTGGAATCTGCCCTTTTAGGGAAGTTGCCAATGGAGAAATGGGCACAATGAGAGTCCATGTCTCATGGCAGACCTGGCTCAGATAAGACAACAATGAGGATGATATTCTGAAAATACTCTCAGTTTATTGAGGACTTTCAACAAATATCTATCATGTAGGATATGACCTGGATATGTAGATATCATATTAACCCTTTGTTGAGTCCTTGAGGAAAAGAACTGCATCTGGGCAGGAGATCAAGAGTTTGCTGATGAACTGGCAACAAGAGACAGGGAACATTATCTGCGGAGAGAGCTGCTGTCCCAAATACTGAACCACATTGAAACTATCAGGATAGTCAGGAAAGGGAAAGACGAGATGTATGGTTTGACAGAAGGAATGAAAAAAGGATTTACTAAACCTGTAAATTTTAACAAAAATCAGGAAGTCACCCAAAGAGTTGATTAAAATCCTGCTCTATTTCAGGGTTGCTTAATAGAACGCTAATCCTAAATATACAAACCTGGACCCAACTATACCTGAAGGAATGCCTATTTTAAACATGCATTTTATAAATCAGTGGGCACTTCACATCCGCTGGAAGTTAACAAAAATGACTTTAGACCCTCAAATTCCCACTCAGCACCTCTTGGAGGTGGCTTTCGGAGTTTTCAATAATAGTGACATGGCATTAATACCAGAAAAGGACCAGAGGCCTGAGTTACAGGGTGTGATAATCGGCTCAAATATTGGCTGCTGCTATCTCGAGCTTCCCACAACACCAGACTAGCCAGAAGTCCTTGCTAAGGGCTGACTCCAGATGACAGGTCAGATAAGATCCCATGTTTCAGACATGGCCAGATGGGATATTGGAGCAGAGATTGTCCCAACAAGGGCTCTCCCCCTGGGTCATGCCCTGCTTGTAAAAATAAAGACATCGGATGAGAGACTGTCCTTGTGTCCAGAGAGAGAGAGAAGGTCAAGCACTCACCACCCTGCCCAAGAGTTAAAACCAGAGAAACTGGCATGACAGGGCCCTGAGGCTGGTCCGGCTCCCTTTGACATCTAGATGACTGAGCCCCGGGTTGCCCTGGATGTGGGAGGTAAGTTTGTCAATTTTCTTATTGATACAGGAGCCACTTATTCTGTTCTTTTTCAGCACACTGGCCCTACTTGTCTTTCTAACCATAAAGTTGTTGGCATAGAGGGGAAAACTAAAATGTGCCATCAAGCAATGTCTTTAACCTATAAATATAAAAGTCAGTTGGCTGCTCGTGTTTTTTTAGTCCTTCCATCTTGTCCCACTCCATCACTGGGATGAGATTTAACATATAAACTGGGAAGCAGTTACTAAATAAGGAGACAGCTCATTGTCTTTAACACCTGGAGAGTTAAAACCTTACCCTGATATCCCTTCTAATATCTGGAAGGAAGTAAATCTACAGGTTTGGGATTATGATGCTCCAGGATGGGCTCTGAGAGCCCAACCAATTAAAGTGACTTTAAAGGTCCCAACCACTGTACCGCATAGAAAACAATACCCTTTAATACTTGAGGCCAAGGCCAAGTCACAACCACTTATAGACAAATTTCTTAAACATGGTCAAAGCCTTGTCACTCTCCTTCTAACACTCCAATTTTGCCAGTAAAAAAGGCAAATGGAGACTATCGAACGGTATACGATTTAGCTATAAATGAAGCAATAGTGCCTGTTCATCCCATAGTGCCGAGTCCATACACTATTCTTTTTTTTAAATGTTTATTGATTTATTTTCAGAGACAGGGTGGGAAGGGACAGAGAGAAAGGTAGAAAGAGAATCCCAAGCAGGCTCCACACCATCAGTGCAGAACCCCATGTGGGGCTCGATCTTATGAAGCATGAGATCGTGACCTGAGCCTAAATCAACAGTCAACCGACTGAACCCCCCAGGCGCCCCCATATACTATTCTCACCCAGGTCCCTGGTGACACCAACTGGCTTACAGTACTGGACTTAGGAGATGCCTTCTTTTGGTTCCCTCTCAGTGACGAAATGCAGCCACTATTTGCCCTTGAATGGGCCTCACCTTCAAGCCCACAGGCTGCTCAATTAACTTGGCCAGTCTTGCCACTGGGATTTAGAGACAGTCCTCACTTCTTACGGGCTGTGCTTAGTAAAGACCTCCATGATATCTCCCTGACTCAAGGGACTATAGTACAATATGTGGATGATATTCTAATCTGTAGTCCCACAGAAGAAATGTCTGATAACAATTCTATATTTTTATTTAATTTCTTGGCAGACAGAGGGTATTGAATCTCCCCTAAAAAGGTAGAAATACTGAAACAGAAAGTATGATATTTGGAATATGAACTAACACCAGGACCCTGTCTATGGACAGAGAAAAAGGCTATATTAGATCTTGGAATCCCAGCTACGAAAAAACAACTCTGTACTTTCCTAGGCATGACAGGTTTTTGCCACCTATGGATTCCTGGATTTGGGCTCTTGGCCAAACCACTGCATGATTCAGTTAAGGGCCCTGATGAAGAATCTTTACTCTGGACTAACGCTCAGTGGATGGCCTTTCAAACAATAAAAGCTAGGCTTTCATCAGCCCCAGCTTTGGCTTTACCAAATTTAGAAAAATCTTTCACTTTATACGCAGCAGGAAAACAGGGACAAGCTTTGGGGGTTCTTACCCAGAAATTAGGAAATGAAATAAGACCAGTGGGCTATTTTTCAAAGTCACTTGATAACATAGCTCAAGGGTGGCCAACTTGTCTCTGAGCAGTGGCTGCAACAGCCCTCCTGGTAGAAGGAGCCTCAGAACTTAGTATGGGACAGTCCCTGACTGTGATGACTCCACATCCGGTCCAGAGTGTCTTAGAAACCAAAGGCCACCAATAGATAATGGCAGGCCAACTTACTAAATTCCAGGCTATGCTTTTAGATACATGAAATAATACTTAAAACCTGTTAAATTTTGGGGCACCTGGGTGGCTCAGTTGGGTGAGCGTCTGACTTCGGCTCAGGTCATGATCTCATAGTTTGTGAGTTTGAGCCCCGCGTCGGGCTCTGTGCTGACAGCTCAGAGCATGGAGCCTGTTTCAGATTCTGTGTCTCTCCATCTCTTGGCCCCTCCCCTGCTCATGCTTTGTGTCTCTCAATAATAAATAAATGATTAAAAAAATTAAAAGAAAAAAAACCTGTCAAATTTTAAACCCAGCTACCCTTATGCCTGGGCCTGACCATCGTACTTCTATGTTGGAACATGACTGCTCAGGTTATCAATCTTGTTCATTCTAGCAGATCAGATTTAAAAGATTCCTCTATTGAAAATGCAGATGATAATTAGTTTACTGATGGCGGTAGCTTCATGGATGAGGGAGAGAGAAAAGCTGGATATGCTATAGTTAGTCTAATTAAGACCATTGAGGCAAAAGCCCTTCCAATAAATACTTCTGCTCAAAAGACTGAATTGATAGCTCTTATCCATGCTCCTCGATTGGAGCTTCAAATATGTTTTTCTGATGCTACATATCCATGGAGAAGTCTGGAAGGAAAGAGGACTAGTTTCAAGGCATAATTCCCCAATCAAATATGGGCCTGAAATTATTACTCCTCTTGAGGCTGTATACCTACCTAAGGAGGTACCTGTAATTCACCTCAAAGGATATCCAAAGGATATGATCTAAAATCTAAAAGAAACAATTCAGCAGACCATCATGCCAAGCAGGCAGTGTGGGATAAACAAATATTTGATCTTATACCAGTCTTAACTCCAGTAAAGTCCATAGCTCCAGTCTATTCAGGCCAAGAAATTCATATAGCCCAGGAACAAGGATATTCAAAAAATGCACAAGAGTGAAAAATCTTCATACCCAAGAATAATCGACGGAAGGTAACACAGGGTTTATAAACACCGGGCTATTCATTTGGGCAAAAATGCTTTAAAACATTTAATCAAAAATATATTTGATGGAGTAAACTTCACAGCCTCAGTAAAGCTGTTCTGCCAATCCTGTATTGTTTGTGTGCAGGTAAATCCAGAAGGCACCGTCCGCCCTCCCCCACTTTTAAACCAGTCCAAAGACTTGGATCATACCCAGGAGAAGACTGGCAGCCTGATTTCACACAAATGCCTCCTTGCAAAGGCTGTAAGTTTCTACTAGTGTTTATTGATACCTTCACAGGATGGATGGAGGCCTTTCCACGTGAAACCGAAAGAACCACAGAAGTAACCAAAGTTTTGTTGCGAGAAATTATTCCCACATTTGGCCTTCCACGATCCCTTCAAAGTGACAATGGTCCCTCTTTTACTGCAGAAACAACTCAACAAATAGTGCAAGTTTTAAAAACTAAGTATTTTCTGTGTTCAGTCTGGCGTCCACAATCCTCTGGGAAGGTAGGAAAAGCTAACCATACTTTAAAATGACACCTTACTGGGGCGCCTGGGTGGCTCAGTTGGTTGAGCGTCCGACTTCAGCTCAAGTCATGATCTCGAGGTTTGTGAGTTCGAGCCCCGCCCTGGGCTCTGTGCTGACAGCCGGGGGCCTGGAGCCTGCTTCGGATTCTGTGTCTCCTTCTCTCTCTGCCCATCTCCCCACTTGGGCTCTGTCTCTCTCTGTCTCTCAAAAATAAATAAATAAATGTAAAAAACAAGAATTTAAAATGACACCTTACTAAACTCAGTCTTAGAGACCCAGGAAAATTGGGTTACTCTTTTACCAATAGGACTTCTCAGAGCAAGAACTGCTTCAAAACAACCTCTAGGACTCAACCCTTTTGAGTATTTTACGGAAAGCCATTTCTTCCAGTGGATCTGTTATTAGATGAAGATTGTAATGCTTTGTTAAATTATTCACTTGAGGCTAGTTTAATTCACAAATTACTTAATGAGTATACTGATCACATGCTCCCCAAACCTGATTTAACTACAACTGAAAGTCCACCCCATGTAAGTCCTGGAGATATAGTTTATTGAAAAAATTGGAAGTCAAATACAGCCAGAGACTTAAATCTAAAATGGAAAGGTCCATATCGGGTCATATTATGTACTCCCCCTGCAGTAAAATTAGAGGGACACTTCACGGGCTCATACATCTAGAATAAAACCTGTACCTCCTTCACAGGAGACCCATGAGCAAACAAATGCACCTCCGACTCTGTGAACCTGTAGAAGATCTCAAACTCCTCTTCAAATGATGATGAAGGTTGTATATTTCCTCTTTGATTTCTGTCCACCTATCTTGGCTGACAATTCCTTTCTACAATGGGCACAACATGATGCTAAACTACAAAATCAAACAGCTAGTTGCGTATGTGGAGTTTTGCCCATGTCAAGTACATCTGGGTTGCCCTGGTGGGTTTCCCCTTTACAAGGCACAGATTGGCTCTCTCTCTATTCTTATATTTCAGTGATGATATATAATGATGCAATGTCTTGTGATAAACCTATCACTAATTAGGATGTTTCTTCCTGGCCCATGATCGATAGGATATGGAATTTACCGGGACATAACCAGACTTTTTCATGCCCTCAAACTATTAAAATCTTAACTGATTTTACAAACCCACAAATTGCTGCCTGCCAACAAGTGCCATAGTTATGAAACCCTACTTATCACTATGCTGAGAATGGCATATATCAAATTTGGGATGTATATTTATGGCTCACACCCACGACTGGACAGCTCAGTCAAAAGGCACTTTTATGCTGGGGACAAAGAAATCATACATATGATACCTGGGAAAATAGCCAACATCTGGGCGTTTAGGATGGCTATCATTAGAAACAAGTTCCCAAACCATTGTGCTCCAGGCTACTGACAAGTTTGCTACTGATTGGATAAGGTGACCTGGAATCAGACGGCCAGCTCCAAACAGAACCCACTGGTTATGTGGGACTAACCTATGGCCCTGGCTTCCTCCGGAGTGGATAGGTTGTTGCACCCTAAGTTTTGCCTGGATTCATGGGCACATTAACAAAACCATCTCTACCCTGACTAATCTTCCCAATTTAAAACAAAGGTGGGGGCACCTGGGTGGCTCAGTTGGTTAAGTGTCCGACTTCAGCTCAGGTCACGATCTTGTGGTTTGTGGGTTCGAGCCCCGCCCGCATTGGTCTCTGTGCTGACAGCTCAGAGCCTGGAGCCTGCTTCAGGGTCTGTGTCTCCCTCTCTCTCTGCCCCTCTCCCGCTTGCCCTCTGTCTCTGTTTCTCTCTCTCAAAAATAAATAAAAACATTAAAACAATTTAAAAAAACAACAAAGATGGACACGATCTGGTTTTCAATGGTATGATCATTTGGCATCCATTTTTCTCCATCTGTAGGGTTAGAAAGTACAATTTGGCACATGGAAGTCCTCAGTAAATACACCATAAAGGCACTCAGTGATTCACAGAACAGTATCTCCTTACTTAATACTGAAGTTGCACAGATGAGCAAAGCAGTTCTACAAAATAGAGTGGCTTCAGATGCTCTAACCACAGCACAAGGTGGCACATAGGGCATTATTGAAACAGAATTCTGTGTGCACAACCCAGGTTATCACAGAAATGTCACAGGGTTACTAAAAAATGTGAATATCCAAATTGGAGCTCTACAAAGTCCTTCTCTCTCATTTTTTTAAAAAATTATTTTTTAAGTGGGGTAGGGGCAGAGAGAGAGGGAGAGAGAGAATCCCACACAGGCTTCACACTGTCAGTGGTGCGAGGGCAGAGCCCCATGTGGGGCTTGAACTCACGAACCGTGAGATCATGACCTGAGCTGACATCGAGAGCCGGACGCTTAACTGACTAAGCCACCCCAAAATCCTTCTCTCTCTTTCAATGATTGGTTACGTTCCTGGCCTGGGGACGGTTATGGTCAACAATTAGGGATCTTTTCATTGGACTTCTCATTCTTTTTTTTTTTTTTTCACATTTATTTATTTTTGAGAAACAGAGTGAGACAAAGCGTGAGCGGGGGAGGGGGAGAGAGAGAGAAGGAGACACAGAATCAGAAGCAGCCTCCAGGTTCTGAGCAAGAGGTCAGCACAGAGCCTGATGCGGGGCTCGAACCCACGAACTGTGAGATCATGACCTGAGCTGAGGTCGGACACTCAACCAACTGAGCCACCCGGGTGCCCCTGGACTTCTCATTCTTATAGCCACACTCATCGTAGTGTGTTGCTTTCTTAATAACTCACTACTTGGTGCCAAGACTCCTTCCCTGCCATAACTTCAAGCTGCAGGTGATCCTTTCCACTCCACACGTGTGCCCCCCCCCCCTTGGACTCGCTGCTTCTCCTTTCATAACTCCTACTTACAAAAGCCCCCCACTGACAGTGTTGACCCATAGTTAGGGACATCCCCACGCCCCTATTCAGCAGGAAGAAGTTACAGAAGACAAGACCTTCCACTCTCAGCAACCTTAAAGGTTTAGAGGTTAAAATTGTTCAGGGTGGAGAATGATGTGGGGAAACCGAGGCAAGCTGAAGTCAAAGCACAAGCTAACAACCACCTGGGGGGAGGGGAGGAACCTCCCAGGTCAGGTGGGATGAGTGTGACATCCCTCGGGCACTCCTGGCTGCCCAAGAACCAAGGAAAGGGAAAAAACTAATGGTTCACTGATAGAGATCCCAGTCATGCAGGACAGAGTCTCCATCAGTTTATAACTATCTTAATGATTACAAGGTAAAAAGCAATCAAAAAAACTTTTTTAATGTTCATTTATTTTTAAGAGAGAGCGAGCGAGCAGGGGAGGGGCCGAGAGAGAGAGGGAGACACAGAATCCGAAGCAGGCTCCAGGCTCCGAGCTGTCAGCACGGAGCCCGACGCAGGGCTCGAACTCACGAACAGTGAGATCATGACCTGAGCTGAAGTCAGACGCTTAATGACTGAGCCACCTAGGCGCCCCTAAGGTAAAAAGCAATTTTATCCATAGCAAACTTCCAGAAACCTGTAGATTCAACTTCTTGGGACCCTGATGTCATCCTCCCCTCCATAGGATAGAAAATTCGTATATAATCAGTCACTCCTTACACTTACAATGCAGCTCTTTCTGCCCATGGGTCCTGTCCCCATGCTTTAATAAAACCACTTTTTTTCTGCAACAAAGATGTCTCCAGAATTCTTTCTTGGCTGTCGGCTCTGAACCTCAACACTTCAAACCACATCAGACCTATATACGAAAAGTGGCTATTCAGGTGCTGGCTAGGTTGGGGGCATTCACGCATAAAATTTGTACTGACATATGACTCCTGGCACACCTCAGGGAGATAAGGGAACCCTCTGAGAGACAGCAGGTTGACCCAAGTGCAATGCCACACAAGCGGAACCCTGTGTGCTCAGAGCGGTGCTGCAGCATCTGTGCATTGGTTTGAGGGCACAGCGGATGACAGTGTCCATCTATGTATCTGTTTGGCTGAGGCACTTCTTGCTGCAGATGTTACACTGAATACGCTGCAGAACATTTCTGAAGGATTGGCGGTATACCCCGAAGTAATTGAGCAGTGCGTTCAGCAAGAGCTGCCTTTCACGGCCACGGAGAACGTCATCACGGCCATGGTGAGAGCTGGGGCTAGCTTCCAGGATCGCCACGAGACAATAAGAGTGCTTTCCTAACAGGCAGCTGCTGTGGTCAAGCAGGAAGGAAGCGGGTGACAGTGACCTCATAGAGCGAAGCCAGGATGATGCCTCTATCAGTCCCATTCACTCCCAGTCGGACCATCTACTGGATCCTTCTTTTATGGGTCGTGCATCCCAACAGGTGCAGAGATTCTTAGAAGAGGTTTATCCCCTGCTAAAACCACATGAAGGTGTCATGAAGTTGAAAGCAGAATTACGTCTGTAGAGTTGGAAGAGAATTAAACAAGAAATCCTCATTGGCTCTGTTAACTTTTGTTACTGAGTCACGGAAACTTGCTCCTCCAGTGCCTTATTTTACCTCAAGAGCCGTTAACCTGCAATTGATACGGTACTTTTTGTTTGCATGACACATTTCTCAGCATTCACAATGCAGAAATAAACTATGTTAACTTGGACTCTGTTTTCTCTGTGTTTTCGTTTGCCTGTTCTAACAACAACCCCAAAATGATCTATCTGTAACACAGCCCAGTCTCCATCACTTCGGCACACCACAAGGGTAGAAAGGAGTCACACAGCTAGCACCCTTTCGTCTAAGGCAGAACTTCATGCCTCCCCGGACCACAAGCCCATTTCCCTCCAGAGATCCAGCCCAGAGCCCAGCTGAACACACAAATAGGCAAGCAGAATGAAGTTGGCCCCAGGCCTCCGCACATCTCACCTCCCCCCCACCCCATGGCCCTCCAAGCTTCCTGGCTGCACCCTTCTGCCCCCCACTCCCAGGCCAACTCCTAGCCTCTGAGTCACCGGGGAGCTTTCTTTGTGGGATAGTTAACCAGGGTTTCAGTGTTAATATAAAACAATGTCCAGTGAAATCCATTGTTTCCTAAGTGACTCCCCTATTTTAATGACAACTGATGCTGCCTCTGTGCCTTCATACATGATGTCCCCTCTGCCTGGATGATCCCCAACTCTTCCAGATACTACATTCCTATAGAATCCGTCTGTGCATAAAGAAACCTCTCAAATCCCCATTTTATATTGGGTCCTTTAGGACATGATCTCAGCGCCTGTTATATTTGACAGCATACATTTTATAATCGTACGCTAATTTGTACATTTATATGTCTAATATCGCCTCTCTAGTAGATCGTAAACTTCATGAATTTACTACTAACTCAGTGCAAATGAAAGAATTGTAGGGAGTGTGTGTACCCAGGCTTGGCTTTGGAAAAGAAGCTGGGTATCCTTCTGAAGCCCTGGGCTCACTTCTGCTCCATATACCTAAAGGTAGCTTAGTCTGCGACCAGGTCATAAGAAAGGTAATTTTTAAAATTTTAAGTAGCGATACAGTAAAACCTTGCATTGCAAGTAACTTGTCAGCGAGTGTTTCCCAAGATGAGCAAACGTTTCTAATAAATTTTGACTTGATAAATGAGCGATATCTTGCCATATGAGTAGTGCGTCATGCCAAAAGTCACATGACCGCAACTGAGCCAATAATTCTTGAAATTCGCTTTGATAGACAAGTGCTCTGCGTTACAAGCATGTTTCCGGAGCGAATTATGCTCGCGAACCAAGGTTTTACTGTAGATCCTTGCTACAACAAATAACTGTGTTGTGAAGGTGACAGATGTGTAAAGTGTGGAGGCCGCTTTTAGGCAAACAGGCTGGAGCGATGGGATACAGAAAGGGCCTGGTGACCACCTGGCTGAATACACACAGGCCCTTCGGGCAACTCACCCTGAAATATCCATAGGCTCTAACTGACCAGCGGGCGACTTGCAGCTAGGCACGCTTACCCAAAAAGGGAAATTCTGTACGTCACCATACCTCCTCACTTTCCCTCCTTGAAAGCGGCCCCCACCCTCTGCCTCCTGGCAGACTTGCCTCTCCTCTGCTGTCCTGCGACGCCCCCCTGTGGTGTATTCCATAAACTTCTATCTCCTTTGTTCTGCCTCGGGTGAATTCTTTCACCTCCCGTGCCACTGGCATCCACCTGATGGTTGCCCCACATTTGGAGGTCCCCATCGAATTGAGAGACACCATTTAGGCACCACATTAAGGTTTATAATAATTAGGATCTTTAGATGAATGTAAGATACTGTAATCAAAGTGTGATGCCCTCATGTCATGAGCCTAAAACGATTGGAAATAGCAGAGCTTGACAATCAAAAGTTGGGTAGGCGAGAGTCAGAAAATTTGGGTTTGAATATTTGAACTTTGCTTACTGGTTATGTATCCTTGGGCAAATTACTGTCTCTGTGCCTTGGTTTCTTTATCTATAAAAAAGGAATAGGGGCTACTGGGTGGCTCAGTCGGTTAAGCGTCCGACTTCGGCTCAGGTCATGATCTCATGGTCTGTGAGTTCGAGCCCCGCGTCGGGCTCTGTGCTGACAGCTCAGAGCCTGGAGCCTGTTTCGGATTCTGTGTCTCCCTCTCTCTCTGACCCCCCCCCCCACACCCCCGTTCATTCTCTGTCTATCTCTGTCTCAAAAATAAATAAACGTTAAAAAAAAAAAAGGAATAAAAAATTCCTTACCTTCAGAAGGCCGATATAAAGATGAAATAACACATATAAAGTGCTTGGCTCTTAGGGGGTGTTAAAAATAAAACAAAATTCAACCAGCAATTTTGAAGATCTAATTGGCTTCCTTGAGCAATTCATGAATTAGGAAGCTTGCCATCCAGCAAGTAGAGAGGTGCTGCGAGGAATTGTACAAGATGAAAGGTTTTGGGGCGCCTGGGTGGCGCAGTCAGTTAAGCGTCCGACTTCAGCCAGGTCACGATCTCTCGGTCCGTGAGTTCGAGCCCCGCGTCAGGCTCTGGGCTGATGGCTTGGAGCCTGGAGCCTGTTTCCGATTCTGTGTCTCCCTCTCTCTCTGCCCCTCCCCCGTTCATGCTCTGTCTCTCTCTGTCCCAAAAATAAATAAAAAACGTTGAAAAAAGAAATTAAAAAAAAAAGATGAAAGGTTTTTACAGGAAAGAGGTTGGAGCAAGGAAGCTGATTAGCAAAAGAAAAGAAAGATTTGCTACATCTTCTTTTGGCAGGGAAGGGAAAGGCAGGGTTTGTTTGTTTGTTTGTTTAAGTGGGACACATTTGACACAGAATGCTACATTAGTTTCAGGTATACGACATAGTTTTTCAACAAGTCTATGCAATCTGCTATGCACATCACAGGTGTAGTTATCACCTGCCACCAAACAACTTACTAGAATACTATTGACTGTATTCCCTCTGCTGTACCTTTAATCCCCGTGATGTATTCATTCCATGTCTGGAAGAATGTGCCTTCCTCTCCCCCTTTATCCCCTCCCTCTCGCTTCCCGCAACCATCAGTTTGTTCTCAGTATTTGTGGGTCAGGTTCTGCTTTTTGTTTGTTTGTTTATTCATTTGTCTTCTAGGTTCCACATATAAGCGGAGTCCTGTGGTATTTGTCTTTCTCTGACTTATCTCACCCAGCACAGTACCGTCTAGGTCCATCTATGTTGTCACAAATGGCAAGATCTCATCTTTGTGTGTGTGATTTGGTAATATTCCATTATATACATCTTTACCAGTTCATCTCTTGATGGACATTGGGGCTGCTTCCATATCTTGGCTATTGCAAATGATGCTGCAATAAACATAGGGGTGCATATATCTCTTCGAATTAGAGTTTTTGTTTTCTTCAGGTAAATGTCCAGAAGTGGAATTACTGGATTGTATGGTGGCTTTATTTTTAACTTTTATGAGGAACCTCCATACTGTTTTCGACAGGGACTGCATCAGTTTACGTTCCCACCAGCAGGGTGTGACGGTTTCTTCTCCCCACATCTTCCCCAACACTTGTTATTTCTTGTCTTTTTAATACTAGCCATTCTGACAGGTGTAAGGTAATAGTTCACTGTGGTGATTTCAAGGTGATATTTCATTTGACAGAGTTGGTTGTGTTTTTTGTTTGTTTGTTTGTTTACCATGCAGATTGCTTCTAGCACTGATCAGGAAATTTTGAGGTTGACTGTTAAAGGATCACATTCCTGAAATGGTTGAAACTGTACAGGTTGAAACCATAGTTCTTGGTTTGCTGTCCTGGGGAGCCAATGACTCTATTTGGAACTTGTTGTCTCTTTTTTTTTAACGGAAGAGCCCTGTACAAGTTTACTATGACCTGTTTAGACACAAAAGCATACTTCAGGGAACAGGTATGGGAAACCCATGGAAATGACAGAACCAAGCAGGTGTCTGTTATTTTGTGATTCTGGCTTAACAAATTAAAAAATCGCAAATAAAGTTTAGAAGTCAATGTTTATGCTTCAAGAGAATAGTACTTTTTATAACTATTTCATTTAGTAAAGACTTAAGAGTTTGAAATACCTGTAATATCCTCTGAATGCATGATTATGCTTATTTTAAACTTTTCTGAAGTAGAGAATATTTCATTGCTGGGATTAGTTTATAAATTTTTTTGTCACTAAACACATCTGTAAAGTGATAGACACTTTATGAGTAAGGAATGACCTAAAATACTCTCAAACTTCAATATATTATTCAATGGCTTTTGCAATTACTAATATTGCATGTATATTAGGCCTTATTGACTTATGGTCTCTATATCTTTTTTTTTTTGAGAGAGAGAGAGAGCTTGAGCAAAGGGGGAGAGGGACAGAGGGAGAGGGATAGAGAGACTTAAGCAGGCTCCACACTCAGCTTGGAGCCCGATGCTAGGCTCAATCCCATGACTCTGGGATCATGACTTGAGTCAAAATCAAGAGTCAAAGACTCAACCAACTGAGCCACCCAGGCACCCCTCTGTATCTTAAAGAACACAGTGGGAGCACCTGAGTGGCTCAGTCAGTTAAGCATCCAATTCTTCATTTTGGCTCAGGTCATGATCTCACAGTTCGTGGGATTGAGTCCTGCATGGGACTCTGTGCTGACAGTGCAGAGCTGCCTGGGATTCTCTCTCTCTCCCTCTCTCTCTGCCACTTCACTGCCTTGTTTGCTCTCTCTCTCTTGCTCTCCCTCTCTCTCCCTCAAAATAAATACATAGACATTAAAAACAAACAAAAAAAAGAATACTGTGAAACAGCCTTTCCTAGCTTATTTATTGCAATGAACATCATGGTCATTAGCCACTGTTGGTCCAGGTAACCCCTATTACTTGGGGCTGTTCCTCCACTTTCCTATTCTTCCTGTTTTTTGCTACTCTTGACTATGGTTATAACCCCTTAATGGAATACTTTCCTCTATAGCTTGACAGTTGGTGAAGGACACTATGCTGGGACATATTCCATATCTGTAGGTGGTGAAAGGGAAAATAAAAGAGAGAAAGGCAGTAACTGAAATCAAGGTGTAAAGAAATAGGACATCAAAATACCAGGGATTAAAGTCTCCGACACTGTGGGCTAGCTTAGGGCTTCTGGCCTCGAAAACATACTTCTAAGGAGCGGTCCAGTTCCAATCAATATATGATTATAGAATTGTGGTTCCCGTGTTTCTTGATGAAGGATCTCCAAAAAAGAATATTTTTTAGCATTCTCCTTCCAAACTATAGATTCGCAGTTCTCGACTTTTTCTCTATGTCGTGGGGAGGTGGTGGGGGAAGAGGGCCAGAGAGAAGGTTTCCTAGAAAAGGAATCAGCAGAGTCTAGTGAAACCAGAGCATTAGAAGCAAACTTATGAGTTCTAGCCCGGCTCTGTGACTGAGCATGGGGTGGCTGAAGGAAGCTGACTTAATGTTTTGAGGCTGTACTTTTTGCGTCTACTTTTTTGCGTCTATCCAACTCACTGGGTGGGGAGGAATAGAGAGGGATACTGCCTTTTGTGATAAGTGTGATGCTGAGTTTTGAAATATTCAAAGTGAAAGGAAAATGTAAAGTTCCATCTCTTGTTCCCCGTGTCAGCCTGGACAGAAGCCCTCACGCGACCTCATCTGTCGGCGTGACTCACTTTCCTGACTCTACCCTTGCTTCTTCCATCTCCAACAGATTGCCACCAAAAGAATGCTTTTCCTGAGAGTCTGATTAAATCACAGCTCTGCCCCACATCACAATGGCACCCTCCACAGAATGAGCTTAAATGTCTCTGCAAAACATTTTTTTAATTCCCCAAATATTTACCCTGTTCCTAATATGGACCAGGCATTGCACAAAGTGCTAGGGATTCAATGAGAAATATGGCACAGCCCTAATTGCAGAGGAACTTGTAGACCAATGAGGAGAAAGCAGACAATTTCTGTCTTGGTCTGTTCAGGCCGCCATAACAAAGTACCGCATGGTTGGTGGCTTATGAACAACAGACATTTATTTCTCACCGTTCTGGAGGTTGGAAGTCTGGTTTCAGGGTGCTGGCACCTGGTCAGCTTGCAGACTTCTTACTGTATCTTCACATGGCAGCAGGGACTAGGGAGCAGTGTGGGATCTCTTCTACAAGGGCTCCACACTCATGACCTCATCACCTCCAAAGACTCCACCTCCTAACACCATCACATTGGGGGCTAGGATTTAATATATGAATTTGGGGGGAACACTAACATTCATGCTATAGCAATTTCTTCATTTACTTTTTCAATGACACTGACTTATTTAAAAAATAATTCACCTGATCAACATATATTTGAATGTCTATTTTTTTTAGATATGAAATTTATTGTCAAATTGGTTTCCATTGAGTGTCTATGAAACGATAGGACTAGGACTTGGGATAACAGTGGTGGATGAAATTAAATATTCACCCTCTTAGTGCTCTCATTCTGGCTTAGATGACTCCTAAAAATACTACATCTCAGAACTATAGAAAGGAAAATGCAAAAATTAACTTTCCTACCCTATATCTTTCATTTCTACTCCCCAAAGGTAATCATCATTAATGACTTTTTGTGTTTCCAAGATGTTCTATGCTTATGCCAAATGCAGGACTATTTTATTTTTAAGCAAATGGATCAAGCTCTAACTCTACACAATGTATTTAGCTGAGTCGTATTTAACACCATTGCAATAGGTATGTGTCTTACAATCAATATCATGTTATATTTCTGATGGACAGAATATTTTTCTTCTATTCTTTTCTTTTTGGTACATAAAATCAGGGTGAGTCTTAGGGTTGAGTCAATAAAATATGGTATTTTAATAGTACAGGACTTGACTACAAGAATACAATACTGTGCCAGTCAGGATTGCATTAATTACATTAGACTACTAGTAACAGAGATTAAAAACAATAGCTATAAAAGGAATGTAATTTTTCCTTACCTAATAAGAAGTTCAGGAGTTGAGAATGCAGAGTATATGCATGGCTTTAATAACCCCCCAGGGTTCAAATTCCTTTTGTCTTTCTGCTTCTCATGGCGGTCACACTTGGTGGCTCTTTTCTTCCCAATAGAGTGACCACATTCCAGGCAGGAAGAAAGATGTCATCTGCCTCTAACCACTCAATATGCAGCAGTGGAGAAGGAACAGGTAAACATAATAAATAAAAACTACCATTCAGGAAAGGGGACGATGGGAAACATGTGGTGGTCACCGGTCCATAGCTATCATCAAATTCTGCCTGGCAGACGTGGTGAGGACTCTGGGCCTTAGCACAGGGGAAGCTCATTGGTTACACAAGCTGGCAACTCCCGAGTCTGCTTTCTGGGAGCATCTTCCTTGTGCATTGTCCTCTGTGGACCTCGATCTTTCCTCTCTGAGGTGAGGATTATAATGGATGCACTTCTGGGAGTTTGCCCAGCTTTTGAAACCCACTTATTTTCGTGGCAGTTTGAGTGCACTGAGATTATTCTAGCACCTAAAAGCTTTTACAGGCCAGGTTTAGGGCACCTTTGACCACTTTATTCTATTTAGATTTTGCAAGCCTGCTGTCTGTTTGCTTCCAGTCATTTCCACACATCAGAAACAACAGCCAAAGATCTTGTGAAGACATACTTTTTACATGTGACAATTCTGACCTTTTCCCCACTGGCTTCTGTGCTACCTTTTCAGATGGCTCCTGCTGTGAGGAAATTTGAGAAAATGGCAAATTCGATCACACCAGAAGCTTTCTGCTCTTTTATGAAAGTAGCACTGATTTTCTCTCCTAAGCCTGTACTTATAATGCCTTCTGTTTGAAGTAGGGTAGCAGTTGGCTTTCTTAACTCGGCAAGGCTACAAACTATGGAACTCTGGTAGGATGTGCTACCCCAGAATGCGTGCATTATCCCCAATCCCCCGTGTTCTTCTTAGAATCTTACTGTGACCCTCCTATTGAATGATGGGTTCTAAGCTCCTTCCTTAAGCATCCCGGTTGCTTGTGGCTACTGTACAAGTGACATTTTGGTCATAAAAGTGATATGGCTTCCTTCCATTCTCTTAGAAGTCTACTCCTAGGACTGTGAGAAAGCCCAAGCCACATAGAAAAGTCATGGTAGCTATTCTGGACAACAGACCCAGCCCCCATCAACCTCCCTTCATATGAATGCTGGGGACTGTTCAATCAAATGAAATAAAAATAAAAATGTCCATTTTCAGAAAATACTGAACGTAGACATAGATGTGTAGCACGTTGGGAGATAAAAACTAGTCTAGATGATGTTTGAATAAAGTGTTTCAATTATGGATCGATGAGTTAAAGACATAAATCATTGTAATCGGTTAAAACTACTGAAGGGATAACCTCATAGGACTATTACTCTGAAAAATACTGAAGGTTTTTTGCTTGCCCATAGCAAGAGTTTTGTTAAGATAACAAGTAATGTTTTTAAGGTTTGAGAATTCTCACTTTACATACTTTTTGAAAATATGCTTTTGAAAGATACTTTTGAAAGACAGTTCCTGATTTATTATTTAAAAAATTTTTTTAATATTTATTTATTTTTGAGAGAGAGAGGAGGGGCAGAGAGAGAGGGAAATACAGAATCTGAAGCAGACTCTAGGTTCCGAGCTGTCAGCACAGAGTCCAACATGGGGTTTGAACCCACCAACAACGAGATCATGACCTGAGCCGATGTCGGACGCTTCACCCACTGAGCCACTCAGGTGCCCTGACAGTTGCTGAGATATTAAAGGGAATACTCAAAATGGTAAACAGATAATTTGAAATGTAAGATTTTAAGGAAACACTGAATGTGTATACTGAGGGTAAAATGTAATGATAGAGAAATATGAAAGTTTTACATAAAAATGTTTTGAAGACCGTATGTCTCAACTCATCTATTGTTTGATTTGTAGACAGCCATCATATGTGAACATTTGCCCATATATCTGAATTCCACACGAGATGCTATGTTAGTCAAGATAATTAGGATAAACTTTGGGAATACACAGACTTGGAAATCCAATGGTTTAACATTAAAAGCATATTTTTTACTCACATAATGTGGGTTGGACACTTTCTCTGGGACGTTATCCTCCAAATGGAGACTCAAGGATCCAAGGACCTTTCATGATATATTGCCATCATCTTTCACAAATGACCTTTGATGCAGAAAGGGAAGAGCAAGCATATCTAGTGCTCACACCTCAACACAGAAGTGACACTCGTCGCTCACTCGTATTTGACCGGCACTTGCCAACCTAACTGCAAAGGACTCTGGGAAATCTCCCTCTTCCTATGTACTAGAAAGGGTCAAGGACTTGCTATCGATCACATCACTCTGCTACAAACTCTATTATTAAACTGATTATGCTAATAAAATCCAAGCTCTTATAGACTTGTCCACTTTCTGCACTATGCAAAAAAAAAAAAAAAAAAAGGATTGGAATAGAGCTCTACTGTTGTCTGTCCAATGAAGAGTAGCGCGTTGTATACCAGACCAGGCTACGGGAAGCCACGCCCACTGAGGAGTGGCCGCGTCACCCAGAAGTCACCGGATTCGAGCAGAGAGCATTAACTGGATGAAACTACTGTCTTTCTTGGGGGAAAGGGTACGTTCTGACGGAATGGGAGACTTGTGTTATGTTCTTCATTCTCCTCCAGAAAGAATCCTTTAAACTCACTTATTTGAAGACACAATTGATGAGTACTAGTTCATTAGGATAATCCTTAAGGTACAGCACTGACATCTCAACAGAGAAGTTTTTATGGCGAAGCATGAAAGATTTTAAAGTGTAACTTCGGGCTGTTTGAGCTGGGTGTTCGGAGTGGGGCTATATTCATCGGAGTGAAGATAGTTGTTTATTTCTGTGTCGTATAAAAGTACGGGATGGGCAGGGTCTACTGAGAAGCCATCCAGATGCCCAGGCTAGTGGGAGCTCTGCCCTAGTCCAAAGAGCGTGTTACTGTCTGCAGGGTTGAAGCTGAGTTCCACCTCCACATGCAGCTGGCCGAAAGACACAAAGCAGATGACCAGGCTGTGGGATTTCCTCTTAAGCAAGTGATGCCAAAGTTGTACGCTTTGCCTCTACTCGCCTTCCATTGGCGTGAAATTTGGCCACCTCTAGTCTTAAAGGGACTGGTCTCTGCTTGAGAAGCTAAGTATCTATGTGGGGACATTCAGCAGACTCTGCCGTGGAGGGCTTTCCTCTGCTTTGAAATCACTTCCTAAGACCTTCCTCACCAGAGAATTCTGTATTCAGAAGTTATATATTGTCTCCCTTCTTTTCAAAAGGAAGAAGATATCTTAGTTGCCATGATAGGCACAGACCGAATATAGGCAAACCATCCCCTGCAGCGTGTCCACAACCGTAGAAAGTAGCTTGTCTTTGGGTTTAGGCTCTGAAACCTTCACTTGCAGACTGGCCTCACTGGCCAAATATATTCATTGGCTGATCTGCGGGCCTCGTAAGGACACACTGAGGCTCTGATTCCAGATGCTTGCCCTCTAGGTGAAATGCACCTAAGGTCGCATAGCAGGAGGGAGATTTGAGAGAGATTCCTCCCAGGCCATGCCATAATGGGCAGGGGGGAGTCATGTACGTTGTAGTAGAGGCAAAAAGCATCACTATGTGTGCAGACCGTGGTTCAGGGAGGGTAGCGGTCTTGGTCGGGATGTTGGGTCGCGTTCTCAGTGCTAAGGGAGAGTGGAGCCATCTTCTTAAAAAAATATGGGGTAAGATTCACACAATCTAAACTAATTTAAAAGTGTACAAATTTATGACATTTAGTACATTCAAAATTTTGTGCAACCATCACCTCTATTTAGTTCTTTCTTTTTTAAAAGTTTTCTTTTCTTTTAATTTATTTTGAGAGAGAATGAGCAGGGGATGGGCAGAGAGAGAGGGAGACAGAGAATACCAAGTAGGTTCCGGGCTGTCAGTGTGGAACCTGATGTGGGGTTCGAACCCACGACCATGAGATTACGACCAAGAGTTGGACATTTAACCGACTGAGCCACCCAGGCATCCCACCTCTGCCTAGTTCTAGGACATTTTCATCACTCCAAAAGGAAACCCTATATATTAAACAGTTACTCCTCATTTCTTCCTGTTCCCTGCTGTGGCCCCACTAATCTGCATTCTGGTTCTCGAATTATCTGTTCTGAAATTTTGTATAAATAGAATCATACAGTATGTAGTCTTGTGTGGCCGGCTTCTTTCACTTGGCATAATGTTTTTAAGATTCATCCATGTTGTAATATGTATCAGCACTCCATTCCTTTTTATGGCTGGATGATATTCCATTGTACGAATAAACCATACTTTGTATGCCCATTTATCTGTTGATGGGCATTTGGTTTGTTTCCACCTTTTTTCCTTCTACTTTTGACACACACACTGTTATGTAATTTTTTTTCCCTGAGAATCCCAGTGTTCAGGTACCATTAACTTGTTAACTAACACACCAGGTGCTTTGGCATTTTGGCTCTTGGGAACAACCTGTCACACGGCCAGAGGAGGAGGCCAGAGGACCTCCAGCCACATCCTGGGAGAAGCCGGCTCTGTGGAATCCCGCAGAGCTGTGTGCGAATCTGGTGTCTCTAGCCTTAGTCAAATCTTAGAGATTTTCTTCATTGGCAAGCCTGGGATAATAAAGTTCGCCTTAAATTGTTACCGTGAGGATTGCGGGAGGTGAAATGTATATGAGGTAACTTGTACGGGGACGGGCACGCTTTGTGCTTGTCAGTTCCCTGCAAATGTGTAAAGGGCTTCGGATATGTTTCAGAGGAGATGGGCCGTGAAGACTGAAGATGTGTTGCGATCACTGTGACATACGTTCCTGATCCCAGATGTCAACGGCAGGCCCTCGGGCCCAGCCCAGGGGCATCAGGCTGGTGGCCCTTGCTGGTGTCAAGTCAGCTAAAGCTTCCTTTCGATTTCAGGGCAGCATCGGCTACTCACAAATTCCTATTCCTTTGGTAGCACCCTCTCCTCGGGCCCTAAGGGTTGTCTCACTGCTTTATTCTGCGCTCGCTCTTTCATTGAATCTGGCACTCTACCAGGTGCACGGGCATGAACACAGAAGACTCTTTTTCTCAAAAGACTCCCATCAAGTGGACAAAACATCTGAATGCAGCAGTTGAATTTCTTTTTTTTTTTTTAACGTTTATTTATTTTTGAGACAGAGACAGAGCATGAATGGGGCAGGGTCAGAGAGAGAGGGAGACACAGAATCCGAAACGGGCTCCAGGCTCTGAGCTGTCAGCACAGAGCCCAACCCGGGGCTCGAACTCACGGACCACGAGATCATGACCTGAGCCAAAGTCGGATGCTTAACCGACTGAGCCACCCAGGCACCCCTGAATGCAGCAGTTAAAATCTGCTATCATAGATATTGTGACTCTGGCGGGGAGCACAGAGGGACACCGCCGCTAGTCTTAGGAAGCCAAGGAAAGGCACCAGGAGGGGGTGAAGAATTAGCCAAATACCCAAATCAAGTGGGAATTAATGAAGTAAAAACATGATTCGGATGAAGCAGGCTGAAATCATTTGACCTTTCTGAGCCTCAGTTGTTATGTCTGTAAAGTGAGGGCCATATTAGAGTTCTTGTGATAAGTGAAACATAAAAACACTATGTTTAAAATTCCTGGGGGCAGTACCTGGAAATTCATAGCCTTGTGATAAGTGGGAGCCCTTGATTCTATTATTTTAAAGGGAAAGAGGAAGAAGAGGGTTGTAAGGGCAGGAACAATAATAAAATTAGTAGTAACAATGGTAGTAATGTTTATGAATGATTAAATATTAGACAGTGTACTTAAGTGGTCTTTGTGTACTATCTTAGGACAAGTTAGATGAGTGTCATCACACTTTAAGAGTTGGGTATAGTCCGGGGCACCTGGGTGGCTCAGTTGGTTGGGCGTCCCACTTCAGCTCAGGTCATGATCTCAAGGTCCATGAGTCTGAGCCCCACGTCAGGCTCTGTGCTGACAGCTCAGAGTCTGGAGCCTGTTTCGGATTCTGTGTCTCCCTCTCTCTCTGCCCCTCCCCCGTTCATGCTCTGTCTCTGTCTCAAAAATAAATAAACGTTAAAAAAAAAAGAGTTGGGTACAATCTGTATCCCCATTTTATGGAGGAGGAAGCTGAGACACAAAAGTGTCAGCGATCCTGCCTGCACCCACGCAGAGCCAGCACGCGGTGGGATCCAGGCCGACAGATTCTAAAGTTTTGGCTCCCAATCGCTGTGTGGGGACAGCTGCATGTGGTCCCTTAAGACATCAGCATAGATAATAGGAGGAGGTCGGGACATAACGAGTCTAGAGAAGATAAGCAGGGCCAGGAGAGGGAAGGTTTGCCAAACTCAGGAGTTAGAATTTCACGCTGAGAACAAGGACTCACTGAAGACTTCTCAGGAGAATGACGTGCCTGGGTTTTCTCTGGGGGATCCGACAAAAGGAGCAAGACTTCTAGTGGTGACCCCCAAATCAGTGAGAGGCCAATGGACAGCGCACAATCCAGGGAGGGAGCTCGGCTGCGAAAGATCACCCAGCCATCCATTCTCTTAGTCCCTGCAGCCTGAATAGCTGAGGATGGAGGGAGGGGTGTGAACAGAGGGAAGGTGCATGGAGAGAACGCCTCTCCCAGCTGAGAGGCTTCCAGGAATAACCACCACTCTCAGGGATCCAAATAAGGGGGAAAACCTGCACTAGGGATTTGGCCTTTACTGACCCAACGCCTTATGTTAACACAATCCGTTCTAAGGCGTTCATCTGTAATTACACCGTGAAAGCTTCATAATAATCCTGTTTCCTGGGGAATATTAACTCCATTTCACAGCAAGAGAACCTGAAATGAAGTGCATTACCTAAGGCTTCGAGCTAGTAAGCGGAGAGCGCAAGACTCAACCCCACGACTCCTCAATGCGAGTCTAGATTCTTCTATTATTATTCCGAGAGGGAGACCTTGGAGTAGTGGTTCACTTTGAATGCCGCCAGGTTTTAAGACCACCACAATATTTCCTTGCCCAAAAAACTCCGTTCTTTACCAGACGTGCCTTCCTGTCTGCCCACGTGATCTTTGCCTCCACCTCAACACCATGTGCGTAATTTGCCTTCTATTAACTCGACATCAATGTCCATTTAGATATTGCAAAGAAAGCAAAATCTGCTGGAAAGTAAGCAAATTGATATAAGTGTAGTAAACATCTAATTTTTACTTCGTCAGTGTTTAGAATCCTGACTATCCTAGTCCACACAGGAGCTCTCCTTAGAATTTAGGTACTTTTTCTTTTTACAGGGAAATAGACTCTTTTCCTGCTGCTCACCGCGCTATAGAAGAACTGACTGGCAATATCTTATTAGAATCGTGTATCTGGAAATGCTTAACTTATATCCTTATTCCCCAGGACAGTGCCTTGCTTACACTAGACACTTAACAAATGTTTGTTTATAAATGATTGGTTCCTGTCTAATTGGTTCCTACGGCACAATAAATCATAGATACATTTTATAAGGTTTTTCTTCGCATGTCAGACACAGTGCTGGACGCTGGGGATACACAAATGTCTAAATCCAGTCTCCAGGATGAACTCATAACATTGATTTATAGTATTGTCTTCCCTCTAGATCACCTGGATTCTTTTTTTTTTTTTAATGTTTATTTTGAAAGAGAGAGAGAAAGCAGGGAAGGGGCAGAGAGAGAGAGAGAGAGAGAGAGAGAGAGAGAGAGAGAATCCCAAGCACAGAGCAGAGCCTGGTGTGAGGTTCGGTCTCATGAGGCATGAGATCACGACCTGAGCCCAAATCAAGAGTCAGACGCTTAACCAACTGGGCCACCCAGGCACCCCATCCAGCTGGAATCTTAAAAAACATTGATGCCCAGGCCTCAGACCGGAAGATTCTGATGTACATGGTCTAGATTAAAATCAGCTTGCTGTTATTTAAAAAACAAACGAACATGGGGCGCCTGGGTGGCTCAGTCAGTTAAGCGTCCGTCTTCGGCTCAGGTCATGATCTCGCGATTTGTGAGTTCGAGCCCCACTCTATGCCGACAGCTCAGAGCCTGGAGCCTGCTTCGAATTCTGTGTCTCCCTGTCTCTCTGCCCCTCCCCTGCTCATACTCTGTCTCTCTCTGTCTCTCAAAAATAAATAAATGTTAAAAAAAATTTTTAAAAACAAACAACTGTCCAAGTGATTCCAGTATATATAACGAGGTTTTATAGCCAGTGGGAAAAATCGATCCCTAAAAGGCAAATACAATGTGGTAGTGATTGAGATCCCTGGGTCTGGAGTCCCTGAGGCTAAATATTCTATCTTCCTCTCCCTAAGATGGTGACGATTTACATGACCTTTCTGAGACTTGGATTCCTAAAGGGTAAAATGGAAACAGTAATAAGAGTCAACTGCTGAGATATTTGGAAGAATAAATTTGGATCGTACAATAGAGCACCTTGTACAGTGTCTGGCATATAGTCGCCACTCAGTTTTATCGATTTCTGTCGCTATTTTGTTCGAAGGAAGTGGGCAGAATGTGCAACAGGAACATACTGAGAGTTAGAGAGGGTATCTCAGTGGGAGGCTATTTCCTTCCCTGACCGGGTGCCACCATCATTTTGTTGCATAGAAGAGAGGCCAGTGGTCTTTTCTGGAACAGTGACCTCACCGGGGACCACTTACATTCTCTCCAGCTCCATGGACATCAAAGCTAATAGAGTATACGGTAGTGCCTCATCTGCACAATGGGGCAAAAATATGCCTTTTCCAGGGTTATTGTGAAAATGAATTAAGATAATCATAAGACAAATGCTGACCACATAGTAGGTATCCAACAAATGGTAGCCCATTCCTTATACCAGGGGCCACAACAATGTACCTAATCAAGCTTTGGCTGAGTCTTCCCATTATTATTATTACCAACACATCTAGCCTCTTAGTATCAGAAAACCTGGTTATGTGTTCATTCGTTCATTCATTCATCCATCCATGTGATAAATGTATATTAAATATTATTATGCATAAGGCACTGTGCCAGGCCCCTGGTGGATACAGGGGTGACCAAGCAGACACGGTGCATGATCTTATAGAGCTGACGTTTTAGCAATGGGATCAGGGCATAGGCAACTCATTGTAAAATAAATTACTTTTTTCCATTAATTTGTTCCGTAATTATCCTAGTTATTACCCTAGTTATTCTAGTAATTGTGGTTAGTGCTACAGAGGCATATAGAGGGTTCTGTGAACATGAATTTTGACTTGGCATTTGCAAGATGGGTAGGGGGGCATCTGGGTGGCTCAGTGGATTAAGCATCCAGCTTTGGCTCAGGTCATGATCTCATGGTTCGTGAGTTGGAGCCCTGCTTTGGGCTCTCTGCTGTCACTGCAGAGCCCGATTCAGATCCTCTGTCTCCCCCTCTCTCTGCCCTTCCTCTTCTCTCTCTCTCCCTCAAAAATAAATAAACATTAAAAAAAAGAAAGAAAGAAAGATGGGTACTAACTGGCTGGGTGATGATGTGTTTCAGGCACAGGAAGAGCATGAGCGCAGGCCCTAATGCATGGGTCACACAGAGATGAGAAAGCCAGTGGCCCTGGAGAGCAGAGAGTGAGGGGTGAGTATTCCAGGACGGTGGCCATGTTCTGCACAGCACCAAAGGTCACATTCATGATTGCCATGGGGAAGCCTGCAAGAATTATTAAAATTTTTGAAAATGGCAGTAACACAGACACGTGCCAGCAGGGAATGTGCTATTTATTTAGAATCACAATTGGACCTCAGGAAGATAGGACGTTTTGCAAGAAGGCCTTTATGTCTTCAGAGCATATGGAAGTTCAGGCTAGAGTTGGAACCTGTGGAGAGCCAACTGTTTTACAACAAAGTGAAAAGAGCTCATGGTTCCTGGGAAGTCAAGGAATTCAGGGTGGTGGGCGGCAGGGTGGGGAGAAGAGATGGGAGGGAGAAAGCGGAGAGAGAGCCGGGAGATGATGAAGAGGCTATAGTGTCAGTTGGGTGTGAGGATGGGGTGGCCTAATGGACTTTGAAGAGCATGTCTAATGTATAAATAGCACAGAATATCAGATCTTTTACAGAAACCTTGACATTTGCGTAAGGTCCATTATACTCATTGCTGTCTGTGTGCGTGCGTGTGTGTGTGCGTGTGTGTTTGAGTGGGGAGAGTTAGAGTTTACTTTGGTTTGCTTTGTTTCATAGAAATCTAGGTATCTTAGTTTCCTATTTCTGGTCTACCAAATGTAGTGGCTTAAAACAGCATCAACTTATTGTCTTACAGTTTGGGGGTTCAGATGTCCAAAATGCGTTTCACTGGGAACAAAATCAAGGTGTTGGTAGCATTGTGCTCCCTCTGGAGGCTCTGGGAGGGAATCCATTCCCTTGCCTTTTTAAGCTTCTAGAGTTGCCTTCCTTGGTTTCTGGTCCCTACCTCCAGCTTCAAAGCAAGGGTGTTGCATCTCCAAAAATCTCTTTCCTCTCTGGCCTCCCGTTTTGTTCTTATAAAGAACCTATAATTATATTTGGCCTACCTGGATAATCCAGGCTAATCTCCTCACCTCAAAATCCTTTAATTGATCATGTTTGTAAAGCTCCTTTTGCCACAGAAGGTAAAATATTCGCGGATTCTGGGGATCAGGAATTGGATATCGTTAGGAGGGTTATTATGTAGCCTACCACACTAGGTATCCTGCTCGCTTAAAGGTGGGAAAGGAAGTTGCTTTGATTTTGAGAAGTGAGGTCTGGAACATCTGGGTAAGAATGAAGTAATATGGACTAAGGAGTAAATTAAAAGTATCCATTCTTTCATTATGTTTAATATTAGCCAACGCTTATTAATATCTGAAAATTCTTACTGAAGCATGAGGGCAACATGTCCTGTTAGCACTTCATTCATTGGCATGCATTCACTGAGCATTCATCAGGTGCCAGGCACCGCGGGGCTCTAGAGTACTCCACCAGGCGTAAGATACAGCATTTACCTTTAAGAAACTTCAATGTTGTGGGGCAGGAAGAGAAAAAAAAGCAATAATTTCACTACAAGCTGGTAAATGCAACGAGAGCACACAGAGCATTAAGGCGAAACACAGGAGCAACACTCCAAAGGGGCCTGGAAAGTGCATCTCCCATACACGGGTCAGGGTTGAATTAGAGAGGCATGACCAAGGATGTGACTGCAAGCAACCATGGGGGACGTAGTCTCTGCAAGACTGTCGTCTTCACATTGATGCCAAGCTTGAAGTCTCAAGCTCAATGCGGTTGGGAAGGGAAGGGGGGGGTGTAAAGTAGGACAGCAAGGACGGGGTAGAACCCACAGTCTTGGAGCTGCGGTAGTCTCCTATGGCTTCTACCGTCCATGGCTGTCCCACAGGAGAAGCTGGTGTCCTTTGTCAACGGAACTAAACCCACTGGCTCAGAAGTCAGAGATGTGGAAGGAGGACCCCAGGGCAGATGCAGTGACTGCTACCCCACACCGGTGCGGTGGGCCCACGAAGCAGTGGAAATGTGCGAGCGTTGCGAGTTGACACATTACAAAGACACAACACCTGAACCGTAGGGGTTACCGGTAGTTTCCTGGGGCTGGAGGGGTTGATGCCAGAGAGGGAGCACAGGGTGGGAGGGAGGTACGGTGAGGGGAATGAAAGATGAACCCAAGCAACAGGTCAGGCAAGACCATTGAGGACCCTCTGATGGGTCAGGATGGCGGGACACCAGATCCTGAGGGCAATGGTCACCACTAACTAGGACGGGTTATCCTATTTTCATTTCAAAAAGTCTAAAGTGATGGGCACAGCATCATCTTCCCCTCAGGCCTCAGCTCTCCCCATTCTTTCCTTGCCCGCCTGTGTCCTTAACAAAGTCTCTAGCTCTCCCCCAACACTCTTCTTGCCTCAGTGTCTCCAACAAGAATGCAAGAATACAGGGGCTCCCCTTCGTCCTGCAGTACAAGTTCCGTTCCTTCCTTTTTGAAACTGCCCTGGGCAGCATTTGCCCAAGCAGGATGGAAACAGCCATGCTGTGACTCTCCTGAGAACAGAAACCCTGTTTATATCATCCAGATGTCCCCACCGCCTAGCATCGTGCCTGGTACTTGGAAGGTGTTCAGTAGACGTGGGTTGATTTGATCAAAATCAAGAGCTTCTCATCAAATGCTTTGCTTATATGATTTTTCAATTTTATTAGCGGATTTGATGAGGTGAACTCTCTGCTCAGCATCAAACATAAAGAAGCAATAGATTTCTCTATTTGAATAGAGAGCTAAGAAGCGACAGGAAAGGCTTCCAGCATCCTTCAGAAAAGCACGTACCTATAGACTCAAGTTATCAGGTGGGAAAGGAAAATCACTCCTCTTCTGGGAAGTTCTCAAGTCTCATTCTTTACAAACATGTATACATAATTCTCATCGGTAAGTCCTTCCTTGTCACCATCGGTTTCCTTAATCTTCATAGGACTGCTGGCCAGGTTGTTGGGCCAGTTATAATTGTAAAGAGGCTTCAATTTTTTTATATAGATGAAGTGAAATAATCTTCGGAAGGTTTGTTTAACATGTGAGGACGTCAGTCTATGGGCTATTTCCTTAAAAATTTTGTGGGTGATTTCTGCCAACTGCCTGATGATGGGATCTTCATCCCAAAGCACTCTGTCAATAGCTGTTAAGAGCAGAAGAACCTTTAGTTCAAGACATCTCTTTCGTGGTCGAGAAGCTCTAACCCTGAATGAACACCATGTCTCACAGAGTCTCTCCTTCTCTCCTCTCCACCCTTAAATTTCACTATTTTGGCTAGAAGCAGCCAGGAAGTTTTACCTGCTATCCCCACCAGACCCCATTAAAAGAAAAATAGGAATTCTCACTAAACATTGACTGAATGCCTGTCATGTGCTAAGCATTCTGCTACATGGCATAAATATATATTCATCAAGAGGCTCAGTAATACTCATAATAATGAGAAAAGTTGGAATCTGTCTAAACATTCATCAACAGAGAACCACGTAAAAATCCGCCATATCATAAAATGAAATGGCACACACATATTACTACGATGATGCAAACCCCTGTTTCTTGGCATGAATATATGAATATTGGCATGAATATATGAGGAAATGAGAAAGTTAAACAACTTTTTGATAATTCAAAAAATAAATATATAATAGCTTATATTCTTTAAAAATATCTGAGATAATACATATACCAAAAGGCTAATGTCATTATATCCAGACACCAGGCTTGTGGGAGTTATTTTCTTCTTAACAAGAAGAAATGGGGGGGGGAGGGGAGGACAGATGTGGAAAAGGGAGGGGAAGGAGCAGGAAGAGAAGGGGGAGAGAAAGAAGATTCTGAGGACACGGAGGCAGAATTACAGGGCTTAGCATTTGCAGGTTGTCCACAGATAGGTATTGAAGAAATGAGTGAATGGGGGGAATGAGGGAATAAAAAAGGAAGATCATAATGTGTCGACATCAGTTCATCAGTTGTAACAAACATCTGGAGTGGGGGAGACGTTGATGGTGGGGGAGGCTGTGCAACCTTGTGAGGGCAGGAGGTATATAGGAAATCTCTGTACCTTCCTGTCAATTTTGCTGTAAATCTAAAACTGCTTTAAAAAATAAAGTCTATTACACACACACACACACACACACACACACACACACACACACACACACGGAAGGGAGGGAAGCTGCCACCCTATTTTCTATCCCACCTGTTTGTAAATCTGATCCTGATGAGGAAATAGAGGCTAAGAGAGAGATGCCAAAGTTCGGACATCTTGAGAGCAAACACTGTTCCTTAATTCTCTCCGGTGCAAGTGGAGAAAGGGGAGGGAACGGAAGGGAGGAAAGGGAAGCAGAAAAGGGAAAGGAAGAAAAGAAAAGAAAAGAAAAGAAAAGAGAAGAGAAGAGAAGAGAAGAGAAGAGAAGAGAAAAAAAGAAAAGAAAAAGAAAAGAAGAGAAAAGAAAATAAAAAAGAAAAGAAAAGAAAGAAGAGAAAAGAAAAGAAAAAAAGATACCCTTTAACCTAGTTTTTCCATTGATTCCTCCCTGCCACCCTCCTCCCGTCCCTGGCACCATTATAGAACACATATGTGAATTGAATCACAGACAGTGAATTCATTTAGACTTATACATAACTCATACATACAGATTTCATTATAACTTCAACACTTACCTTCAAGCATGACTTCAATTTCATCTCTGAGCAGTAAATGGCCACCTGATTTTGCCAGGTACCCTACGCACAAAGTAGTATTAGAGTGACCCCAAAATACATTGTGGAAATGCATCCTCTAATCTAGCTGCCTCCATAGCTTTCCTCAAAGCAAACCATGTCTTAGATTATCCTTGGAACACCTTTTAGTGCTTTCAAATAATTATTATTTAATGATACTTTTTATGGAGATATATTTATGTGTATCAACGTGCATAAATCATATTGGCACAGCTCAGTGCATGATTACTGAGAACATTTCTAGCTCCACTTAGGTCATTAAATAGAAAAACTGCTACCATTCCAGAAGTCTCTGGCATGCCCTTCCCAATCTCCTCCCCCACCCCTTAGATTATTCTTTAGCTCAACTTGTTGTTGAGCATTATTGGGAGATTCATCCAACTTCTTTAATGAAGCAATAGTTCATTCATTTCCACTGCTACATATCAGGAGTTGGCAAATAAAGTTTTCTTGGAACAAAGCCAAGCTCATTGGCTCATGTATTTATGTATTATCCATTGCTACTTTTATCCATTCTACTTTTATGGCAGAGCTGAGTAGTTTTGACAGAGACCAGACAGTACTCATATTTTAAAACAATTACTATCTGTTCGTTTACAGAAAAAGTTTGCTGAACGCAGTTATGTGATACTCCATCTTATGAATGCAGCATTTAAAAAAATCCATTCTGCTGCTGCTGAACAATTTGAGGCTATACGAATAATGATATTATCATGGGCATTCTTGTACGTGAATTTTGGTATGCATTTGTACGCATTAATGTTTGGTATGTAGCTAGAAGAAGACTTATTGGCTAAGGGATATGCTTATCTTCCCCTTTAATCGTTACTGTTAAACAGTTTCCATAGTGGTTGTATCAATTTTCACTCCCACCTGTAACTATGAACATTTCCATTGCTTTGCCTCCTACCACTTGACATTGTTAGTCTTTTTCCTTTCAGTTATTCTCATGGATTTGGTGGCATCACACTGTGATTTTCTTTGCTGTTTTGGTCATGATTAATAAGAATTTTATATAGTGTTTATTGGCCACTTTTATATTTCTTTTGTAAAATGCCTGTTCTGACAAGTCCCTTGTCTGTTTTTATATCGAGTTGTCTTTTACTTATATATTTGTAGGCGTTTTTATTCTGGGTACTAATCTTTTTAAATGTTACATGCCTTACAAATTCTTCTCCTGCTTTGGGGCTAAACTTTTCCTTTTTTTTTTTTTTTAATAAACAGAAGTCTTTAATTTTAATGTAGTCTAGTTCACTATCTTTTTATTTATGGTTAGTGAATTTTGGGGTCCTTATAAGAAATCTTTGCTGTCTCAAGGTCATCCTGATATCCTACTACTCAGTATTTACTTCTAGAAGCTTTATTGTGTTACCTCTTACACTTTTGGATTGTAGATCCAACTGTAATTATATTGCATAAAATAGGAGTCAAGATATTTTTTATATCCCTGTGTGATTAACCCAGAACCGTTAAAGCAAACACTGTCCTTTCCCTATTGCTGTGCAGGGTCACTTGTATCATAATTGTGTGTGTGGTGGGGGCGGGGGGGGGGTAGTGTCTTGACTTCATTCGATCACAATGCCACTGCCACATTACCTTAATGTTTACTGTGTCCTGATATCTACCCAGTAGTATAAGTTTTCAACGTTGTGGTTCTTCCTTAAATCATCTTGGCTATTCTCAAACCATTACATTTTCATGTAAAATTTAGAATCAGCTTGTCTCGTTTCGCACGCAGACACACCACATACACACACACACACACACACACACACACACACACACACACACACACACATACACTCACACTCAGAGCCCCTGGTGAGATTTTGTTTGGGATTTCACTGAATTTACAGATCAGTTTGGGGAAGAGTCGAAGGTACCATACTCTCTGATCCTTTAGTCCACCAACATTATATATCTAAGTTTCTAAAAATTGTCTCAGGGTTTTCTGGTTTTCTGCGTACCCATCTTGGGCATCTTTCTGTAGTTTTATTTTGAGTTATTTCAGGATTTTTTGGTGCTATTGTATTAGGCATTTTCAAAAATTTGATTTCCTGATGGTTTATTCTTAGTATATAGAGATCCAATTGATCTTTGTATTTTGATGCTGTGTCTAGAAAGCTTGCTAAATTTATGTGTTAATTCAAACAGTTTTTCTGAATTCCTTCCAGTGTTCTAAATATTTTTAAATATAATTATTTGTCTACATATTTTAAAAGTTTTATTTTCCTTTTACAAACCTAGATGTGTTATTTCTTGTTATTACCTTATTTCAGTTTTGGAAAATTCTTGGCCTTTACCCTTCAAACATTTTTGTCTCATTCTTCTTCCTCTCTCCTTATGGATGTGTATTTCTCACCTTTTCACCATGTCTCATACTCTTATGCTCTTTTCCTATTTTCTACTCTTATCTCTTCAAACTTCGATCCTGAAGCTGAATATTTTGTTCTGACAGATCTAATTCTCAAAGTCTCTTTTCAGGTCTTTCTAATCTGCTGTTAATTTTACCCACCCCACTGAATTATGCATTCCATTTTATTAATCTTTTAAACACATTTATAATTTCTATTTTAAAGCTCATACCTACTTCAAGAATTGTATATCCTGGATTCTATTTCCATTGTTTGGTTTTTTTCTTGCATTAAAAAATTCTTTCTATATGTCTGTTTTTTTAAATTTTATTTTATTAAATGTCAGCTATTTTGTACAGAATTCTATGCTGATAATGGGAATTTTTAGGAATTTCTTGTCTTTTCTTATGGATTTGTAAAGAATCTTTGGACAGCGAGAACTCACCCTTCATTTGTGGTATCATCTCAATTTGGGTTCTGACTGTTTATAGTGGTTTTGCCCTGCAGAAGTATTTACTTTTTTTCATAGTTTATCAATCTTTTCCTCATGGTTCCTAGATTTTGACCTTTACTTTAGAAAGGTCTTGCCCACCCCATGACTATACAATAAATTTTTCCATACTATTCTACTTTATTTATCATTATGGTTTCATTTTTAGCATATGAGCCTTTGACTATCTGGAATTTATTTGAAGTAAGTAAGTAAGATAGGAATGAAATAATTTTTGAAATTCCAGATGGCTCACCAGGTGTCCCGAAGCTATTTAAGGAAGATTCTATATTCTCATCCCTGTTAGTTAAAGCCAATGATTCACTTTAAAACACTGCATGTTTTGATAGTTATTTCTGGACGGTACTTTGTTCTACTTGTTTGTCTATTTATTCCGTGTGATTTTAAGTACTGTAGCTGTATTAATATCTGATAGAGCTAGTCCCCCACCCCCACCCCTGGCCCCATCTTTTTTTTTCTCTTGATCATAATTTCCTGGATATTCTTGTATGCTAACTTTCCACATTATTTTTAGAATCAACATGTCAGTTTTGCAAAAAGAAAGCCATACTGATATTCGAATTGGCAGTTCATTCCATGCATAGATCCATGTAGGAAAGAATTGGCACATTTTATTTTCTTTGTTTTTTTTTTAAGTTTATTTATTTATTTTAGAGAGGGGGGAAGGGACAGGGAGAAAGGGAGAGAGCGAATCCCAAGCAGGCTCTGTGGAGCCCGATGCGGGGCTTGGATTCACGACTCTGAGGTCATGAACTGAGCTGAAATCAAGAGTTGGACGCTCAATGGACTGAGCCACCCAGGCACCCCAGAACTGGCACATTTTTAAATTTGATTCTTTCTTTCCCAAAATTTGGTCTATACCCTTCTATTTTTTCAGATCTTCTTTGTGTCTTTCAGTAATACTTGCAAGGTTTTTTTTTTTCCATAGAAATATTGCACACATTGTAGTTTCTTTTTCCATCTCCCTTCCTTCCTTTCGTCTGTCCGTACTTCTTTCATTCCTTCCTCCCTCATTCATCTCCCACCCGCCCCCCAGGACTCTTATTTCTTTTTCTTTTCTTCCTTTCCCCCCTCTTTGCTGCTCTCTCCTTTTCCCTTCCTTCTTCTTTCCTCTCTCTTCTTTTCATTCCATTTAGGATTTTGTAGGCACTATTCTACTTTATTTTAGGGTTGAATACCGAAGTGGAGAAATCTAAGGCCAGATTTACTTATTTTGTAACTTATAGATGACATTTCCCCCCCTAAATGCTCAAAGAATTCTTTAACTGTGAAGTTCCATAACTTCATTAGGAAATGTCTTAATGCTGCATTCTGTATAAAATGTTTCTTGAAAAACATTTTATCAAACCTCAGTTTATTTAATTCTTTTATTTCTTAAATTATACCTTTTTTTTAAGTTTATTTATTTTGAGAGACAGAGAGCATGAGCAGGGGAGGGGCAGAGACAGAGGGAGAGAGAGAGAATCCCAAGCAGGCTCTGCACTGTCAAGGCAGAGCCTGACGTGGGGCTCAAACTTAACCAAACCATGAGATCATGACCTCAGCAGAAACCGAGAGTTGGATGCTTAACCGACTGAGCCACCCAGGAGCCCCTTAAGTTATACCTTTGGAATGAACGCCTTTTTGCTCTAATCATTTTCTTTTAAAATTTTTTTTTAATTTTTTTAAATATTTATTTATTTTTGAGAGAGAGAGAGAGAGAGACAGAGACAGAGACAGAGACAGAATGCGAGTCGGGGAGGGGCAGTGAGAGAGAGAGACACAGAATCCAAAGCAGGCTCCAGACTCTGAGCTGACCGCAGAGAGCCTGACACGGGGCTCAAACTCACCAGCCATGAGAACATAACTTGAGCCGAATTTGGACGCTTAACTGCCTGAGCCACCCAGGCACCCCTAATCATTTTTCTTCTTCAGGGATATTTATGCATAGTTGGCATTTCTTTTATCTATCTTCTGGATTGCTCATTGTCCCTTAGCTTTTCAAACTGTTTCTTGCCGGTTTTCATTCCTCTTGCTAGCATTTCTCAATCCTGTACCTGTTGTTCCTTCCTTCCTAAGGTTCTCAACAATCTATATTTTCTCTTCTGCTGGTTATAGTGTACTAATGGTTATATAGTTTTTTTCTTACGCTTTCCCCCCATTCTTTGAAAGCTGATTTTTCCTGTGCTCCCGTTCTCCTATCATATACTGCCTGTGTGTTGATATTATACCTTAGATCTTTACATAACAAAGTTTTGGGTTCACAGAAATATATATCATGGTTTTTATCTGGTCTGTAGAAACATTTTCTAATTTTTTTTTGTCCTCCATTTTCCCCATGGAAATACCTCTGTAGAAAGATAATGCCTTTTTCAATTATTTATTTTGGGATCTTGCAATATTAGGTATAGAGGACTGTTTGCAGAAAGTTCCAGGGTAGAATTCAGGATAGGATCTCTTTCCAGTTTGAAATAAAGTTCTTATGACACAGGATTTTCTGCACGTTTGTGTTGCGTTGCTCCTCTAAGCCCCAGAGAGATCGTGAGCTCTAGTGATGAGCCTGGTTTGATTTGTCTTCTACCTTCACTGACCGACAGACTCCTCTCTACAAGTCCGACTGACATGACTATTTCCTCAGTCCTGGGTGCCCCTGCTACTCCATGATGCTAAATAGGGTCAAGGGAAGATCCCGCTACCAAACAGGGAACTCACCTCCTGTCATTCCAAATAAAGGTTTATTAATTTCGATCTTTATGGTAACAAACTAGTGAGGGGGACAAAACCCCTGTTTGGTCAGGTTTGTACAAGATCAAAAACTTTAGTTGTCCTCTGTTAGAATCTTCCTGCACCTCCCCTCCCCCCACAACACTTTTGAAAGAACTTTATTGGATTCAGTAGCATTTCCTCATCTGTAATTTGTAGTTACAGTTGTCCTATTTTATTGAAGATGGTATTTGTATTTTTTATATTCTTCTTGCTCTTTGGGTAGTGATTTTTAGGCAGTGAAGGGGAAGAATTAGCAATGGTTTGCCACCATCTTAAAATCTGAAATTCATCCTGTTGAATGCACTTTGTATAATAATACTTACTGTGTTAGCAAATAGAACTCTATTCTCATCACATATCTAACTTTGATTAATAGATACCACCATGGCAGGTGCTGCCCCTCATAAACCAAGAAAATTTGTATTTTTTTTAAGAAAGACTTCCAGCTGCTACCCCATTCTGTACCTTGTAAGGCAAATTAAAAAATGAGAATTGAATTTTATTTACCAATTAAAATAACTGATGCTTTCCTCAGATATATTCGGGAGCTTCTCAGGAACCCCAAGGTGTCAGATATCAAATCTGTAATGTAGTTCTCATGAGAAACAAGCTGAAAATAAAATGGGGGGGGGGAACCTCAGTCATTGGCAAAAGCATGTTTCTTCTAGAGAGGCTTCCAGAAAAAAGAGCTTGGTTGCTTATACCACATTAGGACCAATTTAAACCTTGGAGATTTCTACGTATACACTTTACCCTTTTGTTTGGAGATGTTATTCAGTTTATTATATGATTCCTAAGCCCAACTTTGTGTTTCCAACTTTTGCATAGCATTCTTCCAGCCCCACTTGTCTATTGCTGCAATTCATGCTGGTTTCCAGAACACCAGCTCATTAAGATGATGACAAAGTAACTCCAGTTTTGCTTCTGGTGATCTGAAATGCTGTTCCTACGTTTATCACCATCCGTAGCTCAAAGTAAGTGGGTTGGAGAAAGATAATCAGAGGCGATCCATGTTGGGGAAGAAGCAGAAAATTTAATTTTTTTCTGGTCTTAAGCCCTGGCTTGTAACTATTCATGTCTTATCTTTTCTTCACATTCCTTCTCCAGGGTCCACTCTTGTCCCTGCCACACCTTTCATCAGTTTGGGTCCTTTCAAGTTATTTCTAGAACTGCTAAGGTAGTAAACATTGTGGGGTTACTTACAAGATTGTTACAGATGTTGAGCACCACCAGCTCAAAATTGTAATATTTGTCTTTGAGCAAATAAGATGTCGACCAGTTTAATTCTGAGGTACAGATTGTTAATGTATGTCTACATGCCTGTGAAGCAGAAAAAGGTCACTGAGGATCTGCTCGTCTGATGTTACCAAAAACACTATGATTCTATGCAAAACTAGGAAAAATGAGATCACAGGACTTACTTTAACTACACTGATATCTGTGTCCTCCAAAAACAGGATCAGGGGCACTAAGCCTCCAAGAACCACATCATTTAGCATCCACATGTAATGACTCATGTCCCTGAGTAATTCACCAAAGTGTCGAATGGCCATACTCCGAATGCCTTCATTACTCTGCAATATGCACACAGAGAAAGGTCACATATGAGGATATTACTAAGGCTTTTTTCTTTAAGCAGTGGGAGATACATATCTCACACTTGTGTATATATGTTTAAATATATTTACATGTATATATACTATATGTGTATATATACCATGTAGATATATATACATACATACATATATATAATTATAATTATCATTTATTTTTAGAAAAGATTCATCTCAGTCTAAGTAGTCAGCTTTTTTCTGATTGGAAAATAAAGATTCGCTTACTCAAATTCAGATGCATTATGAAAATTCCCTGTGAAAAGTGTTTCTTAAATTCAGGAAGACAGTATTTAAGAACGTTCTAAAAATATAAATTGGAATAATCTGTATAACCTGGAAGTAATTTCTATAAAGGTGCTTAAAGTAACCATGGTGCATTCAAAGGCTGGAGGCCTTTGCAGATTACTGGTGAATACCAATGGGAACTCTTTGCATATTGGCATAAGAACCAGGTTTCTAAGAGCTTGCTTATGCCAAATAGGAAGGTTTTGGGATTATAAAAAGCTAGGAGAGAAAAACTGCAAGTCAGAGAAGAGGTTAATCTTTAAAAATATCGTATCACTTCCCAGTTTTTGTTCATGATTTCATTAATTGCTTTTCCTTTCTGTTTTCAGAAATATATTAGATATATTCCCAGCAAAATACAAATGGCTAATGTGGCTTTGTATGTTCCTTCCCGGAGGTAACAAATGTGGAAGAAAGCTCAAACCTAAAGCAATGGTCATCAAGTCATGTCCTTGGGGCTAGGAAGCTGATGTAAACAAGCAAAGCAGGTAGCAGGGAGAGGAGGGGGGCTTGAAGCAGAGGGCTCGGGCCTCTCTCAGAGAGGGCACCCTGAGTCTGCTCCTGCAGACTGTTGCCAAATGGGTTTGTGGGCTCCAGTATTCTCAAATCTTCTGGTATTTCATTTACAATTCAGATTTCTGTGAGAAATCTCCCAGTTTAAAAATAATGGACTCAGACAACAGTCTAAATGTAACACAAATGATATCAAATGACAGCCAAATGTAACACACCCACAAAGTGCATTCATCTGTGGGTTACCTGTTGTATCCTTAGTCTACAGGAAGATATACTAACCATTGAAAGCCTATCTGGACCAGTGGAAAGAGCTTTTAGTGCCCCACACCTGATGAAATCCTGTTTTTATTCCCCATAGATTAAGCTTGAGCAAATTATTCTTTTCTTTTAAAATGGAGACACATAGTGGGGCGCCTGGGTGGCTCAGTTGGTTAAGCTGCCGACTTCGGCTCAGGTCATGATCTCACGGTCCGTGAGTTCGAGCCTCGTGTCAGGCTCTGTGCTGACCGCTCAGAGCCTGGAGCCTGTGTCAGATTCTGTGTCTCCCTCTCTCTGACCCTCCCCCGTTCATGCTCTGTCTCTCTCTGTCTCAAAAATAAACATAAAAAAAAATTTAAAAAAAATGGAGACACATAGTGTCATAGTTTCATTGATATCCAGTAGTTTTCAAATACTCTATGTCCAAGGGATGACTTAGGGTAAATCGATATTTGGTACTTTCTCTCTGATTTTGCCTCTTTTCATTTGGTTTGGTTTGATTATTTATTTATTTAGTTTAGTTTAGTTTTTTTTTTCCCAAGTGATTTCATTTTGAAAATAATTTATTACATGGACATTCCCACTACTTATTAGCTGTGTGAACTTGGCCAAATATTCATTTCTCTTTGCTTTACTTTCCTTACATGTAAACTGGATAATAGTAATAGAGTTGTTTAGAGAATTATATGAGGTAGTCCATGTAAATCCCTTAGAATAGTGATTGGTACTTAGTAAATGCTCAATAAATCCATTTACCATTATTATTACTATATCCTTATGAAAATAATTTTTGCCACTAAATTTATTCTTTTTTTATAATTTAATATTCTGCACCCTTCTTCAATGAAACCTGAATAATTAAGAGCCTATACATTTTGGCAAAATAATTTTCTATGAAATAATTCTCTGGTTCACAAACAACTCATAGAAGTGTTTAAAAATAAATAGATTCTCCATGGCATACCAAAGTGTTGTTGCTTATTAAAATATCTTGCTTTCACCCAACTTTTCTGGAACACATTTACTATACAAAATGGGAATTTTCAAAATGCACAACTTTTTGATGAAAGACCTTTTACTTAGAGTTTTATATGATAATAACTAACACATTTGGGGCATTGTACCCGTCATCTCTAATGCCCATAATACACGTGCCACTCTCTCTATTTTATAGGTGGAGAGGCTGAACATTAAGAGACTAAATCACCTGCTCAACATTTCACAGCTCATAAGAGGCAGAACAGGGATTTGAACCCAGGGAATCCAGACCCAGGGTTAGCCGAGGTACAGCTACTGAGCTACAATTCCTCTTTCATGCAAAGACAGAGGCTATTTTTTGCTTCTCTTTTCTTATGGGCCGACTTTTCCAGGTCCTCACGGGTTAGTTTTATATGTATATAACTATATATAGAGAGATTGTACTTCTTTGGCTCATATTGTTATCTCTGGAAAAGATGGTGCTTCTGCACAAAATGACTATCTTCTGGGCCTTCAGCTTATCTATAAAACCGAATGATGTGACGTATGTAACTGTAACTCACATGATCCATCAGAGGGCAGTAGCTGGAAGCAATCCTAATACACAAAGTAGAGTAGGTCACCTTGTCCAGTTTGCCTAAAAGTCTTCGAAGGGTGAGTAAGGCCCGAATTATAACCGTCTTTTCTTTTGAGAGGAAGGCATCCAAGATGGATATTAATAAGCTGCAGACATTTTCTATCTATAGATACAAGAGGAAGATGGTTGGATTTTGGAGCTAGAAGGAGACTTGGGGTAGCATTTGGTACCAAACACACCAGAGTTTGGGCAGCATGCAGGGGTGTGGGGGGGTTGCCCCCAGACGGTCAACTGTCACATTGTCAAAAATTTTGTAAGCTGATTGTTAAAACAGACTCTCAACTCTAGACAACAGACTGATGGCTGCCAGAGGGGAGGGGGGTGGGCAGAGGGTGAAATAGGTGAAGGGGATCAAGAGTACACTTATCACAATGAACACCCCATGGGTGACGTATAGAGTTGTTGAATCACTCTATTGCACACCTGAAACTAATATAACACAGCATGTTAACTACACTGGAATCAAAGTTTAAAAAGTCACTATTAAAAACCAAGTTTGGTAAATCTGTAAAGAAATAAAACAATGGTAATAAATACTCAAAACTTACACTTCCTATTTCTTTGCCTCCAGTTTACTCTTATATGCCATTGAGGGCATATGATACACGTATCCTATCTGTATGGTAGGAATATTAAATTGTGATGTGCTACTATGTATCTCTCCCCAATTCTTTGTTTAATGATGCCCCTTTGACAGCTTGAAATTAGCCGTATGGAGAGTACCTACACCAGAGAAATTGGTGTTATTTCCAGAGAGGTGACCGTTAAGCATTCACCAGCACATCACGAACAGTGTGACCTCTAAACCGGGTGCCAGTGACTTGTGTGGACGTGAGAGCCACCGAGCTGCTGAGCCAAGGCCTGGGAGTCAGAGACAGCAGATTATAAAGCAAGGAAAAAGGCAAAAAGGAGACACCTTCTCTTCTCAAAGAAGAGAAACAAAGGCTGGAAAGAAAAGAAGCAAAAGAAACAGAGACCATTTACCAAAAAAATAGCCAGAGGCCTTGCATCTGGCTAGAAAGTTGTCTTTACCAATAGATAGTATGTGATCTCAACCCAGCTCCCTCTCCACTGTTTCTCTCTTTCTCTCCTAGCTAACCTTGACATAGAATCCTCCTTTCAGTTGTTAATAACATTGGGAAGAGTGCCAGACAAGGCAATAAATAACTCTGATTACTAATAGAATATACACTGACATGTGTGATTTATTTAAAGCAAACAGACCATGGCTCATGTCTCTCTACGTGCAAAAACCGGTACCCACTGACCGGCTTTGAGCATTCAGAGACTATGCTTCATAGATAAACAAGGATTTGTTATTAAATTTATTATTAAATCAACAATGGGTTATGGAATCAGCATAATGCCATTATGCGAGATACTTTGGGATGGGTGAAGTAGGTGATGGGGATTAAGTAGGTGATGGGGATTAAGGTGATGAGCATTGGGTATTGCATGTAAGTGCTACTAAATTGTACATATGAAACTAATATTACACCGTATGTTAACTGACTGGAATTCAAAAAACAACTAAGGAAAAAGGAATTTATAAGAGAATTACAAAACGTAAGGGTATGCTTAGATTCAATCTTCCTGGAAAGCAAGAAGTGTTCACATGATTCAGTAGGAAACAGTGTAAGACAGTGATTCTCAAGTTTAAACTGTGTTAGAATCACTTGGAAGACTTACAAAAACACAGGTTGGTGTCCCCCCCCCACCCCCACCCCCACCCCAGGATTCCTGATTCAACACGCCTGGGGTGGGGCCTGACAGTTTGCATTTCTAACAAGTTTTCTGGGAGATGCTGACACGGCTGGCCCAAGCATCATACATAGAGGATTTTTTTTTTACAGTTTATTTATTTATTTTGAGACAGAGCAAGAGAGTCGGGGAGGGGCAGAGAGCGAGGGAGAGAGAGAATCCCGGGCAGGCTCTCCACTGTCCGCACAGAGCCTGACTCGGGGCTCGAACCCACAAACCGTGTGAGATTATGAGAGTCAGACGCTTAACTGACTGAACCACCCAGGTGGTTCACAGAGAATTTTTGATATAAAGTATTGTATAAGCGAGTGTTGACAGTTGGTGTGGCTCTGAGAAGAACGAGGCTGCCAGGTCAGAATATTCCGCGGAATTTGACTTGAGCTGAAAAAGGAGACAAATGTGAATATGTATGGGTGAAGGAGGAACGTGTTGTGAGGTGTGGAAGAAAAACCTTGAGCGAGGGCCCCAAGATCGGAATTAATGTGTCAGCACCTGTGTGTATTGAAGGGGAAATTAACTTAACGTGTGCGTGGTTTCGACTGAAAGAAAAGAGTTTGTGTAGGACGATGCTGCTCAATTCCGAGGGCAATGAATGATTTTGTGGGGAAAATGTAAACAAGGTCATTACGCTCCTGAATTTACTTACACCACCAGTTCTACTCAACCCAATTTTCTTGCCGACAAAACATCAGGCTTTGATACTGGTTTAGCTGTTAGAAACTGAGAAATATCAAGGTTTTATCAGTAAAGATATTGAGCAATATCAAATCTCAGGTTAACTTTGATGGTGATGGCATTCACAAGCCACACCCACCCCCCTCCCCACACACGCGCGCGCGCACACACACACACACACACACACACACACATTCGCGCGTACCTCATTGATAACTGGCGCCATGTTGGCAATTTTCTGGAGGCTCAGTTTGCTAACTGCAGGATTGGAGTCATTGACCCAGTTTCGGAAGAGAACCAAAAATTCTTCTGGGAATGGGTCCTTGAAGAAGTTATTCAGAAGCTGCAAGAAAACAGTCAACAAGATCATAAGCAGAAGAAAGGCCAATGCACGATTTCTGCTTCAGCCATAAAAATCAAGACATTCTCAGTAAAACCGTAGCATGAATGTCACTGAAATTCCAAATGCGCATATGTATCGCTACACACATTTCTGTGTTCATAATTTCTGAGTTCTCTGGAAGGAGAAGTAGCAGTCATAATAGGAAATACATGCATATATATCTATATATCATCTGTATCTATATCTGTATATGTCTCTAGTTGACCTTTGATCAACACAGGTTTGAACTCTGTGGGTCCACTTATATGCAGATTTTTTTACACCACAGTACTATAAATGTATTTCCTTTTCCTTATGATTTTTTAAAATAGCATTTTCTTTTCTCTAGCTTACTTTATTGTTAGAATACAGTATATAATACATATAACATACAGAATATGTGTTAATTGATGGTTTACGTCATTGGAAAGGCTTCCAATCAACAGTAGACTATCAATGGTTAGGTTTTTGGGGGACTCAAAGTTACATGTGGATTTTTGATGGCATGGAGGTCAGTGTTCCAACTCCCATGTTGTTAGAAATTAAATATATATATATATATGTGTGTGTGTGTGTGTGTGTGTGTGTGTACACACACACACACATATATATATATATATATATATATATATATATATATATATATTGTTTTCTCTCCATTCTTGGGAACTTAGTGACTCAATTTAAATTACCTCCCTCTCTCAGATTGTAGTCCGGTAGGTGAATTCCTTAACAGAGAATGGTTATATATACTTGGAGGCCGTGCCTACCATGGGCCAGGCACTATGCTTGTAAATGGGGAAACAGTAGTGAGCAAAACAGTCTCAATCTATGACCTTGTGGTCATGACCGGCAAGAAAGGCTGATACTGTACAACAATGCTAACCTACACTATAAGAGATAGGATACTATGCCAATGAAAACAGAGTTGCTAATTGTGATCAGTACTAGCAAGAAAAGCTACAAGGTGCCACAAAAACATTTAAAGGAGAACTGAATTTAGATTGTGCATTTGTAGACTGAAATTAGAATGAGGATTGTTATTTAGATTTGGACTTGAAAGCAGAGTTGGCATTAGCTAGATAAAGTGTTTGGAGAAGATAACCCCAAGGAAGGTAACCCATGTGCAAAGGCCCTGTGGTAGATGAGCAGGGTGTGTTTGAACATCTGAAAGAAGGCCAGAGTGATAGGATGAGAAGGGAAGAGAAGACTGAAAGGTAGTGAGGCTGGAGGGCGGGCAGGGATGGGGAGGCCAGTTTATGGAGTTTTAGTATTTAATAGCTAATACCCAAAATGAAGATGTGATTACCACGAGCCTTTATACATCTAGTAACTAGCAGCCAAAATATACATATTTTAAAAATGTCTTAGAAACACAAGTGACAGTTTAACAAAAAACATTTCAAGAATTTAAGATATGACTAAGGTCAAGTACATAGAAAAATAGAGAGCAAGAGAGCAAAAGTGAGACGGAAGGAGAGACCATATATTCTTTTCAACATTCCAAACAACTTTCACAGAAATTGATTATCAGATCAAAAAAATCAATAACTTCCCTAAAACAAATCATTTAAAAAGCACCTTTAAAAAAATCATGATGTATGTAAGAAAAGAAGAAACCAAGAAGAAAGTTTAAATGGAAGAAAAAAAGCCCATAAGCACTTGGAAATTTAAGAGAATTCTCCCTTTCGTGGATCAAAATGGTAAACCACAGAGGAACTCAAACATACAACAAAGATTACTGCAGAACAATGAAAATAAAAATAAAATGGATGTGCACACGGTGGTTGGAAGTAAATGCACAACTTGACTTTGCTTGAAAAGAAGTGTTAAAAATGAATACATTGTTTATTTCCTGAAATCATGAGAAATAAAATATTACAAGCAATAAGAACATGCTAAAGAAAATTGGTGTGAGAAAATAACAAGGAGAGAAGCAGGGTTAATGGACTTGGGAATCAGAAACACAGTGGATTAATCAATCTAATGGCTGTGCTGTGGGAAAAAAAGCGTTGTAATAGACAAATTTTGACCAATATCATATTAAAAAGAACAAACAAAATGAGCAGTGAGAAAAGGGGTGTGACATAGATTGAAATTTAAAGAGAATATTGGATATTCTCTGTGTCAATGGTTCCTAACCAAGATGCACACTAGGATCTTCTGGGACAGCTTTTCTTTTCTTTTTTCTTTTCTTTTCGTTTCTTTTCTTTCTTTCTTTCTTTCTTTCTTTCTTTCTTTCTTTCTTTCTTTCTTTCTTAATGTTTATTTATTTTTTTATTTTTTTTTTTAAATTTTTTTTTTCAACGTTTATTTATTTTTGGGACAGAGAGAGACAGAGCATGAACGGGGGAGGGGCAGAGAGAGAGGGAGACACAGAATCGGAAACAGGCTCCAGGCTCTGAGCCATCAGCCCAGAGCCTGACGCGGGGCTCGAACTCACGGACCGCGAGATCGTGACCTGGCTGAAGTCGGACGCTTAACCGACTGCACCACCCAGGCGCCCCTGTTTATTTATTTTTGAGAGAGAGGGAGAGCACGAGTTGGGGTGGGGGGCAGACAGGAGGAAAAGGAGGAGAAGGGTTAGAAGCAAGCTCTGCCCTGAGACTAGAGAGCCCAATGCAGGGCTCAAGCTCACGGATGGCAAAATCATGCAAAACTATATCCATTAGAAATGGACACTAAAGTGTACTCATTGCTTTTGGAATATCATGTCTTCTTGGCCTTTACTTGAACCATGATGTATTCTTTTTTTTTCAGTCAGGAGATCATTTGGACAATGTAGATATATTCAGTTCAAATCTAATATAACAGAGTTTATATTAGCTTTTTATGGCTTTATGTTTGCCTCATCTTTCTCTCACCTGGAAAAACTTGGTGCCAACAGTATTAATATATTTGCTTACTTGCTTTCTGCTGTAAAATTTATACCATAGTCTTAAAATTATAGCATCAACATACAGTATCTATAAACCTCCTGGATAAAAGTGAATATTTCTTTACAGAATTTTTTTTTGTCCTTAGAATATATTTCACTAAGGATGTATTTATTGTCAAAGTACATGTTCATAGATCACTTTATATCCTTCACAAATGTGTGTATTTGAGGGAGAGACACAGAGACAGAGAGAGAATTACACCATTCACTGAGAAAAACACCAAGATCAGAATGGGTAAATGGGCAAGGGAGAGGTCAGATAATTCACAAAATGGAACTTTAAAGGCCAAGGCAAAAACACATGATTCAGGAAAGTAATTTGAACACAAGTAACAATATGGTATCCTTATTTTTCATACATCAGGATCATATACCTAGAAAATGCAAGGGAATTAACAAAAATATTATTAGAGTTACTGTTAGGGCACAGGAGAGTAGCTGAATTTAAGACAATACAGTCTAATTTTCCTGAACATCCCCAGCAATAATGAGCTTGAAAATTGAATGAAAAAGGCCACATTTGGGAAAACAGTATGGAGGTTCCTCAAAAAATTAAAACTAGAAATACCATATGATCCAATAATTCCACTATTGGGTATTTTCCCAAAGAAACCAAAAATACGAATTCAAAAAGATACATGCACCCCTATGTTTATTGCAGCATTATTTACATTAGCCAAGATATGGAAGCAACCCAAGTGTCCATCCATAGATGAATGGGTAAAGATGTGGCACACACACAGCGGAATATTATCCAGCCATTAAAAAGGTGAGATGTTGCATTTGCAACAACACGGACGGACCTAGAGAGTATCACGCTGACTGAAATAATTCAGACAGAGAAAGACAAATACCACACGGTTTCACTCATATGTGGAACCTAAAAAACAGAACAAACAAATAAACAAATAAGAAGCAGAATCAGGTTCATAAATACAGAGAACAAACTGATGTTTGCCAAAAAGAAGAGGGAGGGGGAGAGGGACGGGCAAAATGGTGGAAGAGAGTGGGAGATACAGGCTTCCAGTTATGGAATGCATAAATCACGGGAATAAAAGATACAGCACTGGGAATACAGTCAGTGGTATTGTAATAGCGTTGCACAGTGAAAGCTACACATGTGGTGATCATAGCACAACGCCTAGAGTCATAGAATCACTATGTTGTACACATATGTGTACACTATGTTGTACACTATGATGTACTAGTGTACATCACTATGTTGTACACCTGAACCTACTCTAATATTGGGTGGTAGCTATCTCAAAACACAAAACAAACCCGAAAACCTGTACCCAAAATGATACTTAATAAAGATAAATTTGAGAAAGTATGTAAGAATTCCAAGATTAATATGTAAGACTTATATGAAAATGGCAAAATACTGAATAAAAAAAGAGAAGTGGAAATATTGTAAAGATTCCTAAGAAGCACATAGCTTTAATTCAACTGCATAGTTTCAGTGAAAGTGTTTTTCCTTTAAACCTGACAAAATTATTTTAAAATGTAACCAGAAGGACAAATACATAGGAAGGACTAAAGACATTTTGAAGAGAGTGTAGGGAAAGTCGTTTTGCAAGATATTAAAGTTTACTGCAGGGGCCCCTGCGTGGCTCAGGACTGGTTAAGTGTCTGACTTTGGTTCAGGTCGTGATCTCATGGTTCGTGGGTTCGAGCCCCGCGTCAGGCTCTGTGCTGACAGCTCAGAGCCTGGATCCTGCTTCAGATTCTGTGTCTCCCCCTCTCTCTGCCCCTTCCCCACTCATGCTCTGTCTCTCCCTCTCTCTTAAAAATAAACAAAAAAAAATTTTTTTTAATTTTATTGCAAATTGCCATAATTCCATTGTGATATTTCCACAGGAGTGAAAATATAAATGGAACCTAACAGTGTAATCCGGGGTAGACCCTACTATGGGTGTGTGTTGGTGTATGTGTGTATGTACATGAAATTAATAATAGAATTCATGAAGGTAGTGTCACCAGTGAGTAGTGAATTTAAGGCTTATTAATTAAATGATGCTGGAATCAGAAGTTAATTATTCACTGAAAACTAAAGTTATATCCTACTTCATGGTATACCATATAAACTTCATGGGAAACGACATTACATGTAAAAATTTATATAAATGTGAATAGATTATAAATGAATATTTGTCAATTCTTCAGCCACAGATTTTTAATGTTAATTTTAAAAAAAATCACGTTTCACAAACAAAATTAAAAGGCAAACAACAAACTGGGCCCCGATTATCATCAGGCATTATAATTAAATGTATAACATACTTAACATCCTTCACAAATTTCTGTGTGTGTGTGTGTGTTGTGTGAGAGAGAGGGAGAGACACAGCGACAGAGGATCACACAATTCATTGAGAAAAACACTAAGACTTTTATAGGCAAACGGGCAAAGGAGAGATCGGATTGTTCAGATTATAGAAATTATAGTTTTAAAATGTTCAACCTCTCGAGACATTTAAAAATTAAGGACAAGTCAAATCACATCCTCCTCTGAAATTGGAAAACTCATCAATAATGGCAGGAGTGCAGTGGGAGCACCCACAAACTGCATGGGAGCCTTCCAGAAATCAGTCTAGCAATAAAAATCCTTGGCCTTGAGAATGCTTATACTCTTCTGTTATCATTTCAGATACTTGGAATCTATTAGAAGGAAGTAAGCTAAAATACTAAAAGAAAGAAGATTTAGGCACAAACATGTTAACTCTATGGTTACTTAGATCAGTAGAAAATTAGAAATAACATATATAAATAAATGTCATAAGCATCAATAGTACCGTGTTAAATATTGCTGGCTGACAAGACTAAACTAAGGTAAAATACATAGATTGTGCACTCAGAACAGCTAAAGGCCACGTCACCTCACAGTCAACTGGACAGTTGAGGATTTCCCAGAAGCTTCAATTAGAGAAAGCAGTAGAAGAATGTGGTCATTACTCAGCTCCTGGAAGGACAGGCCTGCCAATCTCCAATAGCAGTAAGCACCATATTCATGATTAGACAGGCAATCAGGTTTCGCTATCGTCTGTCACAGTAATAACGCTTCTATCTATAAATATAAATAAATCTTAGGTCATTTGTAAATTTCTTTTGAGTGTATCATTTTATAGGAGCAATTATGTATGTCCTATTTAGGCCTATTTAATGTTTGTATATACTTAAAGGCCAATACAATGAAAATAATGAATTGTATAATAAAAGTAATGAGAGATTCAAATGGATCAAGCAAGTTTGAAACCATTGGTGATTTGGTACCGCAATGTTCAGTTAAACTGATTTATGTATATTTCTAAAAGCTTTAGAAGTAGGTAGTATATAGTCTTTTATAGTTTATTAACTGTTTTGCTGACTATGATGTTTGAAATTACATCAAAATTTTGAGAATATTTAATATGGTGCCTTAGACCAGTACTTCATTATATATTACCTCTATGGAAAAATTATATTTGACTCAGATAATTTCAACTTATACAACTTTCTACCTGCCTTTTAGAAATCAAAGGACTTCCTCAATTTGCTTGACTCTAGTATAGTATTACAATCTATGGTAGATATTTATACACAAATTAATGTAGCTCTATATCTTCGTTTTACTCAGTCATTTGGACCGTTCCTTTTTTTTCCCCCCAGTCTGAAGTATCATTCATTTCCCAGATGCTACCTGCTATCTTTAAGTAAACTCAATTATCCCTTGATATACTTTCACAAGCATGCAGAGATATACGACTACAAAAATAATTGAGTCTTTGCAAATCCACATCTCCTAGGAAACGACTAAAGTTATCCGTCATTGTCTTAACCCTTGATAAGAATCAATATTCAGAGAGGGGGATAAAAGGTTGGAGTGTTGCCTTAAGTTTGCGTAAGGAAAGAGGACCTGGTTGTTCAGTCTCCTAATAAAACTCACTTCAGTGAAGAATATTACTGTGATGACACTGTCTTCTGACCGTCTAGGACCTTCCACTGAGAGCTTGTAGAGATACTGCAAAGTCTCTGGAAACTGTGGAAAGTTGTATTCACTGAGGGTTCTGTAAAAGAGAATAAGGCACTGAATTAGCAAAGACGATGAAAACTCTTCCTGCATCAGCAAATGCTACTGGTATGCTGGAGAGAAGCATTATCCTCATATTTTGTACTCCCAGGTAAAAATAAAGATCTTTTCTAATCCCTAGTCCAAGGCAAACTGCATCCCCATTCTGAATTCTATGCAGACTCCAGGGAATTATATATACCTGGATCACTGACAATGTCTCTTTCCTTAACATCACTCCTTTTCCTATCTTTCCCCTCCTGTGCCACGTAACAGAATGCCCTATAATACCGCAAGCTCCTTCCTGCCTGACCAAAAGGAGAGAAAACAAATAGCACAAAATAAATACCCTAGCAATCCAAGATGGCTGCATAGGTCACCATCATGGTTTTAGACCAAGTCCTTCCTTGGAACGATACAATGAAGAAGAGAGTTTGGGACTATCGTGTGTTACTCGGGAGGACAGGTGGTGAGTCCTGATTCACTAAGCCATTCTGGACAGTGACCAGGCTTACGGTTGTCCTGACACACTGGTCTGGATCAGATGGGTGGTGGCAGGCCTGGGAAAGTTGACGTGACAGGTTTCATTTGAAGACTCTGGGTTGGCATTCTACACCAGGGCTTCTCAAACTTTAACGTGCATGCAAATCACCCAGGGATCTCGCTAAAAAGCAGATTCTGGTTCAGTGGGTCTGGTGTGGGCCCTATGAGATCCCATTCTGCTTTCTATTCATAACTTGCAGGTGCTGCCGTAGCTGCTGGTCTGTGGACCACACTTTGAGTAAGAAGATCCAAAAGTACTAAGGATATTGTGGTTCTTAACTAGTGGCCACTTGTGGGGTGCAGATGTATCATACTTTTATAAAATAAGATGTGTTCCTGAAATCTATGTGCAAATAATATGCCATGTGAAATGCAGCAAAAGCCCGGAGACCATAGAGCCTGTACTTTCTGAGTTGTTACAACTTCAAATGGTCTATTATGTGGTCAAGTCCATGTATCTTGATTTTTGATCAGAAAATATGATCCCTATAATCAGAAATTTGCTATTCACTAAGAAGCTAACTATAAAGAAAAAAAAAAAACTTCTGGTACAAGAAAAATCAAACTTCTCTTTCCTGCTTTTCCAAATTTGTCTCATTGAGAACATATTTCTGTTGAACCTCTTTAAGTATTCTTTTTTAATTTTTTTTAACGTTTATTTATTTTTGAGACAGAGAGAGACAGAGCATGAACAGGGGAGGGGCAGAGAGAGAGGGAGACACAGAATCGGAAACAGGAAACAGGCTCCAGGCTCTGAGCAGTCAGCACAGAGCCCGACGCGGGGCTCGAACTCACAGACCGCGAGATCATGACCTGAGCCGAAGTCAGATGCTTAACCGACTGAGCCACCCAGGCGCCCCTCTATTGAACCTCTTTAAAGTGGGAGCACATCCATAACTGTCTGATGCCTGCAGAGCGGGAATCAGCTAACAGTAGAGGAAAGAAAAAGTAAATTTACCTGGTTCTCCATATCTGAAAGAGAAACCTGCTCTTTGGAGGGAGGATGATTAGGTATCTTTATCATCAAGTAGGAGGACAAGGAAAGGGAAAACTATCCCAATAAGTAATAAACTCCTCAAAATAAGGGAAGAATTAGAAACCAAATGGCAATTCAGGGCAATTTAGGAGAGACTGGGAAGTCGGAGTGGATATTGATGGCATTCACACGTGGCTTCACTGAAGAAAGATGGAGACAGAGACAGAAAGATGAGATAGAGACAGAGAACCCTGTGCAGAGCCCCCGTTCTTACTTGGCAATAAGGTAGACCCCCTGATGGTGAAACAGCTCTTCGGAAAACTGGTTCCAGCAATTCTTTTTCTTTAGAGCAATATCCACCTGCTGCAGTCCAGAACAATTCAGCAGAACTCTCAGGGCATCCCGGGCATAGCTAAGGCCCCAAAGAAGAGCCGAGTCACCACTTGACAGTGGCCTTCACATAGTGAAGTTCATGTGACCTGCCTTTTCATTCTGTCTGGGGCAGGATGGTGGTTTGGGGAAAGGGGATGTTTCAAAGGAAACCAACTTTCAGTGCTCTCCGTCTTTCCTGATTAACAGTACATGGGATTGAGGGTTCAATTGAAATGGTGGCATGTAAAATCTGGGATTAATCATGGAGCAGCTTAGTCATTTGTTAGCTTAACAGGTTATTAGCACAAAATATTAAATGATGTGATAATTTGCTGAAAGTGTCCGCAGGGTTTCTTCTTCAGATGCTTTAAATAAATAGATACATTCTCATCTGTGTGGGATGATTTGGTGCATGTCTGCTTGAAAGACGGAGAATGGGTTAAATATCTTAATGGGATGCATTGTGCTTTGGAGTTTTGCCTGGCTTAGAAGTCCACCCCTGATGCGGGAAAATAGCAGGCAGTGGGTCCAGATTTCCCTGGGGCAAAGCTAACTGTACCGCCTTGGGTGAAAGGGAACAGCTGAATCTTACCTTACATGGACAGAATGTGTACCCTCTTAAGCCCACACGTCACATCACCAATCATAAAACTTCACAGTTCATAAAGCACATTTGCACGCGTTATTTTAATCTCACACGTACAATTACCCCGAGAAATCACTTTCAGGGAGTAAATGGCAGAGCTAGCATGGGCCTGGCTTTGACTCTAAAGCTCCTACCTGCTCTCTCTCCCCTTGGTGCCCCCCAACCCGTCCGACTGTGGCAGAAAGTGGGGGTGCTTCTTTATACATGCCACATACACTCAGGGAGGGTGCTAGCTCACTTCTAGGTACCCGGGGTAGTTTCACAAAGAAAACTGTAATAAATGAATGCATTGCGTAGGATTATAAGGAGTTCCACATGAACCCGAGGGACTAGAAATAGTTGACAGCTGGGAGCTTATTTCTTATTGACTCTGAAATAACCACTGCAATCTCACAACGGCCTGTCCTCTGTCACCAGTCTCAGTTCACTGATGTAGAAGACTTGGAGCATGAGGGCCATCAGGAGCTGGGGGAAAAACTGGGCCACTGCTTTCTTGTACGAACCAACAGGCAGCAATGTGCACAGGGCCTGGGATGCCTACAAGGGAAGGAAAAAGAAGTCAAGAATGTAGCCATCTGCCTCTAAACCTAGTCAGCCTTAGTGAGGGGGAAGGGAGGAACACCGCAATCCGTCCTGCAACCCCCTGAAGGCAGCCTGGAGGGTGCATGCATATTCATTCATTCCCTAACAGCTATGGAGTCCATTTTAAATGGAACTATGCCCAGTATTCTATGGCAATGAACTCTCAAAGTACTATCAACAACCCCCTAGGTGCCAAACTGGAGGAAGCAAGCTGGTTCCCAAGGACAGTATACTTCCCAGTGTCCCCTTCATATGTGGCCATGAAGGATGGTCCTACCAATAACCCAGGTCCTTCCCGTGCTTCAACAATCCAGGCCAGTGAGATGGTTAAGAGGAGACGGGCCAGATCACTAACGGTCGTTGGGCCCACGAACCACTGCAACACCCACCTGCCACATCAGAGAAACACATCCCACCACCTCACATTTGTGGAGCGCTACCCATTTTGTTTCCCATTATGTCTCTGTAAGACTAGAATTTACTCCCGGGAGTGGTGAGCTTAGTCCTTGGGAGATACAAAATGGTGGGCGCAAATGACATCAGGGCTTCACATGCGTATCAAAGTCTATCCAGTCTAGCCGGTGGCTAGTCTCTGAGACCATCTCCAAACTTCCGCCCTTGCTCCATTCTCTCCTTTCAGTTTCCTTGGAGTCACTCACTTACTAGGCAAGCTCCCATCTACAGGGCTTTTGTCTTTCTGTCTGGGAGATATTCTTCTCTCTTGCCCAGGTATTTGCAAGGATCACTCCTTCACTCTCTGACTAGATGTCACCTCAGCAGAGGCCCCTCCCCTGACCAACCTTCCTAAACTCCCTGTCACTTTCTTTTACTCACATCACTTTATGTCTTTTCTCAGCTCTATGTCATCTGATACATAACACAGTTTTTTGTTCATTGTCTGTGTCTTTTACCGGAATGTATGCTTCCTGGTCGAGGTGTGGCATACAGTAGGCGCTCAATACATATGTGTTGGATGAGTGAATGAATGAATGAATGAAGGAGAGGACAGTGTCCAGAAGTATGACCGAGTCTGTGGGAAGATGGGGATTTTCATGATCAGAAAAACAACACCAGGACAAGGAAGCACTTAGTACTTAATACTTAAGTATTACTTACCGCTACAGGCATCATATTAGTAGTATCGAGAGAGAAACGTCTTCTTTCCGGGAGGCTAGCATGCACTTCCCCAGGCTTTCCTTTCAGTATCAATAAGATTGTTTTCAGCACATGAGGGGCCACGCTTGACTCAGAACCTGCCGCGTGCCACATCAGTATCAAAGTGCTGCAAACACAGCCCCCACCCCCCACCCAACCATCACGATGAGAATCAGGTTGTTCATTTCCTGCTTAATACAGTGTCATGAATCGAAGTCTTTTTTTTCTTTTACATGTTTATATACCAAAGAGATCACAGACAAGTCTAAACCAAACTGGCATGCTCATTTCCAAATGATCTCATTAAGTCTCTTGTCCTTGAAAACAGAGGAAGAGTGTCCGTGAGATCTTACGGAAAATACAGTCTGCAAGTCTGCAAGTTGATTTCCTACCACATTTAATTTTTTTTAAATGTTTATTCATTTTTGAGAGACAGAGACGGAGCATGAGCGGGGGAGGGTCAGAGAGAGGGAGACACAGAATCCGAAACAGGCTCCAGGCTCTGAGCTGTCAGCACAGAGCCCCACTCGGGGCTGGAACTCACGGATCGGGAGATCATGACCTGAGCCGAAGTCGGCCGCTTAACTGACTGAGCCACCCAGGCGCCGTGATTTTCTACCATATTTAAATATCTGTCCAGCTCAGTATCAAGAACTGATCAGCTTTCCCCACTCCGTACTCTGGTCCTCCCATCTTGTGACCTCGTTTGTCCAGGAATAACAGAATATTTAAAAAACTGGTATGGAAATACAAATTAATGTATAAATAAATATATCAACTTAAAAAAAAAAACAAAGAGGTAGAAATACTAAGTAAAGATTAACATATAAATTTAAATATTAGAAAATTAGATTTAGGGGCGCCTGGGTGGCTCAGTCAGTTAAGCGTCTGACTTCAGCTCGGGTCACGATCTCACACTCCGTGAGTTCGAGCCCCACGTCGGGCTCTGTGCTGACAGCTCAGAGCCTGGAGCCTGCTTCAGATTCTGTGTCTCCCTCTCTCTCTGGCCCTCCCCCCGTTCATGCTCTGTCTCTCTCTGTCTCAAAAATAAATAAATAGGGGCGCCTGGGTGGCGCAGTCGGTTAAGCGTCCGACTTCAGCCAGGTCACGATCTCGCGCTCCGTGAGTTCGAGCCCCGCATCAGGCTCTGTGCCGACGGCTCAGAGACTGGAGCCTGCTTCAGATTCTGTGTCTCCCTCTCTCTCTGCCCCTCCCCTGCTCATGCTCTGTCTCTCTCTGTCTCAAAAATGAATAAAAACATTAAAAAATTAAAAAAAAAGAAAATTAGATTTAAAAAATTGAGCTCAGGGGGGTGGGCCCTTTAGTGAAAGGTCACACACATTCTAGTGGCACAGGTGTCACTAGCACCCTGGCTTCTCTACCTTCAGTCCCCTCCCTCCCTCTGCACACCTAGCCACTTTTCAAGATTATTTTTACTAGTGCTCATCTTAAAAACTGCTACACATCTCTGTGTGGGTACATTCCTGATACCTTGTCAATCCATGTGGGGTTCTGGATCCTACTGCTCAGTCTCTCTGAGTTTAGGTTCCTAATAGGGGGCCTGGTCCCCTGGAACAGAGACATACCAGCTCTTTAGAATCCGTTACTCAATTGTTCCTGCCTCTGGGGCTCAGCTTACAACCAAGCTTAGACCCACATGGACATCAGTTTCACATGGTCTGTCTCATTCCCTTACCTCTCAGATCATACCTTCTAACCGATCAGACATTTCTTCTGTTTGTCTGATGTAGCTCAACTCTAAATCCCACTCTTTTCTGCCTCAGCCCCCACCTAGATACACAAGATCTGCTCATGACTATTTAAAAAAAAATTTCTTAATGTTTATTTTTGAGAGAGAGAGCACACAAGTCGAGGAGGAGCAGAGAGAGAGGGAGACACAGAATCCAAAGCAGGCTCCAGCCTCTGAGCTGTCAGCACAGAGCCCGACGCGGGGCTCAAACTCACAAACCGTGAGACTGTGACTGGAGCCAAAGTCAGATGCTTAACAGACTGAGCTACCCAGGCGCCCCTGCTGGTGACTATTTTAATGAAGTTCACTTGACTCTATGCTTGCTTTCTGTACTCCCTCCTTTCATATCGTTTGTACTGGATTCATTGGCAACTTGTACCCATTTTCAACAAAATGCTCGAAGGCTGGTAATATTTTACATACAATGGGGTGCTTAATTCCTGAATGAGAAAACGCTGAGTCTTATGAAGATTTTTAATTTCCAGGAATTTTCTAGGTAGTAAAATACTTTGTGAGTTTAAACCTCCTAAATAAATACAAGCTTTCAGTTGGAAAAAGAAAGTCAGTCATATAATTGGTTTGGCATTTTGTGAGTTTTGATGTCCTTTTACAGATGTTAACTCATTTAACCCACAATAATTGATTTACAGATAAAAAAGAATTTTCCTCATTTCACAGACAGGGAAATCTGATCACGGAATTTAGAAACTTGTGTGGCTGGGAAGGAATTCAGATTCGTTTCCAAAGCCTGCATCCTTTTCGTAATGTGACTTCCTGCCTTTTACACTAATAGTAGAGAAGTATTACCTTCCTTCTCAAGGTACCTTCTCAAGGTAGAAATGGAGTGATGTCCCTTACTCTGCTCGTCTAATGTGTGTTAGGCTCATACTGTCCCATAGGCTCACACTGGTATTCTTTTCCCCTTAATATTTTCTGTGATCCTGGATCATGAATTTCAGATAAACATGTAAGTAACAGGGCACTCTCCATTATATCTGGGAATTTTTAATGTTTCATTATTTTATTGGCAGGTGGAAATGCCTTCCATCTGCTCTTCATAAGTGAGAAAAAAAGCACTATACGTTTTATTACTTATGGGGAAAACGTCCATCATCACTCCGAGGAGTGATTTGTTCCCGTGGTATATGCAGCAGAACACAATTTAAAGCCTCAGATAAAAAATAGTGACGATGATCATTTGTCAGTGGTCTATAGTATTGTGTAGATATCGTACAAGAATATGAATAACATGTATGATCTTATTTAAGCTTTATGATCGTCCCGTGTGTTACAAACATAGATACCCTCTTTGAGAAAAAAAAGAAGCCCGAGTCTAGCTCTGTCTGATTCTGGAGACTGGGAACAAAGCACTGTAGGAAGTGGTGAGGGGGCCTTACTCGTCCGCTGGAACTGGATAATCCATAAGCTGAAAGATGACCTTCTTTGGTGAAGTGCGTGTCAGCAAGGTAGTGACCCGCAGCATAGCTTGCCTCATCACATGAGAAGAGTTTTCACGCAGTTTCTTATAAATAGCATCCACAATCTTAGACACCTGGAAAAGTAATTTCAAGGGTCAAACAAGTGCCTCTTGTTCCATGGCAACCTGTCAACCAAGGCATTTCTTGGATGTAAGAATTCGGTCCTTTTCAGAATGGCTACGGCAGCAATCTACACACAAATACGCACTAGAGGAAAGCATATTCACGTGTGCGACTACACAATGTAAAATACTTATTTGGATGAGAAGAAGCCTATCTATTTACTATAGTGGAAAAATACCTGTTTTTTTAAATTTTAATTTATTTACTAAAATTTTTTAATGTTTATTTTTGAGAGACGGAGCATGAGCGGGGGAAGGGCAGAGAGAGGGGGAGACACAGAATCCAAGGCAGGCTCCAGGTTCTGAGCTGTCAGCACAGAGCCCGAAGCTGGGCTTGAACTCACAAACCACGAGATCATGGCCTGAGCCGGAGTCGGACGCTCAACCGACTGAACCACCCAGGTACCCCAAAATACCCATTAAAAAGTTTATTTGGGGAAGGTAGGCTTCATTATATAAAACAAATAGGCTCAGTGTAGAAAACATGTGTATAATTCAAGTCCTTTAAGAAGGAAGTCAAAATAGGGGTGCCTGGGTGGCTCAGTTGGTTGGGCGTCCGACTTCAGCCAGGTCATGATCTCATGGCTCATGAGTTCAAGCCCCGCCTTGGACTGTGGGCTGACAGCTCAGAGCCTGGAGCCTGCTTCAGATTTTGTCTCTCTCTCTCTCTCTCTCTCCTCCTTCCCCACTCATGCTCTGTCTCTCTCTCTCTCAAAAAATGAATAAACATTAAAAAAAATGGAAAAAAAAAGAAGGAAGTCAAAATAATGGAACAGAAAAACAATGGAACTGTATACTTTAAAAACTTTCTGGCAATTAAAGAAGACTTGAATATGCATATGGAATGGGGAAACTGTGTTTGGAAGAATGGCCCAGAATGGTAAACACTGAGTCATAAGCTTGCAAATTTTATTCATAAGTCCTATGTGTGTTCAATGTTTTCCCCTTTTTATGCATTCCTAAACAAGGAGATTTCTAGTTAGACCTGAAATTTGTCTCAAGCTAATGGTTGTAGATTCAACATCAATTTTCATCTTCCTGGATGCCTGCATTTTTTATTTGGAAATACTCCTCAGAGATCATAAGCTGAGATGTTGGTTGACATAAATTTACATCCCATTGCGATTGCCTCATGTACAATTCAGTTAGTTATCTGTGCACAGCCCTCTACTCCAAACAAAAGAAAAAAAAATAAGCGAAGTGTTAAGAGTGCAGGACATTCCTTCCGCCATATATGCTCCAAGGGGAGCACGAAGTGGGAGACAATTAAACATTACTCTTCTCCATAGACATTTTTTAAAACATTTACTTATTTTTGAGAGACGGCGAGAGAGCGCAGGCACTCTCATCCCCTTTTCTCCTCATCCCGTTCCTTTTCAGGCAGCACGCCCCCTACAACAAGCCAGCTATGTCACTGTATGCGCAAGTGTGCTGTAATGATCTGCTTTCATTCTCAAGAAAAGACTTGCTGTGTTACGGTTATTTAGAGACTGGAAACCCACAGACTCCATGTGCAGTTTCAGTGGTTTCCAGGGATAATTTTAACTATGCACAATTTCCCATTATAACTGATTTTAGAACCTAGCCCTGTTTAAGATGACAATCCACTGTACTCAGTACTTGAATTGTTTGTGGGAGCTTGGGTGGAGCGATGAATTGCTGAACCCCATTTCTGTTCAGTTGCTTTCTCTCTGTTTAATGATTTTATTGCTGCAGAGGCTAGTTTTTCACGTCTAGTTTTCTGTTGGGCTCCTTCCTCTTCCCCTCCAGGGCCTTGGTATGGCTTTATCTACCCTCTCTTTCTCACCGCATGAGAGAAGAGCTTAATCTATCAAGGAAATGACTGTCGCCCTCCAGCTTTCCCCTTGGTCCAACTTGCCTTCTGGAATGCTCCTGGATGTAGCCATGTTGGGAGTTCTATAGAAAGCTTTACTTCCCTTTTCCTGCTCGCTGAATATGAGTATGAGCTCTCAGTTTATTTTCTTTTTTCGTTTTTTCAAACATTTTCAAACATTGATTCATTTTGGAGAGACCGAGCGCCCGTGGGGGAAGGACAGAGTGAGAGGGAGACAGAAGCCAAAGCTCTGTCAGCACAGAGCCCGACATGGGGTTTGAACCCACGAGGCGTGAGGTCATGACCTGAGCTGAAGCCGGATGCTCAGCCGACTGAGCCACCCAGGCTCCCCTCTCAGTTTATTTTCAGTCAAATAACACCATGTGTCAGCACCAGAAACTGAGAGTTCAGCCCTCATGTCACCATCAGATCAGGGCTGGTTTCATGAGCATGTGACCTATGCATTTGACAGGGTTCCGCACTTAGAAAGTTCAGAGCTTTGCTGTCGCCATCTCGAATATTGAAATAATTTTATTTTTGAGCTTGTGTTTTCGAAGTGAAGTCCCATGGGACCATAGAGCATGCACGTGAGCCGGGAAGTTGGTGGCTGTGGCTCCCGTGTGCAGTCCCGTTCACATGCAACGTGCACAGTCTAAGTGCACAGACTTCCAGTGGATCCGAGATGTGTAGCAGTCAGTGGGAAATCACAGCGCGTATAAGATAAGCATTCATTGAAGCCTCAACCACTTAAATGGAAAATGATGACTCATCAATAAGCTGAAGGTAGAAGGCGTTTATAGAAAGTGTGAATGTCAGAAGTGAAATACAAACAATCGAGTTAGTTTTGTGTATTGCTTCCACTCTTTTGGTGCGAATGAAAACATATTCGTGTATGAGCTGTCACTTGCATTATTTTCTTGAGTTAAACACTTCTGTGTTTTCACCTGTAAATGGCATGGCACGATGTAAAAACGGCTGGTAAAATTTGTGCTACTTTAAAATTTTAGTTTTTTTTTTTTTTAGCTTAAAGACATTAAGTAGAAAATAAAAATGCTATGACAAATTGAGAGAAAGAGAGAGACCATGGAGGAAAGGGGGGAAAAACTTCATAGGACTGTATATATATTTTAGGTTTTCATTTAAATTCTAGTTAGTTAACATATAGTGTAATATTGGTTACAGGAGTAGAATTTAGTGACATATGATTGTATATTTAATGGCACTTTAAATAATAGCACATGTTTTGAACAGGAAGCCCCACGTTTATTTGCACTTGGCCCCACAAATCATATAGCCAGGTCTGCAGCAAGCTGAGGGTCCCTGAAAACTTTCCTTAGTGGCTACGCAGGAGATTTCAATTATATCTGCATTATTCTACAGTTATTAATGTATTTCTTTAAAAACACTGATGCAAATGTGGTAAAAATGTTATTATTTGGTATGATTGGCAGGTAAACATTCATGCATTGTTTTCCACACTTTCCGTATGCCTGAAATATGTCACACACAAAAACCCCTCATTTGATCAAAGCGACGTGTTGAACAATAACAAGAAATACATAGGAAAAGAAGTAGCATATAACAAAGGCAACGAGAGAATAAAGTTAGAGAATAAACTCTGTGCCCCCTACTCATTGTCAAGTGTCTTACCATGGTGACCTTATGGGCATGATACTCCAGAGTCAGTTTCAGTATGGTTGACGCCTTGAATGCAGTTACACAATTAGGTGAAGACAGTGTCATCAGGAGACTCCACACAAAGTCAGTCAGCAAGGACGGCGTTAAAGTTTGTCCTACACTCTGAAACCAAAAGGAGAGCCATGGCCTCAGGGCTGACCACCAACAACATAAGAAAGACCGCTGAAGCTCCAGGCCCAGGGGCCAGGTACCGCTACGTGGTTTTGGGGGGGCCTTAGGCATTTTTGCAGTTCTAGCCCTCTTCCTTCACTCAAAAATGTTGAAAGTCATATTTCACAAGTGTGGTGATATTGAGATGACTAGAGTTCAAGTGGAATTGCATTTATTTCTTTTTTTCTTCTGATTTTTAAAGCGGCTCAAATATTTTCATCTGGATAAGTCAGCTGTGGGGCCAGGCCAGGAAGAAATGAAAAACTATGAACCGCTTGCAAGAGGCTCAGAGGAGGCTGCCCATCCACTCATTAGCCTAATCATGGCACTCAGGGTCCCGAGTCCAGGGCACTGGATGGAGGATGGAAGGAAGTAGAAGAACTTTCTAGTAAATTCTAATTTTTTTGAATGTTTATTATTGAGAAAGAGAGAGACAGACAGACAGAGCATGAGCAGGGGAGGGGCAGAGAGAGGGGGAGACACAGAATCCGAAGCAGGATCCAGGCTCCAAGCTGTCAGCCCTGAGCCTGATGCGGGGCTTGAACTCATGGAGTGTGAGATCATGACCTGAGCTGAAGTTGGACACTTAACCCACTGAGCCACCCAGGCGCCCCTCTAAGAAATTCTAGATGCTTGGTTTCTTCGTGTAAATGGATAACTTCATAGTCAACCAGGCTCGTGATTTTTGAGGTGTGGGGTGGGTGAGAATAAATGCTTGATTCTGGAAAAATGCAGTATCATCTGTGTCTGTTTGGTGAAATGACTCAGTAATTCAAATTCAAATTTACGGTGCGTATTTAAGACATCTATGCAGTATTTTTGACTATGTTATGTAAGGTGTATCACTTCCACATCTCAGCTTCACACGATTCTATCCCCTCGGCCATGGGAGGAGAAGACACTGCTTCACGTATGTACTTTTTAGCAGGAACCAAAAGACTCTCCCACTTCCAGAGATGAGCTAGCCTTGAAGGGCGTCCCCAGCAACTGTGCTGAGCTGTTGGCTCCACGTGTGTGGCTAGAGGGCCAGGTATTAGACAGCCCAACCTAGGCTGCAGAGCTGGGTGACCTCGCAAGTGTGTGGATAAGCCCATGTACCTTGAAGAAAGTGAGGGAGTATACAGAGCTCCCTAGGTTTCCCCAAGGGTTGGGGTCAGTATAAAAATTATTTACGCGGTACTGAGGTTTATCACTTCAACTTAAAATTTGTTTTAATAAGGTTTTTATTTTTTAGAGAGAGAGTACAAGCAGGGGAGAAGAGCTGAGGGGGAAAAGAGAGAGAGAGAGAGAGAGAGAGAGAGAGAGAGAGAGAGAGAGAGAATATTAAGCAGGGTCCACGCTCAGTGCGGAGCCCAATGTGGGGCTCGATCTCACGACTGTGAGATCATGACCTGAGCCCAAATTAACAGTTGGATGTTTAACCAATGGAACCACCCAGGGACCCGTAATAGGTGTTTTAAAACAAAATCTAAAGCAAGTTATTTTGATGTTTGCTGAGTAAATTATAATACTATTGAAAAGCCTGTTGATTGATGACTCTACTAACTTTGCTGAATAACCAGAGTTCCCCATCTTTAGTGACATACTTATTAATCAAACAAAAGAAGTATAAAACTAGAAAATACCTCATGTGCATGCTATAAGGATTACATAAAAATAATATAAATTGCTATATTCAGGAATATTTGGCATCATTCTTACTCATAGAGATGCAAATCATGAAGGCAAACACTCTACATATTATTTACTCTATGCTTCACTGAACTTTAAAAACATGGAAAAATTTATTAAAAATAGAAACTGTTGAAATCAGTTGCCACTAGGGACTCCTGGGTGGCTTAGTCGGTTAAGCATCCCACTTCTGCTCAGGTCATGATCTCACTCCTGGTGGGTTCAAGCCCTGAGTCAGGCTCTGAGCTGTCTCCCAGTCTCTCTGCCCCTCCCCTGCTTACTCTCTGTCTCTCTCTCAAAAATAAATAAACATAAGAAGAAAGAAAGAAAGAAAGAAAGAAAGAAAGAAAGAAAGAAAGAAAGAAAGAAAGAAAGAAGAAAGAAGTTGTCACTAAAAGTAATAATACACATGAAAGAAAAGCCATTGGATAAAGCGGGGGGTAAGTTACCTGGGCAATTTTAGCTCTGTCTCGTTGCAAGACTTTGGGTACAAATTCTTGTACGGAGGATGGAGACAGGAGGCAGTGATTTCCATGCTTCTCATACTTTGTGGATTTAGTTTTTTCAATGTCCTCTGTATTGAGAAAAAGAGTTTAAGGTTTTTGTTGATCATCAGTTCCTTCTATGACATTGCTGTTTCCAATTTCTCCTTCCTATCCGATTCTGGAGATATAAAGTGTTCTGAACATTTAACTCTCTGCTGACAGTTTGATCACATCAGATATTATGACAGCACAGACTCAGAGTCTATAAAGTGTTTAAGTGAGGCCTCTGTGAAATACGAATGAAAGACACAGATCATTTTAATAGGTTCAGCAGATATTGAATATATTTAGGCCATCAAATACATCATTCAGCGCCCTGGAAAAGCTGTCGCTAAGGTGGAGGGTTTCTTGATAGGAGACCAGACTTGGAGGCATTTTGCAAAGAGCTGGGAAGTCATATAGCAGGAAAGCCAGGAGCTCTCAGTGAAAGCTTCAGGTGCTGATGTCTTTAGTTCCAGAGAAGGTAACTTGTAACGATTTTTGTTTGTTTGTTAACAGCTCCATAGGGATATAATTGACATCCAGTTTGTCTAAAATGTACAGTTTGGTAAGTTTTTATATATGTATATTATATACTCATAAAAACATTACTGCAATAAAAAAAATAAATAAACGAAAAATTTAAAAAAACCCAATCATATTCATTGCCGCCACCACACCTGCTCCCCTGTACCCACCCCTGATCCAAAGACATCCACAGTCTGCTTTCCGTCATTGGCTTTCTGACAAGTGTGTACTTTCTGATCTTAGATAAGTGGATTCATATAGGATGCACTCTTCTGTTGTGTCGCATGTTGCCCTCAGCGAAACTGTTGTGTGATTCACCCAAGTGGTTATAGGTATAGGTATAGGTATAGGTATAGGTATAGGTATAGGTATAGGTATAGGTTATCATTCCTGTTTTACTGATGAATACTATTCCATCGTCTGCTTACCCATTTGCCTATTGATGGACATTTGGGTTGTTTCCAGGGTTTTGGCTTTTCCAAATAAAGGTGCTGTCAACATTTGTGTACATGTTTTGCTCTGGGTATCTGCTTTCATTTCTCTTAGCTAAATCCCAAGTTATGGAATGACTGGGTCATTTGGTCGAAGTGTGTTTATCTTTTTAGGATAAACGGCCAAATTGTTTGCCAAAGTTGTCGTACCATGTCACGCTCCCTCTGGCAACGTGAGAGTCCCAGCTGCTTCACATCTTTAATAACATATGGTATGGTCAGAGTTTCCATTTGAGACATCCTAATGAATATGTAGTGGGATCTTGGGCAGTTTTTAAGCTACACGTCTTTTATAACCAAATATTGAACATCTTTTGATGTGTGTCTTTGCCATCTGTGTCTCTTCGGGGAAATGACTCAGTAATTCAAATTCAAATTTACCATTTTTTAATTTGGTTGTCTGTTTTCTTACAGAGTTTGGAGTGTTCATTTTTAAATTCTGGGTGTGAGCCTTTTGTCAGATATGTAACTTGCAAATATTGTCTCCCAGTCTGTGGCTTATCTGTTCTCTTAGTAGTGTCTTTCAAAGAGCAGAAATACTTAATTTTTCACTTTTAAAATGTATAGGTCATGCTTTTGGTGTTGTGTTTAAGACATCTTTGCCTAACTCAAGGTACAAGGACTTCTTGTTTCATAGTTTTAGTTTTATGGGTCCATTTTGAATTAACTTTTGCATTACATATAAGATATAGATCAAAGTTCTTTTCTTTGGCATAGATACATAACCAATTTTTCAACACCATTTATCGATGTTTACTCTTTCTCCATTGAATTGCCTTTGACTCTTTATCAAAAATCATTTGACCATATATGTGCGGATCTATTTAAAAACGTTTGCACTTATGTTCTTGAGGAACATTGGTCTGTAGTTTTTTGTTTTTGTTTTTGTTGTCATGTCTTTATGTGGTTTTGGTATCAGAATGTTGCTGGCCTCCTTAAATGATTTGGCGTGTTTCCTCATTCTCACATTTCTGGAAGAATTTGGGTAGGATTGGAATACTTTCTACATTTAAGTGTTTGCTAGAACATTACAGTCTGGCATTTTCTTTGTAGGTATTTTTTCATTTAGTTCAAAATGCTTTCAATTTCTACTTTTATTTCTTTTTTTTTTGACTCATGGGTTACTTAGAAGTGGATTACCTGGTTTCCGATTATTTTGAATTTTCCAGGTATCTTTCTAGTTTTATTTCTAGGTTAATTCCATTTTGGTCAGAGAATACATTTTGGACGAATTAAAGACTTTATACTTTCTTAAAATTTGATTCATGGCTTGAATGTGGTCTATTTTGGTAAGTTTTCTGTTTTTCCCTTGAGGAGAATGTTCGTTTTTCCATTATTGGTGGAGTGTTCTCTATATATTAATTAGGTCAAGTTGGTTCAAGTCTATATCCTTAAAAATTTTCTGTGTGATTATGAATTATTGAGAAAGAGATACTGAATTCTCTGACTATAATTGTACATCTGCTCCTTGTAGTTCTATCCTTTTTTAAAAAATTATTTTTAGAGAGAGCATGTGCACAAGCGAGTGGGGGCAGAGGGAGAGGAAGGGAAAGTGTCTCAAGCAGACTCCCTGCTCTGCATGGAGAGTGTTGCGGGGCTCAATCTCATGACCCTGAGGTGGTGACCTGACCTGAAATCAAGAGTCAGATGCTTAACCGACTGAGCCACCCAGGCGCCCCCTAGCTCTATCCATTTTTGTTTAATGTATTTTAATTTTTATAAATTTTTTATTTTAGGGACATACACGTTTAGCATTGTTGTCTTATTAATTAATTGACCCCTTTATCATTATGAAATGATCCTCTTTTTCCCTGGAAGCATTCTTTGCTCTGAAATATATATTTTTTGATATTGACTCAGCCACTCTAATTTCTTTTTGACTAGTGTTACTGTGTTATCTTCCAACTTTTAACTTTTATTCTATTTATGGCTTTGCATTTAAACTGGGTTTCTCGGGGCGCCTGGGTGGCGCAGTCAGTTAAGCGTCCGACTTCAGCCAGGTCACGATCTCGCGGTCCGTGAGTTCGAGCCCCGCGTCAGGCTCTGGGCTGATGGCTCAGAGCCTGGAGCCTGTTTCCGATTCTGTGTCTCCCTCTCTCTCTGCCCCTCCTCCATTCATGCTCTGTCTCTCTCTGTCCCAAAAATAAATAAAAACGTTGAAAAAAAAATTAAAAAAAAAAAAAAAATAAACTGGGTTTCTCATAGGGCAGCATATAGTTGAGCCTTGCTTTTTATCCAATCTGATAATCTCTACCTTTTCACTGGAGGTGTTCAGAATACTTACATTTACTCTAGATGGCTTTAAGTCTTCACTATTTGTTTTCTATTTTTCCCATCTGTTCTTTCTATTTTTCCTCTTTTTTGTCTTCTTTTAAAGTAGTTTTTAAAACATTACATCTCAGTTTGGCTTACTATATGTATCTCTTGGCTATATTATTTAGGAGGCTGCTTTAAGGTTTATATTACACATCTTTAACTTATTACAGTTTACTCGTTAAGTGACATGTCACACTCTGTTTGCAGGAACCTTGAAAAGTAATCCTACTTCCTCTTTCAAGCCTCTATTGTTGTCATATAGCTTTTACATTATTATTTTTTGCCTTGAACAGTTGGTTATCATTTTAAAAGATTAAATAATGAGAAGGGGCGCCTGGGTGGCTCAGTCAGTTAAGCATCCGACTTTAGCTCAGATCATGAACTCACAGTTCATGAGTTCGAACCCCATGTCGGGCTCTGTACTGACAGCTCAGAGCCTGGAGCCTGCTTCGGATTCTGTGTCTCCCTCACTCTCTGCCCCTCTTCCCACTCACGCTCTGTCTCTCTCTGTCTCTCTCTCTCTCAACTAAATAAACATTAAAAAAATTTTTTTTAAATGAGGACAGAATATTTACCTACGTAGTTGCAACACATTACTCTTCATTCCTTTATGCGGATCTAGATTTTCACCTGGATGTTTTTCCTTGAAGGATTTCCTTTAATATTTCTTTTATTGCAGATCTGCTGGCAATGAATTCTAGCAGCTCTTGTATATCTAAACATGTCTTTATTTCACTTTTGTTTTTAAAAGAATTTTTGCTGGCTAAAGAATTCTAGATTGCCTTTTCCCCCCCCGTACACTGAGAGGCTGCTCCATTGTTTATGGCTTTTACTGATAAGAAATTTACTGTCATATTTACTTTTGTTCCTGTGAATGAAATGTGTCTTATTTTCTCTGGCCCTCTTGAAAATTACACTGTTAATTTTTGCCAGAGTGTTCTTCACCTCAGATATTATGCTTTTAATCTCCAGACGTCCAATTGAGGTCTTTTAGAAATTTTTCTATGTCTCTACTTAACATGTTCATCTTTTTCTTGGACTCTTTAAATAATTGGAATATATTATAACAATTGTTTTAACGTCCCTTTCTACGAATTATATCATCTGAGTTATTTCTGGGTCAGTTTTGATTCATTTCTCTCCTCATTATGTGCTGTGGTCTGATTCTGTGCAAGTGTAATAATTGTTATTGGACACTGTGAATTTTAACTTGTTGACTGCTGGAATATTGGTATTCCTAGGAGTAGGTTTGAGCTTCATTCTGATTAACGTTTAAAGTATTTGGAGATAACCTGATCTTTTTAGATCTTATTTTTAAGGTCTGTTAAGTGGCACTAAAACAATGTAGTCTAGAGATTGTCTTTTCCTTCTAATGAAACAAAACCCTTTGAGTACTCTTCCTCATTACTTGTGCATTATGAAGTTTTAAATGTTGGCTTATCGTCATAGGCACTATTCCCAGACTTTGTGAGTTCATTGGATTTTTCTCCCTAAACATTCCCCCCTGGCCTCAGGTAGTTTCCTTCACATTCGTATTCTTTTTTGTTGTTGTTGTTAAGTTTATTTACTTCTTTTGAGAGAGTGAGCATGAGTGGGGGAGGGGCAGAAAGAGGGGGGGAGAGAGGGGGAGAGAGAGAGAGAGAGAGAGAGAGAGAGAGAGAGAGAGAGAGAGAATACCAAGCAGGCTCTGTGTTGTCAGTGTGGAGCCCGACACAGGGCTCAAAGCCACAAACTATGAGATCATGACCTGAGCAGAATCAACTAACTGAGCACCCATGCATCCTCTCACATGCGTGTTCTGACCACTACATACCTGAATAAGGAGAACCCTGTGCAAATTTCTGGAGCTCTTTGTGCACTCCTCTCTGGCCCTCAGACCTGTGAGCTCTAGCTATCATGACCTCTCTGGATCCCTAATTCTGTCTCTTCTTGGTGACACCATTGGGTTGCAGTCTACAACTTACTTGAGCTTACTTTAGGTGGTAAGCTCAAGTATATATATATATATATATATATATATATATATATATGTATGTTTATATTTATACATTTAGTCATGTATTACAGGAGGGTAAATCTTTTCTCTAAGTTATTTGGAAATAGTATGATACTTTCAGGACTTGCTTTTATGCTTTGTTAGGCAGGCCACAGCAGCATTTACTGCTGGTGGCTAATTTTCCCCCACCCCTGAAGCAAGAATCTGAATATTCCATTTGATGCCCCATTAGAGGGGGAAAATATACCTCCTTTTTTAAAAAGTCCCATTGGTACCATTTCTTCTCTTTCTCCTCTTCTTCCCCACAGCATTCCTGTCCCCAGCATTAACACCCAACACTAATCCAAGTATAGTACTTTATAGATCTTGAAGAACCATGATTGGCATATCTTGATCATTCTAAAAAGATTATGAAAGGCGTGTTAGAAAGTGGAGCTATAGATGTTGGGGCAGGCTTTAGAAATCTACAGACATAGAGCCTTCTTGGGACCCACAAGGAGAATAGTTAGGGACAATTTGTAGTACCCCTTAGAAGACATGGTAAATCATTCTTACCGTTCTGACACTTTGCAATGCAGAGGAGGTGATGCATGCCCAAGGATGCTTGTTGTGTGATTGAGACGTCATTATGGCAACACAGAAGAGACAGTTCTGCTGCCAGGACACCCAGACATGGAGCGTCAACACTTGCCTAATGGGAAAAAACAAGGGAGAAAAATGCATTTTCTGTGCCTAGTCAACATCGAATGTCGGTATCCGATCCTCTAATATCTATATCGGACTAGAGTTACAGGATGAGCTTCCAAATTTACCAAACCTATGTTCAAATCTGTTACTACCTCAGTTTCCTCCTCTGTGAAATGTAGATAACAAATGCTGCCTTATAATAGTTATTGTGGGGACGATTTATGACAAAAAAGCAAGTTCTTAGCAAAGTGTTTGGAAATAATGGGAACTCAACTAATGTTAGTTTCTATTCTGTAAATCAGGTAGCAATTTTCAGGCAGCACATTCCAGGATATTGGGGCAGAGGGAGGATATCCAAAAACTGTCATGTGCTCTTGTCTATGTATGACACACTTCAGATGCCTCTGTAAGCCACTGGAGAAATGTAACTTTTCCTCCTGGAGTTGTTCTGATTCTTCCCAAAGAAATTCATTTTTTAAAAATTCAGAGCATTTACTTTTGATGTCAAAGCTACTATCACAACCTTTATGTATTTCTTCCTACAACTTCCTGTGACACAGGCTGTTCAAATAGTTAGATTTTCATCTTGATTGACTAGTCAAGAAGAAAGGAGAGGTGGAAGGGACATTCTGGTTTTGTGAAGGTTTGAGTACCATTACCAATTATTTTTTAAACAAAGGGGGCTCTGTTCACATGTAGGTTTGGTAAACTAGTAGGCCTTCTTGTTTCTAAGACAGGTGATTATTTTTCTTAAATAGATGTTTCGAGGATTAGAGCAAATTTTGGTGGTAAAAGTTAGAACCAAGTCAACCCTCTGGGAGGATCCCACAGCCTGTTTCTCTTTCTTTCTACTTCTCTCATGTGTCTGCTTAGCCCTGCCTCTCATGTTGCTTGACCCACCCCTTTCTCTCAATCTTAAACACACACACACACACACACACACACACACACACACACACACACAGAGTCATTTCTAAAGAGGAATGTGAAGTGAACTGGGTCATGGGTCAAGGGCATAACTGAACAAGGATACTGGGAACGATGGTCTCAGCAGAAGAAGTAGAGATAATCCTTTACTTCTGTGGATTCTTTGTAAGGCTGGCCTTGGGGTCCCTCTACTCTAGGAGTCCTATGAGTTAGGAGAATCTAGAAGCAGACAGTACAGACATTACACTGGGCTCTAGGGAGACATGTTTTCCTTCCCTGGGTGCTCTTTTCTTTGGAATTGCAGCCCAGGTTTCTTTTTCCATCTAATGGCAAGATTTTAAGAACCACCATCACACTGTGGGACTGAGTGGTACTTCTCTATCGGGCCGATGGGGGAGTAATCCTCTCAGCTTAGTTCAAAGAAGTTGGGAACCATTTACAAGGGATTGCCCCTAAAGTCTTATTTGCCTCAAATGGCTTTTCTGATTATGCCTCCTCAAGAACTTGTGGATGTGCAATTACCAGGTGTTTTTGTAAATGAAGCTATCAGTGGTCTATCTATTCTGTTTGCCGGGTTGGGTCTGTCTAATTTCTGTCTCTATTGTAGGTGTGGCTGTTTCTAGATTGCGTGGCACGTTTGAGGAGGATGGGGAACATGACAGGAGAAAGGCTCTGCACTGTGGAGCACACTGATTATGCCCTTCAGAAGTGTACCAACAACAGCTACACTCTCTCCAACACAAGACTTTGGGAACTTCCAATACAATATGGCCCTGCTTTTATAGAAAATCTATCCAAGTGCTGAAAGGAAAATAAGCATTAAGATCTGGAGAAAAAAAAAAAACTTCTCAGAATCCATCCCTAAGCTGGAGTATTTCTGCTCACTTTTCTGACCCTTTCTTACTGGATTCCTTCTTTGTAGATGTGGCCTCTCCGGTTCCTTGTCTTAACAATAATGGTAGTTTAGGTACTAAATTCCAGAGGCAACCACTCCTAAGTGTTTTTAGCTGCTTCTTCTGGAGGTCACCTTTTTATCTCTAAATAATGGACTCCCATTTCTGTTCTAATATCAGTTTGGGACATTGCCTATCTATTCCTGCTGTGATAAATTAGGGGTTATCACATCTTTCTGTTTTACCACCATCCTCTCTATACAGCTTGTTACTCATTATGGCACATTACGATTTGTAGTCCTTCCCTTTTCTGTTTTCATAATATGGCAGTACTTTTATTTCTTGTTTCATAGTATACAAATACCTTGTTGATCTTCTGCTTTATAGAGTAAGTGTTTTGGAGCACTTGTATTTCCCTTCAACTTTTTTCTACCATGTCTTCTACTTTCTTACTACCTTTGCCTGTACTTTATCGTGCATTTATTTATTGTGGCAAAAAATATACATAACCTACAATTTACCATTTTAACCCTTTTAAAGTACCCAATTCAGTAGCATAAATCACATTCACAATGTGGAACAACCACCACCTCTCTCTAGCTCTAAATCTTTTTCATCACCTCAAGTGAAAACCGCTAACCAGTCAGTCTTTATGCTTTGGTAACCACAGTCCTTGTCAACCACAAAGCTGATTTCTGTCTCTGTGGATTTGCCTATTCTGCCATTTCATGTAAATTTCATAGACCATGTAGGCTTTTAGGTCTAATTTCTTTCACTTAGTGTAATGTTTTCCAGTTTTATTAATGTTGCAGTATATATCCAACCTCATTTCTCTTTTTGGTGGAGTAATATTCCATTGTATGAATATACCACATTTTATCTGTCCATTCACTTTGTTGATGGACATTTAGGTTGTTTCCACGTCTTGATTATTGCGAATTATGCTGCAATGAACATTTGTGTAAAAGTTTTTGTTTGACCAGCTCTTTCAAATTCTTTTGGGTATATACCTAGGATTTCTGGGTCATATGGTAATTGTGTATTTAACTTGTTGAAGAACCACTAAACTCTTCCCTGCATTTTTGCTTTTGCATTGTTAAGTTTATAGCATTTGATGGGATTCGATAACTTATTTGAGTTTTCTGTGATTGATCCTAAAATTTGAAAATCAATAATGTGGTCTTATTATTATGATTAAGTAAAATTGTTTAATGCATAGGCCATTTTTACTTTAATTATATTTTCTTTTGGCATATAAATATGTTTTCTCTACTCTTTTCAAGGCTAAATTCTCACCTGTGACCTGAATTGACTCTTTATTTTGATAATCATGTTTCTCTCTTTATTTATCTTGGGCTGACTCTGGTATTGGGAGGGGTTAATCCAAATGTCTGACAAATCTTGGTTATCTAGTCATACTTACAAATGCAATGCTTCTTGGCAGAATTTATGTATGTGAGCAAGGCTCATCAACAGGTGGGCTTTGCTTTAGAGTGGTTAGGTGGGGACGCTGGGGTTACACTGAAATATTTCTGAACAATCAGGATAATTTTCTCAGGGGATTTTCTAGCCATTTTGAGGAAGAAGTCCTCAAATTTTATCTGCCAGTGGACCCAGGTCCCTGTGGAATATAGTACATGTGTAAAGGGGGATGGAAGGGAATAGAGTCTTCTGTATAAACTTTCAGTGAATCCTTTCAGTTAATGCATGTATTTTCAACCCTGCTTTGCCTCTCACCCTTCATCATTACTTGGACCTCCAAGCTCCAGCTACTCCAGAGTTGCATAGGGCAAACTGCTTCCTAAAAAGCTGTACCCCATCCTAATGTTCACATGCACCTGTCTTTCAGCTTCCTTTGTGAGGCTTTGTCAGTTACCATTTTCTATCTTTTCTATCATCCTATTGACATCTAGCCCACCTAAAACTTTACTAATTTGACAAATTTCATCATTTCCATTTTGTGAGGACTTTAGAGGGAGAGGAGAGAAAGGCATGCAGATAATCTGTTAGTTTTGACTGGAAATCCTCCACTCATCTTTTATTTATTTATTTATTTTAAAATTTAATTCGAGGTAGCTAATATACAGGGTTGGTTATATTACTTTCAGGTGTACAATGTGATTCAACACTTCCATACATTACCCGGTGTTCATCATCACAAGTGCACTCCTTAATCTCCATCACCTATTTAATCCATGCCTCTCCCCACTTCCCCTTCGGTAACCATCAGTTCATTCTCTACAGTTAAGAGTCTGTTTCTTAGTTTGTCTCTCTCTCTCTTTTTCCCTTTGCCCATTTGTTTTGTTTCTTAAATTCCACATATGATTAAAGTCATATGGTATTTGTCCTTCTCTGACTTCTTCTATTTAGTCTTATACTCTCTAGCTCCATCTTTGTCATGGCAAACAGCGTGATTTCATTCTTTTTTATGGCTGAGCAATGTTTCATTGTGTGTGTGTGTGTGTGTGTGTGTGTGTGTGTGTGTGTGTGTGTATAGATACCACTTCTTTATCCATTCATCAGTTGATGGACATTTAGGCTGTTTCCATATCTTGGCTATGTAAATAATGCTGCTATAAACATAGGGGTGCATGTATCTCTTTGAATTAGTGTTTTTGTATTCTTTGGGTAAATACTTAGTAGTGCAATTTCTGGATCACAGAGCAGTTCTGTTTTTAACTTTTTGAGGAATCTCCATTCTGTTTTCCACAGTGGTCACACCAGTTCACATTCCCACCAACAGTGCCAGAGGGTTCCTTCTCCTCCACATCCTTGCCAACATGTGTTGTTTCTTATGTTTTTGATTTAGCCATTCTGAGATGTTGGAGGCGATATCTCATTGTATGAATTTACATTTCACTGATGGTAAGTGATGATGAGCATATTTTCATATGTCTGTTGGCCATCTGGAGGTCTCCTTTGGAGAAATGTCTATTTATGTCTTCTGCTCATCTTTAATTGGATTATTTGTTTTTTGGGTGTTGAGTTTTATAAGCTCTTTGTATTTTGGATACTAACTCTTTATCAGATATGTCATTTACAAATATCTTCTCCCATTCAGTAAGTTGTTATTGTGCATGGTGTAAGAAGGGGTCAGTTTCATTTTTTGCATATAGCTGTCCAGTTTTTCCAATACCATTTATTAAAGATGCTGTTTTTTCCCCCACTCAATATTTTTTCCTGCTTTCTTGAAGATTAATTGACCATGTAATCGTGGGTTTATTTCTGGGTTTTGTATTCTGTTCTATTGATACATGTGTCTGTTTTTGTGCCAGTACCATCATGTTTTGATTACTACCGCTTTGTAGTATAAGTTGAAGCCCAACATTGTGATCCCTCCAGCTTTGTTTTTCTCTTTCAAGATTGCTTTGGCCATTTGGGGTCTTTTGTGCTTCCATACAAATTTTAAGATTCTTTGTTCTAGTTCTGTGAAAAATGCTGGTGGTATTTTGATAGGGATTGCATTAAATCTGTAGATTCCTTTGGGTAGTGTAGACATTTTAAAAATACTTGTTCTTCCAACCCATGAACATGGAATGTCTTTCCGTTTCTTTGTGTCGTCTTCAATTTCTTTCATCAGTGTTCTGTAGTTTTCAGAGTACAGGTCTTTCACCTCTTTGGTTAGGTTTATTCCTAGGTATCTTATTATTTTTGGTGCAATTGTAAGTGGGATTGTTAATTTCTCTTTCTGCTGCTTCATTATAGGTGTGTAGAAATGCAAATAGATTTCTGGGTATTGATTTTTTTTTTATTTTTTTCAATATATGAAGTTTATTGTCAAATTGGTTTCCATACAATATCTGGGTATTGATTTTGTATCCTCTGACTTCACTGAATTCGTGGATCAGTTGTAGCAGTTTTTTGGTAGAGTTTTTAGGTTTTCTCTATATAGTAGCATGTCATCTGCAAGTAGTGAAAAGTTCACTTCTTCCTCATCATTTTGGATGCCTTTTATTTCTTTCTGTTGTCTGGTTGCTGTGAGTAGGACTTACTTCCAGTACTGTGTTGAATAAAAGTGGTGAGAATGGACTCCTTCCTGACCTTAAGGGAAAAGCTCTCATTTTCCCCTTATTAAAGATAATGTTAGCTGCGGGCTTTTAATACATGGCCTTTATTATGTTGAGATATGTTCCCTCTAGATGTACCTTGTTGAGGGTTTTTATCATGAATGGGCATTTTACCTTGTCGAATGCTTTTTCTGCATCTATTGAAATGATCATATGGTTCTTATCCTTTCTCTTATTGATGTGATGTATTACACTGATTAATTTGCAAATATTGAACCATTTGCATCCTGAGAATAAGTCCCACTGGATTGTAGTGAATAATTTTTTTTAATGTATTGGTGAATTCAGTTTGCTAATATTTTGTTGAGTATTTTTGGATCTATGTTCACCAGAGATATTGGCCTGTGGTTCTCTTATTTTGTGGTTATATTTACCTCGTTTGGGTATCAGGTTAATGCTGGTCTCATAGAATGAATTTGGAAGTTTTCCTTTCTCTTTTATATTTTGGAATAGTTTGTGAAGAACAGGTATTAACTTGTATTTAAATGCTTTATAGAATTTGTTTATGAAGCCATCTGGCCCTGGCCCTTCATTTTTTGGGAGTTTTTTGATTACTGATTTCATTTCTTTGCTGGCTATTGATCTGTTCAAAGTATTTCTTCCTGTTTCAGTTTTGGCAGTTTATATATTTCTAGGAATTTATTCATTTCTTCTAGGTTGTCCAATTTGTTGGCATATAGTTTTTAATAATATTCTACTATAATTGTTTGTTTTTCTGTGGTGTTGGTTGTTAGTTCTCTCTCATTTGTGATTTTATTTATTTCAGTCTTTTTACTTTTTTTCATGATAAGCCTGGCTAGAGGCCTATCAATACTATTGATCTTTTCAAAGAACCTGCTCCTGGTTTCATTGATTTATTCTACAGTGTGTGTATTTTAGTTTCTACATTTTATTACTTATTATTCTATATTCATTTATTCCTGCTCTAATCTTTATTATTCCTTCCTTCTGCTGGTCTTAGGTTTTGTTTCTTGTTCCTTTTTCTAGCTCATTTAGGTGTAAGGTTAGGTTGTATATTTGAGGTAGGTATGTATTTCTATAAATTTCCTTCTTTTTAAAAAAATTTTTTAACGTTTTTATTTATTTTTGAGACAGAGAGAGACAGAGCATGAATGGGGGAGGGTCAGAGAGAGGGAGACACAGAATCTGAAACAGGCTCCAGGCTCTGAGCTGTCAGCACAGAGCCCGACGCAGGGCTCGAACTCATGGACCGTAAAATCATGACCTGAGCCAAAGTCGGCCGCTCAACCGACTGAGCCACACAGGCGCCCCTAAATTTCCTTCTTAAAACTGCTTTTGCTGTATCTCAAAGGTTTTGAACCATTGTGTTTTCATTTTTATTTGTTTCTGTGTAATTTTTTATTTCCTCTTGTATTTCCTGGTTGACCCATTCATTGTTTAGCTGCATGTTATTGAACTTCCATATGTTTGTGGTCTTTCTAGAATTTTCTTGTAGTTGATTTCTAGTTTCACGTGTGATGGTCAGAAAAGATCATCTTTTTTGCATTTGTTGAGACTTTTTTCCTGGCCTCATAGGTGATCTATTCTGGAGAATGTTCCATGTGCACTTGAAAAGAAAGTGTATTCTGCACTTCTAGGATGGAGTGCTCTGAATATATGTTAAATCCATATGGTCAAGTGTGTCATTCAAAACTACTGTGTTCTTATTAATTTTCTATTTGAATAATCTCTCCATTAATTTAAGTGGGGGTGTTAAAGTCTTTTATTGTAAGTGTATCACTATCAACTAATTCCTTTATGTTTGTTATTGTTTTATGTATTTGAGTGGACTCATGTTGAGTGCATAAATATTTATAATTGTTGTACCATCTTGTTGAATTGTCCCTTTTATTATTTTATAGTGCCTTTCTTTGTCTCTTATTACAGTCTGTTTTAAAGTCTAGTTTGTGTGATCTAAGTTTTGATACTCTTTCTTTTGACATCCATTTGCATGATAAAAGTTTTTCCATCCCTTTGCTTTCAATCTGCACGTGTCTTTAGGACTGAAATGAGTCTCTTGTCTTTTGTCCAGTTTGTCATCCTAGGTCTTTTGATTAGAGCACTTAGTCTATTTCCATTCAAAGTAATTATTGATAGATATGTATTTATTGCCATTTTGTCATCTGTTTTGTGGTGGGTTTTGAAGATTTTCTCTGATCCTTTCTTGTCTTTCTTTTGTAGTTGGCTCATTTTCTTTACTGATATATTTGGAATTCTTTCTCTTTATTCTTTGCATGTTTATCAGTGGTTTTTGATATATGGTTACCATTGGTTTGTATATAACCTCTTCTGCATGTCACAGTCTATATTAAGTTGATGGTCACTTAAGTTTGAACCCATTCTTTTCTCCTCTCCTCCCCACGTTTTAGTCGTATGTTGTCATATTTTGCATCTTTTTATTTTGTGACTTGACTGATTTTTTTTTTTTACAGAAATAGTCCTTTTTACTGCTTTTGTGTTTCCTACCTTCATATTGTCAGTTTTGGTCTTTGCTTTCCACTCACAGAGTCCCCTTTAGTATTTCTTGCAGGGCTGGTTTAGTGGTCATGAACTCTTTTAGTTTTTGTTTGTCGGGGAAACTGTTTATCACTCCTTCTATTTTGAATGATAGCCTTGCTGGACAGAGCTTTCTTGGCTTCAGATTTTTCTCATGCAGCACTTTGAATATATCATGAACTCCGGCCTGCCAAGTTTCTGTTGAAAAATCTCCTTCCGGCCTCATGGGTTTTCCCTTGTAACTGACTGATGCTTTTTCTCTTGCTATTTAAACCATTTTTTTTCTTTATCACTATATTTTGCCATTTTAATTTTGATATATCTTGGTGTGGATCTGCTTTTGTTGATTTTGTTGGGGAATCTCTGTGCTCCCTGGATCTGGATGTCTGTTTCCTTCTCCCCAAATTAGGGAAGTTTTCAGCTATTATTTCTTCAAATAAATTTTCTCCCCACTTTTTTCTCTCTTTTCTTCTACTGGGACCCTTACAATATGAATGTTATTATGTTTGATGGAGTCACTGAGTTCTCTAAGTCTATTCTTGTTTTGCATAATTCTTTTTTTCTTTTTTCAGTGTGATTGCTTTCCATTACTCTGTCTTCCAGGTCATTGATTCATTCCTCTGCTTCTTCCAGTCTGCTATTCATTCCCTCAAGCATGTCTCTGATTTTATTTATTCAGCCCTCTATCTGTGCTATGTAATTCTTTATCATGTGTTAATAGTCTCACTGATGCCTTCCACTCTCTCTTCAAATCCAGCAAGTATCTTTATGATCACTACTTTAAATTTTCTATCAAGCATGTTATTTATATATTTTTTACTTAGATCTGCCTGTAACCTTGTCCTGTTCTTTCACTTGGGACAAATTCCTCTGTCTTCTCATTTTGTCTAAGTCTCTGTGCCTGCTTCTCTGTGTCAGAACAGTCAGCTATGTCTCCTGTTCTCGAAGGTAATGGCCTTATGAAGAAGAGGTCCTGTAGTGCCCTATAATGTAAGCTCCCTTATTCCCCAGGGCTTGTCACTTCAGGGAGTATCTTCAATGTGTGCTGTGTGTGCTCTGCTGTTGTGTCCTGGCCACTTTATCCTGAAGCTCAATTGTCTGTCTCTCTGCCTATTGTGGGAAGTGTTTGGTCCTTGGTTCGAATGTGACAAGTTTTAACTAGGTGTGCTCTGGTCTGCTTGTGAGATGATACCCATTGCCACCTCTACCAGAACTGAAGCCCTGCAAAACTCTTGGGACAGGAGACTCAACATGGGCAGGGGTTTGGGCCAGCCAGTTTTCTCGGAAAGGGCACCTGCTGGGCTGGGACCAAGCAAGCATGATTGGGAAGGGTGATTCTGCTGGAGCATGGTGGCGGCGGGCGGGGGGGGGGCGGTCCGGGCTTCATGTAAGCAAATTAGGTAGTGATTGCGCTGTCCTGGTTGCTGCACATGGGTCTGTGTTAATGCTGAGGGGAAGGAGAAGGAAACGACATCTGCCAGTTCCCTTGTTCATGGAGGGGGGTTTCTGCATGAATGTTGCCTTTCTGGGGCACACTCAGAGAAGAGCAAATTACCTCCTCACTGTGTGCCCCAAGTGCTTTTCATATCACTGTTTCCATGCTGTATGTCCATAGGCTGCCTGTTTGCTTTCCCTCTAGGAGCAGCACAATGTCCTCTAAGCTCTTCTAGAGCCAAGTCTGCTGACCTTTAAAGCTCCAGGCTTTAAGCCCCAGTGATTGCAAGAATTCATGAAATTTGGCTCCTCTCACTTTCCAAGCCAATTGCCATGGGGATTCGTCTTCCCCGCGTGCTACCCACTGTGCTAGTCTGTCTCTTGCCCTTCTCTTCGACCACATCTCCCTCCCTACCACAGAATTCATGATTTGTTTTTTTCCCAAATGGTGTGTCCACACTTCCTACCATCTTTGATTTGGGCTCTTCTGGACTCTTCTCTACTTTTAGTTGTGGAGTTTATTCTGCCAGTCTTCAGGTTGATTTCTAGGGTACTTAAGATGATTTGGTAGTCACCTACTTGTATGTGTTGGACAAGGCAAGCCTAGGGTCCTCCTACTCCACCCCCATCTTCCTCCCTAAATCCCACCCACCTTCTTTTGGTGGGGGGATTCCCACTCATCTAGTTATTATTATTATTATTATTGCTGCTAAAAGCTTTATCGTTTACATTTGGCCCATAGCTTGGGAGAGGGCTGCAGTGTGGTTAAAAAGCTGCCTAGTGGCTGCGGGAAGAGGCTCAGGCACAAGCCCTCGCACCAGGGGGATGCCAGAGGGGCCCCTCAAAAAGGCTGCTGGGCTCCAGAAGCTCTTAGTTATGCTTCGGGGTGAGGCTTTTTAAGAGATACTCGTTCAGCCCAGCCTGGGGGTCAGCCAGCCTGTGGAGGTTTGTCAGGTGGTCGCCCATCTTCTTGATGACTTTTACCGCTTCATTGAGGAAATGATTCTCTAGCAAGTCACAGAAATGGGGCTCTGCATGGGCAGAACGCAGGGCATGCAGACCCAAAAGGGGCTGGTTCAGGCTCTTCTCCAGAACCAGGGCGGCTTCCATGGAATCCAGGGTTTTACCCCTACTCATCTTGATATGGCTTCTGCATGTCCTAGAAGAGGGCATGGCTGCCACACTGGTTTTGCATCTTCAAGAGACGCTCAGTGCCCTCCCACTTCTCCTCAGCCAATTCTTGAAAGAAGTGGCTTATGCCTTTAGAGCCACATCCTCATGGCCAAAATAGAAGCCCAGAGAGAGGTAGGTGTAAGAGGCCCACAGATGTCTGTTGACCAGGCAGTTGACAGCGGCCTCCACCTCTGTGGAATAATTCTGACGAACCTGGGTGCTCGGTAATAAGGAGTTGATCGGTAATAAGGAGTTAAGCTCAAAATAGGGTATCGGCTGGTCCTGGAAGCAGAGGGTGGCCAAGAAGATGGCTCCAAAGGTTGCAACTGGAAAAAAGTTTGGAGAGTGGTCGGAGGCTGATAAAAGGGGCGCCCCCCTTGGGTGGCTCAGTCGGTTAAACGTCTGACTTCGGCTCAGGTCACGATCTCGCAGTCCGTGAGTTCAAGCCCCGCGTCGGGCTCTGGGCTGATGGCTCAGAGCCTGGAGCCTGCTTCCGATTCTGTGTCTCCCTCTCTCTCTGCCCCTCCCCCGTTCATGCTCTGTCTCTCTCTGTCTCAAAAATAAATAAAATGTTAAAAAAAAAAATTAAAAAAAAAAAATAAATAAAAGGGGCGCCCCTGAGTCTGTTCCATCCAAACACTGTTGAAGCAAGAGAAAGATTGGCAGGACCACTGGTGCGCTGCCCCACGCATCTCTCAAATGCTGAAAGACTGTGCCAAAAGAACAAACCCAGGAAAAGTCTTTCTGTTAATGATATAAGATGACACGATTAGCTCACGTTTCTTTGCCTGTTTGAAAATTGAATAGTTTAATTGAAGGGACAAATACTCTCTGAGTGTGGAAGTTCTTCACCCTGATAGGCACATAGGTCATATGAGGGGAATTACTACAGGAAAGAGTATTTTTGATAGAATATAAATGGTAGTTTGGATTATTTAATAATACAAGGGCCACTGAGATTCTGGAAGGTATAGAATAGGGTAATTTATTTTTTTATGTTTATTTATTTATTTTTGAGAGAGAGAGAGAGCAAGCGCCCACAAGTCGGGGAGGGGCAGGGAGAGAGACACAGAATGTGAAGCAGGCTCCAGGCTCAGCACTATCAAGTGCAGAGCCTGAAGCGGGACTCAAACTCATGAAGCATGAGATCATGACCTGAGCCGAAGTCAGACGCTTAACCAACTGAACCATCCAGGCACCCCAGGATACAGTAATTTATGAAAGAAAAAAAAAGTCTTTCCAGCGAACGGACAGCACGTGAGCACAGAATAGGTAGTTACATATAATTAGAGAAGGGCAAAGCAGATCTTCACTGATTATCTACAATGTGTCAGACACACAGATACAGAGACAAGGCCTGGGGGAAGCCTAGTTTTTAATTTAATAATGCATTCATCTGTTTTATTTCATATATTTGTCCTCTCTCCCCCATTAATTTCACTGACTTAACCATGTTTAGAGGACATTATCCTAAAGAGAAAGTTAACTTAATAAAGTTTTATGCCTGCTTGACTATGACGAACTGGTTGATGCTAGCTTAGCTTCTATGTTCTGGAAAATGCTGGTGTGCTTCCACCTGCTGGTCCTTAGTGAACATTGCAGAACAAAGTAATCCGTTACCCTATTTGACTGCTCAAATCTCAGTTGTAAGTAAGGACACCCAATTTATGACAGGCTTCTGCACACATGTGAATTTGCAGATTTATTTTTTTAACAGTTGAGGGATGAGATGTGTGTAGGGGAGAATGAACTTCATGAACATAATCAAAATTGAGAAGAGGTGATAGAAGATGACAAAACTCCAAAATGTCATACCTGCTACCTGAGTGGAACTCACTAGAATATAAATGAACAAGTATATGTATACTGAATACAAATGCAAAAGCAGACAGCCGCTCATGAATAGATCTCGGTCAGACAGTCGCCATCAAAGACTTGCTGAGTGCGTGAAACATTTAGAAACTGTTCAGAAAGCAGGCTGGAGTTGTGAACTGCACTTAATCTCAAGCCTTGCTGCAAAATTTTGAATGACTAGCCTTTCAGACATATGAACGGACAACCAAGCCATTTTAGAAATAGAAGGCTGCCCCCAGAAGATTGAAGCAAATCACTCCATCTCTCTTTTGAAATAGAGAATTAGCTGATGCAAAGAACATCCTGGACTGCATTTCCTCCTGTAAGTAAATTATGTTACCTTCCAAAGCTGATTTTAAACAAAACAGTAAAAATTCAGGTATATTGTAAAGTGTATCTAGGCTTTTTGTCTCAATATGTCAAAAGCTCTCTGTATAAGAGGTAGAAAATGGGTACGTGAAGGTGTCATCACGGATGTATGTTTCTGGCCCCCTTTATTCTGAACTCCTGAATGATTCAAACAATCAGGTGAGCAATTAGAAGACTTATGTTTAAAAATCACAGTTAAGAATGAGTTTCAAAACAGAGACTGGATGCACGCTATCCAAAAGGGAGAGAAATGTTCATAGACAGCAAGGATTTTTAGAAGGCAAGGAATGATGTTATTAAAAATACAGAAAACCCCAGTAAATACTGGAAATTCTGAGATGCCTGTTTGCTTTCCAGCTGAAAGGCAACCGTTAGAAAGTCCAATCACATCCCAGTGTTGGTGAAGGTATGGGCAAATGATTACTCTAATAACCACAGGAATACAAACCGGAGGATAATTTTGTAATGCTAAAACTGTAACCTATCCATACTCTTTGATCTATTATCTTTCTAAGCATTTCTAAGTGAACAAGCACTTGAAAAAAAGATAACCATTTGTATATTGTTTGAAGTAGGAAAAAAAACACAAATATACCCGAATTTCCATCTATAGTTAAATTACAATACATCAAAACTACGGGGACATATGCTTTGGCTGAAAGAATGAGATACACTTACATACATTGCCATGAAAATATCTGAGGGACATATTGTTCAATGAAAAAATCGAGTTGCAGAGCCATGTAAAATCACGTAGGATATTGACTCTTCTCAGTATCCCAACCTGCCCGCATGCTCCTACCAAGTAGGCATTTAGAACTCTCCAGCCTCAAGACTTGGAAGGCAGCACTACAGAGACTCGGTCTTCAGGAGCGGGTGGCGTAATTGCACTGTCACTTACGTATCCCCTGACTTTCCTGGAGGCAAAGCTCAGCACCCTGCTGATGACCACTATGGCTCTTTCCTGCAGGTATGAACTGTCTTCATTCATCCACATGGCCATGTCCTGTGGGAAACACAAGAATCATCCTAGAGCGTGGTGTTTCCGTTTCTACCAGTCCCCTCCTTTTAGTCTCCGTCTCCACCATGTCAAGGGTCCCCGGGGGGCTCCTGATTATGTCACATCTAACCTACATTGCTCTCAAAAAGACGGACAACCGGCTAGGTGTATGCTGCAAGCTATCTAGCACACTTCATCCATTGTAGCAACTACACCTGGGTAGCATGTTACTAATGTATTTGTTTGTTTTCTATTTACTATGATATTTTTTATTTAAATTCCAGTTAGTTAACATATAGTGTAGCATTGGTTTTAGGAGTAGAATTTAGTAATTCACCACTTACATGTACCACCCCGTGCTCATGCCAGTAAGTGTCTTCCTTAATGCCCATCACCCATTTAGCCCATCCCCCCACCCACCTCCCCTCCAGCATGGGTTGTATGTTACTTAATTCTATCCAATGAGTCTTTACTAATGTGCAGTCTAACGGGTCACTTTGTCAGTCATCATAAAGAGCTTAACATGAGGCTGTGATGGGATTATCCGCTGCTTCTTGTCTTTTTCTTTCAAAGTACTATCCTCTCTCTTTAATCACAGGCTCTGACTTTCTATTTTAAAAGAGAATTGAAATGTCATCCGATCCTGAAATGTCATTTTACTCCAGAATTTCCTCTGCAGATTCAACACTCAGTTATTTTCTGGCTCATGGGTGCAGAAAATATTCCTGGAGGCAGCTCGGTTAGAAGGTTCTTGCTAATTTTGATTCAACTCCATCTTGCTGTAACTTCTATTTGTTCTAAATCTCCAGATGCAGGGACATATTTACAAGCTTGGTAAGGGAAGAAGACTGCCTATGCCTCACATGCCAGCTACCATCAACAGATTCTTAAGGCACTCTGCTGGCGTCCATGGAATTTATGCTAAATGTCCTCCTTTCACTTGCTCCTATTGTATAAAACTGGTCTGAAGTCCATTTCCCAGGGCAGAAGAGTCTAAATCCCTGGAGGTCAGTCTCTGCCTTTTCTACGTGTGGGCTTTCATCTTTTTGAGGATCAAGAGAGTTTCTAGACATGGAAGGTATAAGAGCAACATGGTTAAGTACCAGGTTACTAAGTTCGAGTAGCTCCCCCATTCATGAGCATTGTACATACTATTCCTCCTCTCTCTGCTTCCATTTCCTTATCTGCATAATGGGGGCGGGAGGGATGATGGTAACTTCCTCATAGGTTTATTGTAAGGATTAAATGAAATAACCCATATATGAAGTACTCAGCTTAGTGCCTGATGTAGAACAAATGCTCAATAAACAATGGTTTATTGGTTGAAAGAGCATGCATGGGGAAATAGTTGTAAGAATGGAATAATCACAACTACTTTAAAGGGCTGTGAGGTGAAAATTTTAAAGTACACAGAAAATATTTGGCTTAAATTAGGCACAAAGGAACTCAGTAGATTTTATTTTTCCTCACATTCCTTCTTGTCTTCATAGATACCAATTCTGCTTCTTGACTTGAACGTATTTTATAGTTTGCACAGACTCATAATGCTCCTGGTAGAATAAGTCACTCTGGTTCCCCAGTATTTTCAGACAGGTTCCCCTGATGCCATCTTGCTAGAAATGCACAGCTAAAGGTCGTCAGATATCCTGAGCAGTCTCCTGTCTCTGACTGAGATGTTAAAAACAGTGAAGTCTTGATGCAAGTGGGGTTTGGCGCAGCTGTTGCACCTTCCTCTGTTAGTTATCATGGCGTCCATGAGGATGGGATGCTCATGGGATTCTCCAGTCCCAGGGCTGTGGGGGAACAAGCAATCATATAGACACTACCAAAGTATGATTTAATGTCGCACGGACCTGAAGGTGATTTAGGCCAGTCACCCTCTCCTCTCTGTCAACCCATATTGGATTCACTTTTACATTGCCACATAACATTTGTCTTAAGTGTCTGGTGATGCCATCCTCCCCAGATTGCATTCTTAAAAGTGTGTCTCTGTAATCCAAATAAAGGGAAGTGATTTCATTTGGGGGATATTTTACACCTTCGGAGGAAACAAAAGATCAGCCACCAAATACTTGAAGAAGATACAAATATGACAAAAGGGAAATGATTAGTGAAATACACTGAGCTCTTTTAGATTTCAGACCAGAGAACAAAAGTGCTTGATTTCCCTTTACCTTTAAGATTTGCAGTTTGTAGAGGTCTTTAGACACCAAGATGAGAAGAGTGTCTTCATACATGTTTAAAATATTTTGATATAAATTCTGAAAAACAAAAATATTACACAAACAGTCAGCCAGATATAATTAGATGTAATTGTACTCCACGTCTATAGTTTTGTGTCCCGGGTCCTGAGTTCTCCCCATACACTGAAGGCAAGAAAGGAACGAGGTAGCTATAGAGATGGGACCTCACGCAGTACAATGTGCCGTGAACCGCTCCCCCATCTTACAAGGCAGGTGCACTGTGTAGCTGTGCTGAGGAAATGGAGAGCGGAGGTGTTGTTGACCTTACTGTAGGGCTCTTCCTCTCTCCACCTTTCTTTGCTCCTCTTTTCTTCTTTGCAGCCTTGGCCCATAAACTCTGTCCTTGCTAAAACAATTAACCTAAACTCTCTTCACTCATTTGTTCTCATAACTCCTATACGATCCATTAAATCCCAAGGATTGTGGAATTCACAAGGAGTCCAGAGGCACTGGAATAGACTGTTTATTATATCTCAAAAGAGTGAAGGAGGTAGCAAAGGGCATTTGGTGCAAGGGCATTTGTCAGGATTGCTGTGGCGCATAACAGTGCCTCTTCATAACTGAAGCGGAGACTTACCTCTATGTCCTCTTTGTCATCTTCACTGTTCCCCATTTGCCTCACTTTCTCAAGACTTGGAATAGAAAATACCTTTTTAAAGGATGACTCTATTATCTTCAGTTGGGATTCAAATTGCAGTGAGGGATCTACAAAGCTAATGAGAAAAAAAGGTACAATTATTCAACAGAGAAGATAACAAATGCAACCTAACTTTGGTGGCTCGTCCTTGGGTCAGAGAGAATGTGCTAGAAAATGAGACCCAGCTCCTGGCTTTATATAACATGTGGACTTTTAAATATTCCCATAAAGGGGCGCCTGGGTGGCGCAGTCGGTTAAGCGTCCGACTTCAGCCAGGTCACGATCTCGCGGTCCGGGAGTTCGAGCCCCGCGTCGGGCTCTGGGCTGATGGCTCAGAGCCTGGAGCCTGTTTCCGGTTCTGTGTCTCCCTCTCTCTCTGCCCCTCCCCCGTTCATGCTCTGTCTCTCTCTGTCCCAAAAATAAATAAACGTTGAAAAAAAAATTAAAAAAAAATAAAATAAATATTCCCATAAAAATGACAATGGCACTGTAAATATAAAGGAATGAATTTCTTTGTAAAAAATCATCTGTAATCAGTTATTTAGAAACCAGAATATATTTCTCCATAGACACAATAATGTAAAGAGTGGTTATATTTCCAGGCAAGCCCACAAAGCCATGCTGAGCTTTAGTTGAAATGTATTACTGCCACATTTTCTCTAAACCACCATACAACATTTCTCACATTTAATATTTCTGATACTATGGGGTTGCATCCCTCCAGTTATTGGCAAAAGAAACCTGCCCATCAGCAGTTAGATCAATTATGCCCATCAGCAGTTAGATCAATTATGACATAATTGTTATTCCTTTGATATATGTGATGTGGATAACAGTCCTTCCTGATATTTTGGGAGGTGAAAATGTTTTCTTATTTTTTGAAAAGATGGTGATATTGACCGTAAGGCAGGAAATTTTGTGCTGGACTCGGAATATCTTTTCTCTACTGGACAGGAAAATTGAAATATCTAATACCCACTGTTTGAAATGGAAGCTCTTAGAATATATTAGATCATTTTCAAATCTTGGGAAGATTAATTTGACTTCTTTATGGTGTATGGATGATCAGACTCTGAACAGACTCCCAACAAACAAAAGCTCAGGACCAGATGGCTTCACAGGTATATTCTACCAAACATTTAAAGAAGAGTTAAAGAAGAGGAAGGCAAACTTCCAAATTCATTCTATGAGGCCAGCATTATCCTGATACAAAACCAGATAAAGACACCACGCACACACACAAAAAGAGAACTACAGGCCAATATCTCTGGTGAACATAGATCCAAAATCCTCGACAAAATACTAGCAAATGGAATCCAACAATACATTAAAAATATCATTTATCACAATCCAGTAGGATTTATTCCCTAAATGCAAAGTGCTGTTCAATATCTGCAAAGCAATTAACATCATACATCACGTCAATCAGAGACAGGATAAAAACTATATTGATTGTTTTAATAGATGCAGAAAAAGCATCTGACAAAGTATAACATCAATTCATGATAAAAACCCTCAACAAAGTACATCTAGAAGGAACATATCTCAACATAATAAAGGCCATGTATTAAAAACCCGCAGCTAACATCTTTAATGGCAGAAAAACTGAGAGCTTTTCCTTTAAGTTCAGGAAGAAGTCCATTCTCACCACTTTTATTCAACATAGTACTGGAAGTAAGTCCTACCCACAGCAACCAGACAACAGAAAGAAATAAAAGGCATCCAAAATGATGAGGAAGAAGTGAACTTTTCACTACTTGCAGATGACATGCTACTATATAGAGAAAACCTAAAAACTCTACCAAAAAACTGCTACAACTGATCCACGAATTCAGTGAAGTCAGAGGATACAAAATCAATACCCAGAAATCTTTGCATTTCTACACACCTATAATGAAGCAGCAGAAAGAGAAATTAACAATCCCACTTACAATTGCACCAAAAATAATAAGATACCTAGGAATAAACCTAACCAAAGAGGTGAAAGACCTGTACTCTGAAAACTATAGAACACTGATGAAAGAAATTGAAGACGACACAAAGAAATGGAAAGACATTCCATGTTCATGGATTGGAAGAACAAGTGTTGGTAAAATGTCTACACTACCCAAAGGAATCTACAGATTTAATGCAATCCCTATCAAAATACCACCAGCATTTTTCACAGAACTAGAACAAAGAATCTTAAAATTTGTATGGAAGCACAAAAGACCCCAAATGGCCAAAGCAATCTTGAAAGAGAAAAACAAGGCTGGAGGGACCACAATGTTGGGCTTCAACTTATATTACAAGGCAGTAGTAATCAAAATATTATGGTACTGGCACAAAAATAGACATATAGATCAATAGGACAGAATAGAAACCCCAGAAATAAACCCACGATTGCATGGTCAATTAATTTTCAAGAAAGCAGGAAAGAATATCAAGTGGGAAAAAGGCAGTCTCTCCTAAAATGGTATTGGAAAAACTGGCTACATGCAAAAGAATGAAACTGTTCGCTTTCATACACAATACACAATAATAAAGTCAAGGTGGATTAAGTATATACGTGTGAGACCTGAAACCATAAAAATCCTGCAAGAGAACACAGGCACTAATTTCTGACTTTGGCCATAACATATTTGTAGATAGGTCTCTTGAGGCAAGGAAACAAAAGCAAAAATAGACTATTGGGACTACATCAACATAAAAACTTCTGCACAGAAAAGGAAACAACAAACAAAACTAAAAGACAACCTACTGATTGAGAGAAGATATTTGCAAATGACATGTTCAATATAGGTTTAGTATCCAAGATATATAAAGAATTCATGAAATTCAACACCCAAAAAACAAATAATCCAATTTAAAAATGGGCAGAAGACATGAATAGACATTTCTCCCCAGAGGCCATCCAGCCAACAGACACATGAAAAAATGCTCCTCATCACTCATCATCAGGGAAATTCAAATCAAAACCACAATGAGATATCACTTCCCACCTGTCAGAATGGCTAGAGTCAACAATACAAGAAAAAACAGGTTTGGGCAAGGATGTGGAGAAAAAGGAACCCTCTTGCGTTGTTGGTGGGAATGTAAAATGGTACAGCCATTGTGGAAGAAAATATGGAGGTCTTTCAGAACATGAACAATAGAACTACCCTACAATCCAGTGATCGTGCTACTGGGTATTTACCCAAAGAATATGAAAACACTAATTTAAAAGGATATATGCACCCCTATGTTTATAGCAGCACTGTTTACAATAGCCAAATTATGGGAGCAGCCTAAATGTCCATCCATAGATGAATGGATAGAGAAGTGTGCATACACACACACACACACACACACACACACACACACACACACACAACTAGAATATTACTCAGTCATGAAAAGAATGAAATCTTATCATTTGCAACAACATAAATTGATCTAGAGAATAATGCTGAGCAAAATAAGCTGGTCAGAGAAAGACAAATGTCATATGATTTCACTCATCTGTGGATTTAGGAAAAAAAAACAAATGTACAAAGGGAAAAAAAAAGAGGCAAATGAATAAACAGACTCTTAACTGGAGTCTGGTAGCAGATGGTTACCAGAGGGAGGGAGGTCAGGGGAATGGATGAAATAGGTGAAGGAGATTAACATTATACTTATCTTGCTGAGGACTGACTAATAATATATGGAACTGGTGAATCACTTACTATATTGTATGCCTGAAACTAATAAACACTGAATGTTAACTACACTGGAATTAAAATAATAAAAAATTAACCAATTTCATTTATGAGTATAAAATTAAAGTTTTTAGAGTAAGAGTTTTTTTGAAACGATAAAATAATTTTGAAATGCCACCAATTATGGTTTATCATTGGAAGGTAAGGATGGTCCAATGTCTTAAAAACTATTGATTAGCACATGCCTATTAATAGATTAAATAAAAAAATCATGCTTTAGTCAATCTTGGAAAAGGAATAAATATCAACATCATATTTTAAGGAAAAAGATCTGTAAAATAATTTCTCGAAAGGTTTTATTTAAACCAAGATCCACCATTTTGCTAATTGAGAAGTAGTGTAAGAGTTTTTATTAAAAACAGGAACAACATAAGGGTTCAATTTCCAATTTAAAATATTATGTCAGAGTTTGCTGTATTTCGAATAAGACATGGTCTAATAAAAATAGTTCAGTGAGCTCAATCAAACACAGGATAAATATGCCCCCCTAAAAATCCCATATGCATCCCAGTATATCAGAAATTGCTGTTCAAACAAAATGGGGGGTAAACCCTGAAATATAGTATAACTAAGAAGCTAGTCTAGTAATGTGCAGAATCTATGTCAAAAATACCTCAAACTTTAAAAAAAAATTTAATGTTAATTTATTTTTGAGAGAGAGAAAGACAGAGACAGAGACAGAGCGTGAGCAGGTGGGGGGGGGAAGGGGGAAGAGAGAGGGGGAGACACAGAATCTGAAGGAGGCCTCAGGCTCTGAGCTGTCAGCACAGAGCTCAACGTGGGGCTTGAACCCACAAACCGTGAAATCTGACCTGAGCCGAAGTCGGATGCTTAACTGACTGAGCCACCCAGGCACCCCAAAGATACAATCAACTTTTAAGAAAGAACATAAAACAGAACTTGAATAATTAGAAATATAGATTTATAAAGAGGAAGATCATTTATAAATGTCACTTAATCTCAAATCATTTTACAAACTCTGAAAATGCAATTAAAATTTCAGGACATTTTCACCAGAAGTTGACAAAATATGCTTACCTTTCACTTAGAAAGATAAAAATTTATCTTAGGTTACCATGCTGGAAATGATCAATAAAATAAGGAAAATCCAGCTTGATCAGATAATAAAATCTATTACAAAACAGCCCTAAATCAAAACACTTTAGTGGTGGGACTACAACAAAATTCTAAACAATGGAAGAGAATGTATATTCTAGAGAACATCCTAACATGGGAATAGAAAATATCTAGATAAATACTCCATTGCCCTTACCAGGCCAAATGTGGGACTAATTTATTGTCATAGTATTTCATGTTGGGTCAGAACGCGCTTTTAGAACACTGTTTTTAATTAAAAATTTTATTGAGATATTTGTAGATTCACATACTGTTGTAAGAAATAATACAGAGAGGGGCGCCTGGGTGGCTCAGTCGGTTGGGCATCCGACTTAGCTCAGGTCATGATCTCACAGTTTGTGAGTTTGAGCCCTGCGTCGGGCTCTGTGCTGGCAGCTCAGAGCCTGGAGCCTGCTTCAGATTCTGTGTCCATCTCTCTGCCCCTCCCTTGCTCGTGCTCTGCCTCAGTCTGTCTGTCTCTCTCTCAAATATGAAAAATAAAAAAATAAATAAATGAAGGAAATAATACAGAGAAACATCTAACACACTCACCTCAGTTTTCCCAAACGGTAACATTCTCCAAAGACTAGTATATCGCCATCAGAATACTGATATTGATTCAATCCACCAATCTTGTTCAGATTTCCCCAGTTTTATTTGTGCTCGTGTGCATATGTGTGTGTGTATTTAGTTCTATACAATTTTATCACACATGGAGCCTCATATATCACCACTGCCATCACGATGCTCAAGAACAGCTTGGAACCCTTAAACCCATAGCTATTCCATTACACAGATAAATTAAAAAAAAAACACAGAGTGTTTGGAAATGAGGCATTTTAAATAAATGTTATCTGTATTGGGGTCAGCCAACATTGTCTGTAACTGCCCAGATAAGAAGTATGTTAGGCTTTGCTGGCCAAATTGTCTATGTCTACTTAGTTCTGTCATTGTGATGTAAAAGCAGTCATAGACAATACGTGAATATATAAACGTAGCTGTGTTCAACAAAACTTTCTTTATGGACCCTGAAATTTGAATTTCATATAGCATTTACATGTTATGAGATAGTCTTCCTCTTTTAACCCCCCTCCAACTATGTAAAAAGGTAAGAGACATTCTTTTCTCTCAGAATGTACAAAACCAGGAGGCTGCAAAAAACAGCAGGATTTAGTTCATAGACCATAGTTTGTTGACTTCCGGTCTGTATTATGGAATTGGAAAGATATTTTAAAGTAGTTCATACATAAAAATATCTATTATAGACTGGAGGGTAACAAAAATTGAATAACAGAAAACTAGGAGAAAGTGAACATAATATTAAAGTGCAATGGAAAATTAATTTTATACCAGATATCACATAAAACATGAACAAAAATATAGCTATGACTATAAAATCAATTCTAACAAGATAAAAAAGAATAAAAAATTTTAAAACCATAAAAATACCATGAGAAGCTTACTAAATATATACCACCACTAAAACCCTAATGACGTGACAGAGATAATGAGAAAATTCTCACATGAGAAAATTTATAAATATATAAACATACAGAAAATATTGAGTCTTGATTTTTTGAAAGGAATACAAATTAAAATAATAATGAGGTATAATTTTGAACCTATTAAATCAGTAGAGTATAAAAATGTATTTGTATATCTGTATCTTCTTGTGGCTAGGCTTTGAAGAGCCATTATTAGTGAGGTTTTTCTGGACAGCAGACTGACTCCTTATGAAAAACTCTAAGAAACTTTTCATCCCATCTGTGTTAGTTTGGGTCCAGGGGAAGCAGACACCAAAACAGGATTAGAGATGCCTGAGATTTCTAAGAGAGAGAAGGAAGGAAGGAAGGAAGGAAGGAAGGAAGGAAGGAAGGAAGGAAGGAAGAGAGGGAAGGAGGAAAGGAAGGAAGGAAGGAAGGAAGGAAGGAAGGAAGGAAGGTAGGTAGGTAGGTAGGTAGGTTTGGGTAGAAAGTAGCTGAGACTACAGCAAGTTCCAAAAAGGCTTCAGCGAGGTGGATGGGTTTCCTCAATTCAAAGACACCCATCAGAATTGACTGGCCCACCATGTTGCCTGGACAAATGTGCTGATGAATCCACATAGGGAGCAGCTGGGATTGTCAACTAATTAGGGTCCCCAGCCAAAGGCATTTTTGTAGTTACCTATCATCTAAATCAGTAACCTCACCCTCAGAAGGCTATTTCAAAAAAACAGAGAAGATACGATCTTTTATATACAAAGATGATTATCATAATATTGGTAAAATAAAATGTAATTTAGAAAATTTCAAAATTTGGGAATATTCTAGTGCCATTAAAATGAAAATATGATTAGGCAGAAAAAATAAACTTAAGACATAGTGCCAAAAGGAAAAATATTACAGAAAATTGAATTGTACAATCTGCTTATTTAAAAAATTTTTTTTAATTTTATTTTTTTTAATTCACATCCAAATTAGTTAGCATATAGTGCAACAATGATTTCAGGAGTAAATTCCTTAATGCCCCTTACCCATTTAGCCCATCCCCCTCCCACAAGCCCTCCAGCAACCCTCTGTTTGTTCTCCACATTTAAGTATCTTATGTTTTGCTCCCCTCACTGGTTTTATATTATTTTTGCTTCCCTTTCCTTATGTTCATCTGTTTTGTATCTTAAAGTCCTCATATGAGTGAAGTCATATGATTTTTGTCTTTCTCTGACTAATTTCATTTAGCATAATACCCTCCAGTTCCATCCACATAGTTGCAAATGGCAAGATTTCATTCTTTTTGATTGCTGAGTAATACTCCATTGTGTGTGTGTGTGTATATATATATATATATATATATATATATATGCCACATATTCTTTATCCATTCATCTATTGATTGACATTTGGGCTCTTGCCATACTTCGGCTATTGTTGATAGTGCTGCTATAAACATGGGGGTGCATGTGTCCCTTCGAAGCAGCATACCTGTATCCCTTGGATAAATACTTAGTGCAATTGCTGGGTTGTAGGGTAGTTCTATTTTTAATTTTTTTTTAACTTTTTTTTTAATGTTTATTTACTTTTGACAGAGAGAGAGACAGAGCATGAGCAGGGGAGGGGCAGAGAGAGACAGAGACACAGAATCCGAAGCAGTCTCCAGGTTCTGAACTGTCAGCACAGAGCCCAACGCAGGGCTCGAACTCACAAACCATGAGATCATGACCTGAGCCGAAGTCGGTTGCTCAACCGACTGAGCCACACAGGCGCCCCTAATTTTTTGAGGAACCTCCATACTGTTTTCCAGAGTGGCTGCACCAGCTTGCATTCCCACCAGCAGTGCCAAAGAGATCCTCTTTCTCTGCATCCTCGCCAACAGCTGTTGTTGCCTGAGTTGTTAATGTTAGCCATTCTTACAGGTTCGTGAGGTGGTACCTCATTATGATTTTGATTTGTATTTCCTGGATGATGAGTGAAGTTGAGCATCTTTTCATGTGTCGGTTAGCCATCTGGATGTCTTCTTTGGAGAAATGTCTATTCATGCCTTTTGCCCATTTCTTCACTGAGTTATTTGTTTTGTGGCGGGTGTTGAGTTTGATAAGTTCTTTATCGATTTTGGATACTAACCCTTTATCTGATATATCGTTTCCAAATATCTTCTCCCATTCTGTCAGTTATCTTTTAGTTTTTCTGATTGTTTCCTTCACTGTGCAGAAGTTTTTATTTTGATGAGGTCCTAATAGTTAATTTTTGCTTTTGTTTCCCTTGTCTCCAGAGACGTGTTGATAAGAAGTTGCTGTGGCCAAGATCAAAGAGGTTTTTGCCTGCTTTCTCCTCAAGGATTTTGATGGCTTCCTGTCTTACAGTTAGGTCTTTCATCCATTTTGAGTTTATTTTTGTGTATGGTGTAAGAAAGTGGTCCAGGTTCATTTCTCTGCATGTCACTGTCCAGTTTTCCCAGCACTACTTGCTGAAGAGACTGTCTTTATTCCTTTGGATATTCTTTCCTGCTTTGTCAAAGATTAGTTGGCCACACATTTTTGGGTCCATTTCTGGGTTCGCTATTGTGTTCCATTGATCTGAGTGTCTGCGTTTGTGACAGTACCATACTGTCTTGATGATTACAACTTTGTAGTTTAGCTTGAAGTCTGGGATTGTGATGCCTCCTGCCTTGGTTTTCTTTTTCAAGATTGCTTTGGCCACTCGGGGTCTTTTCTGGTTCCCTACAAATTTTAGGATTATTTGTTCTAGCGCTGTGAAGAATGCTGGTGTTATTTTGATAGGGATTGCATTGAATATGTAGATTGCTTTGGGTAGTATCGACATTTTAACAATATTTGTTCTTCCTATCCAGGAGCATGGAATCTTTTTCCATTTGTTTTTGTTTGTGTGTGTGTATGTCTTCTTCAATTTCTTTCATAAGCTTTCTATAGTTTTCAGTGTATAGATTTTTCACCTCTTTGGTTAGATTTATTCCTAGGTATTTTACAGTTTTTGGTGCAATTATAAATGGGATCGATTCCTTCATTTCTCTTTTTGTCACTTCATTGTTGGTGTATAAGAATGCAATCGATTTCTGTGCATTGATTTTATATCCTGCAACTTTGCTGAACTCATGAATCAGTTCTAGAAGTTTTTTGGTGGAATCTTTTGGGTTTTCCATATAGAGTATCATGTCATTTGCCAAAAGTGAAAGTTTGACCTCCTTCTGGTCGATTTGGATGCCTTTTATTTCTTTGTGTTGTCTGATTTCAGAGGCTAAGACTTCCAATACTATGTTGAATAACAGTGGCGAGAGTGGACATCCTTGTCTTGTTCCTGACCTTAGGGGGAAAGCTTTCAGTTTTTCCCTATTGAGGATGATATTAGCATTGGGCCTTTCATATATGGCTTTTGTGATCTCGAGGTATGATCCTTCTATCCCTACTTTCTGGAGGATTTTTATCAATAAAGGATGCTGTATTTTCCCAAATGCTTTCTCTGCATCTGTTGAGAGGGTTCTTGTCCTTTCTTTTATTGATGTGAAGAATCACATTGATTGTTTTGCGGATATTGAATCAGCCCTGCATCCCAGGTATAAATCCCACTTGGTTATGGTGAATACTTTTTTTAATGTATTGTTGGATCTGGTTAGCTAATATCTTGTTGAGGATTTTTGCATCCATGTTCATCAAGAGAAATTGGTCTATAGTTCTCCTTTTAGTGGGGTCTCTGGCTGGTTTTGGGATCAAGGTAATACTAGCTTCATAGAAAGAGTTTAGAACTTTTCTTTCCATTTCTATTTTTTGGAACACTTCAAGAGAGTAGGTGTTAACTCTTCCCTATGTGTTTGATAGGATTCCCCTGGAAAGCCATCTGGCCCTGGACTGTTGTTTTTTGGGAGATTTTTGATTACTAATTCGATTTCTTTACTGGTTATGGGTCTGTTCAAATTTTCCATTTCTTCCTGTTTTAGTTTTGATAGTGTATATGTGTCTAGGAATTTGTCCATTTCTTCCAGATTGCCCATTTTATTGTCATATAATTGCTCATAAGTTCTCTTACTGTTTTTATTTCTTCTGTGTTGGTTGTGATCTCTCCTCTTTCATTCTTGATTTTATTTATATGGGTCCTTTGCTTTTTCTTTTTGATCAAACTGGCTAGTGGTTTATCAATTTTGTTAATTCTTTCAAGGAACCAGCTTCTGGTTTCATTGATCTGTTCTACTGGGTTTTTTTTTTCTTCTTCTTCTTCTTTTTTTGGTTTCGATAGCATTAATTTCTGCTTTAATCTTTATTATTTCATGTCTTCTGCTGGTTTTGGGTTTTATTTGCTGTTCTTTTTCCAGCTCCTTAAGATGTAAGGTTAGGTTGTGTATCTGAGGTCTTTCTTCCTTCTTTAGGAAGGCCTGGATTGCTATAAATAAAACTTTCCTCTTATGACAGCCTTTCCTGCATCCCAGAGATTTTGGATTGTGGTGTTATCATTTTCATTGGCTTTATGAACTTTTTAATTTCCTCTTTAACTTCTTGGTTATCCCATTCATTCTTTAGTAGGATGGTATTTACTCTCCAAGTATTTGTTACCTTTCCAAATTGTTTCTTGTGGTTGATTTTAAGTTTCATAGTGTTGTTGTCTGAAAATATGCATGGTATGATCTCGATCTTTTTGTACTTGTTGAGGGCTGATTTGTGTCCAAGTATGTGGTCTATTCTGGAGAATGTTCCATGTGCACTGGAGAAGAATGTATATTCTGCTGCTTTAGGATGAAATGTTCTGAATATATCTGTTAAGTCCATCTGGTCCAGTGTGTCATTCAAAGCCACTGTTTCCTTGTTAATTCTTTTATTAGATGACCTGTCCATTGCTGTGAGTGGGGTGTTGAAGTCTCCTACTATTATGGTATTACTATCAATGAGTTTCTTTATGTTTGTGATTAATTGATTTATATATTTGGGCGCTCTCACATTTGGAGCATAAATATTTACAATTGTTAGGTCTTCTTGGTGGATAGACCCCTTGATTATGATATAATGCCCTTCTGCATCTCTTGATACAGTATTTAAAGTCTAGATTGTCTGATGTAAGTATGGCCACTCCAGCTTTCTTTTGGTGACCATTAGCATGATAGATGGTTCTCCATTCCCTTACTTTCAATCTGAAGGTGTCTTTAGGTCTAAAGTGGGTGTCTTGTAAAGAGCATATAGATGGGTCTTGTTTTCTTATCCACTCTGTTACCCTATGTCTTTTGATTGGAACATTTAGTCCATTGATGTTTAGAGTGAGTACTGAAAGATATGAATTTATTGCCATTATGTTGCTTATAGAGGTGGTTTCTGATGGTGTTCTCTGGTCCTTTCTAGTCTTTGTTGCTTTTAGTATTTATTTATTTATTTATTTATTTATTTATTTATTTATTTTTCATCTTTTCTCCCCTCAGAGAGTTCCCCTTAAAATTTCTTGAAAGCCTGGTTTAGTGGTCACAAACTCCTTTAATTTTTGTTTGTCTGGGAAATGCTTTATCTCTCCTTCTATTTTGAATGACAGCCTGCTGGGTAAAGAATTCTTGGCTGCATATTTTTCTGATTCAGCACATTAAATATATCCTGCCACTCCTTTCTGGCCTGCCAAGTTTCTGTGGATAGGTCTGCTGCAAACCTGATCTGTCTTCCCTGGTAGGTTAAGGATTTTTTCCCTTGCTGCTTTCATGATTCTCTCCTTGCCTGAGTATTTTGTGAATTTGACTATGATATGCCTTGTTGATGGTCGGTTTTTGTTGAATCTAATGGGAGTTCTCTGTGCTTCCTGGATTTTGATGTCTGTGTCTTTCCCCAGGTTAGAAAAGTTTTCTGCTATGATTTGCTCACATAACCCTTCTACCCCTATTTCTCTCTCTTTCTCTTTTGGGACCTCTATTCTGATGTTCTTCCTTTTTAATGAGTCACTGATTTCTCGTAATTCTTAAATTGTGCTCCTTTGCCTTAATCTCCCTCTTTTTTTCTGCTTCATTATTCTCCATAAGTTTGTCTATATCACTGATTCTCTGTCCTGCCTCATCCATCCTTGCCACCGCGGCATCCATGTGAGATTTCAGCTCAATTATAGCATTTTTTAATTTCATCCTGACTAGCTTTTACTTCTTTTATCTCCGCAGAAGGGGATTCTAATCTATTTTCAACTTCAGCTAGTATTCTTATTATCATGATTCTAAATTCTGATTCAGACATCTTGCTTATACAAGCAAGTGTTAGTTAAGTCCCTGGCTGTCATTTCTTCCTGCTCTTTCTTTTGTGGTGAATTCCTTCATTTCATCATTTTGAAGGGAGAAAAAGGAATTTGATGGGAGAAAAGAAGTAAAAGCTTGTCAGGATGAAATTAAAAAATGCTATAACTGAGCTGAAATGTCACATGGATGCCACGGTGGCAAGGATGGATGAGGCAGGACAGAAAATCAGCGATATAGACAAACTTATGGAGAATAATGAAGCAGAAAAAAAAGAGGGAGATTAAGGCAAAGGAGAATAATTTAAGAATTACGAGAAATCAGTGACTCACTTTCTCCCTTTTCTCCCTTCAAATTTCATCATTTTGAAGGGAGAAAAGGAATTAATGAGGTAAAAAAAATTAACATTAAAAATATATTAAAATTTAAAAAAATATTAAAATTAAAAAATTAAAAACAAACACACACACAAAAATCAAATAAATGATGCTAGATCCTGGGTGTGTTTTGGTGTGTGTGTTGAAAGGGGCTTGATAGATTAGAGAAAAAAGGAGAAAGAAAAAAAAAGGAAATCTTTTGAAAATTTGAAAAAATGAATACACTGAAGTAGACTAAAATGAAATGATGGAATTAAAATAGAATTTAAAAAAACTTACACAAAAGTAAAAAATACAGTAGAAAAAAATTAAAGAAAAATATTTTTAATGCAAACTGAAAGTAAAAATGAATTTTTTCTCTCTCTGTATTCAAGAAAAAGAAATGAAAAAGAGAAAAAAGAAAAAAAGAAAGAAAATTGAATAGATGGACCGGCAAACAGACTGAAATACGATTGAAATTACTTTGTTTTCCCCTAGAAGTGAAACTATGAAGGGCTTTATAGTCCATAAACTAAGCAGGCAGAGAGACTTGTGTCCTGAAGAGGGAGGTTGGCCCTTTGGGCGGGGCTTAGTGTAACGACTCCGTTGTCCACTAGATGGCGCAGCTAGCTTACTGGGGTGGGTTGTTGTGGTGCTGCAGGTGTGTGTGTGCGCGCGCGCGCATGCGCGGGACGGTGAAAATGGTGTCACCCGGTTACCCGCTCTCTAATATCGGAACTCTGTTCTCCCTGATCAGCAATCGCACAACCGTCTTCTGTCTTCGGCTTCCGCCCACTCCCCGCTCTTACACTGTCCGTGACCAAGCCCCAGGCAGCTCCTCCCTCCTGAGTTTTATGTCAGATGCGGCTGTGTCTCCCGACCCCTTACTTCTGAGGGACTGCAGCTCTGACCCTTTCTGCCCCTCTGCGGAGGGTCTCACCGAGCAATGGCTGGGTGCCTGCCGCACCCGGGAACGTTCGCGGGACCCTGCTGGTGCCGACGCCGCGAGACTGCAGCTGGGGGCCAGCCCGCCCCAGAGAAAGTTCGCGCCATCGTGTAGCAGCGGCGTTTCAGGGATTATGGAAAATCACAACACTCATTCTGGCACCGGGCTCCGCCCCCAGCGTCCTTGTTCCAGCACCAGCGAATGTGGCCGTTCTCCCGGTCCGCCGGGGTCTTTGCCTGTGCGGGGGCCACGCCGCCTCTACCAGGTGTCCTCCCAGCGGGGGAACCGTCTCTCCCATGTGGCCCGAAGCCCCCCGGACTCCACTCTGCTCCTGGGGATTCGCCCTTTCCACCTGAGCGCCGCCAGGTATGGTGCTGCGGAGTTTCAGCCTCTGCTCCCCCTGTTTACAGAGTCTTCAGGGAATTTAAACCCTCTCCTTTCTCCTTTTTAGTTCAGTCCCTGTGGGTGTTTCCACTTTTCCACTTTCTCTCCAGCTGCTTTTGGGGGGGGGGGTGCCTTTCCCGTATTCTCCCCCCTGTCTCCATCCTCTCTCCACACACAAAAGTGGCTCCTTGCCCTATGTGGCTTCTCTCTCCCCCAGTTCACCTCTCCGCGCCGTGTACCTGCTGAGTTCTGTGGTTCAGGTTGTGCAGATTGTTGTGTGAATCCTCAGATCAGTTTTCTAGGTGTGCAGGACGGTTTAGTGTTGGTCTGGCTGTATTTCATGGATGTGAGACACACAAAAAACTTCCATGCTGTTCCGCCATCTTGGCTCCTCCCCTCCACAATCTGCTTATTTTTCTACAATAATTAGACTATCTGTTTATCCATGCAATACAGAAGAATTGAGGAAGAACATGAGAAAGAAAGAAATAACAGCTGCTGAATTAGGATGGTAGGATTTGGAGTAATTTTCTGTTTTTCACAAGTGTGAGTTTTCTCTATTGTGTTTTAAAGATATTCAGTCAGTGAAATGCGAGAGCATTATAGCTTCTTGTACCTGGAGTTCACGGCGAGAATCATGGCTTGATCACCGAACAGGCCTGAGTATACATCCCATAGGCTGGTAGCTATGTGCTCCTGGAAAAAAGAAAAGAATAAATGATGGCAGCCCTTGAGGCATCACACGTAGTTCTCTCCTTCACCGAGAGCAACGGACCAAACTGGACGGGACTAGAAGTCCAAGAGTTCATAGTGTTGAGACCAAATTAATTTAAACTCATGATAGCATCTTGGCCTAAATGGTGGCCTTTTACAGCCAACCACCGTGCTTCTATAAGTAGCATTTCTGGACAAAATGTTGTCGAGGATGCCCTCTACGACACCGTAACTGTTAAGTACAGTCTACTCGGTGTGGGGTCTCTTGATAAAAATACCAGCAGGATGATTTAAATCAGGACTTACTGAAGAATGTCTTCTGCTATCGAGTGAGAACCATGTTATAGGTTAATGTACAGTGATTTAAACTTATCAATTATAATCAGTGAGATCCTATGCAGACTTTCCAGATCTTTATTGAAGAAACTGGAGACCTGAGGCAAGTCTGGTGGAGGAGTATCTCTTTTCTTGCGTGCATCCTTATCTTGTTTATACAAGCCTCTGTGGCAATGTCACTTCTTGCATCGGAACCAATAGTGCTGTTTCCGGAAATTCCCAGTCTGTACTTCTGAAACAACTCAACGTTCTCTTTTAGGTGCTGCTGTAAAATAATGTTATTTCTGAGGGTATTTATTCTCTCTAATGCATAGGCAAACACCTGCCACTGACTACTTATCACCCTGAAAAAAGCCCTGTCCTGTCTGCTCAGTGCCGCTCCTCTGACTCCAGTATTGAGTACCCTGTGGGGTCTGTGTCTTACCTTTGTGGGATGTCAGAATTAATCCAGTAGATAGGGCTATATGCCTGTGAAGTCCATGTTATGGACTGCAAGCTTGTGTCCCCTCCAAGACCATATGTTGAAACTCGAATCCCCAGGGCGATGGTATTTGGAAATGGGCCTTTGGGAGATAATGAGGCTCAGATGAAGTCATGAGAGTAGCACTACAAGATGGGATCCGTGCCCTTATAAGAGAGATCCAAAAGAGCTCACTCTCTCTCTCTGCCACGTGAGGATGCAGGGAGGTGGCCGTCTGAAAACCAGGGGGACCAACCTCACTCAGACATTAAATCTGTTGTATTCTTTTTATTTTTTTTTTTAAATTTTTTTTTTCAACGTTTATTTATTTTTGGGACAGAGAGAGACAGAGCATGAATGGGGGAGGGGCAGAGAGAGAGGGAGACACAGAATCGGAAACAGGCTCCAGGCTCCGAGCCATCAGCCCAGAGCCCGACGCGGGGTTCGAACTCACGGACCGCGAGATCGTGACCTGGCTGAAGTCGGACGCTTAACCGACTGCGCCACCCAGGCGCCCCTGTTGTATTCTTTTTAAAAAAATTGTTTTTAATGTTTATTTAATTTTGAGACAGAGAGAGAGAACATGAGCAGGGGAGGGGCAGAGAGAGAGTGAGACACAGAATCTGAAATAGGCTCCAGGCTCTGAGCTGTCAGCGCAGAGCGGGCCGCAGGGCTCCAACTCGTCAACTGCAAGATCAAGACTTGAGCCGAAGTCAGACGCTCAACCAACTAAACCACCCAGGTGCCCCAAATCTGTCATATTCTGATCTTGGCTTTCCCAGACTCTAGAACTGTGAGACACCTCCGCTGTTTAAGCCACTCAGTCCATGGAATCTTGTTAAATCAGCCAGAACTAAGACATTTAAGAAACTTCCTGTTTGGGATTGGAACTAAAAACTGGCATTTCCCCACTAGGCACAAGTATCCTGCCATGACCTTCCTGGGTAACAGCACCCTGAACACTTTCTAACACCCCCCTCCCTGGGCTGTGCTGAGACCGAGTGGTGTAAAAGACTTATTCTTCTTTCTCTAAAATATTTATATCCATACCTATCGTTGATTCCTAACAAGACCAAATGTGATTTTATTCAATCTTAAGAGAATAAGTCTTTGCTATGTTGTTTATTAGCATATCTCACATTATCATTACGTAGAGAACATAAAACCTACATGGCAGACAACTCTCACTGTGACATGGGAACTATAAATGGTGGTTTGTCTAGTTTGAAATTAGAGATTTTTGTCCTTGGCACTGTTTTCTTTCAATTTGGCCAGAAATACACTAGTATTTCTCTGGGCAGTGACTAATAGCACGTTCTGTCACTATATAAGCAATGTTCTTCTGGGACTATTGCCTCACTGGGAACTTTCCTCATAGACAAAGTTCTAATTGGGTGTTAGTCCTTGGAAATCAATTTGTAACACTTCAAATTGAAATCCGTGGTTCTCAACCCTGGCTGTACACTCAGGGCCTGAAAAATAACCAATTTTGATTCCTGGGCCACACCTCCAGAGATTTAAGAGGTCTGTATTCAAGATCACACACACACACACACACACACACACACACACACACAGAGCAAGGCTTCCAGGTGATTCTGAAGTACATCCAGGATTGAGCAGCACTTTTTAAGTGAACTATTTCCACTCAACCCTGGAGCTTGCTTCACAGTAATACATTGTCAATTAGTTGATCTATAGTAACACAGACTTCTGTTCCCCATCTGTCAGCCAGCTTCTCTTTATTTTCATGGAGCCAAATTTGTTACTACAACTCCATCACCAGGTTATTGTTCTGCTCACATTACCTTCACATCACACTGTTGTTGATTAACTGAGTTACAGCACACCCCTTCCTTCTCGTGAACGTGCTTTTGCCTGTGCTATAGGTACCACTGATATTAACGTAATACCCAAAGCCAGTGCGCATCTCAGTAAGCAATAGGTTTGTCTAACATCTATACGTGGGTTCTGAACTGGTGTGAACCTAGGAAGTTACAGGAATTGGCCAGGAATTTTACCTGCTTTCCCCAGTTAGGCTCTTTGTTATTCTTCAGACTACATAACATGCTCACCGGAGTTCCCCGAAATTTCTCAGGGCCACCTCTGGGGAGTTAGGACTATCATTCTGGCTTAACTTCTGTTACATGGATAAGTTCTCTTTCATCTCATTTTCAATTACTCCTTCATCACTATGGCTCTTCACTGGAAACCCACAGTAAATGATAAGATGGTCACAATCCTGGAAATCTATACTTTGTAATATATTTCATAATACTAGCTTCTAGGACCAGCCTGGTAGGACTTAAGCTTCCATATTTATTATTTTGGCTTTCTTCTTTAAGCTGACCATCTGCTTTTTATATATATCTTATATCACTGACATTTTTGTTCAATATCTGTTGTCATTCTTGGCCAGAAAAATTGGAGTCGTGCCAGATTGACTAGTTCCTTAAGCCTCAGATGTTTCAAATCACAGACATTATGTGTTTCTGATGCCACCTTAGCCCGAGGGCAAATGGTATTATCATAATAATCATTATTCTGAGGGAATTTGAACTCCCTTCTAGTAATTCTCAAGCAATCCTGGGAATGCTCAAAGGGAACCATTTGGTTCCATTCCAACCATTAACATTGCAATGGCCAAAGGGATCCAAGAGGACTTGGTCCTCTAGAATATAATGTGAGTCTGCACCTTTTCCTTCATCTCTAGCTCCCTAGAATGTCTCTTTTCTTTGACAAAAGCAAAATACTAAAGTGCAGAGAGATGAGGAATCTGAATTGTGGGCATGAATATCCATGCATTGAGAAAGGGTTTAATGCTTTCGAGAAGTAGCTCTCAACCCTGGCTGAGCCTTAAAATCATCTTCGGATACCTTCAAAAGATCCACATGCCTGGAACTCACCCCACACCAGTGAATCCAGATCTCTGGAGGTATGGCCCTAGCAATAGTTTTTTGTTTTTGTTTCTGAAGCTCCATATATAATTGTAATATGAAGCCGGAATTGAGAACCACTGTTTTACAGGACACGAAAGAAGGCCTTCTGGCCAGAGCAAAGCATGCTAAGTCATGGGCCCAGAGAGGCCAGATCACAGCAAGTCCTCTTGTGAGGCCTAAAGATTTGCTACTCATCTTTAAGAACAAGTGGGTATGTGTGTGTGTGTGGGGGGGGGGGGGGGAATGGCGGACGTAGTCATTTAATCAAAAGGGGGACAAGATCACAAGGCCGCTTGATTGAACAGGATAAACTGATTACACGGAGAACAGTTAAGGCTCATGTTACCCAGGAGAGAGACTATAATAGAAGAGGGTTGGTTCCGGTGTCGGCAGAGGAAATAAGAGAGATTTAAGAGATACATAGTCACTGGTGACAGTGCTTAAAGGTCCCAAAAGAAAAAGACAGAAAAACATCTTTAGGATTTGGAGCCACAAAGGCCACTGGAGACTTGGGTGGAAGAGTTCGGTGCAAAGTTGTGTTGATCCTCACATTGGCGGGTTCTCTATGCTGAGCATTCAGTGCGGGTCTCACGTTTGGATCTGAGATCCTCAGCTATCCTCAGACACAAACGAACAAAGAAAAAGGCACTACTGGCCAAAGGTTACTTTTCCTTTCTATAAGACCAAAGTCAACACATGAGGCTCAAAAAAGCAAGTCTATATTATTGTGGCAAAATCAAAACCATGTGTACCTGCCTTTTGACTGATTCTGGTGTAAACGATTAAGACTCATTGGGGCACCTGGGTGGCTCAGTCGGTTAAGCTCTGACTTCGGCTCAAGTCATGATCTCACAGATCGTGAGTTTGAGCCTTGTGTTGGGCTCTGTGCTGACAGCTCAGAGCCTGGAACCTGTTGCGGATTCTGTGTCTCCCTGTCTCTCTCTGCCCCTCCCCACTTGCATTCTGTCTCTGTCTCTCTGTCAAAAATTAAGAAAAAAAATTTATAAAAAGATTAATACTCACTGAAGAAACCTTGACATTGCGTGCCTGGAGACCTCAGACCTTTCTTTTTATCATTTTTTTCAGGTAGACTTCTGTGCTTTCTCTGATTCCTCTTCCCCAAACAGAGCAGTGAGCGTTTCTGCTGAACTGCATTAGTAAAGGCCACCAGAGTGCACTCTCTTGAGGTAACTCAAAAGTTACAGCATGCCTGTAAAATCAAAGGTGTCTACAGACCCAGAGACCCAACTATCCCTGACTTCCTAAATGGGAAGGATTTCCACTTTCTTGACTGGGGCCTGCAAAAAGAGGAACTTTATTTTTACGCTTAAGTATACATGGATATCATAACCAAGTTAGTGTGTCCCGTATCACTGCCTAGTAATATCTACTTGGTACTTGTTAGTCAAAGTGTTGTTTTGGGTCCAAATCTCAACGTGACTTCATTCATGCAATTCTCAAACTTGCCGGTGGTGGCGCACTGTGCAGCCCTATGTTCACAGATATGTGTATCAGTACCTGATAGAAGTCTGCTGATATAACTTCCTGCTTTCTTCCCCTCCCACCTCTTTAATGCCATCTTTTAAACCCTCAGAACTTGTAATAGATATTACTTGGTATGTAATATAAAAAAGAAACCGAGTAAAACAGATCATGAAAACCATCACGTTCGCATCAACTCCGACAGCTCAAGAGGGTGCGGGTCTCTGATTATTCTCATTTTTAAAAATAAGAGTGCCCTACTTCCATAAAACTAGAAGAACATCGAAATTTTATCGTATATCCACTTCACAAAGAAAATCTCTTTAAGTTCCCAGAGATAGAAATTATGCAGGTCACGTTGTTTTGCAACAATGCGGGATGTGAAACAGAAGAGTGGGACAACAGAGATTCATATGTAAAAATACAAATTGATATTTTTACCTCATGCCTACACAAAAAGAACTCAAAATGGATGATAGATCTAAATGTAAAAGCCAAAACTATAAAACCTTTAGAAGAAAAATAGGATAACATTTTTGTCATTTTTGGTTCAGGGACAGTTTTCTTTGATATGGCTGTAAAACACAGTCAATAAAAGGAAAAAAAATGATAAATTAGACTTGATTAATGCTAAAGCCTTTTGCTCTTCAAAAGATACCATTAAGGAAAAGATAAGACAATCAATGTACTGACAGAAAATATTTGGAAATCATATAATCTACACTCAATAACCGTACAGTCTATAAAATACCCCAAAATAAATGGTTAAGAAATGTCCAAGGTCTACATGAAGAAAAAAACTTTACTGAAGATTCAAGTAAGGGGAAAGAAACATACATGTGCCAGATGACAAGACAGTAATTTAAAGAAGTAAATTCTCTGTAAATCTGTAAATTTAGTGCAATTCTAATCAAAATGCCAAAGAAATTCTGGGAGAAATTTGACAAGTATATTCCAAAGTCCATCTGGAAGTACAAATGAGTAAAATTAGCTGATATATTTTTGAAAAAGAGAAATAAGGGGATAGATTTGTCTAATTAGAGACAGAAAGATTTTGGTTTATATATTTGAGCTATCTTTAGTAGTTTTAAAGTGTGATAACTCCTTTATTGCTGACTTGCTATGATGACATCGCCTATCCCTGTGGAAGCCAAAACATGCTGCTGAGGCTGTTCCTGCCCTCTGGCCAAAGGCATTGATGCTGCTGCTAATCCTTGCTGATAGGGTCCCATGGCTGCTGGTAGCCGTTATCAAGAGAATCGGGGTCGCACAAAAGGGGCTCTTGCTTTAGAGCAAGAGCCACAGGCAACCTCATTTACTATCATCATTTCCAGCTGCTTGTTGCTTTTCTCTCTCATAGCAGCCCCATCGTCCTAGGACTCAGCAGCTGCCTCGGTGAGAGCGTCTCCTCTCCTCTCCACCATCCACTTACCCTTGAACCACACCTTGATAATCTCTTCACTTGAGATGTGCTCTTTTCCTGCAGGCTCTTTCATTTGTTAGTTCTGTCTCAATGGGAGTGGTCCAGACGTGCTTGAAGCCTAGCAGGAACTCAATTTAGGCTCAAACCCCGACGCCCATGTCAAACAAGTTTCTGTTTTATGTCCTATGGGCCATCTGACCATGTTTTTCTTTTTCTTTTGTTTCCTGTATTCGACTATTTCCAACCTAAGTCTATGTCACAATTTGATTTCTGGACTTGATCGTTTCCACAGCTAAGAGAAATAGAGACCCTGCTTTTGAAAACAAAGTAAGGCCTGAATTGTAGTGCAGTTTTCACCTTTGTAGGACCATGTTCTTGAAGCTGTCTCACTAATTCCTACTGTGACTCCAGAGCCCCTGGAGCTCACTCCATGAGTTTGTATCCTGGCTCTGCCGCTTGGCAGCTAAATGGGCAGGTCACTTGCTGCTCTGTCTCTTCAATTGCCAGGAGGGGATAGCAATAGTACTCACCGTGGAGGGCTGTCACAAGGATTAAATGACTTAGTTATTTAAAGCCATTGGAGCATGACTACCATGTTATAAATGCTATGGACGTGTTAGCTGTTCTCCCTATGATTGGAGCAGGGAAGGGGTTCCCTCTCTTATGGCTCCCCTCACCTTCTTGTCTTTATTTCTCCAGGTCATGGCTGTGAATTGGGAAAAACAGTTTTCTTTTTCTGTCTGCTCATGGCATTACTTCTGATCCAGTTTGGTGGGAAGGGGTTTCACAGTGATGATGGAAGGAAGGATATGAGGCTGTTGTAGGAGATCATTTAGGAGATGGGGGGTGGGTAAGTGGGGAAAACAGTGGGATGGTGGGTCAAAACTTTCATCCTTTTGAATTAGTGTTGAAAGTCATTTCCAGGGGGCACATGAGGGTAAGCAAGAATATGATTCTTCAGGGAAGAAAAAACTAAAGCCAGTTTTCAATCAAACTGCCTCTTTCCTTGCCCCAGATACATGTATTTTAAACACGAATTATGATACCCTTGTAATGGAGACAGTGAACAAGTTATTTTGTTTTACTTTATTTTTATTTACCCGGGAGATTTCAGTTACATTAATGTCTTCTAGAATCTCACTTACCAGGCGATGCCATTTCACGATGGACCGTAGACACTGGAGACCGGTTACTAGTCAGGGAGAAGGAGACTAGTTAAAAGGGAATCAACTTAATCTCTTATCATCTTAGCGGGATGTATCCCCAAATTTGAGGCTAGTATGATCTTGATGGCAAAGCCCATCAAGGATAGTATGCACACACACCCACACACACGCACACTAAAACTTCAGATACTGAACAACACTTAGTAAAAAGGTTAGCAGACAGAATACAGAGACACATTAAAAGAATAATAAGCTATAACCAAGTGGTATTTATTCCAAACGCAGGGATGGTTCAATAAAAGAGAGCTCATAACACAATTATTAACATTAATTGCTTTAAAAAGAAGAAAATTTACATAATAATTTTTGTGGAGGCAAAAAAATCTGATAAAATTGTAAGCATATTCTTTTTTTTAAGTTTATTAATTTATTTTGAGAGAGTCAGAGACAGCACGAGTGAGGGAGGGGAAAGGGGGATGGGGAGAGAGGGAGAATCCCAAGCAGGCTCTGCACTGTCAGCACAGAGCCCGATGCGGGGCTCGAACTCATGTACCCAGAGATCATGACCTGAGACGAAATCAAGAGTCAGATGCCTAACTGACTGAGCCATGCAAGCGCCCTGCTTTGTAAGCCTATTCTTGATAACAGTTCCTAATAAAGTAGATATGTGGTTAATTTCTCAATGTGATATATAAGCACAAAAGCTAGGACCAGATATAATAAGGAAATGATTAGAAGCATTCTCATTGAAATAAAGAATGAGACAAAAATTTCTACCACTATTTGCCATTTCTGCACATAACCATCCAGTATTTTTATTTAAAAAAATTTTTTTTTAGTTTATTTATTTTGAAAGAGAGAGCAAGAGTATTAGCGGAGGAAGGTCAGAGAGAGAGAGACAGACAGAATCCCAAGCAGGCTCCGCGCTGTCAGCACAGAGCCCGACTCGAGGCTCAATCTCACTAACCGTGAGGTCATGACCTGAGCCAAAATCAAGAGTCAGATGCTGAACCCACTGAGCCACCCAGGTACCTCATCATCCAGTATTTTTAGAAAATAGAAATAATATATTACAAAGGAAAAATATATTATTATTTAATTATTTACTCCATGGACAATAATGTGAATGCTCTTTAAATTTCTCTATGTTATCAGAATGACGAGTTAGATTGGAGTTATCAGTTACTGAAATATTTGGAAAATTCTTTTATAGAAACTTTAGGACCTGGGATACTTTTGTTTGTTTGAGGAGATAGCCCTTTGGTAATTATTCTTACTTCTTCCATTTTAATTGCTCTGCCTAGATTTTCTAGGTCTTCTGAAGTTCTTTAGATTTTTTTTTTTTGGAATAATTTTAGATTTTCAGAAAATTTGCAAAGCTAGTAAGAGATCTCATATACCCCTCACGCAGCTTCCCCTAATGTTAGCATTGTACGTTACCATGGCACATTTGTCAAAGCTAAGAAATTAATATTAGTACGGTTCTATTAACTAAACTATAGAGTTTATATGGATTTCACCCATTTTTCCCATTCCAGGATCCCACTGCATTCAGTCATCCTGCTGCCTTAGTTTCCTCTGACCTGTAACTGTTTTTGCAACTTTCCCTTGTTCACGACCTTGACAGTTTTGAAAAGGACTAGTCAGGTATTTTGCAGACTGTCCCTTGATTTGCATTTGTCGGGTGTTTTCCTCATAATAAGACTGGGTTTTTAGGAAAGAATGTCACTCAAGTGAAGTGTCCTCTTCATCATGAGAAGGTATCAAAATTTGAGCTTAGTAGTCTTCTTATTCCTCTCATCAAATTCAGGAATTCAGCCTTGTCTTTATGTATGCCTTCTTTTTTTTGTTTGTTTTTGTTTTGTTTTTAAATATGAAATTTACTGTCAAATTGGTTTCCATACAACGCCCAGTGCTCATCCCAAAAGGTGCCCTCCTCAGTACCCATCACCCACCCTCCCCTCCCTCCCACCCCCCATCAACCCTCAGTTTGTTCTCAGTTTTTAAGAGTCTCTTATGCTTTGGCTCTCTCCCTCTCTAACCTCTTTTTTTTCTTCCCCTCCCCCACGGACTTCTGTTAAGTTTCTCAGGATCCACGTAAGAGTGAAAACATATAGTATCTGTCTTTCTCTGTATGGCTTATTTCACTTAGCATAACACTCTCCAGTTCTATCCACGTTGCTACAAAGGGCCATATTTCATTCTTTCTCATTGCTGTGTAGTACTCTGTTGTGTATATAAACCACGATTTCTTTATCCATTCGTCAGTTGATGGACATTTAGGCTCTTTCCATAATTTGGCTATTGTTGAAAGTGCTGCTATAAACATTGGGGTACAAGTGCCCCTATGCATCAGCTCTCTTGTATCCCTTGAATGTATGCCTTCTTTTTTGACTGCCTTTTTTGGATTTATTTACTTACTTACTTATTTATTTTCTAACTTCTTGCTTTGGATATATGATTCATTCAATTCATTCAATTACTTTCATTCTTTCTGGTAGTCTAAATATTTAAGGTTATGGATCTTTTTCTGTTTGCAGTTTCAGCTGTGTGCTGTAGGTCCTGCGATGTGTTACCAACATTCTGCAATTTCTGTATTAATTTCCTCGTTGACCCAAGAATTGTTCAAAATAGAGTAGGACAGATGGCAAAATGGTAGGTTGTTTTTTGTTTTCGTCTTTGCTTAGTCTCCTAAGTTTGTTATTACTTTCTAATGTTTTGCCTTGTGATCAGAAAGTATTTTCGCTATTTCTACATTTTGGAACTTATGCAGAGATTTCTAACCTAACAGGGTGATCTTTTGTGAATAGACCTTTTGTGCTCACTGGGAAAAAAAATACATTTCTCTGTTTTTAATGGATAGAGACTGATATACAGATCTCTCTCACACAACATACACATACATATACATATTTACCTTTGTCTTTGCTGTATCCTAAATTCTTACTTGTTTTCTGAATCTTTGATGTCATGCTGACAAAGCTGAATTAAAGTCTTCTAATAGTACTGCAAAAGAGTGTTTTGTGTTAGTATATGAACTAGTAACGTTCTTATAGTTTTGTTTTGCTTTATCATTTTTTTTGCCCAAAGGTACTTTTATTAAGGGGTAATATAACAAAGTGCACAAAATCTTAAGAGTACAGCTCAATGACTTCTTACATATTTATACAACCATGTAACCATGAAGGTGTAAAACATTTCCAGTGTCTGAAAGGGTACCCTTGTGCCCTTTTCAGTGGGAACCCTTCCCCCTCGCACCCTTCCTGTCCCCCCCTCCAGCCCGAGATAACCACTATTCTGACAGCTAACATCAGAGGATTAGTTTTGCCTTTTCTTGAACTTCATGTAGGTGAGATTGTATCTTTTGCACACTATTTGATTTCCTGTAAGACTTTTTTTTTGTGCTTGGTGATTTGTAGTTGCCTTATGATTTCAGGAATAGGTGTATTATTTTCCATTGCTTTATCGTTTTCATGCTACTATGTTATACGGAATGCACATTGTATTTATTTTCTTTTGCTGTGTGACAAATTACTACAAGCTTAATGGCTTAAAAAACCATCCATTTATTGTTTGACAGTTTCTGCAGATCAGAAGGTTTAAGCTCTGCTTAGGGTCTCACATGGCTGGAGTTGAGGTGTCGGCAGGGACTGCAATCTCATTTGAGGCACAGGATCCTCCCCTAGGTCATTTGGGTGTTTGGCAGAAATCAGTTCCTTGAGACCGTTAAGATGGAGGGCCGCTCTCTTGCTGGCTGTGTCTGAGTGCACCTTTCAGCTCCTAGAGGCCATCCCTTGCCACGTGGGCAAGACCTTCTCTCACTCCAATCTCTGACTTCCGTCTCCCACGTTTAGACCCAAACTTGCACCAGGCCCACTAGGGCAACACCCATTTTGATCGACTCAAAGTCAGCTGCCTAATAACCTTTATTGCATCTGTAAAATCCCTTTTGCCATATTATGGAACATTGTCATATCTCATCACAGGCAGAGAGCAGCCCACATCCTGCCTTACCTTTCCAGCTTCGTGGGGGAGGGATTTATTCAAAGCATGGATACTGAGAGACAGGAATATTGGGGGGCATCTTAAAATTCTTCTTATGTAGATTTTTATAATTATTTTGTCTTCATTATGGATTATACATTTTCTCATTAAGTGCTGCTTAAAAATACATTTAATGTTGGGGCGCCTGGGTGGCTCAGTCGGTTGAGCGTCCGACTTCGGCTCAGGTCATGATCTCACAGTTCGTGAGTTCAAGCCCCGTGTCGGGCTCTGTGCTGACAGCTCAGAGCCTGGAGCCTGCTTCACATCCTGTGTCTCCCTCTCTCTCTGCCCTTTCCCTGCTCATGCTGTGTCTCTCTCTGTCTCAAAAATAAATTAACATTAAAAAAAAAAAAGGAGATCTCAGTGCTCTCCAAACTTAAAAATACATTTAATGTTTTAAAGTCTTTTTTTTTTTTTTTGAGAGAGAGAGAAAGAGAGAGCTCGAGTGGGGAAGGAGCAGAGAGAGAGAGGGAGAGAGAGCGAGAATCCCAAGTAGGCTCCAGGCCCAGTGTGGAGCCCAACGTGGGGCTTGATCTCAAGACAGTGAAATCAAGACCTGAGCCAAAATCAAGAGTTGGAGGCTTAATGGACTGAGCAAGCCAGGCATTTATTTCCAAGTGTGGAATTCAAGTTATCTGGATTAAGATCTCAACTCCTAATTTGCTGTCACAATTATTTGTGTACATTTTCCTGGAATGCTTTTTTTCCATCTTTTTATTTACAACCATTTTGAGATCTTTTGTTTTATAAATGTCTCTAGTATGTAGCATATTTCTGGGTTTTATTTGTAATTCAGCCAGATTCTTTCCTTCTTTTTTTTTTAATTTTTTTTGAATGTTTATATATTTTTGAGAGAGAGACAGAGCATGAGCAGGGGAGGGGAAGAAGAGAGAGGGAGACACAGAATCTGAAGCAGGCTCCAGGCTGCGAGCTGTCAGCACAGAGCCTGATGCGGGGCTCGAACTCACAAGCCGTGAGATCATGACCTGAGCCGAAGTCGGACGCCCAACCGACTGAGCCACCCAGGTGCCCCAGATTCTTTTCTTCTTATAGGTGAGTTTTGATGTATTTACATAATGGATTTGGGTTTTTACTTTTGTCCTATTTTTAAGTTCTGCTTTTGTTGTAGCTACCTTTTTTTTTTTTTTCAACGTTTTATTTATTTTTGGGACAGAGAGAGACAGAGCATGAACAGGAGAGGGGCAGAGAGAGAGGGAGACACAGAATCGGAAACAGGCTCCAGGCTCTGAGCCATCAGCCCAGAGCCTGACGCGGGGCTCGAACTCACAGACTGCGAAATCATGACCTGGCTGAAGTCAGACGCTTAACCGACTGCGCCACCCAGGCGCCCCTGTTGTAGCTACCTTTAAATCCTTTATGATTTGGTATTTTCTCCCTTACTTTGTGTGTGTGTGTGTGTGTGTGTGTGTGTGTGTGTGTATAATGTGATGTGTTTGTGTGTTTCTTTAATACGAAAGGCTTATATTCCTCTTGTGATTATGATTAATATGACTAACTTTTTGTAATGTATTTATTCTTCAAAACTTTAGAGCGAATCTGTCGAGTCCCAACTGTGAGCCAAGATGAAATTTTTGAAATCAACAATGAATTTTTATTTCCTCCCCTCCCTCATTCTCCATATAATTTTAGCTGATTACTTAGTGAAACCTTTATGCTTTTCTGTTTATATTACAGTGGACCCTTGAACAACAGGAGTTTGAACTGTATGGGCCCATTTATATGTGGATTTTTTTCAGTGTATACCATAGAGTACTATAAATGTATGTTATCAGTAAGGCTTCCAGTCAACAGTAGGCTATCAGTAGTTAGGTTTTTGGGGAATCAAACATTATATGCAGGTTTTTGACTGGCACAGAGTTTGATGTCCTTGACCCCTGTCTTGTTCAAGGGTTGACTGTCCTTGATAACTTATTAATCCCTAAGCTTTAATAATGAAGAAATCAATGTCCTGACATTACTTTCCCTTTTGTTTTCTAATTTTTATGTTATTAATTATATCATTTCTATATTTTCAAAGTTTATAATATTTATATTCAGTTCTGAAATAATAATCTTCATTTTCCTTTGTGACTTAGCCCTACATTGAGCTAGATCCACTGTCATCGGCCATGCTTTGCCCGTTCATCTCTAGTTGGGTTAAAGTTCATTTTCTGTTAGTCTATTGAGGAGGGGAATCACGTGAGTTCTTTCATGTTAAAAAATGTTTGTTACATTCACTCTGAATTAAAGTCTGGCTGAGTCACAACATTGTTGGGCCACAGCATCTTCCTCAAGGATTTTAGAGGCTCAGCTCCAGAGTCCTCTAGCATTGAATAGATTAATTGAACGTTTTTCCTTTTCTTGGATTTCCAAAGCATCTTTTATTTACCTTTGAAAATCACCATTTTCAATGTGATTTCAATCAGCCATTTTCAATGGCTATAACTCACCATTGATTGTCTTGAGTTAATTTTTCTGGGGACGTAGCCTGGTTTTCAATCTATACATTCATGGAAAGTTTTACTAAAATTTGTATTTAAATACTTTCTTCTGTTATTTTAGTTCTCTTCTTTGGTGATACCAATTGTGCTTACATATGATGTCTTAAAAAAGATTTTTTTTTTTACTGTTTCTTTATTTTTGAGAGACAGAGTGTGAGTGGGAGAGGGGCAGAGAGAGAAGGAGAGACAGAATCCAAAGCAGGCTCCAGGCTCTGAGCTGCCAACACAGAGCCTGATGTGGGCCTCGAACCCACGAACCGTGAGATCATGACCTGAGCTGAAGTCAGGCGCTTAACTGACTGAGCCACCCAGGCACCCCAAAAATGTCTTTTAAAAAGTCTTTCTAGCTGACCTCAATTTGTCCTTCCTGCTCCTTATCATGTTCACAGCAATGTTTATTTTCTTTGTACTGTTTCCAACATGCCCTTTGTTTTTGTAGAATATTTCTCTCCTCCATTTCTTTTCTGAGCCGCACTAGTCTTCCCTGAATTCTTATATCTTTATTTTATCCTCACATTTTATATATAAAATTGTTTCATTGAATTGTAAAGTCTTTGTCATCTGCTCTTTGAAAATATTTTTCTAAAATTATTTGTCATTTATTTTTATATTACTTTCCTGCTTTTTTTCTTGTAAAATCTTTCTTTGATTCCTTTGTAATCATTACTCAGTATCGAATGAGATGAACTATCCTCCGATCAAATGTTTGTTGGACCTTCATGTGGAGGAATTCTCTTCCTGACCCAAAATTGTGTGTGTGTAAATTTGCTCTTTCAGCCTTATTCTTCCCCAGCTATTTGATCCTATTGGCTTCAAAGCTACTACGGAATTTCTCGTATCGATCCTGAGCCCTCTGCACTAGGGCTTATCTTTCTGACTCCTTGCTTAGTTCAGCTTCACCACTTATCCTTGGTTCAAAACCAGAACCAAAGGTTATCCATTCCCAGGGAGGCATGTCTGGATCCAAACATGGGAACAAAAGCCTCGTCCCTGAGATGTTGTATGTGCTCACAGTTTAGCTGTTTTTTCATTTGTTGAGTGTTTGCATTGTCATTCCCAAACACTTTGCATCTTACTAAATGAATGTGCCTAGTCTATCCCACCAAAGACTTCGCTTTGGGAAAAATTCACTCCTTAAAATTCTCATGGGATTAAATACATAAATTTTAAATTTATGAATAAATTTTAGGACAGATCTAGGATTTTCTCCCTGATCCGATTTTTGTTATTCTATGCTTCTATGTGTGTCTGGTTTATTTTAATAAATTGTGATTAGCGTTTCTTAAACTGATGTGTACACTGATTAGTCTCATGGGCTTTTCACCACCTGATGGGTTTGTTTCCTGACTCCTTGAAGTCCAGCTTCTTTGAAGAAAATGAAAGGCTTTCTGGATGGGAATTCAGTTTTAGACTTTGGGTGCTTGGGTTGAGTCCAAATTTTGTGGGTGCCAGCCAATAGGTGGTTTAGACGGCCATCAGCTAACACAGGAGCTCAAATGCCTGCAAGGCAGAAGAGATGTGGGCAGATGGTGGAAAAGATGATAGACATGAAGTCAGGAGATCAATGAATGAAGATGAACTCTTCCAATCGGCAAATTTGGTAAGAACTTTAGAAGAGGGTAGATGGTGAGGTACATCCTCATGTATCTGTACTTGTTTCTTTTTTTTTTTTATTTAAAAACATTTTTTTTAACATTTATTTATTTTTGAGACAGAGAGAGACAGAGCATGAACAGGGGAGGGACAGAGAGAGAGGGAGACACAGAATCTGAAACAGGCTCCAGGCTCTGAGCTGTCAGCACAGAGCCCGACGCGGGGCTCGAACTCACGGACTGTGAGATCATGACCTGAGCCGAAGTCGGACGCTCAACCGACCAAGCCACCCAGGCGCCCCCGTACTTTTTCTTTTAGCAATACAAACTAAGGAAAGTAGTCACCTGAGAAAGAATACAGGCTTTTGACTGACTGAAGGGTTAATAGGAGAAAAATTACTTACTTGTGTGTAACCTCTCTGTTATTGGTGATGAGGCACAGTAGTGAAAAGAAACTCAAGTACTTTACCTCTTAGCCAAAAGTAAAACACTCTTGTCAACTAAAGGAATCCTTTGAGATGTTGTCATTTGTCATGGTAACCATGTGTTTCAGAGATTCCATTCTGGAATGGATGTGGTTCCCTCTCGAAAGTACTGACATGTCCAAGTGGCCACTAATGCTTACTTGTCACTGCTGTCGAGGGAAGCTTCTGGTTCTGGTTCATACATCACCAGCACTGAAATGTAGTTTTGCACACCACCAGCCCAATAGAAGCCGGGCAAAGAATATGGATAAAAATTCACAGAAGAAGAAAACTGATCAATAAATATTAAGGGATGCTTAAGCTGCCTTGAAGTCACTGGAATGTAAATAATAAGATAGCACTTCACAACAAATAAGTAAATATAAAGATACAATTCACACTCCATAAAATTCATTTTCTAAAAGTTTGCAGTTCAGTAGTTTTAAATATATTTACAGAGTTGGGCAACTATGTGTCCTATCCAATTTTAGAATATTTTCATTAATCCCAAGAGAAACCCTATGCCAGTTTGAAGTTACTCACTGTCTCCTTCCCCTAACACCTGGCTGTCACTAATCTATTTTTTGTCTCCATGGATTTGCCTATTCTGGACGTTTCATATAAATGGAATCCTACAACATATAGCTTTTTGTGACTGGCTTCATTCACTTAGCATAATGTTTTCAAAATGCATCCATGTTGTGGCCTGCATGGGTACTACATTCCTTTGTATGGCTGACCAATATTCCAGGGTATAGATAGGCCACATTTGTTTATCCATTTACCAGTTAATGTAGATTTGGGTTGTTTTTTTACTTTTTGGCTATTATGAATAATACTGTTATGAACATTCATGTACAGAGTTTTGTGTGAACCTATGTTTTTATTTCTCTTGGGTATATACTGGAGAAGGAAAGTTGCTGGTTCATATGGTAGCTTTATTTTTAATTTCTGAAGAACTACCAACCTGCTTTCCAAAGTGGCTTCACCATTTCAGAATCTCATCCGCAATGTCTGAGGGTTCCAATTTCCCCACATGCTTGCCAACACTTAATATCATCTTTTTTTATGATTATTATAGCCATCCCTGTGGGTATGAAGTGGTATATCTCACTGTAATTTTGATTTGTATCTCCTTTGTGCATGTTTTTATCTACTAATTAGCTATTTGTGTATCTTCCTTGGAGATGAGTCTATGTAAGACCTTTGCCTATTTTTAAATTGAGTTATATTTGTCTTCTTATTGTTGAGCTGTAAGTGATTTTCCAGATACTCTGTGTATGAGACACTTACCAGATATATGATTTGCAAATATTTTCCCCCATTCTGTGAATTCTTGAAGGGTCCATTGTAGCACAGTTTCTAATTTTAATAAATTCCAATTTATCTGTATTTTTTCTTCTGTTGATTGTGTTTTTGATGTCAGATCTAAGAAAAAATTGCTTAAACCAACTACACTCTAAGATTTAAACCTATATTTTCTTCCAAGAGTTTTACAGTTTTAGGTCTTACATTTAGGTGTTTGATGCATTTTGAGTTAGTTTTAGTATATGATGTAAAAATAGGAGTTTATTCTTTGCATGTGCAATACCTACTTATCTCTACCATTTCTTTTTTTTTAATTTTTTTAAAACATTTATTTATTTATTGAGAGACAGAGAGAGACAGAGCATGAGTGGGGGAGGAGCAGAAGGAGTCAGAATCCAAAGCAGGTTCCAGGCTCTGAGCTGTCAGCACAGAGCCTGATGCGGGCCTCAAACCCACTGAGCCAAAGTAGGATACTTAACTGACTGAGCTACCCAGGTGCCCCAATCTCTACCATTTCTTAAAAAGACTATTTTTTTCTCTATTGAATTGTCTTGGCATTCTTATTGGAAACAAACTGACTAAATGGTAAGGGTTTATTTATTTCTGGACTTGGTTCTATCCCATTGATCTGTCTATATGCCTATCCTATGTCAGTACTGTCTTGATTACTTTTCAGTAAGCTTTTCAGTAAGCGACTTTTCAGTAGCTTTTCAGTAAGCTTTAAAATCACTTTAATTTTTTTTTTTTACTTTACTTAAAAATCACTTTTACTTTTAAAATCACTTACTTTTCAGTAGCTTTTCAGTAAGCTTTAAAATCACTAAGTGTGAGTCATCCAAACTTGATCTCCTTTTTCAAGATTGTACTGGCCATTCTGGGTCGCTTCCATTTCTATATGCATTTTAGGATCAACTTGTCATTTCCTACAATGAATACAGTGAGCATTTTGGTAAAGATTGCATCAAATCTGTAGATCAATTTGAGGAATGTTGCTATCTTAATGATATTAAGTTCTGATATATGAACATGTGTCTTTCCATTTATTTATCTCACATTGTTTTGTGGTTTTCAGTCTACAAGCCTTGCATTTCTCTAGTTAAATTTGTGCATAAATGTTTATACTTTTTAATGTGATTCTGAAGGAAATTGATTTTTCTTAATGTCATTTTTGGATTGTTCATTGCTAATATGTAAAAATACAAGTGATTTTCATATACAAGATTTTTTTTTTATCTGCAAGTGAAAAGAGTTTTACTTTTTTCTTTCCAATCTGGATGCCTCTTCTTTTTTTTGTCTAATTACCCTGGCTAAAACCTCCAGTACAGTGTTGACTTGTAGATATAGATAGAAGTAGTGAGGGAATTCAATTTTTCACCACTAAGTATGGTGTCAGCTGTGGGTTTTCATAGATTCTTTTTATTAGGTTGAGGAAGCCCCCCTTCTAACCTGAGTTTGTTAAGTATTTTTTATCATGAAAGGATATTAAATTTTGTCAAATGTTTTTCTGCATCTATTGAGGTGCTCATAAGGTTTTTGTCCTTTATCATATTAACATGGTGTTTTGCATTAATTAATTTTTGGATGACAAATCACCATTGCATTTATAAAATAAATTCCACTTGATCATGGGATATAATCCTTTTTATATGTCACCAGGTTCAGTTTGCTACTCTTTTGTTGAGGATTTTTACATCTATAAGAGTTAGTGATCTGTAGTTTTATTTTCTTGAGATACCTTTGTCTGGCGTTGCTTTCAGAGTAATGCTGGGCTCACAGAATGAATTGGACAATGTTCAATCTTCTTGTTTTTTGTTTTTGTTTTTTAAGAAGAGTTTGTAAAGAATTGATGCTGGTCTGTCTTTAAACACTTGGTAGAGTTCACCAGGAAAGCCGTCTGTTCTTGAGATTTCTCTTTGCAGGAAAGTTTTTGATTAATAATTTAATCTCTCGTTATAATTACATCCAATCTAATTTTTTTCTACTTCTTGAGAAGTTTTGATAGTTTGTGTCTCTCTGGAGATCTGTCCATTACATCTATGTTATTTAGTTTGTTGTCATGCATTTGTTCAGAGTGTTCCCTTATAATCCTTTCGATTTCTAGAAGGTTGATGGTAATGGCTTCTTACCATTGATTTTAGCCATTTCAGGTTTTCCCTTTTTTCTTGGGCAATATAGCCAATGGTTTATGATTTTGCTATCTTTTCAAATAGCCAAGTTTGGGTTTCAATTAATTTCCTTCCCTCCCCACCATCTCTATTTCATTTATGTTCACCCTAATCTTTGTTTCTTTACTTCTGTTAGCTTTGGATTAAGTTTGCTTTTTTTTTCCTCTAGTTTTTAAAGTAGAAAGTTTGTTGTTGATTTGAGATCCTTTTTCATTCTTTATTTTTAAATTTATTTATTTTTTATTTTATTTAAAAAAAAAAGTTTATTTATTTATTTTTGAGAGAGAGGGAGACAGAGAATCCCAAACAGGCTCCACACAGCACAAAGCCCAACAGAGGGCTCAAACTCCTGAGTCATGAGATCATGACCTGAGCCGAAGTCAAGAGTTAGATGCTTGACTGAGCTACCCAGGCTCCCCTATTTTTTTTTTTAATTTTAGAGAGAGAGAGAGACAGACAGACAGACAGAATCTAAAGCAGGTTCCATGCTCAGTGTGGAGCCTGATGCAGGGCTCGATCTCAAGATCCTGGGATCACGACCTGAGTCGAAATCAAGAGTCGAACATTCAACTGAGCCACCGAGGTGTCCCCTTTTTTCTTCCTTAATATATGCATTTCCTGCTATAAATATAGAGATGTACTGAAGGAGCCTGATTCAGGTAAAGACAAGCCCTGTAAATGGTATTTTTCAAGGGGACAACAAACAAATCAAACAGGGTTGGTTATTTGGAGGAATTAGGGGGAAGCTATACTGCCCTTTCTAGCAGCATCTGGGCTCCTAATTTTCACAGCTACTGTGGTTTTAATGTTGTGGATTTTCATCCTTTTTTTTTTTTTTTTTTTTTTTTTTTAGTAAATACTCCTTAGATGATTGCAAACCTTTGACTGGTTCCCCAAATTCTGAAAAGAAGTTGATTTTGACAATTTTGCCAGTGTCCTCATCTCTTTTATGGATGAACAGAGTTTTAGAAGTCCTTACTCCACCATTACAAAAGTACCTGCACAGTATTGTTTCCAATAGGAAAAAAAAATACTGTTGGGAAAAAAATTTCTTACAGTAAAAAGAATGGACAGATAAATTGTGATCTCTTTATACAATGGAATTCAGCAGTTCAAATAAAGGACTAAGATTATATATCCATACATGAATAGCTATAAAAAACAAAGTATAGAATGATACCTACAGTACAATAATATTTATATAATTAAAACACACACTGAATAATATTTTTGATGGGTGCATATATAGAGAGAAAATTGTTTCTACAAAACATTGGCTGGGAGAATAAATACCATATGCATGATAGTGATGGGGAATGGGATTGGAATGAAGGAAAAAAATAAAACCAACTTTTCCCATAATATTTTCTTTATTTTATTAAAGAAAATGGGGACACATGAGTGTATGCTATATTATTTTTGTGCTTTTTTTCTACGTACAAGTTGGGAAGAAAGAAGAAAGTCATAATGGATTAGATTCCTCTGTTCTCTGGGAATTCATTTAACTCTGCCCAATTTTTTGTAATCTATGGGTTGAGAGAAAACAAAAGACAAGAGTAAAATAAATTTCAGTCGAACCACAATTGGATCTGTTATAAAATGATTTTGAAATAGCTTTCAAATCTGGAATGCCAAATTCTGGTTTTCGTTTTGCTTTTAAATAATTACAAGTTCAAACCAGACAGAAAAATGTGAATCATTGGATTTCTTCCTCTCTAAAAATCTCCATAGCATGTCTCTGCTCCAACCAGGGAAAGGGAATGGAAACTTTTGGCATTGCTTGTCTACTTTTCTCCATAGTGTTAATTTGTAACACCTTCATAGTTTCCTAAAGTAGGAAAGGAAGTTGCTTTCTAATTACCACTTGAAAGAACATAGTACTTCTCTTCCAGAGATATTTGACATTCTATCAATGATGTGGGGGCACAAACATTCTATTTTGCCAGTCCGAAGTGGGAGAATCTGAATTTCCATGATACAAAGACATTTTTCCCACCCGACTACTTGACAAGGAGGTGAAAAACAAATCCCAAGCCTAACTCCTCGTGGCCCGTGATTTCAGCCCCGTAAAGGATCAAAGCTGAGATGTTCGCATTATAATATGTAACCACTAGATGTCACTAAAGATAAAACTTGTAGGCACTGGCCATTGTAACTGGGAAAGCAGAACAGGCAAGTGAAATTCACCACGTTAATGGAGAAAACTGCAATTTATACTTTTAGGTGAGAAAATGGAAAGAGGCCTCTCTCTAGCCCAATACCCCTAGGAAATGGTTTCAGACTCTTTCTTTCATATCTGTGTGTGGACCCATTTGGGTTGGCATTACCTTTTAACCGAAAAATAACTATATGAGCTCACAACTCAACAGATAGGTTATAGGATGACTGTTACTAAAATGAAGTTAAAATTCCAAGCTTCAAATGCTGGAGTCCCTCCTGGGAGTTGCGTCTAAAATTCCAACAGCTTCTCCCAGGTGGTAATGAGGCAGATACGTCGAATTCTCTTTAGACAAGAAGTGATTGAATTCTTTTTAGACCAGAGATGTGAGATAAAGATTCTTCTTTTTCAAATCCACTTCTACTGTTCGCTCTGATGTTTTCCCCCTCCTATGTTTTTATTCTGAAAACCATCATTGGCAAGTAGTATGAATTCAATGCATAGTTGTGGAAGGAATAATAAGAATCAAGGGAAGGAAACCAACATTTATTTAGTGCCTCTCTAAGCCTTGTTCTCTGCAACTTTCTTACATTCTTCATGAAAAATCCTGCGAGGGAGTTCTTGCAACCATTGCTTTGTACAAGCAATGCTCACGGGATATAATCACGAATGATCTTTGCTTTTATTTCTCATTGTTCTTTTAAACTTTATTCAGAAGAAAAGCTCTTTCCCTGATCCTGGATAAAATCCCCAGGTGCATCTGTGACATTTCTGATCTCTCGTATAATCACTTTTACTGTCACAACTTAGTAATTAAAACTGTCCAATTTGGGGGCTTCTCAGTGGCTCAGTCAGTTAAATGTCTGACTCTTGATTTTGGCTCAGGTCATGATCTCACAGTTTGGGGGTTTAAGGCCCACATCAGGCTCTGTGCTGATAGCACAAAGCCTGGTTAGGATTCTCTCTCTCCCTCTCTCTCTCTCTCTGCCCCTCTCCTCTTTCAAAATAAATAAATAAACTTTTAAAAATGTCCAATTTTGTGTAAGAACTTATTTCAGTCAAAATCACAGCTTTCTCCTCCCCAGGCTAGGGCTGGTGTTGGTCTGGCCACCTCCATGAAGGGGTAAGGTAAGTTTCTTCTCTTTCTCGTTGAATTCCTCCTCCAACCCCTAACATGGGTTGGACAGGGTGGGAAACAAGGAGAAATGAGGAGGGCAGTGAAATTTCTTTCTTTGAACAGTGCTTTGGAGATATTCAGAGGTTCCTACTAGAAACATGTAATTGCACACTTCCCAAGGTAGAAGAATTTCTGGCTGGCCACTCTTCCTCAGTTTTTTTGTATACCTTATTTTCTTTAACAGTTTCATTTATATACTTTTCTTTCCTTTAGTGTATCAAATGGTGTGGCATTTTCTTCTATAATAACAGAATCCCCAAATTTAAGCTGAATACATGGCTGCTTGGAATAAGGACTACATTTCCCCACCGCCCTTATCATGGTCCACATGCAAATTCTTGGAGGCATCAGTAAATGGAGAGATTTTCTTTGTTTTCTTTTTCCTCTTTCCTATTGTCTGCATGGTAATTGCAGACTGGACAATGAGTTGAAAGCCCTGTGCTGAGAGCCTCGGTGATCACGGGACTGACTTGATAGCCTTGCACTGTCCACCTCTGGGCCATATTCATAAACAAACAAACTTCCAACCTTCTGTTTTAAGTTTTTGTCACACGCAAACAAAGTTCTAACCGATAGAAATACACAACTAAGTGAGATTTAATTTTAGGAACGCTTTTGTTGATAAAGTCACCAACTGAACAACGAAAGTGTTTTCCCAATTTGTGGATAAAAGGTGGAGAAAAGTTCCTTAGTTTAAAATTATTCTTTCATAAATCTCGCTTGCATATTTGGTGTCATTACTGATGATCTGTTTGAATAGATAAATGAGTAAGTACCAAGCATTATTACTGGGAGAAGTTTTAAGCAACCAGTCAGTCTTAGATTCATGGCTTCTTTTTCCAAAGTAACAGTTTTCACAGTTGTGATTTTATATTACGCATCTATGGTAGCACAGATTTGTTAGAAAATTATTCACAGATTTTTGATCAAATGCATTTTGATACTACTTCATGGTGAGTCTCAAACTACAACTGAGGAGCTGGAGAAACACTACTTTTTGGGTTGACTGGTGGACATTTGAAGGAGCAGGAAGGCTTGGGGCACCCGGGTGGCTCAGTCGGTTAAGCATCTGACTTTGGCTCAGGTCATGACCTCATGGTTTGTGGGTTCGAGCCCCACATCGGGCCCTGTGCTGACAGCTCAGAGACGGGATCCTGCTTCGCATTCTGTGTCTCCCTCTCTCTTTCTGCCCCTTCCCCACTCTCACTTGGTCTGTCTCTCGAAAATGAATAAAGGTTAAAAAATTTTTTTTTGAAGGAGCAGGAAGGCAGTTGTGTATGGGAGGGGGAAATTGGTTTCTTGTTAATGAAAACTTTCAAAAGTTCACCTTTCCTATGTTTGTAAACTAAAGTGTCCCAAAGAAACTTTCTTGTTTTCTCCTCCCATGTTCCACCCCCCACCTTTGCTCTTTATTTTCCTTTCTTTCTTTCTTTCTTTCTTTCTTTCTTTCTTTCTTTCTTTCTTTCTTTTTGGTCGTGTTTCAAAATAGAAAGGGCATGGTTAAGATGAGCGGAGACTGTTCTGATTCTTTTATTACCTAGCATTTAATTATAGGAATGGTTAATATGTGAGGCTAAAAATATGGCTAGTGGAAAACCATACCTAATGGAAAACCCAACTGGAAAGCAGCAGGTTGGCACCAGCCATGGCATGTGCATTAGAGCTCAGTTCTACTGTGTGTCTTATTTCATTTAGCAATTTTATTTACTTTTTTAAAATTAAAAAAAATTAAATGCTTGTTTATTTTTGAGAGAGAGAGAGAGAGAGAGAGAGAGCGAGCAGGGGAGAGGCAGAGAGAGACAGACACAGAATCCGAAGCAGGCTCCAGGCTCTGAGCTGTCAACACAGAGCCCGACATGGGGCTTCAACTCACAAGCTGAGATCATGACCTGAGCCGAAGTCAGACACTTAACCGACTGAGCCACCCAGGTGCCCCTTATTTAATCATTTTAAACTTGGCTTTTAATTAATAAAAAAAAACTTCTTCAAGACTACAGCAAATAATTATGCCAAGTTTTGGTAAAACAAAACAAAACAAGAACTCCCCTTCCCACCTTTGCACTGAAGAAAATTACCCAAATCATAGGCCCTCATTTTGTAAGTTCTCCTTCTACAGATGTGGAAATTTGGGAGGAGGGTGGGGCAACTAGTTATACAACATTTTCATTTAGACATGGTAATTCTTAGAACAGATTATTGAATTTAGAATGAAATTCTTGTGACGGGAAATGGGAAAAAAAGAGGAAAGTCCATAAACAATTATAACACACAATTTGTTAGATCCTATTATACAGCAAAATTTGAGAAGTGTTGCAAAAGGACAAGATTCTCCCGTGGAAGTCTTTAAATATGAAAAATCTGTAATATTCTAACACCAAGTGTTTATTTTTAAAAGACTTTTGGTAAAATGTAGGGCACAGAACATTGCATAATAATTTTTCTCACCTTTTATACTACCAAATTTCTTTTTTTTTTTTTAATTTTTTTTTTCAACGTTTATTTATTTTTTGGGACAGAGAGAGACAGAGCATGAATGGGGGAGGGGCAGAGAGAGAGGGAGACACAGAATCGGAAACAGGCTCCAGGCTCCGAGCCATCAGCCCAGAGCCTGACGCGGGGCTCGAACTCACGGACCGCGAGATCGTGACCTGGCTGAAGTCGGACGCTTAACCGACTGCGCCACCCAGGCGCCCCTATACTACCAAATTTCAAAAGTAGATAGAAAACATAGAAACTCATCTACATTCAGCAAAAACAAACAAACAAAAAATGACTCTGAAAACTATGATCTACTTAAACACCTGGAGTTGTTTTTTCCCCCCTGAGCATTAAGGAATGAAACCCTCAAAGACCAAACACTTTGATGGGATTATGAATACAAAAACATAGAGACTGAAGATTTACCAGCAAAACAAAGAAACTTTATTGCTCTCATGGTCTCCTTCTAGTGTGGGGAAATGGACAATAAACAAGTAAATGAATACAAATGGTAGTATGCCATCTAGTTCTAAGTGTTACAAAGTAAAACAAGGTAAAATCAGAGGCAGAAATTTGGGGCATAAGAGGAGTGAGTGTAGTTTGCAATTTTAAAGAGTGTGGATAGCAAATGCTTCAGTGAGAAAATGATATTTACGCAAAGGCCTACAGGGAGTGACAGTGAGAGCCATGCATCTACTTGGCCAAGGGGTACTTCTGGTAGAGGAGAGAACAAGTATAAATGCTCTAAGGCCAGAACATGCTTGCACTGCTCAAAGACCAGCGAGGAGACCACTATAGTTGGACAGAGGTGAGAGACAGGTCAAGCATTAGGAGAGGTAAGAGGGGGATGCCACAGGCTAGGGTAAGGACCTCACCATTGTATGCCATTGGGAAGGGCAAGCCATTGGAAGCTTTGGGCAGAGGAAGGACAGATGTAACATACCTTTCTGATGCTGTTTGGAGAACCCTCTGAAGTTAGCCTAATGCAAAATTACACAGACCAGGTAAGGGATGGCTGTAATAACTTAGGCAAGAGGTGATGGGGCTGGAGCAGAGTGGAAGCAGTGTCGGTAGGAAGAGTGGTTGGATTCTGACTGTTTTCAATGTAGGGCTTCTGCATTAGCTGAATGGAGTAGATGTGCTGGTGTGAGAGGAAGAGAGAAGTCATGAGCAAATAGAAGAATGTATGTGCCATTATGTAAAACAGGGAAGCCTGGGAGGGACGGGAGCAAGGATGGTTTAGAAGAAAAGGAGGCCTGTTTTATACATTCATTATGCAGATGTTCAAGTAGAGATGCTGAGTGGACAATTGGATATGATAATTTTTTTTAATGACATAGGATGCATTACAAGGCTCTGGAGAAGGTATGGATTAGACAACAGAGTATAGGCAAAACTGGTTATTCAGGGGACAGCAACAGAAATTTAAGTTGGATTAAAGAGATGCATGCTTTTAAAAAATCACAGCAGAAAATATGAGCAAATTTCTGACCTGAATAGAAAAAGATCTGAGTCTAAAAATAATGGAGGGGCACCTGGGTGGCTCAGTCGTTTACAAGTCTGACTCTTGATTTCAGCTCAGGTCACGATCTCACAGTTCGTGGGATTGAGCCCCACATCAGGCTCTTTGCTGACAGCGCAGAACCTGCTTGGGATTCTCTCTCTCCCTCTTTCTCTGCCCCTCCCCTGCACGCTCTGTCTCTCTGTCTCTCTCTCTCTCTCTGTCTCAAAAATAAATAAACTTTAAAAAAATTTCAAAGGTCATGAAGATACAATTTACTGAAAAAGAAAAGGCCAGTAAATATATTCTAAGTGTTCAAACCAACCAATAATCAAAATGATGAAAATGACTACATAGCTCTCCCCATCTTTTTTTGCTTATCAAAACGTGTGTCCCCAGCAGCATGGGATGCTGTCATTCAATGCTGTGGGGACATGGTTGGACCTCCTATCACAAAACTAGGAGACATAAATCCAGACCCTTGGAAGAGTTCCTACTTTGTGATATCACAAAAATCCCACTTCAAAAGATCTAAGAGAGATAGAGACACATTCAAAATCTTGTTTATAGAGGCTTTCGTTGCAGTGTTATTTATACAGTGAAACATAGGAATAATGTAAGTCTCAACAAAAGAAATATGGTTAACTCAATTATGAGGCATACCTAAAACCAAAGAATACTGTGCAGCTATTAAAATTTTGTTTTGGAGAATTTTTCAAGATGGAGGAAACTCTAACAATGTAATTTTTTAGTAAATAAAATCAGAATACGAAACCGTGCACAGCATGAATCTAATGACATAAACATTAAAGAAAAAATATGTGGGTCAAAAACTGTTCCCCATATAAAAAAAATCACGGGATGACCCATATACGTAATAGACTAGACGATAGACATTACCCACAACCCGGAGATGTAAGTGAAACCATCCTAGACCATCAAGCCTCAGCTGAGCCATCCCAGACCTGGAGAATCTCACAGGCAACCCAAAGGATTGAGAAACCATCAATATTAAATAATAAATCTTTGGTCTTTAAAGCTACCATGTTTTGTGCAGTTTGTTATGTCACCAAAGCCAACTGATACACTTAGTTCCTCAAGCTCAGAAAGCAACTGTTCTTTTTCCCGTGATTATGGCATCTAGGAAAGGAAGGATCTTATTCTCAACAGGATGAATGGTACCAGTGAACCGGCAGGCAAAGGGCACACCTTGCACCCCCTTACCTCAAGAAAAGCAGGCTTTATCACGGATGGAAGCTTCCTCCTGTTAACTTTGGGCGGTAACATCATCTTGCCCTGGCCCTTTGAGAAGCCGGTGAACAAAGGCTCATCAGAAGTTCAGTACTTCCAGAGTATTGCCTGCTTCCCTCTGCCTTATTCTAGGTGCCCCTGTGGTTTGCGTAATGGGAAGAAAGACTGGACCTAGTTAATTGAATGAATAAAGTCATACTTCAGGGTAGAGGAAAGCAGCTGACTATCAAACACTTTTTGTCAGGTGCCTGAGAAGGAAAGGCAGACAGAGAATTCAAATGGCATTTGAGTGTTGGAAAAACAGGTTGTCATTTTTTGGCAACACATTCCAATGCTTTCTTAAGGACCTCGGGTGGACATTTTTCCTTCCCTTCATTTTTCAGCCCATTTAGGTTTCCAGGGAAAGCCAATCCTTATGTTTCTGATTCATTTACACTTAACTCATCACAGTGTTTTCCAAAACTATTTCCAGTGGGTCTTTAAAACATGATTCCACGTACCAAGAGAATGAGTTCCTAATCCTTCCTATCCCAGAGAGCACACAAAGAAGTGACATTCCCTAGGAAAATTATTAGAATGCAGCTTCACAGGGCAAATAGGTCTCGGCTGGATAATTTGCTTTACTGCTCCCCATGCTCAGTAGAACTCAACAAAGGAAACCAGAAGGTCCTGGTGGCCCGAAGCAGCTTGGAATTAGTTTGGTGGGGAGAGACAACCAGAACTGTCCTGGACATGCTGACAGATTCCAGGCCTAGGACGATGCACACATCACCTCATCTGACTGAGTGGGCTGTCGGTAACAACTAAAATTGTAGTGGGGGCTCTGGGGTGCAAGAGCTCCTGACTCCTGGGGTTGCCAACAGACCAGGCTTGCCCGCTCACCCCTGACAAAATCCAAAGGCAGAGAAACAAGGGCTGGTGAAAAAAGAATTTATTTCAATGAGGCCAACACCAGGAAGATAGCCGGCTACAGGCTCAAAGACTCTCCAACGTGCTGAAAGTTCTTCCAGGTTTATGTAAGAAAATGCGGGGCAAAGGTGAATGAGTGCCTGCAGGTAGGCAACGAAAGTCAAATCAGTCACTGCCTTGAAGTCAGTCATTGGTGGCATCCTGCTGGCTCAGGGCAGGGGGTAGTTTTGTTTCCCATCGGAATGCTTTGCCCTCGGGGTCTTCTGCCTGAGTCAAGGGACAAGCTGGAAAGAAGAAATTAGAAAAGACGAGGTCAAAATAGAGGCAGCTGAAGTTGTCTTTTACAATAACTCACTGGAGCAGTTCTTATAGCCAGGCATTGAGTTATATTCTCCTGGACTGGATTAAGCAACCTACTTAATGGCAGTGAATAAACGCAATCTGATGAACACTTCTAGAGAAGCATTCGCTATCTCAGAGATGTGTTGTCCTACTTCCTTTGCTTAACCAATTTAACTACCTGGACTCTATCCCAATGAAATTTGATTCATCAAGCATCCTCTCCCTTCTGTATTCTTTCTCAGTTGTTTCCTTCCAGTCAGCATATAAGCATGCATGGCCCTCCATTCAAATTCCCTTCCTTAAACCTCTGTCTCTACCATTCATTCTCCCCTTCAGCTAACATTCTAGGAAAATTCACTCATACTCCTACTATCCATACTTTGATTCTCAAATGCTTCTCAACCTGTTTTTTTTTTTTTTAAACTCTACCTACTTAAAATTGTTCTGGCTAAGCTTGGCCAAGATCTTCATAATTAGTATATCTAACGGAACAGACATGTTGTGTAACAGAGCCAACATGAGTTCACTCCTTGGTGTCGGAAACTGTACCAGGTTGAGTTGTCGCACAAAGTAAACTTGTATTTGCAGTCAGTAAGGAGATCACAGGGAATGGCTTCCAAAGTTGTGACTCTCCAAGAGAGGGTGAATGGGTTTCTTTTGTTTAGGGTTAGGATGAATATTTAGATAAGGAAGCCTTGTCATCCTATGTAGAAGTGGGCATAAGGTCACGTATGTGCCTTAACGAAACATGCTTAGACGTACATTGTATGTTATGTAAATGAGGCTGAGGCTCCTCCCTGGGCAGAGATTTTAGTATTATAATGAGGTAAAGGTAATTGTAGGTCATGCCAGAGGTCATTCCATGGTCCATCTAGGCAAGTGTGAGTCAGGTTAGCTCAACCAGTCTGGGTGGTCTGTGCCTGCAAGAGGTCTTGTCAGGGCAGTCGCCATCGACTGGGGGTTGGTTTTCAGATTTTATTTGTGTGTGTTTTTTAATTTTTTTTAACGTTTCTTTATTTTTGAGAGAGAGAGAGACAGACAGACAGACAGACAGACAGAGCTCAAGAGGGGAACGGCCAGAGAGAGAAGGAGACACAGAATCTGAAGCGGGCTCCAAGCTCTGAGCTGTCAGCACAGAGCCCGATGCGGGACTTGAACTCACGAACCCCGAGATCATGACCTGAGCCAAAGTTGGATGCTTAACCGACTGAGCCACCCAGGTGCCCCTCAGGTTTTATTTGTTTGAGTTAAGGGGAAAGCTCGAAAGGAGAGCTTAGGGGGAAAATGTGAGACAAAGGTTAATGAGTACAAGCAGGTGGGCAGTACAGGCCAGGTCTTGGGGGTCTCACTGGTGACAGTTGCACTGCATATCACTCTCGATGTCTCCGCTGCATTGAATCTTATAGGAGTGTCTCCCTACATTGATGTGTATCACCAACAAGAAAGCTCAGTTGAGTTTCTGTGTCCAGAATTTTATTGGGGTTTCATTACATAGGCATGATTAATTGAATCATTGATCATGTGATTGAACTAGATCTCCAGCCCCTCTTCCCTTCCTGTAACTGTCTGGTGACAGTTCTGGCATGGCCAGAAACCATCTAGAGGCCCACCGTGAGTCACGTTGGTAGCGTAAACTCAGGGGTCCATTATGAATAACAAGACACTCCTGTCACTAAGGAAATTCCAAGTGTTTGGAGGCTGCCTCCCAGGACAGACAGGGACAAACACCAGCCAAATTCTTTTTTACACAACACTCAACTAAAACCTTTGCAGCCACATTGGAATTCTGTAGGGTAGGGGTGGTTTACAGAAGGACGCTATGGGGTTTCAACACACATGAAGCATGCGTGTTTAAAAAGAATCTGATGTATGGAAGTCATATTTATAAAAACAAATTGAATACAACAATAATGGAAAGGTATCAAATAACCATATGACAGTTTAATATGCAGGCATTAAAATTATGCTCAAAGAATTTTAAAAAAGGGTTTTTTTTAATGTTTATTTATTTTTTAAAGAGAGAGAGCAAGTGGGCCAGGAGCAGAGAGAGAGAGAGATACAGAATCTGAAGCAGGCTCTAGGCTCCAAGCTGTTAGCACAGAGCCCCACACGGGACTTGAACTCATGAACTGTGAGATCATGACCTGAGCCAAAGTCGATTGACTGAGCCACCCAGGCACCCCCATGACAAAATTTTTTAAAACATAAAAAAATACTTAGATAACGTTAACCTTTTCACATGGACAAAGAACAAGCAAAAAGGACAAAAACACAGTGAATGAATGTTAGCAATAACTGTAGTTGGGAAGGAGTGGAAAATGGTGAAGGAGGCATGACTCTCTCCAGTAGAGTCCAGGCCCAAGGGCTGGAGCTCGGGGGGCAGGAGGCTCTGAAGTCCATACCGGCTGTGAGATTAAAATGGTAAAGCTTTGTGTCGTCTCCTATATATCAGCATGAGATAGGAAATAAAGCTGCAACCTAGCCTCATTAAAGGCAATAATGAGGAAAAAATATAAAACCCTTTTGTGCTTTTATTTCTACTGAGTTCAGACTGCTTAACTGGTTTAATGAGAGGGAGGAAAAGAGAGAGGGAAGTGTTAACAGTGGTTTCCATTTTTTTTTAATGATTCCTATTTCTTTAATGCCAACTTTTATTAGTAAATTTTAAATTTTCACAAATTTTTTTATAGTGAATATGTATTTTCCTCTTAAAAAAATCCCATAAGTTACAAAATGGTAATGTGGCATTAAGGATGATTTTTCTATTGTCTTTCCTCACCCCCTTTTCCCCCTTTGCCCCCAGAAAAAATGTAAAGCACTTTCTACGTGTTCTATAAGGAAAAGGCTTTTGTTTTATGCTTAGAAAAGACAACCAGTAAACGTTTAAAGAAATAGGAAGGGATTACCTGCCTGACAAAGTTTCATCTGAGAATTCTTTTCAAAACCAAGTTTTCTTGATGAATATTTGATACATCGATGTGCAAAACTGTGCTATCCGGTTGGCCCACACACCTATTGTATCAAACTAGCTATATTTGCACCTAACTTGGCTTTATCTGTTACATTACTTTGGTGGAAATTTCCCCGCAATTATGAGGTTAATAATAGAGTTGCTATCCAATGCCGGTAAATTGAAGGCACAGATTTTACAGTTCTTTGAAATGCTAATGTGCAATTCTACAAAAAAAGGAATGATCGTTCTTGAATACTCTACAAAAACTTAAAGTCATTCCTAGATTGACTAAGAATTGTCACATCCAATTTCTTCCCATGGTGGAAATTCCAAATGTATTTTTCACATTTCAGATGCAAAATGCTTTTATTGTATTTAATGTAATTTCTCATTTTGTATTCGGTTTTTATCTATTTACATTTCCTTTCTTCATTTACCGCTTAACTATAGGATCAGTTTGTAGCCTGCCCTGAAGATACTCTCTCCTATCTTCCATTAAAGGTTACTTTTGATAGAACCCAAGTAGGAATTAAGCTCTTTTTAAGAGCCTTTTCTTCCTCGCCTCTCCTCTAGTCTTTATTCCTTTTTTTTACTTCAGATTATAGTCTGTCAGAATCTATATGCTATACGGCAGCAGTTTTCAGTGTCATCAGCAGATGATTTGTTGGCCTCTGAGACCCTATCAGGGGGTCCATGAGGTCAAAATGATCTTCATAATAATGTATTTATGGTCAAAAGCATTGGTAGATAAGACTGCTAGTCCTTTAACATAATCATTACAGGGACCCCACGCTGTTCCAACAAGCACTGTATTTTTCACCACTATACACTCACAGTAAAAGAAAAATAAAACAAAGCTAGTGTGTGTCCTTTTAATAGTCTGTGTAACAAAATGGGAAGACACACAAAGCACTTCTCTCTAGATAATGAAATATGGCGGCTTACTATGTTTAAGGATAAGCACACATGTGATTATTTGAGTCGTGAGCTGAGCTCTCCGCCTTTATTCATGAAACCTTTTTTTTTTTTTACTTGAAGGAAGGAAGGACACACTACTGTTAAACAACAAAATTCAACTGTGGAAATTTAAAGATCAAATTGGCTTTATGAAAGGATTTATGAATCAGGCAACATCCCATCTAGTAAACAGAAAGGAGCCCCAAAGAGCTACAGAAAAGGAAAAAAATTAAAGACAGAGGAGGGGTGGGACAAGGAGGTCATGAATTAAAAAAAGGATTATTTTGGGCCAGGACATGGTTTTGGGGGAGACAAAAGGGTCTATTAAATGGATTATTCAACTGTTGCTGCAGGGAATCCCAGACTGTCTAGTTAAAATTGTATTCCTGGGCGGGGACTAAAACAGCAATTAAGTTAGGCATTAAGTTTTGGTTTGGTGACATCAGCTTAGCACAAGTGAGTCCATTTTGGGTGTGTCGTTTCTTTTTTTAACACTGTGATTATTCATACTCAGGTATTTGGCGGATTTTCTCAAAAAGAAGTGAAGTGAGTTTGTCACTTCAGGGAAAAACAAGTATCTGTTGCCAATGATAAAATTAAAGGTTTAGAAAGAAAATGAGAATCTTGGAAAATTTTGTCCGCCACCTTGAGTTTGACAGCTTCCCAATACATAAAGGTTTTTCTGATGAAATTGGTGGTGATATTAATAAATGTGATTTGGTAAGCCAATATGTTTCAAATTACCAATGTATGATGTCACAAAATCAGACATGAGTGAAAGATGTTCTCAGGGTACAAGAAGATAAATGGATTTTAATGTAATAGAGTATGAAAAGTTTGTTGATATGGTTTCAGATTCCACATTGCAAGTAATTTAAGAAATTACTGCTTATTAAGTTTTAGCAAAGAATAGCCAAAAAGGCATGTGAAAAGGCACATGGAAAGACATGATGTCCAGGAGGCTACAGGTAAGTTCAGTCGTTACTAGAACAGTGGTCCTTTTGCAAGCGTATTTGCTACAGAGAACTGTTTTTAAGACATCAAACTACTTTGTGAAAATTACTGCTTAGTTTATGAAGTGCTTCCCTGTGTGCAAATGGCCTCTAAGAGCAGTAACTGGTTCATAGTTTTCTTTCCCATCAAAAATTTACATGGTGAGGATACATGAAAAGGGTTGATTGACCTTTGTGAAGGGCCGTTTTGCTTAACAGTACGTTTTAAAGACAATATTTTGAATTGACTTCAATTTTTAATTTCCTTGTGACCATTTCTTCAATTTAAGCCACTGAAATGTCCCAAGAAGAAATGACCTGTTAACAGATAAGTTTAAAATGTCTTTGAAATACACTTTCACTCTCAAGTGCCTCACAGATTAAAGCTTTGTTCTTGGCAATGCAAGAAACATACACCCTTCTTGAAAACTGTTTTTGGGAAAGCATATGCTTACTTTGGATGTTCCTCGTGAACAGTTAGGACACTCTCAAATAGAACAAATGTTTCCTTTATTTCAAGGCAAATGAATGATATTTTCAGATGCCTCCAAACAGACCTCAAAAATGATCCCTGCCCCTGTCATTATTGAGTTCTTCGAGTGACCATGCAGAGGGGTCTCACTGGCCATAAAGGAAACCAGAGATCTAAATGGTGATAGGCACTAATGTGTAGGTTTTGACCTATAAAATCCTTTGGAAACTTGACTCTGCAAAACAAAGAGATGAGTGGTGGGGAATGACTCAGTTTCCTACTAACCAGGGAGTGGTGTTCCGGTGTCTGCTCCACCCCTCCTCAGCCCCACCACACTGATTCCGTTCTCTCTTTCTCAAGATTTTGGGAAATCCCAGAATAAGATAGCTTGTGACTCTAGTCATAATTAGATTCATGGGTGAATGCACTTTCCTTACAGATGTGATGTTGGGATGTAAGAAACACATAACTTGTCTTACTGGGATCTTGAGATCTGAATTCTATGGGCTGTAGAAATGCCAGCTGTGCGATTTTTAACACGTTACTTGACTTCTCTGGGCCCTAGTTTTCTCCTCGATAAAAGAAAGGGAAAGCACATGCTAGTTTCACAGTGCTGTAGTTTTATGAAACTTGTCCGATCTTTGGTTCTTGGACACCACAGAAAAGAGTTGGTAAGTATCTCCACACACACCTAACTTTCCCACCTTTGCAGACCTAAGCCGAATTTTCTTTTTTTGTGCTCACATTTGGTCTCAAAATCATACTCATTTCAAGACTTTAGGAAGCTATGACCAAATGATTAGAGTTGGAAAGGTTTCCAGTTGAGCTTCAAAATTAATTCCTGGTTAGAATGACCTCTCTTTATTTTTTATTTCTTTTAAAGTTTATTTATTTATTTTGAAAAAGAGAGAGAGGGAGAAGGTGGGAGGGGCAGAGAGAGAGGGAGAGAATCTCAAGCAGGCTCTGCACCATGAGTGCAGAGCCTGATGCAGGGATCCAATCCATGAACCGTGAGATCATGACCTGAGCCGAAACCAAGAGTCTGACGCTTAACTGACTGGGCACCACCCAGGCACCCCAAGTGACTTCTTTAAATAGTTAACATGTATCAATATTAACTGTGTATCTGTCACAGTTCTAAGTGCTTTACATGTATTAATTCATTGAATCTTGGCAACTTTTGTTAAGCAAGGACCATTACTATGCCCACTGAATGAATGAAGAAACTGAGGAATAAGATTTTTTTTTTTTGTAGTACTTACTACTGTGGTTACTCAGCTGATAAGTAGTAGAGAGCTGCAGTCTGAACCACAATCCTGCATTGTTTCAAAAATTCATTTCTGCTTGTTATTCCCTTATTTTACACTGTTTATTATGGAAATATTAAAACAAATGTGAAAGCAGCAAGAACATTATAATACCTATCACCCAACCTCAATAAGTATCAAACATGACCAAACATGTTTTAACTATACATTTCTTATCTTCTCCAGCTAGATTAATTTGAAACAAATCCCATCTATCATATCCTTTCTCCACGAATACTTCAGTAGGTATCTGTAAAAGATTCCCACCAATACCATTAAATAAACTAACAAATAATTCAATATGATAAAGTATTTAGTCAACACTCAGACTTTCTTGATTGCCTGATAATTGTTTAAAATTTATTGTTTTACAGTTTGTTCAAATCAGAACCCAAAAGTGTTTACACTTGCATTCGATTGATACGTGTTTTAAATCCCTTTCAAACCATAGGCTTCTCTCCCTCTTGTCATATATTTGTGGAGGAAATTGGTCTGTTTATTGCGTAGGATTTCCTAAGGTCTGGATTTGTTTATTGCATTCTGTGGTGTCACTAATGTGTTCCTCTGTCCCCTGCAGTTCCTGTAAGCTGGAAATTTGATCTAGAGGCTTGATAAGATTCAGATTTGATTTTTGGCAAGAATACCTGGCAGATGTATTGTGAATGTTTTATGTATCGTACCAGTAGCCACGACATGCCTGGCTATTTTTCTTTTTGTGATATTAAGATTGATGGATTCTGGTATTGTCAGCCTGAGCCATCCGTTATAATGTTCCCTTTCAGCCTTTCAACTAATGATTTTAGTATCCACTGATGATTATTGGTTACATCTGCTATTTCATTAAGGCTTGCAAAATGGCGATTTCTTTTTTTTCCATTCATATAAAGTGTTTTTAATTTTAATTTTATTTTTAATATATTTATATAAAAATTTATTAATATAAATTTATTATATAAACAATTTATTATCAATATAATTTATTGATATGAATTATATAAAATTATATATAGTTTATTGTCAAGTTAGCTAACATACAGTGTATACAGTGTGCTCTTGGCTTCCGGAGTAGATTCCCATGATTCATCACTTGCAACACTCAGTGCTCATCCCAACCAGTGGCCTCCTCGATGCCCGTCACCCACCTCCCTGCTCCCCACCCCCGTCAACCCTCAGTTTGTTCTCTGTATTTAAGAGTCTCTTGTGGTTTGCCTCCCCCCTTGTTTGAAACTATTTTTCCCCTTCCCTCCCCCACCATGGTCTTCTGTTAAGTTTCTCAACTTTCACATATGAGTGAAAACATGATGTCTGTCTTTCTCTGACTGACATATTTCACTTAGCATAATAATCTCCAGTCCCATCCATGTTGCTGCAAATGTTAAGATTTCATTCTTTTTCGTTGCCAAGTAGTGTTCCATTGTGTATAAAAACCATATCTTCTTTATCCATTCATCAGTGGATGGACATTTGGGCTCTTCCCTAATTTGGCTATTTTTCATAGTGCTGCTATAAACATTAGGGTACACGTGCCCCTATGAATCAGCACTCTTATATCTGCAAAATGGTGATTTCCAATTCTACCTTTCCTTCTGTATTTGTTAGCTGGAATTCTGATACAAGAAAGAATCTCTCTTTATGAACTATTAGCTTAAGGTAGAGGTCCCATATTTTTCTGCCTATCTTTATGTGGTTGACATATGTGTCTCACCTTTGGCTTCTGAAGCAATGCACAACTTAAATTAGTTACAGTAAGATTAATACGCTGGAATTTTGGAAAAGGCAAACAATAAAATAGAAAGATAATAATAAAATATCATTGCGCACCAGTCTTTCGACAACTCATCAAAAATTATAACACATGAAAGATGTGTTCATATTAAATTTTTATCTTAACTTTTGATTCCAGTCTGGACTGGTTTACTCACTTGTTCATTTATATGTTAAAGAAATGTGAATTGAGACCTATTGCAATGTGCTGTGCCAGTCACTGGCTACACAACATCAAACAAAGTGGTCTCTGTTCTTTCTGGGCTCCCAGTCTAGTGGGAAAGAGAAAAATTAAGTAATTACACAAATGTGACTTGCTGTATGAATGCAGAAAAATCTCAGAGATGGAGTGGCTCATCAAGGAGTCTGTTATAAGTCTTTTTTTCTTTAGAATCTCCATTTCTAAATCCTGAACCATGTAGGCAGAACACTAATGCTTTAATTGTTCATGAAAATCACAAAATGACCAATTAGATTCACTACAATAACTTAACTGAAACTTGCTAGAGAATGCTGTTTCTCCATAGCTTAATGATTATATTCCACCCCCACCCCCACCCCTGAGTGGCTAATGATCAGCAGAATGTTCCATGATCTTGATGGAAGCCGTGACGGAGGTAGTGTGGTGGGGTGTGGAAGGGGGTGTGGTTCAACCACAGTGACCAGCATGTGTCTTCTCAGCGCTCTGTGCAGGGAGATGAGAAGAACTTACACACGGATGTTCCTTGGCTTCCAAGTTAAAGTTCTCAACTTCAAAGTTCTGAAATGAGGAATGATATTAAAGTTTTCTTATTGACACTGGAAATTCCACGATGTCAATTTTGTAATTGCCAAACACTTGCTTTGGTGATATATTTTAGCAACATACAGCATTTATATGGCCAGAACCTGTTAGTGTGGGGACAGTAGTATCACCATTTGCATTATTGAGGATGAGCTATTAGGATTAAAAAAAATTTTTTAATGTTTATTTTATTTTTGAGAGAGAAAGACAGAGCATGAGTGGGGGAGGGGCAGAGAGAGAAAGAGAGAGAAAGAGAGACAGAATCTGAAGCAGGCTCCAGGCTCTGCAGTCAGCACAGAGCCAGACGTGGAGCTTGAACTCACGAACCAGGAGATCAGGACCTGACCCAAAGTTGGATGCTTAACCTACTGAGCCACCCAGGTGCCCTAAGATATTAGGATTTTTAAAATTATTTTATTTTATTTTATTTTATTTTATTTTATTTTATTTTATTTTATTTTTTTTATTTATTTTATTTTATTTTTTTTTTTATTTATTTTATTTTATTTTATTTTATTTTATTTTATTTTATTTTATTTTATTTTATTTTATCTTATTTTAAGAGAAAGCATAAGCAGAGGAAGGGCAGAGAGAGAGGGGGAAAAAGAATCTTAAGTAGTCTCCATGCTCAGTGTGGAGCCCAGGGTGGGGCTTGATCCCCTGATCCTGGGATCATGACCTGAACCGAAATCAAGAGTTGGTCACTTAACTGACTGAGTCACCCAGGTGCCTCGATATTGTGATTTTCAAAAGAAGGCTAAGCTGACCCTGTAGTCACTCACAGAGGCCTCAGTTGTTCCACATTTGGGGATTTCCTTTTCTCTCTGGAGAAAGAAATCAATGATTTGTTAAGAACTGAGAACAGCAAGACTAAGCAAAACAAAACAAAATAACACACATAAGAGAACTAAGAAATGCTTCCACTGCCAAATGGAAACAAAAAATGAGGAAATTATTTGGAAATTAAGGTTAAAACCTTTTTTCTTGCCTATTTCAAATGAAGCTGGCAGAGTTGGCCATTGACACAGCACTGATTTCAGTGAGAGATGTCAGCATCCGGGGTTCAGGGTTGATTAGGAATATCTGGAACTATCTGAGAGAGTCAACAAATGCTCTGATTCCTAACAAGCTGTGAGTTGATTTTTTTCTAATTTAGTAAACTAAAAAAGGAAGAAAAGAAGCATGTGATAAAACAATACTTCGTGCTGATGGAGTGTATGCTAACTTATTTATAGTCACACAGTCAGTAAGAGGTAGAATTGGGTTTTGAAACCAAATATTCTAATCCTGGGACCCCACGTTATATCTACTGTGTTACACTTTGTTCAGGAAGAATCAACTGACCTACACGTCAGGTTGTCTTTACCGATCAAGAGGTAAATACATGAGCTGACAAAATTTGCAAATAATACCCCTAAAATAAAGTAATCATCATAACAAAAATTTTTAATACTAGGATTTCTGATTATTGAAAATTCTGATGACTGAATTTTAAATTGATATAAAAATTAATGGTCTTATGAATTGATTGCTCAACAAAAAGCCTGCAGAAATGTTGCTTTAGGTTATACCACTATGGGGGCACCTGGGTGGCTCAGTTGGGTAAGCATCTGACTCTTGATTTTGGCTCAGGTCATGATCTCAGGGTTTGTGGGATCGAGCCCCACATTGGACTCCGTGCTGACAGCATGGAGCCTGCTTGGGATTCTCTCTCTCTCTCTCTCTCTCTCTCTCTAAGTAAATAAATAAATAAACATTAAAAAAGATTATACCACTGTGAAGAAAAATAAAATCCATGAAGACTAGCTCTAGTATATGGATACCAAGAAAAAGAAAGGGGCAGCAATAAAGAAGTAGAAGGAGAAGAATACAAGTGTCTCCTTGAGGTTCAGAATAGAATTGCTTGATCTGGTTTTGCCTGGGGATCTCAGGGCAAAAGTCCTCAGAGGCAGGACGTAAATGCCATGAAGGTGGGGCCTATACCCATTTTGATCACCAATGGCTTACCCAGTATTTTAGGC